>NW_027362920.1:0-1440878 GCF_046119375.1 Phyllobates terribilis | reverse complement strand
GGAATGAAGAGCCTTGGGATTCCCAAACGTTTTTTATTAATATCAATGCGTTTCTGCAATGGACCAGGGCCTTTCTCAAGGTATAAAAAAAAAACAAGCTCTTCACTCCCGCAGCACAGCCCACCTAAATGTGCCAGCTTCCATTTTTGCCATTCCACCTCTTGAAGAACCTTTCCTCCAGCCACAGGGCAGCAGCGGCTTTCTACACCATTATAGCTGTGGTGACTGCACACAACACCTCTAGGTGAGCGCTGCCATCAATTATCCCGACCCCTTATCAGACGCTATTGCCCTATTTTGTGTGCGCTCCTGTCCTTCTCCACAGCGTCTCTATTAGGCACCTTCACACGTTCAGTAAGTTTCATCAGTGACGTGTTTCTATTATACTTTTCCTCTAATTGTTCCACTCCTGGTTTTGGCTTCCTAATACTGAGGTAAAATACTGACCAAATTACTGAATGTATGAACATGGCCTTAAGCTCTTAAGTTCGGGTCAAGAGGCCAGCAACTAATCTTAGAATCATTTTGTGCTCAGACCATGACACGCCTTAATGTGTAGAGTCACTTTCATCTTACAACTAAATAAAAACTAAGTATTGTTTTAAAGGGGTATGCTACCACTTATCAATTAGGAGAAGGCATCAATATAAGTCAGTAGTATCAGATTGATAGGTGTCCAAATCCTAACACCACCAATCAGCTGTTACCAGCTCCAGCATGGAATCAATGGGGTGGCAGAGTGTTGGAACTCTACCAATCTGATCTTGGTGGTCCATCCTAAGTATAAGTGATCAAAATCATAACAGTGAACACCCCTTTTAACTTTTTTTTTGCAAATACTTGCTTCTCTCATCCTGAAATGCAGCATGTTTTTGGATCAAATCACATGTAGCATTTTTGTTGCATACATTTTTTCGACTAAAATTCAATTCTTACATTTAAAGGGGTTGTCTTATCCTAAAGAGGACCTGTCACCAAATTTTTCATGTTTTTTTTTTCTATTTTATCTTTCATTTGCGGAGATATTAGCAATGAAAGTATTTGGCGCCTAATGAGTTAAAAAATTAAGTCCAAGTAGATGTTATCAGAGTTTTCACTGGGGGTGCGAAATTCTTCTCCCTGCATGATGCTGACCAATTATAAGCAGACGACAGCACTGAAAAGAAAGATGATCACATCCCCACCATAGCTTAGAGCAGATTTCTCAGTGTCTAAGATGTAAGGATACAGACCTGGTCTCCTGGGCTAACCTCCTGCATGAGTAGAGCACACAACTGACTAATACCTTTCAGTTAAGGTCTCTGTGGGTGAAGGGGCAGCACAAGAGAGTTTAGTTGTGCAACATTACAAACCTTTCTAACAGCTTTCCTCCTCCTATGGCACTCTCACCTCAGCTGTACTGCGCCGATCCCATACTGCCTGTCCAGAAATGAGAGCACAGCGTCAGTATCACACTTAGATCCGTTGTGCTCAACTTGTACTCATTCTGCAGTGAGATTAGAGCAGACTGTCATTACATTTCACCATAGAAGTAACCCAGAACACACTGCTCCTGTGTGAGGTGTAATAACAGCCTAACATCACTGCAGAGAGAATACAAGTTGCTTGAGCACAGAAGACATAAGTGTGATACTGGCACACTCCATAATCAGGAGAGTCAATAAAAGGGTTTGTAATGTGACACAGAGAAACTCAGCTGTGCGGCTCCTTCCTTGTCTAAGAGCTGTTATCTCTGCTTTCTAATCATGCAGAAGGTTAGACCAGGAGATCAGGACTCTCCATCATTATACATCTTAGGCTAGGTTCCCACGATGAGCTTTTGGTGAGTTTTTGATGTTGCAGAATTTCTGCACCCATTAAGATAGGTTACTTGCATTATTTGTACAATATGCAGCGAAAAAACTCACTAAAAACTCATTGTGAGAAAGTAGCTTTATACCCTAAGAAACCCGCATTGAGCTATGGTGGGGGAGTGATCTTCTTTTCTTTGAGTGTTGCTGCTTGCTTATGATTGGTCAGAATCATACAGGAGAAATCTGCAGCATATTTAAGGATTTCTCACAAGCCTCATTCGGGTAAATGCAAAAAGGTAAATAAAATTACCAAAATTTCCACAACAAAAGTGTAGCTATACCTACAGCGTATTCACACCCAGACTATAAGATTATGGCCGGTCTCTGGGTGGGTGTTTTTTTTACACAGTAGTCAGAACCTACAACATTGTGGTGCCGTGCATTACATGGGCTATACTAAGGGAGCGCCTGTCAGCATAGAGCGAATACGTCCATATACCGACCAGCAGAAAGTGTAAGAGAAGAACTATAGAAGGATGGACCATAGTGGAGCATTCCGGACTGGTGCAACATAAGGAGCCAGAAGGCTTCCCCACCGGTATTCCATGCTATGTGCTCCTTATAAAGTGACATCTCTCCATAGATCCCTCTGTGAAGACCACCCCCTTATCCAGATGATACATTCTCACTTCCACCATATATAATGCAGACTGGCCATTTTTTTTTTTTTTTTCCAGAAAATCACCAATTTTGGGTCGTCAGCTGTAAAAGAAGAAATGCTTTACACCAGTGCTGGGAACCTATGGCAGCGTGCAGAGGGGGCAGCAGAGCCCTCCTGGGGGGCACCATGGCCGCAGCACTAGCGCTACTGGATCGGGCCGGCGGGGAGAACTCTGAGCCGCCGAGTGCCGGCACCAGCTCCGCTACTGCAGCTAGATGTGCGATCTCTCTCGGACGGAAACACATCGAGCTGAAGTGTATTGCAGCGCACGAACTAGCCAGGCCCGTGCGCGGCAATACACGCTACCGGCCAATCAGAGGCCAGCATGACGTCGGCCGGTCAATCAGAGGCCAGCGTCTGCCGGCCAATCAGAGGCCAGCATAACGTCGGCCGGTCAATGAGAGGCCAGCCTTTGCCGGCCAATCAGAGGCCAGCATGACGTCGGCCGGACAATCAGAGGCCTGCGGCTTCTGGCCAATCAGAGACCAGCATGACGTTGGCCGGCCAATCACAGGCTAGCGGCTTCCGGACAATCAGAGGCGGCTGCCGGCCAATCAGAGGCCAGCATGACGTCGGCCGGCCAATCAGAGGCCAGCGGCCGCTTGCCTCTGATTGGCCGGCAGCGTGTACTGCAGCGCGCACGGGCCTGGCTAGTACGTGCGCTGCAATACACTTCTGCTAGATGTGCCGACTACAGGAGAGGACGCTGCGCGGGAGAAGAAGGAAGGTGAGGAGGAGGGTTTATTATGTGTTTGTTTTGTTTTTTTTAATATGCGATGCACAGTGGCTGGGGGGGAGAGGGAGCACATACACCAGGACTGAGGGGAGGGCCAGCACATACACCAGGACTGAGGGGAGGGCCAGTACATACACCAGGACTGAGGGGAGGGCCAGCACATATACCAGGACTGAGGGGAGGGCCAGCACATATACCAGGATGGGGGTGAGCACATTCTTTATTTCTGCAGTCTCTTACCCCTGCTCCTGTCTGTGGCTGCTCTATGCTGCCCTCGCCTGCTCTTTGTATCAGTTGTTTGTATCAGTAAAACCTCAATATTTATGATAAATTGCCGTGTTGGCACTTGGCGATAAATAAGTGGGTTTTGGATTGCAGTTTGGGCACTCGGTCTCTAAAAGATTCGCCATCACTGCTTTAAACCAATCAATGTGCAAATATCAACATTTGTGAGAAAATACAATACATTTGATCAGATGTCAAAAAATATTCCATAAAAAAAAAATTGTGATCAGAAATCATAAAGAAAAATTAACTCTTTAATACCATTTTTACCAAAAATACATTGTAAAAAAAAAGAAGTGTAATTTTCTACAGTACAATATTTATTTCTATTTTTCTCAAATGAATTTTCATTTTAGGCCCCCCAAAAATTGAAAATCAATGTAAAAAGTGTATTTTAATACAATAAAAAAAATCAGGGTAATTGTTCAGTTGTATTGCCAGTTTTACAGCACGACCCGTAGCGATTTACGATCCCACAGGCCGATGAGCTACAATCTTCCTGAGAAAGGATTCATCAATGTATCAGATGCTTTCTTGCATGTTTCTACATGGAGCAATACACATATGTTCCATGTCCCTTCCTCTAAGAAACCTTCAATGAACCCTGATAGGATCTACAGAGAATAGACAAGACGTCCTTTACAGTGTTACACACTTACTCGATACTCAGTCTAATTTCATCATTCATTTTACTTTCTGCTTATAAATGCATTCATTAAAATAATGAATATCTGCATTGAGGACAGTAGAAGAACGAGTTTGTGTTTGTTCATCAAGATGCATTATCTTGGTCTCGTCTTGGCACTGTAACTGTTGGTAGGTAGGCAGAGTACTGGAGAGGTTGCTCCCGTCGTTCAGAGAGTTGCTCCGGTGCGTGTTCTGTTGGTAGACTGACCGCTTTGTTGGTTTGCTATCAGGTGGTGAATCACATCGGTTATGAGATTGAGTTTATGATCCATTTGAGTTACCTACAAATGTATAAAAAAAAATTCAAACAAAGAGAATAGCATAGATACAGACCACACTCCATACACATTTCACACTACCCGTGAGCGCTGCCTGATATTGTAGCTTATCCCTAACCAAATCAATGGGGCACTGAGTTGCAATACCAGACACACCCCATGGACAAGAGAGGCACAGTTTTGGGGAGAAATAAAGTAGATAGATCCTTTAATGCAATATTGGTTAGCCATTTAGACATTGTTGTTTTATTTGAAAACTAGAGTTGGTGCGATTCGTTTCGCAGCACTCGGTCCATCGGCCACGTCAGTAATCTTTGGATGCTGGACAGGAGCCTCAAGACCTGCCTTCTACCTTCCAAGATTCCCTGCTTCTCTTCTGATTAGCTGCATCTTTATGGTTACAGCATGATGCATATGTGACATTGCATCAGGCCGGCTAATCAGTAGAACAGCTGTGGATGCCGGGATGTAGGAGGTGGTTCTCAGGGCTCCGATGCAGCGGTCACAGATTATGGATGTGGCTGATGGACTGGGTCCTGCGAATTGACTCGCACCAACTCTATTGGAAACCTTTGTCAGATTGAACTACTTAATGAACTCAGAAAGAGCTTTCTGTCCACATCCATGAAAGTAGTAGCCAACACTTAAAGGGGTTTTCTACTACTCAGACATCTCCTTCTCCATATATATATTTTTGCCCTCTGTAAAATAATAACACCTATACTCCCCTCCAGTGTTCCAGCCGTGTCGGCATTGGCTCTCCTTGGGATCACGTGACATTGTTATGTCAAGTGATCCCTGCTGCCAATCAGCGCTGGCTTCACTCTCCCTGCCTCCAGTTATAGCACATACCTGTACATCCGGAGGAAGTAAGAGCAGCAACAGCTCTCACTTCCTCTGGATGTATGCAAGTTGGCCAAAGGTGGGGAGAGTAAAGTCAGCGCTGATTGCCCCTAGGAATCATGAGATATGTCATGTTGTCACGCAAGGTGTGGGAAAGACTAAGTGCAACACAAAGGGAAAAGGGAAAGGGAACCCAGACTAGGGAAAGTGGGGAGTGGAGAACTCCTAGGCTGATCTAGTGTCACCCTGTCTCCACTAATGTCCCTTTATTGGTTCTTCACCAATCGCCGCATGCGTACCTCGGCCTGTCTTTCCCTGCCATTAGGCTCAGGCTAGGGAACAGAAAGGATGAGCACTAGTTGATCCCCACTGAACACTAAAGACAACAAGGGGGGACAAACAAGGGAAAATCGCTTAGCTTTAGTCCACTCCAGACAAATGCGCACACGTTCTCTAGCACCGGAGAGGAAGAAGTACTGCTCTTGCTCAAGCCTTCACAAGGGGTAATGAATATCGCCGGCACCTCCCTCTGGCTCACAACAGGTATTTATACATCCAGGCCAGGGTGTTAATTAGCCAGAAGGAAGCTAGCCGCTGGGTCCTAGAGATACATATTCTAAGAAGTTGTCTGTAAGGCCAAACGAAGAGATCTCCTGCAACCAACTGCAGGATGACTGTCTGTCACTTCTGACACACCCATGACACACGCAATCCCCAGGAGAGCCAGTGCAGACACCGCTGGAATAGTGCTGGCACTGGAGGTGAGTATAGGTGTTATTATTTTACTGGGGGACACACATATGGATTGAGATGGAGTTGTCTGAGTAATGGAAAACCCCTTTAAGCCTCCATACACAATAGACTAAGCTAATAGTCTAAGGGGACATCCAGACTCTTCCCTGACAGATGAGGTCAGAGGAGGTAAAATTCAAACTGCCTGACCCTTAATGCCCGACCCTTTTGTTATTCAGGTGATAAGCTGCTGCCAGAGCCGTTTGGCAGTGATTTTCACAGTTCTCCACTTTGAAAACACATTAACATTTAACCAAGCCAAACCTTCTCGTGTATGAGAGTTGGGAGAGGTAGTGGACGGCCGAACCAGCAATCAACGTTCAGTTATTGTGTGTGGCCACCTTAACTTGTGTGTGCAAGTCACAGATGACCACAGGTATTTAGACTCTCTGCAGTGTATGAGCAGCGCTGTAGAATTGGTGTCTGGATGCACCATTATGTATTTTACACTTTTTCAGAGAGTGAGGAATCTTCTGTATGTAGTATGTGGTAATTGTCTGTATATCCTGTACTCCATGTGTGTATGTGTAAGTAGTAGCTGTGCATAATATAAATATATATGGTTTTATCTTATTTTCTTACCTTGTCCTCGACACGGTTCAATCTTGACCCAATTGTATTAGAGCCTCGATCTTTCACTTTATCTGGAAATAAATAAAAGTAAAAAAAGGTCATTTTTAAATTTACTATTAGAAATTAGCATTTTTTTGGGTCCACTGGCATTCAACCAAATTTGTGAAACTGTTTATGATTTACAGTTCAGAGAATATAACATGAGAAACGATTTACCTATTTTTCCACAAAGCGATGAAATATGGCATCCTTATTCTGGACAACCTCTTAAAAAAAGGCTTTCCCATTGTTACAAATGACGGCATATTGCTTGGATTTGCCATCATATGGTGTCAGATTATTACCATTACTATTGTTAATTTCTCTAAAACATAGCATTTATTCCATTTCATAGTGGTAGGAAGTGGAATCTATCCAGAAAGAAACAGCGAGGGCTTCCCCAATGACTGGTCCAGTCTGTAAGAAAGGAAAAAAATCACTGGTGTAATCAAAAAGTATTTTTATTGAAGAGAAATTCTACCCAAAACTTGCAAACTGCCTCTTCCAGTGCAACCTATTAGAAGTAGCAATCCTAAAAGTCAATATCAACCTTTTAACAAGCCTTGCCACATGATTTAGGATAAATGGCAAACTAGAATCTCAATTTACAGCCATGGTGTTTCAGGGTGTTGCCCCTCAGCAGTGCAAAGCATGAGATCTGATTTAGCTGTGTGAGAGACTTCAGAAGGAAAAACTTTACCCCTTAGGTCCTAGTGAGGAGAGTGAAATGCCAGAGTAAGGAGGCTTATAAACCATGCAATGGCTCCCCGGGGAGCTTACGAGCCTCCTTACACTGGCATTTTTTAGACAAATCATCTTACTTTTCCTCTAAGGATTCAATTTTCTTCCTTTTTTTTCTATTACTTTATCACTGTTGATGACTCCCACTGATTTGCTATAGCAATGAGATGTGCACATATATACATATATACAGTTGAAACCAGAAGTTTACATACACTATATAAAAAGACACATGCATGTTTTTCTCAATATGTGACATGAAATAAGAATAAACCTTCCCTTTTTAGGTCAATTAGGATTACCATAATTTTTAATATTTGCCAAATGCCAGAATAATGAGAGAGAGATTGTTTTAAGGCATTTTTATTACTTACTGCAAAGTCAAAAGTTTACATACACTAAGATTACTATGTATTTAAACAATTCTCGACTGCCCATATGATGATGCCATGTGTTTGGAAGCTTCTAATAGTTTTTTGGGCAACATCTGAGTTAATTAGAGACACACCTGTGGATGTATTTTAATGCACACCTGAAACACACTGCTTCTTTGTGTAGCATCATGGGAAAGTGTAAATAAATCAGCCAAGATATCAGGAAGAGAATTGTAGACTTGCACAAGTCTGGCTCATCCTTGGGTACAATTTCAAGATATCTGAAGGTGCCTCGTTCATCTGTACAAACAATTATATGCAAGTACAAACATGATTGGAATGTCCAGCCATCATACCACTCAGGAAGGAGACGGCTTCTGTGTCCCAGAGATGAACGTGCTTTGGTCCGACATGTGCATATCAACCCCAGGACAAAAGCAAAAGACCTTGTGAAGAGGATGGCAGAAGCTAGTAAGATTGTCAGAGTGACAATTCACAGTGAAACGAGTACTGTATCAACATGGGCTGAAAGACCACTCTGCCAGGAAGAAGCCATTACTCCAAAAGAAACATAAAAAATCCAGATTCATGTTTGCAAATGCACACAGGAACAAAGACCATAATTTTTGGAGACATGTCCTGTGGTCTGATGAAACTAGAATTGAACTTTTTGTTCATAATGACCATCGTTAAGTTTGGAGGAAAAAGGGAGAAGCTTAGAAGCCTAAGAACACCATCCCAACTGTGAAACACGGGGGTGGCAGCATCATGTTGTGGGGTTGCTTTGCTGCAAGAGGGACTTGGTGCACATCACAAAATACGTAGATGGCTTCATGAGAAAAGAAGATTATGTGGCAATACTGAAGCACCATCTCAAGACATCAGCCAGGAAGTTAAAGCTTGAGCAGAAATGGGTCCTCCAAATGAGCAATGACCCGAAGCATACTGCGAAAATGGTAACAAAGTGGCTTAACCCCTTTGTGACCAAACCAATTTTTTTTAAATCTGACCAGTGTCACTTTATGTAGTAATAACTCTGGAATGCTTCAACATATCCCATAGCTTTTGAGACTGTTTTTTGTGATACATGATACTTTATAATAATGGTAAATTTAGGCTGATATGGTTTCCGTTTATTTATAAAAATATCAGAAACTTAACAAAAATGTTTTAAAAATTGCACTTTTCAAACTTTGATTGATTATGCCTTTAATCCCAATAGTCATACCACACAAAAACAGAAATAAATAACATTTCCCTCATGTCTGCTTTACATCAGCACCATTTGTAAAATGTGGTTTTATTTTGTTAGCATTTTAGAAGATTTAAAAATGTAGCAGTTATTTTTCATTTTTTTCAAGGAAATTTACAAAACTTATTTTTATAGGGACCTGTTCAGTTTTGAAGCGACTTTGAGGCTGCGTGCCCACTGTGCGTTTTTCAAGCGTTTTTGCTGCGGAATTTTCAAAGCGAAAACGCTTAAACGTTTGGTAATGCGTGCCCCATGGTCCTCAATGATAACCCGCATGTGCTGTGTGTTGGTATATGCAACAGTTGTTGACTTCTTTGTTTGTGTGAAGGAGGACTTAATGCTGATCTGACAGTAGATGGCGATGTTGTGTAAAGTTTCCTTGTTTACTGTATTGTGAAAGAAAAAAAAGTCTCTCTTGTATTTTCTATTTTGTTCTTACTTCCTGGTGCAGTACTGTGTGACTGTGCGTTTTTTCCTTTACCTCTTGTTCTGAGAAGTAAAAGCTTGTTATCCCATGTAATCTGCTCTGTGAAGTTTTACAGTTAGGTCCATATATATTTGAACAGAGACAACATTTTTCTAATTTTGGTTCTAGACATTACCACAATGAATTTTAAACAAAACAATTCAGATGCAGTTGAAGTTCAGACTTTCAGCTTTCATTTGAGGGTATCCACATTAAAATTGGATGAAGGGTTTAGGAGTTTCAGCTCCTTAACATGTGCCACCCTGTTTTTAAAGGGACCAAAAGTAATTGGACAAATTAAATAATTATAAATAAAATGATCATTTCTAGTACTTGGTTGAAAACCCTTTGTTGGCAATGACTGCCTGAAGTCTTGAACTCATGGACATTACCAGACGCTGTGTTTCCTCCTTTTTGATGCTCTGCCAGGCCTTCACTGCGGTGGTTTTCAGTTGCTGTTTGTTTGTGGGCCTGTCTGAAGTTTAGTCTTTAACCCCTTAAGCCCCGGAGCATTTTTCGTTTTTGCATTTTCGTTTTTGCTCCCCTTGTTCCCAGAGCCATAGCGTTTTTATTTTTTGGTCAATATGGCCATGTGAGGGCTTATTTTTTGCGGGACGAGTTGTACTTTTCAACGCCATTACTAGTTTTATCATATCCTGTACGGGAAAACAGGAAAAAAATTCCAAGTGCGGTAAAATTGCAAAAAAAGTGCAATACCCCAGTTGTTTTTTATTTATTTTTTTTACCATGTTCACTGAATGCTAAAACTGACCTGCCCTTCTTATTCTACAGGTCATTACGAGTTCATAGACACCAAACATGTATAGGTTCTTTTATATTTAAGTGGTGAAAAAAAATTCCAAAATTTGGTAAAAAAAAAAATAAAAAAATAGCGCCATTTTCTAAGACCCGTAGCGTCTCCATTTTTCGTGATCTGGGGCTGGTTGATGGCTTATTTTTTGCGTGCCAGGCTGACGTTTTTATTGATAACATTTGGGGTAGATCCGATGTTTTGATCGCCCGTTATTGCATTTTATTGCAATTTTGCGGCGACCAAAAAACGTAATTCTGGCGTTTAGAATTTTTTTCTCGCTACGCCGTTTACCGATCGGAATAATTCTTTTTTTATTTTGATAGATCGGGCGATTCTGAACGCGGCGATACCAAATATGTGTATGTGGGTTTTTTTTTTATATATTTTATTTTGAATGGGGCGAAAGGGGGGTGATTTAAACTTTTATATTTTTTTATTTTTTTTTATATTTTTAAACACTTTTTTTTTTTACTTTTTGCATGCTTCTATAGTCTCCATAGGAGACTAGAAGCAGCAACTGTCCGATCGCCTCTGCTACATACAGGGGACCAGCAGATCCCCTGCATGCAGCAGAAATGGTCCTGTGCTATGAGCGCCGACCACTAGGTGGCGCTCATAGCGACAAGATCATGACAACCACAGGCGTCTGCTGCAGACCCTGGGTTGTCATGCACGCCCATCGGCGACCCGCGATCACGTGACGGGGTCGCCGGTGGGCGGGGCTTATGACGCGCTACCCGGAAGCGCGCGTTAAATGCTGCTGTCGGAGATTGACAGCAGCATTTAACTGGTTAACAGCCGCGGGTGGATCGCGATTCCACCCGCGGCTGTTGCGGGCACATGTCAGCTGTAAGAATCAGCTGACATGTGCTCGGTTCAGTGAGGGCTCAGCGCCGGAGCCCTCACTGAACCGGCGGTACGCAGATATGCGTACTAATACGTCCCCGGTAAGTAAGGGGTTAACAAGTGAAATGCATGTTCAATTGGGTTGAGATCAGGTGACTGACTTGGCCATTCAAGAATATTCCACTTCTTTGCTTTAATAAACTCCTGGGTTGCTTTGGCTTTATGTTTTGGGTCATTGTCCATCTGTAGTATGAAACGACGACCCCTCAGTTTGGCTGCATTTGGCTGGATCTGAGCACACAGTACGGATCTGAATACATCAGAATTCATTCGGCTGCTTCTGTCCTGTGTCACATCATCAATAAACACTAGTGACCCAGTGCCACTGGCAGCCATGCATGTCCAAGCCATCACACTGCCTCCGCCGTGTTTTACAGATGATATGGTATGCTTTGGATCATGAGCTGTACCACGCCTTCGCCATACTTTTCTCTTTCCATCATTCTAGTAGAAGTTGATCTTGGTTTCATCTGTCCAAAGAATGTTCTTCCAGAACTGAGCTGGTTTTTTTAGATGTTTTTTTTTTTAGCAAAGTCAAGTCTAGCCTTTTTATTCTTGATACTTATGAGTGGCTTGCACCGTGCAGTGAACCCTCTGTATTTACTTTCATGCAGTCTTCTCTTTATGGTAGATATGGATATTGATACGCCTACCTCCTGGAGAGTGTTGTTCACTTGGTTGGCTGTTGTGAAGGGGTTTCTCTTCACCATGAAGATTATTCTGCGATCATCCACCACTGTTGTCTTCCGTGGGTGCCCAGGTCTTTTTGCATTGATGAGTTCACCAGTGCTTTCTTTCTTTCTCAGGATGTACCAAACTGTAGATTTTGCCACTCCTAATATTGTAGCAATTTCTCGGATGGTTTTTTTCTGTTTTTGCAGCTTAAGGATGCCTTGTTTTACCTGCGTGGAGAGCTCCTTTGACCGCATGTTTACTTCACAGCAAAACCTTCCAAATGCAAGCACCACACCTCAAATCAACTCCAGGCCTTTTATCTGCTTAATTGAGAATGACATAACGAAGGGATTGCCCACACCTGTCCCATGAAATAGCCTTGGAGTCAATTGTCCAATTACTTTTGGTCCCTTTAAAAACAGGGTGGTACATGTTAAGGAGCTGAAACTCCTCAACCCTTCATCCAATTTTAATGTGGATGCCCTCAAATGAAAGCTGAAAGTCTGAACTTCAACTGCATCTGAAATGTTTGGTTTAAAATTCATTGTGGTAATGTCTAGAACCAAAATTAGAAAAATGTTGTCTCTGTCCAAATATATATGGACCTAACTGTATACTGCAACTGTGGGTATCCAGAAGCTGTGCAACACTGTGCACATGCTGCGGAAATTTACGCTGCGGATTATCATTGCGGAAAAATCTGAAGCATATCCATTAATTTTGGATAAGTTTTGGACTGAAGGCATCAAAACTATGAATTAACACATGTGGAATTATATACTTAACAAAAAAGTGTGAAACAACTGAAAATATGTCTTATATTCTAGGTTCATCAAAGTAGCCACCTTTTGCTTTGATGACTGCTTTGCACACTCTTGGCATTCTCTTGATGAGCTTTAAGAGGTAGTCACCGGAAATGGTTTTCACTTCACAGGTGTGACCTGTCAGGTTTAATAAGTGGGATTTCTTGCCTTATAAATGGGGTTGGGACCATCAGTTGTGCAGAAGTCAGGTGGATACACAGCGGATATTGCTACTGAATAGACTGTTAGAATTTGTATTATGGCAAGAAAAAAGCAGCTAATTAAAGAAAAACGAGTGGCCATTATTATTTTAAGAAATAAAGGTCAGTCAGTCTGAAAAATTGGGCAAACTTTGAAAGTGCCCCCAAGTGAACTTGCAAAAACCATCAAGCGCTACAAAGAAACTGGCTCACATGAGGACTGCCCCAGGAAAGGAAGACCAAGATTCACCTCTGCTTCTGAGAATAAGTTTATCCGAGTCACGAGCCTCAGAAATTGCAGGTTAACAGCAGCTCAGATTAGAGACCAGGTCAATGCGACACAGAGTTCTAGCAGCAGACACATCTCTACAACAACTGTTAAGAGGAGACTTTGTGCAGCAGGCCTTCATGGTAAAATAGCGGCTAGGAAACCACTGCTAAGGACAGGCAACAATCAGAAGAGACTTGTTTGGGCTAAAGAACACAAGGAATGGACATTAGATCAGTGGAAATCTGTGCTTTGGTCTGATGAGTCCAAATTTGAGATCTTTGGTTCCAACCACCGTGTCTTTGTGCGACGCAGAAAAGGTGAACGGATGGACTCTACATGCCTGGTTCCCACCGTGAAGCATGGAGGAGGAGGTGTTATGGTGCTTTGCTGGTGACATTGTTGGGGATTTATTCAAAATTGAAGGCATACTGAACCAGCATGGCTACCACAGCATCTTGCAGCGGCATGCTATTCCATCCGGTTTGCATTCAGTTTGACCATTTATTTTTCAACAGGACAATGACCCCAAACACACCTCCAGGCTGTGTAAGGGCTATTTGACCAAGAAGGAGAGTGATGGGGTGCTACGCCAGATGACCTGGCCTCCACAGTCACCAGACCTGAACCCAATCGAGATGGTTTGGGGTGAGCTGGACCGCAGAGTGAAGGCAAAAGGGCCAACAAGTGCTAAGCATCTCTGGGAACTCCTTCAAGATTGTTGGAAGACCATTTCTGGTGACTACCTCTTGAAGCTCATCAAGAGAATGCCAAGAGTGTGCAAAGCAGTTGTCAAAGAAAAAGGTGGCTACTTTGAAGAACCTAGAATATAAGACATATTTTCAGTTGTTTCACACTTTTTTGTTAAGTATATAATTCCACATGTGTTAATTCATAGTTTTGATGCCTTCAGTGTGAATGTACAATTTTCATAGTCATGAAAATACAGAAAAATCTTTAAATGAGAAGGTGTGTCCAAACTTTTGGTCTGTACTGTATTTAGAATCATTTATTTTTATTTCAGACATGTAGTTCATACACATTCTAAAATATGTAGATCTATATTCTTTCTATTTGAACAAAGGAAATGTTTGATGCCTAAAAGGAGTTTTCATAAGTGATCTCTTGAGCAGCTCAGAGCTGTGCAGTCTCCTTACTTCCTGATTTCTGGCAGGACGGGCTCTTCTTCCTGAGTGATAGCTCTGATGAGCAGCAGAGCTGTAGTATTATTAGAACTATAAAGTTCAGCACAAGTTCTGCTGTAACACATTCATCCATCAGTGGTTGGTTCTGGAATGTACTCTACCACTATCACTATTTTTTACACAGAGACAACAGGGTATTTGAGCAAGCACACAGCCACAGACAATGAGAGCCTAGATACTGGGTGCAGGAATTGTGATTCTACAGGATGGATAAGAGCATCTCGTCAAGACCCAAAAGGGAGAAGGCAGGGAGCAGCTAACTGGTGTATAGAAATGAATGGGCTGGACAGAGATAACAGTATGTTAGGAGTTAACTTTTCTCCTGGAATGTGACTACTGCACACTCTCTACCAAGGTCTACTAGTTGCTGAACTCCATGGAAATGAGCTTTACACTATGTAAGATAAAAGCTCTCATTGCAGGAGAACGACAGCAGATAGAAAAAGCAAGTCAGTGGCAAACTTGCGTATTTTCATGCTGTTTAACGAATTAAAGCAACTTAGTAACTTGAGAATACCTGTTTATTGACAAAGGTGTTATGAGACTTAATGAGGTTGTCTGGTTTAGAAACACTTGCACATACTTGGGGCACTATACAGGTTAATAGTGGGGATTCTCCGTTGTAAACCTGAACCCATTTTATGCAGACTAGAGAGCAGTTACATGGAGTCATTCCCACTTTGAAGGTCCCAGTACTTCATTCATTACATAGCTTATTGATTTCACTGGATACTGTGCAGTACCTCCTGTTTCCTTTGGTGGCAGTGCAGGAGAATTAAATGCTTGTTGCCAGATTTTTCAACAAATGGCTTATCGCTGAGATTGCCAGCAACAGATCATCCTTTAGTCAGCATATTGGGGCCCTTCTAACAAAAAGACATTAACTAATGCAGACATTCCTTTTAAGTACAGAGCATATGCCAGTATACTATCTGCAAAGTAAAAAATAAATACATTCTTAAGTGCTTAAAAGGAACGTGTCCTCTGTTGTTTAACCCCTATCTGCCCTACATGTATAGTGCATGTTGGGTGCGAGTGTGTGGAGTGGACTCTGCAACTCCACCCGCAATATACCTGCAGATTCCAGCTGTGTTATACTGCCGGTATTTGTCTGTAAAAGCCGCTATTAGAGCAGCTCTAGTTGCTGCTGTTAACCCCTTAGATGCTGCAGTAAATCCCTGACCGTGGTAGTTAAGGTGCGATGTCCCAGAGGTTCACCATTTTGGATGCCCATGGGATGTTGCCTTCCACCCCCCTTCACTAAGTGAAAGTGCTGCTTATGGATTTCAGTGGTAACCATGAGCCTGCTGACCGCCCCCATGGCTGCCATGTTGGTATATGAAAAAGTGGGATTGAAACATCGTATATATTAATGAAAACCTCAGCAATTAACAAGCCCTCATAAAGCTCTATCGACCGAATCGCTGAAATATTTTCACCATCAAAATAAAAATTATACAAGTTTGATATCTGGTTTTTCAAGTTTGCTCGACGTGAAGAATCATGTTCACAGGTCATTTTCACTGCACAATGAAACCTTACAAACAAAACCCAAATACAATGAAAAACGCAATCCCATTTAACTTCGCTTGGAATTTTTGTTCCAGTTTTCCAGTATATTGTAGGGTAAAAAAAACAGCCCTCATACAGCTATGTCACACGAAAGGGGAGAAAGAAGGAGAGGGACAAAGAAAAAGCCCAAAAACTAAAACTGTCCATGGTGAGAAGGGATTACATTAAATTTACTTTAAATGTCATTTTTTTTAGATTTTCACTTTTTAACATCACAATCAAAAAAACCAATCCTGAAGTCTTACAATTTTCACACTGGCCACTAGTCCTAAGAATAGACTCATTGTGAAGGAAGGGTGAGGAGGTGAGCTGTGACTATCATTTCTTGTGAATGGTGGCTACTTTATCTGCTTTATATAGAGGTGTCATCTTTCATTGTCATTTTCAGTCATGATAATAAAACTGCTGAAAAATCTTCTGCATACAACAGGAAATATGAAACTAATTTTGGCCAGGGTGATAATTGCAGGATCTGTGGGTGTGTTTTTTTAGTTTAGATGGTTACTATAGTGAAAAAAAAAGAAAAAAATAAATTTCATGTAAAAAGGTAATTTAAACAATTGGTTATTTTTTGATAACACATTCTCTTTAACTGCTCTTCTCTAATAAGATGGCAATATTGCACCGCTGCAAAAATAGGAAGAAGTAGTTTGTCAATTTTAAAGCAGCTTCTTGGAAACTAATGACTTAGTCATTGATATAACATCCTGACAAAATGACTGTTCACTGTCTGTTTCTGAGAAATTAATTCAAAGCTCACAACCGATATGGCTGCACTTCCTATTATCACTTTTGGAAAGACAGACAGTGGATAATGATTATTTCTATTATATATGATCTACGGTATATTCTGATTTGCTAAAAGTGAGATAAGTGACAAGTCTATTGGAAGTAGCAATCCTAAAAGTCAATATCGACCCTTTAACGAGCCTTGTCACATGACTTGGGATAAAAGCCAAACCAGAATCTCAATTTGCCGCCACGGTGTTTCAGGGTATTGCTCCTCGTCAGTACAAAGCATGAGATCCGATTTGACTGTATGAGAGGCTTCTCACTGGGATCTAAAGGGTCATTTTTCTCCTTGTGGAGATTGACATGCCTGGCATGCCAGTGTATATATAGATACTTGGCACTCAAATATTCATAATGATAATGCAATTCTTTATTTCATAAAGAAATCCCAAAATTCAATGTAACGTTTCAGCCTTATGCAAAAGGCCTTTTTCAAACACTGAGACATACAGTGGGTACGGAAAGTATTCAGACCCCTTTAAATTTTTCACTCTTTGTTTCATTGAAGCCATTTGGTAAATTCTAAAAAGTTCTTTTTTTTCTCATTAAAGTACACTCTGCACCCCATCTTGATTGAAAAAAAAACAGAAATGTAGAAATTTTTGCAAATTTATTAAAAAAGAAAAACTGAAATATCACATGGTCATAAGTATTCAGACCCTTTGCTCAGACACTCATATTTAAGTCACATGCTGTCCATTTCATTGTGATCCTCCTTGAGATGGTTCTACTCCTTCATTGGAGTCCAGCTGTGTTTAATTAAACTGATAGGACTTGATTTGGAAAGGCACACACCTGTCTATATAAGACCTCACAGTTCACAGTGCATGTCAGACCAAATGAGAATCATGAGCTCAAAGGAACCCCCAAGGAGCTCAGAGACAGAATTGTGGCATGGCACAGATCTGGCCAAGGTTACAAAAAAATTTCTCCATTACTCAAGGTTCCCAAGAGCACAGTGGCCTCCATAATCCTTAAATGGAAGAAGTTTGGGACCACCAGAAGTCTTCTTAGACCTGGCCATCCAGCCAAACTCAGCAATCATAGGAGAAGAGCCTTGGTGAGAGAGGTAAAGAAGAACCCCAAGATCACTGTGGCTGAGCTCCAGAGAGGCTGTAGGGAGATGGGAGAAAGTTCCACAAAGTCAACTATCACTGCAGCCCTCCACCAGTCAGGTCTTTATGGCAGAGTGGCCCGACGGAAGCCTCTCCTCAGTGCAAGCCATATGAAAGCCCTCATAGAGTTTGCTCAAAAACACATGAAAGACTCCCAGACTATGAGAAATAAGATTCTCTGGTCTGATGAGATGAAGATAGAACTTTTTGGTGATAATTCTAAGTGGCGTGTGTGGAGAAAACAAGGCACTGCTCATCACCTGCCCAATACAATCCCAACAGTGAAACATGGTGGTGGCAGCATCATGCTATGGGGGTGTTTTTCAGCTGCAGGGACAGGAAGACTGGTTGCAATTGAAGGAAACATGAATGCGGCCAAGTACAGAGATATCCTGGATGAAAACCTCATCCAGAGTGCTCTGGACCTCAGACTTGGCCGAAGGCTCACCTTCCAACAAGACAATGACTCTAAGCACACCGCTAAAATAACAATGGAGTGGCTTCAGAACAACTCTGTGACCATTCTTGACTGGCCCAGCCAGAGCCCTGACCTAAACACAATTGAGCATTTCTGGAGAGACCTGAAAATGGCTGTCCACCAAAGTTCACCATCCAACCTGATGGAATTGGAGATGATCCGCAAGGAAGAATGGCAGAGGATCCCCAATTCCAGGTGTGAAAAACTTTTTGCATCATTCCCAAGAAGACTCATGGCTGTACTAGCTCAAAAGGGGGCTTCTACTCAATACGGAGCAAAGGGTCTGAATACTTATGACCATGTGATATTTCAGTTTTTCTTTTTTAATAAATTTGCAAAAAATTCTACATTTCTGTTTTTTTTCAGTCAAGATGGGGTGCAGAGTGTACTTTAATGAGAAAAAAAATGAACTTTTTAGAATTTACCAAATGGCTGCAATGAAACAAAGAGTGAAAAATTTAAAGGGGTCTGAATACTTTCCGTACCCACTGTAAATGAAACAGATAAAGAAATCAAATATTACAAAATTAACACACCACAATAGAATTTTTTATTTAAATTTTTTTATTATAAGAAAATAACATCCTGTTGTATTGTTGAAATCATTTGAGATTTATTTAAATATAAAGACATTATTATATAATGTCAAATTAATGTGGGAATTCACTTACTTCATTCAAAATAAATTACAATATGACCAATTAAATTTCAATATCTCATATACAGTTGAAACCAGAAGTTTCCATACACTATATAAAAAGACTAACAGTATATGCATGTTTCTCTCCATATCTGACATGAAATCAGAATAAACCTTTCCTGTTTTAGGTCAATTAGGATTACCATCATTTGTAATATTTGCCAAATGCCAGAATAATGAGAGAGCGAGAATGCAGTAAGTAATAAAAATGCTTAAAACAAAGTCAAAACTTTCCATCCATTTCATTAGTATTTGGTACCATTGTCCTTAAAGTGAATGACTTGGGTCAAACATTTGGGATTTCCTCCCACAAGCTTCTCACAATATAAGGCTATGTGCCCACGCTGCGGAAATGAAGCAGAAAATTTCTGCTTCATTTCCGCATGTCCTCTCCCGGAAAAACGCATGCGGAATTCCACGCGCGTTTATCCTGCGTTTATCGCGCGTTTTCCACATGCGGAATTCCACGCTCGTTTATCCTGCGTTTATCGCGCGTTTTCCACATGCGGAATTCCACGCGCGTTTATCCTGCGTTTATCGCGCGTTTTCCACATGCGGAATTCCACGCGCGTTTATCCTGCGTTTATCGCGCGTTTTCCACATGCAGAATTACCTTGCGTTTTTTATTGCATTGCAAAGGCAATTCCGCTTGTGGAAACGCAAAATTAATTGACATGCTGTGGATTGCGCGCATCAAAAACGCTGCGGAAAAATCCACAGCATGGGCATAGAACTTGCGGATTCCCCTTGGGGACCATGGGGGGCAGATTACCTAGTGTTTCACAAGCGTTTACCCTGAGGAAAGTCCGCAGCATATACGCTTGTAAAACGCTACGTGGGCACATACTCTTAGGTCGGAATTTGGGCCCATTTCTCCTGACACAACTGGTGTAACTGATCCAGGTTTGTAGGTCGTCTTGCTCGCACCGGCCTTTTCAGCTTTGCCCATACATTTTCAATAGGACTAAGATCAGGGCTTTGTGATGGCCGCTCCAAAACATTGACTTTGTTATCCTTAACCCCTTATTGACCAATAGACGTCTTTTTACTGATCTGCAATATAAGAGACTAGCGTTCCCCGACAGGTGACTATCCTGTAGCTGTCACCTGTACATTATAGCTGACAACTTGCTGCATCAGCCATGATCAGTGTTGGCACAGACCATGGACGTTTAACCCCTTTGATTCTGTTGTCAATAGAGATTATAGAATCTAAATAGTTAACACAGTGTGGGGGCTTCCTTTTAACTTTATCGGCACCTTGATATCTTGATTGTGTGGTCCTGATGTTTGCCTTGGCAGTTCATGGCCAAATAACTACCTTTAAAGTATGCCGGCTATAATTGCCTGTTCAGAAGTTATCAAAATCTAGATTGTAAAAATAAACTTATTCATTCTTGTCATTCCACTTTCCATTACTTCCTGAAAAGAACCAGAAGGGTTAATGAACTATATGAAAGCAATTTTAAATACGTTGAGGGGTGCAGTGTTTAACCCCTATACAACCCAAGGTGGTTTGCACGTTAATGACCGGGCCAATTTTTTCAATTCTGACCACTGTCACTTTATGAGGTAATTACTCTGGAACGCTTCAACTGATCCCCCTGATTCTGAGATTGTTTTTTCGTGACATATTGTACTTCATGATTTTGGTAAAATTTCTTTGATATCACTTGCGTTTATTTGTGAAAAAAAAGGAAATTTGGCGAAAATTTTGAAAATTTAGCAATTTTCAAAATTTTAATTTTTATGCCCTTAAATCAGAGAGATATGTCACACAAAAGAGTTAATAAATAACATTTCCCACATGTCTACTTTACATCAGCACAATTTTGGAACCAAAATTATTTTTTGTTAGGGAGCTATAAGGGTTAAAAGTTGACCAGCGATTTCTCATTTTTCCAACAAAATTTACAAAACCATTTTTTTAGGGACCACATCATATTTGAAGTCACTTTGAGGGGTCTTTATGACAGAAAATACCCAAAAGTGACACCATTCTAAAAACTGCACCCCTCAAGGTGCTCAAAACCACATTCAAGAACTTTATTAACCCTTCAGGTGCTTCACAGGAATTTTTGGAATGTGGAAGAAAAAAATGAACATTTAACTTTTTTCACAAAAATGTTATTTTAGACCCAATTTTTTTTTAATTTTCGCAGGGGTAACAGGAAAAAATGGACCCCAAAATTTGTTGTGCAATTTGCCGTGGGCACGCCGATACCCCATATGTGGGGAAAAAACACTGTTTGGGTGCATGGCAGGGCTCGGAAGGGAAGGAGCGCCATTTGACTTTTTGATTGTAAAATTTGCTTGAATAATTAGCGGACGTCATGTTGCATTTGGAGAGCCCCTGATGTGCCTAAACATTGGAGCTCCCCCACAAGTGACCCCATTTTGGAAACTATACCCCTCAAGGATTTTATTAAGGTGTATAGTGAACATTTTGAACCCAGAGGTACGACACAGAATTTGATAACATTAGGTCATCATATTGAATAAGTTGTCATTACTCTTGAGCGCAAGTGCTCGCTACTTGAGTTTGCATCGGGTACTCAGGTATGCACCATGTATCACAGGTGCTCAAGTGAAATACTCGAGTCCCCGCCTGCATGTTTCACGGTTATTAGACCCCCCAAAAAAAACATGCGGGGATCGCTCGTGCATGGCAGGCAATCCCCGCGAGGTTTTTTTGGCCGCGAAGCATATGGGGCGGAGACTCGAGCACCCGATGCAAACTCAAGTAGCGAGCACTTGCGCTCAACACTAGTTGCCATATCGTCATCTTTTTTTTTTTTTTTTTTCTTTACTTTTGAAAAAAAAAACAACCCCAACCCTAACATTAGCACAACCCCAACCCTAGCGTTTATTTTTTACGCCGTTCCTCGTGCGGTATAAGTGATGAGATTACTTTATTCTTCGGGTCGGTGCGATTACAGCGATACCAGATTCATATTAAGTTTTTATGATTGACAGCTGTCACACACTAAAAGACACATATTTTGTAAAATCTAGTTTTTGCATTGCCATATTTTGGCCGACAGTCATGTGACGGCTTGTTTTTTGCGGGATGAGTTGATGCTTTTATTGGTGCCATTTTCAGGCATGTGACATTTTTTGATCGCTTTCTATTCCAGCTTTTGGGAGGCAGAATAAACGAAAACCAACAATTCAGGAATTGTTTTTTTTTTTTTTTATTCTGCTCCAGGTGTGGTAGAATTGATAAGGTAGCTTTATTCTTTGGGTCAGTACGTTTACAGCAGTACCACATTTATATAGTTTTTTATGTTTTGGCGCTTTTACACAATAAAAGCTATTTTATAGAAAAAAATATTTTTTTGCATTGCTTTATTCTGAGAGCTGTAACTTTTTGATTTTTCGGATGATGGAGCTGTATGGCCGCTTGTTTTTTGCGGGACGAAATGACGTTTTCAGCGGTACCATTTTTATTTATATTCGTCTTTTTGATCGCGTGTTATTAAATTTTTTGTTTGGCGGTATGATGATAAAGCATTGTTTTTTGCTTTGTTTTTTATTTTTACCGTGTTCACTGAAGGAGTTAACTAGTGGAACAGTTTTATAGGCCAGGTCGTTACGGACGCGGCGATACCAAATATGTGTACTTTGATTGTTTTTTTTGTTTTTTTTTCATAATAATATTTATTGATGGGTACATTATATTTTTAGTGGATTATTTTTTTTTATTTTTTTTTTAGATTTTTACAGTTTTTTTTCAATTATTTTTTTCACTTTCTGGGAGTTTTTACACTTTTTTTACTTTGTCCCACTGTGGGACTTTCACTTTTTTTATTCTGATCGCCTGCACAGCATAGGGATGGAGCACCATCCCTGTGCCATGCAGGCTGTCAGCGCTGGACAGGGAGAAGATAGTTTGGAGATGCACTGCACATGTCCAAACAATCTTACTGCTGTCTGGTGACCCGGATGTTGTCATGACGACATCGGGTCATCATGGCAACAACCGGGAAGCCGCGGCAGACAGCGCTGGAGGCCGGAAAAGGAGGTGAGTATACTGATCACCTCCCCTTGCCTCCGCAATGCTGCGATCGACTTCGATCGCAGCATTGCGGGGGTTAATGTGCTGGGAGCGGTGCGGGATCGCTCCCTGCACTTAGTACCGGGTGTCAGCTGTGACAATCAGCTGACACCCGGCGGCGATCGCGCCCGCACAGCCTGTGTGCGCGCGCGATCGCGATGACGTACTAATACGGGTCAGGCTCTTAAAGCCCAGGGCACAGACGCGTATTAGTACGTCATGGGCTTTAAAGGGGTTAAAATGGTAACACTTTTGGGTGGTTTCCAACATATAAGACTCGCAGGCTAAGTGCCCACGAAGCAAAAATGCTCCAGATTTTTTCTGTATCTCCCTGGCAGGAAAAATGCATGCGGATTTTACATGCGTTTTTCCCGCCAGGTAGAAGCGTTTGTCAAGCGTTTTTGCATGCGGGTTATCAAGCGCTTTTCCAAGCGATTTTAGCATCACTTGGAAAAGTGCTTGACAACTTGGTCACACTATATAAATCCATGCAACCGGCATGGATTTATATAGTGTGACCAAGTTAATAGTTAAAAAAAGAATAAAAATGGTAAACAAAAAAAACATTCTACTCGCCTTCCGATAGCCCCCGGTCTCCTTCTCCGGTGCGTCCGGTGTCTTGGCTCGCGATGGTGTAAAAGGACTTTCCATGACGTCATTTAGTCATGTGACAGGTCAAGCAACTGCCGACATCAACGGTCACGTGACCTGTCACATGACTAAATGACGTCATGGAAGGTCCTTTTACACCACCACGAGCCGCCGAAGACACCGGATGCACCATACAGGAGACCGGGGGCCATGAGAAGGTAAGTATAGTGTTATTTTTTATTTTATTCTTTTTTAACTACAGGTACTATGGTACCCGGGTCTGGAGGAGAGTCTCCTCTTCTCCAGACCTGGGTACCATCCGCACATTGAATCACTTAATATCCACATGTGTACATGTAGTCATTAAGATATTATGCAATTCAATGGAAGTCAATGGCGGCAATTACGCCGCGTTTCCGCAAAATTAATGGATATGCTTTAGATTTTTCCGCAATGATAATCCGCAGCGTAAATTTCC
The DNA here is from genome assembly GCF_046119375.1 of Phyllobates terribilis. Taxonomy (NCBI): domain Eukaryota; kingdom Metazoa; phylum Chordata; class Amphibia; order Anura; family Dendrobatidae; genus Phyllobates; species Phyllobates terribilis. The sequence continues at coordinate 1,416,644 of NW_027362920.1, read as the reverse complement.
GCAGCATGTGCACAGTGTTGCAAAGCTTCTGGATACCCACAGTTGCAGTATAAAACTTCACAGAGCAGATTACATGGGATAACAAGCTTTTACTTCTCAGAACATGAGGTAAAAGGAAAAAACTCAGTTACACAGTACTGCACCAGGAAGTAAGAACAAAATAGAAAATACAAGAGAGACTTTTTTTCTTTTACAATACAGTAAACAAGGAAACTTTACACAACATCGCCATCTACTGTCAGATCAGCATAAAGTCCTCCTTCACACAAACAAAGAAGTCCACAACTGTTGCATATACCAACACACAGCACATGCGGGTTATCATTGAGGACCATGGGGCACGCATTACCAAGCGTTTAAGCGTTTTCGCTTCGAAAATTCCACAGCAAAAACGCTTGAAAAACGCACAGTGGGCACGCAGCCTCAAAGTCACTTCAAAACTGAACAGGTCCCTATAAAAATAAGTTTTGTAAATTTCCTTGAAAAAAATGAAAAATAACTGCTACATTTTTAAATCTTCTAAAATGCTAATAAAATAAAACAAAATTTTACAAATGGTGCTGATGTAAAGCAGACATGAGGGAAATGTTATTTATTACTGTTTTTGTGTGGTATGACTATTGGGATTAAAGGCATAATCAATCATAGTTTGAAAAGTGCAATTTTTAAGACATTTTTGTCAAGTTACTGATATTTTTATAAATAAACGCAAACCATATCAGCCTAAATTTACCATTATTATAAAGTATCATGTGTCACAAAAAACAGTCTCAAAAGCAATGGGATATGTTATTCCAGAGTTATTACTACATAAAGTGACACTGGTCAGATTTAAAAAAAATTGGTTTGGTCACGAAGGGGTTAAGCCACTTTGTTACCATTTTGGCAGTATGCTTCGGGTCATTGTCCATTTGGAGGACCTATTTCTGCTCAAGCTTTAACTTCCTGGCTGATGTCTTGAGATGGTGCTTCAGCATTGCCACATAATCTTCTTTTCTCATGAAGCCACCTACGGATTTTGTGATGTGCACCAAGTCCCTCTTGCAGCAAAGCAACCCCACAACATGATGCTGCCACCCCCGTGTTTCACAGTTGGGATGGTGTTCTTAGGCTTCTAAGCTTCTCCCTTTTTCCTCCAAACTTAACGATGGTCATTATGAACAAAAAGTTCAATTCTAGTTTCATCAGACCACAGGACATGTCTCCAAAAATTAAGGTCTTTGTTCCTGTGTGCATTTGCAAACATAAATCTGGATTTTTTATGTTTCTTTTGGAGTAATGGCTTCTTCCTGGCAGAGTGGTCTTTCAGCCCATGTTGACACAGTACTCGTTTCACTGTGAATTGTCAGTCTGACAATCTTACTAGCTTCTGCCATCCTCTTCACAAGGTCTTTTGCTTTTGTCCTGGGGTTGATATGCACATGTCGGACCAAAGCACGTTCATCTCTGGAACACAGAACCCGTCTCCTTCCTGAGTGGTATGATGGCTGGACATTCCAATCATGTTTGTACTTGCATATAATTGTTTGTACAGATGAACGAGGCACCTTCAGATATCTTGAAATTGTACCCAAGGATGAGCCAGACTTGTGCAAGTCCACAATTCTCTTCCTGATATCTTGGCTGATTTATTTACACTTTCCCATGATGCTACACAAAGAAGCAGTGTGTTTCAGGTGTGCATTAAAATACATCCACATGTGTGTCTCTAATTAACTCAGATGTTGCCCAAAAAACTATTAGAAGCTTCCAAACACATGACATCATCAAATGGGCAGTCGGGAATTGTTTAACCACTTCGCGCCAGAGCCTGTTTTTGCCTTCGTGACCGGGCCAATTTTTTCGATTCTGACCACTGTCAATTTATGAAGTAATTACTCTGGAACGCTTCAACGGATCTCCCTGATTCTAAGAATGTTTTTTCGTGACATATTGTACTTCATGATAGTGGTAAAATTTCTTCGATGTCACTTGCGTTTACTTGTGAAAAAATCGAAAATTTTGAAAATTTTGCAATTTTCAAACTTTGAATTTTCATGCCCTTAAATCAGAGAGATATGTCACACAAAATTGTTAATAAATAACATTTCCCACATGTCTACTTTACATCAGCACAATTTTTGAACCAACATTTTTTTTTGTTAGGGAGCTATAAGGGTTAAAAGTTGACCAGCGATTTCTCATTTTTCCAACAAAATTTACAAAACCATTTTTTTAGGGACCACATCATATTTGAAGTCACTTTGAGGGGTCTTTATGACAGAAAATACCCAAAAGTGACACCATTCTAAAAACTACACCCCTCAAGGTACTCAAAACCACATTCAAGAACTTTATTAACCCTTCAGGTGCTTCACAGGAATTTTTGGAATGTGGAAGAAAAAAATTAACATTTAACTTTTTTCACAAAAATGTTACTTTAGACCCAATTTTTTTTATTTTCGCAGGGGTAACAGGAAAAAATGAACCCCAAATTTTTTTGTGCAATTTCTCTTGAGCGCGCTGATACCCCATATGTGAGGGAAAACCACTGTTTGCGCGCACGGCAGGGTTCGGAAGGGAAGGAGCGCCATTAGACTTTTTGAATGTAAAATTTGTTTGAATAATTAGCAGACACCATGTTGCGTTTGGAGAGCTCCTGATGTGCCTAAACAGTGGAAACCCCCCACAAGTGACACCATTTTGTAAACTAGACCCCTTAGGGAACTTATCTAGATGTGTGGTGAGCACATTGGGAGACATAATAAACAAATCAGTAGCAGGTGAAGAATTGGTTTTATTTATTTTTTACGCCGTTCCTCGTGCGGTATAAGTGATGAGATTACTTTATTCTTCGGGTCGGTGCGAAAACAGAGATACCAGATTCATATCGGGTTTTTATGATTGACAGCTGTAACACACTAAAAGACGCTTTTTTTTGTAAAATCTAGTTTTTGCATCGCCATATTTTGAGAGCTATCATTTTTCCATATTTCGGCCGACAGAGTCATGTGACAGCTTGTTTTTTGCGGGACGAGTTGACATTTTTATTGGTACCATTTTTGGGTACGTGACATTTTTTGATCGCTTTCTATTCCGTTTTTTGGGAGGTAAAATTAACAAAAACCAACAATTCAGGAATTGTTTTTTGAGTTTTTTTTTATGCTGTTCTGCGTGTGGTAAAAGTGATAAGGCAGCATTATTCTTCAGGTCAGTACGTTTACAGCGATACTACACTTACTGTATATTTTTTTATGTTTTGGCGCTTTTACACAATAAAACAATTTTATAGAAAAAATATTTTTTTTGCATTGCTTTATTCTGAAAGCTATAACTTTTTTATTTTTCGGCTGATGGAGCTCTATGGTGGCTTGTTTTTTGCGGAACAAGATGATGTTTTCAGCGGTACCATTTTTATTTCCATTTTGCTTTTCGATCGCATTTTTTTCCACTTTTTGTTTGGCGATATGAGGAAAAAGCATAGTTTTTTGCTCCGTTTTTTATTTATTTTTATTACGGTGTGCACAGAAGGAATTAATTAGTGTGACAGTTTTATAGCTCGGGTTGTTTCGGATGCGGCGATACCAAATATGTGTACCTTTTTTGTTTTTGCATAAATATACGGATTTATTGGTTTAATATTTTATTTATTTATTTTTATTTATTTTGATTTTTTTTAGTAGTTTGAAAACATTTTTTTTACATTTTTACTTAGTCCCTGTATGGGACATTAATTTTTATTTTTCTGATCACTGATCTCATATAATGTAATAGACATATATTACATTACATGAGATCTTTGCTGACTGTTTCACAGTCAGTGTCTCCTGCCAGGCTTCAGCTGCAGGCTGAGCCTCGCAGGACACCGTATATGGCAGATCTGGAGGCGGTCATGTGACCTCCAGCTGCTATAGCAACGCCAGGTCCTGAAAGGTATCAGGGGTCGTCGGAGAGGTAAGTAGACGACCCCCTCTCCTCCTGCTGTCTTCTATATGCCGCGATCACTATAGATCGCGGCATATAGAAGACTGCAAAGGGTTAACATCACTGGGACCTGATCCAATCAGGTCCCGATGATGTTCCCTGTCAGAGCTATCGCTCTGCACCGCACCCGCAGAGCTTGCAGGACACTCGGGGTCCTGAGCGCTGCGGGACCACCCACCGTTTTTAAGCGTCCGTGCTGCACAGAGCCCAGGCAGCGCGGACGTTTATGTACAGTGGGCGGTCGGGAAGCGGTTAAATAAAAAAAAAAAAAAGTTTTCACAAAGTAGAATAGAGAGTTACCTTTTTATTATCATCTAGGACTGTGTTCATACTTTCTATCCCTAGCGTATCAATAGGTCCATCAAAGAAAACCGATTTTCTTTCCGGGGTCTCAGATAATGCAAACTCTCGGGAAGTATTAGCGACTATCCCATCGGTCCACCGCAAATGAAGAGAGGCATCAATAAAATTGCTCTTCCCATAAAATCAAATACAATCCCACAATTGAAAGGATTATTAAACGGAATGCCTGGGATTATGATATTGATGATACACATGTATTGACTACACGTGGCCCCTATTGAAGTGAACGTGCAGACACCGGGAGAGACCGCAAGTAAGTGATTTGCATATAGGCGGTCACATGCCAACTAGAAGTGCGTGACCTCACTCAAAGCAAGTGTATTGAGTGAGGCCAGACACAGTCTAGTCAGAATGTGTCTGGAAGTATGCAAACTTATGCTAATTTCTGGCATAAATAATACAATTTGTTGCTTCCATGTCTGATGGGGAAAATAAAACAGTTTCCAATTTTTGTGCAAACAGGGAGTAAGTCATAATAAAATGATTGCCCGGCAATGTATGGCTGGGGTCTATGTCTCTGAAGGAACCCCTTCTACCATGTCCATAAGCCATAAAAGGGGAGATTTTCCCATTTTCAGCAAAGATATTAGTATTATAAACAATAATTCCAATCATAGACGAACCTCATGTGACACTGGATCAAACTGCCCGAACAGCTGCCCCATGGTGATGGCTTTAGGGTTCACTGTCCGGTAAATCACTTCTTCTTCTTCGCACCCTCGCTCATTCATAAGAGACAGCGTATCAGCGAGGACGTGGAGGACCTTCGCTTTTCCAGAGAACGGCTCTCCAACCAACATAAAACTGTACGGGATAAACAAAATGCAGCATGGTCCATTGTATAAAATGGAAACAGCGAAGAATAAATCCCCCGTCCCATGGACTTCTGTAGTTACAGCTTACCCGTGTCTGACAATCATCATCTCATACGTCTGGATCATGTCCTCCAGGAAGACCTTCTCGGGCTGGATGTTGTGTCCAGCACAGCTCTCCTGTGCGCATTCCAGTAAATCCTGAGCAAAAGGAAGGTAAAATATTTCATCAGTCTGTTTACAGTGGATCCAATTAGAGGTGGGAGAATACATTTTCAGGACCCAGATCAGTATTCTGTGGCCGCTGGACGGGACCCCTGAGAGCCGCCTCTTAGCTGCCGGCATCCCCGGCTCCTCTTCTGATTATATGGCCTGGTGTACATCATGCTGCAACCATAACGTCATGCCAGGCCGGCTAATCTGAAGAAGAGCCGGGGGGCAGGAAGAAATAAGGTGCCTCTCAGGGGTCTCATTCAGTGCCCACCACTGACCTGATGTCACGCACAGTGTAGGAAAGACAAAGTGCGACACAAAGGGGAAGGGAGCCCAGACACTAGGGAAAGGGGGAAATGGAGACCTCCTAGGCTGATCTGCAATCACCCTGTCTCCCCTACCGACTCTATATTGGTTCCTCACCAATTGCCGCACAGGAACCTATCCCTGTATTTCCTTAGCGCTTGGCTCTGGATAGGTAAGGGGGGGTGAGCACTAGTCGATCCCCACTGACAACTAAAGACAGCAAGGGTAGACAGACACAGGGGAAGTAGCTTAGCTTGAGTCGACTTCAGAGAGATGGCACACACATCCTCTTAGCACCAGAGAGGAAGTAAGAACTGCACTTGCTCCAAGCCTTCACAAGGGGTCATGTGAATATCACTGGCACCTCTGTGTAGCAACCAGGAAGTATTTAAACACCCAGGCCTGATTGTCAATTAGAACAGGAGGGAGGTAGCCGCTGGGTCCTACAGTGAGACCGCTAAGAAGATGTCTGGAATGCCAAACGAAGGGATCTCCTGCAACCAACTGCAGGGGGACTGTCTGTCACATCTGACGCACCCATGACACCTGGCCATTGGATCAGTCTCCTGCAAATCGATTCATTCATCTAAAAAAAAAATGTCTCCATAACCTACAACTAAACTAGCGATAAATCACTCTCAGATGTTTTAACCATTTTTTTTTCTACATCAGATCATCTTGCATTGGAGGTATAAGTGAGCCCCCTTACCTCTGGTGCCCCTGTGCAGCTGCCCAGGTTGCACTAATGGGACCGGACGATGAGTGACAAGGTCATGTAACCCAATTCCAAAGCAGTGGATCAGGATCGGGTGATTTCAATGGGATTGGTCTACCATCTACTGTGTATGGGGGCCTCATGACAGATTATGTGGGGGGACATAAAAATCGGGCGGTTGGAATTTAATCACCCGATCCTTACTTTCTGACCCTGAAATTAGCAGCTGCCATAAGATTCTGGCAGCGACTCTGTCATAGAGAAAACAGGAGCGAGCATTCCTGAATATGGGGGAGCCGGGAAAGATAACGGTCATCCAAATGATAGCTGGCCAGCTATATAGGACCTATCACTTGCCATTCATATGCAATTTTATTACCTGGTGTAAATGCCGCTGTTCTCCTGAATCCGGTGTTGTTTTTCTTTTGCTCCTGCGCCTCTCCATTCCTGAGATATAGCCTCTTTATAGAAATCTAGTTCATAATTTTTAATAGCCAAGTGGGCGTGGTCATCAAGTCCTCTCTGTGGGAGTCTTCAGGAAGGCCTTGCCCAGTTGGCTTAAAGGGCTAGAGGAGAGTGACAGATGTCAGGAACGGAGAGGAGCAGGAAGAAAAGAAAAACAATGCCGGAGTCAGGAGAACAGCGGCATTTACATATTTATGGCGAGGGACAAGTCCTCTTTAAGTCTTGGAAAACCCCTTTAAGACACTATTATATTTTAATACCTTATAGTCGGCTTCCGGAAGTTGAATGCCAGGGAACAGGTCGCTGGTAATCCCATTGAACAGAGGAATATCAGGAGACAAAAATTTGGGTTCGTTTACATCCTTAATTGACCGCAAGAGCTAAATAGAAGGAAAAAGGATTAAATGATAAAATAATTCATATACAATATGACATGAAACAATATTAAAAGTGAGGAACCCCATTACAAAGGAGCAGTCAGTTCTTGTGGTATGTCTGTATTAGTAAAGAATAGTATTCTCCAAAAAATAAGGATGAAACCTCTTTTCCTAAAACTCTACATTGTATCGTCCCTCTGTTATACCTCCTGGAAATGTATGTGTAAATGATATATAATGTATATATAATCTATATAGGGGACAACCCTATACAATCTGACTGTGCCCAAACAGTGGTGACATTGTCAGACTGTGTAGGGGACTCGTTATTGACAGATTTCAATTAATTCCTACATTTCCAGGAATGATAAAAGAGGAATGGAACGCTGCTGAGTTGCACTGAAATATGCTGCAGAATTGTTTTTCCATAGGGAATACATGTGGCCTCTGTGTTGCACTGTTAATTGCCGGCTGCAGAATGAGTTAAGTGAGATACTGTCAGTGAACTCGTTTTTGCTGGCTGACGGGGAGTTTGTAAATGTTTTATCTGTCTTTCTGAGCTCCTCTCAGTTTATTTATGACCACAGACCTTATCAAAATTGAATGTGCAGGGAATCAAAAAGCCGGTGAAAGCCAAGCGATGCAACATTTTTAATAAAACCCAATTGTTAAAATGATTTTTAGCCTAAAATACATGCGTTTAAGTTAAAAATCAAAACTGTCCCATAAGATGAACAAGCTACGTGTTTAACCCCTTAATAACATCTGACGTACTAATACGCGTCTGTGCCCTGGGACATAAGAGCCAGACCCGTATTAGTACGTCATCGCGATCGCGCGCGCACACAGGCTGTGCGGGCGCGATCGCCGCCGGGTGTCAGCTGATTGTCACAGCTGACACTCGGTACTATGTGCAGGGAGCGGTCCTGCACCGCTCCCAGCACATTAACCCCCGCGATGCTGCGATCGAAGTCGATCGCGGCATTGCGGGGGCAAGGGGAGGTGATCGGCGATACTCACCTCCTCTTCCGGCTTCCAGCGCAGTCTGAAAAGGCTTCCCGGGTGTTGCCATGACGACCCGATGTCGTCATGACAACATCCGGGTCACCAGAGAGCAGGAAGATTGCTTGGACATGCGCAGTGCATCTCCAAGCAATCTTCACACTGTGCACTTCTGACAGCCTTCATGGCATAGGGATGGTGCTCCATTCTTGTGCCATGCAGGCGATCAGAAAAAAAAAAGTGAAAGTCTCAGAGTGGGACAAAGTAATAAAGTGTATAAACTGTGTGAAAATGGAAAAAAAAATAAAAAAAATGTGCAAAAATATTATAAAAAAATAAAAAAAATAATACACCAAAAATAAAAATATAATGTACCCATCAATAAATATTATTATAAAAAAAATAAAAAAAAACAATAAAAGTACACATATTTGGTATCGCCGCGTCCGGAACAACCTGACCTATAAAACTGTCCCACTAGTTAACCCCTTCAGTGAACACGGAAAAAAAAAAAAAAAAAAAACGAAGCAAAAAACAATGCTTTATCACCATACCGCCAAACAAAAAGTGGAATAACACGCGATCAAAAAGACGCATATAAATAAAAATGATACCGCTGAAAACGTCATCTCGTCCCGCAAAAAACAAGCCGCCATACAGCTCCATCAGCCGAAAAATAAAAAAGTTATAGCTCTCAGAATAAAGCGATACTAAAAAATATTTTTTTCTATAAAATAGCTTTTATTGTGTATAAGCGCCAAAACATAGAAAAATGATACAAATGTGGTACCGCTGTAAACGTACTGACCCGAAGAATAAAGCTACCTCATCAATTTTACCACACGCGGAACAGAATAAAAAAAAAAAAAACAACAATTCCTGAATTGTTGGTTTTTGTTTATTCTGCCTCCCAAAAATCGGAATAGAAAGCGATCAAAAAATGTCACGTGCCTGAAAATGGCACCAATAACAACGTCAACTCATCCTGCAAAAAACGAGCCGTCACATGACTGTCTGCCAAAATCTGGAAAAATTATAGCTCTCAAAATATGGCGATGCAAAAACTAGATTTTACAAAAAATGCGTCTTTTAGTGTGTGACAGCTGTCAGTCATAAAAACCCCATATGATTCTGGCATTGCTGTAATCACATCAACCCGAAGAATAAAGTCGTCTAATCACTTATACCGCACAAGGAACGGCGTCAAAAATAAACTCTTGGGTTAGGATTGGGCTAGGGTTAAGGCTGGGATTGGGGCTAGGGTTGTGCTGGGGCTAGGGTTGTGCTGGGGCTAGGGTTGTGCTGGGGCTAGGGTTGTGCTGGGGCTAGGGTTGTGCTGGGGCTAGGGTTGTGCTGGGGCTAGGGTTGTGCTGGGGCTAGGGTTGTGCTAGGGCTAGGGTTGTGCTAGGGCTAGGGCTGGGGTTGGGATTTTTTTCAAAAGTAAGAAAAAAAGATGACGATATGGCGACTAGTGTTGAGAGCAAGTGCTCGCTACTTGAGTTTGCGTCGGGTGCTCTGGTATGCATTGAGTATCGTGGGTATTTGAGTGACATGCTCGAGTCTCTGCCCCATATGCTTCGCAGCCAAAAAAACTTTATGGGGATTGCCTGCCATGCACGAGCGATCCCCGCATGTTTTTTTTTGGGTGTCTAATAACCGTGAAACATGCGGAGCAGGGACTCGAGCATGTCACTCTAGCACACGCTGTACATGGTGCATACCTGAGTACCCGATGCAAACTCAAGTAGCGAGCACTTGCGCTCAAGAATAATGACAACTTATTCAATATGATGACCTAATGTAAACAAATTCTGTGCCGTACCTCTGGGTTCAAAATGTTCACTATACACCTTAATAAAATCCTTGAGGGGTATAGTTTGGACACTTGTGGGGGAGCTCCACTGTTTAGGCACATCACGGGCTCTCCAAACGCGACATGGTGTCCGCTAACAAATTGAATGGAAAATGGGCTCAAATTGTTAGCGGACACCATATTTGCGTTTGGAAAGCCCCTCTGTGCCCAAACTTTGGAGCTCCCCCACAAGTGACCCCATTTTGGAAACTAGACCCCCCAAGGCACCTTTCTAGATGCATAGTGAGCACTTGGAACCCCCAGGTGCTTCACAAATTGATTCGTAATAATGAAAAAGTGAAAAAAAAAACACTTTTTCATTTTTATGAATCAATTTGTGAAGCACCTGGGGTTCCAAGTGCTCACTATGAATCTAGATAGGTGCCTTGGGGGGTCTAGTTTCCAAAATGGGGTCACTTGTGGGGGAGCTCCAATGTTTGGGCACGCAGGGACTCTCTAAATGCAACATGGTATCCGCTAACAAATTGAATGGAAAATCGGCTCAAATTGTTAGCGGACACCACATTGCGTTTGGAGAGCCCCTCTGTGCCCAAACTTTGGAGCTCCCCCACAAGTGACCCCATTTTGGAAACTAGACCCCCCAAGGCACCTATCTAGATGCATAGTGAGCACTTGGAACCCCCAGGTGCTTCACAAATTGATTCGTAATAATGAAAAAGTGAAAAAAAAAAACACTTTTTCATTTTTATGAATCAATTTGTGAAGCACCTGGGGTTCCAAGTGCTCACTATGAATCTAGATAGGTGCCTTGGGGGGTCTAGTTTCCAAAATGGGGTCACTTGTGGGGGAGCTCCAATGTTTGGGCACACAGGGACTCTCCAAATGCAACATGATATCCGCTAACAAATTGTCGGCTCAAATTGTTAGCGGATATCATGTTGCATTTGGAGAGTCCCTGTGTGCCCAAACATTGGAGCTCCCCCACAAGTAAACCCATTTTGGAAACTAGACCCCCCAAGGCACCTATCTAGATGAATAGTGAGCACTTGGATCCCCAGGTGCTTCACAAATTGATTCATAAAAATGAAAGAGTGTTTTTTTTTCACTTTTTCATTATTACGAATCAATTTGTGAAGCACCTGGGGGTTCCAAGTGCTCACTATGCATCTAGAAAGGTGCCTTGGGGGGTCTAGTTTCCAAAATGGGGTCACTTGTGGGGAAGCTCCAAAGTTTGGGCACAGAGGGGCTCTCCAAACGCAATGTGGTGTCCGCTAACAATTTGAGCCGATTTTCCATTCAATTTGTTAGCGGATACCATGTTGCATTTAGAGAGTCCCTGTGTGCCCAAACATTGGAGCTCCCCCACAAGTGACCCTATTTTGGAAACTAGACCCCCCAAGGCACCTATCTAGATTCATAGTGAGCACTTGGAACCCCTAGGTGCTTCACAAATTGATTCGTAAAAATGAAAAAGTGGTTTTTTTTTCACTTTTTCGAATCAATTTGTGAAGCACCTGGGGGTTCCAAGTGCTCACTATGCATCTATAAAGGTGCCTTGGGGGGTCTAGTTTCCAAAATGGGGTCACTTGTGGGGGAGCTCCAATGTTTGGGCACATCAGGGGCTCTCTAAACGCAACATGGTGTCCGCTAATTATTCAAGCAAATTTTACAATCAAAAAGTCAAATGGCGCTCCTTCCCTTCCGAGCCCTACAGTGCGCCCAAACAGTATTTTTTCCCCAAATATTGGGTATCTGCGTGCCCAGGGGAAATTGCACAACAAATTTTACGGTCCATTTTTTCTTGTTACCCCTGTGAAAATAAAAAAAATTGGGTCTAAAGTAACATTTTTGTGAAAAAAGTTAAATGTTCATTTTTTTCTTCCACATTCAAAAAATTCCTATGAAGCACCTGAAGGGTTAATAAAGTTCTTGAATGTGGTTTTGAGCACCTTGCGGGGTGCAGTTTTTAGAATGGTGTCACTTTTGGGTATTTTCTGTCACAAAGACCTCTCAAAGTGACTTCAAATGTGATGTGGTCCCTAAAAAAATGGTTTTGTAAATTTTGTTGGAAAAATGAGAAATCGCTGGTCAACTTTTAACCCTTATAGCTCCCTAACAAAAAAAAATTTTGGTTCCAAAATTGTGCTGATGTAAAGTAGACATGTGGGAAATGTTATTTATTAACTCTTTTGTGTGACATATCGCTCTGATTTCAGGGCTTAAAAATTCAAATTTTGAAAATTGCAAAATTTTCAAAATTTTCGCCAAATTTCAGTTTTTTTCACAAATAAACGCAAGTGATATCGAAGAAATTTTACCACAATCATGAAGTACAATATGTCACGAAAAAACAGTCTCAGAATCAGGGGGATCCGTTGAAGCGTTCCAGAGTAATTACCTCATAAAGTGACAGTGGTCAGAATTGTAAAAATTGGCCCGGTCATTAACGTGCAAACCACCCGCGGGGCTTAAGGGGTTAACAACTATAGTTTTGACACTTTTGCACAGATGAGATCTAACAAGCCAGGAACAGTAATGTACAGAAATTATTTGCAAGTCTCTGTCTGCTACTATAAAATCATACAGATCTAATTTTTGTGATCCAAATGCTTCTCGGTAAGATGGTAATGCTATCCTATACAAGATGTAAAGCGACCAACAGTTCAGAACTTACAAGAATCTCTTCATTTTCATGGGGGAATTTCAGCTTCAGATTGCCAGCAGCGATCAGCACAGCCTTTACTGCACGCATCCCATAATCATAATGAAACTGGACGAGAGCGGCTCCGAGCACAGCCGGTAAGTCATTACCATCTTCACCGAGAGAGGTTTAGCGTGCAGAAAACCATAAGAATAAAGGCCGATCTCCGCAATCAGAGCATAGTTGGGGACCATCATTGCTACAGTCCGGAAAAGAACCTGAAATGCACAAACCAGATGGGTCAGTCAACAAATGAAACTAAATTACTGTAAACTAGGCATAGAGCCGGGGAACCCATTATATCCATTTACACTATCCTCCACCCCAGACCTAAAAGTGATGTGTCTATTCCACATCAGAGGAAAGTCAGTCAAAGTGTGGTTAAACGGGTATTCCCATCTCCAAGATCCTGTCCCAATATGTAATAGGTATAATAATAATAATGTTTGCAAATATCTCCAATTAGAAATGTAGTATAGTTCTTCTGATTAGCTATGTTTCTTACCCCCATGTGCAGGACATTGCAGTAGCTTAGGTATCCATGGTTACGACCAGTCATAGTCACAGTTAGTTACTTGCTAGTGGTCGTAACCATGGATACCTAAGCTACTGCTATGCCCTGCACAAGGGTTAAGCAACATAGCTAATCAGAAGAACTATACTACATTTCCAATTGGAGGTATTTGCTGTTAATATTATTATTACACGTATTACATATTGGGATAGAATCTTGGAGATGGGAATACTCCTTTAACACTTTCCAAATCTCTCTCCACACCTCTACTGTGTCCATTTTGGAAAATAGGAGAATGGGACATCAATATTAAGGAGCTTGCAGAAATGAAGGCATCAGGTGTTGTGATTATACATAGGAAATGTACAATCTCATATAGGTTTGGGGGAGAATAATCCCTTTGATGAAATCTTATGTTTCTTTTGTAAACCTAGTATTTACTTGAAAGTTTGTGAACCCCTCAAAAATTTCTGTATTACTGTATAAATTTGACTTAAAGCTACATCAGTCTGTGGGGTCACAAAGGAACTCAAGGTAACCTCTAAGCAACTAAAGGCCTCTCCTCACATTAGCTAATGTAATTGTTCATGAATCCACCATCAGAAGGACAATGAACAACAATGGCGAGCATGGCAGGATTGCAAGGAGAAAGGCAATGCGATTTAAAATGTCACTGCTAAAACTCACCTGGGCACATCAATAGGTAACTGGAATAATGCTTTGTGGAAGGATGAGGCCAAGATAGAGATTTTAGGTGAGAAGCTATATGTTTGCAGAAAGAAAATACTGCATTACAGCATAAGAACCTCCTATCATCTATGAAACACAAAGATGGTAATCGTAACATGCTTTGGGCCTGTTTTGCTGCACTTGGCCAAGGACGGCTGCCATCATTGATGGAACAATGAATTCTAAAATCTATCAGCAAATGCTAAAGGAAAATATCAGGATATCAGTTCATGTACTGAATCTCAAGAAAACGTGGGTCATGCAGCAAGACAATGGCCCAAAGACACAAGTCGTTTCTACAAAAGAATGGTTGAATAAACATAAAGTTTTGGAATGGCCGAGTCATAGTCCTGAGCTGAATCCTATAGAAATGTTGTGGAAGGGCCCGATGCAAGGCACTGGACTCTTTACCTTGAGGTTATCCGGCAGCTCAGAACGTCCCGCGGAGCCAGGATTCATGGTAATGGCTACGAAGCAATTTGGGTTAAACTTCAGTTCTGTTCCTTCGAAGTTGAACATGTCCATCTTCATCTGGATGGCTCTCTGGATGCTGAGAATCTGTTGGGCCACCACGGACAACACCTCCAGCTCAATACGGTTAAACTCATCAAAACACGCTCATGCTCCCGATGATGCCAGCCCTTGGAAAAACTAAAAAAAAGTATATACAGTACAGACCAAAAGTTTGGACACACCTTCTCATTTAAAGATTTTCTGTATTTTCATGACTATAAAAATTGTACATTCACAGTGAAGGCATCAAACTATGAATTAACTATGTGGAAAAATATATACTTAACAAAAAAGTGTGAAACAACTGAAAATATGTCTTATATTCTAGGTTCTTCAAAGTAGCCACCTTTTGCTTTGATGACTGCTTTGCACACTCTTGGCATTCTCTTGATGAGCTTCAAGAGGTAGTCACCGGAAATGGTCTTCCAACAATCTTGAAGGAGTTCCCAGAGATGCTTAGTACTTGTTGGCCCTTTTGCCTTCACTCTGCGGTCCAGCTCACCCCAAATCATCTCGATTGGGTTCAGGTCTGGTGACTGTGGAGGCCAAGTCATCTGGCGTAGCACCCCATCACTCTCCTTCTTGGTCAAATAGCCCTTACACAGCCTGGAGGTGTGTTGGGGTCATTGTCCTTTTGAAAAATAAATGATGGTCCAACTAAACGCAAACCGGATGGAATAGCATGCCGCTGCAAGATGCTGTGGTAGCCATGCTGGTTCAGTATGCCTTCAATTTTGAATAAATCCCAAACAGTGTCACCAGCAAAGCACCCCCACACCATCAAAAGATGCCAGCAGAACATCGGTTGGAGTCAGTTTATTATGTGCAATGGAGCAGCTTAACATTGTATGTACCTTTCACATTGCTATGTAGTCCAAACCATCAGAGCAGTTAAAGACCACACACTGCACGGCCAGCGCCTTGGCCAAATCTTTGGTGGTCTCAGTTTTTCCTGTGCCGGCCGGACCTTCTGGAGCTCCACCAAGATTTAGATAAAAAGCACCGATCTACCAATGAAACATGAAAGAACTGGTATGAAATATCAATAAACTTTCTAATAAGTTTCATGCATCATGCAAAAGTCAAAAAGATTTCTGAGCATAACCCATCACATCATAGCAGAGTCCGCTAGCATCTGTCAGTGAGCGGAGTGATGACCAGGCGTGGGGAGTTGCCCAGGTACTCATAGGCGGACTTCACATTGCAGTTGATGATTTGCACTCTCGCATTCTCATTCTCCCAGTAATAGCGGAGTTGGGCAAGCCACTGGAAGTCTGTTTCATGAGAAACTCCTGAGCAATGTAGGAAAAGATAGTCAACCTCTAAGACACTGCAGAATCACAAGGGAGAGTTTCTATAGGGAAGGCAAATGCACATACATTATAGGACAAAACTCCTAGTCACCGAATTCTGCTTTTTTCATTTAGTCCCATTGCCCACGGTGTATAACATCCGGACTCTCAGCCCCCAGTTTATAAAATCCGGCCTCTCGCCTCCCCCGGGGTATAACATCCGCCCCTCGCCCCTAGTTTAGTATAACATCCGTCCCCTCGCCCCCCCGCCAGTGTATAAAATCCATCCCCTCAACCCCACTGTATAACATCCAACCCCAAGCCCTCCTTTGCATAACATCTGACCCCCAGGGTATAACATCCGGCCCCCAGCCCCGGTGTATAACATAAATCCCCTCGCCCATGGTGTATAATATCCATCCCCTCGCCCCTGGTGTATAATATTCATCCCCTCGCCCCTGGTGTATAATATTCATCCCCTCGCCCCGGTGTATATTATCCGTCCCCTCGCCCCGGTGTATATTATCCGTCCCCTCGCCCCGGTGTATATTATCCGTCCCCTCGCCCCGGTGTATATTATCCGTCCCCTCGCCCCGGTGTATATTATCCGTCCCCTCGCCCCGGTGTATATTATCCGTCCCCTCGCCCCGGTGTATATTATCCGTCCCCTCGCCCCGGTGTATATTATCCGTCCCCTCGCCCCGGTGCATATTATCCGTCCCCTCGCCCCGGTGTATATTATCCGTCCCCTCGCCCCTCAGTGTATAACATCCAGCCCTCGGACTTGTATAACATCTAGCCCCTCGGCCTTGTTGTATAACATTAAGACTCTCGCCCCCCACCAGTGTATAACATCCGTCCCCTCGCCCCGGTGTATAATATCCGTCCCCTCGCCCCGGTGTATAATATCCGTCCCCTCGCCCCGGTGTATAATATCCGGTGTATATAAAAAAGTTATAGCTCTCAGAATAAAGCGATACTAAAAAATATTTTTTTCTATAAAATGGCTTTTATTGTGTATAAGCGCCAAAACATAGAAAAATGATACAAATGTGGTATCGCTGTAAACGTACTGACCCGAAGAATAAAGCTACCTCATCAATTTTACCACACGCGGAACAGAATAAAAAAAAATAAAAAAAACAATTCCTGAATTGTTGGTTTTTGTTTATTCTGCCTCCCAAAAATCGGAATAGAAAGCGATCAAAAAATGTCACATGCCTGAAAATGGCACCAATAACAACGTCAACTCATCCCGCAAAAAACGAGCCGTCACATGACTGTCTGCCAAAATCTGGAAAAATTATAGCTCTCAAAATATGGCGATGCAAAAACTAGATTTTACAAAAAATGCGTCTTTTAGTGTGTGACAGCTGTCAGTCATAAAAACCCCATATGATTCTGGCATTGCTGTAATCACACCGACCCGAAGAATAAAGTCGTCTAATCACTTATACCGCACAAGGAACGGCGTCAAAAATAAACTCTTGAGTTAGGATTGGGCTAGGGTTAGGGCTGGGTTTGGGGCTAGGGTTCTGCTGGGGCTAGGGTTCTGCTGGGGCTAGGGTTCTGCTGGGGCTAGGGTTGTGCTGGGGCTAGGTTTGTGCTGGGGCTAGGGTTGTGCTGGGGCTAGGGTTGTGCTGGGGCTAGGGTTGTGCTAGGGCTAGGGCTGGGATTTTTTTCAAAAGTAAGAAAAAAAGATGACGATATGGCGACTAGTGTTGAGAGCAAGTGCTCGCTACTTGAGTTTGCATCGGGTGCTCTGGTATGCATTGAGTATCGTGGGTATTTGAGTGACATGCTCGAGTCTCTGCCCCATATGCTTCGCAGCCAAAAAAACTTTACGGGGATTGCCTGCCATGCACGAGCGATCCCCGCATGTTTTTTTTTGGGTGTCTAATAACCGTGAAACATGCGGAGCAGGGACTCGAGCATGTCACTCTAGCACACGCTGTACATGGTGCATACCTGAGTACCCGATGCAAACTCAAGTAGCGAGCACTTGCGCTCAAGAATAATGACAACTTATTCAATATGATGACCTAATGTAAACAAATTCTGTGCCGTACCTCTGGGTTCAAAATGTTCACTATACACCTTAATAAAATCCTTGAGGGGTATAGTTTGGACACTTGTGGGGGAGCTCCACTGTTTAGGCACATCACGGGCTCTCCAAACGCGACATGGTGTCCGCTAACAAATTGAATGGAAAATCGGCTCAAATTGTTAGCGGACACCACATTGCGTTTGGAGAGCCCCTCTGTGCCCAAACTTTGGAGCTCCCCCACAAGTGACCCCATTTTGGAAACTAGACCCCCCAAGGCACCTATCTAGATGCATAGTGAGCACTTGGAACCCCCAGGTGCTTCACAAATTGATTTGTAATAATGAAAAAGTGAAAAAAAAAAACACTTTTTCATTTTTATGAATCAATTTGTGAAAACGCAATGTGGTGTCCGCTAACAATTTGAGCCGATTTTCCATTCAATTTGTTAGCGGATACCATGTTGCATTTAGAGAGTCCCTGTGTGCCCAAACATTGGAGCTCCCCCACAAGTGACCCTATTTTGGAAACTAGACCCCCCAAGGCACCTATCTAGATTCATAGTGAGCACTTGGAACCCCTAGGTGCTTCACAAATTGATTCGTAAAAATGAAAAAGTGGTTTTTTTTTCACTTTTTCATTATTACGAATCAATTTGTGAAGCACCTGGGGGTTCCAAGTGCTCACTATGCATCTATAAAGGTGCCTTGGGGGGTCTAGTTTCCAAAATGGGGTCACTTGTGGGGGAGCTCCAATGTTTGGGCACATCAGGGGCTCTCTAAATGCAACATGGTGTCCGCTAATTATTCAAGCAAATTTTACAATCAAAAAGTCAAATGGCGCTCCTTCCCTTCCGAGCCCTACAGTGCGCCCAAACAGTGTTTTTTCCCCAAATATTGGGTATCTGCGTGCCCAGGGGAAATTGCACAACAAATTTTACGGTCCATTTTTTCTTGTTACCCCTGTGAAAATAAAAAAAATTGGGTCTAAAGTAACATTTTTGTGAAAAAAGTTAAATGTTCATTTTTTTCTTCCACATTCAAAAAATTCCTATGAAGCACCTGAAGGGTTAATAAAGTTCTTGAATGTGGTTTTGAGCACCTTGCGGGGTGCAGTTTTTAGAATGGTGTCACTTTTGGGTATTTTCTGTCACAAAGACCTCTCAAAGTGACTTCAAATGTGATGTGGTCCCTAAAAAAATGGTTTTGTAAATTTTGTTGGAAAAATGAGAAATCGCTGGTCAACTTTTAACCCTTATAGCTCCCTAAGAAAAAAAATTTGGGTTCCAAAATTGTGCTGATGTAAAGTAGACATGTGGGAAATGTTATTTATTAACTCTTTTGTGTGACATATCTCTCTGATTTCAGGGCTTAAAAATTCAAATTTTGAAAATTGCAAAATTTTCAAAATTTTCGCCAAATTTCCGTTTTTTTCACAAATAAACGCAAGTGATATCGAAGAAATTTTACCACAATCATGAAGTACAATATGTCACGAAAAAACAGTCTCAGAATCAGGGGGATCCGTTGAAGCGTTCCAGAGTAATTACCTCATAAAGTGACAGTGGTCAGAATTGTAAAAATTGGCCCGGTCATTAACGTGCAAACCACCCGCGGGGCTTAAGGGGTTAACAACTATAGTTTTGACACTTTTGCACAGATGAGATCTAACAAGCCAGGAACAGTAATGTACAGAAATTATTTGCAAGTCTCTGTCTGCTACTATAAAATCATACAGCTCTAATTTTTGTGATCCAATTGCTTCTCGGTAAGATGGTAATGCTATCCTATACGAGATGTAAAGCGACCAACAGTTCAGAACTTACAAGAATCTCTTCATTTTCATGGGGGAATTTCAGCTTCAGATTGCCAGCAGCGGTCAGCACAGCCTTTACTGCACGCATCCCATAATCATAATGGAACTGGGACGAGAGCGGCTCCGAGCACAGCCGGTAAGTCATTACCATCTTCACCGAGAGAGGTTTAGCGTGCAGAAAACCATAAGAATAAAGGCCGATCTCCGCAATCAGAGCATAGTTGGGGACCATCATTGCTACAGTCCGGAAAAGAACCTGAAATGCGCAAACCAGATGGGTCAGTCAACAAATGAAACTAAATTACTGTAAACTAGGCATAGAGCCGGGGAACCCATTATGTCCATTTACACTATCCTCCACCCCAGACCTAAAAGTGATGTGTCTATTCCACATCAGAGGAAAGTCAGTCAAAGTGTGGTTAAAGGGGTATTCCCATCTCCAAGATCCTGTCCCAATATGTAATAGGTATAATAATAATAATGTTTGCAAATATCTCCAATTAGAAATGTAGTATAGTTCTTCTGATTAGCTATGTTTCTTACCCCCATGTGCAGGACATTGCAGTAGCTTAGGTATCCATGGTTACGACCAGTCATAGTCACAGTTAGTTACTTGCTAGTGGTCGTAACCATGGATACCTAAGCTACTGCTATGCCCTGCACAAGGGTTAAGCAACATAGCTAATCAGAAGAACTATACTACATTTCCAATTGGAGGTATTTGCTGTTAATATTATTATTACACGTATTACATATTGGGATAGAATCTTGGAGATGGGAATACTCCTTTAACACTTTCCAAATCTCTCTCCACACCTCTACTGTGTCCATTTTGGAAAATAGGAGAATGGGACATCAATATTAAGGAGCTTGCAGAAATGAAGGCATCAGGTGTTGTGATTATACATAGGAAATGTACAATCTCATATAGGTTTGGGGGAGAATAATCCCTTTGATGAAATCTTATGTTTCTTTTGTAAACCTAGTATTTACTTGAAAGTTTGTGAACCCCTCAAAAATTTCTGTATTACTGTATAAATTTGACTTAAAGCTACATCAGTCTGTGAGGTCACAAAGGAACTCAAGGTAACCTCTAAGCAACTAAAGGCCTCTCCTCACATTAGCTAATGTAATTGTTCATGAATCCACCATCAGAAGGACAATGAACAACAATGGCGAGCATGGCAGGATTGCAAGGAGAAAGGCAATGCGATTTAAAATGTCACTGCTAAAACTCACCTGGGCACATCAATAGGTAACTGGAATAATGCTTTGTGGAAGGATGAGGCCAAGATAGAGATTTTAAGTGAGAAGCTATATGTTTGCAGAAAGAAAATACTGCATTACAGCATAAGAACCTCCTATCATCTATGAAACACAAAGATGGTAATCGTAACATGCTTTGGGCCTGTTTTGCTGCACTTGGCCAAGGACGGCTGCCATCATTGATGGAACAATGAATTCTAAAATCTATCAGCAAATGCTAAAGGAAAATATCAGGATATCAGTTCATGTACTGAATCTCAAGAAAACGTGGGTCATGCAGCAAGACAATGGCCCAAAGACAAGTCGTTCTACAAAAGAATGGTTGAATAAACATAAAGTTTTGGAATGGCCGAGTCATAGTCCTGAGCTTAATCCTATAGAAATGTTGTGGAAGGACCCGATGCAAGGCACTGGGACTCTTTACCTTGAGGTTATCCGGCAGCTCAGAACGTCCCGCGTAGCCAGGATTCATGGTAATGGCTACGAAGCAATTTGGGTTAAGCTTCAGTTCTGTTCCTTCGAAGTTGAACATGTCCATCTTCGTCTGGATGGCTCTCTGGATGCGGAGAATCTGTTGGGCCACCACGGACAACACCTCCAGCTCAATACGGTTAAACTCATCAAAACACGCCCATGCTCCCGATGATACCAGCCCTTTGAAAAACTAAAAAAAAGTATATACAGTACAGACCAAAAGTTTGGACACACCTTCTCATTTAAAGATTTTCTGTATTTTCATGACTATAAAAATTGTACATTCACAGTGAAGGCATCAAACTATGAATTAACTATGTGGAAAAATATATACTTAACAAAAAAGTGTGAAACAACTGAAAATATGTCTTATATTCTAGGTTCTTCAAAGTAGCCACCTTTTGCTTTGATGACTGCTTTGCACACTCTTGGCATTCTCTTGATGAGCTTCAAGAGGTAGTCACCGGAAATGGTCTTCCAACAATCTTGAAGGAGTTCCCAGAGATGCTTAGTACTTGTTGGCCCTTTTGCCTTCACTCTGCGGTCCAGCTCACCCCAAATCATCTCGATTGGGTTCAGGTCTGGTGACTGTGGAGGCCAGGTCATCTGGCGTAGCACCCCATCACTCTCCTTCTTGGTCAAATAGCCCTTACACAGCCTGGAGGTGTGTTGGGGTCATTGTCCTTTTGAAAAATAAATGATGGTCCAACTAAACGCAAACCGGATGGAATAGCATGCCGCTATAAGATGCTGTGGTAGCCATGCTGGTTCAGTATGCCTTCAATTTTGAATAAATCCCAAACAGTGTCACCAGCAAAGCACCCCCACACCATCAAAAGATGCCAGCAGAACATCGGTTGGAGTCAGTTTATTATCTGCAATGGAGCAGCTTAACATTGTATGTACCTTTCACATTGCTATGTAGTCCAAACCATCAGAGCAGTTAAAGACCACACACTGCACGGCCAGCGCCTTGGCCAAATCTTTGGTGGTCTCAGTTTTTCCTGTGCCGGCCGGACCTTCTGGAGCTCCACCAAGATTTAGATAAAAAGCACCGATCTACCAATGAAACATGAAAGAACTGGTATGAAATATCAATAAACTTTCTAATAAGTTTCATGCATCATGCAAAAGTCAAAAAGATTTCTGAGCATAACCCATCACATCATAGCAGAGTCCGCTAGCATCTGTCAGTGAGCGGAGTGATGACCAGGCGTGGGGAGTTGCCCAGGTACTCATAGGCGGACTTCACATTGCAGTTGATGATTCGCACTCTCGCATTCTCATTCTCCCAGTAATAGCGGAGTTGGGCAAGCCACTGGAAGTCTGTTCATGAGAAACTCCTGAGCAATGTAGGAAAAGATAGTCAACCTCTAAGACACTGCAGAATCACAAGGGAGAGTTTCTAAAGGGAAGGCAAATGCACATACATTATAGGACAAAACTCCTAGTCACCGAATTCTGCTTTTTTCATTTAGTCCCATTGCCCACGGTGTATAACATCCGGACTCTCAGCCCCCAGTTTATAAAATCCGGCCTCTCGGCTTCCCCGGTGTATAATATCCGCCCCTCGCCCCTAGTTTAGTATAACATCCGTCCCCTCGACCCCCCGCCAGTGTATAAAATCCATCCCCTCAACCCCACTGTATAACATCCAACCCCAAGCCCTCCTTTGCATAACATCTGACCCCCAGGGTATAACATCCGGCCCCCAGCCCCGGTGTATAACATCAATCCCCTCGCCCCTGGTGTATAATATCCATCCCCTCGCCCCTGGTGTATAATATTCATCCCCTCGCCCCGGTGTATATTATCCGTCCCCTCGCCCCGGTGTATATTATCCGTCCCCTCGCCCCGGTGTATATTATCCGTCCCCTCGCCCCGGTGTATATTATCCGTCCCCTCGCCCCGGTGTATATTATCCGTCCCCTCGCCCCGGTGTATATTATGCGTCCCCTCGCCCCGGTGTATATTATCCGTCCCCTCGCCCCGGTGTATAATATCCGTCCCCTCGCCCCGGTGTATAATATCCGTCCCCTCGCCCCGGTGTATAATATCCGTCCCCTCGCCCCGGTGTATAATATCCGTCCCCTCGCCCCTCAGTGTATAACATCCAGCCCTCGGACTTGTATAACATCTAGCCCCTTGTACCCCCAGTGTATAACATCTGGCCCCTCGGCCTTGTTGTATAACATTAAGACTCTCGCCCCCCACCAGTGTATAACATCAATCCCCACGCCCCTGGTGTATAATATCCGTCCCCTCGCCCCTGGTGTATAATATCCGTCCCCTTGCCCCTCAGTGTATAACATTCAGCCCTCGGACATGTATAACATCTAGCCCCTCGTACCCCCCCTGTATAACATCTGGCCCCTCGGCCTTGTATAACATTAAGACTCTCGCCCCCCACCAGTGTATAACATCAATCCCCACGCCCCCCGGTGTATAACATCCGCCCTCCCATGCTGTGTGCTGTTACTAACATATGACAGAACGGCTGGTGGTGCAGAGCTCTCTGATACCAGCGCGGTCCTGTAATAGGAGCCACCGGGGTAACAAGTCTGGATATTACATTTCTTCCCTCCTAAATCTTCCCCCATCACATGTGAGTGATATTATTAAGAAGTAGAAGGAACTGCAGCAACTCAGGAGACCCCGGAACATTACAGAGCGGGGTCACTGAGTGGTGAGGAGCAGAGGGCAGAACGCTTTCCTGACTCCATTGGTAACAACATCACCACAAACACTGCGTCCCCGCCAGGAGCTTTATGGCTGAGCAGCTGCATGCAGCCTTACATCACCAAGCACGATGCCGAGCGTCAGATGGAGTGGTGTGAAGCCGCCACCACAGGACTCTGGAGGAGACCTGTTCTGTGCAGTGACGGATCACACTTCTCTATCTGGCATCTGATGGACGAGTCTGGATTTGGTGAATGCCAGGAGAACGTTACCCTATTAACTGCATTGTGCCCGCTGTACAGTTTGCTGGTGGAGGTATGGCTTTGTTTTTAGGGGTTGGTCTAGACCCCTTAGTTCCAGTGAAAAGATATCTTAATGCTTCAGCACAAGACATTTTAAACAATTGTAGCTTCCAACCCTAAGGGAATAGAAGAGCAGAACTGTTTCATACACGTTCTCAACCTCAACCCCACTAAACACCTTTAGGATGATTCATTAGAACAAATACTGCACAATGGCAGCATAAATATGTCACCGCAACATAGGGAAGAACAATGTCAGTCACACATCAATTACATTGCCATATGTCTGCTCAGGCTTAGAATGGCTGACCATTCAGAGAATTACATAATACCTACAAAGAAACCGAACAAAAGGTCATTAAAGGAATTGACATAAAAACCCTTTATTAGTACATCCATGGTTATGGAAGGACACCGCACAGAGGAGGGCACACACACCATTGATAGAAAATATTACACACCGCACCTAGGCCATCCAAAACACTGACTATAAAGAATATCAATTGTGGCAATGAGTCATATACAGGGGACGCCGACACCTACAGATGCCAAAACATTCCTATATAGGGACCACCATCTCAATATGCAGAAATGACTACTGCCCCATAGACGTCATTGTAAGTACACCCCAAGATTGCTTTACTGTGACAAGATCAATTGTGTCCTATGAAAACTCAAAGAAAAGAGGGGGGAATATAACATAGATATGGAAAGAACATAGGAATGGGGTGAAATGTATGAAGGTGCTCTGCATATTGAGCTGTGATATCTGTAGAGGGACGGACTCCATATTAACATCCTGGATATGGATTTAGAATAGGAGGCCATAAAAGCCCCTGTAGGTGTAATGTGGAGGGGGCACAATGCCTTTCTCCATGTAGTGTATGATAAATAGAACATGGTATTGGAAAGTTTGGTGCCAGCCATGATGTTTGCACAAACCTGTTTGGATCATTTCCATGCCCACGTCACGAGCGTGCCCCTCTATGGTGACGAGAGCCCCCAATGTGCTGCGAGTCTGCTGGGACAATTTGCCTCCTCGCACAAGCTCCACAATATCATTTAGCTGGAGCTGCAGATTATCATAGGAGTTTTTCAGGCCCTACAAGAAGGATGTAACGGTGAAATCATCTGCAGAAACATTCATAGAACATACATATTGCAAGGGGGCTGAAATCTATACAGATTATAAGCTGCAGACTAGATTGAGAACTCCACAATATGCAGGCACTTTATAATGTACACAACAATTTTACAACATATCTTTATAGAAGTTGGAGATCTGGATTGAACCCAGAGCTCCAAATACCCAGATGTACCTCTATAAAACCCTGCCACAAACAGCATGGAAAACTCAATGCAGATGGATTCATTTTATGCTGGTATTATGGGAAATCCCATACAATGTCTTCCCTTATTGGTAGATATGACGAGAGTAGAGATGAGCGAATGGATTTGCAGGACTCTGGTCCAACAGTCGGGTCAGTATTCCACGGCCCCAGGACCGGAGCCCCGTGAACCGGCATCTCCGGCTCCTCTTTTGATGTCGATGTCATAGTTGTGGTGTGAGGCACAAATGACATCATGCCTGGCCGGCTAATCAAAAGAGGAGCCAGGGATGCTGGCATGTAAGAGGCGGTTAGCAAGGCTCCCATCCAACAGCCACAGACTACTAACCTGCTCTCTTAGACCAAGGTCCTGCAAATTTAGTTGCTCATCTCTAGAAAAGATGCATGAATCAATGCAAAGTCCCAACAATACTATGGAGCCTTTTGGGTACCTTCAAGATATTGAGCCGCTGTACAACTGCAACCCCCAGGAGAAGACCCCTGGGCAAGAACAGTACATGGGCTCTTTGCAGTCTAATAACGTACTGTGAAATAAGCTACTTGCACCTTTTGATGTGAATGTGGGTCCCCTTACCTCTGTTGCACCAATGGTATATCCGCCCCTGGAAACTCCTATAAGCTGCGTCCCTGGGTATCACAGTCTATTAGCAGGAGAACTCATGAAGTCTGTCTATGAATGTATATATATGTATTTCTCCCAGAAAATTATTACAATTACACGTTTTGTTGTTCACATGTTTATTTAATTTGTGTGTATTGGAACAACACAAAAAGAAGATATTGGTCAACAATTTTGGTTTTCAAGTCCTCAGACAGTTCTCTTTTCCTCTTTCTGTTCTCCCTACTTAGTGTGGCACGTAACAACGCAAAGATTGAGTCAACTTTTCCCCTTTGTATCGGGTTTCAGGTGTGATTTTCATATTGCCCACACCTGTTACTTGCCACAGGTGAGTTTGAACGAGCATCACATGCTTGAAACAAAATTGTTTACCCAAAATTTTGGAAAGATGCCAACAATTTTGTCCGGCCCATTTTTGGGGTTTTGTGTGAAATGATATCCAATTTGCGTTTTTTTTCTCTGTTTTTTTTTTTTGTTGTTCCAATACACACAAATGAAATAAACATGTGTATAACAAAAAATACACATGCAATTGCAATAATTTTATGGAAAAATACTTCATTTTCTGGAACAACTTCAAGGGTGCCAACACTTCCGGCCATGACTGTTTCTAGTGAAGCAACCTTGATCAGTAAAGGAGCTTATGCCGTACCTCTGGGCCACTGCCGATAGCTTCATGCCCTTCACTGGTCCAGAACATCTGAGACACACAGAGCACGACCTGTCCCGGCCATTCCCTCACCCAGTCTTTTCTTGCAGTCTCAGGGTACGCCTTTTAAAAAACAAAGTTAAATTACGTTGACAGAAGCATTTAAGAGAGGGACAACCTTACTAGTATTATCTAGCAAATTCATTTCTACCGATTGCAGGTAGAAGATCTGCTACCTGGCTCTATAGCAAGAGATACATCATCCACAAATCATTCACTGCTGCCAAATAATCTTATACAAATATAAAAGTACTAGATTAGTTCCAATTAATGCTTTTGGTCTGTAGGTAGATCCGTACCATTCGTGACCGAGCAATAACATCATGCACGCTCCTTAACATGACATCTTCCCCTTGGATGAGCCACTTCTCCACGGCCCCCCGAGCCTCGGAGGTGGAGATGGTCTGGATGAGCTCTACGCGTTCCCCCTCGGTGCTGTACATGGCTTTGATGTCCAGGTTAGGAAGGAACTCCAGCTTTGCGATGCCTTCAAAGCCCTTCTTTAGATGTGGTTGGACCCGCAGAGGATCTTTAGTCTCAGAGAGAATTTCTAGCATTTCGTCGTTGGACAGGAAGAAAAAGCTAAAGCGAAAATGCACAATATGATAAAGATGTCATTAAAGTATTGGGTCAGGCGCCATTTGTATTAGTGTCTGTGAGAAAATAGAAAAGCAAAGCTTTAAAGTAAAGATTCAGTCCCCATACACATTGGATTAAAATAGTTTAAACCTGACGATTGCAGCAGGACCGGCCTACCCACTGATGTGTATGGGGGTCTCCTGACTCTCCCCCGATAGAGGATGTCAGGGCCAGAAGGATCGGGCAGATGGGATTTCAATACCCGGTCTTTTGGTTCTCAGGGGAGATAACCCGCTGCCGGAGGTGTCCAGTACAGACTTTCTCCTCTCTCCCCATTAAAAACACATGACTGTTCAGCAGAATATGTGGGAGTCAGGAGAAGTAGCCAAATAACCATTCAGACCACGGGTATCTCATATCTCATGCGTATGGCTAGCTTAAAGGGGCTATCCAGCTTTGGGAACTTTTTTTATTTAACTGAAATGGGTATTCCCATCTCCAGGATTCTACCCCAATATGTAGTAGGCGTCATAATAATAATATTAGCAAATACCTCCAATTAGAAGTGTAGTATAGTTCTTCTGATTTGCTTTGTCGCTTACCCCATGTGCAGGGCATTGCAGTAGCTTAGGTTACGACCACTAGCAAATAACTGTCACTATATGAGTGGTCGTAACCATGGATACCGAATCTACTGCAATGCCTTGCACATGGGGAAAGCGACATAGCGAATCAGAAGAACTATACTACACTTCTAATTGGAGGTATTTGCTAATATTATTATTATTACTACGCCTACTACATATTGGGATAGGATCTTGGAGATGGGAATACCCATTTAATTGCGAGTATTTGCGACAATTCAGTTTCATTAAAAATGTTGCACCGTTAGGCTTTTTGTTTCCTGCACATTCAGCTTTGATGTGATCTGTGGTCATAAATCGGCTAAGAGGAGCTGAAAAAAGACAGATTAAAAATAAGTCCAATAGCCAGCGCAACACAGAGCCAATAGAAGGCAAACAGTGCAAAATTATTAATGAAATCCAATTACAAAAATGATTTCAATGCGTTTAAATAAGAAAAAAAAAATTCTTTAAGGAGTATATAGAATCATTGCAACAAGTGAAAGGACTATACCGTGGGAAAAAAGCCTCTTCTTCTCCAGATAGGCATTCAGCCCTTTCATGATTTTATCCAGAAGCACATTGCTGTCCTGAAGTTTTTCCAGAAGTCCGGTCAGAGAAGTGGCGCTTAAAACCTAAAACAAAGTAGATAGCCCATAAGTAAGATTCCATTATATAGTTATAGAGACTGAAAAAAGGTCACATTCATTGACTATTGTGCCAATAGTTCATATTAAAAAAATAATTAGAACATACAGTTATATGAAAAAGTTTGGGCACCCCTATTAATCTTAAGCTTAATGTTTTATAAAAATTGGTGTTTTTGCAACAGCTATTTCAGTTTGATATATGTAATAACTGTTGGACACAGTAATGTTTCTGCCTTGAAATGAGGTTTATTGTACTAACAGAAAATGTGCAATCTGCATTCAAACAAAATTTGACAGGTGCATAAGTATGGGCACCTCACCAGAAAAGT
The DNA here is from genome assembly GCF_046119375.1 of Phyllobates terribilis. Lineage (NCBI taxonomy): Eukaryota > Metazoa > Chordata > Amphibia > Anura > Dendrobatidae > Phyllobates > Phyllobates terribilis. The sequence continues at coordinate 1,387,428 of NW_027362920.1, read as the reverse complement.
GACATTAATATTTAGTAGATCCTCCTTTTGCAAAAATAACAGCCTCTAGTCGCTTCCTGTAGCTTTTAATGAGATCCTGGATGAAGGTATTTTTGACCATTCCTCTTTACAAAACAATTCCAGTTCAGTTAAGTTTGATGGTCGCCGAGCATGGACAGCCCTCTTCAAATGATCCCACAGATGTTCAATGATATTCAGGTCTGGGGACTGGGATGGCCATTCCAGAACATTGTAATTGTTCCTCTGCATGAATGCCTGAGTAGATTTGGAGCCGTGTTTTGGATCATTGTCTTGCTGAAAGATCCATCCCCTGCGTAACTTCAACTTTATCACTGATTCTTGAACATTATTGTCAAGAATCTGCTGATACTGAGTGGAATCCATGCGTCCCCATCCATCCATCCTGGGTAGGTGTATATGCCCCGCCATCCATCCATCCTGGGTAGGTGTAGATGCCTCTCCATCCATCCATCCTGGGTAGGTGTACATGCCCCTCCATCCATCCTGGGTAGGTGTATATGCTTCTCCATCCATCCTGGGTAGGTGTATATGCCCCGCCATCCATCCATCTTGGGTAGGAGTAGATGCCCCGCCATCCATCCATCTTGGGTAGGAGTAGATGCCCCTCCATCCATCCATCTTGGGTAGGAGTAGATGCCCCTCCATCCATCCATCCTGGGTAGGTGTAGATGCCCCTCCATCCATCCTGGGTAGGTGTATATGGTCCTCCATCCATCCATTCTGGGTAGGTGTATATGCCCCTCCATTCATCCATTCTGGGTAGGTGTATATGCCCCTCCATCCATCCATCCATCCATTCTGGGTAGGCATAGATGCCCCTCCATCCATCCATTTTGGGTAGGTGTATATGCCCCTCCATCCATTCTGGGTAGGCGTAGATGCCCCTCCATCCATCCATTCTGGGTAGGTGTAGATGCCCCTCCATTCATCCATTCTGGGTAGGTGTAGATGCCCCTCCATCCATCAATCCATCCTGGGTAGGGGTATATGCCCCTCCATCCATCCATTCTGGGTAGGCGTAGATGACCCTCCATCCATTCATCCTGGGTAGGTGTAGATGCCCCTCCATCCATCCATCCTGGGTAAGGTGTAGATGCCCCTCCATCCATCCATCCTGGGTAGGTGTAGATGCCCCTCCATCAATCCATACATCCTGGGTAGGTGTAGATGCCCCTCCATCCATCCACCCATCCTGGGTAGGTGTAGATACCCAGGATGAATGGATGGATGGAGGGGCATCTACACCTACCCAGGATGGATGGATGGACAGGCATCTACACTTACCCAGGATGAATGGATGGATGGAGGGGCAAGTGTAGATGCCCCTCCATCCATCCATCCTGGGTAGGGGTAGATGCCCCTCCATCCATCCATCCTGGGTAGGTGTATATGCCCCTCCATCCATCCATTCTGGGTAGGTGTATATGCCCCTCCATCCATCCATCCTGGGTAGGCGTAGATACCTTTCCATCCATCTATCCTGGGTAGGTGTATATGCACCTCCATCCATCCATTCTGGGTTTGCGTAGATGCACCTCCATCCATCCTGGGTAGTCTATTCTGGTAGGTGTATATGCCCCTCCATCCATCCATCCATCCTGGGTCGGAGTATTTGCACCTCCATCCATCCTGGGTAGGTGTATATGCCCCTCCATCCATCCTGGGTAGGTGTATTTCACCCTCCATCCATCCATCCATCCTGGGTAGGTGTATATGACCCTTCATCCATCCATCCATTCTGGGTAGGCATAGATGCCCCTCCATCCATCCATCCATCCTGCGCAGTCTATTCTGGTAGGTGTATATGCCCCTCTATCCATCCATCCTGGGTAGGTGTAGATGCCCCTCCATCCATCCATTCTCGGTAGGTGTAGATGCCCCTCCATTCGTCCATTCTCGGTAGGTGTAGATGCCCCTCCATCCATCCATAGTAGGTGTAGATACCACTCCATCCATCCATCCTGGGTAGGTGTATATGCCCCTCCCTCCATCCATCCTGGGTAGGTGTATATGCCCCTCCATTCATCCTGGGTAGGAGTATTTGCCCCTCCATCCATTGTGGGTAGGTGTATATGCCCCTCCATCCATCCATCCTGGGTAGGTGAATATGCCCTTCCATCCATCCTGGGTAGGTGTATCGGCCTCTCCATCCATCCTGGGTAGGTGTATATGCCCCTCCATCCATCCATCCAGAGTAGGTGTATATGCCCCTCCATCCATCCATCCTGAGTAGGTGTATATGCCCATCCATCCATCCTGGGTAGGTGTATATGCCCCTCCATCCATCCACTCTGGGTAGGTGTAGATGCCTCTCCATCCATTAATCCATCCTGGGTAGGTGTATATGCCCCTCCATCCATCCATTCTGGGTAGGCGTAGATGCCCCTCCATCTATTCATCCTGGGTAGGTGTAGATGCCCCTCCATCCATCCATCCTGGGTAGGTGTAGATGCCCCTCCATCCATCCATTCATCCTGGGTAAGTGTAGATGCCCCTCCATCCATCCATCCTGGGTAGGGGTAGATGCCCCTCCATCCATCCATTCTGGGTAGGTGTATATGCCCCTCCATCCATCCATTCTGGGTAGGTGTATATGCCACTCCATCCATCCATCCTGGGTAGGCGTAGATACCTTTCCATCCATCCATCCTGGGTAGGTGTATATGCACCTCCATCCATCCATCCAATCTGGGTAGGTGTATATGCCCCTTCATCCATCCATTCTGGGTTTGCGTAGATGCACCTCCATCCATCCTGGGTAGTCTATTCTGGTAGGTGTATATGCCCCTCCATCCATCCATCCATCCTGGGTAGGAGTATTTGCCCCTTCATCCATCCATCCATCCTGGGTAGGTGTAGATGCCCGTCCATCCATCCACCCATCCTGGGTAGGTGTAGATGCCCTTCCATCCATCCATTCATCCTGAGTAAGTGTAGATGCCCCTCCATCCATCCATCGTGGGTAGGGGTAGATGCCCCTCGATCCATCCATTCTGGGTAGGTGTATATGCCCCTCATTCCATCCATCCTGGGTAGGCGTAGATACCTCTCCATCCATCCATCCTGGGTAGGTGTATATGCACCTCCATCCATCCAATCTGGGTAAGCATAGATGCCCCTCCATCCATCCATCCATCCTGAGCAGTCTATTCTGGTAGGTGTATATGCCCCTCCATCCATCCACTCTGGGTAGGTGTAGATGCCCCTCCATCCATCAATCTATCCGGGGTAGGTGTAGATGCCCCTCCATCCATCCATGGTAGATGCGAATACCCCTCCATCCATTCTTCCATCCATCCATCCTGGGTAGGTGTATATGCCCCTCCATTCATCCTGGGTAGGTGTATATGCCCCTCCATCCATCCAGTGTAGGAGTATTTGCCCCTCCATCCATCCTGGGTAGGTGTATATGCCCCTCCATCCATCCATCCTGGGTAGGTGTATATGCCCCTCCATCCATCCTGGGTAGGTGTATATGCCCCTCCATCCATCCTGGGTAGGTGTATCGGCCCCTCCATCCATCCTGAGTAGCTGTATATGCCCCTCCAGCCATCCTGGGTAGGTGTATATGCCCCTTCATCCATTCTGGGTAGGTGTAGATGCCCCTCCATCCATCCTGGGTAGTCTATTCTGGTAGGTGTATATGCCCCTCCATCCAACCTGGTTAGGTGTAGATGCCCCTTCATCCATCCATCCATCCTGGGTAGGTGTAAATGCCCCTCCATCCATCCTGAGTAGGTGTATTTCCCCCTCCATCCATCCATCCTGGGTGAGTGTATATGACCCTTCATCCATCCATCCATTCTGGGTAGGCGTAGATGCCCCTCCATCCTGCGCAGTCTATTCTGGTAGGTGTATATGCCCCTCTATCCATCCATCCTGGGTAGGTGTATATGCCCCTCCATCCATCCATTCTCGGTAGGTGTAGATGCCCCTCCATTCGTCCATTCTCGGTAGGTGTAGATGCCCCTCCATCCATCAATCCATCCTGGGTAGGTGTAGATGCCCCTCCATCCATCCATAGTAGGTGTAGATACCACTCCATCCATCCTTCCATCCATCCATTCTGGGTAGGTGTATATGCCCCTCCATCCATCCTGGGTAGGTGTATATGCCCCTCCATTCATCCTGGGTAGCAGTATTTGCCCCTCCATCCATAGTGGGTAGGTGTATATGCCCCTCCATCCATCCATCCTGGGTAGGTGAATATGCCCTTCCATCCATCCTGGGTAGGTGTATCGGCCTCTCCATCCATCCTGGGTAGCTGTATATGCCCCTCCATCCATCCATCCTGAGTAGGTGTATATGCCCCTCCATCCATCCATCCTGAGTAGGTGTATATGCCCCTCCATCCATCCATCCTGAGTAGGTGTATATGCCCATTCATCCATCCTGGTAGGTGTATATGCCCCTCCATCCATCCACTCTGGGTAGGTGTATATGCCCCTCCATCCATCCATACATCCTGGGTAGGTCTAGATGCCCTTCCATCCATCCATTCATCCTGAGTAAGTGTAGATGCCAGTCCATCCATCCATCGTGGGTAGGGGTAGATGCCCCTCCATCCATCCATTCTGGGTAGGTGTATATGCCCCTCATTCCATCCATCCTGGGTAGGCGTAGATACCTCTCCATCCATCCATCCTGGGTAGGTGTATATGCACCTCCATCCATCCAATCTGGGTAAGCATAGATGCCCCTCCATCCATCCTGAGCAGTCTATTCTGGTAGGTGTATATGCCCCTCCATCCATCCACTCTGGGTAGGTGTAGATGCCCCTCCATCCATCAATCCATCCTGGGTAGGTGTAGATGCCCCTCCATCCATCCATGGTAGATGCGAATACCCCTCCATCCATTCTTCCATCCATCCATCCTGGGTAGGTGTATATGCCCCTCCATTCATCCTGGGTAGGTGTATATGCCCCTCCATCCATCCAGTGTAGGAGTATTTGCCCCTCCATCCATCCTGGGTAGGTGTATATGCCCCTCCATCCATCCATCCTGGGTAGGTGTATATGCCCATCCATCCATCCTGGGTAGGTGTATATGCCCCTCCATCCATCCAGTGTAGGAGTATTTGCCCCTCCATCCATCCTGGGTAGGTGTATATGCCCCTCCATCCATCCATCCTGGGTAGGTGTATATGCCCATCCATCCATCCTGGGTAGGTGTATATGTCCCTCCATCCATCCTGGGTAGGTGTATATGCCCCTCCATCCATCCTGGGTAGGTGTATATGCCCCTCCATCCATCCTGGGTAGGTGTATCGGCCCCTCCATCCATCCATCCATCCTGAGTAGCTGTATATGCCCCTCCAGCCATCCTGGGTAGGTGTATATGCCCCTTCATCCATTCTGGGTAGGTGTATATGCCCCTCCATCCATCCTGGGTAGTCTATTCTGGTAGGTGTATATGCCCCTCCATCCAACCTGGTTAGGTGTAGATGCCCCCTCCATTCATCCATCCTGGTTAGGTGTAGATGCCCCTCCATCCATCCATACATCCTGGGTAGTCTATTCTGCTAGGTGTATATGCCCCTCCATCCATCCTGGTTAGGTGTAGATGCCCCTCCATCCATCCATCCATCCATCCTGGGTAGGTGTATATGCCCCTTCATCCATCCATCCATCCTGGGTAGGTGTAAATGCCCCTCCATCCATCCACTCTGGGTAGGTGTAGATGCCCCTCCATCCATCCACTCTGGGTAGGTGTAGATGCCCCTCCATCCATCAATCCATCCTGGGTAGGTGTAGATGCCCCTCCATCCATCCATGGTAGATGCGAATACCCCTCCATCCATTCTTCCATCCATCCATCCTGGGTAGGTGTATATGCCCCTCCATCCATCCTGGGTAGGTGTATATGCCCCTCCGTCCATCCAGTGTAGGAGTATTTGCCCCTCCATCCATCCTGGGTAGGTGTATATGCCCCTCCATCCATCCATCCTGGGTAGGTGTATATTCCCCTCCATCCATCCATCCTCGGTAGGTGTATATTCCCCTCCATCCATCCATCCTGGGTAGGTGTATCGGCCCCTCCAGCCATCCTGGGTAGGTGTATCGGCCCCTCCATCCATCCATCCATCCTGGGTAGGTGTATATGCCCCCTCCATCCATCCAGTGTAGGAGTATTTGCCCCTCCATCCATCCTGGGTAGGTGTATATGCCCCTCCATCCATCCATCCTGGGTAGGTGTATATGCCCTTCCATCCTGGGTAGGTGTATATTCCCCTCCATCCATCCTGGGTAGGTGTATATGCCCCTCCATCCATCCTGGGTAGCTGTATATGCCCCTCCAGCCATCCTGGGTAGGTGTATATGCCCCTTCATCCATTCTGGGTAGGTGTAGATGCCCCTCCATCCATCCTGGGTAGTCTATTCTGGTAGGTGTATATGCCCCTCCATCCAACCTGGTTAGGTGTAGATGCCCCCTCCATTCATCCATCCTGGTTAGGTGTAGATGCCCCTCCATCCATCCATCCATCCTGGGTAGTCTATTCTGGTAGGTGTATATGCCACTCCATCCAACCTGGTTAGGTGTAGATGCCCCCTCCATCCATCCATCCTGGTTAAGTGTAGATGCCCCTCCATCCATCCATCCTGGGTAGGTGTATATGCCCCTTCATCCATCCATCCTGGGTAGGTGTAAATGCCCCTCCATCCATCCATCCTGGGTAGGTGTAAATGCCCCTCCATCCATCCATGCTGGGTAGGTTTATATGCCCCTGACTAGCCCAGGGGAATGGGTATGACTCGGTACCCGGGCCTTTAGGGATGTCGCGGTGGTCGGCTCCCGGGCCCGTACCCTGGGGTCGCTCCTTTAAAAGGGTTGGTGATTTGTGAAGTTTATAAAAGAGTTTGTGACGCCACCTGTGGTTTCTGGTGAGGATCACCAGCGCTGCGCAGTCCACTGAGGCCGGTGATAAGGCAGCTCGATGGTATAGCTTCCCACAGGTGGAGCTAGGCCTCAGGGCAGCGTATGGACGGGGAAAGCAGGACGGAGAGACCCAGCCGGGTCAGAGCAAGAACAGGGACAGACACGATTGTCACTTCAGTACCTTTTACTGATGAAAATTCAGCCACGTCCCAGAGCACTGTAGGGTGAAGGGTGCACGTCAGGATCCTCCCCAATGAGCGGGTTTTGGGCCTCCTGTTTCTTGCCTCTGCGTAGTAAGTTTCTGACCTTCCTGGAGCAAGGCCTAACTTTGTCTCTGTCCTGCGCTGGCTGACCTTGTGGTAGGGCCTTTTCTTGGATTACACGCTCCCGACTTAAGGGGCCTATGTGTCTCCTGGCTCTATTACGTATCAGCACTTTAGCGATACTGGGACTTGTAGTTCTCCAGGGATTCTGGTTATATCTTACTGGGTCGTGGAGATCCCGGTTGTAGTGCCGGCGTCCCTGCCCTCTGCTAGGCAGGGACGCTGTTCCCCTCACCGCTCTGCTCCGAGCCCGGCGTCCCTCTCCCGCTCTGCTGGCAGCGCGCGCTCCTTCCCGGCCACTGTGCTTAGGGCGCGCGCGCGCCCTCCCTCCCTCTTAAAGGGGCCGCGCGCGCCGTCCTAAGGAGTCCCCGGCCAATGGCCGGAGGACTTTACCGTATATATGGCACCTCCTCCAAAATGGAGGTGCCCGAGCAATGTTGTTTGCACCTGTGTCTCACCTGTGCTTCAGCCCTCAGGTCCCGTTGCCAGTTACCTGCCAGATTCCTGCCTGATTACTTGCTACCTGCCTGCTAGTCTGAGGTCCGACGGTCTGCCTTACTAATCCTGTCAGTCAGTCTGTCTAAGGACCAGCCTGCCCGCTCACCTGGGAGCGCACATCAGCTTCCTGCCTGAGGTCCGACGGTCTGCCTTCCAACTCCTGTCAGTCTGTCTATGGACCAGCTTGCCCGCTCACCTGGGAGCGCACATCTGCTATCTGCCTGCTAGCCTACCTGGAGGCTCCGCCGTCACGTGCTGTGACCACCTGCCTGTCCTGTGACTCCTGCCCGCTCACCTGGGAGCGCTCTTCTGCTACCTGTCTGTTTGCCTACCCGGAGGCTCTGCCGTCACGTGCTGTGACCACCCGCCTGTCCAGAGACTTCTGCCCGCTCACCTGGGAGCGCTCATCTGTCGCCTGTCCGCTGGTCTTCCTGGAGGCTCCGCCGTCACATGCTGTGACCACCCGTTCATCCAGAGACTCTCGCCTGCTCACCTGGGAGCTCACGTCTATCTTCAGCCGCCACAGGTCGTACCAACCCTATACCTAGAGACTGCCCCGGTCACTTGCCGTGATCTCCAGCCCGTTCACTCAGAGACTGTCCCGTTCACTCAGAGACTGTCCCGTTCACTCAGAGACTGTCCCGTTCACCTGCTGAGACTTCCAGCCCGTCTTCCCTGGTCGCCACCCGCTCCCTTACAAGGACCGCCTCCTTGTATAGTAGCTCTGAGGTTCCGCCTCCCAGACCCGTTACAGTTTGCTCGGGCCATGGAACCCGGTGGCACCCAAGCTCCCTCGCTCTCGGACCTGTGTCATGAACTGTCCCGTCAAAGGTCCCAACAGGAGTCCATCCTGGGTCACCTGCGGAATGTCAATACTCGCCTGGACACTCTGACTGCTCCACCAGCAACCTCCGCCAGTGCCATGTCTCGCAATCCGGCAGCTCCGCTGCCCACTAATACCATGGTATCCTACCCTGGACCCCGGCTTTCTGCACCTCCTCGCTTAGGAGGCGACTCCGCCCAGGCTCGGGGCTTCATAAATCAGTGCACCCTGCACTTTGAACTTTTGTCCCACCAGTTTAACTCCGACCGAGCCAAAATTGCATTCATCATGTCCCATCTCACCGGGGAGGCCCTGGCCTGGCTAAATCCTCTATGGGAGAGAGGAGACCCCCTGGTGTCCAACTTGCCTGCTTTTCTCACGGCTTTCCGGAAAGTCTTCGACGAACCCGGACGGAAGACCTCATCCGCATCATCGTTGCTACGCCTCCGTCAGGAGAGTCTCACCGTGGGCCAATATGCCATACGGTTCCGTACCCTTGCCTCGGAGCTGGCCTGGGATAACGACGCTCTGGTTTCCGTCTTCTGGGAGGGTCTGTCCGGCCGTATTAAAGATGAACTTGCCGGTCGGGACATTCCTACCACTCTCGATGACCTAATAACTCTTGCCACCCGGATTGACCTACGGTTCCAGGAGCGTGCCAGAGAGGTCACCCGTGAGAGGAGGTTACCACGTCTAGCTCCTACTTTTCAGAAACCCGTCACTCCTTCGGTCTCTAACCAGGTACACCCTCCTGAGCCTATGCAGGTCGACCAGACCAAGATGGTCAAGACCCGTCAGGACTTACGTCGTGCCGAGGGGACCTGCTTCTACTGTGGCAGTAAGGAGCACCGGATCCGTGCCTGCCCGGAGAGATCGGGAAACGCCTGTGTCTAGGTTCGCTCAGAGAGGTCCACCTAGACAAGAATAAATCCTCTCCATCCCTGCTGTTGTCAGTTTCAATCGTCTACGGGGAGAATCGTTATTTCGAACTAGCCCAACTGGACTCTGGAGCAGCCGGGAATCTTATTTCACAGTCCCTGGTAGAGAAATACCGCATCCCCACCAAACCTCTGGCTGTACCCTTGTCTGTTGCTGCCGTGGATGGGGGGCTCTTACCACGTCCCATCCAACTCATCACCGAATCCATTACTCTGCAGGTGGGAATGCTGCATTCTGAAAGTATCTCCTTCCATGTTCTGCCTGGACTCTCTCACGCCCTCTTGCTAGGCCTACCTTGGCTCCAGAGACATGCACCCGTTCTTGACTGGCAGACCGGAGAGGTCCTTCGCTGGGGACAGGGCTGCCATAAGACCTGTCTGGTTCCCGTTCATCCCGTCCGTCCTTCTTCTACCCCAGCTAATCTACCTGGACTTCCGATTCCTTATTGGTCTTATGCTGATGTCTTTAATAAAAAGGAGGCAGAGACACTACCCCCTCATAGACCATACGACTGTCCTATCGACCTGTTACCTGGTACTTCTCCTCCCCGTGGGCGTATTTATCCATTATCCGCTGCTGAGACCCGGTCGATGTCCGAATATATTGAGGAAAATCTGGCCAGGGGATTCATTCGGAAATCTACCTCCCCGGCGGGAGCAGGCTTCTTTTTCGTCAAAAAGAAGGACGGCTCTCTCCGTCCCTGTATAGACTATAGAGGCCTTAACCAGATCACGGTGAAGAATAAGTACCCCCTTCCGCTCATTCCGGAGTTATTTGATCGTCTGAGGGGGGCTAGAATCTTCACCAAACTGGACCTCCGTGGGGCGTACAACCTGGTTCGTATCAGTCAGGGGGATGAATGGAAGACGGCATTCAACACCCGGGACGGCCACTATGAATATCTGGTAATGCCCTTTGGTCTCTGTAACGCTCCTGCCGTCTTTCAAGAGTTGGTCAATGACATCTTCCGGGACCTTCTCTACTCCTCCGTAGTGGTGTACCTGGACGACATCTTGGTCTTCTCTCCGGATCTCCAGACTCACCGGAGGGACGTTCGTCAGGTCCTGCTCAGGCTCAGGCAGAACCATCTCTACGCTAAATATGAGAAGTGCCTCTTTGAGCAGACCTCGCTTCCGTTTCTGGGCTACATTATCTCTCAGACCGGCCTACAAATGGATCCTGAGAAACTGTCTGCCATCGAGAAATGGCCCCGACCAGAGGGGTTGAAGGCTATTCAACGGTTCCTGGGCTTCGCCAACTATTACCGCCTCTTCATCCCGCACTTCTCTTCCCGGACTGCCCCAATTTCCGCACTCACCCGTAAGGGTACTAATCCCAAAGAGTGGCCACCCGAAGCAAAGGAGGCCTTTCTTTCCCTAAAACAGGCCTTCTCTTCCGCCCCGGTGCTGCATCGCCCGGACGGCAACAAGCAGTTCTTCCTGGAAGTTGACGCCTCCTCCTCTGGAGCCGGAGCGGTACTTACTCAAAAATCATCTTCCGGGAGAATGGTAACTTGTGGCTTCTTCTCCAAACTCTTCTCCTCTTCTGAGCGCAACTATTCCATAGGAGACCGAGAGTTATTGGCCATCAAACTGGCGTTGGAGGAGTGGCGTTACCTACTCGAGGGGGCTCTTCATCCGGTAATAATTTACACTGACCACAAGAACTTGGCTTACCTCCAGCATGCCCAGAGACTTAACCCGCGCCAAGCCCGGTGGTCCTTGTTTTTTGCTCGTTTTGATTTTGTTCCTCATTTTCGCCCGGCTGACAAAAACGTCAAAGCAGACGCCTTGTCCCGATCCTTTCTGGTGTCCGATCTCGAGGAAGAACCTAAACATATCATCGATCCCGCCAGAGTAATGCAGGTGGCTCCCGTGAGTCTAAATCGTCTCCCTCCCCGTAAGACGTTTGTTTCAGTACCTGATCGGGAGAAGATCCTACACTGGGGCCATTCGTCTAAACTAGCTGGCCACGCCGGTCAGAAAAAGACCCTCCAGCTTATTGCCCGGCACTATTGGTGGCCTACCCTGCACAAGGACATAATAGACTTTGTTTCTGCCTGTGTGTCCTGCGCTCGCAACAAAGTCCCGAGACATCTGCCAGCCGGACGCCTCCTTCCGCTTCCTGTACCTGCTGCCCCCTGGCAGCATATAGCAATGGACTTTATAACTGATCTCCCCGTCTCTGCCGGTTGTACGGTCATTTGGGTGGTCGCTGACCGCTTTTCCAAGATGGCTCACTTTATTCCCCTGCCAGGCCTTCCGTCTGCACCCGAGCTGGCTAAAGACTTTATTCGTCACATCTTCCGTCTTCATGGCCTGCCCCTCCACATCGTGTCGGATCGTGGGGTACAGTTCACCTCACGTTTCTGGAGAGCCACTTGTAAACTACTAGACGTCACCCTGGACATCTCTTCCGCTTACCACCCACAGTCCAATGGTCAAGTGGAGCGGATCAATCAGAACCTGACCAGTTACCTCCGGCACTTCGTTAATGCCCACCATTCTGACTGGGTGGATCTCCTACCATGGGCCGAGTTCTCTTATAATAATCACGAGAGCGAATCCTCCTCCAAATCCCCGTTTTTTGTAGTCTTTGGTCAGCATCCTCAGATTCCTTTTCCTGTCTCCACCTCTTTGGACAACCCGGCTGCAGAATCTCTCGTTAGCAAATTTTCCTCCATATGGGAGAGTACCCGGTCCGCACTCCTTCTGTCATCCGAGCGTATGAAAAGACACGCTGACAAAAAACGCCTGGATCCTCCACAATTTCGTCCAGGAGATAAAGTCTGGCTCTCATCTAAATATGTTCGACTCAAGATACCTTCTTACAAGTTAGGGCCTCGGTTCATCGGCCCTCTGGAGGTCATCAGTCAGATCAACCCGGTGGCCTATAAATTGAAACTCCCGGCCAACTTACGGATCCCCAACTCCTTCCATGTATCTCTCCTCAAACCCGTGGTGCTTAACTCTTTTTCCAAGTCTACAGGTACGCCTCCTGCTCCGGTTTCTGCTGAGGACGAGTTTGAGGTAGAGAACATTCTTGCCACCAAAAGGGTAAGAGGAAAGACCTTTTTTCTGGTAGATTGGAAGGGGTTTGGTCCTGAGGAGAGAACGTGGGAGCCCCGGGAGAACATCCATGCCCCTCTCATCCTAGCTAAATTTCTATCTGGCCTAAAAAAGGGGGGGCCTAAAGGGGGGGGTACTGTAGTGCCGGCGTCCCTGCCCTCTGCTAGGCAGGGACGCTGTTCCCCTCACCGCTCTGCTCCGAGCCCGGCGTCCCTCTCCCGCTCTGCTGGCAGCGCGCGCTCCTTCCCGGCCACTGTGCTTAGGGCGCGCGCGCGCGCCCTCCCTCTTAAAGGGGCCGCGCGCGCCGTCCTAAGGAGTCCCCGGCCAATGGCCGGAGGACTTTACCGTATATATGGCACCTCCTCCAAAATGGAGGTGCCCGAGCAATGTTGTTTGCACCTGTGTCTCACCTGTGCTTCAGCCCTCAGGTCCCGTTGCCAGTTACCTGCCAGTTACCTGCCAGATTCCTGCCTGATTACTTGCTACCTGCCTGCTAGTCTGAGGTCCGACGGTCTGCCTTACTAATCCTGTCAGTCTGTCTAAGGACCAGCCTGCCCGCTCACCTGGGAGCGCACATCAGATACCTGCCAGCTTGTCTGAGGTCCGACGGTCTGCCTTACTAATCCTGTCAGCCTGTCTAAGGACCAGCCTGCCCGCTCACCTGGGAGCGCACATCAGATACCTGCCAGCTTGTCTGAGGTCCGACGGTCTGCCTTACTAATCCTGTCAGTCTGTCTAAGGACCAGCCTGCCCGCTCACCTGGGAGCGCACATCAGATACCTGCCAGCTTGTCTGAGGTCCGACGGTCTGCCTTACTAATCCTGTCAGCCTGTCTAAGGACCAGCCTGCCCGCTCACCTGGGAGCGCACATCAGCTACCTGCCTGCCTGAGGTCCGACGGTCTGCCTTCCAACTCCTGTCAGTCTGTCTATGGACCAGCTTGCCCGCTCACCTGGGAGCGCACATCTGCTATCTGCCTGCTAGCCTACCTGGAGGCTCCGCCGTCACGTGCTGTGACCACCTGCCTGTCCTGTGACTCCTGCCCGCTCACCTGGGAGCGCTCTTCTGCTACCTGTCTGTTTGCCTACCCGGAGGCTCTGCCGTCACGTGCTGTGACCACCCGCCTGTCCAGAGACTTCTGCCCGCTCACCTGGGAGCGCTCATCTGTCGCCTGTCCGCTGGTCTTCCTGGAGGCTCCGCCGTCACATGCTGTGACCACCCGTTCATCCAGAGACTCTCGCCTGCTCACCTGGGAGCTCACGTCTATCTTCAGCCACCACAGGTCGTACCAACCCTATACCTAGAGACTGCCCCGGTCACTTGCCGTGATCTCCAGCCCGTTCACTCAGAGACTGTCCCGTTCACTCAGAGACTGTCCCGTTCACTCAGAGACTGTCCCGTTCACTCAGAGACTGTCCCGTTCACTCAGAGACTTCCAGCCCGTCTTCCCTGGTCGCCACCCGCTCCCTTACAAGGACCGCCTCCTTGTATAGTAGCTCTGAGGTTCCGCCTCCCAGACCCGTTACACCGGTAAGCTTCGGACCCGATGTCCGGTAACTGCTTCTTCGGGGTGAGCTAGTTAAGCTCCTCTGCCCCCTATGTATTAACTCTCCACTCGCCTTCGGCCTACTCGGGCCCTCACTAGGCTATACACACTAACGGCAGCTTGCCGCGCTTCACCGATCTTATGGCGCCGGCACACCTAAAGCTCACCTCTCTGAGCTACAACTGAGTCTAGAACGTGCTCCACTGCAGACTGACCTCTCTCAGGCTTTTGCACTGCAGGAACTCTCTCAACAGGTTTGCTTTCTGTCGACTCCAGTCTAGACTAACTGCTGCCTGGCTCCACCTTCCCTTATATATCTATCCCTAACGGGCTCCCTCTGATGGTCTGAGGTGGAAGGTGGAGATATGTGAATGGTTATGGGGGCCTCTTGTGGAGGAATCCATCAATACACCCTGCTAAGATCTGTGATAACAAGCGCAGCTAGGCGTCACACACCCCCCATCCATCCTGGGTAGATGTATATGCCCCTCCATCCATCCATTCTGGGTAAATGCATATGCCCCTTCATCCATCCATCCATCCATCCTGGTTAGGTGTAAATGCCCCTCCATCCATCCCGGTCAGTATATGCCCCCCTCCATCCATCCATCCTGGTGGATATATCCTCCCCTTCATACTGGTGGGTATATGCCCCCCTCCATCCATCCTGGTGGGTATATGCCCCCCCTCCATCCATCCTGGTGGGTATATGCCCCCCCTCCATCCATCCTGGTGGGTATATGCCCCCCCCCTCCATCCATCCTGGTGGGTATATGCCCCCCCCCTCCATCCATCCTGGTGGGTATATGCCTCCTCCTCCATCCTGGTGGGTATATGCCCCCATATATTCAATGCGAAGGGAAAAAAAACAAAACAAACGCTTCTACTCACCTTCCACGTTCCCACGCAACGCTGTGTCTGTGTTGCCTGAAGATGTCGGCGGTGATAACAGCTGAGAGGCTGAGATCACCGCACGGCGCCGCTGCAGATACTCACTCGGGACGTCCACTCCTAGGCATTTCCTCCCCGGCAGTTCCTGTCATGGCATGCTCTGACTGAGCAGTGCGTGCGACGACAGGGGGAATGTACAGCTTACACTGCAGGCTCCACAAAGATGGCTGCAATCTCCTCCCACGGCTGCGACCTGAACAGCCAAGGGGACGTGCCCAGGTCACAGCTAGAGGCAGGAGGAGCGGCCTCTAATGTTAGAGAAAGGGTCGGTGACAGACTACTGTCTCTTATGGCCAGGGCTGCCGTAAATGAGGTGTGTAAGAGCGCTTCTTACACACCCCCCAAATAAAAATTGCAGCCCCTAGTGGCCAATGTAAAAATAAATAAAAAACTAATAAAGTGGTACATTTAATTTTGTATTAAAAATAATTGATTACATAATTATTAATACAAAACATAAAATCGTGGCCCCTTCCCTGTAAGAATAGCACACGGCTCTTTTCACGTCTGGTTATTTCTCTAGCAGGTAGAATATGCTCCGTTATAGACCGTGGACAGGTTTACAGCTCTATTTATTGTGGACGATTGATCTGCAAATCAGAACTGAGACCGGTCCGATTTTCATCCGATTTGTAGATAAAGATCATCTATTGAAGTCAACGAGTCTGTCAGAAAAAATGCCCAGAACCAACCATGTTGCCTGTACTGCTTGTTTTCCAGTGTCTATAGGCCGGGCAAGCGAGGCGAGGAAACCTTTAGCTTTTTACTTTACATATAAAAAAATATGCCCCACTGAGGAGAAAAACTGACAGACTGACCAAAATCAGATGAAAATTAGAAAAAAAACACTGATTAAAACCTGACATGTGAACGGGGCCTTAGGCCTTAATCAGATGTCAGCAGGGTCGGACTGAGGTGTCTGGGGCCCACAGGGGACACTGACTCTAGGGGCCACCTCCAGCAATATGCAGATCTCTCTTCTCTGCTCTCCGTTATAGTGGAGCAGTGACCGGCGGCTCCTCACATCTACTCTGCACAGACTACAACAGGGATGGACAATTTCTGTAGTTTGCATGAAAGAGCTTCTTTGGTTAAAACAAGTCTTCACAGATTCATGGGCTACACAGGATAGGTGATCACTTATTGATTGGAAGAATGGGGAAGTTTTATCCCTGACAGGACACTTATCCCCATTTTAAAATGCAGCGACAGGTGGGACGTCTGACCACAGCCTCATTCTTTCTCTTGGGGGCTTCCAAAAAAGAGCAGCGCTCACAGCCTCTGAGGGAATGAATGGATCAGTGGTCGAGTCGCACATGAGCTCCAGTGTAATGGGGAGAAAAGCTCCACAGTCTGCCGGTCGCTGCAGGTCCCAGTAGTCAGACCCCCACCAATCAATAAGTTATCACTTATCCTGTGGAGAGGGGATTACTTGTTCTCCCCGGAGAACCCCTGTGAGTGCATCTCTGACGCTCTGCTCCAAGTATTTCATCTCTAAGGCCACAGCCCCACTATCAGTATTCAGTCAGGATTTTTTCTCAGGAGTGGGAGCCAAAACCAGGTGAGGAACAATCAGAGAAAAGGTAGAATAGAAACAAGTCACCAATTCTGTATTTATCACCCACTCCTGCTTTTGGCTCTCACTACTGAGAAAAAATACTGACCAAATACTGATAGTGAAGCCGTGGCCTCATGGAAAAAAATCTTTTCCTAGTTAATCTCAGCGAGAACAAATGACCGCCATACACAACATAATCCACTAGAACAACACCAATAATATCACATACAAAAGGGACAAATATCACCACACCATGACCAGACCACATATTACCACCATATAGTGACCAAATAATACAATACTGATCAGGAATACAAACCACAATACTAACAACACTGTCACTATACATATGAGCTCTGTATATAGTGTCAGTGTACAGGTAATACAGTGATCACCAGTGACATTATAAACAGGATCTCTGTATATAGTGTCAGTGTACATGTAATACAGTGATCACAGGTGACATTATACACAGGAGCTCTGTATGTAGTGTATAGGTAATACACTGGTCACCAGTGACATACACAGGAGCTCTGTATATACTATATAGTGTAAGTGTACAGTAATACACTGACTCACCAGTGATGTCTCTAGGTGAAGTTCTTCATCCTCGCTTTTCCTCATCTGGCACAGTCCACCATCACTTCTTCCAGCCAGGAATCATCTCTGCAGAAAATAACACACAGTTATCAATAACTGATCTCTTTTAGAGCACATTCCCACTTTTCCCCAGGCTTCTACACTACACCAGTTGAAGAAATAAAGCGACATAGTGGCGCCCTGCACAGTAACAGGACCCCCCTTTTGTCCCCTCTTACGGAAAACAGTTTCCTAAAAATAAAATTATATTACAGAAGTAATAATGTCCCTAATTGGACTCTAAAGTAATAATGTTCCCCACTCGCCATCATAAACTAATAAAGTTCCTCAATCTGGCCCCTAAACAGTAAAAAAGTCCCTTGTCCAGCGTGGCCCCCCATCTATCCATCCTGACCCCCCCCCCCATATATCCATTCTGGTCTCCATGTGTCCAGCCTGCCCCTCCCATATATCCATCCGGGCCTCCATGGTCCAGCCTGCCCCCCTTCATATATCCATCCTGTCCCACTCATATATGCATCCCACCCCACCCCATATATCTATCCAGGACCCCATGTGTCCAGCTTGCCGCCCTTCACCTCCATGTGTCCATCCAGGTCCCAATCTGTCCAGCTTGCCCCCCTTCACCTCCATGTGTCCACCCAGGTTCCCAACTTGGCCCCCTTCACCACCATGTGTCCCCTTATGCGTCCATCCAGCCCCCCCCCTTCAGCCCCGTGCCTCCATCCATATGTCTCCCCATGGGTCCAGCCAGCCCCCCCTTCAGCCCCATGTCCCCATCCATGTCTCCATGGGTCCAGCCAGCCCCCCCTTCAGCCCCGTGCCTCCATCCATATGTCCCCCATGGGTCCAGCCAGCCCCCCCTTCAGCCCCATGTCCCCATCCATGTCCCCATGGGTCCATCCAGCCCCCCCTTCAGCCCCATGTCCCCATCCATGTCCCCATGGGTCCAGCCAGCCCCCCCTTCAGCCCCATGTCCCCATCCATGTCCCCATGGGTCCAGCCAGCCCCCCCTTCAGCCCCATGTCCCCATCCATGTCCCCATGGGTCCAGCCAGCCCCCCCTTCAGCCCCATGTCCCCATCCATGTCCCCATGGGTCCAGCCAGCCCCATTTCCCCAGGGGTCCAGCCAGCCCCCCCCCCTTCAGCCCCATGTCCCCATGGGTCTAACCAGCCCCCCCTTCAGCCCCATGTCCCCATCCATGTTCCCATGGGCCCAGCCAGCCCCCTCCCCTTCAGCCCCATGTCCCCATGGATCCAGCCAGCCCCCCCTTCAGCCCCATGTCCCCATCCATGTCCTCATGGGTCCATCCAGCCCCCCCTTCAGACCCATTTCCCCATGGGTCCAACCAGCCCCCCCTTCAGCCCCATGTCCCCATCCATGTCCCCATGTGACCAGCCTGCGACCCCTCCATATATGGATGATGACCAATGCTGGGAACACTCACCCAGAAAAACGTGGATATTACACTTGACTTGAAGTTGAAGCAGGGAGAGCAGTAGCCAGACCTGCAGCCTTGTTTCCAGGGTTATGGTGAGAGAGCAGAGTGCAGGTCACCGCATACTCAGCCCAGGAGCCGGCTTAAAAGGCAAGAGAGCAGGAGAGAAGAGGGCGGTGCGCGGTGCTGGTGCGGTGTTCCATACCCGGACGGGAGCCGGTGTTACAAGGCCAATTCCAAGGGAGCAGGAGCCGGGACTGGAGAGCAGAGCGCGGCGTCGGCGTATCAAAAGCCGGCAGGGGAGCAGGGAGAGGAGAGCGCGACGTCAGCGTGTCACCTGACAACACACCACTGCCAGCCACCAGCGGCAAAGCAGAGCGCGGTGCGTGTCACCGCCCACCAAGAACACGTCCTCAGTCATGTGACTATGCGCGTCACCCGCTGTCACCACTGAATAGTATGAGCGCCGCACGCGACGCTACATTTCCTTCGGCTGCGCTTTTAAAGGGCCCGCACTTTTTAAGAGCCCCCGCTACCAATTCTCTCACTCTCTCATCGGGGCCCACCGGGAATTTTTCCAGCTATCACACCAGGCCAGTCCTACCCTGCGCGCTGGCATCGGGGCCCCCTCCTCAAATACTTACCTCTCCCGTTCCCAGCAACTCCTGTGTCTTCAGCGTCTTTGGAGTCTGTCGTCACTACCGTGTGCCCTCTGTCTTATCTAGCAATCCATAAGTATAATGCAAACTATGGGGCCATTACAGCATGGTGCAATCTATAGGGCCATTACAGCATGGAGCAATCTATGGGGCCATTATACAGCATGGAGCAATCTATGGGGCCATTCTACTTATGGAGCAATCTATGGGGCCATTATACAGCATGGAGCAATCTATGGGGCCATTCTACTTATGGAGCAATCTATGGGGCCATTACAGCATGGAGCAATCTATGGGGCCATTATACAGCATGGAGCAATCTATGGGGCCATTATACTTATGGAGCAATCCATAGAGCCATTACAGCATGGAGCAATCTATGGGGCCATTACAGCATGGAGCAATCTATGGGGCCATTACAGCATGGAGCAATCTATGGGGCCATTACAGCATGGAGCAATCTATGGGGCCATTACAGCATGGAGCAATCTATGGGGCCATTACAGCATGGAGCAATCTATGGGGCCATTACAGCATGGAGCAATCTATGGGGCCATTACAGCATGGAGCAATCTATGGGGCCATTACAGCAGGGAGCAATCTATGGGGTCATTACAGCAGGGAGCAATCTATGGGGCCATTACAGCAGGGAGCAATCTATGGGTCCATTCTACTTATGGAGCAATCTATGGGGCCATTACAGCATGGAGCAATCTATGGGGCCATTATACAGCATGGAGCAATTTATGGGGCCATTATACAGCATGGAGCAATCCATAGGGCCATTAAAGCATGGAGCAATCTATGGGGCCATTACAGCATGGAGCAATCTATGGGTCCATTCTACTTATGGAGCAATCTATGGGGCCATTCTACTTATGGAGCAATCTATGGGGCCATTCTACTTATGGAGCAATCTATGGGGCCATTCTACTTATGGAGCAATCTATGGGGCCATTATACAGCATGGAGCAATCTATGGGGCCATTATACAGCATGGAGCAATCTATGGGGCCATTATACAGCATGGAGCAATCTATGGGGCCATTATACAGCATGGAGCAATCTATAGGGCCATTATACAGTAGGGAGCAATCTATGGGGCCATTATACTTATGAAGCAATCTATAGGGCCATTATACTTATGGAGCAATCTATAGGGTCATTATACTTATGGAGCAATCTAAGGGGCCATTATACGGTATGGAGCAATCTATGGGGCCATTATACAGTATGGAGCAATCTTTGGGGCCATTACAGCATGGAGCAATCTATGGGGCCATTACAGCATGGAGCAATCTATGAGGCCATTATACAGCATGGAGCAATCTATGGGGCCATTTTGCAGTATGAAGCAATCTATAGGGCCATTACAGCATGGAGCAATCTATAGGGCGATTACAGCATGCAGCAATATATGGGGCCATTATACAGTATGGAGCAGTCTATGGGGCCATTATACAGTAGGGAGCAATCTATGGGTCCATTATACAGCATGGGGCAATCTATGGGGCCATTATACAGCATGGAGCAATCTATGGGGCCATTACAGGATGGAGCAATCTATGGGGCCATTATACTTATGGAGCAATCTATAGGGCCATTACAGCATGGAGCAATATATGAGGCCATTATACAGTATGGAGCAGTCTATGGGGCCATTATACAGTAGGGAGCAATCTATGGGGCCATTACAGCATGGAGCAATCTATGGGGCCATTATACTTGTGGAGCAATCTATAGGGCCATTACAGCATGGTGCAATCTATGGGGCCATTATACAGCATGGAGCAATCTATGGGGACATTATACAGCATGGAGCAATCTATGGGGCCATTATAGCATGGTGCAATCTATGGGGCCATTATACTTATGGAGCAATCTATGGGGCCATTACATCATGGAGCAATCTATGGGGCCATTATACTTATGGAGCAATCTATGGGGCCATTACATCATGGAGCAATCTGTAGGGCCACTATACTTATGGAGCAATCTGTAGGGCCATTATACTTATGGAGCAATCTATGGGGCCATTACCGCATGGAGCAATCTATGAGGCCATTATACTTATGGAGCAATCTATAGGGCCATTATACTTATGGAGCAATCTATAGGGCCATTATACTTATGGAGCAATCTATGGGGCCATTATACAGTATGGAGCAATCTATGGAGCCATTATGCAGTATGGAGCAATCTATGGGGCCATTATGCAGCATGGAGCAATTTATAGGGCCATTACAGCATGGAACAATCTATGGGGCCATTATACACTATGGAGCAATCTATGGGGCCATTATACAGCATGGAGCAATCTATGGGCCCATTATACTTATGGAGCAATCTATGGGGCCATTATACTTATGGAGCAATCTATGGGGCCATTACACCATGGAGCAATCTATGGGGCCATTATACTTATGGAGCAATCTATGGGGCCATTACAGCATGGAGCAATCTATGGGGCCATTACAGCATGGAGCAATCTATGGGGCCATTACCGCATGGAGCAATCTATAGGGCCATTATACTTATGGAGCAATCTATGGGGCCATTATACAGTAGGGAGCAATCTATGGGACCATTATACAGCATGGGGCAATCAATGGGGCCATTATACAGCATGGAGCAATCTATGGGACCTTTATACTTATGGAGCAATCTATAGGGCCATTACAGCATGGAGCAATCTATGGGGCCATTATACAGCATCTAGCAATCTATGGGGCCATTATCCTTATGGAGCAATCTATAGGGCCATTACAGCATGCAGCAATCTATGGGGCCATTATACACTATGGAGCAATCTATGGGGCCATTATACAGCATGGAGCAATCTATGGGGCCATTATACAGCATGGAGCAATCTATGGGGCCATTATACAGCATGGAGCAATCTATGGGGCCATTATACTTATGGAGCAATCTATAGGAACATTACAGCATGGAGCCAATCTATGGGGCCATTATACAGCATGGAGCAATCTATGGGGCCATTATACTTATGGAGCAATCTATAGGGCCATTATACTTATGGAGCAATCTATAGGGACATTATACAGTATGGAGCAATCTATGGAGCCATTATGCAGTATGGAGCAATCTATGGGGCCATTATGGAGCATGGAGCAATCTATAGGGCCATTATACTTATGGAGCAATCTATGGGGCCATTATACTTATGGAGCAATCTATAGGGCCATTACAGCATAGAGCAATCTATGGGGCCATTATACTTAAGGAGCAATCTATGGGGCCATTATACTTATGGAGCAATCTATGGGGCCATTATACTTATGGAGCAATCTATGGGGCCATTATACTTATGGAGCAATCTATGGGGCCATTATACTTATGGAGCAATCTATGGGGCCATTATACTTATGGAGCAATCTATGGGGCCATTATACTTATGGAGCAATCTATGGGGCCATTATACTTATGGAGCAATCTATGGGGCCATTATACTTATGGAGCAATCTATAGGGCCATTATACTTATGGAGCAATCTATAGGGCCATTATACTTATGGAGCAATCTATAGGGTCATTATACTTATGGAGCAATCTATAGGGTCATTATACTTATGGAGCAATCTATGGGGCCATTATACTTATGGAGCAATCCATGGGGCCATTATACAGCATGGAGCAATCTATGGGGCCATTATACTTATGGAGCAATCCATGGGGCCATTATACAGCATGGAGCAATCTATGGGGCCATTATACAGCATGGAGCAATCTATGGGGCCATTATACAGCATGGAGCAATCTATGGGGCCATTATACAGCATGGAGCAATCTATAGGGGCATTACAGCATGGAGCAATTTATGGGGCCATTACCGCGTGGAGCAATCTATGGGGCCATTATACTTATGGAGCAATCTATAGGGCCATTATACTTATGGAGCAATCTATAGGGCCATTATACTTATGGAGCAATCTATAGGGCCATTATACTTATGGAGCAACCTATGGGGCCATTATACAGTAGGGAGGAATCTATGGGGCCATTATACAGTAGGGAGCAATCTATGGGGCCATTATACAGCATGGAGCAATCTATGGGGCAATTATCCTTATGGAGCAATCTATAGGGCCATTACAGCATGGAGCAATCTATGGGGCCATTATACAGCATGGAGCAATCTGTGGAGCCATTATACTTATGGAGCAATCTATGGGGCCATTATGGAGCAATCTATAGGGCCATTACAGCATGGAGCAATCTATGGGGCCATTATACTTATGGAGCAATCTTCATCCATTCTGGGTAGGTGTAGATGCCCCTCCATCCATCCTGGGTAGTCTATTCTGGTAGGTGTATATGCCCCTCAATCCAACCTGGTTAAGTGTAGATGCCCCTCCATCCATCCATCCTGGGTAGGTGTATATGCCCCTTCATCCATCCATCCTGGGTAGGTGTAAATGCCCCTCCATCCATCCATCCTGGGTAGGTGTAAATGCCCCTCCATCCATCCATGCTGGGTAGGTTTATATGCCCCTGACTAGCCCAGGGGAATGGGTATGACTCGGTACCCGGGCCTTTAGGGATGTCGCGGTGGTCGGCTCCCGGGCCCGTACCCTGGGGTCGCTCCTTTAAAAGGGTTGGTGATTTGTGAAGTTTATAAAAGAGTTTGTGACGCCACCTGTGGTTTCTGGTGAGGATCACCAGCGCTGCGCAGTCCACTGAGGCCGGTGATCAGGCAGCTCGATGGTATAGCTTCCCACAGGTGGAGCTAGGCCTCAGGGCAGCGTATGGACGGGGAAAGCAGGACGGAGAGACCCAGCCGGGTCAGAGCAAGAACAGGGACAGACACGATTGTCACTTCAGTACCTTTTACTGATGGAAATTCAGGCACGTCCCAGAGCACTGTAGGGTGAAGGGTGCACGTCAGGATCCTCCCCAATGAGCGGGTTTTGGGCCTCCTGTTTCTTGCCTCTGCGTAGTAAGTTTCTGACCTTCCTGGAGCAAGGCCTAACTTTGTCTCTGTCCTGCGCTGGCTGACCTTGTGGTAGGGGCTTTTCTTGGATTACACGCTCCCGACTTAAGGGGCCTATGTGTCTCCTGGCTCTATTACGTATCAGTACTTTTGCGATACTGGGACTTTTAGTTCTCCAGGGATTCTGGTTATATCTTACTGGGTCGTGGAGATCCCGGTAAGCTTCGGACCCGATGTCCGGTAACTGCTTCTTCGGGCTGAGCTAGTTAAGCTCCTCTGCCCCCTATGTATTAACTCTCCACTCGCCTTCGGCCTACTCGGGCCCTCACTAGGCTATACACACTAACGGCAGCTTGCCGCGCTTCACCGATCTTATGGCGCCGGCACACCTAAAGCTCACCTCTCTGAGCTACAACTGAGTCTAGAACGTGCTCCACTGCAGACTGACCTCTCTCAGGCTTTTGCACTGCAGGAACTCTCTCAACAGGTTTGCTTTCTGTCGACTCCAGTCTAGACTAACTGCTGCCTGGCTCCACCTTCCCTTATATATCTATCCCTAACGGGCTCCCTCTGATGGTCTGAGGTGGAAGGTGGAGATATGTGAATGGTTATGGGGGCCTCTTGTGGAGGAATCCATCAATACACCCGGCTAGGATCTGTGATACCAAGCGCAGCTAGGCGTCACACACCCCCATCCATTCTGGGTAAATGCATATGCCCCTTCATCCATCCATCCATCCATCCATCCTGGTTAGGTGTAAATGCCCCTCCATCCATCCCGGTCAGTATATGCCCCCCTCCATCCATCCATCCTGGTGGATATATCCTCCCCTTCATACTGGTGAGTATATGCCCCCCTCCATCCATCCTGGTGGGTATATGCCCCCCCTCCATCCATCCTGGTGGGTATATGCCCCCCCCTCCATCCATCCTGGTGGGTATATGCCCCCCCCCTCCATCCATCCTGGTGGGTATATGCCCCCCCCCTCCATCCATCCTGGTGGGTATATGCCCCCCCCCCTCCATCCATCCTGGTGGGTATATGCCCCCATATATTCAATGCGAAGGGAAAAAAAACAAAACAAACGCTTCTACTCACCTTCCACGTTCCCACGCAGCGCTGTGTCTGTGTTGCCTGAAGATGTCGGCGGTGATAACAGCTGAGAGGCTGAGATCACCGCACGGCGCCGCTGCAGATACTCACTCGGGACGTCCACTCCTAGGCATTTCCTCCCCGGCAGTTCCTGTCATGGCATGCTCTGACTGAGCAGTGCGTGCGACGACAGGGGGAATGTACAGCTTACACTGCAGGCTCCACAAAGATGGCTGCAATCTCCTCCCACGGCTGCGACCTGAACAGCCAAGGGGACGTGCCCAGGTCACAGCTAGAGGCAGGAGGAGCGGCCTCTAATGTTAGAGAAAGGGTCGGTGACAGACTACTGTCTCTTATGGCCAGGGCTGCCGTAAATGAGGTGTGTAAGAGCGCTTCTTACACACCCCCCAAATAAAAATTGCAGCCCCTAGTGGCCAATGTAAAAATAAATAAAAAACTAATAAAGTGGTACATTTAATTTTGTATTAAAAATAATTGATTACATAATTATTAATACAAAACATAAAATCGTGGCCCCTTCCCTGTAATAATAGCACATGGCTCTTTTCACGTCTGGTTATTCTTCTAGCAGGTAGAATATGCTCCGTTATAGACCGTGGACAGGTTTACAGCTCTATTTATTGTGGACGATTGATCTGCAAATCAGAACTGAGACCGGTCCGATTTTCATCCGATTTGTAGATAAAGATCATCTATTGAAGTCAACGAGTCTGTCAGAAAAAATGCCCAGAACCAACCATGTTGCCTGTACTGCTTGTTTTCCAGTGTCTATAGGCCGGGCAAGCGAGGCGAGGAAACCTTTAGCTTTTTACTTTACATATAAAAATATATGCCCCACTGAGGAGAAAAACTGACACACTGACCAAAATCAGATGAAAATTAGAAAAAAAACACTGATTAAAACCTGACATGTGAACGGGGCCTTAGGCCTTAATCAGATGTCAGCAGGGTCGGACTGAGGTGTCTGGGGCCCACAGGGGACATTGACTCTAGGGGCCACCTCCAGCAATATGCAGATCGCTCTTCTCTGCTCTCCCTGTTATAGTGGAGCAGTGACCGGCGGCTCCTCACATCTACTCTGCACAGACTACAACAGGGATGGACAATTTCTGTAGTTTGCATGAAAGGGTTTCTTTGGTTAAAACAAGTCATCACAGATTCATGGGCTACACAGGATAGGTGATCACTTATTGATTGGAAGAATGGGGAAGTTTTATCCCTGACAGGACACTTATCCCCATTTTAAAATGCAGCGACAGGTGGGATGTCTGACCACAGCCTCATTCTTTCTCTTGGGGGCTTCCAAAAAAGAGCAGCGCTCACAGCCCCTGAGGGAATGAATGGATCAGTGGTCGAGTCGCACATGAGCTCCAGTGTAATGGGGAGAAAAGCTCCACAGTCTGCCGGTCGCTGCAGGTCCCAGTAGTCAGACCCCCACCAATCAATAAGTTATCACTTATCCTGTGGAGAGGGGATTACTTGTTCTCCCCGGAGAACCCCTGTGAGTGCATCTCTGACGCTCTGCTCCAAGTATTTCATCTCTAAGGCCACAGCCCCACTATCAGTATTCAGTCAGGATTTTTTCTCAGGAGTGGGAGCCAAAACCAGGTGAGGAACAATCAGAGAAAAGGTAGAATAGAAACAAGTCACCAATTCTGTATTTATCACCCACTCCTGATTTTGGCTCTCACTACTGAGAAAAAATACTGACCAAATACTGATAGTGAAGCCGTGGCCTCATGGAAAAAAATCTTTTCCTAGTTAATCTCAGCGAGAACAAATGACCGCCATACACAACATAATCCACTATAACACCACCAATAATATCACATACAAAAGGGACAAATATCACCACACCATGACCAGACCACATAGTGACCAAATAATACAATACTGATCAGGAATACAAACCACAATACTAACAACACTGTCACTATACATATGAGCTCTGTATATAGTGTCAGTGTACATGTAATACAGTGATCACCGGTGACATTATACACAGGAGCTCTGTATGTAGTGTACAGGTAATACAGTTATCACGAGTGACATTATACACAGGAGCTCTGTATATAGTGTATAGGTAATACACTGGTCACCAGTGACATACACAGGAGCTCTGTATATAGTGTATAGGTAATACACTGGTCACCAGTGACATACACAGGAGCTCTGTATATACTATATAGTGTAAGTGTACAGTAATACACTGACTCACCAGTGATGTCTCTAGGTGAAGTTCTTCATCTTCGCTTCTCCTCATCTGGCACAGTCCACCATCACTTCTTCCAGCCAGGAATCATCTCTGCAGAAAATAACACACAGTTATCAATAACTGATCTCTTTTAGAGCACATTCCCACTTTTCCCCAGGCTTCTACACTACACCAGTTGAAGAAATAAAGCAACATAGTGGCGCCCTGCACAGTAACAGGACCCCCCTTTTGTCCCCTCTTACGGAAAACAGTTTCCTAAAAATAAAATTATATTACAGAAGTAATAATGTCCCTAATTGGACTCTAAAGTAATAATGTTCCCCACTCGCCATCATAAACTAATAAAGTTCCTCAATCTGGCCCCTAATCAGTAATAAAGTCCCTTGTCCAGCGTGGCCCCCCATCTATCCATCCTGACCCCCCCCCCCCATATATCCATTCTGGTCTCCATGTGTCCAGCCTGCCCCCCTTCATATATCCATCCTGTCCCACTCATATATGCATCCCACCCCACCCCATATATCTATCCAGGACCCCATGTGTCCAGCTTGCCGCCCTTCACCTCCATGTGTCCATCCAGGTCCCCATGTGTCCAGCTTGCTGCCCTTCACCTATATGTGTCCATCCAGGTCCCAATGTGTCCAGCTTGCCCCCCTTCACCTCCATGTGTCCATCCAGGTCCCCAACTTGGCCCCCTTCACCACCATGTGTCCCCTTATGCGTCCATCCAGCCCCCCCCCTTCAGCCCCGTGCCTCCATCCATATGTCTCCCCATGCGTCCAACCACCCCCCCCTTTCAGCCCCATGCCTCCATCCATATGTCCCCCATGCGTCCAGCCAGCCCCCCCTTCAGCCCCATGTCCCCATCCATGTTCCCATGGGCCCAGCCAGCCCCCTCCCCTTCAGCCCCATGTCCCCATCCATGTCTCCATGGGCCCAGCCAGCCCCCCCTTCAGCCCCGTGCCTCCATCCATATGTCTCCCCATGGGTCTAGCCAGCCCCCCCTTCAGCCCCATGTCCCCATCCATGTTCCCATGGGCCCAGCCAGCCCCCTCCCCTTCAGCCCCATGTCCCCATGGGTCCAGCCAGCCCCCCCTTCAGCCCCATGTCCCCATCCATGTCCTCATGGGTCCATCCAGCCCCCCCTTCAGACCCATGTCCCCATCCATGTCCCCATGGGTCCAACCAGCCCCCCCTTCAGCCCCATGTCCCCATCCATGTCCCCATGTGACCAGCCTGCGACCCCTCCATATATGGATGATGACCAATGCTGGGAACACTCACCCAGAAAAACGTGGATATTGCACTTGACTTGAAGTTGAAGCAGGGAGAGCTGTAGCCAGACCTGCAGCCTTGTTTCCAGGGTTATGGTGAGAGAGCAGAGTGCTGGTCACCGCATACTCAGCCCAGGAGCCGGCTTAAAAGGCAAGAGAGCAGGAGAGAAGAGGGCGGTGCGCGGTACTGGTGCGGTGTTCCATACCCGGACGGGAGCCGGTGTTACAAGGCCAATTCCAAGGGAGCAGGAGCCGGGACTGGAGAGCAGAGCGCGGCGTCGGCGTATCAAAAGCCGGCAGGGGAGCAGGGAGAGGAGAGCGCGACGTCAGCGTGTCACCTGACAACACACCACTGCCAGCCACCAGCGGCAAAGCAGAGCGCGGTGCGTGTCACCGCCCACCAAGAACACGTCCTCAGTCATGTGACTATGCGCGTCACCCGCTGTCACCACTGAATAGTATGAGCGCAGCACGCGACGCTACATTTCCTTCGGCTGCGCTTTTAAAGGGCCCGCACTTTTTAAGAGCCCCCGCTACCAATTCTCTCACTCACTCATCGGGGCCCACCGGGAATTTTTCCAGCTATCACACCAGGCCAGTCCTACCCTGCGCGCTGGCATCGGGGCCCCCTCCTCAAATACTTACCTCTCCCGTTCCCAGCAACTCCTGTGTCTTCAGCGTCTTCGGAGTCTGTCGTCACTACCGTGCGCCCTCTGTCTTATCTAGCAATCCATAAGTATAATGCAAACTATGCTCCATACTGTAATGGCCCCAATCTATGGGGCCATTATACAGTATGGTGCAATCTATGGGGCCATTACAGCACGGAGCAATCTATGGGGCCATTCTACTTATGGAGCAATCTATGGGGCCATTCTACTTATGGAGCAATCTATGGGGCCATTCTACTTATGGAGCAATCTATGGGGCCATTATACAGCATGGAGCAATCTATGGGGCCATTATACAGCATGGAGCAATCTATGGGGCCATTATACAGCATGGAGCAATCTATGGGGCCATTATACAGCATGGAGCAATCTATGGGGCCATTATACAGCATGGAGCAATCTATGGGGCCATTATACAGCATGGAGCAATCTATGGGGCCATTATACAGCATGGAGCAATCTATGGGGCCATTACAGCATGGAGCAATCTATGGGGCCATTACAGCATGGAGCAATCTATGGGGCCATTCTACTTATGGAGCAATCTATGGGTCCATTATACAGCATTGGGCAATCTATGGGGCCATTATACAGCATGGAGCAATCTATGGGGCCATTATACTTATGGAGCAATCTATAGGGCCATTACATCATGGAGCAATCTATGGGGCCATTCTACTTATGGAGAAATCTATAGGGCCATTACAGCATGGAGCAATCTATGGGGCCATAATACAGCATGGAGCAATCTATAGGGCCATTACAGCATGGAGCAATCTATGGGGGCCATTATACAGCATGGAGCAATCTATGGGGCCATTATACAGCATGGAGCAATCTATGGGGCCATTACAGCATGGAGCAATCTATGGGGCCATTACAGCATGGAGCAATCTATGGGGCCATTACAGCATGGAGCAATCTATGGGGCCATTACAGCATGGAGCAATCTATGGGGCCATTACAGCATGGAGCAATCTATGGGGCCATTATACAGTATGAAGCAAACTATGGGGCCATTACAGCATGGAGCAATCTATAGGGCCATTACAGCATGCAGCAATATATGGGGCCATTATACAGTATGGAGCAGTCTATGGGGCCATTATACAGTAGGGAGCAATATATGGGGCCATTATACAGCATGGGGCAATCTATGGGGCCATTACAGGATGGAGCAATCTATGGGGCCATTATACTTATGGAGCAATCTATAGGGCCATTACAGCATGGAGCAATATATGAGGCCATTATACAGTATGGAGCAGTCTATTGGGCCATTATACAGTAGGGAGCAATCTATGGGGCCATTATACAGCATGGGGCAATCTATGGGGCCATTATACAGCATGGAGCAATCTATGGGGCCATTACAGCATGGAGCAATCTATGGGGCCATTATACAGTATGGAGCAATCTATGGGGCCATTATGCAGTATGGAGCAATCTATGGGGCCATTATGCAGCATGGAGCAATTTATAGGGCCATTACAGCATGGAACAATCTATGGGGCCATTAGACTAATGGAGCAATCTATAGGGCCATTACAGCATGGAGCAATCTATGGGGCCATTATACAGCATGGAGCAATCTATAGGGCCATTACAGCATGGAGCAATGTATAGGGCCATTACAGCATGGAGCAATCTATGGGGCCATTATACAGCATGGAGCAATCTATAGGGCCATTACGACATGGAGCAATGTATAGGGCCATTACAGCATGGAGCAATCTATGGGGCCATTATACTTATGGAGCAATCTATGGTGCTATTACAGCATGGATCAATCTATGGGGCCATTAAACAGCATGGAGCAATCTATGATGCCATTATACAGCATGGAGCAATCTATGGGCCCATTATACTTATGGAGCAATCTATGGGGCCATTATACTTATGGAGAAATCTATGGGGCCATTATACTTATGGAGCAATCTATGGGGCCATTACAGCATGGAGCAATCTATGGGGCCATTACCGCATGGAGCAATCTATGGGGCCATTACCGCATGGAGCACTCTATGGGGCCATTATACTTATGGAGCAATCTATGGGGCCATTATACAGTAGGGAGCAATCTATGGGACCATTATACAGCATGGGGCAATCAATGGGGCCATTATACAGCATGGAGCAATCTATGGGGCCATTACAGCATGGAGCAATCTATGGGGCCATTATACTTATGGAGCAATCTATAGGGCCATTATACTTATGGAGCAATCTGTAGGGCCATTATACTTATGGAGCAATTTATGGGGCCATTACCGCATGGAGCAATCTATGGGGCCATTATACAGCATGGAGCAATCTATGGGACCTTTATACTTCTGGAGCAATCTATAGGGCCATTACAGCATGGACCAATCTATGGGGCCATTATACAGCATCGAGCAATCTATGGGGCCATTATCCTTATGGAGCAATCTATGGAGCCATTACAACATGGAGCAATCTATGGGGCCATTATACTTATGGAGCAATCTATGGAGCCATTACAACATGGAGCAATCTATGGGGCCATAATACAGTATGGAGCAATCTATGGGGCCATTATACAGTAGGGAGCAATCTATGGGGCCATTATACAGTAGGGAGCAATCTATAGGGCCATTACAGCATGCAGCAATCTATGGGGCCATTATACAGTATGGAGCAATCTATGAGGCCATTATACAGCATGGAGCAATCTATGGGGCCATTATACAGCATGGAGCAATCTATGGGGCCATTATACAGCATGGATCAATCTATGGGGCCATTATACAGCATGGAGCAATCTATGGGGCCATTATACTTATGGAGCAATCTATAGGACCATTACAGCATGGAGCCAATCTATGGGGCCATTATACAGCATGGGGCAATCTATGGGACCATTATACTTATGGAGCAATCTATAGGGCCATTATACTTATGGAGCAATCTATAGGGACATTATACAGTATGGAGCAATCTATGGAGCCATTATGCAGTATGGAGCAATCTATGGGGCCATTATGGAGCAATCTATAGGGCCATTATACTTATGGAGCAATCTATGGG
Organism: Phyllobates terribilis; assembly: GCF_046119375.1. Taxonomy (NCBI): domain Eukaryota; kingdom Metazoa; phylum Chordata; class Amphibia; order Anura; family Dendrobatidae; genus Phyllobates; species Phyllobates terribilis. Next base: position 1,354,854 of record NW_027362920.1, on the reverse strand, counting down.
GCCAATACAGCATGGAGCAATCTATGGGGCCATTTTACAGCATGGAGCAATCTATACTGCCATTACAGCATGGAGCAATGTATAGGGCCATTACAGCATGGAGCAATGTATGGGGCCATTATACTTATGGAGCAATCTATAGGGCCATTACAGCATAGAGCAATCTATGGGGCCATTTTACAGCATGGAGCAATCTATGGGGCCATTATACTTATGGAGCAATCTATGGAGCCATTACAGCATGGATCAATCTATGGGGCCATTATACTTATGGAGCAATCTATAGGGCCATTATACTTATGGAGCAATCTATGGGGCCATTATACTTATGGAGCAATCTATAGGGCCATTACAGCATGGAGCAATATATGAGGCCATTATACAGTATGGAGCAGTCTATTGGGCCATTATACAGTAGGGAGCAATCTATGGGGCCATTATACAGCATGGGGCAATCTATGGGGCCATTATACAGCATGGAGCAATCTATGGGGCCATTACAGCATGGAGCAATCTATGGGGCCATTATACAGTATGGAGCAATCTATGGGGCCATTATGCAGTATGGAGCAATCTATGGGGCCATTATGCAGCATGGAGCAATTTATAGGGCCATTACAGCATGGAACAATCTATGGGGCCATTAGACTAATGGAGCAATCTATAGGGCCATTACAGCATGGAGCAATCTATGGGGCCATTATACAGCATGGAGCAATCTATAGGGCCATTACAGCATGGAGCAATGTATAGGGCCATTACAGCATGGAGCAATCTATGGGGCCATTATACAGCATGGAGCAATCTATAGGGCCATTACGACATGGAGCAATGTATAGGGCCATTACAGCATGGAGCAATCTATGGGGCCATTATACTTATGGAGCAATCTATGGTGCTATTACAGCATGGATCAATCTATGGGGCCATTAAACAGCATGGAGCAATCTATGATGCCATTATACAGCATGGAGCAATCTATGGGCCCATTATACTTATGGAGCAATCTATGGGGCCATTATACTTATGGAGAAATCTATGGGGCCATTATACTTATGGAGCAATCTATGGGGCCATTACAGCATGGAGCAATCTATGGGGCCATTACCGCATGGAGCAATCTATGGGGCCATTACCGCATGGAGCACTCTATGGGGCCATTATACTTATGGAGCAATCTATGGGGCCATTATACAGTAGGGAGCAATCTATGGGACCATTATACAGCATGGGGCAATCAATGGGGCCATTATACAGCATGGAGCAATCTATGGGGCCATTACAGCATGGAGCAATCTATGGGGCCATTATACTTATGGAGCAATCTATAGGGCCATTATACTTATGGAGCAATCTGTAGGGCCATTATACTTATGGAGCAATCTATGGGGCCATTACCGCATGGAGCAATCTATGGGGCCATTATACAGCATGGAGCAATCTATGGGACCTTTATACTTATGGAGCAATCTATAGGGCCATTACAGCATGGACCAATCTATGGGGCCATTATACAGCATCGAGCAATCTATGGGTCCATTATACAGCATGGAGCAATCTATGGGGCCATTATCCTTATGGAGCAATCTATGGAGCCATTACAACATGGAGCAATCTATGGGGCCATTATACTTATGGAGCAATCTATGGAGCCATTACAACATGGAGCAATCTATGGGGCCATAATACAGTATGGAGCAATCTATGGGGCCATTATACAGTAGGGAGCAATCTATGGGGCCATTATACAGTAGGGAGCAATCTATAGGGCCATTACAGCATGCAGCAATCTATGGGGCCATTATACAGTATGGAGCAATCTATGAGGCCATTATACAGCATGGAGCAATCTATGGGGCCATTATACAGCATGGAGCAATCTATGGGGCCATTATACAGCATGGATCAATCTATGGGGCCATTATACAGCATGGAGCAATCTATGGGGCCATTATACTTATGGAGCAATCTATAGGACCATTACAGCATGGAGCCAATCTATGGGGCCATTATACAGCATGGGGCAATCTATGGGACCATTATACTTATGGAGCAATCTATAGGGCCATTATACTTATGGAGCAATCTATAGGGACATTATACAGTATGGAGCAATCTATGGAGCCATTATGCAGTATGGAGCAATCTATGGGGCCATTATGGAGCAATCTATAGGGCCATTATACTTATGGAGCAATCTATGGGGCCAATACAGCATGGAGCAATCTATGGGGCCATTTTACAGCATGGAGCAATCTATAGGGCCATTACAGCATGGAGCAATGTATAGGGCCATTACAGCATGGAGCAATGTATGGGGCCATTATACTTATGGAGCAATCTATAGGGCCATTACAGCATAGAGCAATCTATGGGGCCATTTTACAGCATGGAGCAATCTATGGAGCCATTATACTTATGGAGCAATCTATGGAGCCATTACAGCATGGATCAATCTATGGGGCCATTATACTTATGGAGCAATCTATAGGGCCATTATACTTATGGAGCAATCTATGGGGCCATTATACTTATGGAGCAATCTATGGGGCCATTATACAGCATGGAACAATCTATGGGGCCATTATACAGCAGGGGTCAATCTATGGGGCCATTATACAGCATGGGCCAATCTATGGGGCCATTATACAGCATGGAGCAATCTATGGGGCCATTATACAGCATGGAGCAATCTATAGGGCCATTACATCATGGAGCAATCTATGGGGCCATTATACTTATGGAGCAATCTATAGGGCCATTACAGCATGGAGCAATCTATGGGGCCATTACAGCATGGAGCAATCTATGAGGCCATTACAGCATGGAGCAATCTATGCGGCCATTACAGCATGGAGCAATCTATGCGGCCATTATACTAATGGAGCAATCTATAGGGCCATTATACTTATGGAGCAATCTATGGGGCCATTATACAGCATGGAGGAATCTATGGGGCCATTATACAGCATGGGGCAATCTATGGGGCCATTATACAGCATGGGGCAATCTATGGGGCCATTATACAGCATGGGGCAATCTATGGGGCCATTATACAGCATGGGGCAATCTATAGGGCCATTACACTTATGGAGCAATCTATAGGGCCATTACAGCATGGAGAAATCTATGGGGCCATTATACAGTATGGAGCAATCTATGGAGCCATTATGCAGTATGGAGCAATCTATTTGGCCATTATGCAGCATGGCGCAATCTATAGGGCCATTACAGCATGGAGCAATCTATGGGGCCATTATACTTATTGAGCAATCTATGGGGCCATTATACAGCATGGAGCAATCTGTGGGGCCATTATACAGCATGGAGCAATCTATGGGGCCATTATACAGCATGGAGCAATCTATAGGGCCATTACAGCATGGAGCAATTTATGGGGCCATTACCGCGTGTAGCAATCTATGGGGCCATTATACTTATGGAGCAATCTATAGGGCCATTACAGCATGGAGCAATCTATGGGGCCATTATACAGTAGCGAGCAATCTATGGGGCCATTATACTTATGGAGCAATCTATGGGGCCATTATACAGCATGGAGCAATGTATAGGGCCATTATACAGCATGGAGCAATCTATGGGGCCATTATACAGCATGGAGCAATCTATAGGGCCATTACAGCATGGAGCAATTTATGGGGCCATTACCGCGTGGAGCAATCTATGGGGCCATTATACTTATGGAGCAATCTATAGGGCCATTACAGCATGGAGCAATCTATGGGGCCATTATACAGTAGCGAGCAATCTATGGGGCCATTATACTTATGGAGCAATCTATAGGGCCATTACAGCATGCAGCAATCTATGGGGCCATTATACAGCATGGAGCAATCTGTGGAGCCATTATACTTATGGAGCAATCTATGGGGCCATTATGGAGCATGGAGCAATCTATAGGGCCATTACAGCATGGAGCAATCTATGGGGCCATTATACAGCATGGAACAATCTATGGGGCCATTATACAGCAGGGAGCAATCTAAGGGGCCATTATACAGCATGGGGCAATCTATGGGGCCATTATTCAGCATGGAGCAATCTATAGGGCCATTACATCATGGAGCAATCTATGGGGCCATTATACTTATGAAGCAATCTATAGCGCCATTACAGCATGGAGCAATCTATGGGGCCATTACAGCATGGAGCAATCTATGCGGCCATTACAGCATGGAGCAATCTATGCGGCCATTACAGCATGGAGCAATCTATGCGGCCATTACAGCATGGAGCAATCTATAGGGCCATTATAATTATGGAGCAATCTATAGGGCCATTACAGCATGGCGCAATCTATGCGGCCATTACCGCGTGGAGCAATCTATGGGGCCATTATACTTATGGAGCATTCTATAGGGCCATTATACTTATGGAGCAATCTGTAGGGCCATTATACTTATGGAGCATTCTATGGGGCCATTATACTTATGGAGCAATCTGTAGGGCCATTATACTTATGGAGCAATCTATGGGGCCATTACCGCATGGAGCAATCTATGGGGCCATTATACAGCATGGAGCAATCTATGGGACCTTTATACTTATGGAGCAATCTATAGGGCCATTACAGCATGGACCAATCTATGGGGCCATTATACAGCATCGAGCAATCTATGGGTCCATTATACAGCATGGAGCAATCTATGGGGCCATTATCCTTATGGAGCAATCTATGGAGCCATTACAACATGGAGCAATCTATGGGGCCATTATACTTATGGAGCAATCTATGGAGCCATTACAACATGGAGCAATCTATGGGGCCATAATACAGTATGGAGCAATCTATGGGGCCATTATACAGTAGGGAGCAATCTATAGGCCATTACAGCATGCAGCAATCTATGGGGCCATTATACAGTATGGAGCAATCTATGAGGCCATTATACAGCATGGAGCAATCTATGGGGCCATTATACAGCATGGAGCAATCTATGGGGCCATTATACAGCATGGATCAATCTATGGGGCCATTATACAGCATGGAGCAATCTATGGGGCCATTATACTTATGGAGCAATCTATAGGACCATTACAGCATGGAGCCAATCTATGGGGCCATTATACAGCATGGGGCAATCTATGGGACCATTATACTTATGGAGCAATCTATAGGGCCATTATACTTATGGAGCAATCTATAGGGACATTATACAGTATGGAGCATTCTATGGAGCCATTATGCAGTATGGAGCAATCTATGGGGCCATTATGGAGCAATCTATAGGGCCATTATACTTATGGAGCAATCTATGGGGCCAATACAGCATGGAGCAATCTATGGGGCCATTTTACAGCATGGAGCAATCTATAGGGCCATTACAGCATGGAGCAATGTATAGGGCCATTACAGCATGGAGCAATGTATGGGGCCATTATACTTATGGAGCAATCTATAGGGCCATTACAGCATAGAGCAATCTATGGGGCCATTTTACAGCATGGAGCAATCTATGGAGCCATTATACTTATGGAGCAATCTATGGAGCCATTACAGCATGGATCAATCTATGGGGCCATTATACTTATGGAGCAATCTATAGGGCCATTATACTTATGGAGCAATCTATGGGGCCATTATACTTATGGAGCAATCTATGGGGCCATTATACAGCATGGAACAATCTATGGGGCCATTATACAGCAGGGGTCAATCTATGGGGCCATTATACAGCATGGGCCAATCTATGGGGCCATTATACAGCATGGAGCAATCTATGGGGCCATTATACAGCATGGAGCAATCTATAGGGCCATTACATCATGGAGCAATCTATGGGGCCATTATACTTATGGAGCAATCTATAGGGCCATTACAGCATGGAGCAATCTATGGGGCCATTACAGCATGGAGCAATCTATGAGGCCATTACAGCATGGAGCAATCTATGCGGCCATTACAGCATGGAGCAATCTATGCGGCCATTATACTAATGGAGCAATCTATAGGGCCATTATACTTATGGAGCAATCTATGGGGCCATTATACAGCATGGAGGAATCTATGGGGCCATTATACAGCATGGGGCAATCTATGGGGCCATTATACAGCATGGGGCAATCTATGGGGCCATTATACAGCATGGGGCAATCTATGGGGCCATTATACAGCATGGGGCAATCTATAGGGCCATTACACTTATGGAGCAATCTATAGGGCCATTACAGCATGGAGAAATCTATGGGGCCATTATACAGTATGGAGCAATCTATGGAGCCATTATGCAGTATGGAGCAATCTATTTGGCCATTATGCAGCATGGCGCAATCTATAGGGCCATTACAGCATGGAGCAATCTATGGGGCCATTATACTTATGGAGCAATCTATGGGGCCATTATACAGCATGGAGCAATCTGTGGGGCCATTATACAGCATGGAGCAATCTATGGGGCCATTATACAGCATGGAGCAATCTATAGGGCCATTACAGCATGGAGCAATTTATGGGGCCATTACCGCGTGTAGCAATCTATGGGGCCATTATACTTATGGAGCAATCTATAGGGCCATTACAGCATGGAGCAATCTATGGGGCCATTATACAGTAGCGAGCAATCTATGGGGCCATTATACTTATGGAGCAATCTATGGGGCCATTATACAGCATGGAGCAATGTATAGGGCCATTATACAGCATGGAGCAATCTATGGGGCCATTATACAGCATGGAGCAATCTATAGGGCCATTACAGCATGGAGCAATTTATGGGGCCATTACCGCGTGGAGCAATCTATGGGGCCATTATACTTATGGAGCAATCTATAGGGCCATTACAGCATGGAGCAATCTATGGGGCCATTATACAGTAGCAAGCAATCTATGGGGCCATTATACTTATGGAGCAATCTATAGGGCCATTACAGCATGCAGCAATCTATGGGGCCATTATACAGCATGGAGCAATCTGTGGAGCCATTATACTTATGGAGCAATCTATGGGGCCATTATGGAGCATGGAGCAATCTATAGGGCCATTACAGCATGGAGCAATCTATGGGGCCATTATACAGCATGGAACAATCTATGGGGCCATTATACACCAGGGAGCAATCTAAGGGGCCATTATACAGCATGGGGCAATCTATGGGGCCATTATTCAGCATGGAGCAATCTATAGGGCCATTACATCATGGAGCAATCTATGGGGCCATTATACTTATGAAGCAATCTATAGCGCCATTACAGCATGGAGCAATCTATGGGGCCATTACAGCATGGAGCAATCTATGCGGCCATTACAGCATGGAGCAATCTATGCGGCCATTACAGCATGGAGCAATCTATGCGGCCATTACAGCATGGAGCAATCTATAGGGCCATTATAATTATGGAGCAATCTATAGGGCCATTACAGCATGGCGCAATCTATGCGGCCATTACCGCGTGGAGCAATCTATGGGGCCATTATACTTATGGAGCATTCTATAGGGCCATTATACTTATGGAGCAATCTATAGGGCCATTATACTTATGGAGCAATCTATAGGGCCATTATACTTATGGAGCAATCTATAGGGCCATTATACTTATGGAGCAATCTATGGGACCATTACAGCATGGCGCAATCTATGGGGCCATTATACAGCATGGAGCAATCTATGGGGTCATTATACAGTAGGGAGCAATCTATGGGGCCATTATACAGTAGGGAGCAATCTATGGGGCCATTATACAGCATGGATCAATCTATGGGGCCATTATCCTTATGGAGCAATCTATAGGGCCATTACAGCATGGAGCAATCTATGGGGCCATTATACTTATGGAGCAATCTATGGGGCCATTACAGCATGGAGCAATCTATGGGGCCATTATACAGCATGGAGCAATCTATGGGGCCATTATACAGCATGGAGCAATCTATGGGGCCATTATACAGTAGGGAGCAATCTATGGGGCCATTATACTTATGGAGCAATCTATAGGGCCATTACAGCATGCAGCAATCTATGGGGCCATTATACAGCATGGAGCAATCTGTGGAGCCATTATACTTATGGAGCAATCTATGGGGCCATTATGGAGCATGGAGCAATCTATAGGGCCATTATACTTATGGAGCCATCTATGGGGCCATTATACAGCAATCTATGGGGCCATTATACAGCATGGAACAATCTATGGGGCCATTATACAGCAGGGAGCAATCTAGGGGGCCATTATACAGCATGGGGCAATCTGTGGGGCCGTTATTCAGCATGGAGCAATCTATGGGGCCATTATACTTATGGAGCAATCTATAGGGCCATTACAGCATGGAGCAATCTATGGGGCCATTACAGCATGGAGCAATCTATGCGGCCATTATACTTATGGAGCAATCTATAGGGCCATTATACTTATGGAGCAATCTATAGGGCCATTACACTTATGGAGAAATCTATGGGGCCATTATACAGTATGGAGCAATCTATGGAGCCATTATGCAGTATGGAGCAATCTATTTGGCCATTATGGAGCATGGCGCAATCTATAGGGCCATTACAGCATGGAGCAATCTATGGGGCCATTATACTTATGGAGCAATCTATGGGGCCATTATACAGCATGGAGCAATCTATGGGGCCATTATACAGCATGGAGCAATCTATGGGGCCATTATACAGCATGGAGCAATCTATGGGGCCATTATACAGCATGGAGCAATCTATAGGGCCATTAAAGCATGGAGCAATTTATGGGGCCATTACCGCGTGGAGCAATCTATGGGGCCATTATCCTTATGGAGCAATCTATAGGGCCATTACAGCATGGAGCAATCTATGGGGCCATTATACTTATGGAGCAATCTATGGGGCCATTATACAGTAGGGAGCAATCTATGGGGCCATTATACTTATGGAGCAATCTATAGGGCCATTACAGCATGGAGCAATCTATGGGGCCATTATACAGCATGGAGCAATCTGTGGAGCCATTATACTTATGGAGCAATCTATGGGGCCATTATGGAGCATGGAGCAATCTATAGGGCCATTACAGCATGGAGCAATCTATGGGGCCATTATACTTATGGAGCAATCTATGGGGCCATTATACAGCATGGAACAATCTATGGGGCCATTATACAGCAGGGAGCAATCTAGGGGGCCATTATACAGCATGGGGCAATCTATGGGGTCATTATTCAGCATGGAGCAATCTATGGGGCCATTATACTTATGGAGCAATCTATAGGGCCATTACATCATGGAGCAATCTATGGGGCCATTATACTTATGGAGCAATCTATAGCGCCATTACAGCATGGAGCAATCTATGGGGCCATTACAGCATGGAGCAATCTATGCGGCCATTACAGCATGGAGCAATCTATGCGGCCATTACAGCATGGAGCAATCTATAGGGCCATTATAATTATGGAGCAATCTATAGGGCCATTATAATTATGGAGCAATCTATAGGGCCATTATACTTATGGAGAAATCTATGGGGCCATTATACAGTATGAAGCAATCTATGGAGCCATTATGCAGTATGGAGCAATCTATGGGGCCATTACAGCATGGAGCAATCTATGGGGCCATTATACTTATGGAGCACTCTATGGGACCATTACAGCATGGAGCAATCTATGGGGCCATTATACAGCATGGGGCAATCTATGGGGCCATTATACAGCATGGGGCAATCTATGGGGCCATTACACTTATGGAGCAATCTATAGGGCCATTACAGCATGAAGCAATCTATGGGGCCATTATACAGCATGGAGCAATCTATAGGGCCATTACAGCATGGAGCAATGTATAGGGCCATTACAGCATGGATCAATCTATGGGGCCATTACAGCATGGAGCAATCTATGGGGCCATTATTCAGTATGGAGCAATCTATGGGGCCATTATACAGCATGGAGCAATCTATGGGGCCATTATACAGCATGGAGCAATCTATAGTGCCATTACAGCATGGAGCAATCTATGGGGCCATTATACTTATGGAGCAATCTATAGGGCCATTATACTTATGGAGCAATCTATAGGGCCATTATACTTATGGAGCAATCTATAAGGCCATTATACTTATGGAGCAATCTATGGGGCCATTATAGCATGGCGCAATCTATGGGGCCATTATACAGCATGGAGCAATCTATGGGGTCATTATACAGTAGGGAGCAATCTACGGGGCCATTATACAGTAGGGAGCAATCTATGGGGCCATTATACAGCATGGATCAATCTATGGGGCCATTATACAGCATGGATCAATCTATGGGGCCATTATCCTTATGGAGCAATCTATAGGGCCATTACAGCATGGAGCAATCTATGGGGCCATTATACTTATGGAGCAATCTATGGGGCCATTATACAGTAGGGAGCAATCTATGGGGCCATTATACTTATGGAGCAATCTATAGGACCATTACAGCATGCAGCAATCTATGGGGCCATTATACATCATGGAGCAATCGGTGGAGCCATTATGCAGTATGGAGCAATCTATGGGGCCATTATCCTTATGGAGCAATCTATTGGGCCATTACAGCATGGAGCAATCTATGGGGCCATTATACTTATGGAGCAATCTATAGGGCCATTACAGCATGCAGCAATCTATGGGGCCATTATGGAGCATGGAGCAATCTATAGGGCCATTACAGCATGGAGCAATCTATAGGGCCATTATACTTATGGAGCCATCTATGGGGCCATTATACAGCAATCTATGGGGCCATTATACAGCATGGAACAATCTATGGGGCCATTATACAGCAGGGAGCAATCTAGGGGGCCATTATACAGCATGGGGCAATCTATGGGGCCGTTATTCAGCATGGAGCAATCTATGGGGCCATTATACTTATGGAGCAATCTATAGGGCCATTACAGCATGGAGCAATCTATGGGGCCATTACAGCATGGAGCAATCTATGCGGCCATTATACTTATGGAGCAATCTATAGGGCCATTATACTTATGGAGCAATCTATAGGGCCATTACACTTATGGAGCAATCTATAGGGCCATTATACTTATGGAGCAATCTATGGGGCCATTATACAGCGTGGAGCAATCTATGGGGCCATTATACTTATGGAGCAATCTATGGGGCCATTATACAGCGTGGAGCAATCTATGGGGCCATTATACAGCATGGGGCAATATATGGGGCCATTATACAGCATGGGGCAATCTATAGGGCCATTATAGTTATGGAGCAATCTATGGGGCCATTACAGCATGGCGCAATCTATGGGGCCATTATACAGCATGGAGCAATCTATGGGGCCATTATACTCATGGAGCAATCTATAGGGCCATTATACTTATGGAGCAATCTGTGGAGCCATTATACTTATGGAGCAATCTATGGGGCCATTATGGAGCATGGAGCAATCTATAGGGCCATTACAGCATGGAGCAATCTATAGGGCCATTACAGCATGGAGCAATCTATGGGGCCATTATACTTATGGAGCAATCTATGGGACTATTACAGCGTGGAGCAATCTATGGGACCATTACAGCATGGAGCAATCTATGGGACCATTACAGCATGGAGCAATCTATGGTGCCATTATACAGCATGGAGCAATCTATGGGGCCTTTATACAGCATGGGGCAATCTATGGGGCCATTATACAGCATGGGGCAATCTATGGGGCCATTATACAGCATGGGGCAATCTAAAGGGCCATTACAGCATGAAGCAATCTATGGGGCCATTATACAGCATGGAGCAATCTATGGGGCCATTATACTTATGGAGCAATCTATAGGGCCATTATACTTATGGAGCAATCTATGGGGCCATTATACAGTATGGAGCAATCTATGGGGCCATTATGCAGTATGGAGCAATCTATGGGGCCATTACAGCATGGAGCAATGTATAGGGCCATTACAGAATGGAGCAATCTATGGGGCCATTATACTTATGGAGCAATCTATGGGACCATTACAGCATGGAGCAATCTATGGGGCCATTATACAGCATGGAGCAATCTATGGGGCCATTATACAGCATGGAGCAATCTATGGGCCAATTATACTTATGGAGCAATCTATAGGGCCATTACAGCATGGAGCAATCTATGGGGCCATTATACTTATGGAGCAATCTATGGGGCCATTACAGCATGGCACAATCTATGGGGCCATTATACAGCATGGAGCAATCTATGGGGCCATTATACTAATGGAGCAATCTATAGGGCCATTATACTTATGGAGCAATCTATGGGGCCATTATACTTATGGAGCAATCTATGGGGCCATTACAGCATGGCGCAATCTATGGGGCCATTACCGCATGGAGCAATCTATAGGGCCATTAGACTCATGGAGCAATCTATAGGGTCATTATACTTATGGAACAATCTATAGGGCCATTATACTTATGGAGCAATCTATAGGGCCATTATACAGTATGGAGCAATCTATGGAGCCATTATGCAGTATGGAGCAATCTATGGGGCCATTATGCAGCATGGAGCAATCTATAGGGCCATTACAGCATGGAGCAATCTATGGGGCCATTATACAGCATGGAGCAATCTATGGGGCCATTATACAGCATGGAGCAATCTATGGGGCCATTATACAGCATGGAGCAATCTACGGGGCCATTATACAGCTTGGAGCAATCTTGGGGCCATTATACAGCATGGAGCAATCTTTGGGCCATTATACAGCATGGAGCAATCTATGGGACCATTACAGCATGGAGCAATCTATAGGGCCATTACAGCATGGAGCAATCTATGGGGCCATTACAGCATGGCGCAATCTATGGGGCCATTATACAGCATGGAGCAATCTATGGGGCCATTATACTTATGGAGCAATCTATAGGGCCATTATACTTATGGAGCAATCTATGGGGCCATTATACTTATGGAGCAATCTATGGGGCCATTATACTTATGGAGCAATCTATGGGGCCATTACAGCATGGCGCAATTTATGGGGCCATTACCGCATGGAGCAATCTATTGGGCCATTATACTTATGGAGTAATCTATGGGGCCATTACAGCATGGCGCAATCTATGGGGCCATTATACAGCATGGAGCAATCTATGGGGCCATTATACAGTAGGGAGCAATCTATGGGGCCATTATACAGCATGGGGTAATCTATGGGGCCATTATACAGCATGGAGCAATCTATGGAGCCATTATGCAGTATGGAGCAATCTATGGGGCCATTATCCTTATGGAGCAATCTATTGGGCCATTACAGCATGGAGCAATCTATGGGGCCATTATACTTATGGAGCAATCTATAGGGCCATTACAGCATGCAGCAATCTATGGGGCCATTATGCAGTATGGAGCAATCTATGGAGCCATTATGCAGTATGGAGCAATCTATGGGGCCATTATGCAGCATGGAGCAATCTCTAGGGCCATTACAGCATGGAGCAATCTATGGGGCCATTATACAGCATGGAGCAATCTATGGGGCCATTATACAGCATGGGCCAATCTATGGGGCCATTATACAGCATGGAGCAATCTATGGGGCCATTATACAGCATGGAGCAATCTATGGGGCCATTATACAGCATGGAGCAATCTATAGGGCCATTACAGCATGGAGCAATCTATGGGGCCATTATACAGCATGGAGCTATCTATAGGGACATTACAGCATGGAGCAATGTATAGGGCCATTACAGCACGGAGCAATCTATGGGGCCATTATACTTATGGAGCAATATATGGGACCATTACAGCATGGAGCAATCTATGGGGCCATTACCGAATGGAGCAATCTATGGGGCTATTATACTTATGGAGCAATCTATGGGGCCATTACAGCATGGCGCAATCTATGGGGCCATTATACAGCATGGAGCAATCTATGGGGCCATTATACTTATGGAGCAATCTATAGGGCCATTACAGCATGGTGCAATCTATGGGGCCATTATACTTATGGAGCAATCTATGGGGCCATTACAGCATGGAGCAATCTATGGGGCCATTATACTTATGGAGCAATCTATAGGGCCATTACAGCATGCAGCAATCTATGGGGCCATTATACAGTATGGAGCAATCTATGGAGCCATTATGCAGTATGGAGCAATCTATGGGGCCATTACCGCATGGAGCAATCTATGGGGCCATTATACAGCATGGAGCAATCTATGGGGCCATTATACAGCATGGAGCAATCTATGGGGCCATTATACAGCATGGAGCAATCTATGGGGCCATTATACAGCATGGAGCAATCTGTGGGGCCATTATATTTATGGAGCAATCTATAGCGCCATTACAGCATGGAGCAATCTATGGGGCCATTATACTTATGGAGCAATCTATGGGGCCATTACAGCATGGCGCAATCTATGGGGCCATTACCGCATGGAGCAATCTATGGGGCTATTATACTTATGGAGCAATCTATGGGGCCATTACAGCATGGCGCAATCTATGGGGCCATTATACTTATGGAGCAATCTATAGGGCCATTACAGCATGGAGCAATCTATGGGGCCATTATACTTATAGAGCAATCTATGGGGCCATTACAGCATGGAGCAATCTATGGGGCCATTATACTTATGGAGCAATCTATGGGGCCATTACCGCATGGAGCAATCTATGGGGCCATTATACAGCATGGAGCAATCTATAGGGCCATTATACAGTAGGGAGCAATCTATGGGGCCATTATACAGCATGGGTTAATCTATAGGGCCATTACAGCATGGAGCAATCTATGGGGCCATTATACTTATGGAGCAATCTATGGGGCCATTATACAGTAGGGAGCAATCTATGGGGCCATTATACAGTAGGGAGCAATCTATGGGGCCATTATACTTATGGAGCAATCTATAGGGCCATTACAGCATGCAGCAATCTATGGGGCCATTATACAGCATGGAGCAATCTATGGGGCCATTATACAGCATGGGGCAATCTATGGGGCCATTATACAGCATGGAGCAATCTATGGGGCCATTATACAGCATGGAGCAATCTATGGGGCCATTATACAGCATGGAGCAATCTATAGGGCCATTACAGCATGGAGCAATCTATGGGGCCATTATACAGCATGGAGCTATCTATAGGGACATTACAGCATGGAGCAATGTATAGGGCCATTACAGCACGGAGCAATCTATGGGGCCATTATACTTATGGAGCAATATATGGGACCATTACAGCATGGAGCAATCTATGGGGCCATTACCGAATGGAGCAATCTACGGGGCTATTATACTTATGGAGCAATCTATGGGGCCATTACAGCATGGCGCAATCTATGGGGCCATTATACAGCATGGAGCAATCTATGGGGCCATTATACTTATGGAGCAATCTATAGGGCCATTACAGCATGGTGCAATCTATGGGGCCATTATACTTATGGAGCAATCTATGGGGCCATTACAGCATGGAGCAATCTATGGGGCCATTATACTTATGGAGCAATCTATAGGGCCATTACAGCATGCAGCAATCTATGGGGCCATTATACAGTATGGAGCAATCTATGGAGCCATTATGCAGTATGGAGCAATCTATGGGGCCATTACCGCATGGAGCAATCTATGGGGCCATTATACAGCATGGAGCAATCTATGGGGCCATTATACAGCATGGAGCAATCTATGGGGCCATTATACAGCATGGAGCAATCTATGGGGCCATTATACAGCATGGAGCAATCTGTGGGGCCATTATATTTATGGAGCAATCTATAGCGCCATTACAGCATGGAGCAATCTATGGGGCCATTATACTTATGGAGCAATCTATGGGGCCATTACAGCATGGCGCAATCTATGGGGCCATTACCGCATGGAGCAATCTATGGGGCTATTATACTTATGGAGCAATCTATGGGGCCATTACAGCATGGCGCAATCTATGGGGCCATTATACTTATGGAGCAATCTATAGGGCCATTACAGCATGGAGCAATCTATGGGGCCATTATACTTATAGAGCAATCTATGGGGCCATTACAGCATGGAGCAATCTATGGGGCCATTATACTTATGGAGCAATCTATGGGGCCATTACCGCATGGAGCAATCTATGGGGCCATTATACAGCATGGAGCAATCTATAGGGCCATTATACAGTAGGGAGCAATCTATGGGGCCATTATACAGCATGGGTTAATCTATAGGGCCATTACAGCATGGAGCAATCTATGGGGCCATTATACTTATGGAGCAATCTATGGGGCCATTATACAGTAGGGAGCAATCTATGGGGCCATTATACAGTAGGGAGCAATCTATGGGGCCATTATACTTATGGAGCAATCTATAGGGCCATTACAGCATGCAGCAATCTATGGGGCCATTATACAGCATGGAGCAATCTATGGAGCCATTATACAGTATGGAGCAATCTATGGGGCCATTATACAGCATGGAGCAATCTATGGGGCCATTATACTTATGGAGCAATCTTTAGGGCCATTACAGCATGCAGCAATCTATGGGGCCATTATACAGCATGGAGCAATCTATGGAGCCATTATGCAGTATGGAGCAATCTATGGGGCCATTATGCAGCATGGAGCAATCTCTAGGGCCATTACACCATGGAGCAATCTATGGGGCCATTACAGCATGGAGCAATCTATGGGGCCATTATACAGTATGGAGCAATCTATGGGGCCATTATACTTATGGAGCAATCTATAGGGCCATTATACTTATGGAGCAATCTATAGGGCCATTATACTTATGGAGCAATCTATGGGGCCATTATACAGTATGGAGCAATCTATAGGGCCATTATGGAGCATGGAGCAATCTATAGGGCCATTACAGTATGGAGCAATCTATGGGGCCATTATACTTATGGAGCAATCTATAGGGCCATTATACTTATGGAGCAATCTATGGGGCCATTATACTTATGGAGCAATCTATGGGGCCATTACAGCATGGCGCAATTTATGGGGCCATTACCGCATGGAGCAATCTATGGGGCCATTATACTTATGGAGCAATCTATAGGGACATTATACTTATGGAGCAATCTATGGGGCCATTACAGCATTGCGCAATCTATGGGGCCATTATACAGCATGGAGCAATCTATGGGGCCATTATACAGTAGGGAGCAATCTATGGGGCCATCATACAGCATGGGGTAATCTATGGGGCCATTATACAGCATGGGGTAATCTATGGGGCCATTATACAGCATGGAGCAATCTATGGGGCCATTACAGCATGGAGCAATCTATGGGGCCATTACAGCATGGAGCAATCTATGGGGCCATTATACTTATGGAGCAATCTATAGGGCCATTACAGCATGGAGCAATCTATGGGGCCATTATACAGAAGGGAGCAATCTATGGGGCCATTATACTTATGGAGCAATCTATAGGGCCATTACAGCATGCAGCAATCTATGGGGCCATTGTACAGCAGGGAGCAATCTATGGGGCCATTATACAGCATGGGGCAATCTATGGGGCCATTATAAAGCATGGGGCAATCTATAGGGCCATTACAGCATGGAGTAATCTATGCAGCCATTATACAGCATGGAGCAATCTATGGGGCCATTATACTTATGGAGCAATCTTTAGGGCCATTACAGCATGGAGCAATCTATGGGGCCATTATACTTATGGAGCAATCTATAGGGCCATTATACTTATGGAGCAATCTATAGGGCCATTATCCTTATGGAGAAATCTATGGGGCCATTATCCTTATGGAGAAATCTATGGGGCCATTATACAGTATGGAGCAATCTATGGGGCCATTACAGCATGGAGCAATCTATGGGGCCATTACAGCATGGAGCAATCTATAGGGCCATTACAGCATGGAGCAATCTATAGGGCCATTATACTTATGGAGCAATCTATGGGGCCATTACAGCATGGAGCAATCTATGGGGCCATTACAGCATGGAGCAATCTATGGGGCCATTATACAGCATGGAGCAATCTATGGGGCCATTATACAGCATGGAGCAATCTATGGGGCCATTATACAGCATGGAGCAATCTATGGGGCCATTATACAGCATGGAGCAATCTATGGGGCCATTATACAGCATGGAGCAATCTATGGGGCCATTATACAGCATGGAGCAATCTATGGGGCCATTATACAGCATGGAGCAATCTATGGGGCCATTATACAGCATGGAACAATCTATGGGGTCATTATACTTATGGAGCAATCTATAGGGCCATTACAGCAGGGAGCAATCTATGGGGCCATAATACTTATGGAGCAATCTATGGGGCCATTACAGCATGGAGAAATCTATGGGGCCATTATACAGCATGGAGCAATCTATGGGGCCATTATACAGCATGGAGCAATCTATGGGGCCATTATACAGCATGGGGCAATCTATGGGGCCATTATACAGCATGGGGCAATCTATGGGGCCATTATACAGCATGGGGCAATCTATGGGGCCATTATACAGCACGGGGCAATCTATGGGGCCATTATACAGCATGGAGCAAGCTATGGGGTTATTATCCTTATGGAGCAATCTATGGGGTCATTATCCTTATGGAGCAATCTATAGGGCCATTACAGCATGGAGCAATCTATGGTGCCATTATACTTATGGTGCCATCTATAGGGCCATTACAGCATGGAGCAATCTATGGGGCCATTATACAGCATGGAGCAATCTATGGGGCCATTATACTTATGGAGCAATCTATGGGGCCATTATACTTATGGAGCAATCTATAGGGCCATTATACTTATGGAGCAATCTATGGGGCCATTACAGCATGGAGCAATCTATGGGGCCATTATACTTATGGAGCAATCTATGGGGCAATTACAGCATGGAGCAATCTATGGGGCCATTATACTTATGGAGCAATCTATAGGGCCATTACAGCATGGAGCAATCTATGGGGCCATTATACAGTAGGGAGCAATCTATGGGGCCATTATACAGCATGAAGCAATCTATGGGGCCATTACAGCATGGAGCAATATATGGGGCCATTATACAGTATGGAGCAGTGTATGGGGCCATTATACAGTAGGGAGCAATCTATGGGGCCATTATACAGTAGGGAGCAATCTATGGGGCCATTATACAGCATGGGGCAATCTATGGGGCCATTATACTTATGGAGCAATCTATAGGGCCATTACAGCATGGAGCAATCTATGGGGCCATTATACTTATGGAGCAATCTATAGGGCCATTATACTTATGGAGCAATCTATAGAGCCATTATACTTATGGAGCAATCTATGGGGCCATTACAGCATGGAGCAATCTATGGAGCCATTACGGCATGGAGCAATCTATGGGGCCATTACAGCATGGAGCAATCTATAAGGCCATTATAATTATGGAGCAATCTATAGGGCCATTATAATTATGGAGCAATCAATAGGGCCATTATACTTATGGAGAAATCTATGGGGCCATTATACAGTATGAAGCAATCTATGGAGCCATTATGCAATATGGAGCAATCTATGGGGCCATTACAGCATGGAGCAATCTATGGGGCCATTATACTTATGGAGCACTCTATGGGACCATTACAGCATGGAGCAATCTATGGGGCCATTATACAGCATGGGGCAATCTATGGGGCCATTACACTTATGGAGCAATCTATAGGGCCATTATACAGCATGGAGCAATCTATAGGGCCATTACAGCATGGAGCAATGTATAGGGCCATTACAGCATGGATCAATCTATGGGGCCATTACAGCATGGAGCAATCTATGGGGCCATTATTCAGTATGGAGCAATCTATGGGGCCATTATACAGCATGGAGCAATCTATGGGGCCATTACACAGCATGGAGCAATCTATAGGGTCATTACAGCATGGAGCAATCTATGGGGCCATTATACAGCATGGAGCAATCTATAGGGCCATTGCAGCATGGAGCAATCTATGGGGCCATTATACTTATGGAGCAATCTATAGGGCCATTATACTTATGGAGCAATCTATAGGGCCATTATACTTATGGAGCAATCTATAGGGCCATTATACTTATGGAGCAATCTATGGGGCCATTATAGCATGGCGCAATCTATGGGGCCATTATACAGCATGGAGCAATCTATGGGGTCATTATACAGTAGGGAGCAATCTACGGGGCCATTATACAGTAGGGAGCAATCTATGGGGCCATTATACAGCATGGATCAATCTATGGGGCCATTATACAGCATGGATCAATCTATGGGGCCATTATCCTTATGGAGCAATCTATAGGGCCATTACAGCATGGAGCAATCTATGGGGCCATTATACTTATGGAGCAATCTATGGGGCCATTATACAGTAGGGAGCAATCTATGGGGCCATTATACTTATGGAGCAATCTATAGGACCATTACAGCATGCAGCAATCTATGGGGCCATTATACATCATGGAGCAATCGGTGGAGCCATTATAATTATGGAGCAATCTATGGGGCCATTATGGAGCATGAAGCAATCTATAGGGCCATTACAGCATGGAGCAATCTATAGGGCCATTATACTTATGGAGCCATCTATGGGGCCATTATACAGCAATCTATGGGGCCATTATACAGCATGGAACAATCTATGGGGCCATTATACAGCAGGGAGCAATCTAGAGGGCCATTATACAGCATGGGGCAATCTATGGGGCCGTTATTCAGCATGGAGCAATCTATGGGGCCATTATACTTATGGAGCAATCTATAGGGCCATTACAGCATGGAGCAATCTATGGGGCCATTACAGCATGGAGCAATCTATGCGGCCATTATACTTATGGAGCAATCTATAGGGCCATTATACTTATGGAGCAATCTATAGGGCCATTACACTTATGGAGCAATCTATAGGGCCATTATACTTATGGAGCAATCTATGGGGCCATTATACAGCGTGGAGCAATCTATGGGGCCATTATACTTATGGAGCAATCTATGGGGCCATTATACAGCGTGGAGCAATCTATGGGGCCATTATACAGCATGGGGCAATATATGGGGCCATTATACAGCATGGGGCAATCTATAGGGCCATTATACTTATGGAGCAATCTATGGGGCCATTACATCATGGCGCAATCTATGGGGCCATTATACAGCATGGAGCAATCTATGGGGCCATTATACTCATGGAGCAATCTATAGGGCCATTATACTTATGGAGCAATCTGTGGAGCCATTATACTTATGGAGCAATCTATGGGGCCATTATGGAGCATGGAGCAATCTATAGGGCCATTACAGCATGGAGCAATCTATAGGGCCATTACAGCATGGAGCAATCTATGGGGCCATTATACTTATGGAGCAATCTATGGGACTATTACAGCGTGGAGCAATCTATGGTGCCATTATACAGCATGGAGCAATCTATGGGGCCTTTATACAGCATGGGGCAATCTATGGGGCCATTATACAGCATGGGGCAATCTATGGGGCCATTATACAGCATGGGGCAATCTAAAGGGCCATTACAGCATGAAGCAATCTATGGGGCCATTATACAGCATGGAGCAATCTATGGGGCCATTATACTTATGGAGCAATCTATAGGGCCATTATACTTATGGAGCAATCTATGGGGCCATTATACAGTATGGAGCAATCTATGGGGCCATTATACAGTATGGAGCAATCTATGGGGCCATTACAGCATGGAGCAATGTATAGGGCCATTACAGAATGGAGCAATCTATGGGGCCATTATACTTATGGAGCAATCTATGGGACCATTACAGCATGGAGCAATCTATGGGGCCATTATACAGCATGGAGCAATCTATGGGGCCATTATACAGCATGGAGCAATCTATGGGCCAATTATACTTATGGAGCAATCTATAGGGCCATTACAGCATGGAGCAATCTATGGGGCCATTATACTTATGGAGCAATCTATGGGGCCATTACAGCATGGCGCAATCTATGGGGCCATTATACAGCATGGAGCAATCTATGGGGCCATTATACTAATGGAGCAATCTATAGGGCCATTATACTTATGGAGCAATCTATGGGGCCATTATACTTATGGAGCAATCTATGGGGCCATTACAGCATGGCGCAATCTATGGGGCCATTACCGCATGGAGCAATCTATAGGGCCATTAGACTCATGGAGCAATCTATATGGTCATTATACTTATGGAGCAATCTATAGGGCCATTATACTTATGGAGCAATCTATAGGGCCATTATACAGTATGGAGCAATCTATGGGGCCATTATGCAGCATGGAGCAATCTATAGGGCCATTACAGCATGGAGCAATCTATGGGGCCATTATACAGCATGGAGCAATCTATGGGGCCATTATACAGCATGGAGCAATCTATGGGGCCATTATACAGCATGGAGCAATCTACGGGGCCATTATACAGCATGGAGCAATCTTGGGGCCATTATACAGCATGGAGCAATCTTTGGGCCATTATACAGCATGGAGCAATCTATGGGACCATTACAGCATGGAGCAATCTATAGGGCCATTACAGCATGGAGCAATCTATGGGGCCATTATACTTATGGAGCAATCTATGGGGCCATTACAGCATGGCGCAATCTATGGGGCCATTATACAGCATGGAGCAATCTATGGGGCCATTATACTTATGGAGCAATCTATAGGGCCATTATACTTATGGAGCAATCTATGGGGCCATTATACTTATGGAGCAATCTATGGGGCCATTATACTTATGGAGCAATCTATGGGGCCATTACAGCATGGCGCAATTTATGGGGCCATTACCGCATGGAGCAAACTATTGGGCCATTATACTTATGGAGTAATCTATGGGGCCATTACAGCATGGCGCAATCTATGGGGCCATTATACAGCATGGAGCAATCTATGGGGCCATTATACAGTAGGGAGCAATCTATGGGGCCATTATACAGCATGGGGTAATCTATGGGGCCATTATACAGCATGGAGCAATCTATGGAGCCATTATGTAGTATGGAGCAATCTATGGGGCCATTATCCTTATGGAGCAATCTATTGGGCCATTACAGCATGGAGCAATCTATGGGGCCATTATACTTATGGAGCAATCTATAGGGCCATTACAGCATGCAGCAATCTATGGGGCCATTATGCAGTATGGAGCAATCTATGGAGCCATTATGCAGTATGGAGCAATCTATGGGACCATTATGCAGCATGGAGCAATCTCTAGGGCCATTACAGCATGGAGCAATCTATGGGGCCATTATACAGCATGGAGCAATCTATGGGGCCATTATACAGCATGGGGCAATCTATGGGGCCATTATACAGCATGGAGCAATCTATGGGGCCATTATACAGCATGGAGCAATCTATGGGGCCATTATACAGCATGGAGCAATCTATAGGGCCATTACAGCATGGAGCAATCTATGGGGCCATTATACAGCATGGAGCTATCTATAGGGACATTACAGCATGGAGCAATGTATAGGGCCATTACAGCACGGAGCAATCTATGGGGCCATTATACTTATGGAGCAATATATGGGACCATTACAGCATGGAGCAATCTATGGGGCCATTACCGCATGGAGCAATCTATGGGGCTATTATACTTATGGAGCAATCTATGGGGCCATTACAGCATGGCGCAATCTATGGGGCCATTATACAGCATGGAGCAATCTATGGGGCCATTATACTTATGGAGCAATCTATAGGGCCATTACAGCATGGAGCAATCTATGGGGCCATTATACTTATGGAGCAATCTATGGGGCCATTACAGCATGGAGCAATCTATGGGGCCATTATACTTATGGAGAAATCTATAGGGCCATTACAGCATGCAGCAATCTATGGGGCCATTATACAGTATGGAGCAATCTATGGAGCCATTATGCAGTATGGAGCAATCTATGGGGCCATTACCGCATGGAGCAATCTATGGGGCCATTATACAGCATGGAGCAATCTATGGGGCCATTATACAGCATGGAGCAATCTATGGGGCCATTATACAGCATGGAGCAATCTATGGGGCCATTATACAGCATGGAGCAATCTGTGGGGCCATTATATTTATGGAGCAATCTATAGCGCCATTACAGCATGGAGCAATCTATGGGGCCATTATACTTATGGAGCAATCTATGGGGCCATTACAGCATGGCGCAATCTATGGGGCCATTACCGCATGGAGCAATCTATGGGGCTGTTATACTTATGGAGCAATCTATGGGGCCATTACAGCATGGCGCAATCTATGGGGCCATTATACAGCATGGAGCAATCTATGGGGCCATTATACTTATGGAGCAATCTATAGGGCCATTACAGCATGGAGCAATCTATGGGGCCATTATACTTATAGAGCAATCTATGGGGCCATTACAGCATGGAGCAATCTATGGGGCCATTATACTTATGGAGCAATCTATGGGGCCATTACCGCATGGAGCAATCTATGGGGCCATTATACAGCATGGAGCAATCTATAGGGCCATTATACAGTAGGGAGCAATCTATGGGGCCATTATACAGCATGGGTTAATCTATAGGGCCATTACAGCATGGAGCAATCTATGGGGCCATTATACTTATGGAGCAATCTATGGGGCCATTATACAGTAGGGAGCAATCTATGGGGCCATTATACAGTAGGGAGCAATCTATGGGGCTATTATACTTATGGAGCAATCTATAGGGCCATTACAGCATGCAGCAATCTATGGGGCCATTATACAGCATGGAGCAATCTATGGAGCCATTATACAGTATGGAGTAATCTATGGGGCCATTATACAGCATGGAGCAATCTATGGGGCCATTATACTTATGGAGCAATCTTTAGGGCCATTACAGCATGCAGCAATCTATGGGGCCATTATACAGCATGGAGCAATCTATGGAGCCATTATGCAGTATGGAGCAATCTATGGGGCCATTATGCAGCATGGAGCAATCTCTAGGGCCATTACACCATGGAGCAATCTATGGGGCCATTACAGCATGGAGCAATCTATGGGGCCATTATACAGTATGGAGCAATCTATGGGGCCATTTTACTTATGGAGCAATCTATAGGGCCATTATACTTATGGAGCAATCTATAGGGCCATTATACTTATGGAGCAATCTATGGGGCCATTATACAGTATGGAGCAATCTATAGGGCCATTATGGAGCATGGAGCAATCTATAGGGCCATTACAGCATGGAGCAATCTATGGGGCCATTATACTTATGGAGCAATCTATACGGCCATTATACTTATGGAGCAATCTATGGGGCCATTATACTTATGGAGCAATCTATGGGGCCATTACAGCATGGCGCAATTTATGGGGCCATTACCGCATGGAGCAATCTATGGGGCCATTATACTTATGGAGCAATCTATAGGGCCATTATACTTATGGAGCAATCTATGGGGCCATTACAGCATGGCGCAATCTATGGGGCCATTATACAACATGGAGCAATCTATGGGGCCATTATACAGTAGGGAGCAATCTATGGGGCCATTATACAGCATGGGGTAATCTATGGGGCCATTATACAGCATGGGGTAATCTATGGGGCCATTATACAGCATGGAGCAATCTATGGGGCCATTACAGCATGGAGCAATCTATGGGGCCATTACAGCATGGAGCAATCTATAGGGCCATTACAGCATGGAGCAATCTATGGGGCCATTATACAGAAGGGAGCAATCTATGGGGCCATTATACAGAAGGGAGCAATCTATGGGGCCATTATACTTATGGAGCAATCTATAGGGCCATTACAGCATGCAGCAATCTATGGGGCCATTGTACAGCAGGGAGCAATCTATGGGGCCATTATACAGCATGGGGCAATCTATGGGGCCATTACAGCATGGAGTAATCTATGCAGCCATTATACAGCATGGAGCAATCTATGGGGCCATTATACTTATGGAGCAATCTTTAGGGCCATTACAGCATGGAGCAATCTATGGGGCCATTATACTTATGGAGCAATCTATAGGGCCATTATACTTATGGAGCAATCTATAGGGCCATTATCCTTATGGAGAAATCTATGGGGCCATTATCCTTATGGAGAAATCTATGGGGCCATTATACAGTATGGAGCAATCTATGGGGCCATTACAGCATGGAGCAATCTATGGGGCCATTACAGCATGGAGCAATCTATAGGGCCATTACAGCATGGAGCAATCTATAGGGCCATTATACTTATGGAGCAATCTATGGGGCCATTACAGCATGGAGCAATCTATGGGGCCATTACAGCATGGAGCAATCTATGGGGCCATTATACAGCATGGAGCAATCTATGGGGCCATTATACAGCATGGAGCAATCTATGGGGCCATTATACAGCATGGAGCAATCTATGGGGCCATTATACAGCATGGAGCAATCTATGGGGCCATTATACAGCATGGAGCAATCTATGGGGCCATTATACAGCATGGAGCAATCTATGGGGCCATTATACAGCATGGAGCAATCTATGGGGCCATTATACAGCATGGAACAATCTATGGGGTCATTATACTTATGGAGCAATCTATAGGGCCATTACAGCAGGGAGCAATCTATGGGGCCATAATACTTATGGAGCAATCTATGGGGCCATTACAGCATGGAGAAATCTATGGGGCCATTATACGCATGGAGCAATCTATGGGGCCATTATACAGCATGGAGCAATCTATGGGGCCATTATACAGCATGGGGCAATCTATGGGGCCATTATACAGCATGGGGCAATCTATGGGGCCATTATACAGCATGGGGCAATCTATGGGGCCATTATACAGCACGGGGCAATCTATGGGGCCATTATACAGCATGGAGCAAGCTATGGGGTTATTATCCTTATGGAGCAATCTATGGGGTCATTATCCTTATGGAGCAATCTATAGGGCCATTACAGGATGGAGCAATCTATGGTGCCATTATACTTATGGTGCCATCTATAGGGCCATTACAGCATGGAGCAATCTATGGGGCCATTATACTTATGGAGCAATCTATGGGGCCATTATACTTATGGAGCAATCTATAGGGCCATTATACTTATGGAGAAATCTATGGGGCCATTACAGCATGGAGCAATCTATGGGGCCATTATACTTATGGAGCAATCTATGGGGCAATTACAACATGGAGCAATCTATGGGGCCATTATACTTATGGAGCAATCTATAGGGCCATTACAGCATGGAGCAATCTATGGGGCCATTATACAGTAGGGAGCAATCTATGGGGCCATTATACAGCATGAAGCAATCTATGGGGCCATTACAGCATGGAGCAATATATGGGGCCATTATACAGTATGGAGCAGTCTATGGGGCCATTATACAGTAGGGAGCAATCTATGGGGCCATTATACAGTAGGGAGCAATCTATGGGGCCATTATACTTATGGAGCAATCTATAGGGCCATTACAGCATGGAGCAATCTATGGGGCCATTATACTTATGGAGCAATCTATAGGGCCATTATACTTATGGAGCAATCTATAGAGCCATTATACTTATGGAGCAATCTATGGGGCCATTACAGCATGGAGCAATCTATGGAGCCATTACGGCATGGAGCAATCTATGGGGCCATTATACTTATGGAGCAATCTATGGGGCCACTATACTTATGGAGCAATCTATAGGGCCATTATACTTATGGAGCAATCTATAGGGCCATTACAGCATGGAGCAATCTATGGGGCCATTATACAGTATGGAGCAATCTATGGGGCCATTATACAGTATGGATCAATCTATGGAGCCATTATGCAGTATGGAGCAATCTATGGGGCCATTATGCAGCATGGAGCAATCTATGGGGCCATTACAGCATGGGGCAATCTATGGGGCCATTATACTTAAGGAGCAATCTATGGGGCCATTACAGCATGGAGCAATATATGGGGCCATTATACAGCATGGAGCAATCTATGGGGCCATTATACAGTAGGGAGAAATCTATGGGACCATTATACAGCATGGGGCAATCTATGGGGCCATTATACAGCATGGAGCAATCTATGGGGCCATTATACAAGAGGGAGCAATCTATGGGGTCATTACACAGTATGGGGTAATCTATGGGGCCATTACAGTATGGAACAATCTATGGGGCCATTACAGGATGGAGCAATCTATAGGGCCATTATACTTATGGAGCAATCTATAGGGCCATTACAGCATGGAGCAATGTATGGAGCCACTATACAGTATGGAGCAATATATGGGGCCATTATACAGTATGGAGCAATATATGAGGCCATTATACAGTATGGAGCACTATATGGGGCCATTATACATTATGCAGCAGCATGTGGGGCATTATACAGTATGGAGTTATATATGGGGCCATTATACAGTTTGCAGCAGCATCATGTGGGGTCATTATGCAGCATGGAGCAATATATGGGGCCATTATATTATGGAGCAATCTAGGGGGGCATTGTACAGTAGGGAGCAATCTATGGTGCCATTACAGTATGGAGCAATCCATGGGGCCATTATGCAGCATGGAGCAAGCTATAGGGCCATTACAGCATGGAGCAAGCTATAGGGCCATTACTGCATGGAGCAATCTATGGGGCCATTACAGCATGGAGCAAGCTATAGGGCCATTACAGCATGGAGCAAGCTATAGGGCCATTACAGCATGGAGCAATCTATGGGGCCATTATACAGTATGGAGCAATCTATGGGGCCATTATACAGCATGGAACAATCTATGGGGCCATTATACAGCATGGAACAATCAATGGGGCCATTATGCAGCATGGAACAATCTATGGGGCCATTATACAGTATGGAGCAATCTATGGGGCCATTATACAGTATGGAGCAATCTATGGGGCCATTATGCAGCATGGAGCAATCTATGGGGCCATTATGGAGCATGGAGCAATCTATGGGGCCATTATACAGTATGGAGCAATCTATGGGGCCATTATACAGTATGGAGCAATCTATGGGGCCATTATACAGTTTGGAGCAATCTATGGGGCCATTATACAGTATGGAGCAATCTATGGGGCCATTATACAGTATGGCGCAACCTATAGGGCCATTACACTTATGGAGCAATCTATGGGGCCATTATAGCATGGAGCAATCTATGGGGCCATTACAGCATGGAGCAATCTATGGGGCCATTACAGCATGGAGCAATCTATGGGGCCATTTCAGCATGGAGCAATCTATGGGGCCATTACAGCATGGAGCAATCTATGGGGCCATTACAGCATGGAGCAATCTATGGGGCCATCACAGCATGGAGCAATCTATAGGGCCATTATACAGTATGGGGTAATCTATGGGGCCATTACAGTATGGAACTATCTATGGGGCCATTACAGTATGGAGCAATCTATGGGGCCATTACAGCATGTTGCAATCTAGGGGGCCATTATACTTATGGAGCAATCTATAGGGCCATTACAGCATGGAGCAATCTATAGGGCCATTACAGCATGGAGCAATCTATGGGGCCATTATACTTATGGAGCAATCTATGGGGCCATTACAGCATGGAGCCATCTATGGGGCCATTACTGCATGGAGCAATCTATGGGGCCATCACAGCATGGAGCAATCTATGGGGCCATCACAGCATGGAGCAATCTATGGGGCCATCACAGCATGGAGCAATCTATGGGGCCATCACAGCATGGAGCAATGTATAGGGCCATTACAGCATGGAGCAATCTATAGGGCCATTATACAGTATGAGGTAATCTATGGGGCCATTACAGTATGGAACTATCTATGGGGCCATTACAGGATGGAGCAATCTATGGGGCCATTACAGGATGGAGCAATCTATGGGGCCATTACAGCATGGAGCAATCTATGGGGCCATTACAGCATGGAGCAATCTATGGGGCCATTACAGCATGGAGCAATCTATGGGGCCATTACAGCATGGAGCAATCTATGGGGCCATTACGGCATGGAGCAATCTATGGGGCCATTACAGCATGGAGCAATGTATGGAGCCACTATACAGTATGGAGCAATATATGGGGCCATTATACAGTATGGAGCAATATATGAGGCCATTATACAGTATGGAGCACTATATGGGGCCATTATACATTATGCAGCAGCATGTGGGGGCATTATACAGTATGGAGTTATATATGGGGCCATTATACAATTTGCAGCAGCATCATGTGGGGCCATTATGCAGCATGGAGCAATCTATGGGGCCATTATGCAGCATGGAGCAATCTATGAGGCCATTATGTTGCATGGAACAATATATGAGGCAATTAATGTATGGAGCAATCTATGGGGCCATTACAGTATGGAGCAATCTATGGGGCTATTATACAATATGGAGCAATCTATTGGGCCATTATGCAGCATGGAGCAATCTAGGGGGCCATTATACTTATGGAGCAATCTAGGTGGCCATTATACTTATGGAGCAATCTAGGGGGCCATTACAGCATGGAGCAAGCTATAGGGCCATTACAGCATGGAGCAATCTATGGGGCCATTATACAGTATGGAGCAATCTATGGGGCCATTATGCAGCATGGAACAATCTATGGGGTCATTATACAGTATGGAGCAATCTATGGGGCCATTATACAGTATGGAGCAATCTATGGGGCCATTACAGCATGGAGCAATCTATGGGGCCATTACAGCATGGAGCAATCTATGGGGCCATTACAGCATGGAGCAATCTATGGGGCCATTATAGCATGGAACAATCTATGGGGCCATTATACAGTATGGAGCCATTATACAGTATGGAGCAATCTATGGGGCCATTATGCAGCATGGAGCAATCTATGGGGCCATTATGCAGCATGGAGCAATCTATGGGGCCATTATGCAGCATGGAGCAATCTATGGGGCCATTATGCAGCATGGAGCAATCTATGGGGCCATTATGCAGCATGGAGCAATCTATGGGGCCATTATGCAGCATGGAGCAATCTATGGGGCCATTATGCAGCATGGAGCAATCTATGGGGCCATTATGCAGCATGGAGCAATCTATGGGGTCATTATGCAGCATGGAGCAATCTATGGGGTCATTATGCAGCATGGAGCAATCTATGGGGTCATTATGCAGCATGGAGCAATCTATGGGGCCATTATGCAGCATGGAGCAATCTATGGGGCCATTATGCAGCATGGAGCAATCTATGGGGTCATTATGGAGCATGGAGCAATCTATGGGGTCATTATGCAGCATGGAGCAATCTATGGGGTCATTATGCAGCATGGAGCAATCTATGGGGTCATTATGCAGCATGGAGCAATCTATGGAGCCATTATACAGTATGAAGCAATATATGGGGCCATTATACAGTATGGAGCACTATATGGGGCCATTATACAGTATGCAGCACTATATGGGGCAATTATACAGTATGCAGCATCATGTGGGGCCATTATACAGTATGGAGTTATATATGGGGCCATTATACAGTATGCAGCATCATGTGGGGCCATTATAGTATGGAGCAATCTAGGGGGCCATTATACAGTAGGGAGCAATGTATGGGGCCATTACAGTGTGGAGCAATCTATGGGGCCATTATGCAGCATGGAGCAATCTATGAGGCCATTATGTTGCATGGAACAATCTATGAGGCAATTAATGTATGGAGCAATCTATGGGGCCATTACAGTATGGAGCAATCTAGGGGCTATTATACAATATAGAGCAATCTATGGGGCCATTACAGTATGGAGCAATCTAGGGGCTATTATACAATATGGAGCAATCTATGGAGCCATTATACAGTATGGAGCAATCTATGGGGCCATTACAGCATGGAACAATCTATGGGGCCATTATACAGTATGGAGCCATTATACTGTATGGAGCAATCTATGGGGCCATTATGCAGTATGGAGCCATTATACAGTATGGAGCAATCTATGGGGTCATTATGCAGCATGGAGCAATCTATAGGGCCATTATACAGTATGGAGCAATATATGGGGCCATTATACAGTATGGAGCACTATATGGGGCCATTATACAGTATGCAGCACTATATGGGGCCATTATACAGTATGCAGCATCATGTGGGGCGATTATACAGTATGGAGTTATATATCGGGCCATTATACAGTATGCAGCATCATGTGGGGCCATTATAGTATGGAGCAATGTATGGGGCCATTATACAGTAGGGAGCAATGTATGGGGCCATTACAGTGTGGAGCAATCTATGGGGCCATTATGCAGCATGGAGCAATCTATGAGGCCATTATGTTGCATGGAACAATCTATGAGGCCATTATGCAGTATGGAGCAATCTATGGGGCCATTACAGTATGGAGCAATCTAGGGGCTATTATACAATATGGAGCAATCTATGGGGCCATTACAGTATGGAGCAATCTAGGGGCTATTATACAATATGGAGCAATCTATGGGGCCATTACAGTATGGAGCAATCTAGGGGCTATTATACAATATGGAGCAATCTATGGGGCCATTATGCAGCATGGAGCAATCTATGGAGCCATTATGCAGCATGGAGCAATCTATGGGGCCATTTCAGTATGGAACAATCTATGGGGCCCATTATACTGTATGGAGGTTTATGTGGGGCCCATTATTCTGTATGGAGGACTATGTGGGGCCATTATTCTGTATAGAGGACTATGTAGGGCCCATTACATTTTATAGAGGACTTTGTGGTGCCCATAATTCTGTATGGGGGACTATGTGGGGGCCGGGAATTGGATGGTTCGCCCCCAGCAGTTCGCCCCCGGGTACATTTCGCCCCCGCACAGTTCGCCCCCAGGATGTTTCGCCCCCAGGATGTTTCGCCCCCAGGATGTTTCGCCCCCAGCATTTCATCCCTGGATGTTTTGTCTCTAGCAATTTGCTCCTGGATCTTTCGCATACGGGAAAGACCTGCCTGAACTGAACTTTGGCAGGTTCGCTTATCACTAATAATACACCATATGAGTCTAAGATATAGAATTCTGATCAAATGAGTTTTTTTTATTCTAAAACATTGTTTTCTAGATAAGTCATTTTACAAACAGACAGGAAAATAGTAGGATTTCATTGGTTACTAAGGAGGTCATGCCCCCTTGGTAGCAGAACGGATCCTGGCTCCCTGTGATACATTCAGGGCTGCTTGTTCACAGCCCTCTGCAAAGCTCCCCTTCACCCTCCGCTCATGTGCTCTGTCCTGGACAAGAGGAGGGCTCCCCCCCGCCTGTGTAAAGCCGTTACAGGACGGAACACATAGGGGGGGCTCTGCAGAAGGCTGTAAACCAGCAGCCCTTTATACATCATAGGGAATCTATTGTTACGGTAGTTGCATGCTCCTGTGCAGCCACAGCCTCTAGAATTAGTGTTGAGCGATACCTTCCGATATCAGGAAATATCGTATCGGATTGGATCGGGCCGATACCCAAAAAGTATCGGATATCGCCGATTCCGATACCGGAAACCAATGCAAGTCAATGGGACACAAATATCGGAATGAAAATAAACCCTTTCTTTCCTTGTAGGTTAATTCTACATGAAGGAAAACAACTAAGAATAATGTAGAATGACATGAAAAGCCGGCAATTCATCAGCGGCATACACCGGTACCCGACAATTTACAACAGAAAGAATAGAGCTTCACACATAGATTAGATAGATAGAAACATGTCAGTCACATATATATGAAGTACAGTGACAATGTTGCTTACTGTACTTGTCATTTAGTGTAAAGGATTTATTTTAAAAAATAATAGTGTTTTCATGCACCGTCTCTTTAAGAAAGCCGGCCGGCAATTCAGCAGCGGTACCCGACAATTTATAACAGACAGAATAGAGCTTCACACATAGATTAGATAGATAGAAACAGGTCATTCACATATATATGAAGTACAGTGATAGTGTTGCTTACTGTACTTGTCATTTAGTGTTAAAATAAAGGATTTATTTAAAAAAAAATTGGCGTGGGGTTCCCCTTAATTTTAGTCTCTAGCGGAGGTTAAGCAGACGGCTGGGGCAGATGTTTGAAGCCTGGGAAGGGGGTAAAACCCACGGAGCTTCCCAGGCTACTAATATCAGCCCCCAGCTGAACACCTAGCCTTTACTAGCTATTAAAATGGGGGAACCCCCCCCCAAAAAAATGACGTGGGGGTCCCCCCTAATTTAATAGCTAGCAAAGGCTAGGCAGACAGCTGGGGGCTGATATTAATAGCCCAGGAAGGGAGCCATGAATATTGGCCCCCTCCCAGGCTAGAAACACCAGCCGTCAGCTGCCCCAGAAATGGCGCATCCATAGGATGCGCCAATTCTGGCACTTAGCCTCGCTCTTCCACGCTGCCCTGGTGCGGTGGCAGGGGGTAATAGGGTTGGGGTTGATGTCAGCTTATAATGCCAGCTGACATCAAGCCCAGGTTAGTAATGGAGAGGCGTCTATAAGACACCCCCATTACTAACCCCATAGTCAAAGTTAAAAGAAAACACAAACACCCAGAATAAAGTCCTTTAATTGACACAATTCTTTATTGTTCTAAATTAAACCATACTTACCGTCACGCCCATTCCAGCTGAAGCCAACGATCTCCTGCAATAAAAGTAAAATAATAAAGCAACCTCATCCTTACCTTTCCATGGTTCCCACGACAGCTTCAGCTCTGCTACATCGAGATGACAGGCTGGACCGCAGCAGAACGCTGCCATCCAGCCTGTCATCCCGCAGACACTGAGAAGCACAGGCATGCTTGCGCTCCTCAGTGTCTCTCTGTGACGTCATCCAGATGAGCCGAGTTCATGTCCAATGAACTCAGCTCACCTCATGCACGTCACTGACAGCGTGGGAAAATTCTCCTGCACTCAGCGCTTCAGCGTGAGAATTCTCCCACGCTGTCAGTGACATACATGAGGTGAGGTCATGTCCAATGAACTCAGCTCACCTCATGCACGTCACTGACAGCGTGGGAAAATTCTCACGCTGAAGTGCTGAGTGCTGAGTGCAGGAGAATTTTCCCACGCTGTCAGTGACGTACATGAGGTGAGCTGAGTTCATTGGACATGACCTCGGCTCATCTGGATGCCGTCACAGCCAGACACTGAGGAGTGGAAGTATGCCTGCGCTTCTCAGTGTCTGCGGGATGACAGGATGGATGGCAGCGTTCTGCTGCGGTCCAGCCTGTCATCTCGATGTAGCAGAGCTGAAGCTGTCGTGGGAACCATGGAAAGGTAAGGATGAGGTTGCTTTATTATTTTACTTTTATTGCAGGAGATCGTTGGCTTCAGCTGGAATGGGCATGATGGTAAGTATGGTTTAATTTAGAACAATAAAGAATTGTGTGTTTATTTCAATTAAAGGACTTTTTTCTGGGTGTTGTGTTTTTTTAAATACTTTACTAGAAATTCATGGTGGTCATGTCTAATATTGGCGTGACCCCATGAATTTCGGGCTTAGGGCCAGCTGATAATGCCAAGCTGGCCTTAACCCCTTTATTACCCAGTGAGCCACCGCACCAGGGCCCTGGATGAGTTGGGTACAGCGCCAGAAGATGGCGCTTCTATGAACGCGCCATTTTCTGGGGCGGCTGCGGACTGCAATTTGCAGCGGGTGGGGCCCAGAAAGCTTGGGCCTCCCTGCGCTGCGGATTCCAGCCCCCAGTTGCCTAGTTGTATCTGGCTGGGCACAAAAATAGGGCGAAGCCCCACGCATTTTTTTTTTAAATTATTTCATGAAATTCATGGAATAATTAAGAAAAAAAGGGCTTCCCTATATTGTTGGGTCCAACCAGGTACAAATAGGCAGCTGGTGGTT
Organism: Phyllobates terribilis; assembly: GCF_046119375.1. Taxonomy (NCBI): domain Eukaryota; kingdom Metazoa; phylum Chordata; class Amphibia; order Anura; family Dendrobatidae; genus Phyllobates; species Phyllobates terribilis. The sequence continues at coordinate 1,319,132 of NW_027362920.1, read as the reverse complement.
GGGGGCAGCCCATTCCTGCCTGCTGTACCTGGCTGGACACAAATATAGTGCGAAGCCCCACGTCAATTTTTTTTAAAATAAATCCTTTATTTTAACACTAAATGACATTTGAGGAGTTAATAAAGATGCAGTCCCTAAATTATTATTTATTTTTTAATTAATTTTTCCCAAAACTTTTGACGTGGGCTTCGCCATATTTTTGTATGCCAGCCAGGTACAGCATCCAGCTTCTATGAACGCGCCATTTTCCGGGGTGGCTGCGGACTGCAATTTTCAGCGGCGGGGGGGGGGGCAGAAAGCTTGGGCCTCCCTGCGCTGCAGATTCCATCCCCCAGCTGCCTAGTTGTACCTGGCTGGACACAAAAATAGGGAGAAGCTTCACGTATTTTTTTTTTTTTAATTATTTCATGAAATTCATGAAATAATTAAGAAAAAAAGGGCTTCCCTATATTGTTGTGTCCAACCAGGTACAAATAGGCAGCTGGTGGTTGGGGGCAGCCCGTTCCTGCCTGCTGTACCTGGCTGGACACAAATATAGTGCGAAGCCCCACGTCAATTTTTTTTAAATCATTTCAGGAAATTCATGAAATAATTAAAAAAAATTGATGTGGGGCTTCGCCCTATATTTGTGTCCAGTCAGGTACAGCAGGCAGGAACGGGCTGCCCCCAACCACCAGCTGCCTATTTGTACCTAGCCGGACACAACAATATAGGGAAGCCCTTTTTTTCTTAATTATTCCATGAATTTCATGAATTTAAAAAAAAAAAAAACGTGGAGCTTCGCCCTATTTTTGTGTCCAGCCAGGTACAACTAGGCAGCTGGGGGCTGGAATCTGCAGCGCAGGGAGGCCCAAGCTTTCTGGGCCCCACCCGCTGCAAATTGCAGTCCGCAGCCGCCCCGGAAAATGGCGCGTTCATAGAAGCGCCATCTTCTGGCGCTGTACCCAACTCATCCAGGGCCCTGGTGCGGTGGCTCACTGGGTAATAAAGGGGTTAAGGCCAGCTTGGCATTATCAGCTGGCCCTAAGCCCGAAATTCATGGGGTCACGCCAATATTAGACATGACCACCATGAATTTCTAGTAAAGTATTTAAAAAAAACACAAACACCCAGAAAAAAGTCCTTTAATTGAAATAAACACACAATTCTTTATTGTTCTAAATTAAACCATACTTACCATCACGCCCATTCCAGCTGAAGCCAACGATCTCCTGCAATAAAAGAAAAATAATAAAGCAACCTCATCCTTACCTTTCCATGGCTCCCACGACGGCTCCAGCTCTGCTACATCGAGATGACAGGCTGGACCGCAGCAGAACGCTGCCATCCAGCCTGTCATCCCGCAGACACTGAGAAGCGCAGGCATACTTCCACTCCTCAGTGTCTGGCTGTGACAGCATCCAGATGAGCCGACAATGAACTCGGCTCACCTCATGTACGTCACTGACAGCGTGGGAGAATTCTCCTGCACTCAGCGCTTCAGCGTGAGAATTTTCCCACACACAATTTTATTTAATTCTTAGTTTACTAAAAATAATAGTTACCTGTCCACGTTCCTGCGCTGATCTCCCATGCACAGCTGTCACATCTGGAGATGGTGACAGCTGTGCATGGCTGCTGTAAGCTCACGCTGCCGGGAACACGTCCGCTCCCGGCAGCGGGAGCCACTGACTGAGGTCACCGGAGTGCATTCAGGCAGCGCAGCTCCGGAGACCTCCTTTACGGCACTGCTGTACCGTGGGAATTTCTCACGATACAGCAGGGCCGTAAAGGAGCTAACCGGAGCAGCGCTGCCTGAACTCCGGTGAACCCTTACGGCCCCGTCATTCTAGCGGCGGCAGCGATTCAGAGCGGTCACATTCTATGTGGCTGCTCTGAACTGGAGATCTTCGTGGGACACTCGTGGACTGCTACGGAGGGGTAAGGATAAGGTTGTGGTTTATTATTTTATATTTTATTACAGGAGATCGATGGCTTCGGGGAATTAGGTGTCTAGGTGAGTATAGGTGTAGTTTTTTATTTTTTACTTTATTTTAGGTGGCGATCGGCGGGGACAGGTAATGTATGAACTAATTTCTTTAAGGTAACCACTGGCCACCAATGACATGTATTTAACATTTATTGGGGACACAGTAGGGCAATTTAAATAGCAGGATCAGTCTGATGGGAACTACTGCTCCCATCGAGCTGAGCCTGCTGGCAGGAGTGGACGGGGGACAGACATAGGCCGATGGGAGTAGTAGTGTCACATCGGCCTATGTCTGCCTGCACGCACACACACCCGCACAGACACCGCGCACACCCGCACAAACATCGCACACACACCCCGCACACACACTAATCATGACAGGCTGACCTGTGCGGCCGTGGGAAAGTTCATGTGAGTTCATGCAGTCAAGCATGAACTCACATGAACCCTCTGAGGGCAACGCGGCGACTTCAAATGAACAGCTGATCGGCATCAGCTGATACCTCAGCTGTTCATTTGAAATAACCGGCGGGAAAGCGCAGCACAGAACGGGAAAGCCGGCGGTGAAGTCTTTTCACTGCCGGCTTCCCCGCCCGGGTCCTTCACTCCCCGCTCCTTGGAGCTGCGCTCCCCGCCCGGTCCTAACTTACGATCGGGATGGGAGGTGGCGAGGGGAGCGGAGGATCGGGGTGGGAGGCTGCGGGGAAGCAGTATGGGGCTGTGTGATTGTTTAAAAGCCGGCGGCTTTATACCGCCCGCCGGCTTTTAAACAATCAGGAGAATTCTCCCACGCTGGGATGGCATTCTGATGACAGGCTGGATCGCGCTGCCATCCAACTTGTCATCCTTCACAGACACTGCAGAGCGCAGGCATTATGGGAACTTCCGATTCCGGTATCCGATATTGTAAAAGTATCGGAATTAAGTATCGGAATTCCGATACCGCGAATATCGGCCGATACCCGATATTACAGTATCGGAATGCTCAACACTATCTAGAATCCATCCACAAGTTCTGCTACTAAGGAGAAACAACCTCCTTAGCCACCACTGAAATCCTGCAGCACATGGAGCTTTAACTTGGAGGAGACTTTTCACACAGAAGTGAAGCTGCTGGAAGGTCTCCTTTGGAAATGAATATCATGGGCACAGGTACTATAACAGAACTTATGTTTTTTGGAGAGTTATGCTTTAACTGTATATATCAAAACTGTTGTAACAAGAAACATAAAAAGGTATAGAGGGGAAGGATTAGAGAAAAAGAGAAAAGACAAATTACAGGTTATAATGCTTGAATGATTTTACAGCTAAAAACACTGCTCTCAAAACATACAATATGTGACCATGAACTAAAATCCAAAGCTGTAGGCAATGCCTCTCAGATAATCCATCACGCTTCTATTATTGAAATCTTGCTCGATACGTTTAACCCTTGCTGAAATTGCAGCATACTTTTTGTTTCTTGCAGCGATGGGATTTCCTGCTATTATCTGAATAATTTCAAAACTATGGAGCTCTTGCTGATGTTTCAGACAGTTAATGAACCGGTATATATTTTGGAAAAGAGTACCACATGTTTCTCGAAAGCTACGGTGCCATCCTTCGACATCATTATTTGTTCGCTGTTGATCATTCAATGTTCGTTCATACACATTCCAGAGTTGAACTGGAAACAAATGTGCTTGACGTCCTCTGCGATTCATTCGACCGATATTAGCTGTCTTCAAAATAGTTGGCGATAGGTATTGCTTCTTGTGGAAAGTCAGGATCTTCCACCAATTCTTCAAATGATTGCACAACATTCTGTGGTGGTATAAAGGCCAGGGCAGGTATCATGCGTATCCAACGGGCAAATTCATGGTCACCTTGGTATTGCATCTTGAGTCCTTCATTTTGAACTTTACGCCAAACCGACTGTGATAGGTGGAAAAAGCAACCAGTCTTCTCAAGGTTGGGGAATTCACTTTCAAATGCATGTATTGCAGCTAGTTCAAAATCCAACATCAGGTTGTGTGGCTGCCGTCCAGGCTGCAAGTTCTTCAGCTTTTGCAGCAACCTCTGGTATGTAGAACAGCTCTGGTCTGTCAGCAAGGTGCACACTAGCGGAACAACAAGGCCGCTATGGACTACATGGATTGTGTAAAGCTGCTTAAACAAGGCTGGTGTAGTGAAAAACATGCCATCAGCAAACCACTCTTTACTTTGTGCCAGTAGATGGAGATTGTCTCTTGTTCCAAATATCAACATACGGCTGTGTCCATTTCCTAATTTAAAATGAAAGTATTAGTAGAGGAAATAACAGAAAAAGTGTAACAAGCATCAGACAGATAATTTTGGGATGAATTCACAAAAAAAAATATCCTAATCAGAAGCCTCTGTTCATATCTCACATTAAAAACTCACATTTTGCTCCAGATTTTCTGATTTCATAACTGAAGCAAAATCTAGTGTAAAGGGGCCAACCAATACTTTTTGACAACATATATTGTCCCAGTGGAAAATGATATATTTTTATTTAAAAAAAAATTATGCATAATGGAATTGTTTTAATACAATGTTAAATAGTTAAGTAGCTTACCAGAGTCATGCAGAAGGTACTGCTGCTGGACACCATCAATACTGATCTCCTGAAACTCCTGGGGGATAGCAAGTTGATCAAGGGTTTGAGGGAACCTTGGAATATTGCCAAGCTGCCTTGCTAATCGTATGGTTCTCTTCAGTGATGCTTTCCTTGGGAGAAGTGCTACAACATTAGAATGGGCTCCTGAAACGACGTCTGTGAGAATCTGTTGTGGTGACTCCCGTGTTGTCCTTGTCCTGGTGACTGCCACATTAACAAGTCGGATTGCTTCAGGTCTTGCAGCTGGTGCTGCGTGACTGTGAAGATTGACTACTTTCACAACTTTGCCAGATTCTTCATTGGTCCAAACACGTCCCATGCAAGTCGACCGTTTTTCACATACCCAGATGGAATGGACATCATCAGCGGTTCGTTTGGAAAATAAGTAAATGTGATTCTCATGGACCAACTTCCTCCTTCCACGTTTGGACAGAACTGAATTCATAGTTGTAGAAAGTGAATTGCTGTGGAAGCTGACTGATTTTTTGTGGCAGTACACTTCTCTCTTTGTGGAGATTTCAGACACTGCTATATTCTGATGTACAAATGGAATAAAAGCTAGTCTAATGTAACTTGCTGGACACCTGACCTGCTACTTGTTACATCTGCAACAAAACTTGCAACAAAGCAGGCCTGTGCTGGGTCAGGTAAAAGTTGAAAATTGTTTTGATTTTAGGCCTCTTGCACACTGTAATTTTAGAGTGGTTTCACACTTGTGTTTGGGGCCGCCAGAGGTCGATCCGCTCTGGATCTGACATCCAGCTGATCCCGGGGCAATGCTGGCAGAATGCTGGCATTCTGCTTGCATTGCCCATAGATGTGAACGGCTGGGTTCCGCGATCTGCAGCCGCCCGTTCGCTTTCGTAATACCGCATTCCGCTATCAGTGTCAGAACAAAAAGAAAAGCATTTTCTTCTTTTCATTCCGCTGCAGGTTAGCGGAACGGCGGCATTACAGAAGCGAACAGGAGGCCTGTAGTACATATGTAGTGGAAGTGTGAAAGCACCCTTATGCTGCCACTGTTTTAGAACTCCAAAGCATGTGCTTTACTAGCATTTTTGAGAGCATTTTTGAGAGCGCTCTCGGTAATGACCCATAAGATACAGGCTATTGATGAACGCTAAGTGCTCAAAAATAGCTCCTGTAATAAAATAAAAAGAGCTGGCCGAAACAACACCTCGCTTTTCCAGCCATTGACTTATATATTCAAAATTGGCAATCTTCTTAGCAATTTTCCAGTGCTTAGCACTTGGGAAAGTGCCTTCTGTGAAAGAGGTCATAGGGCTAAAACACAAGACCGAAATTCCCTGCCTAATTTGGGGCCAAAACATCTGGGGGCAAAAAGCTGGGGGCGAAACATCCTGGGGGCGAAATGTACCTGGGGGCGAAATGTACCTGGGGGCGAAATGTACCTGGGGGCGAACCTTCCTAGAACCGTTTGAGGGTACCGTTGAATCGCTCACACAAACCATTGGTTTGGGGATGATACGTGCTCGATACCAGATGCTGCACCTGCATTTTCTTACATAGGGCCTCCATTAAGCAACACATGAACTGGGTCCCCTGGTCGGTAAGCATCTCACTGGGGAAGCCTACTCGCGAAAAGATGGCCAAGAGGGCGTCCGACACCTTATCCGCCCTAATTGAGGACAGGGCTACTGCCGCCGGATACTGGGTAGCATAGTCTATCACAGTAAGGATGAAACGTTTTCCAGAGCTGCTGGGTATGGCCAGTGGTCCCACAATGTCCACAACAATCCTCTGGAAAGGCTCCTCTATCACTGGCAAAGATATCAGGGGGGGCATTGGGAGCCGGCCCTGACTTTCCCACTCTGACACGTGGTACAGGAGTGACAGTAGTTCACCACATCTGTCCTCATTTTGGGCCAATAAAAGTAGTGAGACAGCCGGGCCTTGGTTTTGCTGACCCCCAAGTGTCCAGCAAGTGGAATCTCATGGGCGATCTGCAATAACTCACCCCTGAATTGGTAGGGGACGACCAGCTGTCTTCCCCTCAGCCACTCCTGTTGGGGTGTACAGGGAACTGTCTCCCAGTACAACCTCCTATGGTCCCACAATACCCTCTCCTTATCCGACTCGGAGGTGGGTTTCTCAGCGAGGCTCCTTAACGCCTCTAGGCTAGCATCTGAGTGCAGAGCTGCTTGAAACTCCTGGCTGGAGGAAGCCAGAAGTGAGGTTAAGGCCACGTCCTCACTGGGACCGGCTCTGGGTCCCTAACTGATTCCGTTATTCCTCTGTCCGAGGAGGGTCCAGAAGGCAGGGCGTTACTTGCGTTCTGGGCACTCTGACTGCGGGTAACAGCGGCTATATAGGCCGTCTCCCCGGGGAATAACACCGTCCCATCAGCCTGCGCGGCTATGCGTGCCACTTCCCCATCCTCCCCCATTACCTCAGGCGCAGTGCTACTTATGGGGCAGCTACCATCAGCCAGATCACAGTCTGTTGTGACACTGGTCGCTGGCACAGCACCACCTGCTTCATGGTCCCCGTGCCTCTCTCCATTACCCATAGCACTGACACTTGCTCCTGCTAGGGGATCTTCAGCAATATCACCCTGCAGCGTGACATGGCTGAGTTCTCCTGTACCTTCAAATACATCATCATCAGGTAAAGCTTTGACATTCACATTATCAGCATTAACCTTAACAACTGTATCAGATCGGGCAGGGGTGTCAGGGATATAATAAGCAAATATCCTCCCCAAATCAGATCCCAACAAAACATTTGCAGGCAGGTTTTCAGATACTCCCACTTCCTTCACCCCACTCCCCGCACCCTAATCAATAAAAACCTGGGCAAGGGGCATCGGACACCACCAATCCCGGTGACAGTCAGGGTCTTTCCTGGAATAAGCTCTTCAGCGGACTCCATTTCGGGTCGGATGAGGGTTCGTTCGGCCCCAGTGTCCTTGAGGCCTACAGTGACAGTATCCACCACAGTGACAGACTGCAAGTTTTCACAGGCCCTCCCAACCGGCCCACCCACCAAAAGAATTGATGCATTAGGCCCTGGGACCTTGGATGGGGGGTTCTTCCTCTGCTTCTCTGGGCAAGTGGCGCTGAGATGACAAGTCTGGTTGCAGAAATAACACTTGCGGGCATCAGATGCAGGCCGGGCGTTGGTAACGGGGACAAGGCCTCCAGAAGGTCGGATGCTGGGGCAGGGATGGCGGTTGATGGCTTACCCCCTTTCCAGCTGGCAACGCCCGGCTTCCGCACCTCCGGTTGGCCTTGTAGGTGTCTGCGATCTGCGCTGCTTTATTGGCATCTGGTGGCTCCCGATCCATTACCTCAGTCGGACACAGATGCAGGAACTGGTCTTTCACCATCAGGTCCTTTAACTGCTCAAAGGTGGTCGCTGACAGTCCTTGGATCCACTGCTTGAAGTTGGTTCTGAGCCCATGCACCACATCGCTGTAACTGTCGTGCGGTCCACGTTGGAGGTTCCGGAACTTTTTACAGTACACCTCAGGAGTCAGTTGGAACCTCTGGATTAGGGCCTGCTTAATGGCATCATAGTTCCCATCTAGGCCCTGAGGAAGAGCCACAAACACATCCAGAGCTTTGCCTCGCAGCCCTGCAGTTAAGTACCGGGCCCACTGGTCCACAGGCAGCTGGTACTGTCTGCAAGTCTTTTCAAAACCCCTCAGAAAGGTGTCGAGGTCGCTGTCCTTTAACATCACAGGAAAATGCTCTGGACGGGGTTTAAACAGGGTCGCATTGTTGGTCTCACCGTTCCGTGAGGTGGATGGTGAGATCCTGAGCTGGGCCATCTGCAGTTCATGGGCCTTCTGAGCTTGGGCCTGCCGCTCGGTCTCTCGCTCGGCTCTCTCTGCCTCTCACTGGGCTTGGGCCTCCGCTCGTCAGCCTCCTGGTGCTGCTGAATTACTTTCAGCCGTCCTTCATGATCCTCTGCAGGAAGTTGCTGTAGAGCCATCTGCAGATAAGGGTCCAGGCTGCCCTGGTCGCTGACGCGGCATGCGTCTACAGGTGGGACCCCTGCAGCAGTACTGTCCATATCTTGGCTGACCCCTGGCCCTGCTGAGGTCTGGAGAAGGGCTTGCTCTGCCTCCAGTTGCGCCAGCGCAGCAGCCATTTGTTCTTTGTTTTTGCCGAGGGGGTCCATGCCTTTGGTTATACATATTCCAATAAGAGTGTCCATTTTCTGCTGGCTGTACCAGAACTCCCCAACAATGACCTTGATCACCAAAATACAAATAGAAAAAAAAAACGAAGAAGGGTAGGGGTGACTGCTACACATACAGTATTGTCTCAGATCTAATAAACACTGAGTTCAATCTTCAAAACTTTTGTGCAGGGTCCAGGTAAGAACCGTGCAAGTTTTTAGTGAGAGGAATGATTGCTCAAACCAGATCACTAATGTCCTATGATCCCACCGCTTGCCACCAATTGTCAGGAAAACTTGGTCAGACCTTGCAGCACTCTGGCGCCCCCTTATCCTGCTGGTGAAACACGGTATTGACCGAGGATAAGCAACAGGGAGCAGCTGCTCTCATTTATGTCGACTATTGCGGCACGTGATGTGACAGGATGTATATATACCACCAGTTCCGTCCAGGAACGTATATATACCTCAATGCCACCACCCTCAACCACAATATCACATAAATACACCGTATGCTGCCACCACCGATCTCTTAACAGGTGGATCGGGTACCCGTTCGGTAACGTGAATTAGCGGGTGAGGAACGGGTTTGCTCAACATAGGACAAGAAGAACGAAGCTAGTAAATAATAATTTACTCCTGAAAGTTGGCAGTGTTTGCAAAAGATATACAAGATATTATAAAAGACAATTTACATATATGCATAAAACAGTTATTAAAATAAAAGGGGTAAATAATAGCAAAACCTGCACCACGAGGTGATGGTCTCAGATTCTGTGGGGGGGACGGCTCCCCGGAAATTAGGTGTGATTCCTCCACGCAGCTAGGAGTGCTTGCATCTGACGTCCCTGGGTTGGAATGAGCCAACATGGACGTTCTGGTTTTTAGTAAGGAGGCAAAACACTAGGACACACCCATGTTGTTTACCTCACACGGGGGCTCGGTTTTGTGAACCCACCCAGCTGCACAAGACATAAAAATCCTTCATCTTCCATATCTTGGTATGGGGGGGCCCCACATCCAAGATGGATACATCATGTTTGCCGTCACCAATATTCACGGAGATTGATATCAAATTTGATATTTCTATGATGTTCAGAAGCTCAGAACCCATTTCCTAGGTTTCTGGTGGTTTCCCAGTTATGAAAGATACAACATCATAACTGGAAAAAGGTGAGCATCCCAAAAATGTGGTCCATGTGTTTGTGACAGTCATGTGCATTGTTAACCCCTTAACATTTGACGTACTAATACGCGTCTGTGCCCTGGGACTTAAGAGCCAGACCCGTATTAGTACGTCATGGTGATCGCGCGCGCACACAGGCTGTGCGGGCGCGATCGCCGCCGGGTGTCAACTGATTGTCACAGCTGACACCCGGTACTATGTGCATGGAGCGGTCACGCACCGCTCCCAGCACATTAACCCCCGCGATGCTGCGATCGAAGTCGATCGTAGCATTGCGGTGGCAAGGGGAGGTGATCGCAGATACTCACCTCCTCTTCCGGCTTCCAGCGCTGTCTGCCGTGGCTTCCAGGATGTTGCCATGATGACCCGATGTTGTCATGACAACATCCAGGTCACCAGACAGCAGGAAGATTTTTTGGACATGCGCAGTGCATCTCCAAAAATCTTCTCCCTGTCCAGCGCTGACAGCCTGCATGACACAGGGATGGTGCTGCATTCCTGTGCCATGCAGGCGATCAGAGAAAAAAAAGTGAAAGTCCCATAGTGAGACAATGTAATAAAGTATAAAAACTATCAGAAAGTGAAAAAAAAAAAAAATTGTAAAAATATATATATAAAAAAAAAAAAAAAAAAATAATCCACCAAAAATAAAAATATAATGTACCCATCAATGAATATTATTATATAAAAAAAAAAAAAAACAACAATAAAAGTACACATATTTGGTATCGCCACGTCCGGAACAACCTGACCTATAAAACTGTCCCACTAGTTAACCCCTTCAGTGAAATAAAAATAAAAAACGAAGCAAAAAACAATGCTTTATCACCATACCGCCAAACAAAAAATGGAATAACACGTGATCAAAAAGACAAATATAAATAAAAATGGTACCGCTGAAAAAGTCATCTCGTGCCGCAAAAAACAAGCTGCCATACAGCTCCATCAGCCAAAAAATAAAAAAGTTATAGCTCTCAGAATAAAGCTATGCTAAAAAATATTTTTTTCTATAAAATTGCTTTTATTATGTAAAAGTGCAAAACATAGAAATACGATATAAATGTGGTACCGCTGTAAACGTACTGACCCAAAGAATAAAGCTGCCTTATCAATTTTACCACACGCGGAACAGAATAAAAAAAAAAAAAAAAAAAACAATTCCTGAATTGTTGGTTTTTGTTTATTCTGCCTCCCAAAAATCGGAATAGAAAGCGATCAAAAAATGTCACGTGCCTGAAAATGGCACCAATAACAACGTCAACTCATCCCGCAAAAAAAAAGCCGTCAAATGACTGTCTGGCAAAATCTGGAAAAATTATAGCTCTCAAAATATGGCGATGCAAAAACTAGATTTTACAAAAAATGCGTCTTTTAGTGTGTGACAGCTGTCAGTCATAAAAACCCCATATGATTCTGGTATCTCTGTAATCACACCGACCTGAAGAATAAGGTCATCTAATCACTTATACCGCATGAGGAACGGCGTAAAAAATAAACTCTCGAGTTGTGCTAGGGTTAGGGTTGTGCTACGGTTAGGGTTAGGGTTGGGATGGGGTTGGGATTTTTTTCAAAAGTAAGAAAAAAAGATGACGATATGGCGACTAGTGTTGAGCGCAAGTGCTCGCTACTTGAGTTTGCATCGGGTGTTCTGGTATGCATTGAGTATCGTGGGTATTTGAGTGACATGCTCGAGTCTCCGCCCCATATGCTTCACGGCCCAAAAAACTTTGCGGGGATTGCCTGCCATGCACGAGCGATCCCTGCATGTTTTTTTTTGGGTGTCTAATAACCGTGAAACATCCGGGCGGGGACTCGAGCATTTCACTCGAGCACACGCAGTACATGGTGCATACCTGAGTACCCGATGCAAACTCAAGTAGCGAGCACTTGCGCTCAAGACTAATGACAACTTATTCAATATGATGACCTAATGTTATCAAATTCTGTGTCGTACCTCCAAATGCAACATGGTGTCCACTAACAAATTGTCGGCTCAAATTGTTAGCGGACACCATGTTGCATTTGGAGAGTCCCTGTGTGCCCAAACATTGGAGCTCCCCCACAAGTGACCCCATTTTGGAAACTAGACCCCCCAAGGCACCTATCTAGATGCACAGTGAGCACTTGGAACCCTTAGGTGCTTCACAAATTGATTCGTAAAAATGGAAAAGTATTTTTTTTCCACTTTTTCATTTTTACGAATCAATTTGTGAAGCACCTGGGGGTTCCAACTGCTCACTATGCATCTAGATAGGTGCCTTGGGGGGGTCTAGTTTCCAAAATGGGGTCACTTTGTGGGGGAGCTCCAATGTTTGGGCACATCAGGGGCTCTCCAAACACAACATGGCGTCCGCTAATTATTCAAGCAAATTTTACAATCAAAGAGTCAAATGGCGCTCCTTCCCTTCCGAGCCCTGCCGTGAGCCCAAACAGTGTTTTTTCCCCACATATGGGGTATCTGCGTGCCCAGGGGAAATTGCACAACAAATTTTATGTAGATACAAGTCTGTACATCAGTACAGGGGAGAACGCAAGAGCGGTGTATGATCCGAGCTGCGGTAATACATTATACCTGTATAACAATTGGCTCAGGCTTTGGCACTTTCCGGTCTCCTTTCAGAGGCTGCCCATTCTTCTGGGTCATTACTTGCTTGTTGCCATTTCCTAGAGCTTTTCTTGATGTTTTCCCACATGATACAGAACCACGCACTTTGTCCTGGTGGCTTTTGACAAGTGACTTTACTTTAGGGAAATATAGATCATGTGAGGACGGTTCCTGAGCCAACCATGTGGAGCATCAATGGGCATGAAAGTGAAAGATTGCCAACACCAAAGCTGCAGAGGCAAAAGTCTTCCAATACACAAGGAACAGAATTATGCCCACCTGGATGTCAGGTGTACTAGTAATCCCAGCACCCAACCCTCATGCCCAAAAGGACTACGTCATTTCTGCACTAAAAGTATTTCACGTGTCAAAACCCCACTGAAGTGGCACTTTAACCCCTTACCAACATGATTTGTGTAACGGGTCTGGGAGGCGGAACCTCTGAGCTACTATACAAGGGGGCGGTCCTTGTAAGGGAGCGGGTGGCGACCAGGGTAGAGGGGCAGGCAGTCACAGCAGGTGACCGGGACAGTCTCTGAATGAACGGGCAGGAGGTCACGGCAAGTGACCGGGGCAGTCTCTGGATGAACGGGCAGGAGGTCACGGCAAGTGACCGGGGCAGTCTCTGGATGAACGGGCAGGAGGTCACGGCAAGTGACCGGGGCAGTCTCTGGATGAACGGGCAGGAGGTCACGGCAAGTGACCGGGGCAGTCTCTGGATGAACGGGCAGGAGGTCACGGCAAGTGACCGGGGCAGTCTCTGGATGAACGGGCAGGAGGTCACGGCAAGTGACCGGGGCAGTCTCTGGATGAACGGGCAGGAGGTCACGGCAAGTGATCGGGGCAGTCTCTGGGAAAAGGGTTGGTACGACCTGTGGCGGCTGATGGTAGACGTGAGCTCCCAGGTGAGCAGGCGAGAGTCTCTGGATAAACGGGTGGTCACAGCATGTGACGGCGGAGCCTCCAGGAAGACCAACAGACAGGCGGCAGATGAGCGCTCCCAGGTGAGCGGGCAGAAGTCTCTGGACAGGCGGGTGGTCACAGCACGTGACGGCGGAGCCTCCAGGTAGGCTAGCAGACAGGCAGCAGATGAGCGCTCCCAGGTGAGCGGGCAGGAGTCACTGGACAGGCAGGTGGTCACAGCACGTGACGGCAGAGCCTCCAGGTAGGCTAGCAGACAGGCAGCAGATGTGCGCTCCCAGGTGAGCGGGCAAGCTGGTCCATAGACAGACTGACAAGAGTTGGAAGGCAGACCGTCGGACCTCAGGCAAGCAGGCAGGTAGTTGATGTGCGCTCCCAGGTGAGCGGGCAAGCTGGTCCTTAGACAGACTGACAGGAGTAGTAAGGCAGACCGTCGGACCTCAGGCTAGCAGGCAGGTAGCAGGAATATCAGGCAGGAAACAGACAGCAAACTGGCAGGACTCTGGCAGGAATCAGGCAGGTAACTGGCAACGGGACCGGAGGGCTGAAGCAGAGTAGTGAACAGTGCAACAACATTGCTCGGGCACCTCCATTTTGGAGGAGGTGCCTTATATATGGTGAAGTCCTCCGGCCATTGGCCGGGGACTCCTTAGGACGGCGCGCGCGGCCCCTTTAAGAGGGAGGAAGCGCACGCGCGCCCTAAGCGCAGTGGCCGGGAAGGAGCGCGCGCTGCCAGCAGAGCGGGAGGAGGACGCCGGGCTCGGAGCAGAGAGGTGAGGGGAACAGCGTCCCTGCCTAGCAGAGGGCAGGGACGCCGACGCTACAGTACCCCCCCCTTTAGGCCCCCCCTTTTTTAGGCCAGACAGAAATTTAGCTAGAATGAGAGGGGCATGGATGTTCTCCCGGGGCTCCCACGTTCTCTCCTCAGGACCAAACCCCTTCCAATCTACTAGAAAAAAGGTCTTTCCTCTTACCCTTTTGGTGCCAAGAATGTTCTCTACCTCAAACTCGTCCTCAGCAGAAACCGGAGCAGGAGGCGTACCTGTAGACTTGGAAAAAGAGTTAAGTACCACAGGTTTGAGGAGAGATACATGGAAGGAGTTAGGGATCCGTAAGTTGGCCGGGAGTTTCAATTTATAGGCCACCGGGTTGATCTGACTGATGACCTCCAGAGGACCGATGAACCGAGGCCCTAACTTATAGGAAGGAATCTTGAGCCGGACATACTTGGACGAGAGCCAGACCTTATCCCCTGGACGGAATTGAGGAGGATCCAGACGTTTTTTGTCGGCATGTCTTTTCATACGCTCGGATGACAGAAGGAGTGCGGACCGGGTACTTTCCCATGTGGAGGAAAATTTGTTAACAAGAGATTCCGCAGCCGGATTGTCCACCGAGGTGGAGACGGGAAACGGGATCCGAGGATGCTGACCGAAGACTACAAAAAACGGGGATTTGGAGGAAGATTCGCTCTCGTGATTGTTGTACGAGAATTCGGCCCATGGCAGGAGATCCACCCAGTCAGAATGGTGGGCATTAACGAAGTACCGGAGGTAACAGGTCAGGATCTGATTGATCCGCTCCACTTGACCATTAGACTGTGGATGGTAAGCGGAGGAGAAGTCCAGGGTGACGTCTAGCAATTTACAAGTGGCTCTCCAGAAACGAGAAGTGAACTGTACCCCACGATCCGACACGATGTGACGGGGCAGGCCATGAAGACGGAAGATGTGGCGGATAAAGTCTTTAGCCAGCTCGGGTGCAGACGGGAGGCCTGGCAGGGGAATGAAGTGAGCCATCTTGGAAAAGCGGTCAGCGACCACCCAAATGACCGTACAACCGGCAGAGACGGGAAGATCAGTTATGAAGTCCATCGCTATATGCTGCCAGGGGGCAGCAGGTACTGGCAGAGGAAGAAGGCGACCGGCTGGCAGGTGTCTCGGAACTTTGTTGCGGGCACAGGACACACAGGCAGAAACAAAGTCTATTACATCCTTGCGCAGGTTAGGCCACCAGTAGTGCCGGGAAATAAGCTGTAGGGTCTTTTTCTGACCGGCGTGGCCAGCTAGTTTAGACGAATGACCCCAGTGTAGGATCTTCTCCCGATCAGGTACCGATACGAACGTCTTACCGGGAGGGAGACGATTTAGACTCACGGGAGCCACCTGCATTACTCTGGCGGGATCGATGATATGTTTAGGTTCTTCCTCGAGATCAGATACCAGAAAGGATCGGGACAAGGTGTCTGCTTTGATGTTCTTGTCAGCCGGGCGAAAATGTAGAACAAAATCAAAGCGAGCAAAAAACAAGGACCACCGGGCTTGGCGCGGATTAAGTCTCTGGGCATGCTGGAGATAAGCCAAGTTCTTGTGGTCAGTGTAAATTATTACCGGATGAAGAGCCCCCTCGAGTAGGTAACGCCACTCCTCCAATGCCAGCTTGATGGCCAATAACTCTCGGTCTCCTATGGAATAATTGCGCTCAGAAGAGGAGAAGAGTTTGGAGAAGAAGCCGCAAGTTACCATCCTCCCGGAAGAAGATTTTTGAGTAAGTACAGCTCCGGCTCCAGAGGAGGAGGCGTCAACCTCCAGAAAGAACTGCTTGTTGCCGTCCGGACGATGCAGCACCGGGGCGGAAGAGAAGGCCTGTTTTAAGGAAAGAAAGGCCTCCTCTGCTTCGGGCGGCCACTCTTTGGGATTAGTACCCTTACGGGTGAGCGCGGAAATTGGGGCAGTCCGGGAAGAGAAGTGTGGTATGAAGAGGCGGTAGTAGTTGGCGAAGCCCAGGAACCGCTGAATGGCCTTCAACCCCTCCGGTCGGGGCCATTTCTCGATGGCAGACAGTTTCTCAGGATCCATTCGTAGGCCGGTCTGAGAAATAATGTAGCCCAAAAACGGAAGCGAGGTCTGCTCAAAGAGGCACTTCTCATATTTAGCGAAGAGGTGGTTCTGCCTGAGCCTGAGCAGGACCTGACGAACGTCCCTCCGGTGAGTCTGGAGATCCGGAGAGAAGACCAAGATGTCGTCCAGGTACACCACAACGCAAGAGTAGAGAAGGTCCCGGAAGATGTCATTGACCAACTCTTGAAAGACGGCAGGAGCGTTACAGAGACCAAAGGGCATTACCAGATATTCATAGTGGCCGTCCCGGGTGTTGAATGCCGTCTTCCATTCATCCCCTTGACGGATACGGACCAGGTTGTACGCCCCACGGAGGTCCAGTTTGGTGAAGACTCTAGCCCCCCTCAGGCGATCAAATAATTCTGGAATGAGCAGAAGGGGGTACTTATTCTTCACCGTGATCTGGTTAAGGCCTCTATAGTCTATACAGGGACGGAGAGAGCCGTCCTTCTTTTTTACGAAGAAGAAGCCTGCTCCCGCCGGGGAGGTAGATTTCCGGATGAATCCCCTGGCCAAATTCTCCTCAATATATTCGGACATCGACTGGGTCTCAGCAGCGGACAATGGGTAAATACGCCCACGGGGAGGAGTAGTACCGGGTAACAGGTCGATGGGACAGTCGTATGGTCTATGAGGGGGTAATGTCTCTGCCTCTTTTTTATTAAAGACATCAGCAAATGACCAATAGGGAATCGGAAGTCCAGGTAGATTAGTTGGGGTAGGAGAAGGACGGACGGGATGAACAGGAACCAAACAAGTCTTATGACAGTCCTGTCCCCAGCGAAGGACTTCTCCGGTCTGCCAGTCAAGCACGGGTGCATGTCTCTGGAGCCAAGGTAGACCTAGTAAGAGGGCGTGAGAGAGTCCAGGCAGAACATGAAAAGAGATGCTCTCAGAATGCAGCATTCCCACCTGCAGAGTTACGGATTCGGTGATGAGTTGGATGGGACGTGGTAAGAGGCCCCCATCCACAGCAGCGACAGATAATGGTACAGCCAGAGGTTTGGTGGGAATGCGGTATTTTTCTACCAGGGACTGTGAGATAAGATTCCCGGCCGCTCCAGAGTCAAGTTGAGCTAGTTAGAAATAACGATTCTCCCCGCAGATAATAGAGACTGACAGTAGCAGAGATGGAGAGGATTTATTCTTGTCTAGGTTGACCTCTCTGAGCGAACCTAGACACAGGCGTTTCCTGACCTCTCCGGGCAGGTACGGATCCGGTGCTCCTTACTGCCACAGTAGAATCAGCTCCCTTCGGCACGGCGTAAGTCCTGACGGGTTTTGACCATCTTGGTCTGGTCGACCTGCATAGGCTCAGAAGAGTGTACCTGGGGAGAGACGGATCTCTGAAAAGTAGGAGCTAGACGTGGAAACCTCCTCTCACGGGTGACCTCTTTGGCACGCTCCTGGAACCGTAGGTCAATCCGGGTGGCAAGAGTTATTAGGTCATCGAGAGTGGTAGGAATGTCCCGACCGGCAAGTTCATCTTTAATACGGCCGGACAGACCCTCCCAGAAGACGGATACCAGAGCGTCGTTATCCCAGGCCAGCTCCGAGGCAAGGGTACGGAACCGTATGGCATATTGGCCCACGGTGAGACTTCCCTGACGGAGGCGTAGCAGAGATGATGCGGATGAGGTCTTCCGTCCGGGTTCGTCGAAGATTTTCCGGAAAGCCATGAGAAAGGCAGGCAAGTCGGACACCAGGGGGTCTCCTCTCTCCCATAGAGGATTTAGCCAGGCCAGGGCCTCCCCGGTGAGATGGGACATGATGAAGGCAATTTTGGCCCGGTCGGAGTTAAACTGGTGGGACAGGAGTTCAAAGTGCAGGGTGCACTGATTTATGAAGCCCCGAGCCTGGGCGGAGTCGCCTCCGAAGCGAGGAGGTGCAGAAAGCCGGGGTCCGGGGTAGGATACCATGGTATTGGTGGGCAGCAGAGCTGCCGGGTTGCGAGTCAGGGAACTGGCGGTGGTTGCTGGTGGAGCAGTCAGAGTGTCCAGGCGAGAATTGACATTCCGCAGGTGACCCAGGATGGACTCCTGTTGGGACCTCTGACGGGACAGTTCATGACAGAGGTCCGAGAGCGAGGGAGCTTGGGTGCCACCGGGTTCCATGGCCCGAGCAAACTGTAACGGGTCTGGGAGGCGGAACCTCTGAGCTACTATACAAGGGGGCGGTCCTTGTAAGGGAGCGGGTGGCGACCAGGGTAGAGGGGCAGGCAGTCACGGCAAGTGACCGGGGCAGTCTCTGGATGAACGGGCAGGAGGTCACGGCAAGTGACCGGGGCAGTCTCTGGATGAACGGGCAGGAGGTCACGGCAAGTGACCGGGGCAGTCTCTGGATGAACGGGCAGGAGGTCACGGCAAGTGACCGGGGCAGTCTCTGGATGAACGGGCAGGAGGTCACGGCAAGTGACCGGGGCAGTCTCTGGATGAACGGGCAGGAGGTCACGGCAAGTCACCGGGGCAGTCTCTGGATGAACGGGCAGGAGGTCACGGCAAGTGACCGGGGCAGTCTCTGGATGAACGGGCAGGAGGTCACGGCAAGTGACCGGGGCAGTCTCTGGATGAACGGGCAGGAGGTCACGGCAAGTGACCGGGGCAGTCTCTGGATGAACGGGCAGGAGGTCACGGCAAGTGATCGGGGCAGTCTCTGGGAAAAGGGTTGGTACGACCTGTGGCGGCTGATGGTAGACGTGAGCTCCCAGGTGAGCAGGCGAGAGTCTCTGGATAAACGGGTGGTCACAGCATGTGACGGCGGAGCCTCCAGGAAGACCAACAGACAGGCGGCAGATGAGCGCTCCCAGGTGAGCGGGCAGAAGTCTCTGGACAGGCGGGTGGTCACAGCACGTGACGGCAGAGCCTCCAGGTAGGCTAGCAGACAGGCAGCAGATGTGCGCTCCCAGGTGAGCGGGCAAGCTGGTCCATAGACAGACTGACAAGAGTTGGAAGGCAGACCGTCGGACCTCAGGCAAGCAGGCAGGTAGTTGATGTGCGCTCCCAGGTGAGCGGGCAAGCTGGTCCTTAGACAGACTGACAGGAGTAGTAAGGCAGACCGTCGGACCTCAGGCTAGCAGGCAGGTAGCAGGAATATCAGGCAGGAAACAGACAGCAAACTGGCAGGACTCTGGCAGGAATCAGGCAGGTAACTGGCAACGGGACCCGAGGGCTGAAGCAGAGTAGTGAACAGTGCAACAACATTGCTCGGGCACCTCCATTTTGGAGGAGGTGCCTTATATATGGTGAAGTCCTCCGGCCATTGGCCGGGGACTCCTTAGGACGGCGCGCGCGGCCCCTTTAAGAGGGAGGAAGCGCGCGCGCCCTAAGCACAGTGGCCGGGAAGGAGCGCGCGCTGCCAGCAGAGCGGGAGGAGGACGCCGGGCTCGGAGCAGAGAGGTGAGGGGAACAGCGTCCCTGCCTAGCAGAGGGCAGGGACGCCGACGCTACAATTTGCAGTTACATCATATGCCAGCTCTGACTTCTTGCCTGGAAGATGATGGCTGTGATATTTAGCCATCATCTGCCTTTAATAGCCACATGTAGAGCAGAGCTCCACCTGTTAGAGATGGACAGCAGCATTAACAGCGAACTGAGAAGGGAGTCATGCCATGTGCCCAACTGTGCCCCTGTAACACGATCGTGGGATGCCATCACTGCCAGGAAGGAGTCTGCTGAAAAGACCCATGCCTGTCATGACAGATCTGTGAATGCTGGCTATATACTGCAGTATTGCTGTACATAACACAAGAAACCAGATGATTGCATGTTCACGTCCCCTAAGGCTATGTGCCCACGATGCAGAAATGCTCCGGATTTTTCCTGAGCCTTTCTGCATCTCTCCTGGCAGACAAAACGCATGCGGATTGTACATGCGGATTGTACATGCGTTTTTCCTGCCAGGGACATGCGGATGTGAAGCGTTCTTCACATGCATTTCTGCATGCGGGTTGACAAGCGCTTTTCAAGCGATTTTAGCATCACTTGGAAAGTGCTTGTCAACTTGGTCACACTATATAAATCCATGCAAATGGAGTGTGACCCGAGAGAATGTCAAAAAAATAAAAAATAAATCTATACTTACCTTGCGATGGCCCCCGGAGTCTTGCTTCACTCGGTGCTGACTGCCGGCAGATCGCGGTACAGTGCACTGAAGGACCTGCCGACATCAGCGTCGCGTGACCAGTCACAAGAATATGACGTCAGCGCAGGTCCTTCAGTCCATCGCGATTTGCCGGCATGAGAGGAGGAGCGCAACGGGGGCTGCCAGAAGGTAAGTATCATATTTATTTTTTATTTTATTCTTTTTTTCACAGTTTCTATGGTACCTGGGTCTGGAGGAGAGTCTCCTCTCCTCTAGACCTGGGTACCATCCGCACATTGGAACACGTGGATTGCGCATCTACATATACAGTGATGCGTAGTCCATGCGTTCTAATGCAAGTCAATGGCGTATAGCAAATGTGGTGCCAATATTCAAAAAGGGGACAAAAACTGAACTTGGAAATTATAGGCCAGTAAGCTTAACCTCTACTGTGGGTAAAATCCTGGAGGGTTTCCTAAGAGGTGCTATGACAGAGTATCTGAAGAAGAATAACCTCATGACCCAATATCAACATGGGTTTATGAGGGACCGTTCCTGTCAAACTAATCTGATCAGTTTTTATGAGGAGGCAAGTTCTGGACTGGACCAAGGAAATGCAGTGAATGTTGTGTATATGGACACAAAAGATTGATACATAAAATGAGAACAATGGGGATAGGGGAAAATATATGTATGGGTTAAGAATTGGCTCAGTGATAGGAAACAAAGGGTGGTTATTAATGGAAAACACTCAGACTGGGTCTCAGTTAACAGTGGGGTACCACAGGGGTCAGTATTGGGCCCCCTTCTTTTTCACATTTATTAATGACCTTGTAGGGGGCATACAGAGTAATATTTCAATATTTGCAGATGACACTAAACTCTGCAGGGTAATCAATACAGAGGAGGACAATTTTATATTACAGGAGGATCTATGTAAACTAGAAGCTTGGGCTGATAAATGGCAAATGAGCTTTAATGGGGATAAATGTAAGGTAATGCACTTGGGCAGAGGAAATAAAATGTATAATTATATGCTTAATTGTAAAACACTGTGCAAAACTGGAACTGAAAAAGACCTGGGTGTATTGGTGGACGACAAGCTCACGTTTAGTGGCCAGTGTCAGGCAGCTGCTGCAAAGGCAAATAAAATAATGGGATGCATTAAAAGAGGCATAGATGCTCATGAGGAGAACATAATTTTACCTCTATACAAGTCACTAGTGCGACCACACTTAGAATACTGTGTACAGTTCTGGTCTCCGGTGTATAAGAAAGACATAGCTGAACTAGAGCGAGTGCAGAGAAGAGCGACCAAGGTTATTAGAGGACTGGGGGGTCTGCAATACCAAGACAGGTTATTACACTTGGGGTTATTTACTGAGGAAAAACTAAGGCTTAGGGGTGATCTTATTACTATGTACAAGTATATGAGGGGACAGTACAAAGACCTTTCTACTGATCTTTTTACTCTGAGGCCTGAGACGGGGACAAGGGGGCATCTTCTACGTCTGGAGGAAAGAAGGTTTAATCATAATCACAGACGGGGATTCTTTACTGTAAGAGCAGAGAGACTATGGAACTCTCTGCCGCATGATGTTGTAATGAGTGATTCACCGTTAAAATTTAAGAAGGGCATGGATGCCTTTCTTGAAAAGTATAATATTGCAGGTTATAAATACTAGATTCCTTGATAGGGCGTTGATCCAGGGAGCTAGTCTGATTGTCATATGGAGTCGGGAAGGAATTTTTTTCCCGAATGTGGAGCTTGGTGTTTGCCACATGGTTTTTTTTTGCCTTCCTCTGGATCAACATGTTAGGCTATGGGTTGAACTAGATGGACTTAGTCTTCCTTCAACCTTAAAAACTATGTTACTATATAATGGTGGCGAAAACGCAGCACTTCCGCAAAATAATTGGTAGTGCTGTTTTTTTTTCCGCAATGATAATCCGCAGCGGAAATTTCCACAGCATGTGCACAGCACATGCGGATCATCATTGGGGAACATGGCAGGCCTTCTACCATGTGTTTTTTAAGCGTTTCTGCAGCGTTTTTGCTGCTGCGGAAACGCTTAAAAAGGAATCGTGGGCACACAGCCTAAGGGGACAAAAAGGAAAAAGTTTAATCTGAACATTCAAATCACTCCTGCCCCTCTATGACCCATTTTAAAATAAAACATATGGGCGTTATCCAATCAAAATATAAAAATAATTAACCTGATCAGTGAACGGCATAAAAACAAAAACCCTCATATGGCTGTATGGACAGAAAAATAAAGCTACTGCTCTTAGAAGAATAAGAAAAATGCAGAGCCGGGAAATAACATGGTCAGGAAGGGGTTAAATTCTGCCACTTCTATAGAAAATTGAACCCATTTCGCTGACTGCCTTCAATGGCAGCCAAATAAGGCAGAGGGTTAGAGGAATACCGACCTTATATTGTAGACTTCTAGGATGCTTAAGAAGTGGACAATCCCTTTAAGCTACATTGTGCAGACAAAGCCATGGCAGTGTAGAAGGCCGACAAGATCTCAGTGGAAAGGCTGCAGGTTTGCGTCTGCATTAGGCAAGTTATAGAGGTAGAAGTGTTGGGACCTTGTTGCTGTGCAGGTAGAATCTGGAGCCTCGGCAGCGTCCTGCGGAGCCCATACTACAGGGAGGAGGCGCAGCGCCATGTGTAGTAATCTGAGCAGGATAGTCAGTGTTCAGCCAGCACTGATGGAGACTGACACCCCAACTCATTACCCAATACATGACCGGCTTAAAGAACCTCTCCCATCAGAGCTTATCCTCTTACTATATTGTAATCAGATTATACAGCACTGCACTTACAGCTGCTCATTATACCTTTCTACTGGGCTAATTATTCTCTTTTCTCTGCTCTATGTAGAATTAGCTGGGTCCCCTCCTGACCCAGCCGCTCTCATCCCCCTGCCAGGGACTTTTGCAGTGACTTATGACTCATACAAGGAAAACTGACCTCCTGTTTCTACATACAGCTTATAAATATTAGCAAAAATGTCCAATCACATTGTAAATATAACGACATCCAAAAATGTGTGCGTCCAATGGACATTCCACACGGACAGTGTAGAGCAGGGGTCTCAAACTCGGCTGGGTATATGGGCCGCATATGGAAAAAATTGGAATTTGGGGGGCCGCATTCTTTGCAGGTCAAAGTGACATTTTTAGTGATGCCATTTTTTTTGTATACACCGTCTGAACATTTTTGCGGTGTTTATTTTATTTTTTTATAGCTTGGGTCGTTACGGATGTGGCGATAATAAATGTGCACTTTTTGTGTTTACTTTAGTTTATATATAAAACAGCATTTTTAGTGGCAAAATATTTTTTCATGCTTTATTTTTATTTTTACAATTTTGTTTCCCTCTTTTGGCCACATAGAGTAATATAGTTTCAGAATTAGCACCATATATAGTAATTCTGGCAAACATATAGTAATTTGCCCCATCCTGGTGGTCCCCATCTTGCAGTAACGTGGCCCATCCTGGTGGTCCCCATCTTGCAGTAACGTGGCCCATCCTGGTGGCCCCCATCTTGCAGTAATGTGGCCCATCCTGGTGGCCCCCATCTTGCAGTAATGTGGCCCATCCTGGTGGCCCCCATCTTGCAGTAATGTGGCCCATCCTGGTGGCCCCCATCTTGCAGTAATGTGGCCCATCCTGGTGACCCCCATCTTGCAGTAATGTGGCCCATCCTGGTGGTCCCCATCTTGCAGTAATGTGCCCCATCCTGGTGGTCCCCATCTTGCAGTAATGTGCCCCATCCTGGTGGTCCCCATCTTGCAGTAATGTGCCCCATCCTGGTGGTCCCCATCTTGCAGTAATGTGCCCCATCCTGGTGGTCCCCATCTTGCAGTAATGTGGCCCCCATCTTGCAGTAATGTGGCCCATCCTGGTAGTCCTCATCTTGCAGTAATATGCCCATCCTGGTAGTCCCCATCTTGTAGTAATATGCCCCATCCTGGTGGTCCCCATCTTGCAGTAATATGCCCCATCCTAGTGGTCCCCATCTTGTAGTAATGTGCCCCATCCTGGTGGTTCCCATCTTGTAGTAATATGCCCCATCCTGGTGGTCCCCATCTTGTAGTAATATGCCCCATCCTGGTGGTCCCCATCTTGCAGTAATATGCCCCATCCTGGTGGTCCCCATCTTGCAGTAATATGCCCCATCCTGGTGGTCCCCATCTTGCAGTAATATGCCGCATCCTGGTGGTCCTCATCTTGCAGTAATATGCCCCATCCTGGTGGTCCCCATCTTGTAGTAATATGCCCCATCCTGGTGGTCCCCATCTTGCAGTAATATGCCCCATCCTGGTGGTCCTCATCTTGCAGTAATATGCCCCATCCTGGTGGTCCCCATCTTGCAGTAATATGCCCCATCCTTGTGGTCCCCATCTTGCAGTAATGTGCCCCATCCAGGTCCCCATCTAGTAGAATTGTCCTCTGCGCTGTTCTTCACACACAAAAAAGTAAAAAAAAAAAAAAAAAAAAAAAAAAAGATTCCTTTCACCTGTCCTCCGTTCCCTCTGCGTCCTTTGTGCACATGTGGTCCGCGGGCCGCATGTTTGAGACCTGTGGTGTAGACGGTTATGTAAAAGAATGGGAAGCCACTAGGTGGCAGCACAACGTCACATAACAGGATTTTTTATCCAGATGGCTGTGAATCTACTAGTCATTAGGTTACCTGACTCAAGTAATCATTCATAGATCTCCACAGCCCAATGTAGATGTATTGAAGTAGAACAGTGAGAGCAGAACCAGTTAGGCTTGTATTTTACCAGTGAGATTCAGAAACACAATTTAAACTTCCTTGACATTACAATAATAAATACCAACCAAGGCCGGTTACCACAACACTGAAAACTGACAGCCACAAGTGGGTTACTATCCTGGCAGAGCTACCATCCGGCTCCCCTACGTAGAGGAATACCGAAAAGCCAATATATACGCCTAAGGAGAAATTGCTCAACGGTGAATGAGTACATGATAAAATCGAGGGAATTACAAAAACGCTTCCTACAAAAGGGATGTCCTAAAAAAGTGCTAGGCCAACGCCCTTACAAGAGACAGAAATTCTCTATTGACCCCTAAAGCACGAGAACAAGATAATGAGATCCATCTAATAGGAACCTACGACGACCGAAATCAGGGGGTGATGAACATACTCTATGATCTTTGGGCAATTTTGAGATCAGATAAAGATCTGCAAGATGTGGTCCCTGAGAGCCCCAGGGTCACATACAGGAGAGGCAGGAACCTTAGAGATCACCTTGTGCGCAGCCACTTTGTGGAGGACAACACGGGCAAAACAACGTGGCTGAGCAGTGACACCACGGGGACTTATAGATGTGGTGACTGCAAAGCCTGCAAATACATCTGTAAAAGCAAGAAATGTATCAGTGCCACAACCAAACTAGGAGACCAAAATCACGAATTCGCAAACTGCAAGACGCAAGGAGTAATCTATATGGCAACTCGCCAATGTCCGATGAACTACATCAGCAAAACCAAAAGAGTTCCGGAGACGGATATTGCACCATATCGGTTATGTCAGACGTAGGGAGGACACAACTCTCTCGAGACACATGCGTGAGAAACACACCTTGGACCCGTTTTCTTTATACTTTCAAGCCATCGAAGTAGTACGCCCCCCGAGAGGAGGTAATTGGAACCAACTGCTCTTCAGAAAGAAAGTAGATGGATCCATAGAATGAAATCCTATAACCCACACTACATAAATGAAACATTGTCCTTCTCATGTTTCATTGACACATAATAACATTTTCACCCCCTATGAAACCTCTTGAACCTCGCTAGACCTAAAAACTCTCTAAAATATAATATGTAGAATCCAGTCCATGTTCTTCATAATGGATATTGGTCCACATAACTATCAAATCAGAGCCATATAGGACCAAAACTATTAAAGTTATTATACTTTAAAATCACAAAATGACCTCTTGAACAAATTGAAGTTTAATAACAATTGGACAAATTTCATCAGAATTTCTTCCTTTGTTTTTATATTATAAAATACTCATCTGAAGACTTAATAATACAGATACATCGATACAATCAGACACTGATACAATCAGAATAAAAGTCATCCCAATGTCTATTATGGACATATTGATACGATCAAATGAAATGAACTTTGAGGAAAGAGACGTCCGCAAGCGTTTGCTGGTGCGGAAGCAGTGACATAGCCAGATGGCATTTGTCACGATGAAAGGAAGTTCTGCATCGATGTAAGTGTAGGTGGGACGAGGTAGCACATGAAACAGGCAGATCTGTCTGTAAACCAAACAAATGACAAACTACGAACAAACACTATTAACAACTCATATCGCAACAAACTCGTAGAGACGACATTATAAGATGCAATGCAATATACCAGTCTCCTTCCCTAGATATAAAAGACATATTAATACTGTGAGATCGCAGTGCAGCCAAGACATCTCTGTGAGAAAAAGATCCTACTGGAAGAATGAGACGAGTCCCTGCATGATTATATGATCGCAACATGATACGCCTGCAACGCACCCGAGTCACTCGATTGGATGACAGAAGGGGGGCGCACAAGAGGTGGCACCAACTTTCCTATAAAGTCACGCTGGTTTAGCCGCCAGACGCTGCCGGCAACCCTGCCGATAAGTTTATTACAAAACTATCGTACTATCAAACCAAAAAAGATCATAGACTGTGAGCCCCTGATGACCATGAGAGTCTCATATAAGAATGATGAAACGCGTAGGGCTGAGCATTTCTATAGAAAGTCCTACAAGAGATGATTAGCCAGGCTACCTCAATATAAAGCTCCTAGATCAGGAGAAACAAGCACCGCACCGGTATATGACGGCAGCACTATAAAGCCGTTCTGAAGAGAATAGCACAGGACATGGGAAAATGAATATTATTAATGCCATTATCAGACTGCAGACTCACAATGAGGAGAAATGAGATGGCATGATTTCTAATAGCCAGAGGCTAAATTGAAAAGGGAGTTATACATATAAATAAAGAGATACCCCTAGGAATTGTGACTAATCCCTGGCCTCCCAACAAGACAATATATATAAATGGTTAGCCGGTGAGATAAATTAAAACCATTCACAATAGTCCTATGTTTAGGATAATTTTAGGAAATTTGTGACGGATTTTGGACACTTAAAATCTTTTTAAAATATTGAATAAAGGTTATTTTTTATATTTTACTCCCATTGGATTTGACTGTGAAATACTGCAGAATTATCTTGGAGCATATTTATACTACACTGCTCAAAAAAATAAAGGGAACACTCAAATAACACCTCCTAGATCTGAATGAATGAAATATTCTCATTGAATACTTTGTTCTGTACAAAGTTGAATGTGCTGACAACAAAATCACACAAAAATCATCAATGGAAATCAAATTTATTAACCAA
The DNA here is from genome assembly GCF_046119375.1 of Phyllobates terribilis. Lineage (NCBI taxonomy): Eukaryota > Metazoa > Chordata > Amphibia > Anura > Dendrobatidae > Phyllobates > Phyllobates terribilis. The sequence continues at coordinate 1,291,255 of NW_027362920.1, read as the reverse complement.
TAGAGGCCTGGATATGGAGTCACCCCCAAAATTAAAGTGGAAAAACACACTACAGACTGATCCAACTTTGATGTAATGTCCTTAAAACAAGTCAAAATGAGGCTCAGTATTGTGTGTGGCCTCCACGTGCCTGTATGACCTCCCTACAACGCCTGGGCATGCTACTGATGAGGTTGCGGATAGTCTCCTGTGGGATCTCCTCCCAGACCTGGACTAAAGCATCCTCCAACTCCTGGACAGTCTGTGGTGCAACGTGACGTTGGTGGATGGAGCCAGACATGATGTCCCAGATGTGCTCAATCGGATTCCGGTCTGGGGAATGAGCGGGCCAGTCCATAGCTTCAATGCCTTCATCTTGCAGGAACTGCTGACACTCCAGCCACATGAGGTCTGGCATTGTCCTGCATTAGGTTTCACCCAGGGCACCAGCATAAGGTCTCACAAGGGGTCTGAGGATCTCATCTCGGTACCTAATGGCGGTCAGGCTACCTCTGGCGAGCACATGGAGGGCTGGTAGGTCCTTTCACAAGCATTTTGGTCGTACTATCGCTTCTGGTCGGCCTGGGCTCGCGTCATTGTCGTGCACCAGCTGTGCCAAGGCCTGCATTTTGTCATGGAAGCGTAAGACATTCAATGACTGACACTCCAGGGGAGGCCAAGTCCCCTTCCCAGACCTCCTTCACCAGAGCCAGGCGCCCCGCGCACGCCAGTCGTACAGGAGCTCAAAAGGGAGAACCCCGTTGAGGCCCGTGGAACCTCCCGGTAGGCAAGGAGCAGGTGTGGGAGGTACCGCGCCCAGTCGTGCCCCTAGGAGTCAACCAACATCTTAAGCATCTGCTTCAGAGTGCCAGTTCGCACAGGCCATTGGTCTGTGGGTGGTATGGGCTGGTCACCAGATTTTGCACCTGTATTTGCTTACAGAGGGTCTCCATCAGCTGCGACATGAACTGGGTTCCCCGGTCGGTGAGCATTTCCTGGGGAAAACACACTCGGGAGAACATCTTCAGTAAGGCGATAGCCACCTTGTCTGCCCGAATGGATGACAAGGCTACCGCTTCTGGGTACCGGGTGGCATAGTCTACTACCATCAGTATGAAGCGTTTCCTGGAGCTGCTGGGAGTGGCCATCGGGCCAGCCAAATCCACAGCCACCCTCCTGAAAGGCTCTTCGATGATGGGCAGAGTTACCAGTGGGGCTTTGGGCCACCGCCCCACCTTCCCCACCCTCTGACAGGTGTAACACGAACGGCAGTAGACAGTTACCTCAGCCCCCAACCTTGGCCATTAGAAATGCTGGGCTAGCCTGGCCTTGGTCTTATGGATCCCTAGATGTCCAGCCATCGGAATTTCGTGTGCCATCTGCAACAAACTCCACCCTGAACGGATAGGGTACCACTAACTGTCGATCCCTGGGCCACGCCTCCGGTGAGCCTCGCTGGACTGTTACCCGGTATAGCCATCCTTGGTCCCAGACCACCCACTGGAGGACCGAGTTCGAGGGAGGCTGTGCCGCCCGCTCCTCACGAGGCTTCAGGCTGTCAGTCTCTAACGCCACCTGAAACCCCTGACTGGACATGGCCAGAATAGACAAACCTGCCACGTCTCCTGGCCTCCGTCTGACCCGGCAGCCACTTGGTCGGAAGGGGAGAAGCCGTCGGACTCCCGAGGGGCCACTAGGGCCCGGGTGCCGCCACTGCAAGCAACAGTGGCTACGGCCGCTGAGACCGCGGGTAGCGCCAGTTTCTCCTCTGCTTCTGACCAAGCATCTGGTCTAAAAGGACTACCCTGGCCCTCTAACATCCTGGTTGTGGAGGAACCCTACCATGCGGCCTTACCTGGGAGCCCTATCTCTCCTGGAACTGCCCCGCCCTCCATGGCATGCTCCCCCTCTGCAGCTGTTTGCCCCTTGTCTGCCCCCTCTGCAACAACCTCACAGGACAAATTTCTCCAGCCTGCCGTATGGCCACATTCTGAGGCCTCATCACAGCTGGCTTGATTGATCTCGTCCCCCATGGGGAGAGAGGTGTTAGGGGCTCAGGGTGGTAGTTGTGGTGAGGGGCTGCTGTGTTCCCACTCTCTGGCTCCCTGATAAAGACACATGTCCCAATTCTCCTGTGCTCTGTATGTGGTGTGTAACACTCACGTTTTGGTCGCAGATCTCTGCTGTCTTCGGTTCTTCCACCTCAGGAACCACCGCACACACATTAGGGAACTTCCACTCCATTTTATAAAAAAGAACTTTACTTGAACGTTTGAATACAACTTCACACAGCATGCAGCATTGATCACATACACCTTGGCGATGGACAGCGCCGGCTTGATGCCTCCAATCCCGGAGCCGGCGAAAGTTTTATCAGGTATCAAATCCTAGGGTGACACCAGTTCGGGCCGCACAAGGGTCATCTCAGCACCGGTGTCTCACAGTCCCATTGCTCTGGCGTGGCCTATGGTAACAGTCTGAAAGTTGTCAAGGGACCTCCCACGACCCCCACTCACACACAAAACAGTGGACAGATTCTGGGACGAGGATCAACTGCTCTCATTAGGGCCCACATGTGATCGACCCAGCAGTCTGCAGGACACCACTGCATACTCTGGAGCTTCTTCCGGTATGACTCAGGAGTCAAGTTGTACTGCCAGACCAGAGCCTGCTTGATGTCCTCATAGCTCAGGGTGGTCTCACTGTGCAAGTACCCAAAGATTTCCAGGGCCTTACCCCTAAGCTGAGGGGTTAGGAACCGGACCCACTGTTCCTCAGGCAGATGGTACTGATGGCAGTTTTTTTCAAATGCCAGCAAGAAAGTGTCCAAGCCCCCTCCTTTGTGCAGAAGGGAGAAGTCATTCGTCCATAGCTTCGGGACTCGGATCTCGGGGGACTTGCGACTTGCTGGGGCCTGCAGTTGGAGCTGGAACACATCTTTCTGGTGCTCGTGCTCCCGCTGACGTTCTGCTATGAGGGTCTCATAGGTGGCCCTGTCTCCAACCTGGAGACTCGCTAGGGAAACTTGTATGAGGGGGTCAGGTGAAGGGTAGCCCACTGCGGGACCGACCACTGGTGAATCTCTCTCTGGGGGGGCCTAAGTTGGACTCCCCTTCTCTTAGAGTGACGTGGTCTTCCACCTCCTCAACACCATACGGTGCATTGGCCATCTCCTTGGTTTTGGCCCTGGTGCCACTGGCCATCCTTGCACTCTATGGTCAGTGACACCCAACTGCCACCTGATGCACCCACACACACCTTACAGTATTTGCACTCGGACTGTCTAGTGCTGAGCTGATCTTAAGTGTCTGAGTATGCGTTACACACACACACTATTATCTTGATCCCACCGCTTGCCACCAATGCAAAGAAATTGGCAGCAGGAGGGACCCCACAGAATCCTACCACTGTCGGAACTGATGAATCCACACCCCACCACCTACCTGACGTCACAATTACGTGAGACGGAGCACGTAGTACGGATCTGTCATTTGCACCATCGTGACATTCCGCACCCCCTCGAGGACGTGTAAGGTCAGATTGGTACAGTTCTACACAGACAATGGGACCTCTGCTTATAAAATATATAATTCCCGGCATGACTATATTCTCAACTACAGCTGGAACTTTTATGCTGAAAGGGGCCCTGCCCACACATTCCCCTGTCATGACCTCACTGTGGGCTTGGCACCACTTCATGGTTTTATTAAGATCTCTAACTTCCACAATAACTCCTCGCTGGTTGATCGCAGAAGTTTCCATGTAATATCACATTTCTTATTACAAATTTACCTTTCTTTAGAGACTAGACATGACATATCTTCGGTTGGTCATTCCTGCCTTCTTGCATCATAGCACACCCGTACTGTTCTCAGATAAGGAAAAATATGTATATTGTTCCTTAGCTAACCCTGCCACTAAAAATATGTATCCTATCACAATCAGCGTTATAGAAACTCTGATATTCCATATTTCATTTCAGTGCCTACCAGACTGCAGCTTGAATACATGTGCAAATGGAGATGAGCTAAGCTTCAAAGGAATTCTAGGAGCTGTATCCTTTTCACCCAGGTGTCAATTCATCACTCCTGTCTCCATTTTATATGGTGATTAGCCTGAACACTTGGTGGATCCCGCTATTTGCATATGGGCAATTGGGAAGAGTGTAAGCTCTTGCTCCTTTGACAAATGGTAGATAGGGGAGGAGGGAAGAGTGAGTGGGATTTCGGAGGGGGAGAAAGATTCTCAATATTTCTATGACCGTGACATTTCCCATTCTCTTGGGATCTCGAAAATCTAGATTATGAATAACTAGGACATGCTATAATTCAATACAGAGTTATGGGAATACTGTATCTGACACAAAGGGCATGCTGCATGGCTGGGGTCCAAAGGGGGTCTTGCTGTGGCAGCTTCTTGGCTGAGAGCTGCTGTGAGACATTTGTCACTCGCTGCCTCTCTGCCCCCTCCCTTCTTAGCTGCAGAAGTGTCCAGTTACAACTGTATGCTGTAGACCTCTATAATCCCACCAAACAGGGCACAATGATTGACATGGGGTTAAATTTTCAATATTCTTCTCAAGGCAAAATCACATTAAAAAAAGATGGCATCACTTGCTAACTTCTGTGATCAACCAGTGAGAAGTTATTGCAGAAATTATAGATTTCATAAAACCATGAAGGACAGAGATGAGCCCACGTGAGGTCATCACAGGGGAGTGTGTGGGCAGGGCCACCCCTTCAACATAAAAGATCCAGCTGAATATGGGTCTATACTCATGCCGTGAGATACATATTTGTAAGCACAGGTCCTGCTCCATAACAGTCCATTGGAGCACCTCTCCTCCAGGTAAATTGAATAGTCTCTGATCTGTCTAGTAAGTTCTTCCATTAATACCTTTTATTTTGTGTAACTGTATATGTATTGTACTGTCCCTCTTTGTAAAATCCTTTGTATATTTTTTCATAAACCTTGCCTCCCTTTGGATTAAATATAAAATGTATTAGTCCTGTTTCTTCTGTTCTGTAATCGTTCCTCCCCCGAAGCCATACGCTACCAGAAAGCAGGAGTCCGATCAGGCCTGTATTTAGAACTGATCGGTGGTGGCAGTGAATACTATTAATTGGGTTATCGTGAAGCTGGCAATGATCGTATGGGGGCATATACACATTCAATGCGTTGAAATTCGGAGGCGTGTACGCCATACGCTCACGGCTTGCTTGCCGGTAACTACATAGTGAGTAATCAGGATAGTCTGTGTGTGCAAATCCCTGACAAATTGGTGGCAGCGGTGGGATATTGTAAGATCTCGCCGATGCCTTCCCCCATAGTTCACTATCCAGCTACATCTAATTTTCCTACTTGTCAACTGGGCATTCTGCATATGGGCTGCTTAGATTGCCCTCTTTTGTCCTATTGCAAAAGAGGAGGTGAGAGGGGTGAAGGAATGCCCCTTTACTAGTGGCTTCAGAAATTGCAATATTTTCTATGACACGGTGCAATACCACATTATTATGCTATATAGTGAAAATACCAGTTTCCTTCAAAGCTCTGATTCAGATCAGTTCAAATATAGTCGAGACAGGGACCTTCAGCATGCCACCAGCTTTCATTTTAACTCATCGGCCTCATCCCAGAGCGCCAATGGGAGCCAGCGGCATTTAAATGGTTAACAGCTGCGGCCGAAATGAAGCTCTGACTGCGACTGTTAGAGATAAAATGTCAGCTATATAGAAAGGGTTGTCCACTACTCAAACAGCTCTCAATCACAATATTTCCTACATATAAAACAGCTATAATCACCTTTTGTGCTGTTGCTGTTCTACCCAAGTCTGCGCTTAGTCTCCCAGGACTCGAGTGACCTCATATCACGCAGTCAGTAGCCATTTCGCTCTCACTTCCTTCAGACGAAAGGGACACCCTAAAGAAGTGTAATCTGCTGCTGCTCTCTGGCTGTCAGTTCTGTTCAAAGGATGAGAGAGTGATGCAGTTGTAGCGCCCAGAGGGTTCGGTTGCTACAAGGGTATTGCACCTTAACCAGAGGTGTGATATTCCACTCCCAGGTAAGGATGGAGTATGGACCAAGGCTAGGTTAGCTGCATACACACACTCCTCATTTCCGGGGGACAGTTCGCAGATGCTCCCATTTATTGCAGGCACAACTGACCATGTCCCTGGCTGGAGTGGGGAGGGGGGAGAGAACCCGGTGATGCAGGAGCAGAAGGGGATGGTTTCTGGAGCATAGGAAGGAGCTCATTGGTTGCAGGTCACCTGAGCTCAGACACAGTGAAGCAGATAAAAGGTGGGGGCCATCTTAGGAGAGTGTTCAGTCGGTTAGTTCAGAGAGGGAAGAAGTTCAGCCAGAGAGGGCTGACAGGGAGCTGAGGCTCAGCTTGGGCTCAGCTCCACGAGGCAGGCCTAGAGAAGAGGCCGGGGCCAGGAAGGAGAAGAGGAGAAGGAAGGAAGAAAGGTGGAGAGAAAGGAGTATAAAGGCTCCAGAAACAAGAAGGCAGAAGGGACCCTGAGAGAGAGAACTACATAACCGGACACTGGGATCCGAGGCTGTCAGGGTTGCAAGCCCGGCAGCAGATAACCTACCTGCGAGGGATTTTAGATCCCTGGGCCTGAGAAGCCTGGAGGCTCCGCCACACAGAGGGACTGGTACAGCACAGAGAAGCAACAGGTACCTAAGGCCCGAGTCACAAGCCATACAGGCGTAGTACACGGCCAGCTCAGGGACGTGGGCTATCACACCACTAAAGGGGGAGATAGTCAGCAAGGGCAGAGAGAACGGTAGGCCTACCCACTCACCCTGACCAGTGGGGCTCGCCTGAATGTTCTCAGACACCCAGGCCCATTCCTACCCTGTACTCCTGTTGGGTCATAAGTACCACCTACAATAAAGACCCTGGACTGTTTGAAGTAGACTCTGGACCTTTATTATTGCGGCCTGCACCATAACCCCCAGCATCCTATTACCTGCTCTGAGGCTACACTCTTCCCGTGGGGAGTTATCCTATCCCTGTGCTGCATATCTACATCAGCCTCAGCGGTCTACCTTGCAGCGGCGGTCCTCCCTGACCGCAATCCACGGGTGGCGTAGTCTGACATTCAAAACCCTACAAATAGATTGTCACAACATTTGGTCTGACCACCCTGAGCCACGGGATCAGGTTGCCACTACTACCCCCATCATCACACTGAAGCCCGGTTCCAAGTGCCTCACGGCCCAGGGGGTGAGTCACAGTCACTGATTGGCTGCAGGGATCCTATGATTAGTCATGCATGTGACTCGCCCCCTGAGCCGTGGGGTACCCGGAACTAGGCCTTCTAGTGTACGGTGCTGATGGGGGTAGTAGTGGCAACCCGATCCCGTGGCTCAGGGTGGTCAGACCAAATGCTGTGGCAGTCTATTTATAGTTTTGTGAATGTCCGACTACGCCACCCGTGGATTGCGGTCAGAGATAACCGCCGCTGCGAGGCAGACCGCTGAGGCTGGTATTAGTGTGCAGCACAGGGATAGGATAACTCCCCATGGGAAAAGTGTAGCCTCAGGGCAGTGAAAATGAATGCTGGGGGTGATGGTGCAGGCACAGCATAAATGACACAGAGTCCAATGATGCAGTCCAGGGTGTTTTACTCACAGTTGATATCCAAGTCACTTCTGTCAGCAAGGACTGCCCGAGCCGTGCTGTGTCCACCAGGTGAGGAGCTCGGTCAACCCCCAGGCAATTCAGGAGTATGGCACAGGACCCCCTTCTGTCCTTTCTCTGGCCTCTCGTGCCCCACCAGTGTCCTGACTTCTGTCCGGCTACCGCGGACCGTGTCGGGTAAGCATTGGCCTTCACTTCCCGCTATCCTATATGGTGCCTCCCTAGCAGGTTTAGCGGGGGGGGTCGCACCAATAAATGGTCACAACCTCCGGTTCTTGACTGAGGGTAGATTCGCCTCCACCAACTTAGGGATCCGGTACCTTTCCACGGCCTGACCCTTTCACCCGGTATAATGGGGTTTGCAATGGTTGCTGGCCGTTCTGCACTCTTAGGATCCCTCCTGCCTTCTTGTTTCTGGAGCCCTTCCACTCCTCTGTCTCTTCTCCTTCCTTCCTTCTTCTCTTCTTCTCTCTGGCCCCGGCCTTCTCTCTAGGCCTGCCTCATGGAGCTGAGCTCAGGCTGAGCTGCTGCTCCCTGTCAGCTCTCTCTCTTACTACTCCTACTATTCTCCTAGACTTGAGATGGCTCCCACCTTATATCTGCTTCTCTGTGCTGAGCTCAGGTGACCTGTACCCAATGCGCTCCTTCCTATGCTCCAGAAACCGTCCCCTTCTGCTCCTACACCACTGGGTTCTCTACCCCCTCCCCACTCCAGCCAGGGACATGGTCAGTTGTGCCTGCAAAAATGGGAGCACCATCGAGCTTTCCCCCGGAAATGGGGAGTGTGTGCGTGTGCAGCTAACTGAGCCCTGGTCCACACTCCATCCTTACCTGGGAGTGGAATATCACACCTCTGGTTGAGGTGCAATACCCCTGTAGCAACCGAACCCTTGGGGTGCTACACATGCCCCAGGAGACCAGACACAGACATCACTGGAATGGCGTTGGCTGCAGGATTCCCGTGATATGTCATGCATGCTCCAGGAGACCAGACACAGACATCACTGGAATGGCGTCGGCTGCAGGGTTCCCGTGATATGTCATGCATGCTCCAGGAGACCAGACATAGACATCACTGGAATGGCGTCGGCTGCAGGGTTCCCGTGATATGTCATGCATGCTCCAGGAGACCAGACGCCGACATCACTGGAATGGCGTCGGCTGCAGGGTTCCCGTGATATGTCATGCATGCTCCAGGAGACCAGACGCCGACATCACTGGAATGGCGCCCGCACCAGAGGAGAGCATAGCTGCTATTTCACATGATTGAAACCGTAATTAAGAAGGGGTTGTCTGAGTAATGGACAACCCCTTTATTTCAGTCTGCATCAGACACGTGTGGAAGGAGTTCAGCTCCTGAGCCGCCTCCACATGCGTTCACCTCAGCGCGGACGTACAGTTACGCCCATATATGCAAAGGGGTCAAATTCATATAAAACATTAAATGTTATTCTGAATTTATCTGCCTTTCATTCATTTCTAACAGTAAATCCTCATAGTAGTTGGTGCTCAGTTTTTCAGATTCAGAGCTCCAAATTTTCATAAGCAAAATTAAAGGGGAGGCATCATAAAAAAAGTTTTCTTTAAATGCATTCAAAAAAGTTGGCAATATTTTCCCATATCAAAATTTATATTTAAAATTAGAAATCTTAGAATTTTTTACACTGACCCCTGAGGCTATTCTATGTTCATATGTCCTGTTCTTTCAGGAAATCTACATTAACAGCAATAAACTCACTTAGACACTATGGGCCTCATTCAAAGCCAGAATACTAGTGTAAAAAGCTTTGAAAAGTCACAAAGTTTTAGCGCAACTCGAAGCTGGGCTGAAATTGTGACTTTTTAGCGTTCACACTCCATTTTCACCCAGCCCTGATAAAGTGGGCACCAGCAAAATTTTATAAGCTGTGGCATTCTCTGTGCGACATATCTTACTCCAGTCACTGACTGGAGTAAGATTATTGGCAAGGCACACACGGAGACACACAAGGCGCTCGCTAGTTCTCTGATAGTCCTGATTCATTGACCTCTGCATGACTCTAGCACACCGACCTCATCAAGATTAGCATGAACACCACCGGTCTGAAGTCAGGGCCTCTGTTTTGCATTGAAGCGTCCAATGAGCTTGTACAAAGATCATTGGGTGAAGGGGAGGGGAGTAAGGTCAGGTGTGACCTCAACTGTGATTGGTGGAACCTGCGTTATCAGCTGGATGTTACCGGTCATTGTAATCCGGCCTCTGATAAAAAGCTTTGCTGAAAATTCTTCCAGAAAGGACAGAAGTAAATGTCTAAAATAGCCCTGGTGGCCAGTGTGAAAACTGCAAGATTGTGAGAAGAAAGTATGAAAACATTAAAAAAACACACGGAAAACAAACTAATTTAAACATTTTCTGATGACTAGATCTGAGCGAATCGATTCAACGGGAATCAAGTTCATGTTGAATTTTTGTGCCTAAAATGAATGTCACCTTTTGAGACATTGCAGAAGATTGCATCAGTCAGAGAAGACGGGCTTTCCCAGAATGCCTTGCTGCCATCATATTAGGTCTTATCTGCATTGCACGCACGAGTTGTAGCAGTTTTAATGGATAGAACGTGTACTCAATGTATGGTGCTATTCACACACCAGTGTTTTTACGCACCCCTTGTGTCCATACAGAACACACAGAGCCATGTCCATTTTTTTTCCGGCAGCACGGATGACACGGAGGTCCAATAGTGGTCTATGGGTCGGTCAGTGTGCCATCAGTGTCCTGTACAAGTTTAACATTGTATAGGAGAAGCTTTGTAATTTCTTTATCCATCGGTGAAAAACACTGATCGAAAACTGAGGACACCGGTACCATTTTTTCACGTACATGTTTAAACCCTGCACATGTGAATGAGGCCTAACATAGTGTAGCTCAGACAATTAAGAAGGACTATTATAGCAAGTATAAAAGCAGAAGCAGGAAAGGAAGCAGCCATTTTGTGGTGAACCTGGATAGAGAAAAGTACATCACAGCTCACAGCCTAGCCATAGAAATAGGGAGAGAAAGCCATGAAACATGATAGAAAACAGACAGAGAGAGGGCGACATCAATGCAGTGAAGGGGATTAGTGTGTTAAGGAAAAAAGGGAATGGCGTCATACATGTTTTTCAGGGCAAGTAGAGGCTTTGGAAGACATTTGCAGAGAATGGAATTTCCTGGGAAAACTCTGCAAATGTAAGTTTCAAAAGTCTTGCTCATCTTTACTGATCGGTCATTATCCATTGGTGGCAGTTTTACCTATAGTATGTTCCCCTCCATACAGGGCAGTAACTCCCCTGTGGGCCTCATTGTTCCAGTTACCTTACACATCTTCCTTCCGTGTAGTGCACATTCCCATCATCTTCATGCTTTCCCATCCTGCACAGCCGGCTGCAGCGGAGGAGGATCAGGACAAATTCCTATCCTCCTCCTTGAGGGATAAGAGGGAATGTGGCGCCATCACCCTGCTCCATGCTGCTCTACTCCTCCAAGCTAATTACTCTAAAGGCAAAACCTGGGACTGAGCTTTATATTAACTCTTCTCCTCCCGCCTTCTGGATGCTACATAGCTAATCTGTTGGGTTAACCCTGTAGTGTGTAAAGTGCTGAATTATACAACAGTGATATGTCTTCTACTCACAAAAATGGTGTAAGTGTGATGAGTGTTTTTGATCAGTTTCATCACAGTTTGGTCAGGGTTCATTAGCTTTTCTCAGCTGAAAATAAAACTGATGAATGTTTCTCCCCCTTCTCATAACCAACAGTCCATTTCATGACTGGCACACAGATGACATCCAAATGCTGTCCACATTTTTTGCGGCCTAATAGACTTGCATTGGTGATACTGTATATAATTTTGTGTGGACCACTTAGGCCTCATTCAGACATCAGGTTTTTTCATGTACGAGAAAAATGGAGCGAGTTTAATCAGTGATTTTTACCTTAGGTTGGTCAGAATTACATCAGTACTTTTCCCATCGGTCAGTCAAAAACGGACAAACTTCATCCGAGTTCTGGCCCATCTTTTAACAGACCCGGACACTTTCATTGATGAATTTGATCTGACACTTGAATCAATATAAAACATATCTCAATGAAAAATCATGGGCATGTGAGCATCCCCATAGACTGTCATAGGTACACATGCTACCTGTGAAAAAAATAAAAAATAGCATAGAAACTAACACGTGAATGAGCCCCAAGACTGTGAAAATACACTGGCATGTAAACAGGCCCATAGACATGGGTGTACATAGAAATCATGGGATCCCATAGCAGAAGTGCTAGTTGCCCCCCACCCAACAAAAAAAATAACATTCGACGGGGTCACAGAAGAGCAGATCTCACAACTTTCCAGCCTTTAGAAAGTAATTTTCCTCCTACTGAAGCCCCAGATTCCTCTTTCATTGCATGTTTAAAGTATGATACCAACAAAAGTGCCCAACAAACACAGTATGTGAATTCTTTCACAGTACCCTGGACATGCACATAATGATGACCCTACTGTACTCTACTTCAACTCCCCCGGCAAAGTATGGTGACCGTGACACAGTGTGATCCCCCAGCTTTGGCCCCCACACAGCCCTCTATAAAGTATAATAGGTCATCATACAGTATAATGGCCCCACACCTCGCCATGCTGTATAATGGCCCCCACTAGCTCTCCAAACAGTACAACCAAACAGTGCAATGACCCCCACGGCCCTCCACATGGTATGATGGTCCCCACTCAAACCTTCACACTGTATAATTGCTTGCATACAGTATATTGGCCCTCACATAGCCCTCCACAAAGTATAAAGGCTCCCACATAGCCCTAAGAAATATTATAATAGCCCCCACATAGCCCTCTATATACTATAATGGGCCCCATATTCCTCCATATTGTATAATGCAAAATCATAATCTTTTATATAGTGTGCTGAACCCTATAGTCCTCCATATAGTATCATGCACTCCCCATAGTCTTCCATATAGTATAATGCACTCCCCATAGTCCTGCATATAGTATAATGCAATCCACATAGTCCTCCATACAGTATAATGCACCCCATATTCCTCCATATACTATAATGCACTTCCCATAATCCTCCATATAGTATAATGCACTCCCCATTGTTCTCCATATAGCATAATGCACTCTCCATAGTCCTCCATATAGCATAATGCACTCCTCCATATAGTAAAATGCACTCCTCATAGTGCTCCATACAGTAAGATGCACTCCTCATAGTCCTCCATATAGTATAATACACTCCCCATAGTCCTCCATACAGTATATGGCACTGCCGATAGTCCTCCATGTAGTATAATGCACTCCCCATAATCTGCCATATAGTATAATGCACTCCCATAGTCCTCCATATAGTATAACACACTCCCCATAGTTCTCCATATAGTATAATGCACTCCCCATGGTCCTATATAGTCCATACAGTATAATGCACTCCTCATAGTCCTCTATACAGTACTATGACCACCACAATGTGTTCATTGATTTTAAAAAAAAATACTCACCTCTCCTCCATGTTCTCCGCTGCTCAGGTCTATGCAGCAAGCATTCTGAAGTGCTTGCACATCTCAGGGCAGTGGATGCCATGTAATGATGTCATAGGGCCCGCTGTACTGAGACGTCAGATGCTGAGGAAGAATGACGAAGTAGGAAGTCACAGGCCCCATAGTACTCGCGTGGCCTATGTTCCAACAATGAGCTTTTGGTTTGCTTTTGACACTAATTATTTTCTGTGGCAAAAACTGAGTGTTTTACAATTCAAGCAAAGTGGATGGAATTTATAGAAACCTCATGGCCACTGTGCTTTAATTTTATTCAGCGTAAACTGAGCTGCGGTGTGTGTATCAAATCCACATCATGTCAATTTCTCTTGTGAGTATGCTGAGTTTTATGTGTGGATTTTCCCCATAGATTTTCATTAGATGCCGAAAATCTGCAGGTAAAAACGCACATACATAGTCCTGCATATAGTATAGTGCAATCCACATAGTCCTCCATACTGTATAATGCACTCCACATAGACCTCTATATAGTATAATGCACCCCATATTCCGCCATATAGTATAATGCACTCCCCATAGTCCTCCACATAGTATAATGCACTCCCATAGTCCTCCACGTAGTGTAATGCACTCCCCATAGTCCTCAATGTAGTATAATGCACTTCCATAGTCCTCCATATTGTATAATGCACTACCCATAGCCCTCCATACAGTATAATGCACTACCCATAGTCCTCCATATAGTATAATACACTCCCCATAGTCCTCCATATAGTATAATGCACCTCCATCGTCCTCCATACAGTATAATGAATTCCCCATGGTCCTCTATACATTACTATGACTACCAAAATGTGCTCATTGATTTAAAAAAAAAAAATACTCACCTCTCCTCCTTGTTCCCCGCTGCTCCGGTCTATGCAGCAAGCATTCTGAAGCGCCTGCACATCTCAGGGCAGTGGGTGCCATGTAGTGATGTCATCAGGCCCGCTGTGCTGAGACGTCAGACGCTGAGGAAGAATGATAGAGGAGGAAGTCACAGGCCCCATAGTACTCTTGTGGGTTATGTTCCCACAATGAGCTTTCGGTTTGTTTTTGACAATATTTATTTGCTGTGGCAAAAACAGAGTGTTTTGCAGTTCAAGCAAAGTGGATGGGATTTTATAGAAACCTCATGGCCACTGTGCTTTAAAGGGGTTGTCCACTACTTTCACATTGATGCCATATCCATAGGATAGGGCATCAATTTATGTTTGCCCGGGGTCCCGCACACAGCACCCCCGCCATCAGCTGTTATCGGTGCCGGCGGTGGCCGCCGGCCGGAAGTGCTTACCTTCCGGTGACTGGTCGCCATGTTGTAGTGGTCGGCACTTGTTAGTGCACATCAAACTGCCATTCAATTGAATGGGAGGCGGATGTGCAGTACCGCAGGCAAGTACTTCCGGCCGGTGGCCGCCGCCGCCAGCACCGATAACTTCTGATCGGCAGGGGTGCTGCGTGCAGGACCCCGGCCGATCATACATTGATGCCCTATCTTATGGATATGACTCGCCCCCTGGGCCGTGGGTTACCCGGAACCGGGCAATAGGGCAATAATGGGGGTAGTAGTGGCAACCCGGTCCATGGCTCAGGGTGGTCATACCAAATGTTGTGGCAGTCTATTTGTAGGGTTTTAAATGTCCGACTACGCCACCCGTGGATTGCGGTCAGGGTTAACCGCCGCTGCAGTGCAGACCGCTGGGGCAGATGTAGGTGTGCAGCACTAAGTAGTATAACTCCCCACGGGAGGAGTGTGGCCCCAGGGCAGTATATAGATGGATGATGGAGGGGATGATTCTGACCGCAATAGCCAGGAAACGGAGGCCTCTTAAACAGTTCAGGGTCTTTATTAGAACAGGTGAGACGACCCAAAAACAGTCCCGGCTAGGAGGGGGCCTGGATGTCTGAGAACAAGTGGGAAACTGGCCCTGGTCAGGGTGAGGGTGAAGGCCTACCATGCTCTCTGCGCTCTTTCTGGCTATTTCCCTCCTTGTGGTGTAACAGCCCACGTTCCTGAGCTCACCGTGTCTTCTCGCCCGTATGGCTTGCAACTTGGGTCCCTTTCTACTCTTGGCCTGGTGCAGCTTTGCTGGTCCCTTCTGCTGTGGCGGAACCTCCGGGCTTCTTAGGCCAAGGAACATACAGTCCCCTGCGGGCTGGTTATTTGCTGTAGGACTTGGATTCCTAACAGCCTCGGACACCAAGTCCGGTAGATCAGTTTCTCTCTCAGCCAGGACAGGCTCTCCTCGCCTTCCGTCCCTGGCTCGTGGCTCCTCTACTGCCACACGACCTCCTCAGCTTCAGCTGAACTGGCTCTCCCTTCTCTGGGACACTTCTCACTCCAGAGACAGGTCGTCCAGAACTCTCTAACCCTGCCCCCAGTTCCAGCTTTTATAGGGTCAGCCTGCTCCCCCTACTGACTTGGGACAGGAGGTGCTGCATGCTAATGGTCCCTGACCGGAGAACCTCCCCCTTGCTCTCAGACACAGCTTTATTATACATTTGTGGCATCCAGGCCAGGGTGACACATTCCCCCCTAGTAAAACTTAGTACTCCGGGACTAACAGGAAACACAAATATAGGTTATAAATCTTCCAGCGAGCTGGCATTTGCCCCTTAGTGCTTCGGGTTGACCTACGTAACCCACTGTCTGGTGGTGGTCTAACCTGGTTTTTCTCACTAGCGCTCGGGGTGCAGTCACTGGCTAAACTTACAGGCAGGGCAGGCAGCTGTCTGCGGGTCCTCTGGCTTACCGCAGGCATGGCAGGCTCACTGTCAGCAGAGGGTTGACTCTCCTGGGCTGCTGGTACAGGCCCTTCTGCCTCTGGAACTGCTTGTTCTTCTCCACCTTCCTGCTCTGGTGTAGGTTGTTGCTGAGCCGGTTGCAGGAAATGCAGGACGGGTACCACTATGGCACCGTTTATTCGAGTCCAGGACTGAGGGAATTCTCCGAGAATGGTGCTGATCATTTCTTCCTTGTCCTCTGCGGGTTCAAGGTCACTTTGATCCTCTTCTGCACTACGGAGTTGCTCGGGGCACATTTTTAGGTGGTCTCTGGAGACGGTACTAGTGGTTTCTCCTCCATCCTTAGTGACCACGCACACCTTCGGGTTGTCGTGATCAGACTGCAGTACTGTGTAGGGTTCCCTTTCCCACTGGTCATCCAGCTTGTGTAGCCTTCTCTTTCGCTTCAGAACCTGCTCACCAGGTTCCAGGGGACAAGCAGGGACGTGTTGGTTGAAGAGCCTCTCTTGCTTTTGTCTCGCCTGGGCCAGGCTCTTCTCCACACTCTCCTGTACCTTCTTGTACTGCAGTCGCCTTTCCATATCCCAGTCCGCATCTGGGGAGGTGTCCTTGGGTGTTAGGACTCCCATCTCCAGGTCTATGGGCAGCTTACCTGGTCTGGCTCTCATCAGGTAAGCCGGGGTGCAGTTTGTAGCATTCACCGGGATATGGTTGTATAAGTCTATCAGGTCCGGCAGTTTTTCTGGCCACAGGCTGCATTCCTCCAGGGGCAACGTCTTCATGAGATCAATGACTATATTGTTCATTTTCTTACACATCCCGTTGGTTTGTGGGTGGTAAGGCGTTGTCCGAATCTTCTTACAGCCATAGAGGTTGCAGAACTCTTGGAAGATTTTGGCCTCGAATGCAGGACCTTGGTCTGTCAGGACCTGTTCTGGATACCCGTGTGGGTGGCAGAAGGTTTGCTGGAAGGCTCTGGCCGCCGTTTGAGCTGTCAAGTCTTTTACCGGGACCACCACTAGAAATCGGGAATAGTGGTCCATGATTGTCAGGGCATAAACGTATCCTGACCGGCTTGGAGCCAATTTGACGTGGTCCAGAGCTACCAGCTCAAGAGGCTGCTTGGTGACGATGGGCCTCAAGGGTGTCTTCTGGCTGGTGCGGTCCTTCCTCCTTAGATTACAAGGGCCACAGTCTCTGCACCACTTCCCTACAGCCCCTCTCATGCTGATCCAGAAGAACCGTCCTCTTAGCAGGAACTCCAGTTTCTTCCAGCCGAAGTGCCCCGCTCTGTCATGGTAAGCCTCCAGGACCACAGCTGCATCTCGCCTTGGGACGACTTGCCAGGTCAGCTCGTGCGTCCGGTGGTTGACGAGTCTTCTGCACAGCTTACCTTCATAGAGGAACAGCCTGCTCTTCTCTTTCCATAGCTGCTTGGCTTCCTCTGGGGCATCCGGATCTAGACGGACGTCTTCTCGGGTCAGCAGGTCTTTCACCATGCGGACTGCAGGGTCACTATCTTGGGTCTTGGCCCAGCTGTGGTGAGGTAGGGGATTGATCATGATGGTTGTTAAGTCTTCCTCCTTCACGCGGTGGGAATATTGAGTGGCCCCATACCGGTGGAATGCAGGGAGCTGTTATGAACTGCTACAAACACTAAGGAAAGAAAGGAAAACTGTCCCTACCATAGGACTAAGCTGATTCCCTACGATGCAGCGGGGGACCTGTTCCTTGTGAACAGACCCGCCTAAGTCCTCGGCTAGTCCGAACGCTGACCTATAGATATAAGGGAGGGGTCCCTACAAGAACTAAGGACTGGGATATAGTTGGACACCTCCTAGCAGAAATTGTAGCAGAGCAAAGACAAACAAACAAACAAACAGAAGTACTAGTGGTCAAAAGACCAAGCAAAATACAGAGTAAGGTACAAGGCACCTGGCTAGCTTAAGAGTAAATGTAACACTGAAGTCCTGCAAGGCCAGGAGGGCGGAGCTGGATAATATAGGCAAAAAGTCATGTGACCAGCAAAATAGAACCCTCCTGTTAGTTTTTTCTAACAGTACCCCCTCTTCAATGAGGATCCTCCGGATCCTCCAGGCCCAGGTCTATCAGGAAACCTCCTGTGAAACGCTCCGACAAGTCTAGGAGCAGAGACATCATCCGCCCTTACCCAGGAGTTATCCTCGGGACCGAAACCCTTCCAAGCGACGAGATACTGCAATCTCCCTCTATGCCATCTAGAATTAAGAATGCGAGAAATTTTATATTCACCTTCTTCCTCCACCGGAGGAACAGAGACAGTGGCGTCCCTATCAGAAACATCAGCTTTTTTCAATAAGGAAACATGAAACACCGGATTAATCTTCCAGGAGGTAGGAACCTCCAACCTAACAGCAGATTGGTTAACTACCTGAAGCACCTTAAACGGACCTACAAACTTCGGGCCCAATTTCTTAGAAGGAATCCTCAACCGCAGATTCCTAGAGGACAACCAAACCATGTCACCAACAGTATCAAAACCTCTTGACGTTTCCTGTCAAAGTACCTCTTGGATTTTTTGTTGGCCTCTTGAAGGTTACGACGTACATCAGTCCAAACTCTCTCCAAATCATCGGAAAAATTCTCCTCCTCCGGCACAGCCGATACCAATTTGGAGAATGACCCAAACGACGGATGTCTCCCAGTACAACAAAAAAAAGGAGAACACCCAGCAGAAGAGGATGTATGGTTGTTAAGAGCAAATTCAGCCAGTGGCAGAAACTCAGACCACCCCTCTTGATTGTCAGCCACAAAACAACGCAAGAACTGTTCAACATCCTGGTTCTTTCTTTCTGTCTGTCCATTAGACTCAGGATGATAACCAGACGAAAATGACAAATGGACTCCCAACCTGTCACAAAAGG
Source organism: Phyllobates terribilis (assembly GCF_046119375.1). Taxonomy (NCBI): domain Eukaryota; kingdom Metazoa; phylum Chordata; class Amphibia; order Anura; family Dendrobatidae; genus Phyllobates; species Phyllobates terribilis. The sequence goes on along the minus strand of NW_027362920.1, from coordinate 1,272,410 downwards.
CATGCCAAAAACGAGCCACGAACTGAGGTCCCCTATCGGAAACAATGTCGGAAGGAACGCCATGGAGCCTGACAATTTCTTTAACAAAAGCCTTAGCGAGTGTCCTGGCGCAGGGCAGTTTGATGAAGGGAACCAAGTGACACATCTTGCTAAAACGGTCCACGACCACCCAGATAACAGTGAAACCCTCAGAGGCAGGAAGGTCAGTAATAAAATCCATAGCAAGATGCGTCCAAGGAGCACTAGGAACCTCCAGAGGGCAAAGCAACCCCGCAGCAGGAGCATGTGAAGACTTAGATCTAGCACACACAGTACATTGACGCACCCACTTAATGACTTCCTTCTGCCACCCAGGCCACCAAAAACTGCGACCTACAAGTCTCTTAGTCTCCGAAATTCCTGGATGACCTGCCAACCGAGACTTATGACACTCCACAAACAAATCTCTCATAAAGTTCCTAGGCACAAACAACCTTCCATGGGGAGTGTTAGATGGGGCATCCTCCTGGGCTTTCAGAATCCCATCTTCCAAAACGGAGTCCAATGCTGCTATCACAACACCTTCCTGTAAAATGCTCTCCTCCTCCTCGGTACCAACCATGGGAGAAAAACTGCGAGATAAAGCATCAGCTTTTACATTCTTGGTACACGGGATGTAAGTAACAGAAAAATTAAACCGCGAAAAAAAAAGTGCCCACCTAGCTTGACGGGCATTCAAGCGCTTGGCAGCATCAAGATAGATCAGATTCTTACGATCAGTAAAAACCTGAATGGTAAATTTAGCACCTTCCAAGAGATGACGCCAATGTTCAAATGCGAGTTTAATCGCCAGCAATTCCCGATTACCGACATCGTAATTAAGTTCGGTCTCAGAAAATTTTTTTGAAAAAAAATCACAGGGATGTACTCCATCCTTGTTTTCCTGAGACAAAACAGCACCGACCCCCACCGAAGAAGCATCAACCTCGACCAAAAAAGGCTTGGTCTCATCAGGCTGCATAAGGATGGGGGCAGAACTGAACCTCTCCTTGAGATACACAAAAGCTTCAATGGCCTCAGTAGTCCACTGAACCGTATTCGCACCTTTCCTGGTGAGATCGGTCAGCGGCTTAACAATTATAGAAAAATTCTTAATGAATTTTCTGCAATAATTGGCGAAACCCAAAAATCTCTGTATTGGTTTCAAACTAATAGGTCTAGGCCATTCCTGCACCGCCTGAACCTTCACCGGATCCATCTCAAAGCCCTCACTGGAGATAATGTAGCCCAAAAAACTAATTCTCTGCACAGCGAACTCACATTTCTCCAGTTTAGCAAAAAGTGAATTGTCGCTTAACAACTGCAATACCTCACGTGCGCTCTGCCAATGAGACTCCAGATCCGGCGCAAAAATCAAAATGTCATCCAAATACAACACCACATTCTTACCGATCAACGTTCTTAGGATGTCATTAATAAGGTTCTGAAAAAAAGCTGGTGCGTTGGTAAGACCAAAGGGCATAACCAGATTCTCAAAATGACCCACTGGAGTGTTAAAAGCAGTTTTCCACTCATCACCTTCCTTCATACGTAACAAATTGTATGCCCCCCGGAGATCAATCTTAGAGAACCACTTGGCCCCCACTAACTGGTTGAACAAGTCAGGAATTAATGGCAGTGGGTAGGAATTGCGTACTGTAATTTTATTAATTTCGCGAAAGTCCAGACATGGACTTAAACCGCCGTCCTTTTTTTTTCCAAAAAAAAATCCAACAACCACAGGTGACTTAGAAGGTCTAATGTGACCGGCGGCCAAGCTTGTCTGTATGTATTCCTCCAAGGCCTTTCTCTCAGGGATAGTAAGATTAAATAAGCGACTCTTGGGAAGAGTTGCTCCAGGGACAAACTCAATAGTACAATCATAGTCCCTATGAGGAGGCAAAACTTGCAACTCCTCCTCTGAAAAAACCTTCCAAAAATCCTGAATAGGTACAGGTAATTCCCCTCTTTCCACAGCAGCAATGCGACCGTTACAACATCTATCATAACACTTAGGACTCCAAGACTTAATTTCATTGGTAGACCAGTCCAGTACAGGATTGTGCAATTTTAACCAAGGTAACCCCAAAACCACTGGAGCAGGCAAATTATTTAACCGGTTCCCGACCGCCCACTGTAGATAAACGTCGGCGCTTGCTGGGCTCTGTGCAGCGCCGATGTTTAAAAACGGTGGGTGGTCTCGCAGCGCTCAGAACCCCCAGGGTCCTGCAAGCGCTGCGATTCCGGTGCAGAGCGTTAGCTCTGACAGGGGACATCATCGGGACCTGATTGGATCAGGTCCCAGTGATGTTAACCCTTTGCTATGTTCTAAATGCCGCGATCTATAGTGATCGCGGCATATAGAAGATAGACAGAGGAGAGGGGGTCGTCTTACTTACCTCTCCGACGACCCCTGATACCTTCCAGGACCTGGGGTAGCTATGGCAGCTGGAGGTCACATGACCACCTCCAGATCTGCCATATATGGTGTCCTGCCTGGCTCAGCCTGCAGCTGAAGCCTGGCAGGAGACATGGTGTGAAACAGTCAGCAAAGATCTCATGTAATGTAATACATGTCTATTACATTACATGAGATCAGTGATCAGAAAAATAAAAATTAATGTCCCATACAGGGACTAAGTAAAAATGTAAAAAAAAGTTAAAAAAAAGTTTTTAAACTGTTAAAAAAAAATCACAAAATAAATAAAAAATAAATAAAATATTAAACCAATAAATCCGTATATTTTTACAAAACCAAAAAAAGTACACATATTTGGTATCACCGCGTCCGAAACAACCCAAGCTATAAAAGTGTCACACTAATTAACTCCTTCTGTGCACACCGTAATAAAAATAAATAAAAAACGGGGCAAAAAAATATGCTTTTTCATCATATCGCCAAACAAAAAGTGGAAAAAAATGTGATCAAAAAGCAAAATAGAAATAAAAATGGTACCGCTGAAAACGTCATCTTGTTCTGCAAAAAAAAAGCCGCCATACAGCTCCATCAGCCGAAAAATAAAAAAGTTATAGCGCTCAGAATAAAGCAATGCAAAAAAAATATTTTTTTCTATAAAATTGTTTTATTGTGTAAAAGCGCCAAAAAATAAAAAAAATACAGTAAGTGTAGCATCGCTGTAAATGTACTGACCCGAAGAATAACGCTGCCTGATCACTTTTACCACACGCAGAACGGCATAAAAAAAACCCCTCAAAAAACAATTCCTGAATTGTTGGTTTTTGTTAATTTTACCTCCCAAAAAACGGAATAGAAAGCGATCAAAAAATGTCACGTACCCAAAAATGGTACCAATAAAAATGTCAACTCGTCCCGCAAAAAACAAGCCATCACATAACTCTGTCAGCCAAAATATGGAAAAATTATAGCTCTCAAAATATGGTGATGCAAAAACTAGATTTTGCAAAAAAAAGCGTCTTTTAGTCTGTGACAGCTGTCAATCATAAAAACCCGATATGATTCTGGTATCGCTGTAATCACACCGACCCGAAGAATAAAGTAATCTAATCAGTTATATCACACGAGGAAAGGAGTAAAAAATAAATAAAACCAATTCTTCACCGGCTACTGATTTGTTTATTATGTCTCCCAAAGATCGCAGTAAGGCTCTGCCCACATTTATCCTGCGCTCTGCGCTGAGCGCTTACACAAGAGTTTCCGTGTAAATCTCTGAAATACGTGATTCAGACAAAACCCATGACGGAAGATTCCCTCTAATGAGGCAGATATAGGCCACTGTGGATGCCGTCTGGCCTGGGATCCCACGGTGTCATTTGTTTTAGGCGTGCATAAAAGTGCGGTTGGCCACAGTTTTGTGCACTTCTGAAAAAAAGGACACCGCTAAACAGAGGCCAGACGGAGTCCAGAGTAACTCTGCTGCCTCATTATAGTGAATGGATCCCGCAGGGGTTTCATCTGAATTACATCACTTGGAAATTTAGATGGAAACCCCGATGTAAGTGCTCAGCCTAGAGCGCCGGATAAATGTTACGTAAAATGTTCCCAATAAAAGCTTCAACTCAGTCCTCAAAAAAAGCTAGTCCCCACTCAGGTCCGTCATCTGTTAAAAATATAAGGGACTTCCAAGTTACTGGTAGCAGAAAGGCTCTGGAAAAGCGAAATGGCCCTTGCCCCCCAAAAGAAATTCAGAAAATGTTGTGCTCCCAAATTCAAATGCCTATTCTACAATAATTTGTTCTCCAATTGTCAAATAGCACTCCGTCCCCCCAGATCTCGCCGTATGGCTGAGCGGTACAATACAGCCACATATGGGGTATTGACACTTTTAGTAGAAATTGTGTGACACATTTCGGCACCATTTTTACCCATTGCCCTGTGTGAAAATGTAAAATCTGAGGGTAAAACATTTTTTTGTGGTAAAAATATAATTATGCTTTTTTCACTGCCCAATGGTATAAATTTAAAAATTAAAAAATACTCACTACTTCCCTAGATGAATTCCTTGAGAGATGTAGTTTACAAAACGGGGTCACTTGTGGGGGTTTCTGCTGTTTAGGCATGTCAGCGACTCTTCAAATGTGACATGGTGTCTGCCACCTATCCCAGCCAACATAGCGCTCCTTTCTCTTCCGAACCCTGCCGTACACCAAAGCAGTGCTTTTCCCCCACATATGGGGTATCGGCGTACTCAGGAGAAATTGCACAACAAATTTCATGGTGCAATTTATCCTGTTACCCTTATGATAATGCAAAATTAGGGAATGAAAAACATTTTTTGTGGGAAAATTGTATTTTTACGGCTCAATATTATAAACTTCTGTGAAGCACTTGGGGTGCAAGGTGCTCACCACACATCTAGATAAGTTTCCTAAGGGGTCTAGTTTCCAAAATGGTGGCACTTGTGGGGGGTTTCCACTGTTTAGGCACATTAGGGGCCCCCCAAATGCGACATGGCGTCTGCTAATTATTCAAACAAATTTTCCATTCAAAAAGTCAAATGGCGCTCCTTCCCTTTCAAACCCTGCCATGCGCCCAAACAGTAATTTGCCTCCACATATGGGGTATCGGCGTGTTCAGGAGAAATTGCACAACAAATTTCATGGTGCAATTTATCCTATTACCCTTATGATAATGCAAAATTAAGGGATGAAAAACGGTTTTGTGGGAAAAATGTGAAAATTTTATTTTTACAGCTCAATATTATAAACTTCTGTGAAGCACCTTGGGGTTCAAGGTGCTCACCACACATCTAGATAAGTTCCCTAAGGGGTCTAGTATCCAAAATGGTGTCACTTGTGGGGGGTTTCCACTGTTTAGGCACATCAGGGGCTCCCCAAATGCAACATGGCGTCCGCTAATTATTCAAACAAATTTTACATTCAAAAAGTCAAATGGAGCTCCTTCCCTTTCAAACCCTGCCGTGCGCCCAAACAGTGGTTTGCCTCCACATATGGGGTATCGGCGTGTTCAGGAGAAACTGCACAATAAATTTCATGGTGCAATTTATCCTATTACCCTTATGATAATGCAAAATTAAGGGATATAAAACGTTTTTGTGGGAAAAATGTGAACATTTTATTTTTACAGCTCAATATTATAAACTTCTGTGAAGCACCTTGGGGTTCAAGGTGCTCACCTCACATCTAGATATGTTCCCTAAGGGGTCTAGTTTCCAAAATGGTGTCACTTGTGGGAGGTTTCCACTGTTTAGGAACATCAGGGGCTCTCCAAACGCAACATGGCGTCTGCTAATTATTCAGACAAATTTTACATTCAAAAAGTCTAATGGCGCTCCTTCCCTTCCGAGCCCTGCAGTGCGCACAAACAGTGGTTTTCCCTCACATATGGGGTATCAGCGCGCTCAAGAGAAATTGCACAAAAAATTTTGGGGTCCATTTTTTCCTGTTACCCCTGTGAAAATAAAAAAAATTAGGTCTAAAGTAACATTTTTGTGAAAAAAGTTAAATGTTAATTTTTTTCTTCCACATTCCAAAAATTCCTGTGAAGCACCTGAAGGGTTAATAAAGTTCTTGAATGTGGTTTTGAGCACCTTGAGGGGTGCAGTTTTTAGAATAGTGTCACTTTTGGGTATTTTCTGTCATAAAGACCCCTCAAAGTGACTTCAAATATAATATGGTCCCTAAAAAAATGTTTTTGTAAATTTTGTTGGAAAAATGAGAAATCGCTGGTCAACTTTTAACCCTTATAGCTCCCTAACAAAAAAAAATTTTGGTTCCAAAATTGTGCTGATGTAAAGTAGACATGTGGGAAATGTTATTTATTAACTATTTTGTGTGACATATCTCTCTGATTTAAGGGCATGAAAATTCAAAGTTTGAAAATTGCAAAATTTTCAAAATTTTTGCCAAATTTCCGATTTTTTCACAAATAAACGCAAGTGATATCAAAGAAATTTTACCACTATCATGAAGTACAATATGTCACGAAAAAACAATCTCAGAATCAGGGGAATCCGTTGAAGCGTTCCAGAGTAATTACTTCATAAAGTGACAGTGGTCAGAATTTAAAAAATTGGCCCGGTCACGAAGGCAAAAACAGGCTCTGGAGCGAAGTGGTTAAAACATTATCTTTCTTATTATTCTAACATTTGGCAAATATTAAAAATTATGGTAATCCTAATTGACCTAAAACGGGAAAGGTTTATTCTTATTTCATGTCAGATTTTGAGAAAAACATGCATATGTGTCTTTTTATATAGTGTATGTAAACTTCTGGTTTCAACTGTATATATGTATATATGTGCACATCTCATTGCTATAGCAAATCAGTGGGAGTCATCAACAGTGATAAAATAATAGAAAAAAAGGAAGAAAATTGAATCCTTAGAGGAAAAGTAAGATGATTTGTCTAAAAAATGCCAGTGTAAGGAGGCTCGTAAGCTCCCCGGGGAGCCATTGCATGGTTTATAAGCCTCCTTACTCTAGCATTTCACTCTCCTCACTAGGATCTAAGGGGTAAAGTTTTTCCTTCTGAAGTCTCTCACACAGCTAAATCAGATCTCATGCTTTGCACTGCTGAGGGGCAACACCCCGAAACACCATGGCTGCAAATTGAGATTCTAGTTTCTTACAGACTGGACCAGTCATTGGGGAAGCCCTCACTGTTTCTTTCTGGATAGATTCCACTTCCTACCACTATGAAATGGAATAAATGCTATGTTTTAGAGAAATTAACAATAGTAATGGTAATAATCTGACACCATATGATAGCAAATCCAAGCAACATGCCGTCATTTGTAACAATGGGAAAGCCTTTTTTTAAGAGGTTGTCCAGAATAAGGATGCCATATTTCATCGCTTTGTGGAAAAATAGGTAAATCGTTTCTCATGTTATATTCTCTGAACTGTAAATCATAAACAGTTGCACAAATTTGGTTGAATGCCAGTGGACCCAAAAAAATGCTAATTTCTAATAGTAAATTTAAAAATGACTTTTTTTTACTTTTATTTATTTCCAGATAAAGTTAAAGATCGAGGCTCTAATACAATTGGGTCAAGATTGAACCGTGTCGAGGACAAGGTAAGAAAATAAGATAGAACCATATATATTTATATTATGCACAGCTACTACTTACACATACACACATGGAGTACAGGATATACAGACAATTACCACATACTACATACAGAAGATTCCTCACTCTCTGAAAAAGTGTAAAATACATAATGGTGCATCCAGACACCAATTCTACAGCGCTGCTCACACACTGCAAAGAGTCTAAATACCTGTGGTCATCTGTGACTTCAACACACAAGTTAAGGTGGCCACACACAATAACTGAACGTTGATTGCTGGTTCGGCCGTCCACTACCTCTCCCAACTCTCATACACGAGAAGGTTTGGCTTGGTTAAATGTTCATGTGTTTTCAAAGTGGAGAACTGTGAAAATCACTGCCAAACGGCTCTGGCAGCAGCTTATCACCTGAATAACAAAAGGGTCGGGCATTAAGGGTCAGGCAGTTTGAATTTTACCTCCTCTGACCTCATCTGTCAGGGAAGAGTCTGGATGTCCCCTTAGACTATTAGCTTAGTCTATTGTGTATGGAGGCTTAAAGGGGTTTTCCATTACTCAGACAACTCCTTCTCAATCCATATGTGTGTCCCCCAGTAAAATAATAACACCTATACTCACCTCCAGTGCCAGCACTATTCCAGCGGTGTCTGCACTGGCTCTCCTTCGGATTGCGTGTGTCATGGGTGTGTCAGAAGTGACAGACAGTCATCCTGCAGTTGGTTGCAGGAGATCTCTTCATTTGGTCTTACAGACAACTTCTTAGAATATGTATCTCTAGGACCCAGGGGCTAGCTTCCTCGGGCTAATTAACACCCTGGCCTGGATGTATAAATACCTGTTGTGAGCCAGAGGGAGGTGCCAGCGATATTCATTGCCCCTTGTGAAGGCTTGAGCAAGAGCAGTACTTCTATCTCTCTGGTGCTAGAGAACGTGTGCGCATTTGTCTGGAGTCGAGTAAAGCTAAGCGATTTTCCCTTGTTTATCCCCCCTTGTTGTCTTTAGTGTTCAGTGGGGATCAACTAGTGCTCATCCTTTCTGTTCCCTAGCCTGAGCCTAATGCCAGGGATAGACAGGCTGAGGTATGCGTGCGGCGATTGGTGAAGAACCAATAAAGGGACATTAGTGGAGACAGGGTGACACTAGATCAGCCTAGGAGTTCTCCACTCCCCACTTTCCCTAGTATGGGTTCCCTTTCCGTTTTCCCTTTGTGTTGCACTTAGTCTTTCCCACACCTTGCGTGACAGCATGACATTATGTCTCATGATTCCTAGGGGCAATCAGTGCTGACTTTACTCTCCCCGCCTTTGGCCAACTTGCATACATCCAGAGGAAGTGAGAGATGTTGCTAATCTTACTTCCTCCGGATGTACAGGTATGTGCTATAACTGGAGGCAGGAAGAGTGAAGCCAGCGCTGATTGGCAGCAGGGATCACTTGACATAACAATGTCACGTGATCCCAAGGAGAGCCAATGCCGACACGGCTGGAACACTGGAAGGGAGTATAGGTGTTATTATTTTACTGAGGGCAAAAATATATATATGGAGAAGGAGATGTCCGAGTAGTAGAAAACCCCTTTAAGTGTTGGCTACTACTTTCATGAATGTGGACAGAAAGCTCTTTCTGAGTTCATTAAGTAGTTCAATCTGACAAAGGTTTCCAATAGAGTTGATGCAAGTCAATTCGCAGGACCCAGTCCATCAGCCACATCCATAATCTGTGACGGCTGCATCGGAGCCCTGAGAACCACCTCCTACATCCTAGCATCCACAGCTGTTCTACTGATTAGCCGGCCTGATGCAATGTCACATATGCATCATGCTGTAACCATAAAGATGCAGCTAATCAGAAGAGAAGCAGGGAATCTTGGAAGGTAGAAGGCAGGTCTTGAGGCTCCTGTCCAGCATCCAAAGATTACTGACGTGGCTGATGGACCCAGTGCTGCGAAAAGAATCGCACCAACTATAGTTTTCAATTAAAACAACAATGTCTAAATGGCTAACCAATATTGCATTAAAGGATCTATCTACTTTATTTCTCCCCAAAACTGTGCCTCTCTTGTCCATGGGGTGTGTCTGGTATTGCAACTCAGTGCCCCATTGATTTGGTTAGGGATAAGCTACAATATCAGGCAGCGCTCATGGGTAGTGTGAAATGTGTATGGAGTGTGGTCTGTATCTATGCTATTTTCTTTGTTTGAATTTTTTTTTATATATTTGTAGGTAACTCAAATGGATCATAAACTCAATCTCATAACCGATATGATTCACCACCTGATAGCAAACCAACAAAGCGGTCAGTCTACCAACAGAACACCGCACCGGAGCAACTCTCTGAACGACGGGAGCAGCCTCTCCAGTACTCTGCCTACCTACCAACAGTTACAGTGCCAAGACGAAACCAAGATAATGCATCTTGATGAACAAACACAAACTAGTTCTACTGTCCTCAATGCAGATATTCATTATTTTAATGAATGCATTTATAAGCAGAAAGTAAAATGAATGATGAAATTAGACTGAGTATCGAGTAAGTGAGTAACACTGTAAAGGACGTCTTGTCTATTCTCTGTAGATCCTATCAGGGTTCAATGAAGGTTTCTTAGAGGAAGGGACATGGAACATATGTGTATTGCTCCATGTAGAAACATGCAAGAAAGCATCTGATACATTGATGAATCCTTTCTCAGGAAGATTGTAGCTCATCGGCCTGTGGGATCGTAAATCGCTACGGGTCGTGCTGTAAAACTGGCAATACAGCTGAACAATTACCCTGATTTTTTTTATTGTATTAAAATACACTTTTTATATTGATTTTCAATTTTTGGGGGGCCTAAAATGAAAATTCATTTGAGAAAAATAGAAATAAATATTGTACTGTAGAAAATTACACTTCTTTTTTTTTACAATGTATTTTTGGTAAAAATGGTATTAAAGAGTTAATTTTTCTTTATGATTTCTGATCACAATTTTTTTTTTCTGGAATATTTTTTGACATCTGATCAAATGTATTGTATTTTCTCAAAAATGTTGATATTTGCACATTGATTGGTTTAAAACAGTGATGGTGAATCTTTTAGAGACCGAGTGCCCAAACTGCAATCCAAAACCCACTTATTTATCGCCAAGTGCCAACACGGCAATTTATCCTAAATATTGAGGTTTTACTGATACAAACAACTGATACAAAGAGCAGGCGAGGGCAGCATAGAGCAGCCACAGACAGGAGCAGGGGTAAGAGACTGCAGAAATAAAGAATGTGCTCACCCACATCCTGGTGTATAAGCTGGCCCTCCCCTCAATCCTGGTATATATGCTGGCCCTCCCCTCAATCCTGGTATATATGCTGGCCCTCCCCTCAATCCTGGTATATATGCTGGCCCTCCCCTCAATCCTGGTATATATGCTGGCCCTCCCCTCAATCCTGGTATATGTGCTGGCCCTCCCCTCAATCCTGGTATATATGCTGCCCCCCCCCCTCAATCCTGGTATATATGCTGGCCCTCCCCTCAATCCTGGTATATATGCTGGCCCTCCCTTCAATCCTGGTATATATGCTGGCCCTCCCCTCAATCCTGGTATATATGCTGGCCCTCCCCTGAATCCGGGTATATATGCTGGCCCTCCCCTCAATCCTGGTACATATGCTGGCCCTCCCCTCAATCCTGGTATATATGCTGGCCCTCCCCTCAATCCTGGTATATATGCTGGCCATCCCCTCAATCCTGGTATATATGCTGGCCCTCCCCTCAATCCTGGTATATATGCTGGCCCTCCCCTCAATCCTGGTATATATGCTGCCCCCCCTCAATCCTGGTATATATGCTGGCACTCCCCTGAATCCTGGTATATATGCTGGCCCTCCCTTCAATCCTGGTATATATGCTGGCCCTCCCCTCAATCCTGGTATATATGCTGGCCCTCCCTTCAATCCTGGTATATATGCTGGTCCTCTCTTCAATCCTGGTATATATGCTGGCCCTCTCCTCAATCCTGGTATATATGCTGGCCCTCCCCTCAATCCTGGTATATATGCTGGCCCTCCCCTCAATCCTGGTATAAATGCTGGCCCTCCCCTCAATCCTGGTATATATGCTGCCCTCCCCTCAATCCTGGTATATATGCTGGCCCTCCCCTCAATCCTGGTATATATGCTGGCCCTCCCCTCAATCCTGGTATATATGCTGCCCTCTCCTCAATCCTGGTATATATGCTGGCCCTCCCCTCAATCCTGGTGTATATGCTGGCCCTCCCCTCAATCCTGGTATATATGCTGGCCCTCCCCTCAATCCTGATATATATGCTGGCCCTCCCTTCAATCCTGGTATATATGTTGCCCCTCCCCTCAATCCTGGTATATATGCTGCCCCTCCCCTCAATCCTGGTATATATGCTGCCCCCCCTCAATCCTGGTATATATGCTGGCCCTCCCCTCAATCCTGGTATATATGGTGGGCCTCCCCTCAATCCTGGTATATATGCCGGCCCTCCCTTCAATCCTGGTATATATGCTGGCCCATCCCTCAATCCTGGTATATATGCTGGCCCTCCCCTGAATCCTGGTATATATGCTGGCCCTCCCTTCAATCCTGGTATATATGCTGGCCCTCCCCTCAATCCTGGTATATATGCTGGCCCTCCCTTCAATCCTGGTATATATGCTGGCCCTCTCTTCAATCCTGGTATATATGCTGGCCCTCTCTTCAATCCTGGTATATATGCTGGCCCTCTCCTCAATCCTGGTATATATGCTGCCCCTCCCCTCAATCCTGGTATATATGCTGCCCCCCCTCAATCCCGGTATATATGCTGGCCCTCCCCTCAATCCTGGTATATATGCTGGCCCTCTCCTCAATCCTGGTATATATGCTGCCCTCCTCTCAATCCTGGTATATATGCTGCCCTCCCCTCAATCCTGGTATATATGCTGGCCCTCCCTTCAATCATGGTATATATGCTGGCCCTCTCTTCAATCCTGGTATATATGCTGGCCCTCTCCTTAATCCTGGTATATATGCTGGCCCTCCCCTCAATCCTGGTATATATGCTGGCCCTCCCCTCAATCCTGGTATAAATGCTGGCCCTCCCCTCAATCCTGGTATATATTCTGCCCTCCCCTCAATCCTGGTATATATGCTGGCCCTCTCCTCAATCCTGGTATATATGCTGGCCCTCCCCTCAATCCTGGTATATATGCTGGCCCTCCCCTCAATCCTGGTATATATGCTGGCCCTCCCCTCAATCCTGGTATATATGCTGCCCTCCCCTCAATCCTGGTATATATGCTGCCCTCCCCTCAATCCTGGTATATATGCTGGCCCTCCCCTCAATCCTGGTATATATGCTGGCCCTCCCCTCAATCCTGGTATATATGCTGGCCCTCCCCTCAATCCTGGTATATATGCTGGCCCTCCCTTCAATCCTGGTATATATGCTGGCCCTCCCCTCAATCCTGGTATATATGCTGGCCCTCCCCTCAATCCTGGTATATATGCTGGCCCTCCCCTCAATCCTGGTATAAATGCTGGCCCTCCCCTCAATCCTGGTATATATGCTGCCCTCCCCTCAATCCTGGTATATATGCTGGCCCTCCCCTCAATCCTGGTATATATGCTGGCCCTCCCCTCAATCCTGATATATATGCTGGCCCTCCCCTCAATACTGGTATATATGCTGGCCCTCCCCTCAATCCTGGTATATATGCTGGCCCTCCCCTCAATACTGGTATATATGCTGGCCCTCCCCTCAATCCTGGTATATATGCTGGCCCTCCCCTCAATCCTCGTATATATGCTGGCCCTCCCCTCAATCCTGGTATATATGCTGCCCTCCCCTCAATCCTGGTATATATGCTGGCCCTCCCCTCAATCCTAGTATATATGCTGGCCCTCCCCTCAATCCTCGTATATATGCTGGCCCTCCCCTCAATCCTGGTATATATGCTCCCCCCCTCAATCCTCGTATATATGCTGGCCCTCCCCTCAATCCTGGTATATATGCTGGCCCTCTCCTCAATCCTGGTATATATGCTGCCCTCCTCTCAATCCTGGTATATATGCTGCTCTCCCCTCAATCCTGGTATATATGCTGGCCCCCCCTCAATCCTGGTATATATGCTGGCCCTCCCCTCAATCCTGGTATATATGCTGGCCCTCCCCTCAATCCTGGTATATATGCTGGCCCTCCCCTCAATCCTGGTATATATGCTGGCCCTCCCCTCAATCCTGGTATATATGCTGGCCCTCCCCTCAATCCTCGTATATATGCTGGCCCCCCCCTCAATCCTGGTATATATGCTCCCCCCCTCAATCCTTGTATATATGCTGGCCCTCCCCTCAATCCTGGTATATATGCTGGCCCTCTCCTCAATCCTGGTATATATGCTGCCCTCCTCTCAATCCTGGTATATATGCTGCACTCCCCTCAATCCTGGTATATATGCTGGCCCTCCCCTCAATCCTGGTATATATGCTCCTCTCCCCCCCCCCCAGCCATTGTGCATCTGACGCGCCCCCTGGGACATATTCCTTTTTGAGGGGAATACCCGGCACCGGATCAGATGGGGGGTTGTAGTCTCCGAGCGGCTGTGACCCGGTCCCGTGCCCAGGGCGTCAAGCTCAGTGTGATGTGGCAGTTCTACAGATGTTACTAAAGTTCTTTTGTGTCGACTACGCCACCCGTTGTGATGCGGTCACTGTGGCCGCCGCTGCAGCAAGGTCCGCTGAGGCTGATGGTGGGTGCGCAGCTTGGTGGGATAACCCCCAACGGGAGGGGTATAGCCTCAGGGGGGACAGGTGCAGAGGATGGGGGTTGTGGTGGTGCAGTGCAGACGGCAATGAAGACAGAGTCGGGTAGTGCAGTTAAGGGTGTTTACTTACTGCAGATGTTGTACTGGTCACTCCAGCTGCTAGTGACCACCCGAGCCGTGCTGCGTCCACCAGGTCCTGGATCCAGCCAACCCCCAAACAAGTCCGGAGCGTGGCCCTGAGCTCTCCCTCTGTCCTTTCTTCAGCCGTCCCCACCAGTGATCCACCTAGGTCCAGCTCCCTCGGGCCTTCTGTTGGGACACCCTTGGCCTCGGGTTCCCTGACCCTTCATGTGGTGTGCCTTCGGGGTGGATGTGATGGGTGACCGTGGCAGACGCTGCCCACGGTCTCCGGTCTCTGGCTGGGGTGTGCTTTCTGCCCCCACCAGTTTGGGTTCCGGTACCCTTTTGCTGACTCCTCACCCGGTGCTCTAATTTGGGTTCTTGGGTCCCTTTTGTCTTCCCCCTCTGGGTCTTTCTCTGCTCCACTCTCTCTCTCTCCAGGGCTGCTGCTTCCTTCTCTCTGCTGACTTGTTCTCTGCATCAGACAGGCTCCTCTCCAACTGACTTGTTCTCTACCACTGACCCTGATTCTAGTTGGTGCCCACCTTATATACACCCTCTATGTGTGAGCTCAGGTGACCAGCACCCAATGAGCTCCTATCTTTACCCAGGCTGCTCCCCCTATCTGCCCCTACACTACATGGGATGTACCACCCCCCTCCCACTCCAGCCAGGAACAGACTCGGTCGTACCTGCACATTTCTAAGTGGGAGTACCGTCGGTCTGTTCCTCGGAAATGGGATGTGTGTAGTGCATGCAGCCTACCGAGCTCAGATCCACTCTCCATCCTTGCCCGGGAGTGGAATATCACACCTCTGGGTTGAGGTGCAATACTCCTGTAGCAGCCGAATCCTCAGGGTGCTACACATCCCATATTAAAAAAAAAAAAAAACACATAATAAACCCTCCTCCTCACCTTCCTTCTTCTCCCGCGCAGCGTCCTCTCCTGTAGTCGGCACATCTAGCTGAAGTGTATTGCCGCGCACGTACTAGCCAGGTCCGTGCGCGCTGCAGTACACGCTGCCGGCCAATCAGAGGCAGTCTCTGATTGGCCAGCCGACGTCATGCTGGCCTCTGATTTGCCGGCAGCCGCTTCTGATTGTCCGGAAGTCGCTAGCCTCTGATTGGCCGGCCAACGTCATGCTGGTCTCTGATTGGCCAGAAGCCGCAGGCCTCTGATTGGCCGGCCGAATTCATGCTGGCCTCTGATTGGAAGGAAGCCGCTGGCCTCTGATTGGCCGGCTGACGTCATGCTGGCCTCTGATTGGCCGGCAGACGCTGGCCTCTGATTGACCGGTCGACGTCATGCTGGCCTCTGATTGACCGGCCAACGTCATGCTGGCCTCTGATTGGCCGGCAGCCGCTGGCCTCTGATTGGCCGGCAGCGTGTATTGCAGCGCTCGGGCCTGGCTAGTTCGTGCGCTGCAATACACTTCAGCTCGATGTGTTTCCGTCCGAGAGAGATCGCACATCTAGCTGCAGTAGCGGAGCTGGTGCCGGCACTCGGCGGCTCAGAGTTCTTCCCGCCGGCCCGATCCAGTAGCGCTAGTGCTGCGGCCATGATGCCCCCCAGGAGGGCTCTGCTGCCCCCTCTGCACGCTGCCATAGGTTCCCAGCACTGGTGTAAAGCATTTCTTCTTCTACAGCTGACGACCCAAAATTGGTGATTTTCTGAAAAAAATAAAATAAAATGGCCAGTCTGCATTATATATGGTGGAAGTGAGAATGTATCATCTGGATAAGGGGGTGGTCTTCACAGAGGGGTCTATGGAGAGATGTCACTTTATAAGGAGCACATAGCATGGAATACCGGGGGGAAGCCTTCTGGCTCATTATGTTGCTCCAGTCCGGAATGCTCCACTATGGTCCATCCTTCTATAGTTCTTCTCTTACACTTTCTGCTGGTCGGTATATGGACGTATTCGCTCTATGCTGACAGGCGCTCCCTTAGTATAGCCCATGTAATGCACGGCACCACAATGTTGTAGGTTCTGACTACTGTGTAAAAAAACACCACCCAGAGACCGGCCATAATCTTATAGTCTGGGTGTGAATACGCTGTAGGTAGAGCTACACTTTTGTTGTGGAAATTTTGGTAATTTTATTTACCTTTTTGCATTTAGGCTATGTGCCCACGATGCAGAAATGAAGCAGAAAATTTCTGCAGCATTTCTGCATCTCCCTGGCAGAAAAAACGCATGCAGATTGACAAGCGCTTTCCAGGCGATTTTAGCATCACTTGGAAAGTGCTTGACAACTAGGTCACACTGTATAAATCCATGCAAACAGCATGGATTTATATAGTGTGAACCGTAAAAATGAAAACAAATAAAGCTATACTCACCCCTGATGCCCGACGTGGCTGCAGCGCTCGTTCCTGTCTGGTTCCTGGATGCCGGCATATCGCGAGACAGAGCGGTGAAGGGCCTGCGGTCACATGACTGTGACGTCACCGCAGGTCCTCAAGCGATGCCGGCATTCAGAGAGAAGCCGCCGGACAGGTGAATATAAACTTTATTTGTTTTTTTATTCTTTTTTTACAGGTACAAAGGTACAATGGTACCCAGGTCTGGAGGATTGTCTTCTCTCCTCCAGAACTGGGTACCATCAGCACATAGAGACGCATAGAAGCCGCTTGTAAAAATGTACAGTCGCGGTTTCTATGCGTCTCAATGCAAGTCAATGGCGGGAGTTCCGCTGCGCTTCTGCAAAATTAAATGACATGCTGCGGATTTTTGCATAGAACATGCGGAATCCCCTTGGGGACCATGGGGTGCGGATTACCTAGCGTTTCACAAGCGAAATTCCGCATCATAAACGCTTGAAAAACGCTACGTGGGCACTCAGCCTTACCCGAATGAGGCTTGTGAGAAATCCTTAAATATGCAGCAGATTTCTCCTGTATGATGCTGACCAATCATAAGCAAGCAGCAACACTCAAAGAAAAGAAGAACACGCCCCCACCATAGATCAAAGCGGGTTTCTTAGGGTATAAAGCTACGTTCTCACTATGAGTTTTCAGTGAGTTTTTACGCTGCATATTTTAGAAATAATGCAAGTAACCTATCTTAATGGGTGCAGAAATTCTGCAACATCAAAAACTCACCAAAAGCTCATCGTGGGAACGTAGCCTAAGATGTGTAATGATGGAGAGTCCTGATCTCCTGGTCTACCCTTCTGCATGATTAGAAAGCAGAGGTAACAGCTCTTAGACAAGGAAGGAGCCGCACAGCTGAGTTTCTCTGTGTCACATTACAAACCCTTTTATTGACTCTCCTGATTATGGAGTGTGCCAGTATCACACTTATGTCTTCTGTGCTCAAGCAACTTGTATTCTTTCTGCAGTGATATTAGGCTGTTATTACACCTCACACAGGAGCAGTGTGTTCTGGGTTACTTCTATGGTGAAATGCAATGACAGTCTGCTCTAATCTCACTGCAGAATGAGTACAAGTTGAGCACAACGGATCTAAGTGTGATACTGACACTGTGCTCTCATTTCTGGACAGGCAGTTTGGGATAGGCGCAGAACAGCAGAGGTGAGAGTGCCATAAGAGGAGGAAAGCTGTTAGAAAGGTTTGTAATGTTGCACAACTAAACTCTCTTGTGCTGCCCCTTCACCCACAGAGACCTTAACTGAAAGGTATTAGTCAGTTGTGTGCTCTAATCATGCAGGAGGTTAGCCCAGGAGACCAGGTCTGTATCCTTACATCTTAGACACTGAGAAATCTGCTCTAAGCTATGGTGGGGATGTGATCATCTTTCTTTTCAGTGTTGTCGTCTGCTTATAATTGGTCAGCATCATGCAGGGAGAAGAATTTCGCACCCCCAGTGAAAACTCTGATAACATCTACTTGGACTTAATTTTTTTTAACTCATTAGGCGCCAAATACTTTCATTGCTAATATCTCTGCAAATGAAAGATAAAATAGAAAGAGCATGGATGAGATACCAGGACACTGTGTGTGGCACTTTATTATTATTATTTATTATTCTAGCTCCATTTATTCCATGGTGCTTTACATGTGAAAAAGGGGTTATACATAGCAAACACAATTGCAAAAATCTTGAACAAAAACGCAATGGCAAACTGGTACTGGAGGAGAGAGAACCCTACCTGCGATGTCTCACAATCTTCAAGGGATGGGTGAGGATACAGTAGGTGAGGGTAGAGCTGGTCATGCAGCGGTGTGGTGGAGCAATGATTACTGCAGGTTGTAGGCTTTTCGGAAGAGGTGGGTTTTCAGGTTCCTTTAGAAGGTTTCCACGGTAGGCGAGAGTCTGATGTTTTGGGGTAGAGAGTTCTAGAGTAGGGGGGGTGCACGGGAGAAATCTTGTATGCAATTGTGACAAGAAACGATAAGAGGGGAGTAGAGAAGGAGATCTTGTGAGGATCGTAGGTTGCGTGTAGGTGTGTACCGGGAGACTAGGTCACAGATGTATGGAGGAGACAGGTAGTGGATGGCTTGGTATGCCACGGTTAGGGTTTTGAACTGGAGTCTCTGGGCAATGGGGAGTCAGTGAAGCATTTGACAGAGAGGAGAGGCCGGGGAGTAGGCGGAAGGCAGGTGGATTAGTCGGGCAGCAGAGTTTAGGATAGATTGGAGGGGTACGGGAGTGTTAGCGGGGAGGCCACAGAGCAGGAGGTTGTAGTAGTCGAGGCGGGAGATGATGAGGGCGTGCACTAGTGTTTTTGCAGATTCATGGTTGAGGAATATGCGGATCCATGTTTTTGAGTTGGAGTCGGCAGGAGGAGGAAAGGGCTTTGATATGTGGCTTGAAGGAGAGGTTAGAGTCCAGGGTTACTCTGATGCAGCGAGCTTGTGGGACTGGGGAAAGTGGACAGCCATTGATTTTGATGGATAGGTCAGATGGGGAGGCTGAGTGAAATGGGGGAAAGATGATGAATTCTGTTTTATCCATGTTAAGTTTTAGAAATCTAGCAGAGAAGAAGGATGAGATAGCGAACAGACATTTTGGGGTTCTGGTTAGTAAGGAGGTGATATCAGGTCCAGAGAGGTAAATCTGTGTGTCGTTAGCATAGAGATGATACTGAAAGCCGTGGGACTCTATGAGCTGTCCCAGGCCGAAGGTGTAGATGGAGAAGAGCAGGGGTCCTATGACTTAACCTTGGGGAACACTGACAGACAGGATGCGAGATGAGGAGGTGGTGTGTGAGTGAGAAACACTGAAGGTTATGTCTGTTAAGTATGAGTAGATCCAAGATTATTATGATCTGCAACATAAACTAGGGAAAGAAGGGGAGAGCTGTCCCCACAGTAAGACTAAGCTGAGTCCCTACGTTGTAGCAGGCAACCTGTTCCTTGTGAACAGACCCGCCTTCGTCCTCGGCTAGTCTGAACGGAGACCTATAGAGAAAGGAAGGGGTCCCTAAAAGAACTAAGGACTGGGACAAAAATGGGACACCTCCTAACAGAAGTTGTTGCAGAGCAAAAGAAAAACTGACAAAAGTACTAGAGGTCCAGAGGACCAAGCAAACTAGAGATAGATAGGCACAAAAGCACCTGGCTAGAAAGACAGTCTAAACAACACTGAAGTCTAGCAAGGCCAGAAGGGTGGAGCTGGAATAAATAGGAAGATGGTCATGTGACCGCAAAACACAAGATAGAAACAAAAACAAACAGGAGGGTTCTAACAGTACCCCCTCTTTTATGAGGATCCTCCGGATCCTCCAGGCCCAGGCCTATCTGGAAATCTCCTGTGGAAAGCTCTGACAAGTCTAGGGGCAGAGACATCATCCGCCTTAACCCAGGAGTTATTCCTCGGGACCGAAACCTTTCCAAGCGACGAGATACTGCAATCTCCCTCTATGCTCTCTGGAATTCAGGATACGAGAAATTTCATATTCGCCGTCTTCCACCACCGGAGGAACTGTGACAGTGGCCTCCCTATCCGATACATCAGCCTTTTTCAACAAAGAAACATGAAACACAGGATTAATCTTCCAGGAGGAGGGAACCTCCAACCTAACAGCAGACTGGTTAACCACCTGAAGCACCTTAAAAGGCCCCACAAACTTCGGACCCAATTTTTTAGAGGAAATCCTCAATCGCAGATTCTTTGAGGACAACCAAACCATGTCACCCACAGTAAACAAAACCTCTTTACATTTCCTGTTAAAATACTTCTTGGACTTTTTGTTAGCCTCTTGAAGGTTACAACGTACATTAGTCCAAACTCTCTCCAAGTCACCGGAAAAATTCTACTTCTCCGGCACCGCCGACCGCAATTTGGAGAACGAACCAAAAGACGGATGTCTCCCAGTACAACAAAAAAAGAACACCCAGCAGAGGAGGATGTATGGTTGTTAAGAGCAAATTCTGCGAGTGGCAGAAACTCAGACCACCCCTCTTGATTGTCTGCCACAAATCAACGCAAAAACTGTTCCACATCCTGGTTCTTTCTTTCAGTCTGTCCATTAGACTCAGGATGATAACCAGACGAAAATGACAAATGGACTCCCAACCTGTCACAAAAAGCACGCCAAAAGCGAGCCACAAACTGAGGTCTCCTATCAGACACAATGTTGGTGGGAACGCCATGGTGCCTGACAATTTCCTTAACAAACGCCTTAGCGAGTGTCTTAGCGCAGGGTAGCTTAATGAATGGAACCAAATGACACATCTTGCTAAAACGGTCCACGACCACCCAGATGTCAGTGAAACCCTCGGACACAGGAAGGTCAGTAATAAAATCCATTGCCAAATGCGTCCAAGGCGCACTAGGAACCTCCAGAGGTCAAAGCAACCCCGCAGCAGGGTATGGGAAGCTTTTGACCTAGCACACACCGTACACTGACACACCCACTTGATGACTTCCTTCTGCCACCCGGGCCACCAAAAACTGTGACTGATAAGTCTCTTAGTCCCAGAAATTCCTGGATGACCTGCCAACCGAGACTCATGATACCCCACAAACAAATCTCTCCTAGAGGTTCTAGGCACAAACAATCTCCCATGAGGAGTGTTAGATGGGGCATCCTCTTGGGCTTTCAGAATCCCTTCTTCCAAAACAGAGTCTAATGCTGCTACCACAACTCCTTCCTGTAAAATGCTCTCCTCCTCCTCGGTACCAACCATGGGGGAAAAGCTGCGAGATAAAGCATCGGCTTTAACATTCCTAGTACCAGGGATATAGGTAACAGAAAAATTAAACCGAGAAAAAAAAAGTGCCCACCTAGCTTGACGGGCATTCAAGCGTTTGGCAGCATCCAGATAGATCAAATTCTTATGATCTGTGAAAACCTGAACAGGAAATTTAGCACTTTCCAAGAAATGATGCCAATGTTCAAACGCAAGTTTAATAGCCAACAATTCCCGATTACCAACATCGTAATTAAGTTTGGTTTCTGAAAATTTTTTTGAAAAAAAATCACAGGGATGTACTCCATCCTTGTTCTCCTGAGACAAAACTGCACCGACCCCCACCGAAGAAGCATCAACCTCGACCAAAAAAGGCTTGGTCTCATCAGGCTGCATAAGGATAGGGGCAGAACTGAACCTCTCCTTGAGATACACAAAAGCTTCAATGGCCTCAGTAGTCCACTGGACCGTATTCGCACCTTTCCTGGTGAGATCAGTCAGTGGCTTAACAATTATAGAAAAATTCTTAATGAATTTCCTGTAATAATTGGCGAAACCCAAAAATCTCTGTATCGATTTCAAACCAATAGGCCTAGGCCATTCCTGCACAGCCTGAACTTTCACCGGGTCCATCTCAAAGCCCTAGCTGGAGATAATGTAGCCCAAAAAACTAATTCTCTGCACAGCGAACTCACATTTCTCCAGCTTAGCAAAAAGTGAATTATCACTCAATAACTGCAACACCTCACGTACGCTCTGCCAATGGGAATCCAGATCTGGTGAATAAATCAGAATGTCATCCAAATACACAACCACATTCTTGCCAATCAAAGGTCTCAGGATGTCATTAATAAGGTTCTGAAAAAACGCGGGTGCATTGGTAAGACCGAAGGGCATCACCAGATTCACAAAATGACCTACCGGAGTGTTAAAAGCAGTTTTCCATTCATCACCCTCCTTCATTCGTAACAAATTGTATGCCCCCCGGAGATCAATTTTATAGAACCACTTGGTCCCCACTAACTGGTTAAACAAGTCTGGAATTAACGGCAATGGGTAGGAATTGCGTACGGTTATCTTATTAATTTCACGAAAGTCCAGACATGGACGTAAACCACCGTCTTTTTTTTTAACAAAGAAAAATCCAACGGCCACAGGCGACTTAGAAGGTCTAATGTGACCAGCAGCCAAGCTCGTCTGTATGTATTCCTCCAAGGCCTTTCTTTCAGGGATAGTCAGATTTAATAAGCGACTCTTGGGAAGAGTAGCTCCAGAAACAAACTCAATGGTGCAATCATAGTCCCTATGAGGAGGTAAAACTTGCGACTCCTCCTCTGAAAAAACCTTCCAAAAATCCTGAATAGGTACAGATAATTCCCCTTTTTCCACAGCCGCAATGCGACCATTACAACATTTATCATAGCACTTAGGACTCCAAGACTTAATCTCATTAGTAGACCAGTCCAGTAAAGGATTGTGCAGTTTTAACCAAGGCAAACCTGCACATGCGGATTTCAATTGGGGAACATTGCTGCCCTTCTACCATGCGTTTTTCATGCGTTTCCGCGGCGTTTACGCAACTGCAAAAACGCAGCGGAAACGCATGAAAAACGCATCGTGTGAACTCAGCCTCAGGCTATGTGCCCACGTTGCAGAAATGAAGCAGAAAATTTCTGCTTCATTTCTGCAAGTCCTCTCCCGGAAAAACGCATGCGGAATTCCGCACGCGTTTATCGCGCGTTTTTCATGCGTTTATCTCGCGTTTTCCACATGCGGAATTGCCTTGCGTTTTTAATGCATTGCACAAGGCTTGCTTGCGGAAACGCAAAATTAATTGACATGCTGCGGATTTTTGAACGCAGCATAAAAGCTGCGGAAAAATCCGCAGCATGTGCATAGAACTTGCGGAATCCCCTTGGGGACCATGGGGTGCGGATTACCATGCGTTTTACAAGCATTTCCGCTGCGGAAATTCCGCATCAAAAACGCTTGTAATCCGCAACGTGGGCACGCAGCCTAAAAGCAAAAGTATAAATACTAATTATTTATCAAAGCTGGACAAAATCTAGAAACCATATAATAAAACTGGCATAAAATATAGTGCTGAACAAGAGTTTAGGGAGAGATGTACAACTGGCACTGGCCTTTAAAAGGGATTGTGTAATCGCACAAAACTAGCAAAAATGTAAAGTGCCTGTAAAACAAGGAACGTGCAATTTACCTCTTAGTAAAAATCCTATTCTTTCTCAAGAACGGGAGGAATTTTAATTTCATGATTTTTTTTTAATCAAATAATTTTTATTGAAAAACTCCAAATACAAATTTTCCATCTTTCAAATAACATACATGACATAGTAATTCCATAGTATAAAACATGAACAAAGTATCTGAACTTCAATTCCCTAACCCACCCTAAACCCAAATCCCAACACTCCAGAGAGAACCATTTTAGAGCAGTTCTAGAATAACGGACTACAGCATTCGTAGAAGGGGGAAGAAGATAAAAAAGTGACTAACAAAGGGATAGCAGCGTTTTAATTTTATCATTTACTGCTTGATGCCTGAGACGGGAAGTGCACGCTTGAAAACTGTTGCAGGCTGCTGTAATCACAGGACACAAGCAAACAGCATGGCATTTCCTATCAGCAGGGAGGAAGTAAAGGGAACAGTAATGAAAGTCTCCTCCTACTCCGCTCCATAATGAAATGAACAGTGTGCATCCTACAAATGCGATGCATACAGCAAACAATTCATTTTCCATACACAGGTTGTGAGTTGACCACTGGATATATACATGTGTATAACTAATTACCAGAACTGGAAATCGAAAAAAAAGACGAGCAAGTTTGGGGTGAATCCTGCCTTCATTACTGCACAGCCGCTCATAGAGGGATCGGTACTAGGAACAGCAGCAGTGCCGGCGATGTTCACAGATTTACCTGCTGCGGGACTGAAGGAGTCTGATAGTGTTCGGCTCTAAGCTTTTTACCTTGTTTACGACAGGAATAATTGAAAGCTGTGTTTCAAAGGCGAGGAAGAAATTGGTCACCGTCTGCGCTTGAATACCCTTAAGGGGGGAAAAAAAATATATATACATATATACAAATACTGAAACATCTAAATGCATTATAACATCAAACCTGGTGAAGCGGTAAATGACTTGTCCTCCAGGGATACAGGCTACTGTCATTCAGTAATTATTTAATAGGAATTTTACATTTTATGTGATCACCACGCTAGAATGTAAATGATGAAAACACAACACAACTCCTCACCATATGAAGATATTTTGTGTTTTAGGCTATGTGCCCACGATGCAGAAATGAAGCAGAAAATTTCTGCAGCATTTCTGCATCTCCCTGGCAGAAAAAAACGCATGCAGATTGTACATGCGTTTTTCCTGCAGAATACATGCGGATCCACATGCGGATTCACATGCATTTCCGCATGCAGATTGACAAGCACTTTCCAGGCGATTAGCATCACTTGGAAAGTGCTTGACAACTAGGTCACACTGTATAAATCCATGGAAACAGCATGGATTTATACAGTGTGAACCGTAAAAATTAAAACAAATAAAGCTATACTCACCCCCGAGGCCCCGGCGTGGCTGCAGCGCTGCTTCCTGGCTGGTTCCCGGCTGCCGGCATATCGCGAGACAGAGCGGTGAAGGGCCTGCGGTCACATGACTGTGACGTCACCGAAGGTCCTTCAGCGCTGCTGGCATTCAGAGAGAAGACGCCGGACAGGTGAGTATAAACTTTATTTGTTATTTTATTCTTTTTTTTACAGGTACAATGGTACCCAGGTCTGGATCAGAGTCTCCTCTCCTCCAGAACTGGGTACCATCCGCACATAGAGACGCATAGAAGCCGCTTGTAAAAATGTACTGTCGCGGTTTCTGTGCGTCTCAATGCAAGTCAATGGCGGGAATTCCGCTGCACTTCCGCAAAATTAAATGACATGCTGCGGATTTTTGTACGCAGCATAAACGCTGCGGAAAAATCCGCAGCATGTGCATAGAACATGCGGAATCCCCTTGGGGACCATGGGGGGCGGATTACCTAGCGTTTTACAAGCGTTTCCGCTGCGGAAATTCCGCAGCATAAACGCTTGAAAAATGCTACGTGGGCACACAGCCTTATAGAACAGCATTTCTGTGGAATAACACGACTGATTTACTGTGTATGCACCATAGCCTTCATTTGATGTCACTTACTGTCACCTGTCACCTTGCCCCAACTCTGCAATCCCCAATATCAGTCCATGACCTCAATGGGGTCACTATAAAATTCTAAAGAGGACTGGTCATGTCTCTATTAGAAAATAGATAAACTTAGGATAGAAACAATATGAGCATATACCCTGCTATAAGTAAGTAAAAAGCAATAGTGAATATATATAATATAGGGTACTTAGTAAACATGGTTTTTGATTTAAAAAAAGCCATCCCACCCACACCAAGGTGTACCCAGTCAGTTATGTGAAATATATAATAAAATACACTTTAGTACAATATTAGTGTTTTGTCCCTTTAAATCTGCTGCTACTTCTGTCACCATGGTAACTGCATTCATACTCAGCCAATAGGATTGCTCGGTTTGAATTTGGAAAAAAAAAAAAAAGTCCTATATCGTCAGTTTGTTCCTTCTCATCTGAGTGTGAAGACAGACACCTGCGATCAGCGAGAGATTATAGGTATAAGACGTGATATAATATAACGGACGGAGCCACATCCCATCACACGCACTCAGCGACCACAACTGACAGGAGTCAGCACATTTACCAGACAATAAGTTATTATTCCCCAACACATAATACGCTGAGACACCAGTGGGGGGCGCCGCACTCGTTACATCTCCCATCTGGATGGATCCAGCGACGAGATCCTGATATTTCCCCCCAGCTCCGCTCCTCCATAGGGAATGGCCCAGATGCACGCAGAACGGACCGAAGTGTAATACTGCTAGAACTCTGCATGATATCACATCCTCCATATATACCACATAATAAAGGGGTGCTCCCACTGGGACAGGTCATCACCTATCCAGAGATCAGTGATAACTTGTTCCAACTAGACATCCCCTTTAATGGAAGAGATCACATCTCTAACAGTCAATACGCTATTCATTCCCAATCTTCCCTGGCCCCAGTAATGCCCCTGAGTATATCGCCAATATGAGCCAATCATCAAACCCTCTGCTGACTGTTCCCGATGTTTTATAGAGTTTGGAGACGTTGCTACAAGAGAAGATATCAGCGGACACCATGGGGGTGGAGTATTCTGCCAGCGATGGAGCAGGTAGTATCCACCAGTCTGTGATATCTGACCTTCCTCCATATTCTGCTCTTACATGCGTTTCTTCAGCTTTACCCCTTCCCGACATAACCAATTTATGTTTTTTTTCTGTTTTTTCCTCCGCTTTTTCCAACTTTTCTAACTTTTTGATATCTGTCCACATAGTGTGAGGTCTTGTTATTTTGTAGGATGAGCTGTCCTTATAAATGACACCATTCATTTACCACATAGTCCTAGAAAACGGGAAAAACATTCCAAGTGCAGTAAAAGTGCGAAAAAAAAAGCCTGACATTGTTTTTCTGGGAACGGTTTTAACGGCGCACTTTGTGTGGTAAAAATGACCTGGTAATAGGATCCTACTCCTCAGTGTGATTACAGCAAGACCAAACTTCTCCAATAGTTTTGGCAAAAGAAAAAAACTTTTTTTTGATGCTGTCACCATTTTTTCTGAGACCCGAAACATTTTCAGTTTCCGGGTTGATGGAGCTGTGTGGGGGCTTATTTTTTGAAGGGCAAGAGGACTTTATTGATAACATTTTGGGACACATATGTCATGGTCATCGCTTCTTACAGGATTTTCTGCAGTATTGAGGCGAACGAAAAAATGCAATTTTGTCCTTTTGAATTTTTTTCTGTGTTCACTGATCGTTTTTTTTTTTTATATTTTGATAGATTGTATTTCTCTGAAAGAGACCAAACCACAAAATGTGTATATTTTTATTATCTTTATTTTTAGTGGGAGGTGAGTTGAACGTGTGGGGTTTTAATAAATATATATATACTTTTTTTCACTGTATTTGTATACATCATCTGATTGCTTGTGCTATATACAGCGATACCACAGTAATGCTCCATATAGCAAAACCACGGTCTTCTTTACAGCCCAAATGAAGCTTTATGATGACAGGCACGGAGGCTTCAGCAGACCCCCGGATGTCATAGCAGTCCGTCGGCGCCCTATGATCGCGTCACAGGAGCGCCGGTGGGCGTATGGAATGACGCGTCCCAATGCTGGCGCACTGTTAATGCTGCTGTTAGAGATTGACAGCAGCACTGAACAGGTTAACAGTGGTGGGCAGATCTTCGCTCCACTCGCAGCTGTTAGAGGCAGGTCCTGGTTGTTTGTCACAGCCATTATCTGCCATGTACGGGGCGAGCTGACCCTGCTCCATACACCCGCTACTGACTTATACCATACATGTACGGCAGATGTTGGTAAGGAGTTAAAGCGGTTGTCCAGCTTTGGGGCCATTTTTTTTACTTTAATGCAAGTATTTGGGGCTAAAATCGATTTCTGTAATTGAGTTTCATTAAAAATGTTGCCTTCTGTAGCATCTGTGCTGCACTGTCTATTGCTGGCTGCAAAATTAGCTAACTGAGAATCTATCAGTGAGCTCCTTAGTCTTAAGGGAGAGTTTGTAGATCTTTAATCTGTTTTTTTTTCCTGAGTGCCTATTAGCTGATCTATGCCCAAAGAAAACACAAAACTTGAATGTGCAGGGAAACAATAAGTCTGTAATAGTCGGTGTAAAACACTTAATGAAACTTAAATGTAAAAAATTACTTTTAGTAGTAAATACATGACATGAGAAAATATACACTGCTCAAAAAAATAAAGGGAACACTTAAACAACAGAATATAACTCCAAGTAAGTTATTAGACGTGGAGGGGGCCATAGCAGGGCAACAACCCAGCAGCAGGACCCCTACCTCTGCCTTTGTGCAAGGAGGAACAGGAGGAGCACTTCCAGAGCCATGCAAAATGACCTCCAGCAGGCCACAAATGTGCATGTGTCTGCATAAACGGTTAGAAACCGACTCCATGAGAGTGGGATGAGGGCCAGACGTCCACAGATGGGGGTTGTGCCCAGTGCCAGACCTCATGTGGCTGGAGTATGTCAGCAGTTCCTGCAAGATGAAGGCATTGAAGCTATGGACTAGCCCGCCCGTTCCCCAGACCTGAATCCCATTGAGCACATCTGGGACATCATGTCTCACTCCATCCACCAACGTCACGTAGCACCACAGACTGTCCAGGAGTTGGTGGATGCTTTAGTCCAGGTCTGGGAGGAGATCCCACAGGAGACCATCCTCAACCTCATCAGGAGCATGTCCAGGCGTTGTAGGGAGGTTATACAGGCACGTGGAGGCCACACACAATACTGAGCCTCATTTTGACTTGTTTTAAGGACATTACATCAAAGTTGGATCAGCCTGTAGTGTGTTTTTCCACTTTAATTTTGGGGGTGACTCCGAATCCAGGCATCCATTGGTTAATAAATTTGATTTCCATTGATGATTTTTGTGTGATTTTGTTGTCAACACATTCAACTTTGTACAGAACAAAGTATTCAATGAGAATATTTCATTCATTCAGATCCAGGATGTGTTATTTGAGTGTTCCCTTTATTTTTTTGAGCAGTGTGTATATATAATATAAATAATTACTGCAGCTTTAATGCTATTTATTACGTCTCAGGAGGAGGACGGAAGAGGAAGAGGACGGAAGAGGCGGAGGACGGAAGAGATGGAGGACGGAAGAGGCGGAGGACGGAAGAGGAGGAGGACAGAAGAGGAGGAGGACGGAAAAGGAGGAGGACGGAAGAGGAGGAGGATGGAAGAGAAGGAGGACGGAAGAGGCGGAGGACGGAAGAGGCGGAGGATGGAAGAGGCAGAGGACAGAAGAGGCGGAGGACGGAAGAGGCGGAGGACGGAAGAGAAGGAGGACGGAAGAGGAGGAGGACGGAAGATGAGGAGGACCGAAGAGGAGGAGGACGTAAGAGGAAGAGGACGGAAGAGGAAGAGGACGAAAGAGGCGGAGGACAGAAAAGGCGGAGGATGGAAGAGGCGGAGGACAGAAGAGGCGGAGGACGGAAGAGGCGGAGGACAGAAGAGGAGGAGGACGGAAGAGAAGGAGGACGGAAGAGGAGGAGGACAGAAGAAGAGGAGGACAGAAGAGGAGGAGGACGGAAGAGGAAGAGGACGGAAGAGGAGGAGGACGAAAGTGGAGGAGGATGGAAGAGGAGGAGGACAGAATAGGAGGAGGAGGACAGAACTGCACCTTAAGATCCCTAGGGGGAAAGGGATGGTAGTAATATAGTGGTAGTATATCCGTATTAGTGTAATATGAGTAATAATACTAGTGATAATAGTAAGAAAGTAATAAAATAAC
Source organism: Phyllobates terribilis (assembly GCF_046119375.1). NCBI lineage: Eukaryota > Metazoa > Chordata > Amphibia > Anura > Dendrobatidae > Phyllobates > Phyllobates terribilis. The sequence goes on along the minus strand of NW_027362920.1, from coordinate 1,242,438 downwards.
AGTAGTAATAGTAGTAGGTAGAATAGCAGTGTGATCCAGGGTCCTAGGACTGATCGCCTTTTCTCGGGGTCAAGAAGGAATTTTTCCCCTGTGACACAAATTGGCTGAAGGTGTCCTGGGGTTTTTGCCTTCTTCTGGATCAACACTGTAGGTATAGGGCAGTATTAGTAGTGATAGGAAAGAAGAATAATACTGTAATAAGATAGCACAATGTAATAATAACCATATCAAATAGATTTATAAAAACAAATTAAAATAACTCCAGTAGTACAATAATTAGTGTAATATTATATAACTTGTAATAACATTAATAGGTTTGATCCAGGGTCCTAGGACTGATCGCCTTTTCCCGGGGTCAAGAAGGAATTTTTCCCCTGTGACACAAATTGGCTGAAGGTATCCTGGGGTTTTTGCCTTCTTCTGGATCAACACTGTAGGTATAGGGCAGTATTAGTAGTGAAAGGAAAGAAGAATAATACTGTAATAAGATAGCACAATGTAATAATAACCATATCAAATAGATTTATAAAAACAAATTAAAATAACTCCAGTAGTACAATAATTAGTGTAATATTATATAACTTGTAATAACATTATTAGGCTTGATCCAGGGTCCTAGGACTGATCGCCTTTTCCCGGGGTCAAGAAGGAATTTTTCCCCTGTGACACAAATTGGCTGAAGGTGTCCTGGGGTTTTTGCCTTCTTCTGGATCAACAGCTTTAGGCATAGGGATTTTAGTAATACTATTATTAGAATCACAAGATTAATAAAAAAAAAAATTAGAATTACATTTTTTTAATTCGTTTTATAACAGTTACAATTAATTGCATTAATGCAATAATAATAAATAGTAAAAATGGTGGTAATAATAATAATACAAAAAACTAGTCCCAGTTAGTAAGTTAGTGTAATGTTAGTGTAGGGACCCATCTGAAGAGGTCGCCTTGACGTTGGCAGATGGGCTCGCACAATTTGCTCAAAATGTGCGCTAAGAACCTCATATTTCTATGTACAGGAGATCTAGCAGTAATACCATTCAGGAGATATGTGTACACACATTTTGTTATATACTTTTGTGCAGCACACAGGGCAGGTATACAGGTACAGGGCGAGAGTGTTACAGTGATATTATAACTCGGCCTTAAGGATAAAATGCTGATAACTACAGATCCTGGAAACACATTCGAAACTAGACCTTGTAAGTAACTGGTTCCCAGCTAGTGGTAAATATGTACAGGGCAGTCCGGTACCAAGACCTGCTCTATAGGACACATTATCATCAGGCAGGTCCTTACAAGATCTGCGGCAGAAGTGTGGCTGTGTAACACAGTCCTGCTCCTGCCTCAGCTGCCCACAGTGGAGCCAACCTTGATCCTGGCAGCTTAATCCATTGTATGACACAGTAGGGGGCTTCCACAGCATTTAGGCACTTTAGACAGGAGAGGGAGGCATGATCATGGTGCCAATGAGTTTCTATGGCAGCTGAGATCTAACAATGGACCCCATGACGGCCATTTTACTGCTCCTATTAGACCCCGGCTGAGGAAAGGTCTATGAGGACACCGGTCAGACTTATGGCGCCTGCTCTGTACTTATTAGAAATACCTAGGGCTGATTAGTTTGCCATTTGTAAATCTGATCCAGCAGCGTTGGGCTACCACTGACGTGATCAGGGCTATTGAGCTCCTAGATTGGGCAGAGGAGCTCAGTATTCAGCAGGAGCTGGCCGAGGAGAGCAGAGCAACTTGCATGGGGCTGCTGCACAAGAAGCAACTCACAAGGTGGAGATTTACCCGGAGACGCTGTGCTCGGGCTGTGATCTGCTGTGCAGGCTGCATAGTAGATGCCTCGAAGGACCCGAACTTCACCCCTAACAGGCACAGCAGAGCTCGGACGGCTGCAAGTGAACAGAGAGCAGCTGATTAGTAACTGCTGCGTCCCCTGCAGCTCAGATAAGAGCCGCACAGAGCGGGGGTTCAGTAATGATGAATATGGGAAGTGTCCGCCCCTCACATGCCCTAAATGCGGCCTCCAGAGGTAAAGTTTCCCCTGTAACCAGCGCCTCCTCCCACCTTCTCTGCTGGCATGCTCCATTACTTAAAGGGGATGTCTGTAGAAAACAAGTTATCACTTATCCACAGGCTCGGTGATCACTTACTGATCGTGGGGTCTGACCGCTGCGAGCCATCGTCTGATCGGGAAGGAGTGGAAAGTCAGGGATCAACTGCTGCTCCATTCATTCTCTATGGGGCTCCGGAAAAGCCGAGCTCAGCGCTTGAATGCCACATAGGGAATGAATGGAGCGGATCCTGGAGTAATAACATGCCCTCCTCTCTTCAGCTTTCTGTCTGTGTAAGTGGCTCAGCCCTTGTCTCCCCTTCTGCTCCGGCTTCTGTGCTGGTCCTTGTGAGGAAGAGGAAACCCTCTGCCCTTCTGCTCCGGCTTCTGTGCTGGTCCCTGTGAGGAAGAGGAAACCCTCTGCCCTTCTGCTCTCAGTCCTCTGCGACTTTTCACAATCGCTCAGTGCACCCATTATATGTAATAAGGATCATTCTTCATCCCTTGTCCAGCTTTCATCCCCCCCAGTCTGACCAGCGGACAAGATAATAAACATGTGAGTGGAAGGTTCACAATTATTAGATGTGTTGTGAAAAGTCTCCACAGCATTATCCGGAGAAAACTGCAGGGTGACCGCTTGTGAAACCAGCACAAAATCCAGCGGACAGCGCTTCCCTGTCCCCCGCCGGTCTCCGTATCCTGGCATTCAGCTATTCCATTTGGTGCTTATTCTGGAAGGAAAACAAAAATATGATGTTCTTACACAGACGCCTGAAGACGCAGCTTTTCATCATCCATGTTGGGCTGTTGTATGACGTGTGGATTACTCTGCTTGCTGGATTCTTGCATTACCACAAACACTGCCTTTATTTTGTGATTTCTGTGCCGCTTCCCACTTCTATTGGCACTGTGATATATCAGCACGTGAGGGCTGCCACAATCATGTGTCAATAGGTTATTGCTGGAGCCTGTGATATAGAGACCATCCTGGACCAGGGAAGACTTGGTACAGAAGCACCTAGAGAGGGGGGTACAGGGGCTTCATTTCAATTTTAAACTTAGCTGGATTGTGTTTAGCTACAAGAATGGAAAGTAAAATAATAAAATCTTAATTTTTTTTTTCTATTTGGCAAAATCGTCCATCAGAGGTTTGGCCACTACCGAAAAGTTTTTGATGAACTTACAGTAGTAGCTGGCGAAACCCAAAAAACTTTGTAATGCCTTTAAGTCTTGAATATAATACCAATCCAGTACCGTCCGGACTTTGGCCAGATCCATGCAAAAACGGTGAATGATAAGAACTAACCCTGATTGGAGAACATACATTTCTCTGGTTTGACAAATAATTTATTATCTTTGAGTATCTGTAAGACCTGCCTGATATGTACCTGATGTGACTGGAGGTAAGTAAATTAATATGTCATCAAGATTGGTTTGTTGTGATCTACCTGCCAGATGACTAAAAATGTCACTAACAGTGTTGAAAGAAAGCGGGAGCATTAGTCAACCCAAATGCCATCACAAGCTTTTCATAGTGCCCCTCAGGAGTATTGAAGGCCATCTTCCACTCATCTCCTCAATGTGAATGAGATTATAAGCCCCCCTGAGGTCTAGTTTAATCAAATCGTAGGAGCCAAATTTTTTTCTAAAGAGGTCGGGGATGAGAGGGAGAGGATATGCATCCCAGACCGTGATCCGATTAAACTCGCGAAAATCAAGGCGGGGGCGCAACCCCCAGTCTTTTTTTTTGACAAATAAAAACCCCACTGCAACGGGAGATGAAGAACGTCTTATAGGGTCCAATGGTAGACTGACTGACCATTCTGTTCTGAACTGCCACCCTAAGATGGCTTCCCATTATATACCTACTGTATAAGTGCTCCCTCTAACGGCTTCCTCCACCCACACCCACTACTGGTTCCCCCTACCTTTGGGTTCCCCCCACTCCAGCCAGGGACAGGGCTCAGCAGCTGCACTCTGCATGTTGGATGCAGGTGTTTTGGGGGGTTCTGTGCAGCACTCCCATCTTACCTGAGTGAAGGGAGACACCACACCTCTGGGTGAGGTGCAGTACCACTGTGGCGACTGAACACTCAGGGGCGCCACATTCCCCCCCCCCGGTAAAACACAGCATGTCCGCGGGCTGGAACAGAGCAAAACCAGGCATAACTGACATGCAAAATTTTTAAGATGCATCAGCATATTTGACCATAAAACAACATTTCTTCCCTTCATGGGAGGCACATTTCTTTTAACGTTACTGGTTACATTATAAAACATCATAAGAGTATTGTCATATAAAACAATTTTCAAGACAGTTCCAGCACCAGGGTGCAACAGTAGCAGCATGAGGGACCCGTCCACAAACCCTCAACGTAGGCCCTAGGCATGGCTGCAGGGCATAGACGATCCAATCCTGGACCTCGTCTTCCGCCACGCCAAACGGGTTTTTGTTCTGAGGTATATTTGTAATTATAAAACCAATAGGATGCACTTTAAGAAGTGCTAAACTATGTACAATGTCAACGTCCGGCTTCTCACAGTCCTCAGCCTGTCAGTCTCTGTACCCTGACGGGTAACTGGGTTGCAAACATGAAGTCAACTGCACCCTTCCGGGCAACTTATGTACAGTCCAGTTAACTAAAACAGTTTAACAGTGGGGCCCCCTCCGGGGGATCCCCTGGTTTCTGCAGGCTGACCCAGCCTGGTCATCAGCCTCAGGCTGCAGGGGGACCAGGGATGGAGCAGCGCCAGCCGCATTTGGGACAGGGACATCACTCCGACCTGCTCCCGTGACTGCGTCAGCTCGGCCTGACACCTCCCGGTCTTTACGCAGCTTCTCTCCACCACCTCTCCTCTTTCGGGGGCGGTCCCATGGCACTTTGCTGTCGGTCACTCCCTGTGTCGGCCTCCCCGCTTTGACGGACACATCTATGCGGACAGTCACTGTTGCAAGGGGCAGGGCCTGCTTTTGGAGCCATTCTGGGACCCGGCCCACGACGGGAGGTTCCATTCTGTTGTTCTTTAGCACGCACATAATGACGCCCGTTCTTCTGGGGCGGGCGCCACATTCAAGGCAGAAAACACTTCTTTAGGCGCACATTACCCGCAGATGGCAGGCTGGTCACGTATCCTGTTCGTGACGCCAAGTGGTGACTCGCTGCCCCCTGGGCCGCGGGGCACACGGCAGCCGGGCCGTATGGCTGCTTTGGGGAATATCACGGTGGCTGGCCCGGGGCGGTCAGTGCAAAAGGGATTATTTATAGGATTTGTCGTGAAGCCACCTGTGGTGTCTGGTGAGGATCACCAGCGCTGCAACAGTCCTCTGAGGCAGATGTTAGGGCAGCTAGAGATGGAACGGCTCCCCACAGGTGGAGCGGGCCTCAGGGCAGTGTAAATAGATGGAGGGTGCGCTGGGCGTTGTAGTGCAGGGAGGGAAATGGCACCAGTGAAGGAATAGACGGAGGCAACTCAGTGCAGTCGTCCAAGATTTTAATTCACAGTTCTTCAGGAAACACAAAAGTGCAAGTTACAGGTGAAGGCCTCCCACGTTGCGCCGTGTTCACCCTGGCAGGGGTTCAATCCTTCCTCAGGAAGTTTAGGAATGCTTGGCAGAACCCCACTTTCTCGTGTTCCTACTTTGACCGTCTTCACACTAGGTCCTTCTCCCTGCTGCCCTGCGCTGCCCACTCTCAATCCCGCTCGGGTATGCTGAAGTCCTTCCTGTACGTCGGATCCGGGACCAACCTGACCCCCTGGAGATTAGAATGGGGCAACCGGTCCCTCTGTCTTCTGACAGATGCGGGGCGTATGGGTGCTGTCCTGCACGCGCCGTACCCCTGGGATCCCTTCTTAGAATGGAGCCTACTCCCTTCTCCCCTCCGGGGCCTCTATCCCGGGCCCTTCTTGTGGAGCAGAGCTCCTGCTGAGCCTCTGCTCCCAGACAGTCCTCACTGACCGTCTGTACTGTACTGACTGACCATTCTGTTCTGAACTGCCACCCTAAGATTGCTTCCCATTATATACCTACTGTGTGCTCCTTCTAACTGCTTCCTCCACCCACACCCACTACTGGTTCCCCCTACCTTTGGGTTTCCCCCACTCCAGCCAGGGACAGGGCTCAGCAGCTGCGCTCTGCATGTTGCCCTTCCAGCCGGTCTGAAGCAGTGTAATGTTGGATGCAGGTGTTTTGGGGGGTTCTCTGCAGCACTCCCATCTTACCTGAGTGAAGGGAGACACCACACCTCTGGGTGAGGTGCAGTACCTCTGTGGCGACTGAACCCTCAGGGGCGCCACATGCCCACGATGCAGAAATGCTCCGGATTTTTCCTGAGTGTTTCTGCATCTCCCTGGCAGAAAAAACGCATGCAGATTTTATATGCGTTTTTCCTGCCAGGGACAAACGTAAGTGAAGCATTTTTCACATGCATGTCCGCATGCGGGTTGTCAACCGCTTTCCAAGCGATTTTAGCATCACTTGGAAAGTGCTTGACAACTTGGTCACACTATATAAATCCTTGCAACCGGCATGTATTTATATAGTGTGAACAAGTTAATAGTTGAAAAAAAGAATAAAAATGGTAAAAAAAAAAAAATAGAATTAGACTTACCGGTAATTCTGTTTCTAAGACCCTCCACGACAGCACACCTGGAGGTAGCCTCCCCATCCTAATTAGGGACAGGAAAACAAGATGTTAAATAGCCCCTCCCTGCTACAATCCCCAGTGTTTTCAAAGGACCACACAGTATGAATGCTCTAAATATTTATTAACACTAAGGATTTTTCCAATCAAAGAGATGGAGGGAACTACCCATGCTGTTGTGGAGGGTCTTAGAAACCGAATTACTGGTAAGTCTAATTCTATTTTCTCCAATCCCCTCCATGACAGCACACCTGGAGTAATACCAAAGAATGAATTTTAGGGAGCGACAACAGCCTGAAGGACTTTCCTTCCAAATGCTAAGTCTCTATTAGATATTACATCTAGTCTATAATGTTTAGCAAAGGTATGGACAGACGACCATGTAGCTGCCCTGCAAATCTGCTCAATGGATGCACTAGCTTTTTCCGCCCAGGAGACCCACATAGCTCTAGTAGAAAGAGCTTTCAAAGATTTCAGAGGAGGCAAATCTTGAACTATGTATGTTTCACAAATTGCTTTCTTAATCCAATTTGTTAGCATATTTTTGCAATTTTCTTTCCTTTATTGGGGCTTCCATATTGGACAAATAGGTTCTGATCCTTCCTCCAGGTTTCAGTCTGCCTCAAATAGCGGATTATAGTCCTTCTTACATCCAACGCGTGGAATTCTTCTTCCTTGCTATTTGATGGATTTTGACAGAATGACGGAAGAATTATTGGCTGAGACATATGAAAATTAGACGACACTTTAGGTAGAAAAGAAGGATCCAACTGGAGGATGATCCTGTCCTCCAAAATACGACAATAAGTCTCTCTGATAGACAGGGCTTGGATTTCACTCACTCTTCTGGCTGTAGTCAGAGCTATAAGCAATGCCGCTTTCCAAGACAATTTGTCTATGTGTGCCTCGGCTATTGGCTCGAAAGGATGCATAGTTAGACCTCTAAGAACTACGTTGAGATCCCAAGGTGGAACTATTTTAGCTCTTGTTGGATTAATCCGAGAAGCAGCTATCATGAACCTCTTAATCCATCTGTTTTGGGCCAAATCAGCATCAAAATAGGAACATAAAGGCGAGACTTGGACCTTCAGCGTACTTGGTCTTAATCCTTTAGACAGACCGTTCTGTAGGAAATCCAAGATTCTGGCCACGTCAGGCCGAAAGGGATCTAATGGACGAGGCTCATACCATAGCTTGAAAGCTTTCTAGATTTTTCCATAGATGGAATTTGTGACTGGTTTTCTGCTTTTCTGCAGTGTATGTGACTCGCCCCCAGGGGTATCGCGGGGCACCCGGCAGCCGGGCCTAAGACTGCCTGCGGGGATTATCGCGGTGGCTGGCCCAGGGCGGTCAGTGCCAAAAAGAATTATTTGTAGGGAATTTGTCGTGACGCCACCTGTGGTGTCTGGTGAGGATCACCAGCGCTGCAACAGTCCTCTGAGGCAGATGTCAGGACAGCTTGAGATGGAACGGCTCCCCACAGGTGCAGCAGGCCTCAGGACAGTATAAATGATGCAGGTTGCGCTGAGCGTTGTGGTGCAGGGAAAGCGATGGCACAGCAGGAGTAACGGACAGAGACAGGGGATTTGCTTCATTACCTTTACTGGTACAGCTGTTAGGTACGGTCCAGGGTACTCCAGATGAAGGGCGCACTTTTGGACTTCTCCCCAGGGAGCGGGTATAGGGCCTCCTGATCCGTGTCTGTCCCTATGTATGCTCCTGGCCAGCCTGCAACTGGGCATAGCTTATGTGTCCTGCTTTTACTTCACCAGATGCTCAGAAATAGGACCTCTGGTTGGTAACCACTTTCCCTGGACGTCGGGGCCTTCGTGGTTCCTGATCCTGTGTGTGTCTAGCCTTCAGGTTTGCCAGGGACTTGTAGTCCTCCTGGGATTCCGGTTATCCCCACTGGGTGTAAAGGGTCCCTGTAGGCGCGGACCCGGTGTCCGGTAGATATAACGGGGTGAGCTTATTGTGCTCCTCTGCCCCCTTGGTTTCACTCCCCTTTTTCTCCTTGCCGTCGGCCACACTCGGGGCCCTCACTACTAGGCAGCTGACGTGCTGCGTCTTCACCGCTATCTGAGCGTCGGCACGTTCTCAGGCTCTCTCTCTATCTGGGCTCCCTCTGCTGGTATGAGTTGGAAGGTAGAGGTGTTTGTATGTAGTGAGGGCCTCTTGTGGAGAAATCCATCCATGCACCCTTCTGGGTTCTGTGGCACCAATGCACAGCAGGGCGCCACATTTGGATCACCTGTACTGAGAAGCCTCTGGCTTTTCAGAGGGCGGTCTCAGAAGCCAAGCAGCTAGAGCCAAATTCTGAGGGGCCGGATGGAAAATCTGGCCCTAATGCAGCAGATCGTGGATTCAAGGAAGCATCAATGGATCATCCATCTTAGACTGCTCAATGTTCCGAACCATGCTCTTTTTGGCCACATTGGAGCTATTAGGATAGTCTTGACCCCTTCCGACCTGATTTTTTGTAAAGTCCTTGGTATTAACAGAATCAGGGGAAAAGCATTAGCGAGCCCAACTTTCCAAGGGTGAGCGAATGCATCTATCCCTGTTGCTGAATCCTCGGGTTTCAAAGAGAAAAAGGCTCTTACTTTTGCGTTTTCCTGGTTCGCAAACAGGTCCACATCTGGGTATTCCCACTTTTGAACAATCATCTGAAATATCTTCGAGTTCATGCTCCACTCCCCTGGATGAATGTCTTTTCTGCTCAGAAGATCTGCATGATAGTTGTCGGAGCCCCTCAGATGCAGAGCCGATAAGGATAGTAGATTATGCTCCGCCCAGTGGAAGATCCTTTCGGAGATCATCTGTAACCTCCTGTTTCTTGTACTTTCCTGATGTCTCAAGTGGGCTACAGTTGTCATATTGTCCGAGTAGACTCTGACATGAGACCCCTGAAGCACAGTAGTGGCTGCCCATAGGGTTTCTTCCACCACTTTCATTTCTCTTAAGTTTGAGTACTGCTCTGCTATTTCTTGCGACCAGACCCCTTGGAAGGCCACGTGGGAGACTACTGCTCCCATCCCCTTTTGCTTGCGTCTGTTTTGACGGATAACAAGGGAAGTTGAATCCATGCTGAACTTTTCTCCAGATTTCCTGGACAGAGCCACCAATTTAAAGATGCTTTCACCTTCTCTGGCAGATGAATTCTGTTGGAGAGGGAACTTGGAGATCTGTCCCAACAGGAAAGGATGTAGTTTTGAAGGACCCTTGAATGCGCTTGAGCCCAAGGTACCGCCTGAATAGATGAGGTCATGGACCCGAGGACGGACATGGCGAATCTTAATGACACTCCGCTCTGGTTCTTTAGTGCATAAACTTTCGACCTCAACTGAATCTGCTTCTCTTTTGGCAGAAAAGAGGCTTGTTGCTGAGAATCCAGGAGAATTCCCAAGGAGGTCTTCTTGGTGGAGGGAATCAGATCTGACTTTTGGTAGTTTATCAACCATCCCAAGGATTCCAGGATCTGGAGGGTCATCTGGAGGTCTCTTTCCAAACTTGAAACCGAGGGAACCATCACCAAAAAATTATCTAAATATGGGACGATGCAGATATTCAGTTTCCTTAGATAAACCTACTACCTCTGCCATGATCTTTGTAAACAGGCGGGGTGCTGACGAAATGCCGAAGGGGAGTACATTGAATTAAAAATGAAGTACATCTCGGTTCTGAGTTACAGCAAATCTGAGAAATTTTCTGTAATCCGGATGAATTGGCACGTGGTAGTAAGCATCTGGCTGGTCTACTGTTGCCACGACAAATCCTTTTCCAATCAATAAGCTGCAATTGAGGAAGGAAGCTCGCAATTCTGCCTCCTACCTTCTTGGCGTCATTGTCTGTCCTGCCTAGAACCTTGAAAGATATTCCTACCTCTTCCCCCTTTTGTGTAACTCCAGCGACCAGTTTTACCCTTGCCTCTGTACTGAAATGCTTGCTGCTGTTGTTGTTGAGGGAGAAGAAATTGTCTCTTTCTGAAACTTTTTGGATTCTTTGGCTCTGGCAGAGACTTCGTCTTGTCGGATGCTTTCTCCAACAACTCGTCTAGGACCGCCCCAAACATATACTCTCCTTTAAATGGAATGGAACAAAGCTTAGATTTTGATGCGTTGTCCCCACTCCACATCTTCAACCACAAAGCTCTTCTCGTAGAATTTGATAATGCTGCCAATCTTGCCGCAATCTTGACCGACTCCGCCAAGGCATCCGCTAGGAATCCAGTGGCCTTCTGCAGAAAAGGAAGAGATGCTAGGAGGTCCTCTTGAGTGGTACCTTTCCAGAGATGTTCCTCTAGTTGTTGGAGCCAGAGGAACATGGAACGAGCTACACAAGTTGAAGCGATATTAGTCTTCAGTGAAGCCGCCGATGTTTCCCATGCCTTCCTTAGAAGGCTTTCCATCTTCCTATCCATAGGATCTTTGAGCTGTGACGAGTCTTCAAAGGGAAGGGTTGTTTTCTTCGCAACCCTTGCCACCTGTACATCAACCTTCGGGACTTCCATCCATAGCTTAGCCGCCTTTTCATCTAGAGGGAATCTATCCTTCATTTCTCCTGCCATACTAAGCCTTTTCTCGGGTGACTCCCATTCATCCAAAATAAGACTCCAAATGTTGTCATGCACAGGGAACACTACCTAATTCTTGGATTTCAGACCGCCAAACATTTCATCCTGAACTGTACTGGTTTCCTTCTCCTCTTCCACCTGCATCGTGTCTCTCACCTGCGACAACAATTCCTCCATATTCTCAGACGAAAAGTAATATTTCCTATCTTCCTCATGATCTTCACTTAGGACCCCTTCTTCCGGTTCCTCCATAGACCCTAATTCTGAATCAGAGGTCTCCCTAACTGTATATTTTCTCCTTTTGGGGGGAGATGGACCTTCAGCTCTGGCTTGTGAGAAGGAGGCTAGGGAAGATTGTATTTCCTGCCGAACCATTCCCCTGACTTCTTCCATAAGGGAAGGCTGTTCTTCCTTCACAATGTTGTCAGTGCATTTCCAGCAGAGGGGTTTCTTATGCCCTGAAGCCAGCTTTTTTATACAGATGGCACATTTGCGAACTGTAGTGCTTTCTCCCACTGTCGGTGCAGGATCCTTGTCTCCCTAAATTAAAAATAAAAAAAGGGGAGATTTAAAATATATTTAGGATCCTGCTCAAAAGAGAGTGGGGAATAACCTAGGACCTAGTACTTACTGGGGCCGGGTTAGCGCTGGGCTCTGCAGACGCAGGCTTTGGAACAGCACCCTCCATAGTAGCAGAATATTCTGTCCTACCTTAATGGAGTCTTCTCATCTGGGTCTTTTATAGGGGAGACCGAGATCCAGTGCCAAATTTTCACCTATCTAGTGAAGGATCCTCATTTTCAGGGCAAACCGCGGCTTCTCCTTTTGAATTTCCCGCCGCAGCCCCATGCGTTCCACGGTGGAACGCACCAGAAGTGACGTCCCGCTGGCCAAAAGCCTGACTTCCGGCACGCCGCCATGGAGGACAGAGGAGACTCCGGCCGGGGAGCAACAGGAGGCCCCCAGCCCCCAAAACCCTACTCGGCTTTACACGCAGGCAAGTGTGTGTGTGGGCGGTCCCGCTCTCAAGGAGACACGGGAGCTGCAAAGGAAGGAAGGTCGGAGGCGATCGCTCCCTGCAGCCCGGCAGGTAAATTTAATAGGGCCCTGCTTGCCGGCCGCAGGCACCCCAGGTAACCTCTTCATCCCAGGAAAACACTGGGGATTGTTGGGGGAAGGGGCTATTTAACCTCTTGTTTTCCTGTCCCTAATTAGGATGGGGATGCTACCTCCAGGTGTGCTGTCATGGAGGGGATTGGAGAAAATAACATTATACTTACCTTCTGATGGCCCCCGGTCTTTTCTCCACTGCGTCTGGTCTCTTGTATGGCTCGCGGTGGAGTGAAAGGATCTTCCATGACGTCATTTAGTCATTGGACAGGTCACGAGACTGCCGTGACCTGTTGAACATCCGCAACAAGAGCACAGAGAACAAATCAAGAAGAAACGTCACACTCACCGGAGTGTTGATCAGGTTCAGGAGATATTTCTTTCCCTCGTAAGTGTAAAACAGAGACGCAGTCAGGGCCTTCACCGTAATCCCGCGCTCCCTCTCCACCTGCAGCTTGTCCAGAACTTGCTTATTGGAGGAGGCTTTTGGAATACAACCTGAGGGAAGGAGCGAGACACCAGAATCCACACTGTTAGATCGTAGTGGCAGTGTCTCCCTCCATACTAGTCTGTCAATGGTAGCTTGTTTCTGTGTTTTATATATGTATTTTAGGTGTGTAAACCCTCTTCATGTGTACAGCAGCCTGGAATGAACGCTGCTTAAAAAATAAATAATAGAGTAAGGCCTCATTCAGACTTTCATCAGCTTTGTTTTGCATCCGAGAAACTCTAAACTTTGATTTGGATCAAAATTCGACAGGTCAACGTGTTTCAGTGAAAAATACGCGGTCCGCAGAAATATGTGAACAGCTCTAGACTATAATAGATATGAGTTCTGTGAAAAACAAGGATCGAGCTCATGCGAAATCCAACATTTCATTCTATAAATCTACATAAATTAAGTAACGTGCCAAATTGCTTTTTTTTTGGTTTATGTTTTGCGTGTACGGAGGGAAAGTTCCCAGTGCTAGTGTCTAGCTCACTGATTTTCCTTGCTTGGTGCCTGACGTCCCAAAAAACTGACAGTGAGCTATCAATCAAGATACAGAGGCTGGTGCTGGGCAGGGAAGCAACCTTGGAAGGCTGAGGCTTGGTTAGTGCTCCGTTACACCCAGAGCACTCAGAAATGCAGCAACAGATAAAAGATATAGAGGTGTCTATGGATTTAGCTTTCCAAATCCTGCATGGTCATGAATGGGAATTGGAGGGAGGGGTATATCTGATGGATTCCCTTAAATTGTTAATTGGCAATTGCAGTTCACATAGTTGCATATTACTTAATCATTAGAGCTACAAAAAATTGCACTTCAAGCACCAGTAAAACAGAGGCCAAAAAAGATTCCTTAGAGGCATCTGGTCACTATTAGTGATGATCGAGCGTGTTCTATCAACCCCTTCGGCAAGCACGCTCGGGTGCTCGCCGAGTATTTTGGCATGCTCGGCATTTCTTTTAAGGTCGCCGTGCCTGCAAGTGTCACGGCTGTTAGCGTGCTCGCTGAATGGGTTCATAGAACACGCTCGATCATCACTAGTCACTATACATTAGTATACAATAAAAAAACACATATCACATAGTGAATAACACAGACACTATTCAATACAGCAGGGTTGAGGTGTACTTTGTGGGACAAAATTACAGCATTTTTGAAAGACGCCATTCACTTTACTGTGCAACATATAGAAAAAAAAGGGCAATGAATTCCAAATAAAGTGAAATGGTGCAGAAGAAAACAAAAACATTTTACTGCTTTTAAAAAATTCTAAACTTTGCAAACAAATTGTTTGGCTTGTGTTCCAATTTTCTAAGACCGTTTTTAATACCATTTTGGGGTACAACTTTTTGATTGCTCCATCAAATGAATAGTCGTAAGTTACTTACCGGTAACGGGATTTTTCAGAGACCATGACAGCACCACGAGAGAGGGGATCCGCCCACCAAGGAGAGGAAACCTACAGGCTTAAAAGGGCGCCACCTCTCTCCCGCCTCAGTTTGGATTACAGAGCATTGAGAGGACCGCCAGGTTAATAAACACAGCAAACAATCACAAAATTGCCATACCAGACGAAACCTACTGAGTGTGAGATTATAATTAATAAAACGGGAGTGTTCCCACAAACGTGAAAGGAGGGAATATAAGGGTGCTGTCATGGTCTCCGAAAAATCCCATTACCGGTATGTAATTTAATATTTTATCGGTCGACCATGACAGCACCACGAGAGAATTACAGAGATGAAGTAATCTATTGAAGGACCACAGCCTGGAACACTCTTCTCCCAAAGGTGAGGTCAGCCGATACACCTATATCTAACCTATCGTGTCTATGGAATGTAGAGGGACAGGACCAGGTAGCAGCCTTACATATGTCTTCTATCGAGACACCTGTCTTCTCAGCCCAGGAGGTCGCCACAGCCCGGGTGGAATGAGCCTTCAGCCCTTCTAGCCCTTCCTCGCCGCTAGATGTACAGACCAAAAGTTTGGACACACCTTCTCATTTAAAGATTTTTCTGTATTTTCATGACTATGAAAATTGTACATTCACACTGAAGGCATCAAAACTATGAATTAACACATGTGGAATTATATACTTAACAAAAAAGTGTGAAACAGCTGAAAATATGTCTTATATTCTAGGTTCTTCAAAGTAGCCACCTTTTGCTTTGATGACTGCTTTGCACACTCTTGGCATTCTCTTGATGAGCTTCAAGAGATAGTCACTGGAAATGGTTTTCACTTCACAGGTATGTCTTGTCAGGTTTAATAAGTGGGATTTCTTGCCTTATAAATGGGGTTGGGACCATCAGTTGTGTTGTGCAGAAGTCTGGTGGATACACAGCTGATAGTCCTACTGAACAGACTGTTAGAATGTGTATTATGGCAAGAAAAAAGCAGCTAAGTAAAGAAAAACGAGTGTCCATCATTACTTTAAGAAATGAAGGTCAGTCAGTCCGAAAAATTGGGAAAACTTTGAAAGTGTCCCCAAGTGCAGTTGCAAAAACCATCAAGCGCTACAAAGAAACTGGCTCACATCAGGACCGCCCCAGGAAAGGAAGACCAAGAGTCACCTCTGCTTCTGAGGATAAGTTTATCCGCGTCACCAGCCTCAGAAATCGCAGTTTAACAGCAGCTCAGATTAGAGACCAGGTCAATGCCACACAGAGTTCTAGCAGCAGACACATCTCTTCAACAACTGTTAAGAGGAGACTTTGTACAGCAGGCCTTCATGGTAAAATAGCTGCTAGGAAACCACTGCTAAGGACAGACAACAAGCAGAAGAGACTTGTTTGGGGTAAAGAACACAAGGAATGGACATTAGACCAGTGGAAATCTGTGCTTTGGTCTGATGAGTCCAAATTTGAGATCTTTGGTTCCAACCACCGTGTCTTTGTGCGACGCAGAAAAGGTGAACGGATGGACTCTACATGCCTGGTTCCCACCGTGAAGCATGGAGGAGGAGGTGTGATGGTGTGGGTGTGCTTTGCTGGTGACACTGTTGGGGATTTATTCAAAATTGAAGGCATACTGAACCAGCATGGCTACCACAGCATCTTGCAGCAGCATGCTATTCCATCCGCTTTGCGTTTAGTTGGACCATCATTTATTTTTCAACAGGACAATGACCCCAAACACACCTCCAGGCTGTGTAAGGGCTATTTGACCAAGAAGGAGAGTGATGGGGGACTACGCCAGATAACCTGGCCTCCACAGTCACCAGACCTGAACCCAATCGAGATGGTTTGGGGTGAGCTGGACCGCAGAGTGAAGGCAAAAGGGCCAACAAGTGCTAAGCATCTCTGGGAACTCCTTCAAGATTGTTGGAAGACCATTTCCGGTGACTACCTCTTGAAGCTCATCAAGAGAATGCCAAGAGTGTGCAAAGCAATCATTAAAGCAAAAGGTGGCTACTTTGAAGAACCTAGAATATAAGACATATTTTCAGTTGTTTCACACTTTTTTGTTAAGTATATAATTCCACATGTGTTAATTCATAGTTTTGATGCCTTCAGTGTGAATGTACAATTTCCATAGTCAAGAAAATACAGAAAAATCTTTAAATGCGAAGGTGTGTCCAAACTTTTGGTCTATACTGTATATGATAGAGAAATGGCCTCCAAATTCCATCTAGCTATGGTGGACTTCGTGACCTTAGACCGTTCCTAGTCCCTTGGTAGGATATAAACAACGAGTTATCTTTCCTAAAGCTTTTGGTAACTGAATGTTACCTAACCAGACATCTCCTCACTTCTAACGTATGTAACTCCACCTCTTTCTGGTTACTAGTATGTGGACAAAAGGAGGGTAGGAGGACTTCCTGAAGTCTGTTAAAACGAGTAGCTACCTTAGGGAGAGAGAGTGATTTTTAGACCAGATCCTGCCTATCATCCAGAATTTGAGTAAACGGCGAGGCCATAGACAGGGCCTGGATGTCACTAATGCTCCTGGCCGAGGTTAAAGATATTAAAGCGGTCTTAAGAGAGAGGGATTTAAGGGTTGCTGACTATTAGCTCAAACAGCGAGATAGTCAAGGCCTTTAGAACCAAATTTAAATCCCAGGGAACCAAGCTGCTTTTAATAATGAGTCTAGATCTAAAAGCTGCCTTAATGAACCGAGAAACCCAGTAGTTACAAGCTACATCACAGCTATATAGGGCACCCAAGGCAGAAATCTGTACTTTAAGGGTGCTGGTGGATAACCCTAGTTCAAGACTTTTTTGTAAAAACTCCAAAGATTTGTCCTATTGGCACCCCCTCCCCATGAACCCCAGAACCAGAGAAAGACAAAAGCTTTCTCCAACTTGTGGCATAAATCTGGGTTGTAACAGGTTTTCTCCTGTGCAGGATGGTTACTAGACCTTTGGAAAAACCTTTCTGATTTGGCAGTGTCCTTTCAAGTTCCACACCGTCAAGTGGAGGCCAGTTGCTTGAGGATGGAATATCGGACCCCGGAGAAGGAGATATGGAATCTCTGGAAGAACCCAAGGATCGTAGATGGACACCCTCCTGGGCCAAAAGGGTGCGATCAGCAGAACCCTGGCCTTGTCCTCCCTGATCTTTCTTATTACCATGAGAAGAACAGCCAACCAGGGGGGGAG
Organism: Phyllobates terribilis; assembly: GCF_046119375.1. NCBI lineage: Eukaryota > Metazoa > Chordata > Amphibia > Anura > Dendrobatidae > Phyllobates > Phyllobates terribilis. The sequence continues at coordinate 1,224,961 of NW_027362920.1, read as the reverse complement.
GAGTCATACGCCAGGCTGAAATACCAACGAATCAGGAAAGCGTCCACAGCTAGGGGATTTAGGGAACACAAGATCTTTGTCTTCCGATTTAGTTTTGTGGCAATCGGATCTACCTGACCGGAGGCCCCCCCCATCTTCGGCTATTTGGGTAAAAATTCCTTGATTTAGTTCCCATTCCCCTTGCATCAGAGGATAGCAGCTTGGGAAATCTGCTCTCATGTTTTCTTTTTTCCTTATATAGAGGGCCATCAGGGAAAGGAGGTGACTTTCTGTAATCTGGAAGAGATGATCTGTCACTCTCATCAGCGATCTTGACCATGTATCCCCCTGGTGGTTCACATATGCTACCGCAACTAGATTATCCAAGAGGATCTTTACATTCTGGCCCTGAAGGAAAGGTAAGAAATTATTCACCGCCTTGTCTACCGCCAGAAGTTCTTTTGCATTGGAGGAGAGACCCTTTTCGATATCTGACCAGGTCCCCTGGGCTACCATATCTCCCAGATGGGCTCCCCACCCTCTCGGACTCGCATCTGTGGTAATTGTTCTAGTGACCCTAAGTACCCAGGGAACCCCTCGAGATAGGTTAGGCTCATCCTGCCACCACTATAAAGATTTTACTGACCGGGGTGATAAGGACATCTTCCCTTCCAAGTGCCCCTTAAGAGAAACTTCATTATGTAGCACATCCCACTGTAGAACTGTGGCGCCCCTGAAGATTCGACCGCCACAGGGATGCTGCACTTCTGTAATGGAGTGTAGTGTTCCTCCTCCGAGGTAAGAACAGCGTGATGGTCGGGACCCAACCTTTGCATCCAACACCACATTTCTCCACCAGAGGGGGCTAGTATGCACCAAGTGCTGCCCTCCTGGTTACAGGGAGACTGGGGAACCAAGAGTGAGGGGAACCAGTTAGTGGGTGAGGGTGGAGGACTTACAATTTAGTGACACTTTAAATTTCATATTTAATAAAAAGCCATCTTTGGTTTTGGTCTTTGTGCTGTTAATTACTGTGAGGTATTGTGATCTCCCACCCTGAACGTGGATCCTGTGTGAACCTACAGTGGATGGAGACACAGCCCTCATACCCCAGCCTTGGAACGAGGGGCAGGTTGCAGACGAGGAATGTCTCAACCCGGTCAAGGACCACGACCAAGAAGGCCCGGAGCTAAAGAGTGTAGCTCCACAGCAAATGGATCCCGGGGAGGATGCAGACGGAGCAGTGTACGCCACCTGTCCTCACCACCTGATATATTCAGAGGGAGTCCAGCTGCAAGAGGGGTACCGGCCCCCGACACCCGACCTTGCTACTCCATGTCCTGGTTGGTAAAGCCCGGTAGGCCCAGAGGATCCCATCGGGTATCGGAAGGAGCAGAGCTGCCACCCGTGCCCTTGTTCTGAGAGGAGTTCAGAGGGAGATCCGGCCTATCTACACACACACAGACAGGAGAGGATACGGTCTGTAGTTCAGGAACACTCAGGTGCGGGGTCCCGATTGAATGCTGGACTTGCTCGGAGGTTGTCGGACCCCGGTCCCTGGTGACCGCAGGACTCCGTGGGGAGCAGGGAGTCGCCTTCCTTCTGCCATCTCTAATGTGAGTAAAGCCTTGGAAATTCATCCCTATGGCCTCCGGACTGTTCATTACGCGCCATTCCGTGCGACGCCGCGTCCCTACTGCCGCACTACTACCCCCCCTTTATCCTGCTTTACCGGCCCTGAGGCCGCGCTCCGCCTGTAGGGAGCGGCGAGAACTTTAGCCACCATGACTCCAGGCCTCAGCGGACTGTAGTTGCGCTGGTGGCGCATCACCAGACACCACAGGTGGCGTAGTCGACAATTACCACTCAACCCGGAAAGCCCTAGCATCATTTTCAATGTGACGGCCCTGGGCAAGGAACGGGTCCAGGCCACGACTGCACCCCCGTTCTCAACATCTGACCCGACTCTGAGTACCCCCATCTTCCCAGGGCAGGGCTGAGAGCGTCACATCACCATGTGTAGGGGTGGATTCAGTGAGGAGAAGTGAGAGGAGCAGGGGCTCTGCAGGAGCTCTGCTCGGCAGGCAGGCTCGGCCTGTCATGCCCAAGAAGGAGAGAGGAGTGGGAGCTAGGGAGGAAGGCTCCAGTAACTTAAGGGATCCCAGGGGGTACGGTGAGTGCAGGACGGCACCCGTACGCCCGAATCTGCCAGGTGTCAGAGGGATCAGGCTGCAAGAAGGGAACCGGTCCCTGGACTAGCCGAGTTACTTCAGGTCTTGGCTGGAAAACTTTCATTGTGCAGTTGCCACAACCTCACCTAAGCCGCCGTGAAGGGCACCAAGCAAGGTCCGGGAACTTCAAGTTGCCCAGAGGGATCTCAAGGTAACAGATCGGCACTTTGTGTGGCGGGGCGCATGGCAGGAGGGAGAAGACCCACCGCGGGAAGTCAGCTAAGAAAGGAACATACAGAAAGGGGGTCCCGTTAAGTGCTCTTGAAGTACGTGGGAGAGTGCTGAGCCCCTGCCTGGTAAACGCAGCGCGACATGGGAGGCTGACACCTGTACAGTGCACCTGAGGAAGCTAAAGAACTGTGAGTAAACTAGGATGACTGCACCCCACTGTTTCTGTCAGTTATTTCTACAACGCTATCGCTCCTGCACTACAACGCCCAGCATCACCATCTGCATCTACACTGCCCTGGAGCTGTGCTCTGCCTGTGGAGAGCCATGCCAACCCAGCTGCCCTAACATCTGCTTCAGAGGTCTGCAGCAGCGCCGGTACTCATTACCGGGAACCACAGGTGGCGTCACGAGACAAAACTGTTAACAAACCCTTTTTTTTTAAAGAGTGACCCCAGGGTACGGGCCCGTGACATCCGAAGAAGGCAAAGGCCCGGGTACGGAGTCACCCATATTCCCCCTGGGCGAGTCATACTACACCACACAGGAGAGCCGACAGATCCTCTATATACTACACCACACAGGAGAGCTGACACATCCTCTATATACTACACAATACAGGAGAGCTGACAGATCCTCTATATACTACACCACACAGGAGAGCTGACAGATCCTCTATATACTACACAATACAGGAGAGCTGACAGATCCTCTATATACTACACCACACAGGAGAGCCGACAGATCCTCTATATACTACACCACACAGGAGAGCTGACAGATCCACTATATACTACACCACACAGGAGAGCCGACAGATCCACTATATACTACACCACACAGGAGAGCTGACAGATCCTCTATATACTACACAATACAGGAGAGCTGACACATCCTCTATATACTACACCACACAGGAGAGCTGACAGATCCTCTATATACTACACAATACAGGAGAGCTGACAGATCCTCTATATACTACACCACACAGGAGAGCTGACAGATCCTCTATATACTACACCACACAGGAGAGCTGACAGATCCTCTATATACTACACCACACAGGAGAGCTGACAGATCCACTATATACTACACCACACAGGAGAGCTGACAGATCCTCTATATACTACACCACACAGGAGAGCTGACACATCCTCTATATACTACACCACACAGGAGAGCTGACAGATCCTCTATATACTACACCACACAGGACAGATCCTCTATATACTACACCACACAGGACAGATCCTCTATATACTACACCACACAGGAGAGCCGACAGATCCTCTATATACTACACCACACAGGAGAGCTGACAGATCCTCTATATACTACACAATACAGGAGAGCTGACAGATCCTCTATATACTACACCACACAGGAGAGCTGACAGATCCTCTATATACTACACCACACAGGAGAGCTGACAGATCCTCTATATACTACACCACACAGGAGAGCCGACAGATCCTCTATATACTACACCACACAGGAGAGCTGACAGATCCTCTATATACTACACAATACAGGAGAGCTGACAGATCCTCTATATACTACACCACACAGGAGAGCTGACAGATCCTCTATATACTACACCACACAGGAGAGCCGACACATCCTCTATATACTACACCACACAGGAGAGCTGACAGATCCACTATATACTACACCACACAGGAGAGCCGACAGATCCTCTATATACTACACCACACAGGAGAGCTGACACATCCTCTATATACTACACAATACAGGAGAGCTGACAGATCCTCTATATACTACACCATACAGGAGAGCTGACACATCCTCTATATACTACACAATACAGGAGAGCTGACAGATCCTCTATATACTACACCACACAGGAGAGCTGACACATCCTCTATATACTACACCACACAGGAGAGCCGACAGATCCTCTATATACTACACCACACAGAAGAGCTGACAGATCCTCTATATACTACACCACACAGGAGAGCTGACACATCCTCTATATACTACACCACACAGGAGAGCTGACAGATCCTCTATATACTACACCACACAGGAGAGCTGACACATCCTCTATATACTACACCACACAGGAGAGCTGACAGATCCTCTATATACTACACCACACAGGAGAGCTGACAGATCCTCTATATACTACACCACACAGGAGAGCCGACAGATCCTCTATATACTACACCACACAGGAGAGCTGACAGATCCTCTATATACTACACCACACAGGAGAGCTGACAGATCCACTATATACTACACCACACAGGAGAGCTGACAGATCCTCTATATACTACACCACACAGGAGAGCTGACAGATCCTCTATATACTACACCACACAGGAGAGCTGACACATCCTCTATATACTACACCACACAGGAGAGCTGACACATCCTCTATATACTACACCACACAGGAGAGCTGACAGATCCTCTATATACTACATCACACAGGAGAGCTGACAGATCCTCTATATACTACACCACACAGGAGAGCGGGCAGATCCACTATATACTACACCACACAGGAGAGCCGACAGATCCTCTATATACTACACCACACAGGAGAGCTGACAGATCCTCTATATACTACACCACACAGGAGAGCTGACAGATCCTCTATATACTACACCACACAGGAGAGCTGACAGATCCACTATATACTACACCACACAGGAGAGCCGAGAGATCCTCTACATACTACACCATACAGGAGAGCTGACAGATACTCTATATACTACACCACACAGGAGAGCCGACAGATCCTCTATATACTACACCACACAGGAGAGCTGACAGATCCTCTATATACTACACCACACAGGAGAGCCGACAGATCCTCTATATACTACACCACACAGGAGAGCTGACAGATCCACTATATACTACACCACACAGGAGAGCTGACAGATCCTCTATATACTACACCACATAGGAGAGCCGACAGATCCTCTATATACTACACCACACAGGAGAGCTGACAGATCCTCTATATACTACACCACACAGGAGAGCTGACAGATCCTCTATATACTACACCACACAGGAGAGCTGACAGATCCTCCATATACTACACAATACAGGAGAGCTGACAGATCCACTATATACTACACCACACAGGAGAGCTGACACATCCTCTATATACTACACAATACAGGAGAGCTGACAGATCCACTATATACTACACCACACAGGAGAGCTGACACATCCTCTATATACTACACCACACAGGAAAGCCGACAGATCCTCTATATACTACACCACACAGGAGAGCTGACACATCCTCTATATACTACACAATACAGGAGAGCTGACAGATCCACTATATACTACACCACACAGGAGAGCTGACAGATCCTCTATATACTACACCACACAGGAGAGCTGACAGATCCTCTATATACTACACCACACAGGAGAGCCGACAGATCCTCTATATACTACACCATACAGGAGAGCTGACATATCCTCTATATACTACACCACACAGGAGAGCTGACAGATCCTCTATATACTACACCACACAGGAGAGCTGACAGATCCTCTATACACTACACCACACAGGAAAGCTGACAGATCCTCTATATGCTACATCACATAGGAGAGCTGACAGATCCTCAATATACTACATCACACAGGAGAGCTGACAGATCCTCTATATACTACACAATACAGGAGAGCTGACAGATCCACTATATACTACACCACACAGGAGAGCCGACAGATCCTCTATATACTACACCACACAGGAGAGCTGACACATCCTCTATATACTACACAATACAGGAGAGCTGACAGATCCATTATATACTACACCACACAGGAGAGCTGACAGATCCTCTATATACTACACCACACAGGAGAGCTGACAGATCCTCTATATACTACACCACCCAGGAGAGCTGACACATCCTCTATACACTACACAATACAGGAGAGCTGACACATCCTCTATATACTACACAATACAGGAGAGCTGACACATCCTCTATATACTACACCACACAGGAGAGCTGACAGATCCTCTATATACTACACCACACAGGAGAGCTGACAGATCCTCTATATACTACACCACACAGGAGAGCTGACACATCCTCTATATACTACACCACACAGGAGAGCTGACAGATCCTCTATATACTACACCACACAGGACAGCTGACAGATCGTCTATATACTACACCACACAGGAGAGCTGACAGATCCTCTATATACTACACCACACAGGAGAGCTGACACATCCTCTATATACTACACCACACAGGAGAGCTAACAGATCCTCTATATACTACACCACACAGGAGAGCTGACAGATCCTCTATATACTACACCACACAGGAGAGCTAACAGATCCTCTATATACTACACCACACAGGAGAGCTGACAGATCCTCTATATACTACACCACACAGGAGAGCTGACAGATCCTCTATATACTACACCACACAGGACAGCTGACAGATCCTCTATATACTACACCACACAGGAGAGCTGACAGATCCTCTATATACTACACCACACAGGAGAGCTGACAGATCCTCTATATACTAGACCACACAGGACAGCTGACAGATCCTCTATATACTACACCACACAGGAGAGCTGACAGATCCTCTATATACTACACCACACAGGAGAGCTGACAGATTCTCTATATACTACACCACACAGGAGAGCTGACAGATCCTCTATATACTACACCACACAGGAGAGCTAACAGATCCTCTATATACTACACCACACAGGAGAGCTGACAGATCCTCTATATACTACACCACACAGGAGAGCTGACACATCCTCTATATACTACACAATACAGGAGAGCTGACAGATCCACTATATACTACACCACACAGGAGAGCTGACAGATCCACTATATACTACACCACACAGGAGAGCTGACACATCCTCTATATACTACACAATACAGGAGAGCTGACAGATCCTCTATATACTACACCACACAGGAGAGCTGACAGATCCTCTATATACTACACCACACAGGAGAGCTGACAGATCCTCAATATACTACATCACACAGGAGAGCTGACAGATCCTCTATATACTACACAATACAGGAGAGCTGACAGATCCACTATATACTACACCACACAGGAGAGCCGACAGATCCTCTATATACTACACCACACAGGAGAGCTGACACATCCTCTATATACTACACAATACAGGAGAGCTGACAGATCCACTATATACTACACCACACAGGAGAGCTGACAGATCCTCTATATACTACACCACACAGGAGAGCTGACAGATCCTCTATATACTACACCACCCAGGAGAGCTGACAGATCATCTATACACTACACCACAAAGGAGAGCTGACACATCCTCTATATACTACACAATACAGGAGAGCTGACACATCCTCTATATACTACACAATACAGGAGAGCTGACACATCCTCTATATACTACACCACACAGGAGAGCTGACAGATCCTCTATATACTACACCACACAGGAGATCTGACAGATCCTCTATATACTACACCACACAGGAGAGCTGACACATCCTCTATATACTACACCACACAGGAGAGCTGACAGATCCTCTATATACTACACCACACAGGAGAGCTGACAGATCCTCTATATACTACACCACACAGGAGAGCTGACAGATCGTCTATATACTACACCACACAGGAGAGCTGACACATCCTCTATATACTACACCACACAGGAGAGCTGACACATCCTCTATATACAACACCACACAGGAGAGCTGACAGATCCACTATATACTACACCACACAGGAGAGCTGACAGATCATCCATATACTACACCACACAGGAGAGCCGAGAGATCCTCTATATACTACACCACACAGGAGAGCTGACACATCCTCTATATACTACACCACACAGGAGAGCTGACAGATCCTCTATATACTACACAATACAGGAGAGCTGACAGATCCACTATATACTACACCACACAGGAGAGCTGACAGATCCACTATATACTACACCACACAGGACAGCTGACACAACCTCTATATACTACACAATACAGGAAAGCTGACAGATCCTCTATATACTACACCACACAGGAGAGCTGACAGATCCTCTATATACTACACCACACAGGAGAGCTGACAGATCCTCAATATACTACATCACACAGGAGAGCTGACAGATCCTCTATATACTACACAATACAGGAGAGCTGACAGATCCACTATATACTACACCACACAGGAGAGCCGACAGATCCTCTATATACTACACCACACAGGAGAGCTGACACATCCTCTATATACTACACAATACAGGAGAGCTGACAGATCCACTATATACTACACCACACAGGAGAGCTGACAGATCCTCTATATACTACACCACACAGGAGAGCTGACAGATCCTCTATATGCTACACCACCCAGGAGAGCTGACAGATCCTCTATACACTACACCACACAGGAGAGCTGACACATCCTCTATATACTACACAATACAGGAGAGCTGACACATCCTCTATATACTACACAATACAGGAGAGCTGACACATCCTCTATATACTACACCACACAGGAGAGCTGACAGATCCTCTATATACTACACCACACAGGAGAGCTGACAGATCCTCTATACACTACACCACACAGGAGAGCTGACACATCCTCTATATACTACACAATACAGGAGAGCTGACACATCCTCTATATACTACACAATACAGGAGAGCTGACAGATCCTCTATATACTACACCACACAGGAGAGCTGACACATCCTCTATATACTACACCACACAGGAGAGCCGACAGATCCTCTATATACTACACCACACAGAAGAGCTGACAGATCCTCTATATACTACACCACACAGGAGAGCTGACACATCCTCTATATACTACACCACACAGGAGAGCTGACAGATCCTCTATATACTACACCACACAGGAGAGCTGACACATCCTCTATATACTACACCACACAGGAGAGCTGACAGATCCTCTATATACTACACCACACAGGAGAGCTGACAGATCCTCTATATACTACACCACACAGGAGAGCCGACAGATCCTCTATATACTACACCACACAGGAGAGCTGACAGATCCTCTATATACTACACCACACAGGAGAGCTGACAGATCCACTATATACTACACCACACAGGAGAGCTGACAGATCCTCTATATACTACACCACACAGGAGAGCTGACAGATCCTCTATATACTACACCACACAGGAGAGCTGACACATCCTCTATATACTACACCACACAGGAGAGCTGACACATCCTCTATATACTACACCACACAGGAGAGCTGACAGATCCTCTATATACTACATCACACAGGAGAGCTGACAGATCCTCTATATACTACACCACACAGGAGAGCGGGCAGATCCACTATATACTACACCACACAGGAGAGCCGACAGATCCTCTATATACTACACCACACAGGAGAGCTGACAGATCCTCTATATACTACACCACACAGGAGAGCTGACAGATCCTCTATATACTACACCACACAGGAGAGCTGACAGATCCACTATATACTACACCACACAGGAGAGCCGAGAGATCCTCTACATACTACACCATACAGGAGAGCTGACAGATACTCTATATACTACACCACACAGGAGAGCCGACAGATCCTCTATATACTACACCACACAGGAGAGCTGACAGATCCTCTATATACTACACCACACAGGAGAGCCGACAGATCCTCTATATACTACACCACACAGGAGAGCTGACAGATCCACTATATACTACACCACACAGGAGAGCTGACAGATCCTCTATATACTACACCACATAGGAGAGCCGACAGATCCTCTATATACTACACCACACAGGAGAGCTGACAGATCCTCTATATACTACACCACACAGGAGAGCTGACAGATCCTCTATATACTACACCACACAGGAGAGCTGACAGATCCTCCATATACTACACAATACAGGAGAGCTGACAGATCCACTATATACTACACCACACAGGAGAGCTGACACATCCTCTATATACTACACAATACAGGAGAGCTGACAGATCCACTATATACTACACCACACAGGAGAGCTGACACATCCTCTATATACTACACCACACAGGAAAGCCGACAGATCCTCTATATACTACACCACACAGGAGAGCTGACACATCCTCTATATACTACACAATACAGGAGAGCTGACAGATCCACTATATACTACACCACACAGGAGAGCTGACAGATCCTCTATATACTACACCACACAGGAGAGCTGACAGATCCTCTATATACTACACCACACAGGAGAGCCGACAGATCCTCTATATACTACACCATACAGGAGAGCTGACATATCCTCTATATACTACACCACACAGGAGAGCTGACAGATCCTCTATATACTACACCACACAGGAGAGCTGACAGATCCTCTATACACTACACCACACAGGAAAGCTGACAGATCCTCTATATGCTACATCACATAGGAGAGCTGACAGATCCTCAATATACTACATCACACAGGAGAGCTGACAGATCCTCTATATACTACACAATACAGGAGAGCTGACAGATCCACTATATACTACACCACACAGGAGAGCCGACAGATCCTCTATATACTACACCACACAGGAGAGCTGACACATCCTCTATATACTACACAATACAGGAGAGCTGACAGATCCATTATATACTACACCACACAGGAGAGCTGACAGATCCTCTATATACTACACCACACAGGAGAGCTGACAGATCCTCTATATACTACACCACCCAGGAGAGCTGACACATCCTCTATACACTACACAATACAGGAGAGCTGACACATCCTCTATATACTACACAATACAGGAGAGCTGACACATCCTCTATATACTACACCACACAGGAGAGCTGACAGATCCTCTATATACTACACCACACAGGAGAGCTGACAGATCCTCTATATACTACACCACACAGGAGAGCTGACACATCCTCTATATACTACACCACACAGGAGAGCTGACAGATCCTCTATATACTACACCACACAGGACAGCTGACAGATCGTCTATATACTACACCACACAGGAGAGCTGACAGATCCTCTATATACTACACCACACAGGAGAGCTGACACATCCTCTATATACTACACCACACAGGAGAGCTAACAGATCCTCTATATACTACACCACACAGGAGAGCTGACAGATCCTCTATATACTACACCACACAGGAGAGCTAACAGATCCTCTATATACTACACCACACAGGAGAGCTGACAGATCCTCTATATACTACACCACACAGGAGAGCTGACAGATCCTCTATATACTACACCACACAGGACAGCTGACAGATCCTCTATATACTACACCACACAGGAGAGCTGACAGATCCTCTATATACTACACCACACAGGAGAGCTGACAGATCCTCTATATACTAGACCACACAGGACAGCTGACAGATCCTCTATATACTACACCACACAGGAGAGCTGACAGATCCTCTATATACTACACCACACAGGAGAGCTGACAGATCCTCTATATACTACACCACACAGGAGAGCTGACAGATCCTCTATATACTACACCACACAGGAGAGCTAACAGATCCTCTATATACTACACCACACAGGAGAGCTGACAGATCCTCTATATACTACACCACACAGGAGAGCTGACACATCCTCTATATACTACACAATACAGGAGAGCTGACAGATCCACTATATACTACACCACACAGGAGAGCTGACAGATCCACTATATACTACACCACACAGGAGAGCTGACACATCCTCTATATACTACACAATACAGGAGAGCTGACAGATCCTCTATATACTACACCACACAGGAGAGCTGACAGATCCTCTATATACTACACCACACAGGAGAGCTGACAGATCCTCAATATACTACATCACACAGGAGAGCTGACAGATCCTCTATATACTACACAATACAGGAGAGCTGACAGATCCACTATATACTACACCACACAGGAGAGCCGACAGATCCTCTATATACTACACCACACAGGAGAGCTGACACATCCTCTATATACTACACAATACAGGAGAGCTGACAGATCCACTATATACTACACCACACAGGAGAGCTGACAGATCCTCTATATACTACACCACACAGAAGAGCTGACAGATCCTCTATATACTACACCACCCAGGAGAGCTGACAGATCCTCTATACACTACACCACAAAGGAGAGCTGACACATCCTCTATATACTACACAATACAGGAGAGCTGACACATCCTCTATATACTACACAATACAGGAGAGCTGACACATCCTCTATATACTACACCACACAGGAGAGCTGACAGATCCTCTATATACTACACCACACAGGAGAGCTGACAGATCCTCTATATACTACACCACACAGGAGAGCTGACACATCCTCTATATACTACACCACACAGGAGAGCTGACAGATCCTCTATATACTACACCACACAGGAGAGCTGACAGATCCTCTATATACTACACCACACAGGAGAGCTGACAGATCGTCTATATACTACACCACACAGGAGAGCTGACACATCCTCTATATACTACACCACACAGGAGAGCTGACACATCCTCTATATACAACACCACACAGGAGAGCTGACAGATCCACTATATACTACACCACACAGGAGAGCTGACAGATCATCCATATACTACACCACACAGGAGAGCCGAGAGATCCTCTATATACTACACCACACAGGAGAGCTGACACATCCTCTATATACTACACCACACAGGAGAGCTGACAGATCCTCTATATACTACACAATACAGGAGAGCTGACAGATCCACTATATACTACACCACACAGGAGAGCTGACAGATCCACTATATACTACACCACACAGGACAGCTGACACATCCTCTATATACTACACAATACAGGAAAGCTGACAGATCCTCTATATACTACACCACACAGGAGAGCTGACAGATCCTCTATATACTACACCACACAGGAGAGCTGACAGATCCTCAATATACTACATCACACAGGAGAGCTGACAGATCCTCTATATACTACACAATACAGGAGAGCTGACAGATCCACTATATACTACACCACACAGGAGAGCCGACAGATCCTCTATATACTACACCACACAGGAGAGCTGACACATCCTCTATATACTACACAATACAGGAGAGCTGACAGATCCACTATATACTACACCACACAGGAGAGCTGACAGATCCTCTATATACTACACCACACAGGAGAGCTGACAGATCCTCTATATGCTACACCACCCAGGAGAGCTGACAGATCCTCTATACACTACACCACACAGGAGAGCTGACACATCCTCTATATACTACACAATACAGGAGAGCTGACACATCCTCTATATACTACACAATACAGGAGAGCTGACACATCCTCTATATACTACACCACACAGGAGAGCTGACAGATCCTCTATATACTACACCACACAGGAGAGCTGACAGATCCTCTATATACTACACCACACAGGAGAGCTGACAGATCCTCTATATACTACACCACACAGGAGAGCTGACACATCCTCTATATACTACACCACACAGGAGAGCTGACAGATCCTCTATATACTACACCACACAGGAGAGCTGACAGATCCTCTATATACTACACCACACAGGAGAGCTGACAGATCGTCTATATACTACACCACACAGGAGAGCTGACACATCCTCTATATACTACACCACACAGGAGAGCTGACACATCCTCTATATACAACACCAGACAGGAGAGCTGACACATCCTCTATGTACTACACCACACAGGAGAGCTGACAGATCCTCTATGTACTACACCACACAGGAGAGCTGACAGATCCTCTATGTACTACACCACACAGGAGAGCTGACAGATCCACTATATACTACACCACACAGGAGAGCTGACAGATCATCTATATACTACACCACACAGGAGAGCCGAGAGATCCTCTATATACTACACCACACAGGAGAGCTGACACATCCTCTATATACTACACCACACAGGAGAGCTGACAGATCCTCTATATACTACACCACACAGGAGAGCCGTCAGATCCTCTATATACTACACCACACAGGAGAGCTGACAGATCCACTATTTACTACACCACACAGGAGAGCTGACAGATCCTCTATATACTACACCACACGGGAGAGCTGACACATCCTCTATATACTACACCACACAGGAGAGCTGACAGATACTCTATATACTACACCACACAGGAGAGCTGACAGATCCTCTATATACTACACCACACAGGAGAGCTGACAGATACTCTATATACTACACCACACAGGAGAGCTGACAGATCCACTATATACTACACCACACAGGAGAGCTGACAGATCCACTATATACTACACCACACAGGAGAACCGACAGATCCTCTATATACTACACTACACAGGAGAGCTGACAGATCCTCTATATACTACACCACATAGGAGAGCTGACAGATACTCTATATACTACACCACACAGGAGAGCTGACAGATCCTCTATATACTACACCACACAGGAGAGCTGACAGATCCTCTATATACTACACCACACAGGAGAGCCGACAGATCCTCTATATACTACACCACACAGGAGAGCCGACAGATCCTCTATATACTACACCACACAGGAGAGCCGACAGATCCTCTATATACTACACAACACAGGAGAGCTGACAGATCCTCTATATACTACACCACATAGGAGAGCTGACAGATAATCTATATACTACACCACACAGGAGAGCTGACAGATCCTCTATATACTACACCACACAGGAGAGCTGACACATCCTCTATATACTACACCACACAGGAGAGCTGACAGATCCTCTATATACTACACCACACAGGAGAGCTGACAGATCCTCTATACACTACACCACAAAGGAGAGCTGACAGATCCTCTATATACTACACCACACAGGAGAGCTGACAGATCCTCTATATACTACACCACACAGGAGATCTGACAGATCCTCTATATACTACACCACACAGGAGAGCTGACAGATCCTCTATATACTACACCACACAGGAGAGCTGACAGATCCTCTATATACTACACCACATAGGAGAGCTGACAGATACTCTATATACTACACCACACAGGAGAGCTGACAGATCCTCTATATACTACACCACACAGGAGAGCTGACAGATACTCTATATACTACACCACACAGGAGAGCTGACAGATCCTCTATATACTACACCACACAGGAGAGCTGACAGATCCACTATATACTACACCACACAGGAGAACCGACAGATCCTCTATATACTACACCACACAGGAGAGCTGACAGATCCTCTATATACTACACCACATAGGAGAGCTGACAGATACTCTATATACTACACCACACAGGAGAGCTGACAGATCCTCTATATACTACACCACACAGGAGAGCTGACAGATCCTCTATATACTACACCACACAGGAGAGCCGACAGATCCTCTATATACTACACCACACAGGAGAGCCGACAGATCCTCTATATACTACACCACACAGGAGAGCCGACAGATCCTCTATATACTACACCACACAGGAGAGCTGACAGATCCTCTATATACTACGCCACATAGGAGAGCTGACAGATACTCTATATACTACACCACACAGGAGAGCTGACAGATCCTCTATATACTACACCACACAGGAGAGCTGACAACTCTCTGGTATCTTCCAGTCACCTCCAGAGCTGCAGTAACTATTCTGGTGTTATATCAGGTCTTATCCTCCAGAGCTGCAGTCACTATTCTGCTGTTACATCGTGTCTTATCCTCCAGTCACCTCCAGAGCTGCAGTCACTATTCTGATGTTACATCAGCTCTTATCCTCCACTCACCTCCAGAGCTGCACTCACTATTCTACTGTTACATCGTGTCTTATCCTCCAGTCACCTACAGAGCTGCACTCACCATTCTGCTGTGATATTATGTCTTATCCTCCAGTCACCTCCAGAGCTGCAGTTACTATTCTGATGTTACATCAGCTCTTATCCTCCAGTCACCTCCAGAGCTGCACTCACCATTCTGCTGTTACATCGTGTCTTATCCTCCAGTCACCCACAGAGCTGTAGTTTCTATTCTGCTGATACATCAGGTCTTATCCTCCAGTCACCTCCAGAGCTGCAGTCACTATTCTGCTGTTACATCATGTCTTGTCCTCCATTCACCTCCAGAACTGCAGTCACTATTCTGCTGTTACATCATGTCTTATCCTCCAGTCATCTCCAGAGCTGCGATAACTATTCCGCTGTTATATCAGGTCTTATCCTCCAGTCACCTGCAGATCTGCACTCTCTATTCTGCTGTTACATCATGTCTTACCCTCCAGTCACCTCCAGAGCTGCAGTGTCTATTCTGCTGTTACATCATATCTTATCCTCCAGTCACCTCCAGAGCTGCAGTCACTATTCTGCTATTACATCGTGTCTTATCCTCCAGTAACCTCAAGAGCTGCAGTCAATATTCTGCTGTTACATCATGTCTTGTCCTCCAGTTACCTCCAGAGCTGCACTCACTATTATGCTGTTACTTCATGTCTTATCCTCCAGTCACCTCCAGAGCTGCACTCACTATTCTGCTGTTACATCGTGTCTTATCCTCCAGTCACCTCCAGAGCTGCAGTCACTATTCTGCTGTTACATCGTGTCTTCTCCTCCAGTCACCTCCAGAGCTGCAGTCACTATTCTGCTGTTAGTTCGTGTCTTATCCTCCAGTCACCTCAGGAGCTGTAGTCACTGTTCTGCTGTTACATAGTGTCTTAACCTCCAGACACCTCCAGAGCTGCACTCACTATTCTGCTGTTACATCGTGTCTTATCCTTCAGACACCTCCAGAGCTGCACTCACTATTCTGCTGTTACATCGTGTCTTATCCTTCAGACACCTCCAGAGCTGCAGTCACTATTCTGCTGTTACATCGTGTCTTATCCTCCAGTCACCTCCAGAGCTGCAGTCACTATTCTGCTGTTACATCATATCTTATCCTCCAGTCACCTCCGGAGCTGTAGTCTCTATTCTGCTGTTACATCAGGCCTTATCCTCCAGTCACCTCCAGAGCTGCAGTCACTATTCTGCTGTTACATCATGTCTTATCCTCCAGTTTCCTCCAGAGCTGCAGTCACTATTCTGCTGTTACATCGTGTCTTATCCGCCAGTCACCTCCAGAGCTGTAGTCACTATTCTGCTATTACCTCGTGTCTTATCCTCCAGTCACCTCCAGAGCTGCAGTCTCTTTTCTGCTGTTACATCATGTCTTATCCTCCAGTCACCTCCAGAGCTGCAGTCTCTATTCTACTGTTACATCGTGTCTTATCCTCCAGTCACCTCCAGAGCTGCACTCACTATTCTGCTGTTACATCATGTCTTATCCTCCAGTCACCTCAAGGGCTGCACTCACTTTTCTGCTGTTACATCGTGTCTTATCCTCCTGTCACTTCCAGAGCTGCACTCACTATTCTGCTGTTACATTATGTCTTATCCTCCTGTCATCTCCAGAGCTGCTGTTACACCATGTCTTATCCTCCATTCATCTCCAGAGCTGCAGTCACTATTCTGCTGTTACATCGTGTCTTATCCTCCAGTCACCTCAATAGCTGCACCCACTATTCTGCTGTTACATCATGTCTTATCCTCCAGCCACCTCCACAGCTGCAGTCACTATTCTGCTGTTACATCAAGTCTTATCCTGCAGTCACCTCCAGAGCTACAGTCACTAATCTGCTGTTAGTTCGTGTCTTATCCTCCAGTCACCTCAAGAGCTGCAGTCACTATTCTGCTGTTACATCGTGTCTTATCCTCTAGTCTCATCCAGAGCTGCACTCACTATTCTGCTATTATTTCATGTCTTATCCTCCAGTCACCTCAAGAGCTGCACTCACTATTCTGCTGTTACATCATGTCTTATCCTCCAGTCACCTCCAGATCTGTAGTCACTGTTCTGCTGTTACATCTTATCTTTTCCTCCAGTCACGTCCAGAGCTGCACTCACTATTCTGCTGTTACATCATGTTTTATCCGCCTGTCTCCTCCAGAGCTGCACTCACTATTCTGCTGTTACATCCTGTCTTATACTCCACTCACCTCCAGAGCTGCAGTCACTATTCTGCTGTTACATCGTGTCTTATCCTCCTGTCACCTCCAGAGCTGCCCTCACTGTTCTGCTGTTACATCAGGTCTTATCCTCCAGTCACCTCCAGAGCTGCAGTCACTATTCTGCTGTTACATCGTGTTTTATCCTCCAGCCACCTCCAGAGCTGCAGTCACTATTCTGCTGTTACATCAGGTCTTATGCTCCAGTCACCTCCAGAGCTTCAGTCACTATTCTGATGTTACATCAGCTGTTATCCTCCACTCACCTCCAGAGCTGCACTCACTATTCTGTTACATCGTGTGTTATCCTCCAGTCACCTCCAGAGCTGCACTCAACATTCTGCTGTTACAACGTGTCTTATCCTCCAGTCACCTACAGAGCTGCTCTCACCATTCTGCTGTGATATTATGTCTTATCATCCATTCACCTCCAGAGCTGCACTCACTATTCTGCTGTTACATCGTGTCTTATCCTCCTGTCACCTCCAGTGCTGCACTCACTATTCTGCTTTTACATCCTGTCTTATCCTCCTGTCACTTCCAGAGCTGCAGTCACTATTCTGCTGTTACATCCTGTCTTAACCTCCAGTCACCTCCAGAGCTGCACTTACCATAATGCTGTTACATCGTGTCTTATCCTCCAGTCACCTCCAGAGCTGTAGTCACTATTCTGCTGTTACATCATGTCTTAGCCTCCAGACACCTCCAGAGGTTACAGTCACTATTCTGCTGTTTCATGACATCTTATCCTCCAGTTACCTCCAGAGCTGCAGTCACTATTCTGCTGTTACATCAAGTCTTATCCTCCAGTCACCTCCAGAGCTGCACTCACTATTCTGCTGTAACATTGTGTCTTATCCTCCAGTCACCTCCAGAGCTGCTGTCACTATTCTGCTGTTACATTATGTCTTATCCTCCAGTCACCTCCAGAGCTGCACTCACTATTCTGCTGTTACAATGTGTCTTATCCGCCAGCCACCTCCAGAGCCGCACTCCCTAATCTTCTGTTACATCGTGTCTTATCCGCCAGTCACCTCCAAAGCTGCAGTCACTATTCTGCTGTTACATCGTGTCTTATCCTCCAGTCACCTCCAGAGCTGCAGTCACTATTCTGCTGTTTCATGACATCTTATCCTCCAGTCACCTCCAGACCTGAACGCACTATTCTGCTTTTACATCGTGTCTTATCCTCCAGTCACCTCCAGAGCTGCACTCACTATTCTGCTGTTACATCGTTTCTTATCATCCAGTCACCTCCATTGCTGCAGTCACTATTCTGCTGTTACATCGTGTCTTATCCTCCAGCCACCTCCCGAGCTGCAGTCACTATTCTGCTGTTACATCGTGTCTTATCTTCCAGTCACCTCCAGAGCTGCACTCACTATTCTGCTGTAACATCGTGTCTTAACCTCCAGTCACCTCCAGAGCTGCACTTACCATACTGCTGTTACATCGTGTCTTATCCTCCAGTCACCTCCAGAGTTGCAGTCACTACTCTGCTGGTACATCATGTCTTATCCCCCAGTCATCTCCAGAGCTGTAGTCACTATTCTGCTGTTACGTCATGTCTTATCCTCCAGTCACCTCAATAGCTGCGGTCAATATTCTGCTGTTACATTATGTCTTATCTTCCAGTCACCTCCAGAGCTGCACTCACTATTCTGCTGTTACAATGTGTCTTATCCGCCAGCCACCTCCAGATCCGCACTCCCTAATCTTCTGTTACATCGTGTCTTATCCGCCAGTCACCTCCAAAGCTGCAGTCACTATTCTGCTGTTACATCGTGTCTTATCCTCCAGTCACCTCCAGAGCTGCAGTCACTATTCTGCTGTTTCATGACATCTTATCCTCCAGTCACCTCCAGACCTGAACGCACTATTCTGCTTTTACATCGTGTCTTATCCTCCAGTCACCTCCAGAGCTGCACTCACTATTCTGCTGTTACATCGTGTCTTATCCTCCAGTCACCTTCAGCGCTGCACTCACTATTCTGCTGTTACATCGTTTCTTATCGTCCAGTCACCTCATGAGCTGCAGTCACTATTCTGCTGTTACATCGTGTCTTATCCTCCAGTCACCTCCCGAGCTGCAGTCACTATTCTGCTGTTACATCGTGTCTTATCTTCCAGTCACCTCCAGAGCTGCACTCACTATTCTGCTGTAACATCGTGTCTTAACCTCCAGTCACCTCCAGAGCTGCACTTACCATACTGCTGTTACATCGTGTCTTATCCTCCAGTCACCTCCAGAGTTGCAGTCACTACTCTGCTGGTACATCATGTCTTATCCCCCAGTCATCTCCAGAGCTGTAGTCACTATTCTGCTGTTACGTCATGTCTTATCCTCCAGTCAACTCAATAGCTGCGGTCAATATTCTGCTGTTACATTATGTCTTATCTTCCAGTCACCTCCAGAGTTGCACTCACTATTCTGCTGTTACAATGTGTCTTATCCGCCAGCCACCTCCAGAGCTGCACTCCCTATTCTGCTGTTACAATGTGTCTTATCCGCCAGCCACCTCCAGAGCTGCACTCCCTATTCTTCTGTTACATCGTGTCTTATCCGCCAGCCACCTCTAGAGCTGCACTCAATATTCTGCTGTTACATCACGTCTTATCCTCCAGACACCTCCAGAGCTGCACTCACTATTCTGCCGTTACATCGTGTCTTATTTTCCAGTCACCTCCAGAGCTGCAGTCACTATTCTGCTGTTACATCGTTTCTTCTCCTCCAACCACCTCCAGAGCTGCAGTCTCTACTCTGCAGTTACATCATGTCTTATCCTCCAGTCATCTCCAGAGCTGTAGTCACTATTCTGCTGTTACATCGTGTTTTATCCTCCAGTCACCTCCAGAGCTGCAGTCACTATTCTGATGTTACATCCTGTCTTATCCTCCAGTCACCTCCAGAGCTGCAGTCACTATTCTGATGCTACATCCTGTCTTATCCTCCAGTCACCTCCAGAGCTGCAGTCACTATTCTGCTGTTACATCATGTCTTATCCCCCAGACACCTACAGACCTGCGGTCACTATTCTGCTGTTACATTGTGTCTTATCCTCCAGTCACCTCCAGAGCTGCAGTCACTCTTCTACTGTTACATCGTGTCTTATCCTCCAGTCACCTCCAGAGCTGCAGTCACTCTTCTGCTGTTACATCGTGTCTTATCCTCCAGTCACCTCCAGAGCTGCTGTCACTATTCTGCTGTTACATCGTGTCTTTTCCTCCAGCCACTTCCAGAGCTGCTATCAAAATTCTGCTGTTACATCATGTCTTATCCTCCAGTCACCTCCAGAGCTGCAGTCACTCTTCTGCTGTTACATCGTGTCTTATCCTCCAGTCACCTCCAGAGCTGCTGTCACTATTCTGCTGTTACATCGAGTCTTATCCTCCAGTCACCTCCAGAGCTGCAGTCACCATTCTGCTGTTACTTCCTGTCTTATCCTCCAGTCACCTCCAGAGCTGCAGTCACTATTCTGCTGTTACATCCTGTCTTATCCTCCAGTCATCTCCAGAGCTGTAGTCACTATTCTGCTGTTACGTCATGTCTTATCCTCCAGTCACCTCCAGAGCTGCACTCACTATTCTGCTGTTACATCGTGTCTTATCCTCCAGCCACCTCCGGAGCTGCACTCACTATTCTGCTCTTACATCATGTCTTATCCTCCAGTCACCTCAATAGCTGCGCTCACTATTCTGCTGTTACATTCTGTATTATCCGCCAGCCACCTCCAGAGCTGCACTCACTATTCTGCTGTTACATCTTGTCTTATCCGCCAGTCACCTCTAGAGCTGCACTCACTATTCTGCTGTTACATCAGGTCTTATCCTCCGTTCACCTCCAGAGCTGCACTCACTATTCTGCTGTTACATCGTGTCTTATCTTCCAGTCACCTCCAGAGCTGCAGTCACTATTCTGCAGTTACATCGTGTCTTATTCTCCAGCCACCTCCAGAGCTGCAGTCACTATTCTGCTGTTACATCAGGTTTATCCTCCAGTCACCTCCAGAGCTGCAGTCACTATTATGCTATTACATCAGGTCTTATCCTCCAGTTACCTCCAGAGCTGCAGTCACTATTCTGCTGTTACATTCTGTATTATCCTCCAGTCACTTCCAGAGCTGCACTCACTATTCTGCTGTTACATTGTGTCTTATCCTCCAGTCACCTCCAGAGCTGTAATCACTATTCTGCTGTTACATCGTGTTTTATCCTCCAGTCACCTCCAGAGCTGCAGACACTATACTGCTGTTACATCGTGTCTTATCCTCCAGTCACCTCCAGAGCTGCAGTCACTATTCTGCTGTTACATCATGTCTTATCCTCCAGTCACCTTCAGAACTGCACTCACTATTCTGCTGTTACATCGTGTCTTAACCTCCAGTCACCTCCAGAGCTGCACTCACCATTTTGCTGTTACATTGTGTCTTATCCTCCAGTCACCTCCAGAACTGCAGTCACTATTCTGGTGTAACATCATGTCTTATCCTCGAGCCACCTTCCAGAGCTGCGGTCACTATTCTGCTGTTACATTATGTCTTATCCTCCAGTTACCTCCAGAGCTGTAGTCACTATTCTGCTGTTACATCATGTCTTATCCTCTAGTTACCTCCAGAGCTGCACTCACTATTCTGCTGTTACATCGTGTCTTGTCCTCCAGTCACCTCCAGAGCTTCAGTCTCTATTCTGTTGTTACATCATGTCTTATCCTCCAGTCACCTCCAGAGCTGCAGTCACTTTTCTGCTGTTACATCGTATCTTATCCTCCAGTCACCTCCAGAGCTGCAGTTACTATTCTACTGTTACATCATGTCTTATCCTCCAGTCACCTCCAGAGCTGCACTCACTATTCTGCTTCTACATCAGGTCTTATCCTCCAGTCACCTCCAGAGCTGCGGTCACTATTCTGCTGTTACATCTTGTCTTATCCTCCAGTCACCTCCAGAGCTGCAATCACTATTCTGCTTTTACATCATGTCTAATCCTCCAGTCACCTCCAGAGCTGCATTCACTCTTCTGCTGTTACATCGTGTCTTATCCTCCAGTCACCTCCAGAGCTGCAGTCACTATTCTGCTGTTACATCGAGTCTTATCCTCCAGTCACCACAAGAGCTGCACTCACTATTCTGCTGTAACATTGTGTCTTAACCTCCAATCACCTCCAGATCTGCACTTACCATACTGCTGTTACCTTGTGTCTTATCCTCCAGAGCTGTAGTCACTATTCTGCTGTTACAATGTGTCTTATCCGCCAGCCAACTCCAGAGCTGCACACACTATTCTGCTGTTACATCGTGTCTTATCCGCCAGCCACCTCTAGAGCTGCACTCACTATTCTGCTGTTACAAACGTGTCTTATCCTCCAGTCACCTCCAGAGCTGCAGTCACTATTCTGCTGTTACTTCATGTCTTATCCTCCAGTCACCTCCTGAGCTGCACCCACAGTTCTGCTGTTACATCGTGTCTTATCCTCCAGTCACCTCCAGAGCTGCAGTCACTACTCTGCTGTTACATCATGTCTTATCCTCCAGTCATCTCCAGAGCTGTTGTCACTATCCTGCTGTTACATCATATCTTATCCTCCAGTCACCTCCAGAGCTGCACTCACTATTCTGCTGTTAAAATGTGTCTTAAACGTCAGTCACCTCCAGAGCTGCACTCACTATTCTGCTGTTACATTGTGTCTTATCCTCTTGCCACCTCCGGAGCTGCAGTCACTATTCTGCTATTACATCAGGCCTTATCCTCCAGTCACCTCCAGAGCTGCACTCACTATTCTGCTCTTACATCATGTCTTATCCTCCAGTTAACTCGAGAGCTGCAGTCACTATTCTGCTGTTACGTCATGTCTTATCCTCCAGTCACCTCAATAGCTGCTCTCACTATTCTGCTGTTACATTATGTCTTATCCTCCAATCACCTCCAGAGCTGCATTCACTATTCTGCTGTTACATCGTGTCTTATCCGCCAGTCACCTCCAGAGCTGCAGTCACTACTCTGCTGTTACATCATGTCTTATCCTCCAGTCATCTCCAGAGCTGTAGTCACTATTCTGCTGTTACGTCATGTCTTATCCTCCTGTCACCTCCAGAGCTACACTCACTATTCTGCTGTTAAAATGTGTCTTAAACGTCAGTCACCTCCAGAGCTGCACTCACTATTCTGCTGTTACATTGTGTCTTATCCTCTTGCCACCTCCGGAGCTGCAGTCACTATTCTGCTGTTACATCAGGCCTTATCCTCCAGTCACCTCCAGAGCTGCAGTCACTATTCTGCTATTACATCAGGTCTTATCCTCCAGCCACCTCCAGAGCTGCACTCACTATTCTGCTCTTACATCATGTCTTATCCTCCAGTTACCTCCAGAGCTGCAGTCACTATTCTGCGATTACATCAGGTCTTATCCTCCAGCCACCTCCAGAACTGCACTCACTATTCTGCTCTTACATCATGTCTTATCCTCCAGTTACCTCCAGAGCTGCAGTCACTATTCTGCTGTTACGTCATGTCTTATCCTCCAGTCACCTCAATAGCTGCTCTCACTATTCTGCTGTCACATTATGTCTTATCCTCCAGTCACCTCCAGAGCTGCATTCACTATTCTGCTGTTACATCGTGTCTTATCCGCCAGTCACCTCTAGAGCTGCACTCACTATTCTGCTGTTACATCATGTCTTATCTTCCAGTCACCTCCAGAGCTGCAGTCACTATTCTGCTGTTACATCAGGTCTTATCCTCCAGTCACCTCCAGAGCTGCAGTCACTAATATGCTATTACATCAGGTCTTATCCTCCAGCCACCTCCAGAGCTGCACTCAATATTCTGATCTTACATCATGTCTTATCCTCCAGTTACCTCCAGAGCTGCAGTCACTATTCTGATCTTACATCATGTCTTATCCTCCAGTTACCTCCAGAGCTGCAGTCACTATTCTGATCTTACATCATGTCTTATCCTCCAGTTACCTCCAGAGCTGCAGTCACTATTGTGCTGTTACATCCTGTCTTATCCTCCAGTCACTTCCGGAGCTGCACTCACTATTCTGCTGTTACATTGTGTCTTATCCTCCAGTCACCTCCAGAGCTGTAATCACTATTCTGCTGTTACATCGTGTTTTATCCTCCAGTCACCTACAGAGCTGCGGTCACTATTCTGCTGTTACATTATGTCTTATCCTCCAGTTACCTCCAGAGCTGCAGTCTCTATTCTGCTTTTATATCATGTCTAATCCTCCAGTCACCTCCAGAGCTGCTTTCACTATTCTACTGTTACATGACATCTTATCCTCCAGTCACCTCCAGAGCTGCATCACTGTTCTGCTGTTACATGACATCTTATCCTCCAGCCACCTCCAGAGCTGCAGTCACTGTTCTGCTGTTACATGACATCTTATCCTCCAGCCACCTCCAGAGCTGCTGTCACTATTCTGCTGTTACATTATGTCTTATCCTCCAATTACCTCCAGAGCTGCAGTTACTATTCTGCTGTTACATCATGTCTTATCCTCCAGTCACCTCCAGAGCTGCAGTCACTATTCTGCTGTTACATCGTGTCTTATCCTCCAGTCACCTCCAGAGCTGCATTCACTATTCTACTGTTACATGACATCTTATCCTCCAATCACCTCCAGAGCTGCACTAAGTATTCTGCTGTTACTTCGTGTCTTATCCTCCTGTCACCTCCAGATCTGCACTCACTATTCTGCTGTTACATCTTGTCCTATCCTCCAGTCACCTCCATAGCTGCACTCACTATTCTGCTGTTACATCGTGTCTTATCCTCCAGTCACCTCCAGAGCTGCACTCACTGTTCTGCTGTTACATCGTGTCTTATCCTCCAGTCACCTGCAGAGCTGCAGTCACTATTCTGCTGTAACATTGTGTCATATCCTCCATTCACCTCCAGAGCTGCACTTACCATTCTGCTGTTATATTGTGTCTTATCCTCCAGTCACCTCCAGAGCTGTAGTCACTATTTTACTGTTACATCATGTCTTATCCTCCAGACACCTCCAGAGCTGCAGTCACATTTCTGCTGTTACATCGTGTCTTATCCTCCAGTCACCTCCAGAGCTGCAGTCACTATTCTGCTGTTACATCATGTCTTATCCTCCAGTTACTTCCAGAGCTGCACTTGCTATTCTGCTGTTACATCGTGTCTTATCCTCCAGTCACCTCCAGAGCTGCAGTTACTATTCTGTTGTTAAATGATGTCTTATCCTCCAGTCAACTCCAGAGCTGTAGTCACTATTCTGCTGTTACATCGTGTCTTATCCTCCAGTCACCTCCAGAGCTGCATTCACTATTCTACTGTTACATGACATCTTATCCTCCAGTCACCTCCAGAGCTGCACTAAGTATTCTGCTGTTACTTCGTGTCTTATCCTCCTGTCACCTCCAGATCTGCACTCACTATTCTGCTGTTACATCTTGTCCTATCCTCCAGTCACCTCCATAGCTGCACTCACTATTCTGCTGTTACATCGTGTCTTATCCTCCAGTCACCTCCAGAGCTGCACTCACTGTTCTGCTATTACATCGTGTCTTATCCTCCAGTCACCTGCAGAGCTGCAGTCACTATTCTGCTGTAACATCGTGTCATATCCTCCATTCACCTCCAGAGCTGCACTTACCATTCTGCTGTTATATTGTGTCTTATCCTCCAGTCACCTCCAGAGCTGTAGTCACTATTTTACTGTTACATCATGTCTTATCCTCCAGACACCTCCAGAGCTGCAGTCACATTTCTGCTGTTACATCGTGTCTTATCCTCCAGTCACCTCCAGAGCTGCAGTCACTATTCTGCTGTTACATCATGTCTTAT
Organism: Phyllobates terribilis; assembly: GCF_046119375.1. NCBI lineage: Eukaryota > Metazoa > Chordata > Amphibia > Anura > Dendrobatidae > Phyllobates > Phyllobates terribilis. Next base: position 1,197,616 of record NW_027362920.1, on the reverse strand, counting down.
CCTCCAGTTACTTCCAGAGCTGCACTTGCTATTCTGCTGTTACATCGTGTCTTATCCTCCAGTCACCTCCAGAGCTGCAGTTACTATTCTGTTGTTAAATCATGTCTTATCCTCCAGTCAACTCCAGAGCTGTAGTCACTATTCTGCTGTTACATCGTGTCTTATCCTCCAGTCACCCCAAGAGCTGCACTCACTATTCTGCTGTTACATCTTGTCTTCTCCTCCAGTCACCTACAGAGCTGAAGTCTCTATTCTGCTGTTACATCATGTCTTATCCTGCAGTCACCTCCAGAGCTGTAGTCTCTATTCTGCTGTTACATCAGTACTTATCCTCCATTCACCTCCAGAGCTGCACTCACTATTCTGCTGTAACATCATGTTTTATCTGCCAGTCACCTCCAGAGCTGCACTCACTATTCTGCTGTTACATCGTGTCTCATCCTCCAGTCACCTCCAGAGCTGCAATAACTATTCTGTTGTTACATCATGTCTTATCCTCCAGTCACCTCCAGAGGTGCAGTCACTATTCTGCTGTTACATCATGTCTTATCCTCCAGTCACCTCCAGAGCTGCACTCACTATTCTGTTGTTACATCATGTCTTATCCTCCTGTCACCTCCAGAGCTGCAGTCACTATTCTGCTGTTACTTCATGTCTTATCCTTCAGTCAACTCCAGAGCTGTAGTCTCTATTCTGCTGTTACATCAGGTCTTATCCTCCATTCACCTCCAGAGCTGCAGTCACTATTCTGCTGTAACATCACGCCTTATCTTCCAGTCACCTCCAGATCTGCACTCACTATTCTGCAGTTACATCGTGTCTTATCCTCCAGTCACCTCCAGATCTGCACTCACCATTCTGCTGTTACATTTTGTCTTATCCTCCAGTCACCTCCAGAGCTGCTCTCACTATTCTGCAGTAAAATCAGGTCTTATCCTCCAGCCACCTCCAGAGCTGTTGTCACTATTCTGCTGTTACATTATGTCTTATCCTCCAGTTACCTCCTGAGCTTCAGTCACTATTCTGCTTTTACATCGTGTCTTATCCTCCATTTACCTCCAGAGCTGCCGTTACTATTCTGCTGTTACATCATGTCTTATCCTCCAGTCACCTCCAGAGCTGCACTTAATATTCTGCTGTTACATCATCTCTTATACTCCAGTCACCTCCAGAGCTGCATTCTCTATTCTGCTCTTACATCATGTCTTATCCTCCAGTCACCTCCAGAGCTGCAGTAACTATTCTGCTGTTACATCGTGTCTTATCCTCCTGTTACCTCCAGAGCTGCAGTCACTATTCTGCTGTTACATCATGGCTTATCCTCCACTCACCTCCAGAGCTGTGGTCACTATTCTGCTGTTACATCAGGTCTTATCCTCCAGTCACCTCCAGAGCTGTAGTCACTATTCTGCTGTTACATCAGGTCTTATCCTCCAGTCGCCTCTAGAGCTGCAGTCTCTATTCTGCTGTTACATCATGTCTTATCCTGTAGTCACCTCCAGAGCTGCAGTCACTTTTCTGCTGTTACATCGTGTCTTATCCTCCAGCCACCTCCAGAGCTGCACTCACTATTCTGCTGTTACATCGTGTCTCATCCTCCAGTCACCTCCAGAGCTGCAATAACTATTCTGTTGTTACATCATGTCTTATCCTCCAGTCACCTCCAGACGTGCAGTCACTATTCTGCTGTTACATCATGTCTTATCCTCCAGTCACCTCCAGAGCTGCACTCACTATTCTGTTGTTACTTCATGTCTTATCCTCCAGTCAACTCCAGACGTGCAGTCACTATTCTGCTGTAACATCACGCCTTATCCTCCAGTCACCTCCAGAGCTGCACTCACTATTCTGCTTTTACATTGTCTTATCCTCCAGTCACCTCCAGAGCTGCACTCACTGTTCTGCTGTTACATCGTGTCTTATCCTCCAGTCACCTGCAGAGCTGCAGTCACTATTCTGCTGTAACATCGTGTCATATCCTCCATTCACCTCCAGAGCTGCACTTACCATTCTGCTGTTATATTGTGTCTTATCCTCCAGTCACCTCCAGAGCTGTAGTCACTATTTTGCTGTTACATCATGTCTTATCCTCCAGACACCTCCAGAGCTGCAGTCACATTTCTGCTGTTACATCGTGTCTTATCCTCCAGTCACCTCCAGAGCTGCAGTCACTATTCTGCTGTTACATCATGTCTTATCCTCCAGTTACTTCCAGAGCTGCACTTGCTATTCTGCTGTTACATCGTGTCTTATCCTCCAGTCACCTCCAGAGCTGCAGTTACTATTCTGTTGTTAAATCATGTCTTATCCTCCAGTCAACTCCAGAGCTGTAGTCACTATTCTGCTGTTACATCGTGTCTTATCCTCCAGTCACCCCAAGAGCTGCACTCACTATTCTGCTGTTACATCTTGTCTTCTCCTCCAGTCACCTACAGAGCTGAAGTCTCTATTCTGCTGTTACATCATGTCTTATCCTGCAGTCACCTCCAGAGCTGTAGTCTCTATTCTGCTGTTACATCAGTACTTATCCTCCATTCACCTCCAGAGCTGCACTCACTATTCTGCTGTAACATCATGTTTTATCTGCCAGTCACCTCCAGAGCTGCACTCACTATTCTGCTGTTACATCGTGTCTCATCCTCCAGTCACCTCCAGAGCTGCAATAACTATTCTGTTGTTACATCATGTCTTATCCTCCAGTCACCTCCAGAGGTGCAGTCACTATTCTGCTGTTACATCATGTCTTATCCTCCAGTCACCTCCAGAGCTGCACTCACTATTCTGTTGTTACATCATGTCTTATCCTCCTGTCACCTCCAGAGCTGCAGTCACTATTCTGCTGTTACTTCATGTCTTATCCTTCAGTCAACTCCAGAGCTGTAGTCTCTATTCTGCTGTTACATCAGGTCTTATCCTCCATTCACCTCCAGAGCTGCAGTCACTATTCTGCTGTAACATCACGCCTTATCTTCCAGTCACCTCCAGATCTGCACTCACCATTCTGCTGTTACATTTTGTCTTATCCTCCAGTCACCTCCAGAGCTGCTCTCACTATTCTGCAGTAAAATCAGGTCTTATTATCCAGCCACCTCCAGAGCTGTTGTCACTATTCCGCTGTTACATTATGTCTTATCCTCCAGTTACCTCCTGAGCTTCAGTCACTATTCTGCTTTTACATCGTGTCTTATCCTCCATTTACCTCCAGAGCTGCCGTTACTATTCTGCTGTTACATCATGTCTTATCCTCCAGTCACCTCCAGAGCTGCACTTAATATTCTGCTGTTACATCATCTCTTATACTCCAGTCACCTCCAGAGCTGCATTCTCTATTCTGCTCTTACATCATGTCTTATCCTCCAGTCACCTCCAGAGCTGCAGTAACTATTCTGCTGTTACATCGTGTCTTATCCTCCTGTTACCTCCAGAGCTGCAGTCACTATTCTGCTGTTACATCATGGCTTATCCTCCACTCACCTCCAGAGCTGTGGTCACTATTCTGCTGTTACATCAGGTCTTATCCTCCAGTCACCTCCAGAGCTGTAGTCACTATTCTGCTGTTACATCAGGTCTTATCCTCCAGTCGCCTCTAGAGCTGCAGTCTCTATTCTGCTGTTACATCATGTCTTATCCTGTAGTCACCTCCAGAGCTGCAGTCACTTTTCTGCTGTTACATCGTGTCTTATCCTCCAGCCACCTCCAGAGCTGCACTCACTATTCTGCTGTTACATCGTGTCTCATCCTCCAGTCACCTCCAGAGCTGCAATAACTATTCTGTTGTTACATCATGTCTTATCCTCCAGTCACCTCCAGACGTGCAGTCACTATTCTGCTGTTACATCATGTCTTATCCTCCAGTCACCTCCAGAGCTGCACTCACTATTCTGTTGTTACTTCATGTCTTATCCTCCAGTCAACTCCAGACGTGCAGTCACTATTCTGCTGTAACATCACGCCTTATCCTCCAGTCACCTCCAGAGCTGCACTCACTATTCTGCTTTTACATTGTCTTATCCTCCAGTCACCTCCAGAGCTGCAGTTACTATTCTGCTGTTACATCGTGTCTTATCCTCCAGTCACCTCCAGAGCTGCATTCACTATTCTACTGTTACATGACATCTTATCCTCCAGTCACCTCCAGACCTGCACTCACTATTCTGTTGTTACATCGTGTCTTATCCTCCAGTCACCTCCAGAGCTGCACTCACTATTCTGCTGTTACATCGTGTCTTATACTCCAGTGCTGCAGTCACTGTTCTGCTGTTACATCGTGTCTTATCCTCCAGTCACCTCCAGAGCTGCACTCACTGTTCTGCTGTTACATGACATCTTATCCTCCAGCCACCTCCAGAGCTGCTGTCACTATTCTGCTGTTACATTATGTCTTATCCTCCAATTACCTCCAGAGCTGCAGTTGCTATTCTGCTGTTACATCGTGTCTTATCCCCCAGTCACCTCCAGAGCTGCATTCACTATTCTACTGTTACATGACATCTTATCCTCCAGTCACCTCCAGAGCTGCACTAAGTATTCTGCTGTTACTTCGTATCCTATCCTCCAGTCACCTCGAGAGCTGCAGTCACTTTTCTGCTGTTACATCGTGTCTTATCCTCCAGCCTCCTACAGAGCTGCACTCACTATTCTGCTGTTACATCATGTCTTATCCTCCAGTCATCTGCAGAGCTGCAGTCACTATTCTGTTGTTACATTGTGTCTTATCCTCCAGTCACCTCCAGAGCTGTAGTCACTATTTTGCTGTTACATCGTGTCTTATCCTCCAGTCACCTCCAGAGCTGCAGTCATTTTTCTGCTGTTACATCGTGTCTTATCCTCCAGTCACCTCCAGAGCTGCAGTCACTATTCTGCTGTTACATCATGTCTTATCCTCCAGTTACTTCCAGAGCTGCACTTGCTATTCTGCTGTTATATCGTGTCTTATCCTCCAGTCACCTCCAGAGCTGCAGTTACTATTCTGCTGTAACATCATGTTTTATCTGCCAGTCACCTCCAGAGCTGCACTCACTATTCTGCTGTTACATCGTGTCTCATCCTCCAGTCACCTCCAGAGCTGCAATAACTATTCTGTTGTTACATCATGTCTTATCCTCCAGTCACCTCCAGAGGTGCAGTCACTATTCTGCTGTTACATCATGTCTTATCCTCCAGTAACCTCCAGAGCTGCACTCACTATTCTGTTGTTACATCATGTCTTATCCTCCTGTCACCTCCAGAGCTGCAGTCACTATTCTGCTGTTACTTCATGTCTTATCCTTCAGTCAACTCCAGAGCTGTAGTCTCTATTCTGCTGTTACATCAGGTCTTATACTCCAGTCACCTCCAGAGCTGCACTCACCATTCTGCTGTTACATTTTGTCTTATCCTCCAGTCACCTCCAGAGCTGCTCTCACTATTCTGCAGTAAAATCAGGTCTTATACTCCAGCCACCTCCAGAGCTGTAGTCACTATTCTGCTGTTACATTATGTCTTATCCTCCAGTTACCTCCAGAGCTGCCGTTACTATTCTGCTGTTACATCATGTCTTATCCTCCAGTCACCTCCAGAGCTGCACTTAATATTCTGCTGTTACATGATCTCTTATCCTCCAGTCACCTCCAGAGCTGCATTCTCTATTCTGCTCTTACATCATGTCTTATCCTTCAGTCACCTCCAGAGCTGCACTAACTATTCTGCTGTTACATCGTGTCTTATCCTCCTGTTACCTCCAGAGCTGCAGTCACTATTCTGCTGTTACATCGTGTCTTATCCTCCACTCACCTCCAGAGCTGTGGTCACTATTCTGCTGTTACATCAGGTCTTATCCTCCAGTCACCTCCAGAGCTGTAGTTACTATTCTGCTGTTACATCAGGTCTTATCCTCCAGTCGCCTCCAGAGCTGCAGTCTCTATTCTGCTGTTACATCATGTCTTATCCTGTAGTCACCTCCAGAGCTGCAGTCACTTTTCTGCTGTTACATCGTGTCTTATCCTCCATCCACCTCCAGAGCTGCACTCACTATTCTGCTGTTACATCGTGTCTCATCCTCCAGTCACCTCCAGAGCTGCAATAACTATTCTGTTGTTACATCATGTCTTATCCTCCAGTCACCTCCAGACGTGCAGTCACTATTCTGCTGTTACATCATGTCTTATCCTCCAGTCACCTCCAGAGCTGCACTCACTATTCTGTTGTTACTTCATGTCTTATCCTCCAGTCAACTCCAGACGTGCAGTCACTATTCTGCTGTAACATCACGCCTTATCCTCCAGTCACCTCCAGAGCTGCACTCACTATTCTGCTTTTACATTGTCTTATCCTCCAGTCACCTCCAGAGCTGCAGTTACTATTCTGCTGTTACATCGTGTCTTATCCTCCAGTCACCTCCAGAGCTGCATTCACTATTCTACTGTTACATGACATCTTATCCTCCAGTCACCTCCAGACCTGCACTCACTATTCTGCTGTTACATCGTGTCTTATCCTCCAGTCACCTCCAGAGCTGCACTCACTATTCTGCTGTTACATCGTGTCTTATACTCCAGTGCTGCAGTCACTGTTCTGCTGTTACATCGTGTCTTATCCTCCAGTCACCTCCAGAGCTGCACTCACTGTTCTGCTGTTACATGACATCTTATCCTCCAGCCACCTCCAGAGCTGCTGTCACTATTCTACTGTTACATTATGTCTTATCCTCCAATTACCTCCAGAGCTGCAGTTACTATTCTGCTGTTACATCGTGTCTTATCCTCCAGTCACCTCCAGAGCTGCATTCACTATTCTACTGTTACATGACATCTTATCCTCCAGTCACCTCCAGAGCTGCACTAAGTATTCTGCTGTTACTTCGTATCCTATCCTCCAGTCACCTCCAGAGCTGCAGTCACTTTTCTGCTGTTACATCGTGTCTTATCCTCCAGCCTCCTACAGAGCTGCACTCACTATTCTGCTGTTACATCGTGTCTTATCCTCCAGTGCTGCAGTCACTGTTCTCCTGTTACATCGTGTCTTATCCTCCAGTCACCTCCAGAGCTGCACTCACTGTTCTGCTGTTACATCATGTCTTATCCTCCAGTCATCTGCAGAGCTGCAATCACTATTCTGCTGTTACATTGTGTCTTATCCTCCAGTCACCTCCAGAGCTGCAGTCACTTTTCTGCTGTTACATCGTGTCTTATCCTCCAGTCACCTCCAGAGCTGCAGTCACTATTCTGCTGTTACATCATGTCTTATCCTCCAGTTACTTCCAGAGCTGCACTTGCTATTCTGCTGTTATATCGTGTCTTATCCTCCAGTCACCTCCAGAGCTGCACTCACTATTCTGTTGTTGCATCATGTCTTATCCTCCAGTCACCTCCAGAGCTGCACTCACTATTCTGCTGTTACATCATGTCTTATCCTCCAGTCACCTCCAGAGCTGCACTCACTATTCTGTTGTTACATTATGTCTTATCCTCCAGTCACCTCTAGAGCTGCTCTCACTATTCTGCAGTAAAATCAGGTCTTATCCTCCAGCCACCTCCAGAGCTGTTGTCACTATTCTGCTGTTACATTATGTCTTATCCTCCAGTTACCTCCTGAGCTTCAGTCACTATTCTGCTTTTACATCGTGTCTTATCCTCCAGTTACCTCCAGAGCTGCCGTTACTATTCTGCTGTTACATCATGTCTTATCCTCCAGTCACCTCCAGAGCTGCACTTAATATTCTGCTGTTACATCATCTCTTATCCTCCAGTCACCTCCCGAGCTGCATTCTCTATTCTGCTCTTACATCATGTCTTATCCTTCAGTCACCTCCAGAGCTGCAGTAACTATTCTGCTGTTACATCGTGTCTTATCCTCCTGTTACCTCCAGAGCTGCAGTCACTATTCTGCTGTTACATCATGGCTTATCCTCCACTCACCTCCAGAGCTGTGGTCACTATTCTGCTGTTACATCAGGTCTTATCCTCCACTCACCTCCAGAGCTGTGGTCACTATTCTGCTGTTACATCATGTCTTATCCTGTAGTCACCTCCAGAGCTGCAGTCACTTTTCTGCTGTTACATCGTGTCTTATCCTCCAGCCACCTCCAGATCTGCACTCACTATTCTGCTGTTACATCGTGTCTCATCCTCCAGTCACCTCCAGAGCTGCAATAACTATTCTGTTGTTACATCATGTCTTATCCTCCAGTCACCTCCAGACGTGCAGTCACTATTCTGCTGTTACATCATGTCTTATCCTCCAGTCACCTCCAGAGCTGCACTCACTATTCTGCTGTTACATTATGTCTTATCCACCAGTCACCTCCAGAGCTGTAGTCACTATTCTGCTGTTACATCATGTCTTATCCTCCAGTCAACTCCAGAGCTGTAGTCACTATTCTGCTGTTACATCAGGTCTTATCCTCCAGTCACCTCCAGAGCTGCAGTCTCTATTCTGCTGTTACATCAGGTCTTATCCTCCAGTCGCCTCCAGAGCTGCAGTCTCTATTCTGCTGTTACATCCTGTCTTATCCTCCATTCACCTCCAGAGATGCAATCACTGTTCTGCTATTACATCAGGTCTTATCCTCCAGTCACCTCCAGAGCTGCACTCAGTATCTGCTGTTACTTCATGTCTTATCTTCCAGTCACCTCCAGATCTGCACTCACTATTCTGCTGTTACATCGTGTCTTATCCTCCAGTCTCCTCCAGAGCTGCAGTCGCTGTTCTGCTGTTACATCGTGTCTTATCCTCCAGTCACCTCCAGAGCTGCACTCATTGTTCTGCTGTTACATCGTGTCTTATCCTCCAGTCACCTCCAGAGCTGCAGTCACTATTCTGTTACATCAGGTCTTATCCTCCAGTCACCTCCAGAGCTGCACTCACTATTCTGCTGTAACATTGTGTCTTATCGTCCAGTCACCTCCAGAGCTGTAGTCACTATTCTGATGTTGCATCGTGTCTTATCCTCCAGTCACCCCAAGAGCTGCACTCACTATTCTGCTGTTACATCATGTCTTATCCTGCAGTCACCCCCAGAGCTGCAGTCTCTTATTCTCCTGTAACATCATGCCTTATCCTCCAGCCACCTCCAGAGCTGCAGTCAGTATTCTGCTTTTACATCGTGTCTTATCCTCGTCATCTAAAGGGCTGCACTCACTATTCTGCTGTTACATCGTGTCTTATCCTCCAGTCACCTTAAGAGCTGCACTCACTATTCTGCTGTTACGTCACGTCCTATCCTCCATTCACCTCCAGAGCTGCAGTCACAATTCTGCTGTAACATCATGTTTTATCTGCCAGTCACCTCCAGAGCTGCACTCACTATTCTGCTGTTACATCGTGTCTCATCCTCCAGTCACCTCCAGAGCTGCAGTCACTATTCTGCTCTAACATCATGTGTTCTCCTCCAGTTACCTCCATAGCTGCAGTCACTATTCTGCTGTTGCATCCTGTCTTATCCTCCACTTACCTCCAGAGCTGTGGTCACTATTCTGCTGTTACATCAGGTCTTATCATCCAGTCTTCTCCAGAGCTGTAGTCACTATTCTGCTGTTACGTCATGTCTTATTTTCCACTCACCTCCAGAGCTGCAGTCACTATTCTGCTGTTACAACGTGTCTTATCCTCCAGCCACCTTCAGAGCTGCAGTCACTATTCTGCTGTTACATCAGGTCTTATACTCCAATCACCTCCAGAGCTGCAGTCACTATTCTGCTGTTACATCCTGTCTTATCCTCCATTCACCTCCAGAGATGCAATCACTGTTCTGCTATTACATCAGGTCTTATCCTCCAGTCACCTCAAAAGCTGCAGTCACTATTCTGTTGTTACATCGTGTCTCATCCTCCAGTCACCTCCAGAGCTGCACTCACTATTCTGCTGTTAATTCATTTCTTATCCTCCAGTCACCTCCAGTGCTGCAGTCACTATTCTGCTGTTACATCGTGTCTTATCCTCCAGCCACCTCCAGAGCTCCACTCACTGTTCTGCTGTTACATTGAGTCTTATCCTGCAGTCACCTTCAGAGCTGTCGTCACTATTCTGCTATTACATCTTGTCTTATCCTCCAGTCACCTTCAGAGCTGCTCTCACTATTCTGCTGTTACATAATGTCTTATCCTCCAGTTACCTCCAGAGCTGTAGTCACTATTCGGCTGTACATCATGTCATATCCTTTATTCCCCTCCAGAGCTGTAGTCTCTTTTCTGCTGTTACATCGTGTCTTATCCTCCAGTCACCTCCAGAGCTGCAGTCACTATTCCGCTGTTACATCGTGTCTTATCCTCCAGCTACCTCCAGAGCTGCAGTCACTATTCTGCTGTTACATCGTGTCTTATCCTCCAGCCACCTCCAGAGCTGCACTCACTATTCTGCTGTTACATCATGTCTTATCCTCCAGTCACCTCCAGAGCTGCACTCACTATTCTGCTGTTACATTATGTCTTATCCTCCAGTTACCTCCAGAGCTGCAGTCACTATTCTGATGTTAAATCATGTCTTATCCTCCAGTTACCTCCAGAGCTGCAGTCACTATTCTGATGTTACATCATGTCTTATCCTCCAGTTACTTCCAGAGCTGCACTCACTATTCTGCTGTTACATCGTGTCTTATCCTCCAGTCACCTCCAGAGCTGCAGTCATTATTCTGCTGTTACATCCTGTCTTATCCTCCATTCACCTCCAGAGATGCAATCACTGTTCTGCTGTTACATCAGGACTTATCCTCCAGTCACCTCCCGAGCTGCAGTCACTATTCTGCTGTTACATCAAGTCTTATCGTCCAGTCACCTTCAGAGCGACACTCACTATTCTGCTGTTACATCAGGTCTTATCTTCCAGTCACCTCCAGAGCTGCAGTCACTCTTCTGCTGTTACATCGTGTCTTATCCTCCAGCCACCTCCAGATCTGCGCTCACTATTCTGCTGTTACATCAGGTCTTATCCTCCAGTCACCTCCAGAGCTGTAATCACTATTCTGCTGTTACATCAGGTCTTATCCTCCAGCCACCTCCAGATCTGCACTCACTATTCTGCTGTTACATCGTGTCTTATCCTCCAGTCACCTCCAGAGCTTCAGTCACTATTCTGCTGTTACATCGTGTCTTATCCTCCAGTCACCTCCAGAGCTGCTGTTACTATTCTGCTGTTACATCATGTCTTATCCTCCAGTCACCTCCAGAGCTGCACTCACTATTCTGCTGTTACATCATCTCTTATCCTTCAGTCACCTGCAGAGCTGCAGTCACTTTTCTGCTGTTACATCGTGTCTTATCCTCCAGTCACCTCCAGAGCTGCAGTCACTATTCTGCTGTTACATCGTGTCTTATCCTGCAGTCACCTCCAGAGCTGCAGTCTCTATTCTCCTGTAACATCATGTCTTATCCTCCAGTCACCTCCAGAGCTGCAGTCACTTTTCTGCTTTTACATCGTGTCTTATCCTCCAGCCACCTCCAGAGCTGCACTCACTATTCTGCTGTTACATCCTGTCTTATCCTCCAGTCACCTCCAGAGCTGCATTCACTATTCTGCTGTTACATGACATCTTATCCTCCAGTCACCTCCAGAGCTGCACTCAGTATTCTGCTGTTACTTCGTGTCTTATCCTCCAGTCACCTCCAGAGCTGCAGTCACTGTTCTGTTGTTACATCGTGTCTTATCCTCCAGTCTCCTCCAGAGCTGCAGTCACTGTTCTGTTGTTACATCGTGTTTTATCCTCCAGTCACCTACAGAGCTGCACTCACTGTTCTGCTGTTACATCGTGTCTTATCCTCCAGTCACCTCCAGAGCTGCAGTCACTATTCTGCTGTTATATCAGGTCTTATCCTCCAGTCACCTCCAGAGCTGCACTCACTATTCTGCTGTAACATCGTGTCTTATCCTCCAGTCACCTCCAGAGCTGCACTCACTATTCTGCTGTTACATCAGGTCTTATCCTCCAGTCACCTCAAGTGCTGCACTCACTATTCTGCTGTAACATCATGTCTTATCACCAGCCACCTCCAGAGCTGCACTCACTATTCTGCTGTTACATTATGTCTTATCCTCCAGTTACCTCCAGAGCTGCAGTCACTATTCTGATGTTAAATCATGTCTTATCCTCCAGTTACCTCCAGAGCTGCAGTCACTATTCTGATGTTACATCATGTCTTATCCTCCAGTTACTTCCAGAGCTGCACTCACTATTCTGCTGTTACATCGTGTCTTATCCTCCAGTCACCTCCAGAGCTGCAGTCTCTATTCTGCTGTTACATCCTGTCTTATCCTCCATTCACCTCCAGAGATGCAATCACTGTTCTGCTGTTACATCAGGACTTATCCTCCAGTCACCTCCCGAGCTGCAGTCACTATTCTGCTGTTACATCAAGTCTTATCGTCCAGTCACCTTCAGAGCGACACTCACTATTCTGCTGTTACATCAGGTCTTATCTTCCAGTCACCTCCAGAGCTGCAGTCACTCTTCTGCTGTTACATCGTGTCTTATCCTCCAGCCACCTCCAGATCTGCGCTCACTATTCTGCTGTTACATCAGGTCTTATCCTCCTGTCACCTCCAGAGCTGTAATCACTATTCTGCTGTTACATCAGGTCTTATCCTCCAGCCACCTCCAGATCTGCACTCACTATTCTGCTGTTACATCGTGTCTTATCCTCCAGTCACCTCCAGAGCTTCAGTCACTATTCTGCTGTTACATCGTGTCTTATCCTCCAGTCACCTCCAGAGCTGCTGTTACTATTCTGCTGTTACATCATGTGTTATCCTCCAGTCACCTCCAGAGCTGCACTCACTATTCTGCTGTTACATCATCTCTTATCCTCCAGTCACCTGCAGAGCTGCAGTCACTTTTCTGCTGTTACATCGTGTCTTATCCTCCAGTCACCTCCAGAGCTGCAGTCACTATTCTGCTGTTACATCGTGTCTTATCCTGCAGTCACCTCCAGAGCTGCAGTCTCTATTCTCCTGTAACATCATGTCTTATCCTCCAGTCACCTCCAGAGCTGCAGTCACTTTTCTGCTTTTACATCGTGTCTTATCCTCCAGCCACCTCCAGAGCTGCACTCACTATTCTGCTGTTACATCCTGTCTTATCCTCCAGTCACCTCCAGAGCTGCATTCACTATTCTGCTGTTACATGACATCTTATCCTCCAGTCACCTCCAGAGCTGCACTCAGTATTCTGCTGTTACTTCGTGTCTTATCCTCCAGTCACCTCCAGAGCTGCAGTCACTGTTCTGTTGTTACATCGTGTCTTATCCTCCAGTCACCTCCAGAGCTGCAGTCACTGTTCTGTTGTTACATCGTGTTTTATCCTCCAGTCACCTACAGAGCTGCACTCACTGTTCTGCTGTTACATCGTGTCTTATCCTCCAGTCACCTCCAGAGCTGCAGTCACTATTCTGCTGTTATATCAGGTCTTATCCTCCAGTCACCTCCAGAGCTGCACTCACTATTCTGCTGTAACATCGTGTCTTATCCTCCAGTCACCTCCAGAGCTGCACTCACTATTCTGCTGTTACATCAGGTCTTATCCTCCAGTCACCTCAAGTGCTGCACTCACTATTCTGCTGTTACATTATGTCTTATCCTCCAGTCAACTCCAGAGCTGTAGTCACTATTCTGCTATTACATCATGTTTTATCATGCAGTCACCTCCAGAGCTGCAGTCTCTATTCTCCTGTAACATCATATCTTATCCTCCAGTCACCTCCAGAGCTGCAGTCACTTTTCTGCTGTTACATCGTGTCTTTTCCTCCAGCCACCTCCAGAGCTTCACTCACTATTCTGCTGTTACATCCTGTCTTATCCTCCATTCATCTCCAGAGATGCAATCACCGTTCTGCTGTTACATCGTGTCCTATCCTCCAGTCGCCTCCAGAGCTGTATTCACTATTCCGCTGTTACATCGTGTCTTATCCTCCAGACACCTCCAGAGCTGCACTCACTGTTCTGCTGTTACATCGTGTCTTATCCTCCAGTCACTTGCAGAGCTGCAGTCACTATTCTGCTGTAACATCGTGTCTTAACCTCCAGTCACCTCCAGAGCTGCACTTACCATTCTGCTGTTATATTGTGTCTTATCCTCCAGACACCTCCAGACCTGCGGTCACTATTCTGCTGTTACATTATGTCTTATCCTCCAGTCACCTCCAGAGCTGCAGTTACTATTCTGCTGTTACATCGTGTCTTATCCTCCAGTCACCCCAAGAGCTGCACTCACTATTCTGCTGTTACATCATGTCTTCTCCAGTCACCTACAGAGCTGCAGTCTCTATTCTGCTGTTACATCATGTCTTATCCTGCAGTCACCTCGAGAGCTGCAGTCTCTATTCTCCTATAACATCATGTCCTATCCTCCAGTCACCTCCAGAGCTGCAGTCACTTTTCTGCTGTTACATCGTGTCTTATCCTCCAGCCACCTCCAGAGCTGCACTCACTATTCTGCTGTTACATCGTGTCTTATCCTCCAGGCACCTCCAGAGCTGCACTCACTTTTCTGCTGTTACATCGTGTCTTATCCTCCAGTCACCTCAAGAGCTGCCCTCACTTTTCTGCTGTTACATCGTGTCTTATCCTCCAGGCACCTCCAGAGCTGCACTCACTTTTCTGCTGTTACATCGTGTCTTATCCTCCAGTCACCTCCAGAGCTGCACTCACTTTTCTGCTGTTACATCGTGTCTTATCCTCCAGTCACCTCAAGAGCTGCCCTCACTATTTTGCTGTTACATCATGTCTTATCCTCCAGACACCTCCAGACCTGCGGTCACTATTCTGCTGTTACATTATGTCTTATCCTCCAGTCACCTCCAGAGCTGCAGTTACTATTCTGTTGTTACATCATGTCTTATCCTCCAGTCAACTCCAGAGCTGTAGTCACTATTCTGCTGTTACATCGTGTCTTATCCTCCAGTCACCTCAAGAGCTGCACTCACTATTCTGCTGTTACATCATGTCTTCTCCAGTCACCTACAGAGCTGCAGTCTCTATTCTGCTGTTACATCATGTCTTATCCTGCAGTCACCTCGAGAGCTGCAGTCTCTATTCTCCTATAACATCATGTCCTATCCTCCAGTCACCTCCAGAGCTGCAGTCACTTTTCTGCTGTTACATCGTGTCTTATCCTCCAGCCACGTCCAGAGCTGCACTCACTATTCTGCTGTTACATCGTGTCTTATCCTCCAGGCACCTCCAGAGCTGCACTCACTTTTCTGCTGTTACATCGTGTCTTATCCTCCAGTCACCTCAAGAGCTGCCCTCACTTTTCTGCTGTTACATCGTGTCTTATCCTCCAGTCACCTCAAGAGCTGCCCTCACTATTCTGCAGTTACATCGTGTCTTATCCTCCAGTCACCTCAAGAGCTGTAGTCTCTATTCTGCTGTTACATCATGTTTTATCTGCCAGTCACCTCCAGAGCTGCACTCACTATTCTGCTGTTACATCGTATCTCATCCTCCAGTCACCTCCAGAGCTGCAATAACTATTCTGTTGTTACATCATGTCTTATCCTCCAGTCACCTCCAGAGGTGCACTCACTATTCTATTGTTACATCATGTCTTATCCTCCTGTCACCTCCAGAGCTGCAGTCACTATTCTGCTGTTACTTCGTGTCTTATCCTCCAGTCAACTCCAGAGCTGCAGTCACTATTCTGCTGTTACATCATGTCTTATCCTCCATTCACCTCCAGAGCTGCAGTCACTATTCTGCTGTTACATCACGCCTTATCCTCCAGTCACCTCCAGAGCTGCACTCACTATTCTGCTGTTACATTGTCTTATCCTCCAGTCACCTCCAGAGCTGCATTCACTATTCTGCAGTTACATTAGGTCTTATCCTCCAGTCACCTCCAGATCTGCACTCACTATTCTGCTGTTACATCGTGTCTTATCCTCCAGTCTCCTCCAGAGCTGTACTCACCATTCTGCTGTTTCACTGTGTCTTATTCTCCAGTCACCTCCAGAGCTGAACTCACTATTCTGCAGTTAAATCAGGTCTTATCCTCCAGCCACCTCCAGAGCTGCTGTCACTCTTCTGCTGTTACATTATGTCTTATCCTCCAATTACCTCCAGAGCTGCAGTTACTATTCTGCTGTTACATCATGTCTTATCCTCCAGTCACCTCCAGAGGTGCAGTCACTATTCTCCTGTTACTTCGTATCTTATCCTCCAGTCACCTCCAGAGCTGTAGTCTTTATTCTGCGGTTACATCAGGTCTTATCCTCCATTCACCTCCAGAGCTGCAGTCACTATTCTTCTGTTACATCATGTCTTATCGTCCAGTCACCTCCAGAGCTGCACTCACTATTCTGCAGTTACATCAGGTCTTATCCTCCAGTCACCTCCAGATCTGCACTCACTATTCTGCTGTTACATCGTGTCTTATCCTCCAGTAACCTCCAGAGCTGCACTCACCCTTCTGCTGTTACATTGTGTCTTATCCTCCAGTCACCTCCAGAGCTGCACTCACTATTCTGCAGTTACTTCAGGTCTTATCCTCCAGCCACCTCCAGAGCTGCTGTCACTATTCTGCTGTTACATTATGTCTTATCCTCCTGTCACCTCCAGAGCTGCACTCACTATTCTGCTGTTACATCCAGGGCTGTGGAGTCGGAGTCGTGGAGTCGGAGTTAGTTTTGGTTGGAGTCTGAGTCGGTAGAAATGTACCGACTCCAGCTTTAAAAAAAATGTATTAATATTTCATAATTGAACTTTCATATGAATTTTATAAATGTTACTCAAATATATATGTTCTATCAAACTATGAACAACAGTGATAAGCAGTTCTGCTGGAGATAGAGACATTTCTTACTTCTTGTGTGTCACTGTTCTCCACTGCCCTTATCTAATCTTATACTTGGTTAACCTCATGCTGCCACAACCCCCCTACTTACAATGTATGAAACTGAAAGTGAAAATGTGTTGCAAATTCTTAGTAGTAAAGCTCCTCCTCTAGACTAGATGTTTACTAGGTGTGCGTCTTCCAAGCATCTCACAGCTGCTACTCAGAAGAGGAAGACTGTAAGAAGTATTATCCTTTCAACAAACTTTGCATCAGTTAACTGTGAGTACATGAGGAATAACAGTATTACTGACCACTATATCAGTTGTACGACCTGGCAATAATTTTGTACCATTGTTTTTAGGAAAAACAATGGTCATTTGGATTGTGAAACGCAGAATTAAAAACCTGAGAATGTCAAAGAAGCGTCACATTAAATCAGCTGTATTTGAACATTTCACCATCACTCAAGATAGAAAACATTATGTCTGTCAGTGTATGACAAATGATCCAGACGAAAACAAATGCTGTGAAGCCAAGATCAGTGCATATTCAGACAAAGATAAAAATGCTCCTACCAGAGCTTCTAATCTAAAGAGACATTTACAGCGCTTTCATCCAGAAGTACTGAAAGCAGTGGATGAGAAAGACTGCATCCAAACCAATGAACCAGTGCCCAGCTCTTCCAGCCAAACAAAGGAGCAGAGAACTTTGCAGCCATCAGTTGCAAGATATTTTGTCAGTGACAAAGTTACTGTGACAATGACAGTAGATACATTTAAAAAAACAGATCATAAAGCTAGTTGTAAAGGATAGTGTGCCTATTTCATTATTTTCACGACCAGCTTTTATGTGTCTGAATGGGGAAATTGCCCGCAAGCTTGGTGTTTCTCTGGAGAGAGAGAATATTAGAAAATTAGTAATCGAAGAAGCTTTTAAACAAAAGGAAGAACTTAAAAAAACTCTCAAGGGACGCTTTCTGTTTCTTAAAATGGATGCCTGCACACGTCACAGAGTAAACTATTTTGCCATCAATGTCCGATTTGTTTGTGACAAAAATGAAATAGTTACCAAGACATTGGCAGTAAAAGACACCAAAGCGCATCACACCAGTGAGTTTCTCCAGGTCTTGGTGGAAAAGGTTCTGCAAGACTATGAACTTAAAAAAGAGCAAGTTCAATGCTTCAAATATGATAAGTACTATTAAGCTAATGAATGAGAGTAATGCTGGTGACCTGCAGCTAGAAGAACATTCTGGGTCCACAGACACAGAAATGTTTGAAATAGAGGAACACAGTATTGTAACTGAGGAGCAAACTGAAGTTGCTTCAGATGAACAGCAACATGATAGTTTAGATGATCTTGTTGAAACTGTGACAATCCGTTCTTTCATTCATCACATGCGCTGTGTTGTGCATACGCTACAGCTGGCTATAAGAGACAGTCTGCAAGAAGGACATGCTGCTGCACTGATTGGCAAGGGGAGAAAATTGGCTACTGTTGCCAGAACCCCTAAAGTTGACTCAATTTTGAAGAGACGTGCTGGAAAAGGGGCAATTATTGATCAAGCCACACGATGGGGCAGTACTTACTTAATGATTCAGCGCTTGGTTGAACTGAAAACCTTTCTTGTAGACATGGCTAACCCTCAACTGACGCTAAATGAAAGTCAGTGGAATCAGGTGACTGAGCTGGAAAAATTGCTAGAGCACCCATTTACAGTGACTAAAAAATGACAAGCAGAGGACTTAACTCCAGGTATTTTCTTAAAGGAGTGGAAGAACCTGATGTTTCGCCTGTCCCAAAGAGGAGGGTTAATTGCAAGTGGCATTGCTACATCAATGAAACGGAGAGAGGAGCTACTATTACAAAATACCATTCTTTTGGCAGCTGTTTATGTAGACCCAATGCATCGGATTCTTCTAGATGATCAACAGCTAACTAAAGGAAAAGAAGCTCTGTTTGAAATAGCAGTAAGGGTGAAAGGGTTGCAGAACAGTCAGGAGGAACAAGAAGAGCTTGGTCGTCCTGCCACATCTTCACCCTCATCATCAACTGATGAAGAATTTAATTTCGAAAAATATTTGAATCACAAGGACCGTGCAAAGCGTTCCCGCATAGAAGAAGAGTCATCCCCATCAAAGAACACAGCCAGTACATTTCAGCAGAATTTTTCATGTGCACTAAAAGAAATTGAGAAATTTGACCGTTCATCAAAAATAACAGTGCAACAAGCGATTCCTCTGTATCCTGACATTGTCAGAGATGTTGCCCGAGTGGTTACTGCTTTGCCACCAACCCAAGTTAGTGTAGAGAGGTTGTTCTCTGCTCTCAAAATAATTAGATCAGATTTGAGGGCATCCATGAAGGAGGATCTGACAGAGGCAATACTTTTTCTGAGGACAAATTTATAGATTTCTTCTTATTAACTGCATAACAGTGTTTATTGCATATTTACTTACAAAAGTTTAGAAAAGTTTATAAAAGTTATTTGCTATATTCTAATTGTATTCTAATAAATATAGTTTTTGCTCTAAGTGGTCTGATTACTTATATGATGGTGAGAAACTGAATAAGCACGATGTTAATATTTTACAACAGTAAATTTATTGTTACGAATTGGCCATTTATGAAGGAGTCGGAGCCGGAGTAGGAGTCGGAACCTGATAAAATCCAGGAGTCGGAGTCGCAACTGTGGCTTACCGACTCCACAGCCCTGGTGAGCACGCAGCCTAAGTCTTCAAAGGTGTTGTCCATGATTAGAAACTTGTGTTTTTTTGTCTAAAAACAGCACCACAACCTGTCTACAGGTTCAGTGTGGTATTGCAGCTCAGCTCCATTTATTTCAGTAGAGCTGAAGTCCAATGCCAGTCACAATCTATAGACAGATGTGATATTGCTTTTGAAAGAAAACAATAATGTTTTTCTAATCCTGTATGTGAAGATCTGAGGTTGTGGGTTGCAATAATCACCTAGACAAGTTAATGATGCAACAATAGTTTATCTCTTACATCCAAGGTTTTACTACAACTCTAGGTAAATGGCCAAAATACATTGCCCCCAGTGCACAAGATACCCTTCCTGGGGCGGTAGTTCAACTGCCTTTGTACCAGGCGATACTCACTATTTCACCACTTTTGGTTGGCTCACAGATTTCGTATCGCCAACCAGTATAGTTTGTATTCACATTCCTCGCTCCTCCAGACGACAAGATAAAACAATAGAGACACAGGTATCCAGTAGCAACAGTGCTTAAGAAAGTTCATCAAATCCAGACGACAGATTCCACAACTGTAGCATATTTATCCAGCCTAGTGATCAACCGATCTTCAAACTCCATAGGCCATTCATCCATGGGTCCAGGACCTCTGCCTAGATACTTTCCCTTCAACGTCATTTCACCAACTTCGTAAACATGGGGCTTTTTTTCCTCCCTTCATGGGAGCATTTGAGGGTCATCAGAGAGGTTCACATACAGCTATTTGAATTGGTTTTAAAAATAATATTTTTCTTTCATATATTTTCACGTTTTGGGTGCAGTTTTTGTTTATGTCCTAGATCATATTTATGTCTTTTTAGCATTGTATAAATAAAGGTTACATTTTATTATTAGATCCCTTTATGATTTCTGACTTTTTGAGACCTCTATATACATTTGACCATTAACCTGCAGATTAACTGCATATCTGCAGGTTAATAGCCTTTCTTTCACGTGACAGGTTCCCTTGTAGGGTTGTCGTATGAATGCAATCCTTAATAAACCCAATCTTGTCTATGCTATATATACCCCTGTCCAGATCTATATTATAAAAGTATACAGTTGACATCTATCTGATGGATACATTTTTTTGCCAAACCTGTTTTCTAGTTGGCCCGTTATATTCATGCTGCAGTGTGGACTTACTTAGTGTTTTTTATAGCAGCGTGCTTTAGTAGAGGCATTTCCATGGGGATTTTTCACTTGATGTGATATGCATGTAACATTTTACTGTATATGCCGTGCTGCCAATGTGGTTTTCTGTAAAAAGATGTAGTAAATTAATTATTAAAACACTGCGCTACGACAGCCATCAATTAGATCCCATAATGATACAATAACCAGTACAGTTCTATTATCCTCATTAGACAGCGGTGTACACAGTTTATTGTATAGACCTTTGCTGCACAATGGGACAGTGTTCATTTATGTATAATAATCCATAGATGTGGGACAGGTCCATAGGGATATGTACAAACACCCTCCATATAAATGTGCACATATAAGCTAACACTGCCCCCTACAGCTTCAGTGGCTGATCTCAGGTGCCCACAGGGAATCAGTGCCCGTGTATTGTTAGTAGACTTCCATTGTAGTCTTTATTAACACATCTACAACCCTTTGTATTATTCTGAACCTCCATAGAAGTGAATGGAGAAAGCCTATCATGCACAGCCACTTCTATGTTCATATTACCTAGAGATACAGCCTTATCTCGATAGCTGCGGGGGGCTACAGAGGTGGAGCCAACATCTATTAGCCATTTATGGCTTCTTCGGTGGATATATCTGAGAGGGAAATAACCCTTTAATTGGGTTATCCACTACTAGACACCAACTATTGATGGGCCAAGGGAGGTGAGAAAACTAAAAGAAATTGATATCTCCAGACCAGCGCTGCATACCCCACTGGTTACCTGAGGTTAACAACCGGTGGGGGCAACGCATGAGTGTTGCAGCTTCTGATTGGTTGCAGCATTCATATTTCATCTAAGCCAGAAGAAGTAGTGCTCACATGACACCCCTGCCAGATGTTGATGTCAGAATAATGGCGGGATACACAACAATGAGTATAAGAGGGCACTGGTTTGGGAGGTGATTTGGGGATTTTTTTAATATTTTCCCTTCCTAGGTCCACAAATAAGACCCTACAAGTTCCAGGGAACATAGGTACACAGAACACCCTTTTTGGGCTGTGCATCTTCTCTATATACAGTGGGGAAAAAAGTAAACTGCTCAAAAAAATAAAGGGAGCACTTAAACCACTGAATATAACTCCAAGTAAATCAAACTTCTGTGAAATCAAACTGTCCACTTAAGAAGCAACACTGATTGACAATCAATTTCACATGCTGTTGTGCAAATGGAATACACAATAGATGGAAATTATTGGCAATTATTAAGACACCCTCAATAAAGGAGTGGTTCTGCAGGTGGGGACCATAGATCACATCTCAGTACCAATGCTTTCTGGCTGATGTTTTGGTCACTTTTGAATGTTGGTTGTGCTTTCACACTCGTGGTAGCATGAGACGGACTCTACAACCCACAGAAGTTGCTCAGGTAGTGCAGCTCATCCAACATGGCACATCAATGCAAGCTGTGGCAAGAAGGTTTGCTGCATCTGTCAGCGTAGTGTCCAGAGCCTGGAGGCGCTGCCAGGAGACAGGCCAGTACACCAGGAGACGTGGAGGGGGCCGTAGGAGGGCAACAACCCAGCAGCAGGACCGCTACCTCCGCCTTTGTGCAAGGAGGAACAGGAGGAGCACTGCCAGAGTCCTTCAAAATGACCTCCAGCAGGCCACAAATGTGCATGTGTCTGCACCAACGGTTTGAAACAGACTCCATGAGGGTGGTATGAGGGCCCAAGTCCACAGATAGGGGTGGTGCTCACAGCCCAACACCGTGAAGGACACTTGGCATTTTCCACAGAACACCAGGATTGGCAAAGTCGCCACTGGCGCCCTGTGCTCTTCATAGATGAAAGCAGGTTCACACTGAGCTCATGCGACAGACGAGACAGAGTCTGGAGATGCCGTGGAGAGCGCATAGTGGGTAAACAACCTTACGCGGTGAAATGAGCTGCATCTGGATCTTGTCCACCTAAAGGGACTGTCAGCACAGAATGACTGTTCAAACTAAGTCCCAACTCTCGGTGCTTCGGGGCCAATCATTTATATACACCTTCCCACCTGCTTGTTTTCCCTCTATCCACACCCTCCTCTTCTTTGATTGACAGCTCTGGCTTCATAGAACCAGAGAAGGAAGGAGACAGAGGTAAAACAAGCAGGTGGGAAGGTGTATATAAATGATTGGCCCACGCCGTGATCCATGGAGCGCTTGTACTTGGTTTCAACAGTCATTCTGTGCTGACAGTCCCTTTAAAATCAGTGTTTCCCAAACTCCAGTCCCCACGGCCCCCCACAGGTCATGTCTTCAGGATTTCTATAGTATTGCACAGGTGAGAGAATTCCTGATTCCTTGATGATACTTTCATCACATGTGTAATACTGAGGAAATCCTGAAAACCTGACCTGTTGGGGGCCATGAGGACTGGAGATTGGGAAACACTGCCTTAAATGGAGCGGTGCTGCAGTTTTATTATTCAGCGATTAGCAGGATCCCCCAACAATTTCTTAAGCAATGAGAAAATGCAGTCCCTAATGATGTCCTCTGACAATAAGCGGATCACGGACAGCAGATGCATTGGGTTCTGCATTTCTTGGAGAATGGGATGGGGCAGCTTCTGTCTTCTCAGTGATACAATCAGGAAGGAGATGCAGCGTGAGACAATCCCTGTCTAGATCTTTGATCTGATCATCAATACAGAGGGCTGATTGGTGAAGACAGAGGGAAAGGCTAATAAGATTATTAAAAAAAACTTAGTTTTTCAGCTGGTACTTCCTCTGGGGTCAGTATGCCAACCTCATTGACTTCATAGCACTTGCCAGAGTGGGCAGACACGATTTATTGCCTTTATACACGTCACCTCCACACAGGGCGATGCTGGCTACGACGCCTCTGTAGTGATCAAACGTTGAGTCAAACAGCAGGGCTTTAAGAGGGCTGCCCTTTTCAATCTTGGGACTAAAACACAAAAATAAGACATCCTGTTAAGGGGTATAAAGGTAAGTAAACCGCGTTCAGTCCGGGGTGATGAATTCCAAAAGACAAAAGTTTATTCTGCCATCACATAACGTTTCGACCTGTTATAGGTCTTTATCAAGTATATACAAAGACATACAGGGATACTGATCCCCCTGGTCAGTGGCCAGAACCCTGTAAATTCCCCTTAAATGGTCCAAAACTGAAACTGTGGGAACAATCGAATCCACTTAGGGTTCAGCAAACTTACAGTCAAGGGTTTGATAAAGTTATCTACACCCTTGTGTCTCCGGAAAGCATGGCGTACGTTCACGTGCTGAAAATGCCGACCAGTGCTGGAGTGAGCGGAGGTCCGCAGCTTGTGAAACTACAGATCCCAGCAGGCTGACGGTCTCTCATCAAGTTATGCTGGGAGTCGCAGTTTCACAAATAGTGCTAGAGGATCCATGTCAGAAATATGAGGCTGCCACTAGGGTTTCTCCCACAAATATGTAATCGGACGTGGAGCAGATCCGCACGTGAATGAGCCATATTCTCTATCTGTGAACATACTACTCTCCTTCACTCAAATTGTAAGTGGTTCTGCAGCGCATCTGTGCAGAGCAAGCTGTCAATCAAAATCCGGGCCAGGTTTACAGCCGTCACCTCCGATATAGTGAGCGGTGCTGTGATCCAAGACTGTAGCCGCTCCGTGCACAGCGATGAGTGAAGGCCGGCGGCTGCAGGGAGGAAAGAAGTTAATTTTCTCCCGGTACCTGCATTATCAATAAGGCGGCCGGGCAACATTGTAACAATATTTATCTGCAGATTAACCCTATACCTGCAGGTACATAGCATTTTTCAAGGTGACAGGTTCCCTTTAATAAAGAGAAGATGGATAGAGCCGCATTAGTCCATACTCACGGTGGAAGCCTCCTGACAACTTCTTGAAGAATACTTTCCACATTTGTTCCAAGCTTCGCCGAGATCTAATAGAAATAAACAGAGAAATTAATTTCTTAATACAGTTTAGACCTCGGCTCCAATGAATCACAAGAAATGAAACCTGTTTGAAGCTGACAAGCAATCAAGCCCCTCCGTAAGCCACACAGAACATGGCTACTTATGTCATCTGCAGGTGATTAAAGGAACCTGTCATGTTGAAATGGTATAAGATCTGTAGGGGGATGTTGTAGAGCAGAGAAGTTGATCAGACTGATAGACATATCTGTGGGAAGAGAGTCAGTAAGACTTGCATTTTATGCAGAGAAAGTCCTGCCGTATGTATACTAGTCCAGTGGGCGGTCCTAAGTGATTGACAGTTCCCTGTATGACCATGCAGGCAAAGATAGCTGTCAATCACTAGCATGACCGCCCACTGGACTCATCTATACAAACAGCAGGATTCCACTGAATAAATTGATACAGGAAAAATATCTATCTTTGTACTGTGTTAGCCAGTAGATAGAAGAGTATTTAGATTTGAGAGTCCTCAGTGGTTGATACCTTTTAATGGCTAACGGAAAAGATGGTAACAAATTGCAAGCTTTCCAGACTACTCAGGTCTCAGGTCTGCCTGATGAAGAGGCCTGAGCAGTTTGGAAAGCTTGCAATTTGTTACCATCTTTTCAGTTAGCCATTAAAGGTATCAACCACTGAGGACTCTCAAATCTAATGAATGAATTACAATTTATACTGAATCTTCTCCCACAAACCTATATATCGTTCTGCTCAGTTTCTCATGGGTAAAACCTGTAAGTCTGAATGGGGCTGTAATGTTATTACAATCATGTTGTAATGGGGTTTGGGAGGTGGAACCTCTGAGCAACTATACAAGGGGGCGGTCCTTGTAAGGAAGCGGGTGGCTCCCAGGGAAGACGGGCAGGTAGTCACAGCAAGTGACAGGGACAGTCTCTGGGTAGAAGGGCAGGTAGTCACGGCAAGTGACAGGGACAGTCTCTGGGTAGAAGGGCAGGTAGTCACGGCAAGTGACAGGGACAGTCTCTGGGTAGAAGGGCAGGTAGTCACGGCAAGTGACAGGGACAGTCTCTGGGTAGAAGGGCAGGTAGTCACGGCAAGTGACAGGGACAGTCTCTGGGTAGAAGGACAGCAGGCAGGTGGCTGGTGAGCGCTCCCAGGTGAGCAGGCGAGAGTCTCTGGACAGGCAGGTGGTCACGGCAAGTGACGGCAGAACCTCCAGGTAGACTAGCAGACAGGTAGCAGGTGGATGCTCCCAGGTGAGCGGGCAAGAGTCTCTGGACAGGCAGGTGGTCACGGCAAGTGACAGCAGAGCCTCCAGGTAGACTAGCAGACAGGTAGCAGGTGGACGCTCCCAGTTGAGCGGGCAAGAGTCTCTGGACAGACAGGTGGTCACGGCAAGTGACGGCAGAGCCTCCAGGTAGACTAGCAGACAGGTAGCAGGTGGACGCTCCCAGTTGAGCGGGCAAGAGTCTCTGGACAGACAGGTGGTCACGGCAAGTGACGGCAGAGCCTCCAGGTAGACTAGCAGACAGGTAGCAGGTGGACGCTCCCAGTTGAGCGGGCAAGAGTCTCTGGACAGGCAGGTGGTCACGGCAAGTGACGGCAGAGCCTCCAGGTAGGCTAGCAGGCAGGTAGCAGGTGAGCGCTCCCAGGTGAGCGGGCAGCCTGGTCCATAGACAGACTGACAGGTGTCGGAAGGCAGACCGTCGGACCGCAGGCTTGCAAGCAGGTAAGCGGATATCAGGCAGGTATCCAGCAGGAATCTGGCAGGTGACTGGCAGGTAACAAGCAGGAATCTGGCAGGTGACTGGCAGGTAACAAGCAGGAATCTGGCAGGTGACTGGCAGGTAACTGGTAACGGGACCTGAGGGCTGAAGCAGAGTGAAGGCTTTGCAACAACATTGCTCGGGCACCTCCATTTTGGAGGAGGTGCCTTATATATGGTGAAGTCCTCCGGCCATTGGCCGGGGACTCCTTAGGACGACGTGCGCGGCCCCTTTAAGAGAGGGGGAGCGCGCCCGCGCGCGCACTAAGCACCGTGGCCGGGAAGCAGCGCGCGCTGCCAGCAGAGCGGGAGGAAGACGCCGGGCACGGAGCGGAGAGGTGAGGGGAACAGCATCCCTGCCTAGCAGGAGGCAGGGACGCCGACGCTACAGTACCCCCCCCTTTAGGCCCCCCCTTTTTTAAGCCAGAGAGAAATTTATCAAGGATGAGAGGGGCATGGATGTTCTCCCGGGGCTCCCACGTTCTCTCCTCAGGACCAAACCCCTTCCAATCTACCAGAAAAAAGGTTTTTCCTCTTACCCATTTGGTGGCCAGAATGTTCTCTACCTCAAACTCGTTCTCAGCGGAAACCGGAGCAGGGGGCGTACCTGTAGACTTGGAAAAAGAGTTAAGTACCACGGGTTTGAGGAGAGATACATGGAAGGAGTTAGGGATCCGTAAGTTGGCCGGGAGTTTCAATTTATAGGCCACCGGATTGATTTGTTTGATAACTTCCAGTGGGCCGATGAACCGAGGCCCTAACTTGTAGGAGGGAATCTTCAGCCGGACATACTTGGACGAGAGCCAGACTTTATCTGCAGGACGGAATTGTGGAGGATCCAGTCGTTTTTTGTCAGCGTGTTTTTTCATCCGCTCGGACGACTGAAGGAGTGCGGATCGGGTACTCTCCCAAATGGAGGAGAATTTGCTAATGAGAGATTCCGCAGCCGGATTGTCCACCGAGGTGGAGACGGGAAATGGGATCCGAGGATGCTGACCGAAGACTACAAAAAACGGGGATTTGGAGGAAGATTCGCTCTCGTGATTATTGTAAGAGAATTCAGCCCATGGTAGGAGATCCACCCAGTCCGAATGGTGGGCATTAACGAAGTGCCGGAGGTAACTGGTCAGGATCTGATTGATCCGCTCCACTTGGCCATTGGACTGTGGGTGGTAAGTGGAGGAGAAGTCCAGGGTAACGTCAAGCAGCTTACATGTGGCTCTCCAGAAGCGTGAGGTGAACTGAACCCCACGATCCGACACGATGTGGAGGGGCAGTGTTAGAACCTTGCTGTTAGGTTTTTTTTCCTTTGCTGGTCACATGACCTTGTTGGCCTATTTAATCCTGCTCCGCCCTTCTGGCTTTGCTGGACTTCATTGTATAACTACTTTCTAGCTAGCCTGTGCTCTGTATCTAACTCTGTTAGTTTGCTTGGTCTACGGACCTCTATGTTCTATCTATTTTGTTTGTTCGTCTGTCTGCTACTATTTCTGTTAGGAGGTGTCCCATATTCCTCCCAGTCCTTAGTACTTGTAGGGATTCCCTCCCCACATCTATAGGTCTTCGTACAGACTAGATTAGGACTTTAGCAGGTCTGATCGCAGGATCAGGTTCCCTGTTACATCGTAGGGATTCAGCTGAGTCTTATAGTAGGGACAGATCTCCTCTCTTTCCTTAGCTTTGGTAGCAGAACATAACAGTAAGTCCAGCCTGCAAATTCTCTAAGGAAAGATTTTTTTTTTTTTTTTTTTTTTGTTCCATCATGGTGTCGGTTCAGGATTTGGCTAAACACCTGCAGGGACTCTCTCTGGAGGTGGCCGAGCTCCGTCAGCACGTGAGTAACTGTCCTGGAGCATATTTCTTGGAGCCTAAGGTATGTTTGCCGGATTTATTTTTTGGTGAACATCGAGAATTTTTTTCATTTAAAAATGCTTGCTTATTGTATTTTCGTTTGAGACCCAAGTCCTCTGGGGATGAATCCCAGCGCATAGGGTTCATAATGTCACTTTTGCGCAAAGAGCCTCAGGAGTGGGCCTTTTCTTTGCAACCTAGTGATACATGCTTCAGATCAGTGGATAGTTTTTTTTCTGCTTTAGGACTATTATATGATGATCCTGACCGTGTGGCATCAGCTGAGACTGAGTTGAGACGTTTAAAACAAGGATCAGGTAATGTCGAAAAATATTGTACTCATTTTCGTCGTTGGTCCACTCAAACAGGGTGGAACGATTCTGCTCTGAAAAGTCTATTTCTTGCTGGGCTCAGTGAAAGGGTTAAAGACCTGCTAATTGCTTATCCTACACCTGAGGATTTGCAACAGGCTATGCAATTAGCTATACGGGTGGATAGAAGACTGCGTGCTAGGGTTAATGAGAGCAAATCCTCTGCTATGTCAGTTTCTGGTTATGATAATGTGTGTACTAACAGTGGTGAACCGATGGAGATTGGATCGGTGGCACCTCGCTCTCAAGAAAAAGACCGTCGTTTTTCGCAAGGCTTGTGTTTCTATTGCGGAAAATCTGGTCATTTGATTAAAGGCTGTGAGCTTCGTATGAAGAAAGAAAAAAAAATGGTCAGTCACGCCCGTATTGCCTGTTTAAATTCCAAGGGTATATTTTTAGCTGCTTCCACGATTGCTCAGGAAAAATTAATGGAATTTCGGGTGTTTGTTGATTGCGGGTCTACACTGAATGTAATTGATGGGGGATTCGTGGAAAAACTCAATTTAAAACCTGAACCTTTGTCATCCCCCATTGCTGTGGTTTCTGTGGATGGCTCCCCTTTGAAGAATATTACTCTCAAGGTCAGTGAATTTCCTCTCACTATTAATGGTGTTCACCATGAGAAATTGGATTTGGTAGTGTTGAATAACTTGCCTTCTTCAGTAATATTGGGTTTGCCCTGGTTAAAATTTCACAATCCTGTACTGGATTGGTCTACCAGTGAAATTAAATCCTGGAGCCATAAATGTTATGACAAGTGTTGTAACGGGCGTATTGCAGCTTTGGATAGGGGAGAATTGCCTGTTCCTATTCAGGATTTTTGGAGAGTTTTTTCTGAGAAGGAATCGCAGGTTTTGCCTCCCCATAGAGACTATGATTGTTCTATTGAATTTATCCCTGGAGCGACTCTTCCTAAAAGTCGTTTATTTAACCTTACTATTCCTGAGAGGAAGGCTTTGGAGGAATACATACAGACAAGTTTGGCCGCCGGTCACATTAGGCCCTCTAAGTCTCCTGTGGCGGTTGGATTTTTTTTTGTAAAAAAAAAGGACGGCGGTTTACGTCCTTGTCTGGATTTTCGTGAGATCAACAAAATTACGGTACGCAATCCTTACCCACTGCCATTGATTCCTGATCTGTTTAACCAGTTATTGGGGGCCAAGTGGTTCTCTAAAATTGACCTTAAGGGGGCATACAATCTGTTGCGCATGAAGGAGGGTGATGAATGGAAGACTGCTTTTAACACTCCTGTGGGTCATTTTGAGAATCTGGTTATGCCTTTTGGTCTTACTAATGCTCCTGCATTTTTTCAGAATCTGATTAATGACATCCTTAGACCTTTGATCGGTAAAAATGTGGTTGTGTATTTGGATGACATTTTGATTTATTCGCCAGATCTGGAGTCTCATTGGCGGAGCGTGCGTGAGGTATTACAGTTATTAATGGACAATTCGCTTTTTGCTAAGCTGGAGAAATGTGAGTTCGCTGTACAGAGAATTAGTTTTTTGGGCTACATTATCTCCAGCAAAGGTTTTGAGATGGATCCGGTTAAGGTTCAGGCTGTGCAGGAATGGCCTAGGCCTATTGGTTTGAAATCGACACAGAGGTTTTTGGGTTTCGCCAATTACTACAGAAAATTCATAAAAAATTTTTCTAGTATTGTCAAACCTCTGACTGATCTCACCAGGAAAGGTGCTGATGCGGTTCAGTGGTCTTCTGAGGCCATTGAAGCTTTTGTGTATCTCAAGGAGAGGTTCACCTCTGCTCCCATCCTTATGCAGCCTGATGTTACTAGGCCGTTTTTGGTTGAGGTTGATGCTTCCTCTGTGGGGGTTGGCGCAGTATTGTCCAGGAGTTGGGGAATGCTTTAGTCCGTGCCTGAGGAGGAGAATTTTTCCGGTGATTTGGAAAGAGTTTGGACGGATGTGCGTGGTAATCTTCAGGAGGCCAACAGAAAATCTAAAGACTACTTTGATAGGAAACGACAGGAGGTTTTGTTCGCTGTTGGTGACATGGTTTGGTTGTCCTCTAGGAATCTGCGGTTGAGGATTCCTTCTAAGAAATTGGGTCCCAAGTTTGTAGGGCCCTTTAAGGTGCTTCAGGTTGTCAACCAATCTGCTGTTAGGTTGGAGGTTCCTACCTCCTGGAGAATTAATCCGGTCTTTCATGTCTCTCTGTTAAAAAAAGCTGTTGTGTCGGATGGTGACGCCTCTGCCTCTGTTCCTCCGGTGGTGGAGGACGGGGAATATGAAATTTCTCGCATCCTTGACTCTAGACGGTATAGAGGTAGTTTGCAGTATCTTGTGGCCTGGAAAGGTTTCGGACCCGAGGATAACTCTTGGGTGAGGTCAGATGATGTTTCCACGTCCAGACTTATCAGAGCGTTTCACAGGAGATTTCCTGATAAGCCTGGTCCTAGGGGATCCGGAGGATCCTCTTAGAAGGGGGGGTACTGTTAGAACCTTGCTGTTAGGTTTTTTTTCCTTTGCTGGTCACATGACCTTGTTGGCCTATTTAATCCTGCTCCGCCCTTCTGGCTTTGCTGGACTTCATTGTATAACTACTTTCTAGCTAGCCTGTGCTCTGTATCTAACTCTGTTAGTTTGCTTGGTCTACGGACCTCTATGTTCTATCTATTTTGTTTGTTCGTCTGTCTGCTACTATTTCTGTTAGGAGGTGTCCCATATTCCTCCCAGTCCTTAGTACTTGTAGGGATTCCCTCCCCACATCTATAGGTCTTCGTACAGACTAGATTAGGACTTTAGCAGGTCTGATCGCAGGATCAGGTTCCCTGTTACATCGTAGGGATTCAGCTGAGTCTTATAGTAGGGACAGATCTCCTCTCTTTCCTTAGCTTTGGTAGCAGAACATAACAGGCAGGCCATGGAGACGGAAGATGTGGCGGATAAAGTCTTTAGCCAGTTCGGGTGCAGACGGGAGACCCGGCAGGGGAATGAAGTGCGCCATCTTGGAAAAGCGGTCAGCGACCACCCAAATGACCGTACAACCGGCAGAGACAGGGAGATCCGTTATAAAGTCCATAGCTATATGCTGCCACCAGGCAGCAGGTACTGGAAGAGGAAGGAGGCGACCGGCTGGCAGGTGTCTCGAAACTTTGTTGCGGGCGCAGGACACACAGGCTGAAACAAAGTCTATTACATCCTTGTGCAGGGTAGGCCACCAGTAATGCCGGGTAATAAGCTGGAGGGTCTTTTTCTGACCGGCGTGGCCAGCTAGCTTAGATGAGTGACCCCAGAGTAGGACCTTCTTCCGATCAGGTACTGTTACGAACGTCTTACCGGGACGGAGACGATTTAGATTCACGGGAGCCACCTGCATTACTCTGGCGGGATCAATGATGTGCTTCGGTTCCTCCTCTAGGTTAGACACCAGGAAGGATCGGGACAAGGCGTCAGCTTTGATGTTTTTGTCTGCCGGGCGAAAATGAAGAACGAAATCAAAGCGGGCAAAAAACAAGGACCATCGGGCTTAGCGCGGGTTAAGTCTCTGGGCGCTCTGGAGGTAAGCCAAGTTCTTGTGGTCCGTGTAAATAATTACCGGGTGAAGAGCCCCCTCGAGCAGGTAATGCCACTCCTCCAGTGCCAGCTTAATGGCCAATAACTCTCGATCTCCTATAGAATAATTGCGCTCAGAAGAGGAGAAGAGTTTGGAGAAGAAGCCGCAAGTTACCATTCTTCCGGAAGGCGACTTTTGGGTAAGTACCGCTCCGGCTCCAGAGGAGGAGGCGTCAACTTCCAGGAAGAATTGTTTGTTGCCGTCCGGACGATGCAGCACCGGGGCGGAAGAGAAAGCCTGTTTTAAGGAAAGAAAGGCTTCCTCTGCTTCGGGCGGCCATTTTCTGTAATTAGTGCCCTTACTGGTGAGCGCAGAGATTGGGGCAGTCCGGGAAGAGAAGTGCGGTATGAAGAGGCGGTAGTAGTTGGCGAAACCCAGGAACCGCTGAATAGCTTTCAACCCCTCTGGTCGGGCCACTTCTGGATGGCAGACAGTTTCTCAGGATCCATTTGTAGGCCGGTCTGAGAGATTATGTAGCCCAGAAACGGAAGCGAGGTCTGCTCAAAGAGGCACTTCTCATATTTAGCGTAGAGGTGGTTCTGCCTGAGCCTGAGCAGAACCTGACGAACATCCCCCCGGTGTGTGGGGAGATCCGGAGAGAAGACCAAGATGTCGTCCAGTTACACCACTACGCAGGAGTAGAGAAGGTCCCAGAAGATGTCATTGACCAACTCTTGAAAGACGGCGGGAGCGTTACAGAGACCGAAGGGCATTACCAGGTATTCATAGTAGCCGTCCCGGGTGTTGAATGCCGTCTTCCATTCATCCCCCTGACGGATACGGACCAGGTTATACGCCCCACGGAGGTCCAGCTTGGTGAAGATTCTAGCCCCCCTCAGACGGTCAAATAATTCCGGAATGAGCGGAAGGGGGTATTTATTCTTCACCGTGATCTGGTTAAGGCCTCTATAGTCTATACACGGACGGAGTGAGCTGTCCTTTTTGATGAAGAAGAAGCCTGCTCCCGCCGGGGAATTAGATTTCCGGATGAATCCCCGGGCCAGATTCTCCTCAATATATTCTGACATGGATCGGGTCTCAGCAGCGGACAAAGGGTAAATGCGCCCACGGGGAGGAGTAGCGCCGGGCATCAGGTCGATTCGGCAGTCGTATGGTCTATGAGGGGGTAATGTCTCTGCCTCCTTTTTATTAAAGACGTCCGCATACGACCAATAAGGAGCCGGAAGACCAGGTAGATTGGCTGGAGTAGGAGAAGGACGGACAGGATGGACGGGAACTAAGCAAGTCTTATGGCAGTCCTGTCCCCAGCGAAGGACTTCTCCGGTCTGCCAATCAAGCACGGGTGCATGTCTCTGAAGCCAAGGTAGGCCTAATAAGAGGGCGTGAGAGAGTCCAGGCAGAACATGAAAGAAGATGCTCTCAGAGTGCAGCATTCCCACCTGCAGGGTTATGGATTTGGTGTTGAGTTGGATGGGATGTGGTAAGAGGCCCCCATCCACGGCAGCGACAGATAAGGGTACAGCTAGAGGTTTGGTGGGAATGCGGTATTTCTCTACCAGAGACTGAGAAATGAGATTTCCGGCAGCTCCAGAGTCAAGTTGGGCTAGTTCAAAATAACGGTTCTCCCCGCAGATGATAGAGACCGACAGCAACAGAGATGGAGAGGGTTTACTCTTGTCTAGGACAACCTCTCTGAGCGATCCTAGACACAGGCGTTTCCCGACCTCTCCGGGCAGGAACGGATCCGGTGCAACTTACTGCCACAGTAGAAGCAGCTCCCCTCGGCTCGGCGTAACTCTTGACGGGTTTTGACCATCTTGGTCTGGTCGACCTGCATAGGCTCAGGTGAGTGCGCCTGGGTAGTAACGGGAGAAGTGACAGGTTTCTGGAAGGTAGGGGCTAGACGTGGAAACCTCCTCTCACGGGTGACCTCTTTGGCGCGCTCCTGGAACCGGATGTCAATCCGGGTGGCAAGTGTTATTAAGTCGTCGAGAGTGGTAGGAATGTCCCGACCGGCGAGTTCATCTTTAATACGGCCGGACAGACCCTCCCAAAAGACAGACACCAGGGCGTCGTTATCCCAGGCCAGCTCCGAAGCAAGGGTACGGAACCGTATGGCGTATTGGCCCACGGAGAGATTTCCTTGACGGAGGCGTAGCAGAGATGATGCGGATGAGGTCTTCCGTTCTGGTTCGTCGAAGACTTTCCGGAAGGCCATGAGAAAGGCTGGCAGGTTGGACACCAGGGGGTCTCCTCTCTCCCATTGAGGATTTAGCCAAGCCAGTGCCTCTCCCGTGAGATGGGACATGATGAAGGCTACTCTGGCTCGGTCGCTGGAAAACTGGTGTGTCAACAGTTCGAAGTGCAGAGTGCACTGGTTAATGAAGCCCTGTGCCTGGCTGGGATCTCTGCCAAAACGAGGAGGGGCGGAGAGGCGGGGACCGGGAAGAGATGCCATGGTGTTGATGGGCTGCGGCGGTGCCGGGGTAGTAAGTGTGCGAGTGGAGGCAGCTCCCGAAGAGGTAGTCAATGTGTCCAGGCGGGAGTTAACACCACGCAGGTGACTCAGGATGGACTCCTGTTGGGACCTCTGACGGGAAAGTTCATGACATAGGTCCGAGAGCGAGGGAGCTTGGGTGCCACCGGGTTCCATGGCCCGAGCAAACTGTAACGGGTCTGGGAGGTGGAACCTCTGAGCAACTATACAATGGGGCGGTCCTTGTAAGGAAGCGGGTGGCTCCCAGGGAAGACGGGCAGGTAGTCACAGCAAGTGACAGGGACAGTCTCTGGGTAGAAGGGCAGGTAGTCACGGCAAGTGACAGGGACAGTCTCTGGGTAGAAGGGCAGGTAGTCACGGCAAGTGACAGGGACAGTCTCTGGGTAGAAGGACAGCAGGCAGGTGGCTGGTGAACGCTCCCAGGTGAGCAGGCGAGAGTCTCTGGACAGGCAGGTGGTCACGGCAAGTGACGGCAGAACCTCCAGGTAGACTAGCAGACAGGTACCAGGTGGATGCTCCCAGGTGAGCGGGCAAGAGTCTCTGGACGGGCAGGTGGTCACGGCAAGTGACGGCAGAGCCTCCAGGTAGACTAGCAGACAGGTAGCAGGTGGACGCTCCCAGTTGAGCGGGCAAGAGTCTCTGGACAGGCAGGTGGTCACGGCAAGTGACGGCAGAGCCTCCAGGTAGACTAGCAGACAGGTAGCAGGTGGACGCTCCCAGTTGAGCGGGCAAGAGTCTCTGGACCGGCAGGTGGTCACGGCAAGTGACGGCAGAGCCTCCAGGTAGGCTAGCAGGCAGGTAGCAGGTGAGCGCTCCCAGGTGAGCGGGCAAGAGTCTCTGGACAGGCAGGTGGTCACGGCAAGTGACGGCAGAGCCTCCAGGTAGGCTAGCAGGCAGGTAGCAGGTGAGCGCTCCCAGGTGAGCGGGCAGGCTGGTCCATAGACAGACTGACAGGTGTTAGAAGGCAGACCGTCGGACCGCAGTCTTGCAAGCAGGTAAGCGGATATCAGGCAGGTATCAAGCAGGAATCTGGCAGGTGACTGGCAGGTAACAAGCAGGAATCTGGCAGGTAACTGGTAACGGGACCTGAGGGCTGAAGCAGAGTGAAGGCTTTGCAACAACATTGCTCGGGCACCTCCATTTTGGAGGAGGTACCTTATATATGGTGAAGTCCTCCGGCCATTGGCCGGGGACTCCTTAGGACGACGCACGCGGCCCCTTTAAGAGAGGGGGAGCGCGCCCGCGCGCGCCCTAAGCACCGTGGCCGGGAAGCAGCGCGCGCTGCCAGCAGAGCGGGAGGAAGACGCCGGGCACGGAGCGGAGAGGTGAGGGGAACAGCGTCCCTGCCTAGCAGGAGGCAGGGACGCCGACGCTACACATGTAAACGCAGATCACAAAATCTTTCAGATGATCTTTTTTTTTTAACACTCAAATCCCCTATGGATATTTATGTTTACTAAAGGATTCCTTACCCATTCTTCTGACAGCTCTTCTTTAGGTATGGACACATACCGGCATCCGGCATAAAAACATCTGGAGACTTTTCCTTTTTCTGTGATATTGGATAATCTTGTTCATTTCTAACGCTTTAAATCTTTCAAATTCTTTCCGAAAAATGTATCATAAAGGGACTTCCTCAGGTCAGTTTTGCTTGTGGTTGTGTTACCATTATTTGTGCCAAATGTATCAAAGAGTTGCACGATGTTTGATAAATGTTTATGCAGCACTTCCATCTTTATTTAGTCATTTTACTCACTTATATAGCATCAACCTATTCCGATGCGCTTTACAGACATTATCATTGCTGTCCCCATTGGGGCTCACAATCTACATTCCCTATCAGTATGTCTTTGGAGTGTGGGAGGAAACCGACGCAAACATGGGGAGAACATACAAACTTCTTGCAGATGTTATCCTTGGTGGGATTTGAAACCAGGATCCCAGTGCTGCAAAGCACCAATGCTAACCACTGAGCCACCGTGTATCTTTATCCACTGAGCCACCGTGTATCTTTATCCACTTTTAACGTCACCAGTCGTTCTTAGACCTGTGTAGCTTTCCAAGCCCAATTTCTAAAAGTTGCAAGAGTGCTGTAAAATAGGAAGCTGCACATTTTTTCGCAAAAATGATGCGTCACAAAATAGTTTCGTGTTTTTTTAACACCAAAAATTGATGTGAATTCCTCGCTACATTGCCCCTTTTCCAGCCAAATTTTGTAGAAAAAAAAAAAAAGACAAGGTACAGACAGCGAAGTTAAATTTGCCTACAGGAATGATTTTGATCTGGAGCGCATTGTACTCGGATACAGTCACTAGCGGGAATGTCAACCATCTTCTCAATTTGTTTCTCCACCCTCTCCGGATCTGCATTCTTCAAGTCTATCTAAAAGCAAAAGTATAAATACTAATTATTTATCAAAGCTGGACAAAATCTAGAAACCATATAATAAAACTGGCATAAAATATAGCGCTGAACAAGAGTTTAGGGAGAGATGTACAACTGGCACTGGCCTTTGAAAGGGATTGTGTAATCGCACAAAACTAGCAAAAATGTAAAGTGCCTGTAAAACAAGGAACGTGCAATTTACCTCTTAGTAAAAATCCTATTCTTTCTCAAGAACGGGAGGAATTTTAATTTCATAATTTTTTTTAATCAAATTATTTTTATTGAAAAACTCCAAATACAAATTTTCCATCTTTCCAATAACATACATGACATAGTAATTCCATAGTATAAAACATGAACAAAGTATCTGAACTTCAATTCCCTAACCCACCCTAAACCCAAATCCCAACACTCCAGAGAGAACCATTTTCAGAGCAGTTCTAGAATAATGGACTACAGCATTCGTAGAAGGGGGAAGAAGATAAAAAAGTGACTAACAAAGGGATAGCAGCGTTTTAATGTTATCATTTACTGCTTGATGCCTGAGCCGGGAAGTGCACGCTTGAAAACTGTTGCAGGCTGCTGTAATCACAGGACACAAGCAAACAGCATGGCATTTCCTATCAGCAGGGAGGAAGTAAAGGGAACAGTAATGAAAGTCTCCTCCTACTCCGCTCCATAATGAAATGAACAGTGTGCATCCTACAAATGCGATGCATACAGCAAACAATTCATTTTCCATACACAGGTTGTGAGTTGACCACTGGATATACACATGTGTATAACTAATTACCAGAACTGGAAATCGAAAAAAAAGACGAGCAAGTTTGGGTGAATCCTGCCTTCATTACTGCACAGCCGCTCATAGAGGGATCGGTGCTAGGAACAGCAGCAGTGCCGGCGATGTTCACAGATTTACCTGCTGCGGGACTGAAGGAGTCTGATAGTGTTCGGCTCTAAGCTTTTTACCTTGTTTACGACAGGAATAATTGAAAGCTGTGTTTCAAAGGCGAGGAAGAAGTTGGTCACTGTCTGCGCTTGAATACCCTTAAGGGGGGAAAAAAATATATATATACATATATACAAATACTGAAACATCTAAATGCATTAGAACATCAAACCTGGTGAAGCGGTAAATGACTTGTCCTCCAGGGATACAGGCTACTGTCATTCAGTAATTATTTCATAGGAATTTTACATTTTATGTGATCACCACGCTAGAATGTAAATGATGAAAACACAACACAACTCCTCACCATATGAAGATATTTTGTGTTTTATAGAACAGCATTTCTGTGGAATAACACGACTGATTTACTGTGTATGCACCATAGCCTTCATTTGATGTCACTTACTGTCACCTGTCACCTTGCCCCAACTCTGCAATCCCCAATATCAGTCCATGACCTCAATGGGGTCACTATAAAATTCTAAAGAGGACTGGTCATGTCTTTATTAGAAAATAGATAAACTTAGGATAGAAACAATATGAGCATATACCCTGCTATAAGTAAGTAAAAAGCAATAGTGAATATATATAATATAGGGTACTTAGTAAACGTGGTTTTTGATTTAAAAAAAGCCATCCCACCCACACCAAGGTGTACCCAGTCAGCTATGTGAAATATATAATAAAATACACTTTAGTACAATATTAGTGTTTTGTCCCTTTAAATCTGCTGCTACTTCTGTCACCATGGTAACTGCATTCATACTCAGCCAATAGGATTGCTCGGTTTGAATTTGGGAAAAAAAAAAAAGTCCTATATCGTCAGTTTGTTCCTTCTCATCTGAGTGTGAAGACAGACACCTGCGATCAGCGA
Organism: Phyllobates terribilis; assembly: GCF_046119375.1. Taxonomy (NCBI): domain Eukaryota; kingdom Metazoa; phylum Chordata; class Amphibia; order Anura; family Dendrobatidae; genus Phyllobates; species Phyllobates terribilis. The sequence goes on along the minus strand of NW_027362920.1, from coordinate 1,158,831 downwards.
GAGATTATAGGTATAAGACGTGATATAATATAACGGACGGAGCCACATCCCATCACACGCACTCAGCGACCACAACTGACAGGAGTCAGCACATTTACCAGACAATAAGTTATTATTCCCCAACACATGATACGCTGAGACACCAGTGGGGGGCGCCGCACTCGTTACATCTCCCATCTGGATGGATCCAGCGACGAGATCCTGATATTTCCCCCCAGCTCCGCTCCTCCATAGGGAATGGCCCAGATGCACGCAGAACGGACCGAAGTGTAATACTGCTAGAACTCTGCATGATATCACATCCTCCATATATACCACATAATAAAGGGGTGCTCCCACTGGGACAGGTCATCACCTATCCAGAGATCAGTGATAACTTGTTCCAACTAGACATCCCCTTTAATGGAAGAGATCACATCTCTAACAGTCAATCCGCTATTCATTCCCAATCTTCCCTGGCCCCAGTAATGCCCCTGAGTATATCGCCAATATGAGCCAATCATCAAACCCTCTGCTGACTGTTCCCGATGTTTTATAGAGTTTGGAGACGTTGCTACAAGAGAAGATATCAGCGGACACCATGGGGGTGGAGTATTCTGCCAGCGATGGAGCAGGTAGTATCCACCAGTCTGTGATATCTGACCTTCCTCCATATTCTGCTCTTACATGCGTTTCTTCAGCTTTACCCCTTCCCGACATAACCAATTTATGTTTTTTTTCTGTTTTTTCCTCCGCTTTTTCCAACTTTTCTAACTTTTTGATATCTGTCCACATAGTGTGAGGTCTTGTTATTTTGTAGGATGAGCTGTCCTTATAAATGACACCATTCATTTACCACATAGTGCTAGAAAACGGGAAAAACATTCCAAGTGCAGTAAAAGTGCGAAAAAAAAAGCCTGACATTGTTTTTCTGGGAACGGTTTTAACGGCGCACATTGTGTGGTAAAAATGACCTGGTAATAGGATCCTACTCCTCAGTGTGATTACAGCAAGACCAAACTTCTCCAATAGTTTTGCCAAAAGAAAAAAACTTTTTTTTGATGCTGTCACCATTTTTTCTGAGACCCGAAACATTTTCAGTTTCCGGGTTGATGGAGCTGTGTGGGGGCTTATTTTTTGAAGGGCAAGAGGACTTTATTGATAACATTTTGGGACACATATGTCATGGTCATCGCTTCTTACAGGATTTTCTGCAGTATTGAGGCGAATGAAAAAATGCAATTTTGTCTTTTTGAATTTTTTTCTGTGTTCACTGATCGTTTTTTTTTTTATATTTTGATAGATTGTATTTCTCTGAAAGAGACCATACCACAAAATGTGTATATTTTTATTATCTTTATTTTTAGTGGGAGGTGAGTTGAACGTGTGGGGTTTTAATAAATATATATATACTTTTTTTCACTGTATTTGTATACATCATCTGATTGCTTGTGCTATATACAGCGATACCACAGTAATGCTCCATATAGCAAAACCACGGTCTTCTTTACAGCCCAAATGAAGCGTTATGATGACAGACACGGAGGCTTCAGCAGACCCCCGGATGTCATAGCAGTCCATCGGCGCCCTATGATCGCGTCACAGGAGCGCCGGTGGGCGTATGGAACGACGCGTCCCAATGCTGGCGCGCTGTTAATGCTGCTGTTAGAGATTGACAGCAGCACTGAACAGGTTAACAGTGGTGGGCAGATCTTCGCTCCACTCGCAGCTGTTAGAGGCAGGTCCTGGTTGTTTGTCACAGCCATTATCTGCCATGTACGGGGTGAGCTGACCCTGCTCCATACACCCGCTACTGACTTATACCATACATGTACGGCAGATGTTGGTAAGGAGTTAAAGCGGTTGTCCAGCTTTGGGGTCATTTTTTTTACTTTAATGCAAGTATTTGGGGCTAAAATCGATTTCAGTAATTGAGTTTCATTAAAAATGTTGCCTTCTGTAGCATCTGTGCTGCACTGTCTATTGCTGGCTGCAAAATTAGCTAACTGAGAATCTATCAGTGAGCTCCTTAGTCTTAAGGGAGAGTTTGTAGATCTTTAATCTGTTTTTTTTTCCTGAGTGCCTATTAGCTGATCTATGCCCAAAGAAAACACAAAACTTGAATGTGCAGGGAAACAATAAGTCTGTAATAGTCGGTGTAAAACACTTAATGAAACCTAAATGTAAAAAATTACTTTTAGTAGTAAATACATGACATGAGAAAATATACACTGCTCAAAAAAATAAAGGGAGCACTTAAACAACAGAATATAACTCCAAGTAAATCAAACTTCTGTGAAATCAAACTGTCCACTTAGGAAGCAACACTGATTGACAATCAATTTCACATGCTGTTGTGCAAATGGAAGACAATAGATGGAAATTATTGGCAATTATCAAGACACACTCAATAAAGGAGTGGTTCTGCAGGTGGAGACCACAGACCACATCTCAGTACCAATGCTTTCTGGCTGATGTTTTGGTCACTTTTGAATGTTGGTTGTGCTTTCACACTCGTGGTAGCATGAGACGGACTCTACAACCCACAGAAGTTGCTCAGGTAGTGCAGCTCATCCAGGATGGCACATCATTGCGAGCTGTGGCAAGAAGGTTTGCTGCGTCTGTCAGCGTAGTGTCCAGAGGCTGGAGGCGCTACCAGGAGACAGGCCAGTACACCAGGAGACGTGGAGGGGGCCATAGGAGGGCAACAACCCAGCAGCAGGACCCCTACCTCTGCCTTTGTGCAAGGGGGAACAGGAGGAGCACTTCCAGAGCCATGCAAAATGACCTCCAGCAGGCCACAAATGTGCATGTGTCTGCATAAACGGTTAGAAACCGACTCCATGAGAGTGGGATGAGGGCCAGACGTCCACAGATGGGGGTTGTGCCCAATGCCAGACCTCATGTGGCTGGAGTATGTCAGCAGTTCCTGCAAGATGAAGGCATTGAAGCTATGGACTAGCCCGCCCGTTCCCCAGACCTGAATCCCATTGAGCACATCTGGGACATCATGTCTCACTCCATCCACCAACGTCACATTGCACCACAGACTGTCCAGGAGTTGGTGGATGCTTTAGTCCAGGTCTGGGAGGAGATCCCACAGGAGACCATCCGCAACCTCATCAGGAGCATGTCCAGGCGTTGTAGGGAGGTTATACAGGCACATGGAGGCCACACACAATACTGACCCTCATTTTGACTTGTTTTAAGGACATTACATCAAAGTTGGATCAGCCTGTAGTGTGTTTTTCCACTTTAATTTTGGGGGTGACTCCGAATCCAGGCCTCCATTGGTTAATAAATTTGATTTCCATTGATGATTTTTGTGTGATTTTGTTGTCAACACATTCAACTTTGTACAGAACAAAGTATTCAATGAGAATATTTCATTCATTCAGATCTAGGATGTGTTATTTGAGTGTTCCCTTTATTTTTTTGAGCAGTGTGTATATATAATATAAATAATTACTGCAGCTTTAATGCTATTTATTACGTCTCAGGAGGAGGACGGAAGAGGAAGAGGACGGAAGAGGCGGAGGACGGAAGAGATGGAGGACGGAAGAGGCGGAGGACGGAAGAGGAGGAGGACAGAAGAGGAGGAGGACGGAAAAGGAGGAGGACGGAAGAGGAGGAGGATGGAAGAGAAGGAGGACGGAAGAGGCGGAGGACGGAAGAGGCGGAGGATGGAAGAGGCAGAGGACAGAAGAGGCGGAGGACGGAAGAGAAGGAGGACGGAAGAGGAGGAGGATGGAAGATGAGGAGGACCGAAGAGGAGGAGGACGTAAGAGGAAGAGGACGGAAGAGGAAGAGGACGAAAGAGGCGGAGGACAGAAAAGGCGGAGGACGGAAGAGGCGGAGGACAGAAGAGGCGGAGGACGGAAGAGGCGGAGGACAGAAGAGGAGGAGGACGGAAGAGAAGGAGGACGGAAGAGGAGGAGGACGGAAGAGGAGGAGGACAGAAGAGGAGGAGGACGGAAGAGGAAGAGGACGGAAGAGGAGGAGGACGAAAGTGGAGGAGGATGGAAGAGGAGGAGGACAGAATAGGAGGAGAAGGACAGAACTGCACCTTAAGATCCCTAGGGGGAAAGGGATGGTAGTAATATAGTGGTAGTATATCCGTATTAGTGTAATATGAGTAATAATACTAGTGATAATAGTAAGAAAGTAATAAAATAACAGTAGTAATAGTAGTAGGTAGAATAGCAGTGTGATCCAGGGTCCTAGGACTGATCGCCTTTTCTCGGGGTCAAGAAGGAATTTTTCCCCTGTGACACAAATTGGCTGAAGGTGTCCTGGGGTTTTTGCCTTCTTCTGGATCAACACTGTAGGTATAGGGCAGTATTAGTAGTGATAGGAAAGAAGAATAATACTGTAATAAGATAGCACAATGTAATAATAACCATATCAAATAGATTTATAAAAACAAATTAAAATAACTCCAGTAGTACAATAATTAGTGTAATATTATATAACTTGTAATAACATTAATAGGTTTGATCCAGGGTCCTAGGACTGATCGCCTTTTCCCGGGGTCAAGAAGGAATTTTTCCCCTGTGACACAAATTGGCTGAAGGTGTCCTGGGGTTTTTGCCTTCTTCTGGATCAACACTGTAGGTATAGGGCAGTATTAGTAGTGAAAGGAAAGAAGAATAATACTGTAATAAGATAGCACAATGTAATAATAACCATATCAAATAGATTTATAAAAACAAATTAAAATAACTCCAGTAGTACAATAATTAGTGTAATATTATATAACTTGTAATAACATTATTAGGTTTGATCCAGGGTCCTAGGACTGATCGCCTTTTCCCGGGGTCAAGAAGGAATTTTTCCCCTGTGACACAAATTGGCTGAAGGTGTCCTGGGGTTTTTGCCTTCTTCTGGATCAACAGCTTTAGGCATAGGGATTTTAGTAATACCATTATTAGAATCACAAGATTAATAAAAAAAAATTAGAATTACATTTTTTTAATTTGTTTTATAACAGTTACAATTAATTGCATTAATGCAATAATAATAAATAGTAAAAATGGTGGTAATAATAATAATACAAAAAACTAGTTCCAGTTAGTAAGTTAGTGTAATGTTAGTGTAGGGACCCATCTGAAGAGGGCGCCTTGACGTTGGCAGATGGGCTCGCACAATTTGCTCAAAATGTGCGCTAAGAACCTCATATTTCTATGTACAGGAGATCTAGCAGCAATACCATTTAGGAGATAGATATCTGTGTACACACATTTTGTTATATACTTTTGTGCAGCACACAGGGCAGGTATACAGGTACAGGGCGAGAGTGTTACAGTGATATTATAACTCAGCCTTAAGGATAAAATGCTGATAACTACAGATCCTGGAAACACATTCGAAACTAGACCTTGTAAGTAACTGGTTCCCAGCTAGTGGTAAATATGTACAGGGCAGTCCGGTACCAAGACCTGCTCTATAGGACACATTATCATCAGGCAGGTCCTTACAAGATCTGCGGCAGAAGTGTGGCTGTGTAACACAGTCCTGCTCCTGCCTCAGCTGCCCACAGTGGAGCCAACCTTGATCCTGGCAGCTTAATCCATTGTATGACACAGTAGGGGGCTTCTACAGCATTTAGGCACTTTAGACAGGAGAGGGAGGCATGATCATGGTGCCAATGAGTTTCTATGGCAGCTGAGATCTAACAATGGACCCCATGATGGCCATTTTACTGCTCCTATTAGACCCCGGCTGAGGAAAGGTCTATGAGGACACCGGTCAGACTTATGTCGCCTGCTCTGCACATATTAGAAATACCTAGGGCTGATTAGTTTGCCATTTGTAAATCTGATCCAGCAGCGCTGGGCTACCACTTACGTGATCAGGGCTATTGAGCTCCTAGATTGGGCAGAGGAGCTCAGTATTCAGCAGGAGCTGGCCGAGGAGAGCAGAGCAACTTGCATGGGGCTGCTGCACAAGAAGCAACTCACAAGGTGGAGATTTACCCGGAGACGCTGTGCTCGGGCTGTGATCTGCTGTGCAGGCTGCATAGTAGATGCCTCGAAGGACCCGAACTTCACCCCTAACAGGCACAGCAGAGCTCGGACGGCTGCAAGTGAACAGAGAGCGGCTGATTAGTAACTGCTGCGTCTCCTGCAGCTCAGATAAGAGCCGCACAGAGCGGGGGTTCAGTAATGATGAATATGGGAAGTGTCCGCCCCTCACATGCCCTAAATGCGGCCTCCAGAGGTAAAGTTTCCCCTGTAACCAGCGCCTCCTCCCACCTTCTCTGCTGGCATGCTCCATTACTTAAAGGGGATGTCTGTAGAAAACAAGTTATCACTTATCCACAGGCTCAGTGATCACTTACTGATCGTGGGGTCTGACCGCTGCGAGCCATCGTCTGATCGGGAAGGAGTGGAAAGTCAGGGATCAACTGCTGCTCCATTCATTCTCTATGGGGCTCCGGAAAAGCCGAGCTCAGCGCTTGAATGCCACATAGGGAATGAATGGAGCGGATCCTGGAGTAATAACATGCCCTCCTCTCCTCAGCTTTCTGTCTGTGTAAGTGGCTCAGCCCTTGTCTCCCCTTCTGCTCCGGCTTCTGTGCTGGTCCTTGTGAGGAAGAGGAAACCCTCTGCCCTTCTGCTCCGGCTTCTGTGCTGGTCCCTGTGAGGAAGAGGAAACCCTCTGCCCTTCTGCTCTCAGTCCTCTGCGACTTTTCACAATCGCTCAGTGCACCCATTATATGTAATAAGGATCATTCTTCATCCCTTGTCCAGCTTTCATCCCCCCCAGTCTGACCAGCGGACAAGATAATAAACATGTGAGTGGAAGGTTCACAATTATTAGATGTGTTGTGAAAAGTCTCCACAGCATTATCCGGAGAAAACTGCAGGGTGACCGCTTGTGAAACCAGCACAAAATCCAGCGGACAGCGCTTCCCTGTCCCCCGCCGGTCTCCGTATCCTGGCATTCAGCTATTCCATTTGGTGCTTATTCTGGAAGGAAAACAAAAATGTGATGTTCTTACACAGACGCCTGAAGACGCAGCTTTTCATCATCCATGTTGGGCTGTTGTATGACGTGTGGATTACTCTGCTTGCTGGATTCTTGCATTACCACAAACACTGCCTTTATTTTGTGATTTCTGTGCCGCTTCCCACTTCTATTGGCACTGTGATATATCAGCACGTGAGGGCTGCCACAATCATGTGTCAATAGGTTATTGCTGGAGCCTGTGATATAGAGACCATCCTGGACCAGGGAAGACTTGGTACAGAAGCACCTAGAGAGGGGGGTACAGGGGCTTCATTTCAATTTTAAACTTAGCTGGATTGTGTTTAGCTACAAGAATGGAAAGTAAAATAATAAAATCTTAATTTTTTTTTTCTATTTGGCAAAATCGTCCATCAGAGGTTTGGCCACTACCGAAAAGTTTTTGATGAACTTACAGTAGTAGCTGGCGAAACCCAAAAAACTTTGTAATGCCTTTAAGTCTTGAATATAATACCAATCCAGTACCGTCCGGACTTTGGCCAGATCCATGCAAAAACGGTGAATGATAAGAACTAACCCTGAATGGAGAACATACATTTCTCTGGTTTGACAAATAATTTATTATCTTTGAGTATCTGTAAGACCTGCCTGATATGTACCTGATGTGACTGGAGGTAAGTAAATTAATATGTCATCAAGATTGGTTTGTTGTGATCTACCTGCCAGATGACTAAAAATGTCACTAACAGTGTTGAAAGAAAGCGGGAGCACTAGTCAACCCAAATGCCATCACAAGCTTTTCATAGTGCCCCTCAGGAGTATTGAAGGCCATCTTCCACTCATCTCCTCAATGTGAATGAGATTATAAGCCCCCCTGAGGTCTAGTTTAATCAAATCGTAGGAGCCAAATTTTTTTCTAAAGAGGTCGGGGATGAGAGGGAGAGGATATACATCCCAGACCGTGATCCGATTAAACTCGCGAAAATCAAGGCGGGGGCGCAACCCCCAGTCTTTTTTTTTGACAAATAAAAACCCCATTGCAACGGGAGATGAAGAACGTCTTATAGGGCCCAATGGTAGACTGACTGACCATTCTGTTCTGAACTGCCACCCTAAGATGGCTTCCCATTATATACCTACTGTATAAGTGCTCCCTCTAACGGCTTCCTCCACCCACACCCACTACTGGTTCCCCCTACCTTTGGGTTCCCCCCACTCCAGCCAGGGACAGGGCTCAGCAGCTGCACTCTGCATGTTGGATGCAGGTGTTTTGGGGGGTTAGAATCATAGAATCATAGAATCATAGAATGGTAGAGTTGGAAGGGACCTCCTGGGTCATCTGGTCCAACCCCCTGCTCAAAGCAGGATTCACTAAATCATCTCAGACAGATGTCTGTCCAGCTTCTGTTTGAAGACTTCCATTGAAGGGGAACTCACCACCTCTCGTGGCAGCCTGTTCCACTCATTAATCACCCTAACTGTCAAAAAGTTTTTTCTAATATCTAATCTGTGTCTCCTCCCATTTAGTTTCATCCCATTGCTTCTAGTCTTTCCTTGTGCAAATGAGAATAAAGATGATCCTTCTACAATGTGACAGCCCTTGACATATTTGTAGACAGCTATTAAGTCTCCTCTCAGTCTTCTTTTTTGCAAGCTAAACATTCCCAAATCCTGCAACCGTTCCTCATAGGACATGGTTTGCAGACCAGTCACCATTCTGGTCGCTCTTCTCTGAACTTGCTCCAGTTTGTCTATGTCTTTTTTAAAATGTGGTGCCCAAAACTGTACACAGTATTCCAGATGAGGTCTGACCAAAGAGGAGTAAAGACCGATAATGACTTCATGTGATCTAGACTGTATGCTTCTGTTAATACATCCCAGAATTGTATTTGCCTTTTTTGCTGCTGCATCACACTGTTGACTCATGTTCAGTCTATGATCTATTAGTATACCTAAGTCTTTTTCACATGTACTGTTGCTTAGCTCTATTCCTCCCATTCTGTATATGCTTTTTTCATTTTTATTGCCCAGATGTAGTACTTTGCATTTTTCCCTGTTAAAAACCATTCTGTTGGTTGCTGCCCACTGCTCAAGTTTATTTAGGTCTTTTTGAATCCTCTCTCTCTCTTCTCTAGTATTAGCTATCCCTCCTAGCTTTGTGTCATCAGCAAATTTAATCAGTTTACTCTCAATTCCTTCATCTAAATCATTGATAAAGATGTTGAACAATACAGGTCCCAGGACGGAGCCCTGTGGTACCCCACTTGAGACATTCATCCAGCTGGATGTGAAGCCATTTACAACCACCCTTTGAGTCCGATCACTAAGCCAGTTATGAATCCACCTAACAGTTGCCTGGTCCATTGCATACTTGGTCATTTTTTCAATAAGGATGGTGTGAGATACTTTGTCAAATGCTTTGCTGAAGTCAAGATATACTATATCTACAGCATTTCCCTGATCCACCCAGTCAGTGATTCTGTCATAGAAGGAAATTAAGTTAGTCTGACATGACTTGTTAGTTACAAACCCATGCTGACTCTGGTTAATCACTTCATTCTTATCCATGTACTTACATACATGTTGTTTAATAATTTGTTCAAAGATCTTTCCTGGTATAGAAGTCAGACTCACCGGCCTATAGTTCCCTGGGTCCACCTTCTTCCCCTTTTTGAAGATAGGAACAACATTTGCTCTTCTCCAGTCTTCTGGGACTTCTCCTGTTCTCCAAGAATTTTCAAAGATTATGGAGAGTGGTTCTAAAATTTCTTCTATGATCTCCTTCAGTACTCTGGGGTGTAATTCATCTGGACCTGGAGACTTGAACTCATTTATGTTAGCTAAATATTCCCTCACAATCTTTCTGTTTACAGATAACTTGGATTCCTCTATTCCTTTAAAAGGACAGTGAAGATCAGTTGATGTTTCATTTTCTTTCTGAGAGAAAACAGATGCAAAATAGGAATTAAAAAGTTCGGCCTTCTCAACATCCTCTCTTACCATTTCTCCATTTTCATCCTGTAAAAATCCTATAGCATCTTTGACTTTTCTTTTACTTTTGACATACCCCCAAAATCCTTTTTTATTGCTTTTGACATCTCTTGCAAGCCTTAATTCATTGTCAGCTTTAGCTAACCTGATACGTGCCCTGCAGGATCTGCAGACTGCATTATAATCTTCTTTAGATATGCCTCCCTCTTTCCATTTAATAAACATTTCTTTCTTTCTTTTTAGCATGTGTTTAAGTTCTGTGTTCATCCATCCTGGTTTCCTTAAATGCTTCCCATTCTTCCTACTTTTCGGGATTGTTAACGATTGTGCTTTGAGAATCTCATTTTTAAAAATTTCCCATCCTTCCTGGACATTTTTGTCCTTAAGGACATCCAGCCATTGGATCCCTCCTATTCTCTTTCTGAGTCTCTTAAAATCTGCCTTTCTAAAATCTAACCTTGAAGTTTGAGTCTTCACATGTCTTCCTCCTCTAGTTATCCAAAATTCTATAATAGCATGATCGCTGCCTCCTAGCGTCCCAGCCACCTTTACCTCCTCAACCATTTCCTCCCTGTTTATAAGGATTAGATCCAAAGTAGCAGATCCCCTTGTTTTCTCCCCTACCTTTTGGAAGATAAAGTTGTCAGCAAGAGAGGATAAGAATTTGCTTGACCTGTTAGTTTTACTTGAGAGAGATTCCCAACAAATGTCTGGATAGTTGAAATCTCCCATGACCACTACGTCATATTTTTTGGAGAACTTGGTCATTTGATACATAAAGAGTTCATCCATATCTTCAGCTTGCCCAGGTGGCCTGTAGTAAATGCCTACAATGGTGTCCTTTCCGTTGTTCTCTCCTTGTATTCTTACCCAAACAGCTTCCACAGAACTCTCAGTCTCTGAAGCTTCAATCTCTGTGCAGATATACGCTTTTCTAACATACAATGCGACACCTCCTCCTCGTTTATCAAGTCTGTTTCTTGCAAATAAGTTGTATCCTTTTAGCCTTTTATTCCAATCATGTGTATCGTCCCACCAAGTTTCAGTGATTCCAATGACATCATATTCCTTTTCCTGCGTTAGTAGTTCCAATTCTCCTTGTTTGTTGCCCATGCTTTGTGCATTTGTATAAAAACATTTTAGTTTGTGATTGGTTTCTCTTCCTCCCATATTTTTATTATTTAAATTGTTTTGTCTTTGTTCTTCCTTTCCACTTCCAGTAGCAGAGATCTCAATAGTATTTGTCAGCTGTATGGCTTTTTCTGGCCTTTTGCTTCCCTTCCCACATTGTTCTAGTTTAAAGCTCTCCTGATGAGTGTAGCAAGGCGACTTCCAAATACATGTTTTCCAGTCTTCGTAAGGTGCACCCCATCTCTAGCAAGTAGTCCATCGTATAGGTAATTCATTCCGTGATCCAGAAATCCAAATCCTTGTTGACGGCACCATCGACGTAGCCAGTTGTTCACCTGTAGAATCTTATTCCACCTCATTGTTCCATGGCCATCCACTGGGATGATGGATGAGAAGACCACCTGCGCTCCCAATTCTTTCACTTTCTTGCCTAAGTCTTCAAAGTCACTGCAGATGGTTTCTAGGTCCTTTCTTGCGGTGTCATTTGTCCCCACATGTATTAGCAGGAATGGGTAGTGATCTGTAGGTCTGAAGAGTCTTGATATCCTGTCAGACACATCTTTAATTTTTGCTCCTGGAAGACAGCACATTTCTCTTGAGGTTATGTCTGGTCTGCAGATAGCTGCCTCTGTTCCTCTTAACAGGGAATCCCCCATGACCACCACTCTCCGTTTTTTCTTCACAACATTCTTCTTTCTCCATCCAGGAGGATTCTGAGGGCTTACAAGGTTATTCATTGCTGGCAAAGTCTTATTTTGCTGTATTTCTTCATGGTTCTCCTGCGTGAGAGCCTGGTACTGGTTCCTGAGCAGTATGGGTGCTGACTGCCTCTCGATCCTCCTGCTTCTCTGGGTCACATGCTTCCATTCCTCTGTTTCGTCAGGTGCAGTTCGAATTTCTTCTCTTTCTGAATCATGAAGAGATAATTCTGCTCTGTCTAAGAACTCTTCACCTTCCTTAATGATTTTCAAGGTAGTTAACCTCTCTTCTAGATTTCGCAACTTTTCCTCCAACAGGGACACAAGCTTGCATTTCTGGCATGTGAAGTTTGGCTTTTCCACTGGCAAGTCTGTGAACATGTAGCAGGATATGCAGCTCACCAAATGGCTCCTGGACTCTTCCATGTTCTTACTGTTAATGTTCTGAAAACAGTGAAAAAAGCTTAAAAAAAAAGCTTCAAAATGCGCGCGTTCTGTGCAGCACTCCCATCTTACCTGAGTGAAGGGAGACACCACACCTCTGGGTGAGGTGCAGTACCACTGTGGCGACTGAACACTCAGGGGCGCCACATTCCCCCCCCCCCCGGTAAAACACAGCACGTTCGCGGGCTGGAACAGAGCAAAACCAGGCATAACTGACATGCAAAATTTTTAAGATGCATCAGCATATTTGACCATAAAACAACATTTCTTCCCTTTATGGGAGGCACATTTCTTTTAACGTTACTGGTTACATTATAAAACATCATAAGAGTATTGTCATATAAAACAATTTTCAAGACAGTTTCAGCACCAGGGTGCAACAGTAGCAGCATGAGGGACCCGTCCACAAACCCTCAACGTAGGCCCTGGGCATGGCTGCAGGGCATAGACGATCCAATCCTGGACCTCGTCTTCCGCCACGCCAAACGGGTTTTTGTTCTGAGGTATATTTGTAATTATAAAACCAATAGGATGCACTTTAAGAAGTGCTAAACTATGTACAATGTCAACGTCCGGCTTCTCACAGTCCTCAGCCTGTCAGTCTCTGTACCCTGACGGGTAACTGGGTAGCAAACATGAAGTCAACTGCACCCTTCCGGGCAACTTATGTACAGTCCAGTTAACTAAAACAGTTTGACAGTGGGGCCCCCTCCGGGGGAACCCCTGGTTTCTGCAGGCTGACCCAGCCTGGTCATCAGCCTCAGGCTGCAGGGGGACCAGGGATGGAGCAGCGCCAGCCGCATTTGGGACAGGGACATCACTCCGACCTGCTCCCGCGACTGCGTCAGCTCGGCCTGACACCTCCCGGTCTTTACGCAGCTTCTCTCCACCGCCTCTCCTCTTTCGGGGGCGGTCCCATGGCACTTTGCTGTCGGTCACTCCCTGTGTCGGCCTCCCCGCTTTGACGGACACATCTATGCGGACAGTCACTGTTGCAAGGGGCAGGGCCTGCTTTTGGAGCCATTCTGGGACCCGGCCCACGACGGGAGGTTCCATTCTGTTGTTCTTTAGCACGCACATAATGGCGCCCGTTCTTCTGGGGCGGGCGCCACATTCAAGGCAGAAAACACTTCTTTAGGCGCACATTACCCGCAGATGGCAGGCTGGTCACGTATCCTGTTCGTGACGCCAAGTGGTGACTCGCTGCCCCCTGGGCCGCGGGGCACACGGCAGCCGGGCCGTATGGCTGCTTTGGGGAATATCACGGTGGCTGGCCCGGGGCGGTCAGTGCAAAAGGGATTATTTATAGGATTTGTCGTGAAGCCACCTGTGGTGTCTGGTGAGGATCACCAGCGCTGCAACAGTCCTCTGAGGCAGATGTTAGGGCAGCTAGAGATGGAACGGCTCCCCACAGGTGGAGCGGGCCTCAGGGCAGTGTAAATAGATGGAGGGTGCGCTGGGCGTTGTAGTGCAGGGAGGGAAATGGCACCAGTGAAGGAATAGACGGAGGCAACTCAGTGCAGTCGTCCAAGATTTTAATTCACAGTTCTTCAGGAAACACAAAAGTGCAAGTTACAGGTGAAGGCCTCCCACGTTGCGCCGTGTTCACCCTGGCAGGGGTTCAATCCTTCCTCAGGAAGTTTAGGAATGCTTGGCAGAACCCCACTTTCTCGTGTTCCTACTTTGACCGTCTTCACACTAGGTCCTTCTCCCTGCTGCCCTGCGCTGCCCACTCTCAATCCCGCTCGGGTATGCTGAAGTCCTTCCTGTACGTCGGATCCGGGACCAACCTGACCCCCTGGAGATTAGAATGGGGCAACCGATCCCTCTGTCTTCTGACAGATGCGGGGCGTATGGGTGCTGTGCTGCACGCGCCGTACCCCTGGGATTCCTTCTTAGAATGGAGCCTACTCCCTTCTCCCCTCCGGGGCCTCTATCCCGGGCCCTTCTTGTGGAGCAGAGCTCCTGCTGAGCCTCTGCTCCCAGACAGTCCTCACTGACCGTCTGTACTGTACTGACTGACCATTCTGTTCTGAACTGCCACCCTAAGATTGCTTCCCATTATATACCTACTGTGTGCTCCTTCTAACTGCTTCCTCCACCCACACCCACTACTGGTTCCCCCTACCTTTGGGTTTCCCCCACTCCAGCCAGGGACAGGGCTCAGCAGCTGCGCTCTGCATGTTGCCCTTCCAGCCGGTCTGAAGCAGTGTAATGTTGGATGCAGGTGTTTTGGGGGGTTCTCTGCAGCACTCCCATCTTACCTGAGTGAAGGGAGATGTAGCACCCCGAGGACTCGGCTGCTACAGGGGTATTGCACCTCGAACCAGAGGTGTGATATTCCACTCCCGGGTAAGGATGGAGTGTGGAACATAGCTCAGTTAGCTGCATGCACTACACTCACCCCATTTCCGGGGGACAGACCAACGGTACTCCCACCAGATAGATGTGCAGGTACGACAGCTTCTGTCCCTGGCTGGAGTGGGGAGGGGGGAGGAACATCCCAGTGGTGTAGGAGCAGAGAGGGGAGGGACTCTGGGCATAGGTAGGAGCCCATTGGGTGCTGGTCACCTGGGCTCGGGTGTCAGAAGGGAGTATAAAAGGTGGGCACCATCTTGGATTAGAGAGTTCAGGCAGGAGGAGATGAGGAGAGGAGCTCAGCCAGAGAGGGCTGACAGGGAGCTGTGGCTCAGTCTGGGCCCAGCTCCAGAGCCAGGCCTGGAGAGGAGGCCTGAGGCAGAGAGAGAGAGAGAGAAAGAAGAAGAAGGAGGAACAGGAACACCAGGAAAGGCCCAGAGACGCAAGAAGAGAGGGAACCCTGAGATCCCACGAGTTAACGGGTGAAGGGTTGGCAGAACAGGGTACCGGATCCCAAACTGGTGGAGGCCAATTATCCTCAGCCAGGAACCGGAGGTCGTGGTCAAGCCTTGGCGCGACCCCTCACCATATCCACCAGGAAGGCATACCACGTATAGGGTCAGGGGAGCCGGGAAAGGTTTCACCACCAGAAGGCCCGAGGGAGCCGGACAAAGGTGGGTCCCTGGTGGGGACGGCCAGTAGAAAGGAAGAGAGGGGAGCCCTGGACCACGCTCCGGAATTGCCTGGGAGTTAGCCGAGTCCCTCACCTGGTGGGCGCAGCACGGCTCGGGTGGTCCTTACTGCGCACAAGTGACCTGATAAAGAACTGTGAGTAAAGCTGTGAAAACTGCAACCGCACGTCTCAGTGATTCCTTGCCACACTACCACTACCACCATCATTCCTCCCTGCCTTTCCAGCTGCCCTGAGGCTATACCCCTCCCGTTGGGGGTTATACCATCCACGCTGCACCACCGTACCACCGGCCTCAGCGGTCTGCCTTGCAGCGGCGGCTTCATAGCCGCAATCAACGGGTGGCGTAGTCGAACAAAACAACATCTTATGCCAAGCACCGCCACTTAGTTTGACACCCTGGGCACGGACCGGGTCACCGCCACGAGGACTACTACCCCTATCGGATCCGGCTCCGGGTATTCCCCGCATGCGCAACGCTGCACAACATGGCCCAGGGGGTGAGTCAGAGACACCACACCTCTGGGTGAGGTGCAGTACCTCTGTGGCGACTGAACCCTCAGGGGCGCCACATGCCCACGATGCAGAAATGCTCCGGATTTTTCCTGAGTGTTTCTGCATCTCCCTGGCAGAAAAAACGCATGCAGATTTTACATGTGTTTTTCCTGCCAGGGACAAACGTAAGTGAAGCATTTTTCACATGCATGTCCGCATGCGGGTTGTCAACCGCTTTCCAACCGATTTTAGCATCACTTGGAAAGTGCTTGACAACTTGGTCACACTATATAAATCCTTGCAACCGGCATGTATTTATATAGTGTGAACAAGTTAATAGTTGAAAAAAAGAATAAAAATGGTAAAAAAAAAAAAATAGAATTAGACTTACCGGTAATTCTGTTTCTAAGACCCTCCACGACAGCACACCTGGAGGTAGCCTCCCCATCCTAATTAGGGACAGGAAAACAAGATGTTAAATAGCCCCTCCCTGCTACAATCCCCAGTGTTTTCAAAGGACCACACAGTATGAATGCTCTAAATATTTATTAACACTAAGGATTTTTCCAATCAAAGAAATGGAGGGAACTACCCATGCTGTTGTGGAGGGTCTTAGAAACCGAATTACTGGTAAGTCTAATTCTATTTTCTCCAATCCCCTCCATGACAGCACACCTGGAGTAATACAAAAGAATGAATTTTAGGGAGCGACAACAGCCTGAAGGACTTTCCTTCCAAATGCTAAGTCTCTATTAGATATTACATCTAGTCTATAATGTTTAGCAAAGGTATGGACAGACGACCATGTAGCTGCCCTGCAAATCTGCTCAATGGATGCACTAGCTTTTTCCGCCCAGGAGACCCACATAGCTCTAGTAGAAAGAGCTTTCAAGGATTTCAGAGGAGGCAAATCTTGAACTATGTATGTTTCACAAATTGCTTTCTTAATCCAATTTGTTAGCATATTTTTGCAATTTTCTTTCCTTTATTGGGGCTTCCATATTGGACAAATAGGTTCTGATCCTTCCTCCAGGTTTCAGTCTGCCTCAAATAGCGGATTATAGTCCTTCTTACATCCAACGCGTGGAATTCTTCTTCCTTGCTATTTGATGGATTTTGACAGAATGACGGAAGAATTATTGGCTGAGACATATGAAAATTAGACGACACTTTAGGTAGAAAAGAAGGATCCAACTGGAGGATGATCCTGTCCTCCAAAATACGACAATAAGTCTCTCTGATAGACAGGGCTTGGATTTCACTCACTCTTCTGGCTGTAGTCAGAGCTATAAGCAATGCCGCTTTCCAAGACAATTTGTCTATGTGTGCCTCGGCTATTGGCTCGAAAGGATGCATAGTTAGGCCTCTAAGAACTACGTTGAGATCCCAAGGTGGAACTATTTTAGCTCTTGTTGGATTAATCCAAGAAGCAGCTATCATGAACCTCTTAATCCATCTGTTTTGGGCCAAATCAGCATCAAAATAGGAACTTAAAGGCGAGACTTGGACCTTCAGCGTGCTTGGTCTTAATCCTTTAGACAGACCGTTCTGTAGGAAATCCAAGATTCTGGCCACGTCAGGCCGAAAGGGATCTAATGGACGAGGCTCATACCATAGCTTGAAAGCTTTCTAGATTTTTCCATAGATGGAAATTGTGACTGGTTTTCTGCTTTTCTGCAGTGTATGTGACTCGCCCCCAGGGGTGTCGCGGGTCACCCGGCAGCCGGGCCTAAGACTGCCTGCGGGGATTATCGCGGTGGCTGGCCCAGGGAGGTCAGTGCCAAAAGGAATTATTTGTAGGGAATTTGTTGTGACGCCACCTGTGGTGTCTGGTGAGGATCACCAGCGCTGCAACAGTCCTCTGAGGCAGATGTCAGGACAGCTTGAGATGGAACGGCTCCCCACAGGTGAAGCAGGCCTCAGGGCAGTATAAATGATGCAGGTTGCGCTGAACATTGTGGTGCAGGGAAAGCGATGGCACAGCAGGAGTAACGGACAGAGACAGGGGATTTGCTTCATTTCCTTTACTGGTACAGCTGTTAGGTATGGTCCAGGGTACTCCAGATGAAGGGCGCACTTTTGGACTTCTCCCCAGGGAGCAGGTATAGGGCCTCCTGATCCGTGTCTGTCCCTATGTATGCTCCTGGCCAGCCTGCAACTGGGCCTAGCTTATGTGTCCTGCTTTTACTTCACCAGATGCTCAGAAATAGGACCTCTGGTTGGTAACCACTTTCCCTGGACGTCGGGGCCTTCGTGGTTCCTGATCCTGTGTGTGTCTAGCCTTCAGGTTTGTCAGGGACTTGTAGTCCTCCTGGGATTCCGGTTAACCCCACTGGGTGTAAAGGGTCCCTGTAGGCGCGGATCCGGTGTCCGGTAGATATAATGGGGTGAGCTTATTGTGCTCCTCTGCCCCCTTGGTTTCACTCCCCTTTTTCTCCTTGCCGTCGGCCACACTCGGGGCCCTCACTACTAGGCAGCTGACGTGCTGCGTCTTCACTGCTATCTGAGTGTCGGCACGCTCTCAGGCTCTCTCTCAGCCTGCCTGCTCTGCTCTGACTCTGAGCACTCACTAATCAACTGAGCTGCCTGGCTCCACCTTCCCTATATATATCCCTATCTGGGCTCCCTCTGCTGGTATGAGTTGGAAGGTAGAGGTGTTTGTATCTAGTGAGGGCCTCTTGTGGAGAAATCCATCCATGCACCCTTCTGGGTTCTGTGGCACCAATGCACAGCAGGGCGCCACATTTGGATCACCTGTACTGAGAAGCCTCTGGCTTTTCAGAGGGTGGTCTCAGAAGCCAAGCTGCTAGAGCCAAATTCTGAGGGGCCGGATGGAAAATCTGGCCCTAATGCAGCAGATCGTGGATTCGAGGAAGCATCAATGGATCATCCATTCTTAGACTGCTCAATGTTCCGAACCATGCTCTTTTTGGCCACATTGGAGCTATTAGGATAGTCTTGAGCCCTTCCGACCTGATTTTTTGTAAAGTCCTTGGTATTAACAGAATCAGGGGAAAAGCATTAGCGAGCCCAACTTTCCAAGGGTGAGCGAATGCATCTATCCCTGTTGCTGAATCCTCGGGTTTCAAAGAGAAAAAGGCTCTTACTTTTGCGTTTTCCTGGTTCGCAAACAGGTCCACATCTGGGTATTCCCACTTTTGAACAATCATCTGAAATATCTTCGAGTTCATGCTCCACTCCCCTGGATGAATGTATTTTCTGCTCAGAAGATCTGCATGATAGTTGTCGGAGCCCCTCAGATGCAGAGCCGATAAGGATAGTAGATTATGCTCCGCCCAGTGGAAGATCCTTTCGGAGATCATCTGTAACCTCCTGTTTCTTGTACTTCCCTGATGTCTCAAGTGGGCTATAGTTGTCATATTGTCCGAGTAGACTCTGACATTCGACCCCTGAAGCACAGTAGTGGCTGCCCATAGGGTTTCTTCCACCACTTTCATTTCTCTTAAGTTTGAGTACTGCTCTGCTATTTCTTGCGACCAGACCCCTTGGAAGGCCACGTGGGAGACTACTGCTCCCCATCCTCTTTTGCTTGCGTCTGTTTTGACGGATAACAAGGGAAGTTGAATCCATGCTGAACTTTTCTCCAGATTTCCTGGACAGAGCCACCAATTTAAAGATGCTTTCACCTTCTCTGGCAGATGAATTCTGTTGGAGAGGGAACTTGGAGATCTGTCCCAACAGGAAAGGATGTAGTTTTGAAGGACCCTTGAATGCGCTTGAGCCCAAGGTACCGCCTAAATAAATGAGGTCATGGACCCAAGGACGGACATGGCGAATTTTAATGACACTCCTCTCTGGTTCTTTAGTGCATAAACTTTCGACCTCAACTGAATCTGCTTCTCTTTTGGCAGAAAAGAGGCTTGTTGCTGAGAATCCAGGAGAATTCCCAAGGAGGTCTTCCTGGTGGAGGGAATCAGATCTGACTTTTGGTAGTTTATCAACCATCCCAAGGATTCCAGGATCTGGAGGGTCATCTGGAGGTCTCTTTCCAAACTTGAAACCGAGGGAACCATCACCAAAAAATTGTCTAAATATGGGACGATGCAGATATTCAGTTTCCTTAGATAAACCTACTACCTCTGCCATGATCTTTGTAAACAGGCGGGGTGCTGACGAAATGCCGAAGGGGAGTACATTGAATTGAAAATGAAGTACCTCTCGGTTCTGAGTTACAGCAAATCTGAGAAATTTTCTGTAATCCGGATGAATTGGCACGTGGTAGTAAGCCTCTGGCTGGTCTACTGTTGCCACGACAAATCCTTTTCCAATCAATAAGCTGCCATTGAGGAAGGAAGCTCGCAATTCTGCCTCCTACCTTCTTGGCGTCATTGTCTGTCCTGCCTAGAACCTTGAAAGATATTCCTGCCTCTTCCCCCTTTTGTGTAACTCCAGCGACCAGTTTTACCCTTGCCTCTGTACTGAAATGCTTGCTGCTGTTGTTGTTGAGGGAGAAGAAATGGTCTCTTTCTGAAACTTTTTGGATTCTTTGGCTCTGGCAGAGACTTCTTCTTGTCGGATGCTTTCTCCAACAACTCGTCTAGCACCGCCCCAAACATATACTCTCCTTTAAATGGAATGGAACAAAGCTTAGATTTTGATGCGTTGTCCCCACTCCACATCTTCAACCACAGAGCTCTTCTCATAGAATTTGATAATGCTGCCGATCTTGCCGCAATCTTGACCGACTCCGCCAAGGCATCCGCTAGGAATCCAGTGGCCTTCTGCAGAAAAGGAAGAGATGCTAGGAGGTCCTCTTGAGTGGTACCTTTCCAGAGATGTTCCTCTAGTTGTTGGAGCCAGAGGAACATGGAATGAGCTACACAAGTTGAAGCGATATTAGTCTTCAGTGAAGCCGCCGATGTTTCCCATGCCTTCCTTAGAAGGCTGTCCATCTTCCTATCCATAGGATTTTTGAGCTGTGATGAGTCTTCAAAGGGAAGGGTTGTTTTCTTCGCAACCCTTGCCACCTGTACATCAACCTTCGGGACTTCCATCCATAGCTTAGCCGCCTTTTCATCTAGAGGGAATCTATCCTTCATTTCTCCTGCCATACTAAGCCTTTTCTCAGGTGACTCCCATTCATCCAAAATAAGACTCCAAATGTTGTCATGCACAGGGAACACTACCTTCTTCTTGGATTTCAGACCGCCAAACATTTCATCCTGAACTGTACGGGTTTCCTTCTCCTCTTCCACCTGCATCGTGTCTCTCACCTGCGACAACAATTCCTCCATATTCTCAGACGAAAAGTAATATTTCCTATCTTCCTCATGATCTTCACTTAGGACCCCTTCTTCCGGTTCCTCCATAGACCCTAATTCTGAATCAGAGGTCTCCCTAACCGTATATTTTCTCCTTTTGGGGGGAGATGGACCTTCAGCTCTGGCTTGTGAGAAGGAGGCTAGGGAAGATTGTATTTCCTGCCAAACCATTCCCCTGACTTCTTCCATAAGGGAAGGCTGTTCTTCCTTCACAATGTTGTCAGTGCATTTCCAGCATAGGGGTTTCTTATGCCCTGAAGCCAGCTTTTTTATACAGGTGGCACATTTGCAAACTGTAGTGCTTTCTCCCACTGTCGGTGCCGGATCCTTGTCTCCCTAAATTAAAAATAAAAAAAGGGGAGATTTAAAATATATTTAGGATCCTGCTCAAAAGAGAGTGGGGAATAACCTAGGACCTAGTACTTACTGGGGCCAGGTTAGCGCTGGGCTCTGCAGACGCAGGCTTTGGAACAGCACCCTCCATAGTAGCAGAATATTCTGTCCTACCTTAATGGAGTCTTCTCATCTGGGTCTTTTATAGGGGAGACCGAGATCCAGTGCCAAATTTTCACCTATCTGGTGAAGGATCCTCATTTTCAGGGCAAACCGCGGCTTCTCCTTTTGAATTTCCCGCCGCGGCCCCATGCGTTCCACGGTGGAACGCACCAGAAGTGACGTCCCGCTGGCCAAAAGCCTGACTTCCGGCACACCGCCATGGAGGACAGAGGAGACTCCGGCTGGGGAGCTTAAGGAGGCCCCCAGCCCCCAAAACCCTACTCGGCTTTACACGCAGGCGAGTGTGTGTGTGGGGGGTCCCGCTCTCAAGGAGACACGGGAGCTGCAAAGGAAGGAAGGTCGGAGGCGATCGCTCCCTGCAGCCCGGCAGGTAAATTTAATAGGGCCCTGCTTGCCGGCTGCAGGCACCCCAGGTAACCTCTTCATCCCATAGTTGCATATTACTTAATCATTAGAGCTACAAAAATTTGCACTTCAAGCACCAGTAAAACAGAGGCCAAAAAAGATTCCTTAGAGGCATCTGGTCACTATTAGTGATGATCGAGCGTGTTCTATCAACCCCTTCGGCGAGCACGCTCAGGTGCTCGCCGAGTATTTTGGCATGCTCGGCATTTCTTTTAAGGTCGCCGTGCCTGCAAGTGTCACGGCTGTTAGCGTGCTCGCTGAATGGGTTCATAGAACACGCTCAATCATCACTAGTCACTATACATTAGTATACAATAAAAAAACACATATCACATAGTGAATAACACAGACACTATTCAATACAGCAGGGTTGAGGTGTACTTTGTGGGACAAAATTACAGCATTTTTGAAAGACGCCATTCACTTTACTGTGCAACATATAGAAAAAAAAGGGCAATGAATTCCAAATAAAGTGAAATGGTACAGAAGAAAACGAAAACATTTTACTGCTTTTAAAAAATTCTAAACTTTGCAAGCAAATTGTTTGGCTTGTGTTTCAATTTTCTAAGACCGTTTTTAATACCATTTTGGGGTACAACTTTTTGATTGCTCCATCAAATGTATAGTCGTAAGTTACTTACCGGTAACAGGATTTTTCAGAGACAGCACCACGAGAGAGGGGATCCGCCCACCAAGGAGAGGAAACCTACAGGCTTAAAAGGGCGCCACCTCTCTCCCGCCTCAGTTGGGATTACAGAGCATTGAGAGGACTGCCAGGTTAATAAACACAGCAAACAATCACAAAATTGCCATACCAGACGACACCTATTGAGTGTGATATTATAATTAATAAAAGGGGAGTGTTCCCACAAACGTGAAAGGAGGAAATATAAGGGTGCTGTCATGGTCTCCGAAAAATTCCATTACCGGTATGTAATTTAAGATTTTATCGGTCGACCATGACAGCACCACGAGAGAATTACAGAGATGAAGTAATCTATTGAAGGACCACAGCCTGGAACACTCTTCTCCCAAAGGTGAGGTCAGCCGATACACCTATATCTAACCTATCGTGTCTATGGAATGTAGAGGGACAGGACCAGGTAGCAGCCTTACATATGTCTTCTATCGAGACACCTGTCTTCTCAGCCCAGGAGGGGTGGGGTGGGATGAGCCTTCAGCCCTTCTGGCACTTCCTCGCCGCTAGATGTACAGACCAAAAGTTTGGACACATCTTCTCATTTAAAGATTCTTCTGTATTTTCATGACTATGAAAATTGTACATTCACACTGAAGACATCAAAACTATGAATTAACACATGTGGAATTATATACTTAACAAAAAAGTGTGAAACAGCTGAAAATATGTCTTATATTCTAGGTTCTTCAAAGTAGCCACCTTTTGCTTTGATGACTGCTTTGCACACTCTTAGCATTCTCTTGATGAGCTTCAAGAGGTAGTCACCGGAAATTGTTTTCACTTCACAGGTATGCCTTGTCAGGTTTAATAAGTGGGATTTCTTGCCTTATAAATGGGGTTGGGACCATCAGTTGTGTTGTGCAGAAGTCTGGTGGATACACAGCTGATAGTCCTACTGAACAGACTGTTAGAATTTGTATTATGGCAAGAAAAAAGCAGCTAAGTAAAGAAAAACGAGTGGCCATCATTACTTTAAGAAATGAAGGTCAGTCAGTCCGAAAAATTGGGAAAACTTTGAAAGTGTCCCCAAGTGCAGTTGCAAAAACCATCAAGCGCTACAAAGAAACTGGCTCACATGAGGACCGCCCCAGGAAAGGAAGACCAAGAGTCACCTCTGCTTCTGAGGATAAGTTTATCCGAGTCACCAGCTTCAAAAATCGCAGTTTAACAGCAGCTCAGATTAGAGACCAGTTCAATGCCACACAGAGTTCTAGCAGCAGACACATCTCTTCAACAACTGTTAAGAGGAGACTTTGTGCAGCAGGCCTTCATGGTAAAATAGCTGCTAGGAAACCACTGCTAAGGACGGGCAACAAGCAGAAGAGACTTGTTTGGGCTAAAGAACACAAGGAATGGACATTAGACCAGTGGAAATCTGTGCTTTGGTCTGATGAGTCCAAATTTGAGATCTTTGGTTCCAACCACCGTGTCTTTGTGCGACGCAGAAAAGGTGAACGGATGGACTCTACATGCCTGGTTCCCACCGTGAAGCATGGAGGAGGAGGTGTGATGGTGTGGGGGTGCTTTGCTGGTGACACGGTTGGGGATTTATTCAAAATTGAAGGCATACTGAACCAGCATGGCTACCACAGCATCTTGCAGCGGCATGCTATTCCACCTGGTTTGCGTTTAGTTGGACCATCATTTATTTTTCAACAGGACAATGACCCCAAACACACCTCCAGGCTGTGTAAGGGCTATTTGACCAAAAAGGAGAGTGATGGGGTGCTACGCCAGATAACCTGGCCTTCACAGTCACCAGACCTGAACCCAGTTGTTTCACACTTTTTTGTTAAATATATAATTCCACATGTGTTAATTCATAGTTTTGATGCCTTCAGTGTGAATGTACAATTTCCATAGTCAAGAAAATACAGAAAAATCTTTAAATGCGAAGGTGTGTCCAAACTTTTGGTCTATACTGTATATGATAGAGAAATGGCCTCCTAATTCCATCTAGCTATGGTGGACTTCGTGACCTTAGACCGTTCCTAGCCCCTTGGTAGGATATAAACAACGAGTTATCTTTCCTAAAGCTTTTGGTAACTGAATGGTACCTAACCACACATCTCCTCACTTCTAACGTATGTAACTCCACCTCTTTCTGGTTACTAGGATGTGGACAAAAGGAGGGTAGGAGGACTTCCTGAAGTCTGTGGAAACGAGTAGCTACCTTAGGGAGAGAGAGTGATTTTTAGACCAGATCCTGCCTATCATCCAGAATTTGAGTAAACGGCGAGGCCATAGACAGGGTCTGGATGTCACTAATGCTCCTGGCCGAGGTTAAAGATATTAAAGCGGTCTTAAGAGAGAGGGATTTAAGGGTTGCTGACTATTAGCTCAAACGGCGAGCTAGTCAAGGCCTTTAGAACCAAATTTAAATCCCAGGGAACCAAGCTGCTTTTAATAATGAGTCTAGATCTAAAAGCTGCCTTAATGAACCGAGAAACCCAGTAGCTACAAGCTACATCACAGCTATATAGGGTACCCAAGGCAGAAATCTGTACTTTAAGGGTGCTGGTGGATAACCCTAGTTCAAGACCTTTTTGTAAAAACTCCAAAGATTTGTCCTATTGGCACCCCTTCCCCATCAACCCCAGAACCAGAGAAAGACAAAAACTTTCTCCAACTTGTGGCATAAATCTGGGTTGTAACAGGTTTTCTCCTGTGCAGGATGGTTACTAGACCTTTGGAAAAACCTTTCTGATTTGGCAGTGTCCTTTCAAGTTCCACACCGTCAAGTGGAGGCCAGTTGCTTGAGGATGGAATATCGGACCCTGGAGAAGGAGATATGGAATCTCTGGAAGAACCCAAGGATCAGAGATGGACATGTTCCTCAGGCATGAGAACCAGGGCCTCCTGGGCCAAAAGGGTGCGATCAGCAGAACCCTGGCCTTCTCCTCCCTGATCTTTCTTATTACCATGAGAAGAACAGCCAACCAGGGGGGGAGGAGTCATACGCCAGGCTGAAATACCAACGTATCAGGAAAGCGTCCACAGCTAGAGGATTTAGGGAACACAAGATCTTTGTCTTCCGATTTAGTTTTGTGGCAAACGGATCTACCTG
Source organism: Phyllobates terribilis (assembly GCF_046119375.1). NCBI lineage: Eukaryota > Metazoa > Chordata > Amphibia > Anura > Dendrobatidae > Phyllobates > Phyllobates terribilis. The sequence goes on along the minus strand of NW_027362920.1, from coordinate 1,133,105 downwards.
ACCGGAGGCCCCCCCATCTTCGGCTATTTGGGTAAAAATTCCTTGATTTAGTTCCCATTCCCCTTGCATCAGAGGATAGCAGCTTAGGAAATCTGCTCTCATGTTTTCTTTTTCCATTAAATGGAGGGCCATCAGGGAAAGGAGGTGACTTTCTGTAATCTGGAAGAGATGATCTGTCACTCTCATCAGCGATCTTGACCATGTATCCCCCTGGTGGTTCACATATGCTACCGCAACTAGATTATCCAAGAGGATCTTTACATTCTGGCCCTGAAGGAAAGGTAAGAAATTATTCACCGCCTTGTCTACCGCCAGAAGTTCTTTTGAATTGGAGGAGAGACCCTTTTCAATATCTGACCAGGTCCCCTGGGCTACCATATCTCCCAGATGGGCTCCCCACCCTCTCGGACTCGCATCTGTGGTAATTGTTCTAGTGACCCTAAGTACCCAGGGAACCCCTCGAGATAGGTTAGGCTCATCCTGCCACCACTATAAAGATTTTACTGACCGGGGTGATAAGGACATCTTCCAAGTGCCCCTTAAGAGAAACTTCATTATGTAGCACATCCCACTGTAGAACTGTGGCGCCCCTGAAGGTTCGACCGCCACAGGGATGCTGCACTTCTGTAATGGAGTGTAGTGTTCCTCCTCCGAGGTAAGAACAGCGTGATGGTCGGGACCCAACCTTTGCATCCAACGCCACATTTCTCCACCAGGGGGGCTAGTATGCACCAGGTGCTGCCCTCCTGGTTACAGGGAGACTGGGGAACCAAGAGTGAGGGGAACCAGTTAGTGGGTGAGGGTTGAGGACTTACAATTTAGTGACACTTTAAATTTCATATTTAATAAAAAGCCATCTTTGGTTTTGGTCTTTGTGCTGTTAATTACTGTGAGGTATTGTGATCTCCCACCCTGAACGTGGATCCTGTGTGGACCTGCAGTGGATGGAGACACAGCCCTGATACCCCAGCCTTGAGACGGGGGGCAGGTTGCAGACGAGGAATGTCTCAACCCGGTCAAGGACCACGACCAAGAAGGCCCGGAGCTTAAGAGTGTAGCTCCACAGCTAATGGATCCCGGGGAGGATGCAGACGGAGCAGTGTACGCCACCTGTCCTCACCATCTGATATATTCAGAGGGAGTCCGGCTGCAAGAGGGGTACCGGCCCCGACACCCGACCTTGCTTCTCCATGTCCTGGTTGGTAAAGCCTGGTAGGCCCAGAGGATCCCATCGGGTATCGGAAGGAGCGGAGCTGCCACCCGTGCCCTTGTTCTGAGAGGAGTTCAGAGGGAGACCCGGCCTATCTACACACACAGACAGGAGAGGATACGGTCTGTAGTTCAGGAACACTCTGGTGCGGGGTCCCGATTGAATGCTGGACTTGCTCGGAGGTTGTTGGACCCCCATCCCTGGTGACTGCAGGACTCCGTGGGGATCAGGGAGTCGCCTTCCTTCTGCCATCTCTAATGTGAGTAAAGCCTTGGCAGTTCACCCCTATGGCCTCTGGACTGTTTATTCTGCGCTACACCGCGCGACGTGGCATCCGTTCTTCCTCCACTACTACCCCCTCCATCCTTCCTGTCCCTCTGCCCTGAGGCCTTGCTCCGCCTGTGGGGAGTAGTAATAACTCTGGCCGCCGTAACACTATGCCTCAGCGGACTGCAGCGGCGCTGGTGGCCTTCACCAGGTGCCACAGGTGGCGTAGTCGTAAATCAGCCACTCAACCCGGATAAGCCCACACCATCTCTTTTAATGTGACGGCCCTGAGCACGGGTCGGGTCCGGGCCACGGCTGCACCCCATCTCTCCATCACAGGACCCGACTCCGAGTCCCCCATCTCCCAGGGTAAAGAAAAGGGCTTTTTCGAGTAAGAGACGTCACGCTATCACTTGTGGGGGGTTTCTGCTGTTTTCGCATGTCAGGGGCTCTCCAAATGTGATATGGCATCCACTTTTTTCATATGGCATTTTGTTTTCATAATGGCATTACGGCATTCATTTTAATATGGTGATATGGCATTCAGTCTTTTTTGCGTTCAAAAAGTCGAAACGGTGCTCCTTCCCTTCCGAGCCCTGTCATGTGCCCAAACAATAGTTTTCCCCCACATATGGGGTATCAACATGCTCAGTAGAAATTACACAACAAATTTTGTGGTTCATTTTATCTTGTTACCCTTGTGAAAATAAAAAAATTGGGGCTATAGTAAAATTTTTGTGAAAAAAAGTAAAATGTTCATTTTTCTTTCCACATTGCTTTAGTTCCTTTTGGGTATTTTCTGTCATAAAGGCCCCTCAAAGTCACTTCAAATGTGATGTGGTCCCTAAAAAAATGGTTTTGTAAATTTTGTTGGAAAAATTAGAAATCGCTGGTCAACTTTTAAACCTTCTAACTTCCTAACAAAAAAAATGTTTTAAAAATTGTGCTGATGTAAAGTAAACATATGAGAAATGTTATTTATTAACTATTTTGTGTGACATAACTCTCTGGAATTAAAAGTTTGAAAATTGCAAAATTATCAAAATTTTCACCAAATTGTCGTATCAAAATTGGTTACCACTATCATGAAGTACAATATGTCACTAAACACAATCTCAGAATCAGTGGGATCCATTGTAAAATAAGAAGAAAATAATAAAATCCTTATACTCACATGTCCTATGTGTCCCTAGCTGTAATTCTCTGACCGCTGACGCTGAGGAGCCGAGGAGAATGAGCCGCTCCGGCGAGCGGGCCCCGAAGCTGAGCTCAGGAGCGGTGTCCTGTCACTCAGTGAGCGCAGCTTCGGGGCCACTATCCGGGGAACACTTAGGACCATAGGCAGATTATAATGAGGGCAATCTGGGCTACCGCCCGGGGCCCCGGGGCTCCGGGGAGCCCCGGGGGGTCCATGGCCAAGCTTAAAGGATCCCTCACTTTACACACTTAACATCTTTTATCCATTGTTAAAAAGCGTCATAGATTTCAAGCTTTTTTCATAGTGTTTTTCACCCTTGAATTTGTTCCAGAAAATGAAGTATTGCTCCTGGAAAATTAATGTAATTACACATGTGTTGGTATAGATATGTTTATTTCATTTGTATGTAATGGAACAACACAAAAAAACAAACAAAAAAGGCAAATTGGACATAATTTCACACAAAACTCCCAAAATGGGCCAAACCAAAATGTTGGCACTTTTCCAAAGTTGTAGGTAAACAACTTTGTTTCAAGCATATGATGCTCATTCAAACTCACCTGTGGCAAGTAACAGGTTTGAGCAATATGAAATCATACCTGAAACCAGATAAAAAGGTGAGAAATTTACATATTCTTTGCATTGTATGACTGTGTGTGCCAAACTAAGCATGGAGAACACAAAGAGGAGAAGAGAACTGTCTGAGGAGTTGAGAACCAAAATTGTTGAAAAATATCAACAATCTCAAGGTTACAAATTAATCTCCAGAGATCTTGATGTTCCTTTGTCCATGGTGCGCAACATTATCAAGAAGTTTACAACCCATGGCACTGTAGCTAATCTCTCTGGATGTGGACAGACGAGAAAAATTGATGAAAGGTTGCAACGCAGGATAGTCCAAATGGTGGATAAGCAACCCCAATCAAGTTCCAAAGATATTCAAGCTGTCCTGCATGCTCAGGGTGCATCAGTGTCAGCGTGAACTATATGTAGTCTTTTGAATGAAATGAATCACCATGGCAGGAGACCCAGGAGGACCCCACTGCTGACATAGATACATAAAAAAGCTAGACTACAATTTACCAATATGTGCGTAAGTAAGCCTAAATCCTTTTGGGAAATCATCTTGTGGACAGATGAAACCAAGATAGAGCTTTTTGGTGAAGCACATCATTCTACTGTTTACCAAAAATGGAATGAGGACTGCAAAGAAAAGAACACAGTACCTACAGTCATATATGGTGGAGGTTCAAAGATGTTTTGGGGTTGTTTTGTTGCCTCTGGCACTCATTGCTTTGACTGCGTGCAAAGCATCATGAAATCTGAAGATTACCAAAGGATTTTGGGTCACAATGTAGTGTCTATTGTCAGAAAGCTGGATTTGCGTCCTAGGTCATGGGACTTCGAGCAGTCAATTACCCCAAACATATTTCAAGAAGCACCAAGAAATGGATGGGAACAAAGTGCTGGAGAGTTCTGAAGTGGCAGCAATGAGTCCGGATCTAAATCCTTTTGAACACCTGTGGATTTAGATCCGGACTCATTGCTTAGTCCGGATCTAAATTGCTCTTAAAATTGCTCTTGGGAGGAGACACACTTCACATATGGGAGACCTGGGACAGTTTGCAAAAGAAGAGTGGTCTACATACTTTTATATATATATATATATATATATACATATATATATATATATATATATATGTATAATACTTGACACCTAATGGGAGCCAAAGGCCAAAGAAGGGGGCATTGTCCTAAGTAGGGGCCACAGAGGGAGACATTATTTTAATTGGGGTCCAAGGAGGGGGACATTATTTTAAATGGGGGCCCCAAGAGGGGACATTATTGTAAATTTTGTCTAAAAAGGGGGGCATCATACCATGGGAGCAAAAGGGGAACATTATGATAAATGGTGGCCAAAGAAGGGGACTTTATTCTAAATGAGGACCAAAAAGAGAGACATTGTACTACAGGGGGCCAAAGAGAGTTATATATAATAATATTTTTTATTTAATTTCTATATTTAGTAGAGACATGTACAAACTGAATAAGACAATACAGATTATCACATAATTCATGACATACTAAGAGGAGTGAAGGCCCTGCTAACAAGCTTACAGTCTATGAAGATATAGGAGTGACACAAAAGATAAAAAGGTGCTTGTCATGTATGGTCCGGCCATGATTATTATAAACAGGGGAATTCAAATACCATTACATGAACCAGTCATCAGCCAGAATCTGTATAAGTACAGATACAAGGAGCTGTAGAGTGCATGGAGGCTGTGGATACAGATGAGTGAAGGGACCAGATTCTGGAGAAAATTAAGGAAGGGAGAACAGGGCATAGTTAGATTAACCATATTCTGTGGGATAGTGCATTCCAGAGAACTGCTGCAGCACAAGAGAAGTCCTGAAGATGGGGGTAGAAGGTTTTGATTACAGAGGATGCTAGTCTTAGGTAGATAGTTGATTTTACATTTCTGGATTCTGTAGATTTGTGATTTGTATTAAACAAAAAAAAAACAACAACAATCCGAGGTGTCAGTGACGCGCCCCCTGGGCCAGTGCTGTAGGGGATACCCGGAGCCGGATCTCGATGGGGGTAGTAGTCCTTGTGGCGGTGACCCGGTCCGTGCCCAGGGTGTCAAACTAAGTGGCAGTCTATGGCAGTAGATGTTAACTTGATTGTCGACTACGCCACCCGTTGAGTGCGGCTTTGAAGCCGCCGCTGCAGAGCAGTCCACTGAGGCCGGTGGTATATGTGCAGCAGTGATGGTATAACCCCCAACGGGAGGGGTATGGCCTCAGGGCAGCAGGTGTAGATGATGGGGGTTGTGATGATGCAAAAAGAAGATTCAGAGTCAGGAGATGCAGTTCAGGGTTTTTACTTACTGGTGTTCTCTTGGTCACTCTGGCCTTGAGCGACCACCCGAGCCGTGCTGCGTCCACCAGGTCCTGGACTCGGCCAACCCCCAGACAATTCCGGAGCGTGGTCCTGAGCTCCTTTCTGACTCTCCCTTCCTCTGGCCGTTCCCACCAGGGATCCACTTTTGGCCGGCTCCCTCGGGTCTCTTGGTGGTCAAGCCTCCTCTGGGCTCCCTGACCCTATGCTCGGTGTGCCTTTCTAGTGGATTTGGTGAGGGTCGTGGCAGATCCTGCCCACGACCTCCGGTTCCTGGCTAAGGTTCGTTTTGGGCCTCCGCCAGCTTGGGACCCGGTACCCTTGTCCGCCAACCCTTCACCCTTCTGTCCTTATTCTGGGATCTTGGGGTTCCTTCTTGTTTCCTCTCTGGGTCCTTCTCACTCCTCTCTCTCTCTCTGCAGGCTCTGCTCTGGAGCTGAGCCCAGCCGGAGCCACAGCTCCCTGTCAGCCCTCCTGGCTGAGCTCCTCTGCTCTGCTCCTCAGGCTAAAAAGACCCTGTCCTAAGATGGTGCCCACCATATATACTCCCTCTATGTGTGAGCTCAGGTGACCAGCACCCAATGAGCTCCTAGCTTTACCCAGACTACTCCCCCTATCTGCCCCTACACTACTGGGATGTTCCACCCCCCTCCCACTCCAGCCAGGGACAGACGCTGTCGTACCTGCACATAAACTGGTGGGAGTACCGTTGATCTGTCCCCCGGAAATGGGATGTATGTAGTGCATGCAGCCTACTGAGCTCAGTTCCACACTCCATCCTTACCCGGGAGTGGAATACCACACCTCTGGAGTGAGGTGCAATACCCCTGTAGCAGCCGAATCCTCAGGGTGCTACATCAGTATTCTTTAATGAGGACATAGCCCTCATGGTTTGTAATTCCAGTGTGTGATGATTAAATAAATGTTGTGATTAATGTGCAGTTTGGCCCACAAAATACAGATGGTATCACCAAGCATAGAAATAAACAGATGGTATCACCAAGCATAGAGATAAACAGAATGTAAATAAAGACAATACAACCTTTCAACTGCAGGTAAGGACAGCTGTATTGTCTTTATTTACATTCTGTTTATCTCTATGCCTGATGATTCCATCTGTTTATTTCTATGCTTGGTGATACCATCTGTATTTTGTGGGCCATGATTGACTTTGCCCTATATTGACACTTGTCTACCACTTGTGGGCTTTATGGCTTCTCTCTATATGACCTATTGACATATTTATAGATATATACTTTCATGGCATTTTGACTACATTTATCTATGCTGGATACTTTAAGGTATGTACTTGTTATCCACTAATGCTTACTAGATGAATGAATTTTGGATACTGATCCTTTTACTTATTTATTTATTTAATTCTTCATGTATTTATCACTGGGTTCATTGATATGATCTCCTTTTGTAAGTCTTGTTAAACAGAATAAATGATTGACTACCCTTGTTACTAGCACTGCAGGCACCTTCATTGGTTCACTTCCCCTTTATGTGTGTTTTATAAATTTCTTTTAAATAATTCAATAAAAGTTCCAAATCTTTTTATCAAACTTGTGCATCTATACTTCTTTGACCTGATTGAGTGTTACTCCCATTCTAGTAGCCACAATAACAACGTACAACTGAAGCAATAAAAAAATGCCTTTATTAAAAATAAATATAAAAACATAACAAAAGTAATTTCTAAAAATACCCATTAAATACCATGGGAAACAATTGAACTCCACAACAATAAATAAAGCTCATAGGATATGATGAAGGAGTCTATATATCATCTGATGTCTATACACATAGTATAGCACCTGCAGTATACAGGATAATATATGACTGGTATATGGTATACAGTGATTACAGAAGTCAGATATCATATACAGGATAATATGTGACTGTTATCTATTGTATAATTCCCAAATTTAACAGAAAGGAAAAAGGGACAAATTATTTGGCTTGCATAGTAGCAGAGTGCTTTGTGGAAAATTAATGACCATGCCTCGAACCATTTATTTCTATACAGATAAATGTACAAGGATGACTGCATCTTCTAAAGCAGCAGAAGCCAAGGCATCCCGAAACAACTGCTGGGGTATCGGCCTGGGGGACATCCGTATACATAGCTAGTGTGACTGTGGATTAATTGATCTGTGATATACTGCAGTAACTGCACCTTAATCACAACATTTATTTAATCATCACACACTGGAATTACAAACCATGAGGGCTATGTCCTCATTAAAGAATACTGACACCTCGGATTGTTGTTGTTTTTTTATTTTGTTTAATACAAATCACAAATCTACAGAATCCAGAAATGTAAAATCAACTATCTACCTAAGACTAGCATCCTCTGTAATCAAAACCTTCTACCCCCATCTTCAGGACTTCTCTTGTGCTGCAGCAGTTCTCTGGAATGCACTATCCCACAGAATATGGTTAATCTAACTATGCCCTGTTCTCCCTTCCTTAATTTTCTCCAGAATCTGGTCCCTTCACTCATCTGTATCCACAGCCTCCATGCACTCTACAGCTCCTTGTATCTGTACTTATACAGATTCTGGCTGATGACTGGTTCATGTAATGGTATTTGAATTCCCCTGTTTATAATAATCATGGCCGGACCATACATGACAAGCACCTTTTTATCTTTTGTGTCACTCCTATATCTTCATAGACTGTAAGCTTGTTAGCAGGGCCTTCACTCCTCTTAGTATGTCATGAATTATGTGATAATCTGTATTGTCTTATTCAGTTTGTACATGTCTCTACTAAATATAGAAATTAAATAAAAAATATTATTATATATAACTCTCTTTGGCCCCCTGTAGTACAATGTCTCTCTTTTTGGTCCTCATTTAGAATAAAGTCCCCTTCTTTGGCCACCATTTATCATAATGTTCCCCTTTTGCTCCCATGGTATGATGCCCCCCTTTTTAGACAAAATTTACAATAATGTCCCCTCTTGGGGCCCCCATTTAAAATAATGTCCCCCTCCTTGGACCCCAATTAAAATAATGTCTCCCTCTGTGGCCCCTACTTAGGACAATGCCCCCTTCTTTGGCCTTTGGCTCCCATTAGGTGTCAAGTATTATACATATATATATATATATATATATATATATATATATATAAAAGTATGTAGACCACTCTTCTTTTGCAAACTGTCCCAGGTCTCCCATATGTGAAGTGTGTCTCCTCCCAAAAGCAATTTTAAGAGCAATTTAGATCCGGACTAAGCAATGAGTCCGGATCTAAATCCACAGGTGTTCAAAAGGATTTAGATCCGGACTCATTGCTGCCACTTCAGAACTCTCCAGCACTTTGTTCCCATCCATTTCTTGGTGCTTCTTGAAATATGTTTGGGGTAATTGTCCTGCTCGAAGTCCCATGACCTAGGACGCAAACCCAGCTTTCTGACAATAGACACTACATTGTGACCCAAAATCCTTTGGTAATCTTCAGATTTCATGATGCTTTGCACGCAGTCAAAGCAATGAGTGCCAGAGGCAACAAAACAACCCCAAAACATCTTTGAACCTCCACCATATATGACTGTAGGTACTGTGTTCTTTTCTTTGCAGTCCTCATTCCATTTTTGGTAAACAGTAGAATGATGTGCTTCACCAAAAAGCTCTATCTTGGTTTCATCTGTCCACAAGATGATTTCCCAAAAGGATTTAGGCTTACTCACGCACATATTGGTAAATTGTAGTCTAGCTTTTTTATGTATCTATGTCAGCAGTGGGGTCCTCCTGGGTCTCCTGCCATGGTGATTCATTTCATTCAAAAGACTACATATAGTTCACGCTGACACTGATGCACCCTGAGCATGCAGGACAGCTTGAATATCTTTGGAACTTGATTGGGGTTGCTTATCCACCATTTGGACTATCCTGCGTTGCAACCTTTCATCAATTTTTCTCGGCTGTCCACATCCAGAGAGATTAGCTACAGTGCCATGGGTTGTAAACTTCTTGATAATGTTGCGCACCATGGACAAAGGAACATCAAGATCTCTGGAGATTAATTTGTAACCTTGAGATTGTTGATATTTTTCAACAATTTTGGTTCTCAACTCCTCAGACAGTTCTCTTCTCCTCTTTGTGTTCTCCATGCTTAGTTTGGCACACACAGTCATACAATGCAAAGAATATGTAAATTTCTCACCTTTTTATCTGGTTTCAGGTATGATTTCATATTGCTCAAACCTGTTACTTGCCACAGGTGAGTTTGAATGAGCATCATATGCTTGAAACAAAGTTGTTTACCTACAACTTTGGAAAAGTGCCAACATTTTGGTTTGGCCCATTTTGGGAGTTTTGTGTGAAATTATGTCCAATTTGCCTTTTTTGTTTGTTTTTTTGTGTTGTTCCATTACATACAAATGAAATAAACATATCTATACCAACACATGTGTAATTACATTAATTTTCCAGGAGCAATACTTCATTTTCTGGAACAAATTCAAGGGTGAAAAACACTATGAAAAAAGCTTGAAATCTATGACGCTTTTTAACAATGGATAAAAGATGTTAAGTGTGTAAAGTGAGGGATCCTTTAAGCTTGGCCATGGACCCCCCGGGGCTCCCCGGAGCCCCGGGGCCCCGGGCGGTAGCCCAGATTGCCCTCATTATAATCTGCCTATGGTCCTAAGTGTTCCCCGGATAGTGGCCCCGAAGCTGCGCTCACTGAGTGACAGGACACCGCTCCTGAGCTCAGCTTCGGGGCCCGCTCGCCGGAGCGGCTCATTCTCCTCGGCTCCTCAGCGTCAGCGGTCAGAGAATTACAGCTAGGGACACATAGGACATGTGAGTATAAGGATTTTATTATTTTCTTCTTATTTTACAATGGATCCCACTGATTCTGAGATTGTGTTTAGTGACATATTGTACTTCATGATAGTGGTAACCAATTTTGATACGACAATTTGGTGAAAATTTTGATAATTTTGCAATTTTCAAACTTTTAATTCCAGAGAGTTATGTCACACAAAATAGTTAATAAATAACATTTCTCATATGTTTACTTTACATCAGCACAATTTTTAAAACATTTTTTTTGTTAGGAAGTTAGAAGGTTTAAAAGTTGACCAGCGATTTCTAATTTTTCCAACAAAATTTACAAAACCATTTTTTTAGGGACCACATCACATTTGAAGTGACTTTGAGGGGCCTTTATGACAGAAAATACCCAAAAGGAACTAAAGCAATGTGGAAAGAAAAATTAACATTTTACTTTTTTTCACAAAAATTTTACTATAGCCCCAATTTTTTTATTTTCACAAGGGTAACAAGATAAAATGAACCACAAAATTTGTTGTGTAATTTCTACTGAGCATGTTGATACCCCATATGTGGGGGAAAACTATTGTTTGGGCACATGACAGGGCTCGGAAGGGAAGGAGCACCGTTTCGACTTTTTGAACGCAAAAAAGACTGAATGCCATATCACCATATTAAAATGAATGCCGTAATGCCATTATGAAAACAAAATGCCATATGAAAAAAGTGGATGCCATATCACATTTGGAGAGCCCCTGACATGCGAAAACAGCAGAAACCCCCCACAAGTGATAGCGTGACGTCTCTTACTCGAAAAAGCCCTTTTCTTTACCCTGGGAGATGGGGGACTCGGAGTCGGGTCCTGTGATGGAGAGATGGGGTGCAGCCGTGGCCCGGACCCGACCCGTGCTCAGGGCCGTCACATTAAAAGAGATGGTGTGGGCTTATCCGGGTTGAGTGGCTGATTTACGACTACGCCACCTGTGGCACCTGGTGAAGGCCACCAGCGCCGCTGCAGTCCGCTGAGGCATAGTGTTACGGCGGCCAGAGTTATTACTACTCCCCACAGGCGGAGCAAGGCCTCAGGGCAGAGGGACAGGAAGGATGGAGGGGGTAGTAGTGGAGGAAGAACGGATGCCACGTCGCGCGGTGTAGCGCAGAATAAACAGTCCGGAGGCCATAGGGGTGAACTTCCAAGGCTTTACTCACATTAGAGATGGCAGAAGGAAGGCGACTCCCTGATCCCCACGGAGTCCTGCAGTCACCAGGGATGGGGGTCCGACAACCTCCGAGCAAGTCCAGCATTCAATCGGGACCCCGCACCAGAGTGTTCCTGAACTACAGACCGTATCCTCTCCTGTCTGTGTGTGTAGATAGGCAGGGTCTCCCTCTGAACTCCTCTCAGAACAAGGGTACGGGTGGCAGCTCCGCTCCTTCCGATATCCGATGGGATCCTCTGGGCCTACCAGGCTTTACCAACCAGGACATGGAGAAGCAAGGTCGGGTGTCGGGGCCGGTACCCCTCTTGCAGCCGGACTCCCTCTGAATATATCAGATGGTGAGGACAGGTGGCGTACACTGCTCCGTCTGCATCCTCCCCGGGATCCATTAGCTGTGGAGCTACACTCTTAAGCTCCGGGCCTTCTTGGTCGTGGTCCTTGACCGGGTTGAGACATTCCTCGTCTGCAACCTGCCCCCCGTCCCAAGGCTGGGGTATGAGGGCTGTGTGTCCATCCACTGCAGGTCCACACAGGATCCACGTTCAGGGTGGGAGATCACAATACCTCACAGTAATTAACAGCACAAAGACCAAAACCAAAGATGGCTTTTTATTAAATATGAAATTTAAAGTGTCACTAAATTGTAAGTCCTCAACCCTCACCCACTAACTGGTTCCCCTCACTCTTGGTTCCCCAGTCTCCCTGTAACCAGGAGGGCAGCACCTGGTGCATACTAGCCCCCCTGGTGGAGAAATGTGGTGTTGGATGCAAAGGTTGGGTCCCGACCATCACGCTGTTCTTACCTCGGAGGAGGAACACTACACTCCATTACAGAAGTGCAGCATCCCTGTGGCGGTCGAACCTTCAGGGGCGCCACAGATCTACAGTGGGATGTGCTACATAATGAAGTTTCTCTTAAGGGGCACTTGGAAGATGTCCTTATCACCCCGGTCAGTAAAATCTTTATAGTGGTGGCAGGATGAGCCTAACCTATCTCGAGGGGTTCCCTGGGTACTTAGGGTCACTAGAACAATTACCACAGATGCGAGTCCGAGAGGGTGGGGAGCCCATCTGGGAGATATGGTAGCCCAGGGGACCTGGTCAGATATTGAAAAGGGTCTCTCCTCCAATTCAAAAGAACTTCTGGCGGTAGACAAGGCGGTGAATAATTTCTTACCTTTCCTTCAGGGCCAGAATGTAAAGATCCTCTTGGATAATCTAGTTGCGGTAGCATATGTGAACCACCAGGGGGATACATGGTCAAGATCGCTGATGAGAGTGACAGATCATCTCTTCCAGATTACAGAAAGTCACCTCCTTTCCCTGATGGCCCTCCATATAATGGAAAAAGAAAACATGAGAGCAGATTTCCTAAGCTGCTATCCTCTGATGCAAGGGGAATGGGAACTAAATCAAGGAATTTTTACCTAAATAGCCGAAGATGGGGGGGCCTCCGGTCAGGTAGATCCGTTTGCCACAAAACTAAATCGGAAGACAAAGATCTTGTGTTCCCTAAATCCTCTAGCTGTGGACGCTTTCCTGATACGTTGGTATTTCAGCCTGGCGTATGACTCCTCCCCCCCTGGTTGGCTGTTCTTCTCATGGTAATAAGAAAGATCAGGGAGGAGAAGGCCAGGGTTCTGCTGATCGCACCCTTTTGGCCCAGGAGGCCCTGGTTCTCATGCCTGAGGAACATGTCCATCTCTGATCCTTGGGTTCTTCCAGAGATTCCATATCTCCTTCTCCGGGGTCCGATATTCCATCCTCAAACAACTGGCCTCCACTTGACGGTGTGGAACTTGAAAGGACACTGCCAAATCAGAAAGGTTTTTCCAAAGGTCTAGTAACCATCCTGCACAGCAGAAAACCTGTTACAACCCAGATTTATGCCACAAGTTGGAGAAAGTTTTTGTCTTTCTCTGGTTCTGGGGTTGATGGGGAAGGGGTGCCAATAGGACAAATCTTTGGAGTTTTTACAAAAAGGTCTTGAACTAGGGTTATCCACCAGCACCCTTAAAGTACAGATTTCTGCCTTGGGTGCCCTATATAGCTGTGATGTAGCTTGTAGCTACTGGGTTTCTCGGTTCATTAAGGCAGCTTTTAGATCTAGACTCATTATTAAAAGCAGCTTGGTTCCCTGGGATTTAAATTTGGTTCTAAAGGCCTTGACTAGCTCGCCGTTTGAGCTAATAGTCAGCAACCCTTAAATCCCTCTCTCTTAAGACTGCTTTAATATCTTTAACCTCGGCCAGGAGCATTAGTGACATCCAGACCCTGTCTATGGCCTCGCCGTTTACTCAAATTCTGGATGATAGGCAGGATCTGGTCTAAAAATCACTCTCTCTCCCTAAGGTAGCTACTCGTTTCCACAGACTTCAGGAAGTCCTCCTACCCTCCTTTTGTCCACATCCTAGTAACCAGAAAGAGGTGGAGTTACATACGTTAGAAGTGAGGAGATGTGTGGTTAGGTACCATTCAGTTACCAAAAGCTTTAGGAAAGATAACTCGTTGTTTATATCCTACCAAGGGGCTAGGAGCGGTCTAAGGTCACGAAGTCCACCATAGCTAGATGGAATTAGGAGGCCATTTCTCTATCATATACAGTATAGACCAAAAGTTTGGACACACCTTCGCATTTAAAGATTTTTCTGTATTTTCTTGACTATGGAAATTGTACATTCACACTGAAGGCATCAAAACTATGAATTAACACATGTGGAATTATATATTTAACAAAAAAGTGTGAAACAACTGGGTTCAGGTCTGGTGACTGTGAAGGCCAGGTTATCTGGCGTAGCACCCCATCACTCTCTTTCTTGGTCAAATAGCCCTTACACAGCCTGGAGGTGTGTTTGGGGTCATTGTCCTGTTGAAAAATAAATGATGGTCCAACTAAACGCAAACCAGATGGAATAGCATGCCGCTGCAAGATGCTGTGGTAGCCATGCTGGTTCAGTATGCCTTCAATTTTGAATAAATCCCCAACCGTGTCACCAGCAAAGCACCCCCACACCATCACACCTCCTCCTCCATGCTTCACGGTGGGAACCAGGCATGTAGAGTCCAACCGTTCACCTTTTCTGCGTCGCACAAAGACACGGTGGTTGGAACCAAAGATCTCAAATTTGGACTCATCAGACCAAAGCACAGATTTCCACTGGTCTAATGTCCATTCCTTGTGTTCTTTAGCCCAAACAAGTCTCTTCTGCTTGTTGCCCGTCCTTAGCAGTGGTTTCCTAGCAGCTATTTTACCATGAAGGTCTGCTGCACAAAGTCTCCTCTTAACAGTTGTTGAAGAGATGTGTCTGCTGCTAGAACTCTGTGTGGCATTGAACTGGTCTCTAATCTGAGCTGCTGTTAAACTGCGATTTCTGAAGCTGGTGACTCGGATAAACTTATCCTCAGAAGCAGAGGTGACTCTTGGTCTTCCTTTCCTGGGGCGGTCCTCATGTGAGCCAGTTTCTTTGTAGCGCTTGATGGTTTTTGCAACTGCACTTGGGGACACTTTCAAAGTTTTCCCAATTTTTCGGACTGACTGACCTTCATTTCTTAAAGTAATGATGGCCACTCGTTTTTCTTTACTTAGCTGCTTTTTTCTTGCCATAATACAAATTCTAACAGTCTGTTCAGTAGGACTATCAGCTGTGTATCCACCAGACTTCTGCACAACACAACTGATGGTCCCAACCCCATTTATAAGGCAAGAAATCCCACTTATTAAACCTGACAAGGCATACCTGTGAAGTGAAAACAATTTCCGGTGACTACCTCTTGAAGCTCACCAAGAGAATGCTAAGAGTGTGCAAAGCAGTCATCAAAGCAAAAGGTGGCTACTTTGAAGAACCTAGAATATAAGACATATTTTCAGCTGTTTCACACTTTTTTGTTAAGTATATAATTCCACATGTGTTAATTCATAGTTTTGATGTCTTCAGTGTGAATGTACAATTTTCATAGTCATGAAAATACAGAAGAATCTTTAAATGAGAAGATGTGTCCAAACTTTTGGTCTGTACATCTAGCGGCGAGGAAGTGCCAGAAGGGCTGAAGGCTCATCCCACCCCACCCCTCCTGGGCTGAGAAGACAGGTGTCTCGATAGAAGACATATGTAAGGCTGCTACCTGGTCCTGTCCCTCTACATTCCATAGACACGATAGGTTAGATATGGGTGTATCGGCTGACCTCACCTTTGGGAGAAGAGTGTTCCAGGCTGTGGTCCTTCAATAGATTACTTCATCTCTGTAATTCTCTCGTGGTGCTGTCATGGTCGACCGATAAAATCTTAAATTACATACCGGTAATGGAATTTTTCGGAGACCATGACAGCACCCTTATATTTCCTCCTTTCACGTTTGTGGGAACACTCCCCTTTTATTATAATATCACACTCAATAGGTGTCGTCTGGTATGGCAATTTTGTGATTGTTTGCTGTGTTTATTAACCTGGCAGTCCTCTCAATGCTCTGTAATCCCAACTGAGGCGGGAGAGAGGTGGCGCCCTTTTAAGTCTGTAGGTTTCCTCTCCTTGGTGGGCGGATCCCCTCTCTCGTGGTGCTGTCTCTGAAAAATCCCGTTACCGGTAAGTAACTTACGACTATACATTTGATGGAGCAATCAAAAAGTTGTACCCCAAAATGGTATTAAAAACGGTCTTAGAAAATTGAAACACAAGCCAAACAATTTGTTTGCAAAGTTTAGAATTTTTTAAAAGCAGTAAAATGTTTTCGTTTTCTTCTGCACCATTTCACTTTATTTGGAATTCATTGTCCTTTTTTTTCTATATGTTGCACAGTAAAGTGAATGGCGTCTTTCAAAAATGCTGTAATTTTGTCCCACAAAGTACACCTCAACCCTGCTGTATTGAATAGTGTCTGTGTTATTCACTATGTGATATGTGTTTTTTTATTGTATACTAATGTATAGTGACTAGTGATGATTGAGCGTGTTCTATGAACCCATTCAGCGAGCACGCTAACAGCCGTGACACTTGCAGGCACGGCGACCTTAAAAGAAATGCCGAGCATGCCAAAATACTCGGCGAGCACCTGAGCGTGCTCGCCGAAGGGGTTGATAGAACACGCTCGATCATCACTAATAGTGACCAGATGCCTCTAAGGAATCTTTTTTGGCCACTGTTTTACTGGTGCTTGAAGTGCAAATTTTTGTAGCTCTAATGATTAAGTAATATGCAACTATGTGAACTGCAATTGCCAATTAACAATTTAAGGGTATCCATCAGATATACCCCTCCCTCCAATTCCCATTCATGACCATGCAGGATTTGGAAAGCTAAATCCATAGACACTTCTATATCTTTTATCTGTTGCTGCATTTCTGAGTGCTCTGGGTGTAACGGAGCACTAACCAAGCCTCAGCCTTCCAAGGTTGCTTCCCTGCCCAGCACCAGCCTCTGTATCTTGATTGATAGCTCACTGTCAGTATTTTGGGACGTCAGGCACCAAGCAAGGAAAATCAGTGAGCTAGACACTAGCACTGGGAACTTTCCCTCCGTACATAAACAAAACATAAACCAAAAAAAAAGCAATTTGGCACGTTACTTAATTTATGTAGATTTATAGAATGAAATGTTGGATTTCGTACGAGCTCGATCCATGTTTTTCACAGAGCTCATATCTATTATAGTCTAGGGCTGTTCACATATTTCTGCGGACCGCGTATTTTTCACTGAAACACGTTGACCTGTCGGACTTTGATCCAAATCAAAGTTTAGAGCTTCTCGGATGCAAAACAAAGCTGATGAAAGTCTGAATGAGGCCTTACTCTATTATTTATTTTTTAAGCAGCGTTCATTCCAGGCTGCTGTACACATGAAGAGGGTTTACACACCTAAAATACATATATAAAACACAGAAACAAGCTACCATTGACAGACTAGTATGGAGGGAGACACTGCCACTACGATCTAACAGTGTGGATTCTGGTGTCTCGCTCCTTCCCTCAGGTTGTATGCCAAAAGCCTCCTCCAATAAGCAAGTTCTGGACAAGCTGCAGGTGGAGAGGGAGTGCGGGATTACGGTGAAGGCCCTGACTGCGTCTCTGTTTTACACTTACGAGGGAAAGAAGTATCTCCTGAACCTGATCAACACTCCGGTGAGTGTGACGTTTCTTCTTGATTTGTTTCTCTGTGGTCTTGTTGCGGATGTTCAACTGGTCACGGCGGTCGCGTGACCTGTCACATAACTAAATGATGTCATGGAAGGTCCTTTCACACCAACGCGAGCCGTACAAGAGACCGGACGCAGTGGAGAAAAGACCGGGGGCCATCAGAAGGTAAGTATAATGTTATTTTCTCCAATCCCCTCCATGACAGCACACCTGGAGGTAGCCTCCCTATCCTAATTAGGGACAGGAAAACAAGAGGTTAAATAGCCCCTTCCCGCTACAATCCCCAGTGTTTTCCTGTCCCTATGGGATGAAGAGGTTACCTGGGGTGCCTGCAGCCGGCAAGCAGGGCCCTATTAAATTTACCTGCTGGGCTGCAGGGAGCGATCGCCTCCGACCTTCCTTCCTTTGCAGCTCCCGTGTCTCCTTGAGAGCGGGACCCCCCACACACACACTCGCCTGCGTGTAAAGCCGAGTAGGGTTTTGGGGGCTGGGGGCCTCCTGTAGCTCCCCGGCCGGAGTCTCCTCTGTCCTCCATGGCGGCGTGCCGGAAGTCAGGCTTTTGGCCAGCGGGATGTCACTTCTGGTGCGTTCCACCGTGGAACGCATGGGGCCGCGGCGGGAAATTCAAAAGGAGAAGCCACGGTTTGCCCTGAAAATGAGGATCCTTCACCAGATAGGTGAAAATTTGGCACTGGATCTCGGTCTCCCCTATAAAAGACCCAGATGAGAAGACTCCATTAAGGTAGGACAGAATACTCTGCTACTATGGAGGGTGCTGTTCCAAAGCCTGCGTCTGCAGAGCCCAGCGCTAACCCGGCCCCAGTAAGTACTAGGTCCTAGGTTATTCCCCACTCTCTTTTGAGCAGGATCCTAAATATATTTTAAATCTCCCCTTTTTTTATTTTTAATTTAGGGAGACAAGGATCCGGCACCGACAGTGGGAGAAAGCACTACAGTTTGCAAATGTGCCATCTGTATAAAAAAGCTGGCTTCAGGGCATAAGAAACCCCTATGCTGGAAATGCACTGACAACATTGTGAAGGAAGAACAGCCTTCCCTTATGGAAGAAGTCAGGGGAATGGTTCGGCAGGAAATACAATCTTCCCTAGCCTCCTTCTCACAAGCCAGAGCTGAAGGTCCATCTCCCCCCAAAAGGAGAAAATATACGGTTAGGGAGACCTCTGATTCAGAATTAGGGTCTATGGAGGAACCGGAAGAAGGGGTCCTAAGTGAAGATCATGAGGAAGATAGGAAATATTACTTTTCGTCTGAGAATATGGAGGAATTGTTGTCGCAGGTGAGAGACACGATGCAGGTGGAAGAGGAGAAGGAAACCCGTACAGTTCAGGATGAAATGTTTGGCGGTCTGAAATCCAAGAAGAAGGTAGTGTTCCCTGTGCATGACAACATTTGGAGTCTTATTTTGGATGAATGGGAGTCACCTGAGAAAAGGCTTAGTATGGCAGGAGAAATGAAGGATAGATTCCCTCTAGATGAAAAGGCGGCTAAGCTATGGATGGAAGTCCCGAAGGTTGATGTACAGGTGGCAAGGGTTGCGAAGAAAACAACCCTTCCCTTTGAAGACTCGTCACAGCTCAAAATCCTATGGATAGGAAGATGGACAGCCTTCTAAGGAAGGCATGGGAAACATCGGCGGCTTCACTGAAGACTAATATCGCTTCAACTTGTGTAGCTCGTTCCATGTTCCTCTGGCTCCAACAACTAGAGGAACATCTCTGGAAAGGTACCACTCAAGAGGACCTCCTAGCATCTCTTCCTTTTCTGCAGAAGGCCACTGGATTCCTAGTGGATGCCTTGGCGGAGTCGGTCAAGATTGCGGCAAGATCGGCAGCATTATCAAATTCTATGAGAAGAGCTCTGTGGTTGAAGATGTGGAGTGGGGACAACGCATCAAAATCTAAGCTTTGTTCCATTCCATTTAAAGGAGAGTATATGTTTGGGGCGGTGCTAGACGAGTTGTTGGAGAAAGCATCCGACAAGAAGAAGTCTCTGCCAGAGCCAAAGAATCCAAAAAGTTTCAGAAAGAGACCATTTCTTCTCCCTCAACAACAACAGCAGCAAGCATTTCAGTACAGAGGCAAGGGTAAAACTGGTCGCTGGAGTTACACAAAAGGGGGAAGAGGTAGGAATATCTTTCAAGGTTCTAGGCAGGACAGACAATGACGCCAAGAAGGTAGGAGGCAGAATTGCGAGCTTCCTTCCTCAATGGCAGCTTATTGATTGGAAAAGGATTTGTCGTGGCAACAGTAGACCAGCCAGAGGCTTACTACCACGTGCCAATTCATCCGGATTACAGAAAATTTCTCAGATTTGCTGTAACTCAGAACCGAGAGGTACTTCATTTTCAATTCAATGTACTCCCCTTCGGCATTTCGTCAGCACCCCGCCTGTTTACAAAGATCATGGCAGAGGTAGTAGGTTTATCTAAGGAAACTGAATATCTGCATCGTCCCATATTTAGACAATTTTTTGGTGATGGTTCCCTCGGTTTCAAGTTTGGAAAGAGACCTCCAGATGACCCTCCAGATCCTGGAATCCTTGGGATGGTTGATAAACTACCAAAAGTCAGATCTGATTCCCTCCACCAGGAAGACCTCCTTGGGAATTCTCCTGGATTCTCAGCAACAAGCCTCTTTTCTGCCAAAAGAGAAGCAGATTCAGTTGAGGTCGAAAGTTTATGCACTAAAGAACCAGAGAGAAGTGTCATTAAGATTCGCCATGTCCGTCCTCGGGTCCATGACCTCATTTATTTAGGCGGTACCTTGGGCTCAAGCGCATTCAAGGGTCCTTCAAAACTACATCCTTTCCTGTTGGGACAGATCTCCAAGTTCCCTCTCCAACAGAATTCATCTGCCAGAGAAGGTGAAAGCATCTTTAAATTGGTGGCTCTGTCCAGGAAATCTGGAGAAAAGTTCAGCATGGATTCAACTTCCCTTGTTATCCGTCAAAACAGACGCAAGCAAAAGAGGATGGGGAGCAGTAGTCTCCCACGTGGCCTTCCAAGGGGTCTGGTCGCAAGAAATAGCAGAGCAGTACTCAAACTTAAGAGAAATGAAAGTGGTGGAAGAAACCCTATGGGCAGCCACTACTGTGCTTCAGGGGTCGAATGTCAGAGTCTACTCGGACAATATGACAACTATAGCCCACTTGAGACATCAGGGAAGTACAAGAAACAGGAGGTTACAGATGATCTCCGAAAGGATCTTCCACTGGGCGGAGCATAATCTACTATCCTTATCGGCTCTGCATCTGAGGGGCTCCGACAGCTATCATGCAGATCTTCTGAGCAGAAAATACATTCATCCAGGGGAGTGGAGCATGAACTCGAAGATATTTCAGATGATTGTTCAAAAGTGGGAATACCCAGATGTGGACCTGTTTGCGAACCAGGAAAACGCAAAAGTAAGAGCCTTTTTCTCTTTGAAACCCGAGGATTCAGCAACAGGGATAGATGCATTCGCTCACCCTTGGAAAGTTGGGCTCGCTAATGCTTTTCCCCTGATTCTGTTAATACCAAGGACTTTACAAAAAATCAGGTCGGAAGGGCTCAAGACTATCCTAATAGCTCCAATGTGGCCAAAAAGAGCATGGTTCGGAACACTGAGCAGTCTAAGAATGGATGATCCATTGATGCTTCCTCGAATCCACGATCTGCTGCATTAGGGCCAGATTTTCCATCCGGCCCCTCAGAATTTGGCTCTAGCAGCTTGGCTTCTGAGACCACCCTCTGAAAAGCCAGAGGCTTCTCAGTACAGGTGATCCAAATGTGGCGCCCTGCTGTGCATTGGTGCCACAGAACCCAGAAGGGTGCATGGATGGATTTCTCCACAAGAGGCCCTCACTAGATACAAACACCTCTACCTTCCAACTCATACCAGCAGAGGGAGCCCAGATAGGGATATATATAGGGAAGGTAGAGCCAGGCAGCTCAGTTGATTAGTGAGTGCTCAGAGTCAGAGCAGAGCAGGCAGGCTGAGAGAGAGCCTGAGAGCGTGCCGACACTCAGATAGCGGTGAAGACGCAGCACGTCAGCTGCCTAGTAGTGAGGGCCCCGAGTGTGGCCGACGGCAAGGAGAAAAAGGGGAGTGAAACCAAGGGGGCAGAGGAGCACAATAAGCTCACCCCATTATATCTACCGGACACCGGATCCGCGCCTACAGGGACCCTTTACACCCAGTGGGGATAACCGGAATCCCAGGAGGACTACAAGTCCCTGACAAACCTGAAGGCTAGACACACACAGGATCAGGAACCACGAAGGCCCCGACGTCCAGGGAAAGTGGTTACCAACCAGAGGTCCTATTTCTGAGCATCTGGTGAAGTAAAAGCAGGACACATAAGCTAGGCCCAGTTGCAGGCTGGCCAGGAGCATACATAGGGACAGACACGGATCAGGAGGCCCTATACCTGCTCCCTGGGGAGAAGTCCAAAAGTGCGCCCTTCATCTGGAGTACCCTGGACCGTACCTAACAGCTGTACCAGTAAAGGAAATGAAGCAAATCCCCTGTCTCTGTCCGTTACTCCTGCTGTGCCATCGCTTTCCCTGCACCACAATGCTCAGCGCAACCTGCATCATTTATACTGCCCTGAGGCCTGCTCCACCTGTGGGGAGCCGTTCCATCTCAAGCTGTCCTGACATCTGCCTCAGAGGACTGTTGCAGCGCTGGTGATCCTCACCAGACACCACAGGTGGCGTCACAACAAATTCCCTACAAATAATTCCATTTGGCACTGACCGCCCTGGGCCAGCCACCGCGATAATCCCCGCAGGCAGTCTTAGGCCCGGCTGCCGGGTGCCCCGCGACACCCCTGGGGGCGAGTCACATACACTGCAGAAAAGCAGAAAACCAGTCACAATTTCCATCTATGGAAAAATCTAGAAAGCTTTCAAGCTATGGTATGAGCCTCGTCCATTAGATCCCTTTCGGCCTGACGTGGCCAGAATCTTGGATTTCCTACAGAACGGTCTGTCTAAAGGATTAAGACCAAGCACGCTGAAGGTCCAAGTCTCGCCTTTAAGTTCCTATTTTAATGCTGATTTGGCCCAAAACAGATGGATTAAGAGGTTCATGATAGCTGCTTCTTGGATTAATCCAACAAGAGCTAAAATAGTTCCACCTTGGGATCTCAACGTAGTTCTTAGAGGCCTAACTATGCGTCCTTTCGAGCCAATAGCCGAGGCACACATAGACAAATTGTCTTGGAAAGCGGCATTGCTTATAGATCTGACTACAGCCAGAAGAGTGAGTGAAATCCAAGCCCTGTCTATCAGAGAGACTTATTGTCGTATTTTGGAGGACAGGATCATCCTCCAGTTGGATCCTTCTTTTCTACCTAAAGTGTCGTCTAATTTTCATATGTCTCAGCCAATAATTCTTCCGTCATTCTGTCAAAATCCATCAAATAGCAAGGAAGAAGAATTCCACGCGTTGGATGTAAGAAGGACTATAATCCGCTATTTGAGGCAGACTGAAACCTGGAGGAAGGATCAGAACCTATTTGTCCAATATGGAAGCCCCAATAAAGGAAAGAAAATTGCAAAAATATGCTAGCAAATTGGATTAAGAAAGCAATTTGTGAAACATACATAGTTCAAGATTTGCCTCCTCTGAAATCCTTGAAAGCTCTTTCTACTAGAGCTATGTGGGTCTCCTGGGCGGAAAAAGCTAGTGCATCCATTGAGCAGATTTGCAGGGCAGCTACATGGTCGTCTGTCCATACCTTTGCTAAACATTATAGACTAGATGTAATATCTAATAGAGACTTAGCATTTGGAAGGAAAGTCCTTCAGGCTGTTGTCGCTCCCTAAAATTCATTCTTTGGTATTACTCCAGGTGTGCTGTCATGGAGGGGATTGGAGAAAATAGAATTAGACTTACCAGTAATTCGGTTTCTAAGACCCTCCACAACAGCATGGGTAGTTCCCTCCATTTCTTTGATTGGAAAAATCCTTAGTGTTAATAAATATTTAGAGCATTCATACTGTGTGGTCCTTTGAAAACACTGGGGATTGTAGCAGGGAGGGGCTATTTAACATCTTGTTTTCCTGTCCCTAATTAGGATGGGGAGGCTACCTCCAGGTGTGCTGTCGTGGAGGGTCTTAGAAACAGAATTACCGGTAAGTCTAATTCTATTTTTTTTTTTTAACCATTTTTATTCTTTTTTTCAACTATTAACTTGGTCACACTATATAAATACATGCCGGTTGCAAGGATTTATATAGTGTGACCAAGTTGTCAAGCACTTTCCAAGTGATGCTAAAATCGCTTGGAAAGCGGTTGACAACCCGCATGCGGACATGCATGTGAAAAATGCTTCACTTACGTTTGTCTCTGGCAGGAAAAACGCATGTAAAATCTGCATGCGTTTTTTCTGCCAGGGAGATGCAGAAACACTCAGGAAAAATCCGGAGCATTTCTGCATCGTGGGCATGTGGCGCCCCTGAGGGTTCAGTCGCCACAGAGGTACTGCACCTCACCCAGAGGTGTGGTGTCTCCCTTCACTCAGGTAAGATGGGAGTGCTGCAGAGAACCCCCCAAAACACCTGCATCCAACATTACACTGCTTCAGACCGGCTGGAAGGGCAACATGCAGAGCGCAGCTGCTGAGCCCTGTCCCTGGCTGGAGTGGGGGAAACCCAAAGGTAGGGGGAACCAGTAGTGGGTGTGGGTGGAGGAAGCAGTTAGAAGGAGCACACAGTAGGTATATAATGGGAAGCAATCTTAGGGTGGCAGTTCAGAACAGAATGGTCAGTCAGTACAGTACAGACGGTCAGTGAGGACTGTCTGGGAGCAGAGGCTCAGCAGGAGCTCTGCTCCACAAGAAGGGCCCGGGATAGAGGCCCCGGAGGGGAGAAGGGAGTAGGCTCCATTCTAAGAAGGGATCCCAGGGGTACGGCGCGTGCAGGACAGCACCCATACGCCCCGCATCTGTCAGAAGACAGAGGGATCGGTTGCCCCATTCTAATCTCCAGGGGGTCAGGTTGGTCCCGGATCCGACGTACAGGAAGGACTTCAGCATACCCGAGCGGGATTGAGAGTGGGCAGCGCAGGGCAGCAGGGAGAAGGACCTAGTGTGAAGACGGTCAAAGTAGGAACACGAGAAAGTGGGGTTCTGCCAAGCATTCCTAAACTTCCTGAGGAAGGATTGAACCCCTGCCAGGGTGAACACGGCGCAACGTGGGAGGCCTTCACCTGTAACTTGCACTTTTGTGTTTCCTGAAGAACTGTGAATTAAAATCTTGGACGACTGCACTGAGTTGCCTCCGTCTATTCCTTCACTGGTGCCATTTCCCTCCCTGCACTACAACGCCCAGCGCACCCTCCATCTATTTACACTGCCCTGAGGCCCGCTCCACCTGTGGGGAGCCGTTCCATCTCTAGCTGCCCTAACATCTGCCTCAGAGGACTGTTGCAGCGCTGGTGATCCTCACCAGACACCACAGGTGGCTTCACGACAAATCCTATAAATAATCCCTTTTGCACTGACCGCCCCGGGCCAGCCACCGTGATATTCCCCAAAGCAGCCATACGGCCCGGCTGCCGTGTGCCCCGCGGCCCAGGGGGCAGCGAGTCACCACTTGGCGTCACGAACAGGATACGTGACCAGCCTGCCATCTGCGGGTAATGTGCGCCTAAAGAAGTGTTTTCTGCCTTGAATGTGGCGCCCGCCCAGAAGAACGGGCGCCATTATGTGCGTGCTAAAGAACAACAGAATGGAACCTCCCGTCATGGGCCGGGTCCCAGAATGGCTCCAAAAGCAGGCCCTGCCCCTTGCAACACTGACTGTCCGCATAGATGTGTCCGTCAAAGCGGGGAGGCCGACACAGGGAGGGCCCGACAGCAAAGTGCCATGGGACCGCCCCCGAAAGAGGAGAGGCGGTGGAGAGAAGCTGCGTAAAGACCGGGAGGTGTCAGGCCGAGCTGACGCAGTCGCGGGAGCAGGTCGGAGTGATGTCCCTGTCCCAAATGCGGCTGGCGCTGCTCCATCCCTGGTCCCCCTGCAGCCTGAGGCTGATGACCAGGCTGGGTCAGCCTGCAGAAACCAGGGGTTCCCCCGGAGGGGGCCCCACTGTTAAACTGTTTTAGTTAACTGGACTGTACATAAGTTGCCCGGAAGGGTGCAGTTGACTTCATGTTTGCTACCCAGTTACCCGTCAGGGTACAGAGACTGACAGGCTGAGGACTGTGAGAAGCCGGACGTTGACATTGTACATAGTTTAGCACTTCTTAAAGTGCATCCTATTGGTTTTATAATTACAAATATACCTCAGAACAAAAACCCGTTTGGCGTGGCGGAAGACGAGGTCCAGGATTGGATCGTCTATGCCCTGCAGCCATGCCCAGGGCCTATGTTGAGGGTTTGTGGACGGGTCCCTCATGCTGCTACTGTTGCATCCTGGTGCTGGAACTGTCTTGAAAATTGTTTTATATGACAATACTCTTATGATGTTTTATAATGTAACCAGTAACGTTAAAAGAAATGTGCCTCCCATAAAGGGAAGAAATGTTGTTTTATGGTCAAATATGCTGATGCATCTTAAAAATTTTGCATGTCAGTTATGCCTGGTTTTGCTCTGTTCCAGCCCGCGGACGTGCTGTGTTTTACCGGGGGGGGGGAATGTGGCGCCCCTGAGTGTTCAGTCGCCACAGTGGTACTGCACCTCACCCGGAGGTGTGGTGTCTCCCTTCACTCAGGTAAGATGGGAGTGCTGCACAGAACCCCCCAAAACACCTGCATCCAACATGCAGAGTGCAGCTGCTGAGCCCTGTCCCTGGCTGGAGTGGGGGGAACCCAAAGGTAGGGGGAACCAGTAGTGGGTGTGGGTGGAGGAAGCCGTTAGAGGGAGCACTTATACAGTAGGTATATAATGGGAAGCCATCTTAGGGTGGCAGTTCAGAACAGAATGGTCAGTCAGTCTACCATTGGGCCCTATAAGACGTTCTTCATCTCCCGTTGCAGTGGGGTTTTTATTTGTCAAAAAAAAAGACTGGGGGTTGCGCCCCCGCCTTGATTTTCGTGAGTTTAATCGGATCACGGTCTGGGATGCATATCCTCTCCCTCTCATCCCCGACCTCTTTAGAAAAAAATTTGGCTCCTACGATTTGATTAAACTAGACCTCAGGGGGGCTTATAATTAGTGTTGAGCCACCCCCGTAGTGTTCGGGTTCGGTTCGTCGAACACCGGGATGTTCGAGGAACTGTTCGTCGAACTGTTCGTCGAACACCTTAGAACACCGTCGAACACCGTTAAAACCAATGGCAGGCAAACAAAAACACATAGAAACACATAGAAAACACCTTCAAAGGTGTCCAAAAGCTGACAAACTGCTCAGAAGACGCTTTCTTTAAAAAAGCCGGCCGGCAATTCAGCAGCGGCATACACCGGTACCCGACAATTTAGACAAGAAGGAATAGAGCCTCACACATAGATTAGATAGATAGAAACATGTCAGTCACATATATATGAAGTACAGTGACAGTGTTGCTTACTGTACTTGTCATTTAGTGTAAAGGATTTATTAAAAAATATAATAGTGTTTTCATGCACTGTCTCTTTAAAAAAGCCGGCCGGCAATTCAGCATCTGTACCCAACAATTTATAACAGACAGAATAGAGCTTCACACATAGATTAGATAGATAGAAACATGTCAGTCACATATATATGAAGTACAGTGACAATGTTGCTTACTGTACTTGTCATTTAGTGTAAAGGATTTATTAAAAAAAATAATAGTGTTTTCATGCACTGTCTCTTTAAAAAAGCCGGCCGGCAATTCAGCATCTGTACCCAACAATTTATAACAGACAGAATAGAGCCTCACACATAGATTAGATAGATAGAAACATGTCAGTCACATATATATGAAGTACAGTGATAGTGTTGGTTACTGTACTTGTCATTTAGTATTAAAATAAAGGATTTATTATTAAAAAAAATTGGCGTGGGGTTCCCCTTAATTTTAGTCTCTAGCGGAGGTTAAGCAGACAGCTGGGGCAGATGTTTGAAGCCTGGGAAGGGGGTAATACCCACGGAGCTTCCCAGGCTACTAATATCAGCCCCCAGCTGAATACATAGCCTTTACTAGCTATTAAAATGGGGGACCCCCCCAAAAAAATGACGTGGGGTCCCCCCTAATTTAATAGCTAGCAAAGGCTAGTGTCACGGGTGTGTTGCCACGAAGATCGTCACGAGTACACAGCCTGACTTCTCGCAGCTGACTTGTTGGTGCTTTGTGTTTTCTCGGCAGTGTAGGAGTTAATTCTCTCTCTCTCTGGGCTAGCTGAGGTCCAGCCTCGCCCAGCTGCAATCAATGCTTCTTTAGTGAGACTCCTTTATATTCCTGCAGGTCTGTTTGGGAGGTGTCGGTGAAAGCTTTTCATTCAGACTTACAGAGCGGATCGTGGTGTTTGGAGTTGCTGAGATAAGTGTATTTGGAAGTGTTTTTTCCCTTTCCTCGCTTTATCATTTATCTCCTTTCCCGTTGGTGTTCCCTCTGTTGTAGTTGTGTAGAAGTTGTATGCAAGGTGGTTTTGGTTTTTCCCTTGTACTGTCTCGTTCGTCTAAATACTGTGTGTGGGCATATTATTTCTGGTTCCCAATTGTTGTGATCGGGGTCCTTCTCAGGACTAGATTACTTAGGTGCAGGGATCCTCAGGAGGTAGGGGTTACGCTGGCGGCCTGGACCTCTGTACCTTTAACAGTACCTCCAGGGTGAGGGATTAGTCAGGGCCCCAGCTTAGGGTCAGCTTAGGCCCCCTACCTCCAGTATTCTGTGACAGTGTGACATTTTCACCGACCCACTTAGTTTTTCTCCAGCTACCATGGATCCAGTAGCCGGTCTAGCTCGGCAGTTGCAGAGTTTGTCCATGGGGCTGGCGGACGTTAGGTCCAAGGTTTTGCATCCTCTGGAGCAAGCCGGACCAGAACCTAAAGTAGCTCTCCCTGACAGGTTCACTGGGGGGCGGGACAAGTTTTTTGTTTTCCGGGAGGCATGCAAATTGTACTTTCGGCTGCGGCCTCGGTCATCGGGCAGTGAAGAACAAAGGGTGGGAATTGTCATCTCGCTCCTACAAGGGGACCCACAATCTTGGGCGTTCTCTCTTCCCCCAAGCTCCCCGGTTCTCCAGTCAGTGGATAGGTTTTTCGCTGCTCTGGGACTCGTATATGATGACCCAGATCGGATCTCCCTTGCTGAGTCTAAGTTACGTAGGATTCAGCAGGGAGATCGTCCGGCGGAGGAATTCTGTTCGGAGTTCCGTAGGTGGGCCACGGACACCCAGTGGAATGACCCGGCTCTTAGGAGCCAGTTTTGTCATGGTTTATCCGACAAATTACAGGATGTGTTGGCACAGTATGACTCTCCCGCGTCACTGGAAGCCGCTATGGCCCTTGCTATTCGCGTTGACAGACGGCTTCGGGAGAGGTGCGGGATAACTCTACCCCCTGTAATGTCTCCACCTCCTACAAGGTCCCCTCATATGGTGGTTCCCCTGGTCAGTCCGGAGGAGCCTATGCAATTAGGAGGGACATCATTTCGGGGAAGGGGACCGGTGGTGCGCCATAAGACAGGAAGGTGTTTCCTCTGCGGGAAAAAGGGACATTTTATTGGGGGGTGTCCATCCCGTCCCTTGCAGAGTAAAGAGTCGTCGAAAAAACTGTTGATCCCAGGTTGTGTGGTGGACGGCAATCTGGGAGTAGGTATTTCGTCCCTAGGTTCGTCTCAGTTTCTCGTACCGGCGGAGGTGGTGGTGGGTACGAGAACTGAGAGGATATCTGTTCTTCTGGATAGTGGGGCCGGGGCTAATCTGGTTGATGCTCGGTTTGCCCGGGTTCAAGGTATGCGATTGAGTGAGTTGGCTAAACCCATCCCCATATTCTCGATCGATGCCAGGCCTCTCGGTCAGGGAAGTTTTTTGCAAGCTGTGCATGGCGTAAAACTTCAAGTGGGGGCAATACATAAAGAACTGTTGTCTTGCTACGTGTTGGAGGGTTTTCCCACTCCTATAGTGTTGGGCCTTCCTTGGTTAGCTAAGCATAACCCGGTTATTAATTGGCAAACCAGAGAGATAAGCCAATGGAGTAAATTCTGTAATAAAAACTGCATGAACACGGTCATCGGTGCGGTTACTCCTTGGGTCTTACCTCCATTTCTGGCGGACTTTGAGGATGTATTCTCGGAGAATGGGTGTCAGGAACTACCTCCTCATCGCGAGTATGACTGTTCTGTAAAACTGCTCCCTGAGGCCAAGTTACCTAAAGCTAGGTTGTATAACCTTTCTGGTCCTGAGAGGCAGGCCATGAAGGATTATATTTCTGAAAGTCTGGCTAAGGGGCATATTAGACCTTCATCTTCACCGGTGGCCGCGGGGTTCTTCTTTGTTAAGAAGAAAGATGGAGGCCTACGCCCTTGCCTGGATTTCCGTGAACTTAATCGGATTACGGTCCGAGATCCGTATCCGCTCCCACTTATTCCCGATCTCTTTAATCAGATCGTGGGCGCCAAATGGTTCTCTAAGTTGGATCTCAGGGGGGCGTACAATCTGATTAGGATGAAGGAGGGGGATGAGTGGAAGACGGCTTTTAACACTCCGGAGGGGCATTATGAGAACCTTGTCATGCCATTCGGTCTGACTAATGCCCCGGCGGTGTTTCAACACTTTGTTAATGATATTTTTCGCCACCTGGTGGGACAGTTTGTTGTCATATATCTGGATGATATCTTAATTTACTCGCCGGATCTGGTGTCTCATCAGGAGCACGTTAGACAGGTGTTACAGATCTTGCGGGATAATAAACTGTATGCCAAGTGGGAAAAGTGTGTGTTCGCCGTACAGGAACTCCAGTTTTTAGGCTTCCTGGTTTCAGCGTCCGGTTTTCGTATGGACCCTGGGAAAGTGCGGGCAGTTCTTGAGTGGGATCGGCCGGAGAATCTTAAGGCACTACAACGTTTCCTGGGGTTTGCTAACTATTACCGGAAGTTCATTCGTAATTTCTCGTCCATGGTTAAGCCTCTCACAGACATGACTAAAAAGGGGACGGATTTTTCTAGGTGGTCTGACAAGGCTTGTCAAGCATTCTCCTCCTTGAAAAAATGTTTTGCCTCGGCACCTATACTCATTCAACCTGATGCGTCTCAGCCATTCTTTGTAGAGGTAGACGCTTCCGAGGTAGGGGTGGGAGCAGTATTGTCACAGGGTTCGTCCCCTGGTAAGTGGCATCCGTGCGCCTTTTTCTCTAAAAAATTGTCGTCCGCTGAGAGGAATTACGATGTCGGCAATAGGGAACTCTTGGCCATTAAGTTAGCTTTTGAGGAGTGGCGCCATTTTTTGGAGGGGGCAGTTCATCCGGTCACCGTCATCACCGATCACAAGAACCTGCTATATCTGGAGTCCGCTAAACGTCTGAATCCCAGACAAGCTAGGTGGTCATTGTTTTTTACCAGGTTTAATTTCGTCGTTACATATCGTCCTGGGTCTAAAAATGTAAAGGCGGATGCCTTATCTCGTAGTTTCCCTGGGGCCGGGAATACGGACGACCCGATTCCTATTCTTCAGGAGGGGGTGGTGGTTTCGGCAGTATGCTCTGAGCTGGAGGAGGAGATATTGGAGGCTCAGGGGGACGCCCCTGTTGGACCTCCGGGGAGACTGTTCGTTCCAGATCAGTTGCGACAAAAGGTGATCGAGGCACACCATAACTCAGTTTTTGCAGGACACCCGGGGAGTAAAGCAACTGTGGATCTCCTCTCGCGTCGGTTTTGGTGGCCTAACTTACATAAAGAGGTGGTAACTTTTGTCGCGTCCTGTGGGGTTTGTGCGCGCTCTAAGACCTCACATACCCGTCCGTCTGGGGCCCTTTTACCTTTGAAGATCCCGGAGCGTCCTTGGACTCATCTGTCTATGGACTTTATTACGGACCTCCCTCCGTCTTCGGGTAAAACGGTCATACTCGTTGTAGTGGACAGGTTCAGCAAGATGGCACATTTCATCGCTCTTCCGGCTCTCCCTAATGCTAAAACTCTTGCGCAGGTGTTCATTGGGGAGATTGTGAGGCTTCACGGGGTACCCTCCGAGGTGGTGTCTGATCGGGGGTCTCAGTTTGTGTCCAAGTTCTGGAGGGCGTTTTGTGCACGGCGGGGGATGCATTTGTCATTCTCGTCGGCTTTTCATCCTCAGACCAATGGTCAGACGGAACGTATGAACCAGAGCTTGGAGACATATCTTCGGTGTTTTGTGTCAGAGAACCAGGAGGACTGGGCTTCTTTCCTACCTCTGGCAGAGTTTGCTCTCAATAATAGGCGGAGCGAGTCCACTGGTAAGTCCCCGTTTTTTGGGGCATATGGTTTTCACCCCCAGTTTTGTACTTTCAGTAGGGGGGGCTCTTCGGGGGTTCCGGAGGAGGAACGATTTTCCTCATCTCTCGCTTCAGTATGGAGAGGGGTGCTGAAGAATCTGAATACTATGGGGAACCGATACAAACGTATGGCTGATAGGAGGAGAGTGTCTGGTCCGGACCTAAGTGTGAACGATCAGGTATGGTTGTCTACCAGGAATATTAAACTTAAGGTTCCCTCCTGGAAACTGGGTCCCAGGTTCATCGGGCCGTACAGAATCAGTTCTGTTATTAATCCGGTGGCATTCCGTCTTGACCTCCCCCCTACGTTTAAAATTCACAACGTGTTTCACAGATCATTGCTTAAGAGGTATGTGGCGCCGGTGGTACCGTCACCTTTACCTCCCCCTCCTGTGGTTGTCAATGGTAACTTGGAGTTCCAGGTATCGAGGGTCATTGATTCACGCTTTAATCGCCGGTCCCTTCAGTACTTGGTTCATTGGAAGGGGTATGGTCCTGAGGAGAGGATGTGGGTTCCTGCGTCGGATATTAACGCAGACCGATTAGTTCGGGCCTTCCACACGACTCACCCGGATAAACCTGGCCCTGAGGGTCCGGAGGCCCCTCGTAGAAGGGGGGGTACTGTCACGGGTGTGTTGCCACGAAGATCGTCACGAGTACACAGCCTGACTTCTCGCAGCTGACTTGTTGGTGCTTTGTGTTTTCTCGGCAGTGTAGGAGTTAATTCTCTCTCTCTCTGGGCTAGCTGAGGTCCAGCCTCGCCCAGCTGCAATCAATGCTTCTTTAGTGAGACTCCTTTATATTCCTGCAGGTCTGTTTGGGAGGTGTCGGTGAAAGCTTTTCATTCAGACTTACAGAGCGGATCGTGGTGTTTGGAGTTGCTGAGATAAGTGTATTTGGAAGTGTTTTTTCCCTTTCCTCGCTTTATCATTTATCTCCTTTCCCGTTGGTGTTCCCTCTGTTGTAGTTGTGTAGAAGTTGTATGCAAGGTGGTTTTGGTTTTTCCCTTGTACTGTCTCGTTCGTCTAAATACTGTGTGTGGGCATATTATTTCTGGTTCCCAATTGTTGTGATCGGGGTCCTTCTCAGGACTAGATTACTTAGGTGCAGGGATCCTCAGGAGGTAGGGGTTACGCTGGCGGCCTGGACCTCTGTACCTTTAACAGTACCTCCAGGGTGAGGGATTAGTCAGGGCCCCAGCTTAGGGTCAGCTTAGGCCCCCTACCTCCAGTATTCTGTGACAGTGTGACAGCTAGGCAGACAGCTGGGGGCTGATATTAATAGCCCAGGAAGGGAGCCATGAATATTTGCCCCCTCCCAGGCTAGAAACACCAGCCGTCAGCCGCCCCAGAAATGGCGCATTCATAGGATGCGCCAATTCTGGCACTTAGCCTCGCTCTTCCACGCTGCCCTGTAGCGGTGGCAGGGGGTAATAGGGCTGGGGTTGATATCAGCTTATAATGCCAGCTGACATCAAGCCCAGGTTAGTAATAGAGAGGCGTCTATAAGACACCCCCATTACTAACCCCATAGTCAAAGTTAAAAGAAAACACAAACACCCAGAATAAAGTCCTTTAATTGAAATAAAGACACAATCCTTTATTGTTCTAAATTAAACCATACTTACCATCACGCCCATTCCAGCTGAAGCCAACGATCTCCTGCAATAAAAGAAAAATAATAAAGCAACATCATCCTTACCTTTCCATGGTTCCCACGACAGCTTCAGCTCTGCTACATCGAGATGACAGGCTGGACCGCAGCAGAACGCCGCCATCCAGCCTGTCATCCCGCAGACACTGAGAAGAGCAGGCTTGCTTGCGCTCTGCAGTGTCTGGCTGTGACGGCATAAAGATGAGACGAGTTCATGTCCAATGAACTCGGCGCACCTCATGCACGTCACTGACAGCGTGGGAAAATTCTCACACTGAAGCGCTGAGTGCAGGAGAATTCTCCCACGCTGTCAGTGACGTGCATAAGGTGAGCTCATGTCCAATGAACTCAGCTCACCTCCTGCACGTCACTGACAGCGTGGGAGAATTCTCCTGCACTCAGCGCTTCAGTGTGAGAATTCTCCCACGCTGAAGCGCTGAGTGCAGGAGAATTTTCCCACGCTGTCAGTGACGTGCATGAGGTGAGCCGAGTTCATTGGACATTAACTCGGCTCATCTGGATGCCCTCACAGAGAGACACTGTGGAGCGCACTTCTCAGTGTCTGCGGGATGACAGGGTGGATGGCAGCGTTCTGCTGCGGTCCAGCCTGTCATCTCGATGTAGCAGAGCTGAAGCTGTCGTGGGAACCATGGAAAGGTAAGGATGATGTTGCTTTATTATTTTTCTTTTATTTCAGGAGATCGTTGGCTTCAGCTGGAATGGGCGTGACGGTAAGTATGGTTTAATTTAGAACAATAAAGAATTGTGTGTTTATTTCAATTAAAGGACTTTTTTCTGGGTGTTGTGTTTTTTTTAAATACTTTACTAGAAATTCATGGTGGTCATGTCTAATATTGGCGTGACCCCATGAATTTTGGGCTTAGGGCCAGCTGATAATGCCAAGCTGGCCCTAACCCCTTTATTACCCAGTGAGCCACCGCACCAGGGCCCTGGATGAGTTGGGTACAGCGCCAGAAGATGGCGCTTCTATGAACGCGCCATTTTCCGGGGTGGCTGCGGACTGCAATTTGCAGCGGGGGTGGCCCAGAAAGCTTGGGCCTCCCTGCGCTGCGGATTCCAGCCCCCAGCTGCCTAGTTGTACCTGGCTGGACACAAAAACAGGGCGAAGCCCCACGTCAATTTTCTTTAAATTATTTCATGAAATAATTAAGAAAAAAAGGGCTTCCCTATATTGTTGTGTCCGGCCAGGTACAAATAGGCAGCTGGTGGTTGGGGGCAGCCCGTTCCTGCCTGCTGCACCTGACTGGACACAAATATAGTGCGAAGCCCCACGTCAATTTTTTTTTAATTATTTCATGAATTTCCTGAAATAATTTAAAAAAATTGAAGTGGGGCTTCGCACTATATTTGTGTCCAGCCAGGTACAGCAGGCAGGAATGGGCTGCCCCCAACCACCAGCTGCCTATTTGTACCTGGCCGGACACAACAATATAGGGAAGGCCTTTTTTTCTTAATTATTTCATGAATTTCATGAAATAATTAAAAAAAAAATACGTGGGGCTTCGCCCTATTTTTGTGTCCAGCCAGGTACAACTAGGCAGCTGGGGGCTGGAATCTGCAGCGCAGGGAGGCCCAAGCTTTCTGGGCCCCCCCCGCTGCAAATTGCAGTCCGCAGCCACCCCGGAAAATGGCGCGTTCATAGAAGCGCCATCTTCTGGCGCTGTACCCAACTCATCCAGGGCCCTGGTGCGGTGGCTCACTGGGTAATAAAGGGGTTAGGGCCAGCTTGGTATTATCAGCTGGCCCCAAGCCCAAAATTCATGGGGTCACGCCAGTATTAGACATGACCGCCATGAATTTCTAGTAAAGTATTTAAAAAAAACACAAACACCCAGAATAAAGTCCTTTAATTGAAATAAACACACAATTCTTTATTGTTCTAAATTAAACTATACTTACCATCACGCCCATTCCAGCTGAAGCCAACGATCTCCTGCAATAAAAGAAAAATAATAAACCAACCTCATCCTTACCTTTCCATGGTTCCCACGACAGCTTCAGCTCTGCTACATCGAGATGACAGGCTGGACCGCAGCAGAACGCTGCCATCCAGCCTGTCATGCCGCAGACACTGAGAAGAGCAGGCATGCTTGCGCTCCTCAGTGTCTCTCTGTGACGGCATCCAGATGAGCCGAGGTCATGTCCAATGAACTCAGCTCACCTCATGCACGTCACTGACAGCGTGGGAAAATTCTCACGCTGAAGTGCTGAGTGCAGGAGAATTCTCCCACGCTGTCAGTGACGTGCATGAGGTGAGCTCATGTCCAATGAACTCAGCTCACCTCATGCACCTCACTGACAGCGTGGGAAAATTCTCCTGCACTCAGCGCTTCAGCGTGAGAATTCTCCCACGCTGTAAGTGACGTGCATGAGGTGAGCCGAGTTCATTGGACATGACCTCGGCTCATCTTTATGCCGTCACAGAGAGACAATGTGGAGCGCAAGCAAGCCTGCTCTTCTCAGTGTCTGCGGGATGACAGGCTGGATGGCAGCGTTCTGCTGCAGTCCAGCCTGTCATCTCGATGTAGCAGAGCTGAAGCTGTCGTGGGAACCATGGAAAGGTAAGGATGATGTTGCTTTATTATTTTTCTTTTATTGCAGGAGATCGTTGGCTTCAGCTGGAATGGGCGTGATGGTAAGTATGGTTTAATTTAGAACAATAAAGGATTGTGTCTTTATTTCAATTAAAGGACTTTATTCTGGGTGTTTGTGTTTTCTTTTAACTTTGACTATGGGGTTAGTAATGGGGGTGTCTTATAGATGCCTCTCCATTACTAACCTGGGCTTGATGTCAGCTGGCATTATAAGCTGACATCAACCCCAGCCCTATTACCCCCTGCCACCGCTACAGGGCAGCGTGGAAGAGCGAGGCTAAGTGCCAGAATTGGCGCATCCTATGAATGCGCCATTTCTGGGGCGGCTGACGGCTGGTGTTTCTAGCCTGGGAGGGGGCCAATATTCATGGCTCCCTTCCTGGGCTATTAATATCAGCCCCCAGCTGTCTGCCTAGCCTTTGCTAGCTATTAAATTAGGGGGGACCCCACGTCATTTTTTTCGGGGGGTCCCCCATTTTAATAGCTAGTAAAGGCTATGTATTCAGCTGGGGGCTGATATTAGTAGCCTGGGAAGCTCCGTGGGTATTACCCCCTTCCCAGGCTTCAAACATCTGCCCCAGCTGTCTGCTTAACCTCCGCTAGAGCCTAAAATTAAGGGGAACCCCACGCCAATTTTTTTAATAATAAATCCTTTATTTTAATACTAAATGACAAGTACAGTAACCAACACTATCACTGTACTTCATATATATGTGACTGACATGTTTCTATCTATCTAATCTATGTGTGAAGCTCTATTCTGTCTGTTATAAATTGTTGGGTACAGATGCTGAATTGCCGGCCGGCTTTCTTAAAGAGACGGTGCATGAAAACACTATTATTTTTCTTAATAAATCCTTTACACTAAATGACAAGTACAGTAAGCAACACTGTCACTGTACTTCATATATATGTGACTGACATGTTTCTATCTATCTAATCTATGTGTGATTCTCTATTCCTTCTATTCTAAATTGTTGGGTACAGATGCTGAATTGCCGGCCGGCTTTTTTAAAGAGACGGTGCATGAAAACACTATTATTTTTTTTGATAAATCCTTTACACTAAATGACAAGTACAGTAAGCAACACTGTCACTGTACTTCATATATATGTGACTGACATGTTTCTATCTATCTAATCTATGTGTGATTCTCTATTCCTTCTATTCTAAATTGTCGGGTACCGCTGCTGAATTGCCGGCCGGCTTTTTTAAAGAGACGGTGCATGAAAACACTATTATTTTTTTTGATAAATCCTTTACGCTAAATGACAAGTACAGTAAGCAGCACTTTCACTGTACTTCGTATATATGTGGCTGACATGTTTATATCTATCTAATCTATGTGTGAAGCTCTATTCTTTCGGTTCTAAATTGTCGGGTACCGGTGTATGCCGCTGCTGAATTGCCGGCTTTTCATGTTTCACTGTTGGCACTGTTCCCATCGATTTGGGCAATCACTGTAATGCCACAACCACCATGGCTGTGGCATTACAGTGAGTGGCAGACAATCCCTGCATGATTGGTGCTCTAAATAGCACCAGACATGCAGGACAAGCTTTTGGTGCACGAACAGTTATCGAACATAACCTCGAACAGCCGAATTTTTTGCAAATCGTTCAGGTTCGTCGAACAACTCGAACACCGCCCAAAACAGCTCGAATTTGAGATTGGCGACCAGTTCTAGTCGAACACCGCTCATCTCTACTTATAATCTCATTCACATTGAGGAGATGAGTGGAAGATGGCCTTCAATACTCCTGAGGGGCACTATGAAAAGCTTGTGATGGCATTTGGGTTGACTAATGCTCCCGCTTTCTTTCAACACTGTTAGTGACATTTTTAGTCATCTGGCAGGTAGATCACAACAAACCAATCTTGATGACATATTAATTTACTTACCTCCAGTCACATCAGGTACATATCAGGCAGGTCTTACAGATACTCAAAGATAATAAATTATTTGTCAAACCAGAGAAATGTATGTTCTCCATTCAGGGTTAGTTCTTAACATTCACCGTTTTTGCATGGATCTGGCCAAAGTCCGGACGGTACTGGATTGGTATTATATTCAAGACTTAAAGGCATTACAAAGTTTTTTGGGTTTCGCCAGCTACTACTGTAAGTTCATCAAAAACTTTTCGGTAGTGGCCAAACCTCTGATGGACGATTTTGCCAAATAGAAAAAAAAAATTAAGATTTTATTATTTTACTTTCCATTCTTGTAGCTAAACACAATCCAGCTAAGTTTAAAATTGAAATGAAGCCCCTGTACCCCCCTCTCTAGGTGCTTCTGTACCAAGTCTTCCCTGGTCCAGGATGGTCTCTATATCACAGGCTCCAGCAATAACCTATTGACACATGATTGTGGCAGCCCTCACGTGCTGATATATCACAGTGCCAATAGAAGTGGGAAGCGGCACAGAAATCACAAAATAAAGGCAGTGTTTGTGGTAATGCAAGAATCTAGCAAGCAGAGTAATCCACACGTCATACAACAGCCCAACATGGATGATGAAAAGCTGCGTCTTCAGGCATCTGTGTAAGAACATCACATTTTTGTTTTCCTTCCAGAATAAGCACCAAATGGAATAGCTGAATGCCAGGATACGGAGACCGGCGGGGGACAGGGAAGCGCTGTCCGCTGGATTTTGTGCTGGTTTCACAAGCGGTCACCCTGCAGTTTTCTCCGGATAATGCTGTGGAGACTTTTCACAACACATCTAATAATTGTGAACCTTCCACTCACATGTTTATTATCTTGTCCGCTGGTCAGACTGGGGGGGATGAAAGCTGGACAAGGGATGAAGAATGATCCTTATTACATATAATGGGTGCACTGAGCGATTGTGAAAAGTCGCAGAGGACTGAGAGCAGAAGGGCAGAGGGTTTCCTCTTCCTCACAGGGACCAGCACAGAAGCCGGAGCAGAAGGGCAGAGGGTTTCCTCTTCCTCACAAGGACCAGCACAGAAGCCGGAGCAGAAGGGGAGACAAGGGCTGAGCCACTTACACAGACAGAAAGCTGAGGAGAGGAGGACATGTTATTACTCCAGGATCCACTCCATTCATTCCCTATGTGGCATTCAAGTGCTGAGCTCGGCTTTTCCGGAGCCCCATAGAGAATGAATGGAGCAGCAGTTGATCCCTGACTTTCCACTCCTTCCCGATCAGACGATGGCTCGCAGCGGTCAGACCCCACGATCAGTAAGTGATCACCGAGCCTGTGGATAAGTGATAACTTGTTTTCTACAGACATCCCCTTTAAGTAATGGAGCATGCCAGCAGAGAAGGTGGGAGGAGGCGCTGGTTACAGGGGAAACTTTACCTCTGGAGGCCGCATTTAGGGCATGTGAGGGGTGGACACTTCCCATATTCATCATTACTGAACCCCCGCTCTGTGCGGCTCTTATCTGAGCTGCAGGAGACGCAGCAGTTACTAATCAGCCGCTCTCTGTTCACTTGCAGCCGTCCGAGCTCTGCTGTGCCTGTTAGGGGTGAAGTTCGGGTCCTTCGAGGCATCTACTATGCAGCCTGCACAGCAGATCACAGCCCGAGCACAGCGTCTCCGGGTAAATCTCCACCTTGTGAGTTGCTTCTTGTGCAGCAGCCCCATGCAAGTTGCTCTGCTCTCCTCGGCCAGCTCCTGCTGAATACTGAGCTCCTCTGCCCAATCTAGGAGCTCAATAGCCCTGATCACGTCAGTGGTAGCCCAACGCTGCTGGATCAGATTTACAAATGGCAAACTAATCAGCCCTAGGTATTTCTAATATGTGCAGAGCAGGCGACATAAGTCTGACCGGTGTCCTCATAGACCTTTCCTCAGCCGGGGTCTAATAGGAGCAGTAAAATGGCCATCATGGGGTCCATTGTTAGATCTCAGCTGCCATAGAAACACATTGGCACCATGATCATGCTTCCCTCTCCTGTCTAAAGTGCCTAAATGCTGTGGAAGCCCCCTACTGTGTCATACAATGGATTAAGCTGCCAGGATCAAGGTTGGCTCCAGTGTGGGCAGCTGAGGCAGGAGCAGGACTGTGTTACACAGCCACACTTCTGCCGCAGATCTTGTAAGGACCTGCCTGATGATAATGTGTCCTATAGAGCAGGTCTTGGTACCGGACTGCCCTGTACATATTTACCACTAGCTGGGAACCAGTTACTTACAAGGTCTAGTTTCGAATGTGTTTCCAGGATCTGTAGTTATCAGCATTTTATCCTTAAGGCCGAGTTATAATATCACTGTAACACTCTCGCCCTGTACCTGTATACCTGCCCTGTGTGCTGCACAAAAGTATATAACAAAATGTGTGTACACAGATATCTCCTGAATGGTATTACTGCTAGATCTCCTGTACATAGAAATATGAGGCTCTTAGCGCACATTTTGAGCAAATTGTGCGAGCCCATCTGCCAACGTCAAGGCGACCTCTTCAGATGGGTCCCTACACTAACATTACACTAACTTACTAACTGGGACTAGTTTTTTGTATTATTATTATTACCACCATTTTTACTATTTATTATTATTGCATTAATGCAATTAATTGTAACTGTTATAAAACGAATTAAAAAAATGTAATTCTAATTTTTTTTTATTAATCTTGTGATTCTAATAATGGTATTACTAAAATCCCTATGCCTAAAGCTGTTGATCCAGAAGAAGGCAAAAACCCCAGGACACCTTCAGCCAATTTGTGTCACAGGGGAAAAATTCCTTCTTGACCCCGGGAAAAGGCGATCA
This sequence comes from Phyllobates terribilis, assembly GCF_046119375.1. Classification (NCBI taxonomy): domain Eukaryota; kingdom Metazoa; phylum Chordata; class Amphibia; order Anura; family Dendrobatidae; genus Phyllobates; species Phyllobates terribilis. The sequence continues at coordinate 1,092,000 of NW_027362920.1, read as the reverse complement.
GTCCTAGGACCCTGGATCAAACCTAATAATGTTATTACAAGTTATATAATATTACACTAATTATTGTACTACTGGAGTTATTTTAATTTGTTTTTATAAATCTATTTGATATGGTTATTATTACATTGTGCTATCTTATTACAGTATTATTCTTCTTTCCTTTCACTACTAATACTGCCCTATACCTACAGTGTTGATCCAGAAGAAGGCAAAAACCCCAGGACACCTTCAGCCAATTTGTGTCACAGGGGAAAAATTCCTTCTTGACCCTGGGAAAAGGCGATCAGTCCTAGGACCCTGGATCAACCTATTAATGTTATTACAAGTTATATAATATTACACTAATTATTGTACTACTGGAGTTATTTTAATTTGTTTTTATAAATCTATTTGATATGGTTATTATTACATTGTGCTATCTTATTACAGTATTATTCTTCTTTCCTATCACTACTAATACTGCCCTATACCTACAGTGTTGATCCAGAAGAAGGCAAAAACCCCAGGACACCTTCAGCCAATTTGTGTCACAGGGGAAAAATTCCTTCTTGACCCCGAGAAAAGGCGATCAATCCTAGGACCCTGGATCACACTACTATTCTACCTACTACTATTACTACTGTTATTTTATTACTTTCTTACTATTATCACTAGTATTATTACTCATATTACACTAATACGGATATACTACCACTATATTACTACCATCCCTTTCCCCCTAGGGATCTTAAGGTGCAGTTCTGTCCTCCTCCTCCTATTCTGTCCTCCTCCTCTTCCATCCTCCTCCACTTTCGTCCTCCTCCTCTTCCGTCCTCTTCCTCTTCCGTCCTCCTCCTCTTCTGTCCTCCTCCTCTTCTGTCCTCCTCCTCTTCCGTCCTCCTTCTCTTCCGTCCTCCTCCTCTTCTGTCCTCCGCCTCTTCCGTCCTCCGCCTCTTCTGTCCTCCGCCTCTTCCGTCCTCCGCCTTTTCTGTCCTCCGCCTCTTTCGTCCTCTTCCTCTTCCGTCCTCTTCCTCTTACGTCCTCCTCCTCTTCGGTCCTCCTCATCTTCCGTCCTCCTCCTCTTCCGTCCTCCTTCTCTTCCGTCCTCCACCTCTTCCGTCCTCCGCCTCTTCTGTCCTCTGCCTCTTCCATCCTCCGCCTCTTCCGTCCTCCGCCTCTTCCGTCCTCCTTCTCTTCCATCCTCCTCCTCTTCCGTCCTCCTCCTTTTCCGTCCTCCTCCTCTTCTGTCCTCCTCCTCTTCCGTCCTCCGCCTCTTCCGTCCTCCATCTCTTCCGTCCTCCGCCTCTTCCGTCCTCTTCCTCTTCCGTCTTCCTCCTGAGACGTAATAAATAGCATTAAAGCTGCAGTAATTATTTATATTATATATACACACTGCTCAAAAAAATAAAGGGAACACTCAAATAACACATCCTAGATCTGAATGAATGAAATATTCTCATTGAATACTTTGTTCTGTACAAAGTTGAATGTGTTGACAACAAAATCACACAAAAATCATCAATGGAAATCAAATTTATTAACCAATGGAGGCCTGGATTCGGAGTCACCCCCAAAATTAAAGTGGAAAAACACACTACAGGCTGATCCAACTTTGATGTAATGTCCTTAAAACAAGTCAAAATGAGGCTCAGTATTGTGTGTGGCCTCCACGTGCCTGTATAACCTCCCTACAACGCCTGGACATGCTCCTGATGAGGTTGCGGATGGTCTCCTGTGGGATCTCCTCCCAGACCTGGACTAAAGCATCCACCAACTCCTGGACAGTCTGTGGTGCTACGTGACGTTGGTGGATGGAGTGAGACATGATGTCCCAGATGTGCTCAATGGGATTCAGGTCTGGGGAACGGGCGGGCTAGTCCATAGCTTCAATGCCTTCATCTTGCAGGAACTGCTCACATACTCCAGCCACATGAGGTCTGGCATTGGGCACAACCCCCATCTGTGGACGTCTGGCCCTCATCCCACTCTCATGGAGTCGGTTTCTAACCGTTTATGCAGACACATGCACATTTGTGGCCTGCTGGAGGTCATTTTGCATGGCTCTGGAAGTGCTCCTCCTGTTCCTCCTTGCACAAAGGCAGAGGTAGGGGTCCTGCTGCTGGGTTGTTGCCCTGCTATGGCCCCCTCCACGTCTCCTGGTGTACTGGCCTGTCTCCTGGTAGCGCCTCCAGCCTCTGGACACTACGCTGACAGACGCAGCAAACCTTCTTGCCACAGCTCGCAATGATGTGCCATCCTGGATTAGCTGCACTACCTGAGCAACTTCTGTGGGTTGTAGAGTCCGTCTCATGCTACCACGAGTGTGAAAGCACAACCAACATTCAAAAGTGACCAAAACATCAGCCAGAAAGCATTGGTACTGAGATGTGGTCTGTGGTCTCCACCTGCAGAACCACTCCTTTATTGAGTGTGTCTTGATAATTGCCAATAATTTCCATCTATTGTCTATTCCATTTGCAGAACAGCATGTGAAATTGATTGTCAATCAGTGTTGCTTCCTAAGTGGACAGTTTGATTTCACAGAAGTTTGATTTACTTGGAGTTATATTCTGTTGTTTAAGTGTTCCCTTTATTTTTTTGAGCAGTGTATATTTTCTCATGTCATGTATTTACTACTAAAAGTAATTTTTTACATTTAGGTTTCATTAAGTGTTTTACACCGACTATTACAGACTTATTGTTTCCCTGCACATTCAAGTTTTGTGTTTTCTTTGGGCATAGATCAGCTAATAGGCACTCAGGAAAAAAAAACAGATTAAAGATCTACAAACTCTCCCTTAAGACTAAGGAGCTCACTGATAGATTCTCAGTTAGCTAATTTTGCAGCCAGCAATAGACAGTGCAGCACAGATGCTACAGAAGGCAACATTTTTAATGAAACTCAATTACAGAAATCGATTTTAGCCCCAAATACTTGCATTAAAGTAAAAAAAATGGCCCCAAAGCTGGACAACCGCTTTAACTCCTTACCAACATCTGCCGTACATGTATGGTATAAGTCAGTAGCGGGTGTATGGAGCAGGGTCAGCTCGCCCCGTACATGGCAGATAATGGCTGTGACAAACAACCAGGACCTGCCTCTAACAGCTGCGAGTGGAGCGAAGATCTGCCCACCACTGTTAACCTGTTCAGTGCTGCTGTCAATCTCTAACAGCAGCATTAACAGTGCGCCAGCATTGGGACGCGTCGTTCCATACGCCCACCGGCGCTCCTGTGACGCGATCATAGGGCGCCGATGGACTGCTATGACATCCGGGGGTCTGCTGAAGCCTCCGTGTCTGTCATCATAAAGCTTCATTTGGGCTGTAAAGAAGACCGTGGTTTTGCTATATGGAGCATTACTGTGGTATCGCTGTATATAGCACAAGCAATCAGATGATGTATACAAATACAGTGAAAAAAAGTATATATATATTTATTAAAACCCCACACGTTCAACTCACCTCCCACTAAAAATAAAGATAATAAAAATATACACATTTTGTGGTTTGGTCTCTTTCAGAGAAATACAATCTATCAAAATATAAAAAAAAAAACGATCAGTGAACACAGAAAAAAATTCAAAAAGACAAAATTGCATTTTTTCGTTTGCCTCAATACTGCAGAAAATCCTGTAAGAAGCGATGACCATGACATATGTGTCCCAAAATGTTATCAATAAAGTCCTCTTGCCCTTCAAAAAATAAGCCCCCACACAGCTCCATCAACCCGGAAACTGAAAATGTTACGGGTCTCAGAAAAAATGGTGACAGCATCAAAAAAAAGTTTTTTTCTTTTGCCAAAACTATTGGAGAAGTTTGGTCTTGCTGTAATCACACTGAGGAGTAGGATCCTATTACCAGGTCATTTTTACCACACAATGTGCGCCGTTAAAACCGTTCCCAGAAAAACAATGTCAGGCTTTTTTTTTCGCACTTTTACTGCACTTGGAATGTTTTTCCCGTTTTCTAGCACTATGTGGTAAATGAATGGTGTCATTTATAAGGACAGCTCATCCTACAAAATAACAAGACCTCACACTATGTGGACAGATATCAAAAAGTTAGAAAAGTTGGAAAAAGCGGAGGAAAAAACAGAAAAAAAACATAAATTGGTTATGTCGGGAAGGGGTAAAGCTGAAGAAACGCATGTAAGAGCAGAATATGGAGGAAGGCCAGATATCACAGACTGGTGGATACTACCTGCTCCATCGCTGGCAGAATACTCCACCCCCATGGTGTCCGCTGATATCTTCTCTTGTAGCAACGTCTCCAAACTCTATAAAACATCGGGAACAGTCAGCAGAGGGTTTGATGATTGGCTCATATTGGCGATATACTCAGGGGCATTACTGGGCCAGGGAAGATTGGGAATGAATAGCGGATTGACTGTTAGAGATGTGATCTCTTCCATTAAAGGGGATGTGTAGTTGGAACAAGTTATCACTGATCTCTGGATAGGTGATGACCTGTCCCAGTGGGAGCACCCCTTTATTATGTGGTATATATGGAGGATGTGATATCATGCAGAGTTCTAGCAGTATTACACTTCGGTCCGTTCTGCGTGCATCTGGGCCATTCCCTATGGAGGAGCGGAGCTGGGGGGAAATATCAGGATCTCGTCGCTGGATCCATCCAGATGGGAGATGTAACGAGTGCGGCGCCCCCCACTGGTGTCTCAGCGTATTATGTGTTGGGGAATAATAACTTATTGTCTGGTAAATGTGCTGATTTCTGTGAGTTGTGGTCGCTGAGTGCGTGTGATGGGATGTGGCTCCGTCCGTTATATTATATCACGTCTTATACCTATAATCTCTCGCTGATCGCAGGTGTCTGTCTTCACACTCAGATGAGAAGGAACAAACTGACGATATAGGACTTTTTTTTTTTTTTTCAAAATTCAAACCGAGCAATCCTATTGGCCGAGTATGAATGCAGTTACCATGGTGACAGAAGTAGCAGCAGATTTAAAGGGACAAAACACTAATATTGTACTAAAGTGTATTTTATTATATATTTCACATAACTGACTGGGTACACCTTGGTGTGGGTGGGATGGCTTTTTTTAAATCAAAAACCATGTTTACTAAGTACCCTATATTATATATATTCACTATTGCTTTTTACTTACTTATAGCAGGGTATATGCTCATATTGTTTCTATCCTAAGTTTATCTATTTTCTAATAGAGACATGACCAGTCCTCTTTAGAATTTTATAGTGACCCCATTGAGGTCATGGACTGATATTGGGGATTGCAGAGTTGGGGCAAGGTGACAGGTGACAGTAAGTGACATCAAATGAAGGCTATGGTGCATACACAGTAAATCAGTCGTGTTATTCCACAGAAATGCTGTTCTATAAGGCTGTGTGCCCACGTAGCATTTTTCAAGCGTTTATGCTGCGGAATTTCCGCAGCGGAAACGCTTGTAAAACGCTAGGTAATCCGCCCCCCATGGTCCCCAAGGGGATTCCGCATGTTCTATGCACATGCTGCGGATTTTTCCGCAGCGTTTATGCTGCGTACAAAAATCCGCAGCATGTCATTTAATTTTGCGGAAGTGCAGCGGAATTCCCGCCATTGACTTGCATTGAGATGCACAGAAACCGCGACTGTACATTTTTACAAGCGGCTTCTATGCGTCTCTAAGTGCGGATGATACCCAGTTCTGGAGGAGAGGAGACTCTGATCCAGACCTGGGTACCATTGTACCTGAAAAAAAAAGAATAAAATAACAAATAAAGTTTATATTCACCTGTCCGGCGTCTTCTCTCTGAATGCCAGCAGCGCTGAAGGACCTTCGGTGACGTCACAGTCATGTGACCGCAGGCCCTTCACCGCTCTGTCTCGCGATATGCCGGCAGCCGGGAACCAGCCAGGAAGCAGCGCTGCAGCCACGCCGGGGCCTCGGGGGTGAGTATAGCTTTATTTGTTTTAATTTTTACGGTTCACACTGTATAAATCCATGCTGTTTCCATGGATTTATACAGTGTGACCTAGTTGTCAAGCACTTTCCAAGTGATGCTAATCGCCTGGAAAGTGCTTGTCAATCTGCATGCGGAAATGCATGTGAATCCGCATGTGGATCCGCATGTATTCTGCAGGAAAAACGCATGCACAATCTGCATGCGTTTTTTTCTGCCAGGGAGATGCAGAAATGCTGCAGAAATTTTCTGCTTCATTTCTGCATCGTGGGCACATAGCCTAAAACACAAAATATCTTCATATGGTGAGGAGTTGTGTTGTGTTTTCATCATTTACATTCTAGCGTGGTGATCACATAAAATGTAAAATTCCTATTAAATAATTACTGAATGAGGCTATGTGCACACGATGCGTATTTCATGCGTATTTTGTGCGGAAAATTCCGCAGCGTAAACGCATGAATTACGCATGTTAGCCTTCTGCCATGGTCCCCTATGGCATTCCGCAATTGTAATGCCCACGATGCGGAATTTTCCGCAGCGTTTTGTTGTGCGGAAAATTCCGCAGCATGTCAATTCTTTGTGCGTTTACGCATGCGGAATTGCCATCTACAATGCAGTAGAAAACGCAAGGCAATTCCGCATGTGCAAAACGCGCGAATTACGCGCGAAAAACGCATGCCAAATTCCGCATGCGTTTTCCAGGAAAAAGGACATGCGGAAATGAAGCGGAAATTTCCGCTTCAAATACGCATTGTGTGCACTTAGCCTCACAGTAGCCTGTATCCCTGGAGGACAAGTCATTTACCGCTTCACCAGGTTTGATGTTCTAATGCATTTAGATGTTTCAGTATTTGTATATATGTATATATATATTTTTTCCCCTCTTAAGGGTATTCAAGCGCAGACAGTGACCAACTTCTTCCTCGCCTTTGAAGCACAGCTTTCAATTTTTCCTGTCGTAAACAAGGTAAAAAGCTTAGAGCCGAACACTATCAGACTCCTTCAGTCCCGCAGCAGGTAAATCTGTGAACATCGCCGGCACTGCTGCTGTTCCTAGTACCGATCCCTCTATGAGCGGCTGTGCAGTAATGAAGGCAGGATTCACCCCAAACTTGCTCGTCTTTTTTTTCGATTTCCAGTTCTGGTAATTAGTTATACACATGTATATATCCAGTGGTCAACTCACAACCTGTGTATGGAAAATGAATTGTTTGCTGTATGCATCGCATTTGTAGGATGCACACTGTTCATTTCAATATGGAGCGGAGTAGGAGGAGACTTTCATTACTGTTCCCTTTACTTCCTCCCTGCTGATAGGAAATGCCATGCTGTTTGCTTGTGTCCTGTGATTACAGCAGCCTGCAACAGTTTTCAAGCGTGCACTTCCCGGCTCAGGCATCAAGCAGTAAATGATAAAATTAAAACGCTGCTATCCCTTTGTTAGTCACTTTTTTATCTTCTTCCCCTTCTACGAATGCTGTAGTCCGTTATTCTAGAACTGCTCTGAAAATGGTTCTCTCTGGAGTGTTGGGATTTGGGTTTAGGGTGGGTTAGGGAATTGAAGTTCAGATACTTTGTTCATGTTTTATACTATGGAATTACTATGTCATGTATGTTATTTGAAAGATGGAAAATTTGTATTTGGAGTTTTTCAATAAAAATTATTTGATTAAAAAAAATCATGAAATTAAAATTCCTCCCGTTCTTGAGAAAGAATAGGATTTTTACTAAAAGGTAAATTGCACGTTCCTTGTTTTACAGGCACTTTACATTTTTGCTAGTTTTGTGCGATTACACAATCCCTTCTAAAGGCCAGTGCCAGTTGTACATCTCTCCCTAAACTCTTGTTCAGCACTATATTTTATGCCAGTTTTATTATATGGTTTCTAGATTTTGTCCAGCTTTGATAAATAATTAGTATTTATACTTTTGCTTTTAGGCTGCGTGCCCACGTTGCGGATTACAAGCGTTTTTGATGCGGAATTTCCGCAGCGGAAATGCTTGTAAAACGCATGGTAATCCGCACCCCATGGTCCCCAAGGGGATTCCGCAAGTTCTATGCACATGCTGCGGATTTTTCCGCAGCTTTTATGCTGCGTTCAAAAATCCGCAGCATGTCAATTAATTTTGCGTTTCCGCAAGCGGAATTGCCTTGTGCAATGCATTAAAAACGCAAGGCAATTCCGCATGTGGAAAACGCGAGATAAACGCATGAAAAACGCGCGATAAACGCGTGCGGAATTCCGCATGCGTTTTTCTGGGAGAGGACTTGCAGAAATGAAGCAGAAATTTTCTGCTTCATTTCTGCAACGTGGGCACATAGCCTGAGGCTGAGTTCACACGATGCGTTTTTCATGCGTTTCCGCGGCGTTTTTGCAGTTGCGTAAACGCCACGGAAACGCATGAAAAACGCATGGTAGAAGGGCAGCAATGTTCCCCAATTGAAATCCGCATGTGCAGGTTTGCCTTGGTTAAAACTGCACAATCCTTTACTGGACTGGTCTACTAATGAGATTAAGTCTTGGAGTCCTAAGTGCTATGATAAATGTTGTAACGGTCGCATTGCGGCTGTGGAAAAAGGGGAATTACCTGTACCTATTCAGGATTTTTGGAAGGTTTTTTCAGAGGAGGAGTCGCAAGTTTTACCTCCTCATAGGGACTATGATTGCACCATTGAGTTTGTTTCTGGAGCTACTCTTCCCAAGAGTCGCTTATTAAATCTGACTATCCCTGAAAGAAAGGCCTTGGAGGAATACATACAGACGAGCTTGGCTGCTGGTCACATTAGACCTTCTAAGTCGCCTGTGGCCGTTGGATTTTTCTTTGTTAAAAAAAAAGACGGTGGTTTACGTCCATGTCTGGACTTTCGTGAAATTAATAAGATATTCGTACGCAATTCCTACCCATTGCCGTTAATTCCAGACTTGTTTAACCAGTTAGTGGGGACCAAGTGGTTCTATAAAATTGATCTCCGGGGGGCATACAATTTGTTACGAATGAAGGAGGGTGATGAATGGAAAACTGCTTTTAACACTCCGGTAGGTCATTTTGTGAATCTGGTGATGCCCTTCGGTCTTACCAATGCACCCGCGTTTTTTCAGAACCTTATTAATGACATCCTGAGACCTTTGATTGGCAAGAATGTGGTTGTGTATTTGGATGACATTCTGATTTATTCACCAGATCTGGATTCCCATTGGCAGAGCGTACGTGAGGTGTTGCAGTTATTGAGTGATAATTCACTTTTTGCTAAGCTGGAGAAATGTGAGTTCGCTGTGCAGAGAATTCGTTTTTTGGGCTACATTATCTCCAGCGAGGGCTTTGAGATGGACCCGGTGAAAGTTCAGGCTGTGCAGGAATGGCCTAGGCCTATTGGTTTGAAATCGATACAGAGATTTTTGGGTTTCGCCAATTATTACAGGAAATTCATTAAGAATTTTTCTATAATTGTTAAGCCACTGACTGATCTCACCAGGAAAGGTGCGAATACGGTCCAGTGGACTACTGAGGCCATTGAAGCTTTTGTGTATCTCAAGGAGAGGTTCAGTTCTGCCCCTATCCTTATGCAGCCTGATGAGACCAAGCCTTTTTTGGTCGAGGTTGATGCTTCTTCGGTGGGGGTCGGTGCAGTTTTGTCTCAGGAGAACAAGGATGGAGTACATCCCTGTGATTTTTTTTCAAAAAAATTTTCAGAAACCGAACTTAATTACGATGTTGGTAATCGGGAATTGTTGGCTATTAAACTTGCGTTTGAACATTGGCATCATTTCTTGGAAAGTGCTAAATTTCCTGTTCAGGTTTTCACAGATCATAAGAATTTGATCTATCTGGATGCTGCCAAACGCTTGAATGCCCGTCAAGCTAGGTGGGCACTTTTTTTTTCTCGGTTTAATTTTTCTGTTACCTATATCCCTGGTACTAGGAATGTTAAAGCCGATGCTTTATCTCACAGCTTTTCCCCCATGGTTGGTACCGAGGAGGAGGAGAGCATTTTACAGGAAGGAGTTGTGGTAGCAGCATTAGACTCTGTTTTGGAAGAAGGGATTCTGAAAGTCCAAGAGGATGCCCCATCTAACACTCCTCATGGGAGATTGTTTGTGCCTAGAACCTCTAGGAGAGATTTGTTTGTGGGGTATCATGAGTCTCGGTTGGCAGGTCATCCAGGAATTTCTGGGACTAAGAGACTTATCAGTCGCAGTTTTTGGTGGCCCGGGTGGCAGAAGGAAGTCATCAAGTGGGTGCGTCAGTGTACGGTGTGTGCTAGGTCAAAGGCTTCCCATACCCCTGCTGCGGGGTTGCTTTGACCTCTGGAGGTTCCTAGTGCGCCTTGGACGCATTTGGCAATGGATTTTATTACTGACCTTCCTGTGTCCGAGGGTTTCACTGACATCTGGGTGGTCGTGGACCGTTTTAGCAAGATGTGTCATTTGGTTCCATTCATTAAGCTACCCTGCGCTAAGACACTCGCTAAGGCGTTTGTTAAGGAAATTGTCAGGCACCATGGCGTTCCCACCAACATTGTTTCTGATAGGAGACCTCAGTTTGTGGCTCGCTTTTGGCGTGCTTTTTGTGACAGGTTGGGAGTCCATTTGTCATTTTCGTCTGGTTATCATCCTGAGTCTAATGGACAGACTGAAAGAAAGAACCAGGATGTGGAACAGTTTTTGCGTTGATTTGTGGCAGACAATCAAGAGGGGTGGTCTGAGTTTCTGCCACTCGCAGAATTTGCTCTTAACAACCATACATCCTCCTCTGCTGGGTGTTCTTTTTATGTTGTACTGGGAGACATCCGTCTTTTGGTTCGTTCTCCAAATTGCGGTCGGCGGTGCCGGAGGAGTAGAATTTTTCCGGTGACTTGGAGAGAGTTTGGACTAATGTACGTTGTAACCTTCAAGAGGCTAACAAAAAGTCCAAGAAGTATTTTAACAGGAAATGTAAAGAGGTTTTGTTTACTGTGGGTGACATGGTTTGGTTGTCCTCAAAGAATCTGCGATTGAGGATTTCCTCTAAAAAATTGGGTCCGAAGTTTGTGGGGCCTTTTAAGGTGCTTCAGGTGGTTAACCAGTCTGCTGTTAGGCTGGAGGTTCCCTCCTCCTGGAAGATTAATCCTGTGTTTCATGTTTCCTTGTTGAAAAAGGCTGATGTATCGGATAGGGAGGCCACTGTAACAGTTCCTCCGGTGGTGGAAGACGGCGAATATGAAATTTCTCGTATCCTGAATTCCAGAGAGCATAGAGGGAGATTGCAGTATCTCGCCGCTTGGAAAGGTTTCGGTCCCGAGGAATAACTCCTGGGTTAAGGCGGATGATGTCTCTGCCCCTAGACTTGTCAGAGCTTTCCACAGGAGATTTCCAGATAGGCCTGGGCCTGGAGGATCCGGAGGATCCTCATAAAAGAGGGGGTACTGTTAGAACCCTCCTGTTTGTTTTTGTTTCTATCTTGTGTTTTGCGGTCACGTGACCATCTTCCTATTTATTCCAGCTCCACCCTTCTGGCCTTGCTAGACTTCAGTGTTGTTTAGACTGTCTTTCTAGCCAGGTGCTTTTGTGCCTATCTATCTCTAGTTTGCTTGGTCCTCTGGACCTCTAGTACTTTTGTCAGTTTTTCTTTTGCTCTGCAACAACTTCTGTTAGGAGGTGTCCCATTTTTGTCCCAGTCCTTAGTTCTTTTAGGGACCCCTTCCTTTCTCTATAGGTCTCCGTTCAGACTAGCCGAGGACGAAGGCGGGTCTGTTCACAAGGAACAGGTTGCCTGCTACAACGTAGGGACTCAGCTTAGTCTTACTGTGGGGACAGCTCTCCCCTTCTTTCCCTAGTTTATGTTGCAGATCATAATAATCTTGGATCTACTCATACTTAACAGACAGAACCTTCAGTGTTTCTCACTCACACACCACCTCCTCATCTCGCATCCTATCTGTCAGTGTTCCCCAAGGTTAAGTCATAGGACCCCTGCTCTTCTCCATCTACACCTTCGGCCTGGGACAGCTCATAGAGTCCCACGGCTTTCAGTATCATCTCTATGCTAACGACACACAGATTTACCTCTCTGGACCTGATATCACCTCCTTACTAACCAGAACCCCAAAATGTCTGTTCGCTATCTCATCCTTCTTCTCTGCTAGATTTCTAAAACTTAACATGGATAAAACAGAATTCATCATCTTTCCCCCATTTCACTCAGCCTCCCCATCTGACCTATCCATCAAAATCAATGGCTGTCCACTTTCCCCAGTCCCACAAGCTCGCTGCATCAGAGTAACCCTGGACTCTAACCTCTCCTTCAAGCCACATATCAAAGCCCTTTCCTCCTCCTGCCGACTCCAACTCAAAAACATGGATCCGCATATTCCTCAACCATGAATCTGCAAAAACACTAGTGCACGCCCTCATCATCTCCCGCCTCGACTACTACAACCTCCTGCTCTGTGGCCTCCCCGCTAACACTCCCGTACCCCTCCAATCTATCCTAAACTCTGCTGCCCGACTAATCCACCTGCCTTCCGCCTACTCCCCGGCCTCTCCTCTCTGTCAAATGCTTCACTGACTCCCCATTGCCCAGAGACTCCAGTTCAAAACCCTAACCGTGGCATACCAAGCCATCCACTACCTGTCTCCTCCATACATCTGTGACCTAGTCTCCCGGTACACACCTACACGCAACCTACGATCCTCACAAGATCTCCTTCTCTACTCCCCTCTTATCGTTTCTTCTCACAATTGCATACAAGATTTCTCCCGTGCATCCCCCCTACTCTAGAACTCTCTACCCCAAAACATCAGACTCTCGCCTACCGTGGAAACCTTCTAAAGGAACCTGAAAACCCACCTCTTCCGAAAAGCCTACAACCTGCAGTAATCATTGCTCCACCACACCGCTGCATGACCAGCTCTACCCTCACCTACTGTATCCTCACCCATCCCTTGAAGATTGTGAGACATCGCAGGTAGGGTTCTCTCTCCTCCAGTACCAGTTTGCCATTGCGTTTTTGTTCAAGATTTTTGCAATTGTGTTTGCTATGTATACCCCCTTTTTCACATGTAAAGCACCATGGAATAAATGGAGCTAGAATAATAAATAATAATAATAAAGTGCCACACACAGTGTCCTGGTATCTCATCCATGCTCTTTCTATTTTATCTTTCATTTGCAGAGATATTAGCAATGAAAGTATTTGGCGCCTAATGAGTTAAAAAAAATTAAGTCCAAGTAGATGTTATCAGAGTTTTCACTGGGGGTGCGAAATTCTTCTCCCTGCATGATGCTGACCAATTATAAGCAGACGACAACACTGAAAAGAAAGATGATCACATCCCCACCATAGCTTAGAGCAGATTTCTCAGTGTCTAAGATGTAAGGATGCAGACCTGGTCTCCTGGGCTAACCTCCTGCATGATTAGAGCACACAACTGACTAATACCTTTCAGTTAAGGTCTCTGTGGGTGAAGGGGCAGCACAAGAGAGTTTAGTTGTGCAACATTACAAACCTTTTTAACAGCTTTCCTCCTCTTATGGCACTCTCACCTCTGCTGTTCTGCGCCTATCCCAAACTGCCTGTCCAGAAATGAGAGCACAGTGTCAGTATCACACTTAGATCCGTTGTGCTCAACTTGTACTCATTCTGCAGTGAGATTAGAGCAGACTGTCATTGCATTTCACCATAGAAGTAACCCAGAACACACTGCTCCTGTGTGAGGTGTAATAACAGCCTAATATCACTGCAGAAAGAATACAAGTTGCTTGAGCACAGAAGACATAAGTGTGATACTGGCACACTCCATAATCAGGAGAGTCAATAAAAGGGTTTGTAATGTGACACAGAGAAACTCAGCTGTGCGGCTCCTTCCTTGTCTAAGAGCTGTTACCTCTGCTTTCTAATCATGCAGAAGGTTAGACCAGGAGATCAGGACTCTCCATCATTACACATCTTAGGCTAGGTTCCCACGATGAGCTTTTGGTGAGTTTTTGATGTTGCAGAATTTCTGCACCCATTAAGATAGGTTACTTGCATTATTTCTAAAATATGCAGCGTAAAAACTCACTGAAAACTCATAGTGAGAACGTAGCTTTATACCCTAAGAAACCCGCTTTGAGCTATGGTGGGGGCGTGTTCTTCTTTTCTTTGAGTGTTGCTGCTTGCTTATGATTGGTCAGCATCATACAGGAGAAATCTGCTGCATATTTAAGGATTTCTCACAAGCCTCATTCGGGTAAGGCTGAGTGCCCACGTAGCGTTTTTCAAGCGTTTATGCTGCGGAATTTCCACAGCATAAACGCTTGTGAAACGCTAGGTAATCCGCACCCCATGGTCCCCAAGGGGATTCCGCATGTTCTATGCACATGCTGCGGATTTTTCCGCAGCGTTTATGCTGCGTACAAAAATCCGCAGCATGTCATTTAATTTTGCAGAAGCGCAGCGGAACTCCCGCCATTGAATTGCATTGAGACGCATAGAAACCGCGACTGTACATTTTTTACAAGCGGCTTCTATGCGTCTCTATGTGCGGATGGTACCCAGTTCTGGAGGAGAGGAGACTCTCATCCAGACCTGGGTACCATTGTACCTGTAAAAAAAGAATAAAAAAACAAATAAAGTTTATATTCACCTATCCGGCGGCTTCTCTCTGAATGCCGGCATCGCTTGAGGACCTGCAGTGACGTCACAGTCATGTGACCGCAGGCCCTTCACCGCTCTGTCTCGCGATATGCCGGCATCCAGGAACCAGACAGGAAGCAGCGCTGCAGCCACGTCGGGCATCAGGGGTGAGTATAGCTTTATTTGTTTTCATTTTTATGGTTCACACTATATAAATCCATGCTGTTTGCATGGATTTATACAGTGTGACCTAGTTGTCAAGCACTTTCCAAGTGATGCTAAAATCGCCTGGAAAGCGCTTGTCAATCTGCATGCGTTTTTTCTGCCAGGGAGATGCAGAAATGCTGCAGAAATTTTCTGCTTCATTTCTGCATCGTGGGCACATAGCCTAAATGCAAAAAGGTAAATAAAATTACCAAAATTTCCACAACAAAAGTGTAGCTCTACCTACAGCGTATTCACACCCAGACTATAAGATTATGGCCGGTCTCTGGGTGGGTGTTTTCTTACACAGTAGTCAGAACCTACAACATTGTGGTGCCGTGCATTACATGAGCTATACTAAGGGAGCGCCTGTCAGCATAGAGCGAATACGTCCATATACCGACCAGCAGAAAGTGTAAGAGAAGAACTATAGAAGGATGGACCATAGTGGAGCATTCCGGACTGGAGCAACATAAGGAGCCAGAAGGCTTCCCCCCGGTATTCCATGCTATGTGATCCTTATAAAGTGACATCTCTCCATAGACCCCTCTGTGAAGACCACCCCCTTATCCAGATGATACATTCTCACTTCCACCATATATAATGCAGACTGGCCATTTTATTTTTTTTTATTCAGAAAATCCCCAATTTTGGGTCGTCAGCTGTAAAAGAAGAAATGCTTTACACCAGTGCTGGGAACCTATGGCAGCGTGCAGAGGGGGCAGCAGAGCCCTCCTGGGGGGCACCATGGCCGCAGCACTAGCGCTACTGGATCGGGCCGGCGGGGGAGAACTCTGAGCCGCCGAGTGCCGGCACCAGCTCCGCTACTGCAGCTAGATGTGCGATCTCTCTCGGACGGAAACACATCGAGCTGAAGTGTATTGCAGCGCACGAACTAGCCAGGCCCGTGCGCTGCAATACACGCTGCCGGCCAATCAGAGGCCAGCGGCTGCCGGCCAATCAGAGGCCAGCATGACGTCGGCCGGTCAATCAGAGGCCAGCATGAATTCGGCCGGACAATCAGAGGCTAGCGGCTTCCGGACAATCAGAAGCGGCTGCCGGCCAATCAGAGGCCAGCATGACGTCGACCGGTCAATCAGAGGCCAGCGTCTGCCGGCCAATCAGAGGCCAGCATGACGTCAGCCGGCCAATCAGAGGCCTGCGGCTTCTGGCCAATCAGAGGCTAGCGACTTCCGGACAATCAGAAGCGGCTGCCGGCAAATCAGAGGCCAGCATGACGTCGGCTGGCCAATCAGAGGCCAGGGGCCGCTGGCCTCTGATTGGCCGGCAGCGTGTACTGCAGCGCGCACGGACCTGGCTAGTACGTGCGCTGCAATACACTTCAGCTAGATGTGCCGACTACAGGAGAGGACGCTGCGCGGGAGAAGAAGGAAGGTGAGGAGGAGGGTTTATTATGTGTTTTTTTTTTTTTTTAATATGGGATGCACAATGGCTGGGGGGGAGGAGAGAGGAGCATATATACCAGGATTGAGGGGAGGGCCAGCATATATACCAGGATTGAGGGGAGGGCCAGCATATATACGAGGATTGAGGGGAGGGCCAGCATATATACGAGGATTGAGGGGAGGACCAGCATATATACGAGGATTGAGGGGAGGGCCAGCATATATACGAGGATTGAGGGGAGGGCCAGCATATATACGAGGATTGAGGGGAGGGCCAGCATATATACCAGGATTGAGGGGAGGGCAGCATATATACCAGGATTGAGGGGAGGGCCAGCATATATACAAGGATTGAGGGGAGGGCCAGCATATATACCAGGATTGAGGGGAGGGCCAGCATATATACCAGTATTGAGGGGAGGGCCAGCATATATACCAGTATTGAGGGGAGGGCCAGCATATATACCAGGATTGAGGGGAGGGCCAGCATATATACCAGGATTGAGGGGAGGGCCAGCATATATACCAGGATTGAGGGGAGGGCAGCATATATAACAGGATTGAGGGGAGGGCCAGCATTTATACCAGGATTGAGGGGAGGGCCAGCATATATACCAGGATTGAGGGGAGGGCCAGCATATATACCAGGATTGAGGGGAGGGCCAGCATATATACCAGGATTGAGGAGAGGGCAGCATATATACCAGGATTGAAGGGAGGGCCAGCATATATACCAGGATTGAGGGGAGGGCCAGCATATATACCAGGATTGAGGGGAGGGCCAGCATATACACCAGGATTGAGGGGAGGGCCAGCATATATACCAGGATTGAGGGGAGGGCAGCATATATACCAGGATTGAGGGGAGGGCCAGCATATATACCAGGATTGAGGGGAGGGCCAGCATATATACCAGGATTTAGGGGAGGGCAGCATATATACCAGGATTGAAGGGAGGGCCAGCATTTATACCAGGATTGAGGGGAGGGCCAGCATATATACCAGGATTGAGGGGAGGGCCAGCATATATACCAGGATTAAGGAGAGGGCCAGCATATATACCAGGATTGAAGAGAGGGCCAGCATATATACCAGGATTGAAGGGAGGGCCAGCATATATACCAGGATTGAGGGGAGGGCCAGCATATATACCAGGATTGAAGGGAGGGACAGCATATATACCAGGATTGAGGGGAGGGCCAGCATATATACCAGGATTGAGGGGAGGGCCAGCATATATACCAGGATTGAAGGGAGGGCCAGCATATATACCAGGATTGAGGGGAGGCCCACCATATATACCAGGATTGAGGGGAGGGCCAGCATATATACCAGGATTGAGGGGGGGAAGCATATATACCAGGTTTGAGGGGAGGGGCAGCATATATACCAGGATTGAGGAGAGGGCCAGCATATATACCAGGATTGAAGAGAGGGCCAGCATATATACCAGGATTGAAGGGAGGGCCAGCATATATACCAGGATTGAGGGGAGGGCCAGCATATATACCAGGATTGAAGGGAGGGCCAGCATATATACCAGGATTCACGGGAGGGCCAGCATATATACCAGGATTGAGGGGAGGGCCAGCATATATACCAGGATTGAAGGGAGGGCCAGCATATATACCAGGATTGAGGGGAGGCCCACCATATATACCAGGATTGAGGGGAGGGCCAGCATATATACCAGGATTGAGGGGGGGCAGCATATATACCAGGATTGAGGGGAGGGGCAGCATATATACCAGGATTGAGGGGAGGGGCAACATATATACCAGGATTGAAGGGAGGGCCAGCATATATACCAGGATTGAGGGGAGGGCCAGCATATATACCAGGATTGAGGGGAGGGCCAGCATATACACCAGGATTGAGGGGAGGGCCAGCATATATACCAGGATTGAGGGGAGGGCAGCATATATACCAGGATTGAGGGGAGGGCCAGCATACATACCAGGATTGAGGGGAGGGCCAGCATATATACCAGGATTGAGGGGAGGGCAGCATATATACCAGGATTGAGGGGAGGGCCAGCATTTATACCAGGATTGAGGGGAGGGCCAGCATATATACCAGGATTGAGGGGAGGGCCAGCACATATACCAGGATTGAGGGGAGGGCCAGCATATATACCAGGATTGAGGGGAGGGCCAGCATATATACCAGGATTGAGGGGAGGGCCAGCATATATACCAGGATTGAGGGGAGGGCCAGCTTATACACCAGGATGGGGGTGAGCACATTCTTTATTTCTGCAGTCTCTTACCCCTGCTCCTGTCTGTGGCTGCTCTATGCTGCCCTCGCCTGCTCTTTGTATCAGTTGTTTGTATCAGTAAAACCTCAATATTTAGGATAAATTGCCGTGTTGGCACTTGGCGATAAATAAGTGGGTTTTGGATTGCAGTTTGGGCACTCGGTCTCTAAAAGATTCGCCATCACTGTTTTAAACCAATCAATGTGCAAATATCAACATTTTTGAGAAAATACAATACATTTGATCAGATGTCAAAAAATATTCCAGAAAAAAAAAATTGTGATCAGAAATCATAAAGAAAAATTAACTCTTTAATACCATTTTTACCAAAAATACATTGTAAAAAAAAAGAAGTGTAATTTTCTACAGTACAATATCTATTTCTATTTTTCTCAAATGAATTTTCATTTTAGGCCCCCCAAAAATTGAAAATCAATGTAAAAAGTGTATTTTAATACAATAAAAAAAATCAGGGTAATTGTTCAGTTGTATTGCCAGTTTTACAGCACGACCCGTAGCGATTTACGATCCCACAGGCCGATGAGCTACAATCTTCCTGAGAAAGGATTCATCAATGTATCAGATGCTTTCTTGCATGTTTCTACATGGAGCAATACACATATGTTCCATGTCCCTTCCTCTAAGAAACCTTCAATGAACCCTGATAGGATCTACAGAGAATAGACAAGACGTCCTTTACAGTGTTACACACTTACTCCATACTCAGTCTAATTTCATCATTCATTTTACTTTCTGCTTATAAATGCATTCATTAAAATAATGAATATCTGCATTGAGGACAGTAGAAGAACTAGTTTGTGTTTGTTCATCAAGATGCATTATCTTGGTCTCGTCTTGGCACTGTTAACTGTTGGTAGGTAGGCAGAGTACTGGAGAGGTTGCTCCCGTCGTTCAGAGAGTTGCTCCGGTGCGGTGTTCTGTTGGTAGACTGACCGCTTTGTTGGTTTGCTATCAGGTGGTGAATCATATCGGTTATGAGATTGAGTTTATGATCCATTTGAGTTACCTACAAATATATAAAAAAAAATTCAAACAAAGAGAATAGCATAGATACAGACCACACTCCATACACATTTCACACTACCCATGAGCGCTGCCTGATATTGTAGCTTATCCCTAACCAAATCAATGGGGCACTGAGTTGCAATACCAGACACACCCCATGGACAAGAGAGGCACAGTTTTGGGGAGAAATAAAGTAGATAGATCCTTTAATGCAATATTGGTTAGCCATTTAGACATTGTTGTTTTAATTGAAAACTATAGTTGGTGCGATTCTTTTCGCAGCACTCGGTCCATCGGCCACGTCAGTAATCTTTGGATGCTGGACAGGAGCCTCAAGACCTGCCTTCTACCTTCCAAGATTCCCTGCTTCTCTTCTGATTAGCTGCATCTTTATGGTTACAGCATGATGCATATGTGACATTGCATCAGGCCGGCTAATCAGTAGAACAGCTGTGGATGCCGGGATGTAGGAGGTGGTTCTCAGGGCTCCGATGCAGCCGTCACAGATTATGGATGTGGCTGATGGACTGGGTCCTGCGAATTGACTCGCACCAACTCTATTGGAAACCTTTGTCAGATTGAACTACTTAATGAACTCAGAAAGAGCTTTCTGTCCACATCCATGAAAGTAGTAGCCAACACTTAAAGGGGTTTTCTACTACTCGGACATCTCCTTCTCCATATATATATTTTTGCCCTCAGTAAAATAATAACACCTATACTCCCTTCCAGTGTTCCAGCCGTGTCGGCATTGGCTCTCCTTGGGATCACGTGACATTGTTATGTCAAGTGATCCCTGCTGCCAATCAGCGCTGGCTTCACTCTTCCTGCCTCCAGTTATAGCACATACCTGTACATCCGGAGGAAGTAAGAGCAGCAACATCTCTCACTTCCTCTGGATGTATGCAAGTTGGCCAAAGGCGGGGAGAGTAAAGTCAGCACTGATTGCCCCTAGGAATCATGAGACATAATGTCATGCTGTCACGCAAGGTGTGGGAAAGACTAAGTGCAACACAAAGGGAAAACGGAAAGGGAACCCAGACTAGGGAAAGTGGGGAGTGGAGAACTCCTAGGCTGATCTAGTGTCACCCTGTCTCCACTAATGTCCCTTTATTGGTTCTTCACCAATCGCCGCACGCGTACCTCAGCCTGTCTATCCCTGGCATTAGGCTCAGGCTAGGGAACAGAAAGGATGAGCACTAGTTGATCCCCACTGAACACTAAAGACAACAATGGGGGACAAACAAGGGAAAATCGCTTAGCTTTACTCGACTCCAGACAAATGCGCACACGTTATCTAGCACCAGAGAGGAAGAAGTACTGCTCTTGCTCAAGCCTTCACAAGGGGCAATGAATATCGCTGGCACCTCCCTCTGGCTCACAACAGGTATTTATACATCCAGGCCAGGGTGTTAATTAGCCCGAGGAAGCTAGCCCCTGGGTCCTAGAGATACATATTCTAAGAAGTTGTCTGTAAGGCCAAATGAAGAGATCTCCTGCAACCAACTGCAGGATGACTGTCTGTCACTTCTGACACACCCATGACACACGCAATCCCCAGGAGAGCCAGTGCAGACACCGCTGGAATAGTGCTGGCACTGGAGGTGAGTATAGGTGTTATTATTTTACTGGGGGACACACATATGGATTGAGAAGGAGTTGTCTGAGTAATGGAAAACCCCTTTAAGCCTCCATACACAATAGACTAAGCTAATAGTCTAAGGGGACATCCAGACTCTTCCCTGACAGATGAGGTCAGAGGAGGTAAAATTCAAACTGCCTGACCCTTAATGCCCGACCCTTTTGTTATTCAGGTGATAAGCTGCTGCCAGAGCCGTTTGGCAGTGATTTTCACAGTTCTCCACTTTGAAAACACATGAACATTTAACCAAGCCAAACCTTCTCGTGTATGAGAGTTGGGAGAGGTAGTGGACGGCCGAACCAGCAATCAACGTTCAGTTATTGTGTGTGGCCACCTTAACTTGTGTGTGCAAGTCACAGATGACCACAGGTATTTAGACTCTCTGCAGTGTATGAGCAGCGCTGTAGAATTGGTGTCTGGATGCACCATTATGTATTTTACACTTTTTCAGAGAGTGAGGAATATTCTGTATGTAGTATGTGGTAATTGTCTGTATATCCTGTACTCCATGTGTGTATGTGTAAGTAGTAGCTGTGCATAATATAAATATATATGGTTTTATCTTATTTTCTTACCTTGTCCTCGACACGGTTCAATCTTGACCCAATTGTATTAGAGCCTCGATCTTTCACTTTATCTGGAAATAAATAAAAGTAAAAAAAAGTCATTTTTAAATTTACTATTAGAAATTAGCATTTTTTTGGGTCCACTGGCATTCAACCAAATTTGTGAAACTGTTTACGATTTACAGTTCAGAGAATATAACATGAGAAACGATTTACCTATTTTTCCACAAAGCGATGAAATATGGCATCCTTATTCTGGACAACCTCTTAAAAAAAGGCTTTCCCATTGTTACAAATGACGGCGTATTGCTTGGATTTGCCATCATATGGTGTCAGATTATTACCATTACTATTGTTAATTTCTCTAAAACATAGCATTTATTCCATTTCATAGTGGTAGGAAGTGGAATCTATCCAGAAAGAAACAGTGAGGGCTTCCCCAATGACTGGTCCAGTCTGTAAGAAAGGAAAAAAATCACTGGTGTAATCAAAAAGTATTTTTATTGAAGAGAAATTCTACCCAAAACTTGCAAACTGTCTCTTCCAGTGCAACCTATTGGAAGTAGCAATCCTAAAAGTCAATATCAACCTTTTAACAAGCCTTTCCACATGATTTAGGATAAATGGGAAACTAGAATCTCAATTTGCAGCCATGGTGTTTCGGGGTGTTGCCCCTCAGCAGTCCAAAGCATGAGATCTGATTTAGCTGTGTGAGAGACTTCAGAAGGAAAAACTTTACCCCTTAGATCCTAGTGAGGAGAGTGAAATGCCAGAGTAAGGAGGCTTATAAACCATGCAATGGCTCCCCGGGGAGCTTACGAGCCTCCTTACACTGGCATTTTTTAGACAAATCATCTTACTTTTCCTCTAAGGATTCAATTTTCTTCCTTTTTTTCTATTATTTTATCACTGTTGATGACTCCCACTGATTTGCTATAGCAATGAGATGTGCACATATATACATATATACAGGTGAAACCAGAAGTTTACATACACTATATAAAAAGACACATATGCATGTTTTTCTCAAAATCTGACATGAAATAAGAATAAACCTTTCCCGTTTTAGGTCAATTAGGATTACCATCATTTTTAATATTTGCCAAATGTTAGAATAATAAGAAAGATAATGTTTTAACCACTTCGCGCCAGAGCCTGTTTTTGCCTTCGTGACCGGGCCAATTTTTTCAATTCTGACCACTGTCACTTTATGAAGTAATTACTCTGGAACGCTTCAACGGATTCCCCTGATTCTGAGATTGTTTTTTCGTGACATATTGTACTTCATGATAGTGGTAAAATTTCTTTGATATCACTTGCGTTTATTTGTGAAAAAATCGGAAATTTGGCAAAAATTTTGAAAATTTTGCAATTTTCAAACTTTTAATTTTCATGCCCTTAAATCAGAGAGATATGTCACACAAAATAGTTAATAAATAACATTTCCCACATGTCTACTTTACATCAGCACAATTTTGGAACCAAAATTTTTTTTTTGTTAGGGAGCTATAAGGGTTAAAAGTTGACCAGCGATTTCTCATTTTTCCAACAAAATTTACAAAAACATTTTTTTAGGGACCATATCATATTTGAAGTCACTTTGAGGTGTCTTTATGACAGAAAATACCCAAAAGTGACACCATTCTAAAAACTGCACCCCTCAAGGTGCTCAAAACCACATTCAAGAACTTTATTAACCCTTCAGGTGCTTCACAGGAATTTTTGGAATGTGGAAGAAAAAAATTAACATTTAACTTTTTTCACAAAAATGTTAATTTAGACCTAATTTTTTTTATTTTCACAGGGGTAACAGGAAAAAATGGACCCCAAAATTTTTTGTGCAATTTCTCTTGAGCGCGCTGATACCCCATATGTGAGGGAAAACCACTGTTTGGGCGCACTGCAGGGCTCGGAAGGGAAGGAGCGCCATTAGACTTTTTGAATGTAAAATTTGTCTGAATAATTAGTAGACGCCATGTTGCGTTTGGAGAGCCCCTGATGTTCCTAAACAGTGGAAACCTCCCACAAGTGACACCATTTTGGAAACTAGACCCCTTAGGGAACATATCTAGATGTGAGGTGAGCACCTTGAACCCCAAGGTGCTTCACAGAAGTTTATAATATTGAGCTGTAAAAATAAAATGTTCACATTTTTCCCACAAAAACGTTTTATATCCCTTAATTTTGCATTATCATAAGGGTAATAGGATAAATTGCACCATGAAATTTATTGTGCAGTTTCTCCTGAACACGCCGATACCCCATATGTGGAGGCAAACCACTGTTTGGGTGCACGGCAGGGTTTGAAAGGGAAGGAGCTCCATTTGACTTTTTGAATGTAAAATTTGCTTGAATAATTAGCGGACGCCATGTTGCATTTGGGGAGCCCCTGATGTGCCTAAACAGTGGAAACCTCCCACAAGTGACACCATTTTGGATACTAGACCCCTTAGGGAACTTATCTAGATGTGTGGTGAGCACCTTGAACCCCAAGGTGCTTCACAGAAGTTTATAATATTGAGCTGTAAAAATAAAATTTTCACATTTTTCCCACAAAACCGTTTTTCATCCCTTAATTTTGCATTATCATAAGGGTAATAGGATAAATTGCACCATGAAATTTGTTGTGCAATTTCTCCTGAACACGCCGATACCCCATATGTGGAGGCAAATTACTGTTTGGGCGCATGGCAGGGTTTGAAAGGGAAGGAGCGCCATTTGACTTTTTGAATGGAAAATTTGTTTGAATAATTAGCAGACGCCATGTCGCATTTGGGGGGCCCCTAATGTGCCTAAACAGTGGAAACCCCCCACAAGTGCCACCATTTTGGAAACTAGACCCCTTAGGAAACTTATCTAGATGTGTGGTGAGCACCTTGCACCCCAAGTGCTTCACAGAAGTTTATAATATTGAGCCATAAAAATACAATTTTCACATTTTTCCCACAAAAAATGTTTTTCATTCCCTAATATTGCATTATCATAAGGGTAACAGGATAAATTGCACCATGAAATTTGTTGTGCAATTTCTCCTGAGTACGCTGATACCCCATATGTGGGGGAAAAGCACTGCTTTGGTGTACGGCAGGGTTCGGAAGAGAAAGGAGCGCTATGTTGGCTGGGATAGGCAGCAGACACCATGTCACATTTGAAGAGTCGCTGACATGCCTAAACAGCAGAAACCCCCACAAGTGACCCCATTTTGTAAACTACATCTCTCAAGGAATTCATCTAGGGAAGTAGTGAGTATTTTTTAATTTTTAAATTTATACCATTGGGCAGTGAAAAAAGCATAATTATATTTTTACCACAAAAAAATGTTTTACCCTCAGATTTTACATTTTCACACAGGGCAATGGGTAAAAATGGTGCCGAAATGTGTCACACAATTTCTACTAAAAGTGGCAATACCCCATATGTGGCTGTATTGTACCGCTCAGCCATACGGCGAGATCTGGGGGGACGGAGTGCTATTTGACAATTGGAGAACAAATTATTGTAGAATAGGCATTTGAATTTGGGAGCACAACATTTTCTGAATTTCTTTTGGGGGGCAAGGGCCATTTCGCTTTTCCAGAGCCTTTCTGCTACCAGTAACTTGGAAGTCCCTTATATTTTTAACAGATGACGGACCTGAGTGGG
Source organism: Phyllobates terribilis (assembly GCF_046119375.1). Classification (NCBI taxonomy): domain Eukaryota; kingdom Metazoa; phylum Chordata; class Amphibia; order Anura; family Dendrobatidae; genus Phyllobates; species Phyllobates terribilis. The sequence goes on along the minus strand of NW_027362920.1, from coordinate 1,066,755 downwards.
GACTAGCTTTTTTTGAGGACTGAGTTGAAGCTTTTATTGAGAACATTTTACGTAACATTTATCCAGCGCTCTAGGCTGAGCACTTACATCGGGGTTTCCATCTAAATTTCCAAGTGATGTAATTCAGATGAAACCCCTGCGGGATCCATTCACTATAATGAGGCAGCAGAGTTACTCTGGACTCCGTCTGGCCTCTGTTTAGCGGTGGCCAACCACACTTTTATGCACGCCTAAAACAAATGACACCGTGGGATCCCAGGCCAGACGGCATCCACAGTGGCCTATATCTGCCTCATTAGAGGGAATCTTCCGTCATGGGTTTTGTCTGAATCACGTATTTCAGAGATTTACACGGAAACTCTTGTGTAAGCGCTCAGCGCAGAGCGCAGGATAAATGTGGGCAGAGCCTTACTGAGATCTTTGGGAGACATAATAAACAAATCAGTAGCCGGTGAAGAATTGGTTTTATTTATTTTTTACTCCTTTCCTCGTGTGATATAACTGATTAGATTACTTTATTCTTCGGGTCGGTGTGATTACATCGATACCAGAATCATATCGGGTTTTTATGATTGACAGCTGTCACAGACTAAAAGACGCTTTTTTTTGCAAAATCTAGTTTTTGCATCACCATATTTTGAGAGCTATAATTTTTCCATATTTTGGCTGACAGAGTCATGTGATGGCTTGTTTTTTGCGGGACGAGTTGACATTTTTATTGGTACCATTTTTGGGTACGTGACATTTTTTGATCGCTTTCTATTCCGTTTTTTGGGAGGTAAAATTAACAAAAACCAACAATTCAGGAATTGTTTTTTGAGGGTTTTTTTTTATGCCGTTCTGCGTGTGGTAAAAGTGATCAGGCAGCGTTATTCTTCGGGTCAGTACATTTACAGCGATGCTACACTTACTGTATTTTTTTTATTTTTTGGCGCTTTTACACAATAAAACAATTTTATAGAAAAAAATATTTTTTTTGCATTGCTTTATTCTGAGCGCTATAACTTTTTTATTTTTCGGCTGATGGAGCTGTATGGCGGCTTTTTTTTTGCGGAACAAGATGACGTTTTCAGCGGTACCATTTTTATTTCTATTTTGCTTTTTGATCGCATTTTTTTCCACTTTTTGTTTGGCGATATGATGAAAAAGCATATTTTTTTGCCCCGTTTTTTATTTATTTTTATTACGGTGTGCACAGAAGGAGTTAATTAGTGTGACACTTTTATAGCTTGGGTTGTTTCGGACGCGGTGATACCAAATATGTGTACTTTTTTTGGTTTTGTAAAAATATACGGATTTATTGGTTTAATATTTTATTTATTTTTTATTTATTTTGTGATTTTTTTTTTAACAGTTTAAAAACTTTTTTTTTAACTTTTTTTTACATTTTTACTTAGTCCCTGTATGGGACATTAATTTTTATTTTTCTGATCACTGATCTCATGTAATGTAATAGACATGTATTACATTACATGAGATCTTTGCTGACTGTTTCACACCGTGTCTCCTGCCAGGCTTCAGCTGCAAGCTGAGCCAGGCAGGACACCATATATGGCAGATCTGGAGGTGGTCATGTGACCTCCAGCTGCCATAGCTACCCCAGGTCCTGGAAGGTATCAGGGGTCGTCGGAGAGGTAAGTAAGACGACCCCCTCTCCTCTGTCTATCTTCTATATGCCGCGATCACTATAGATTGCGGCATATAGAACATAGCAAAGGGTTAAAATCACTGGGACCTGATCCAATCAGGTCCCGATGATGTCCCCTGTCAGAGCTAACGCTCTGCACCGGAATCGCAGCGCTTGCAGGACCCTGGGGGTCCTGAGCGCTGCGAGACCACCCACCGTTTTTAAACGTCGGCGCTGCACAGAGCCCAGCAAGCGCCAACGTTTATCTACAGTGGGCGGTCGGGAACCGGTTAAATAATTTGCCTGCTCCAGTGGTTTTGGGGTTACCTTGGTTAAAATTGCACAATCCTGTACTGGACTGGTCTACCAATGAAATTAAGTCTTGGAGTCCTAAGTGTTATGATAGATGTTGTAACGGTCGCATTGCTGCTGTGGAAAGAGGGGAATTACCTGTACCTATTCAGGATTTTTGGAAGGTTTTTTCAGAGGAGGAGTTGCAAGCTTTGCCTCCTCATAGGGACTATGATTGTACTATTGAGTTTGTCCCTGGAGCAACTCTTCCCAAGAGTCGCTTATTTAATCTTACTATCCCTGAGAGAAAGGCCTTGGAGGAATACATACAGACAAGCTTGGCCGCCAGTCACATTAGACCTTCTAAGTCACCTGTGGTTGTTGGATTTTTTTTTGGAAAAAAAAAGGACGGCGGTTTAAGTCCATGTCTGGACTTTCGCGAAATTAATAAAATTACAGTACGCAATTCCTACCCACTGCCATTAATTCCTGACTTGTTCAACCAGTTAGTGGGGGCCAAGTGGTTCTCTAAGATTGATCTCCGGGGGGCATACAATTTGTTACGTATGAAGGAAGGTGATGAGTGGAAAACTGCTTTTAACACTCCAGTGGGTCATTTTGAGAATCTGGTTATGCCCTTTGGTCTTACCAACGCACCAGCTTTTTTTTCAGAACCTTATTAATGACATCCTAAGACCGTTGATCGGTAAGAATGTGGTGTTGTATTTGGATGACATTTTGATTTTTGCGCCGGATCTGGAGTCTCATTGGCAGAGCGCACGTGAGGTATTGCAGTTGTTAAGTGACAATTCACTTTTTGCTAAGCTGGAGAAATGTGAGTTCGCTGTGCAGAGAATTAGTTTTTTGGGCTACATTATCTCCAGTGAGGGCTTTGAGATGGATCCGGTGAAGGTTCAGGCGGTGCAGGAATGGCCTAGGCCTATTAGTTTGAAACCAATACAGAGATTTTTGGGTTTCGCCAATTATTGCAGAAAATTCATTAAGAATTTTTCTATAATTGTTAAGCCGCTGACCGATCTCACCAGGAAAGGTGCGAATACGGTTCAGTGGACTACTGAGGCCATTGAAGCTTTTGTGTATCTCAAGGAGAGGTTCAGTTCTGCCCCCATCCTTATGCAGCCTGATGAGACCAAGCCTTTTTTGGTCGAGGTTGATGCTTCTTCGGTGGGGGTCGGTGCTGTTTTGTCTCAGGAAAACAAGGATGGAGTACATCCCTGTGCTTTTTTTTTCAAAAAAATTTTCTGAGACCGAACTTAATTACGATGTCGGTAATCGGGAATTGCTGGCGATTAAACTCGCATTTGAACATTGGCGTCATCTCTTGGAAGGTGCTAAATTTACCATTCAGGTTTTTACTGATCGTAAGAATCTGATCTATCTTGATGCTGCCAAGCGCTTGAATGCCCGTCAAGCTAGGTGGGCACTTTTTTTTTCGCGGTTTAATTTTTCTGTTACTTACATCCCGTGTACCAAGAATGTAAAAGCTGATGCTTTATCTCGCAGTTTTTCTCCCATGGTTGGTACCGAGGAGGAGGAGAGCATTTTACAGGAAGGTGTTGTGATAGCAGCATTGGACTCCGTTTTGGAAGATGGGATTCTGAAAGCCCAGGAGGATGCCCCATCTAACACTCCCCATGGAAGGTTGTTTGTGCCTAGGAACTTTATGAGAGATTTGTTTGTGGAGTGTCATAAGTCTCGGTTGGCAGGTCATCCAGGAATTTCGGAGACTAAGAGACTTGTAGGTCGCAGTTTTTGGTGGCCTGGGTGGCAGAAGGAAGTCATTAAGTGGGTGCGTCAATGTACTGTGTGTGCTAGATCTAAGTCTTCACATGCTCCTGCTGCGGGGTTGCTTTGCCCTCTGGAGGTTCCTAGTGCTCCTTGGACGCATCTTGCTATGGATTTTATTACTGACCTTCCTGCCTCTGAGGCTTTCACTGTTATCTGGGTGGTCGTGGACCGTTTTAGCAAGATGTGTCACTTGGTTCCCTTCATCAAACTGCCCTGCGCCAGGACACTCGCTAAGGCTTTTGTTAAAGAAATTGTCAGGCTCCATGGCGTTCCTTCCGACATTGTTTCCGATAGGGGACCTCAGTTCGTGGCTCGTTTTTGGCGTGCCTTTTGTGACAGGTTGGGAGTCCATTTGTCATTTTCGTCTGGTTATCATCCTGAGTCTAATGGACAGACAGAAAGAAAGAACCAGGATGTTGAACAGTTTTTGCGTTGTTTTGTGGCTGACAATCAAGAGGGGTGGTCTGAGTTTCTGCCACTGGCTGAATTTGCTCTTAACAACCATACATCCTCTTCTGCTGGGTGTTCTCCTTTTTTTTGTTGTACTGGGAGACATCCGTCGTTTGGGTCATTCTCCAAATTGGTATCGGCTGTGCCGGAGGAGGAGAATTTTTCCGATGATTTGGAGAGAGTTTGGACTGATGTACGTCGTAATCTTCAAGAGGCCAACAAAAAATCCAAGAGGTACTTTGACAGGAAACGTCAAGAGGTTTTGTTTACTGTTGGTGACATGGTTTGGTTGTCCTCTAGGAATCTGCGGTTGAGGATTCCTTCTAAGAAATTGGGCCCGAAGTTTGTAGGTCCGTTTAAGGTGCTTCAGGTAGTTAACCAATCTGCTGTTAGGTTGGAGGTTCCTACCTCCTGGAAGATTAATCCGGTGTTTCATGTTTCCTTATTGAAAAAAGCTGATGTTTCTGATAGGGACGCCACTGTCTCTGTTCCTCCGGTGGAGGAAGAAGGTGAATATGAAATTTCTCGCATTCTTAATTCTAGATGGCATAGAGGGAGATTGCAGTATCTCGTCGCTTGGAAGGGTTTCGGTCCCGAGGATAACTCCTGGGTAAGGGCGGATGATGTCTCTGCTCCTAGACTTGTCGGAGCGTTTCACAGGAGGTTTCCTGATAGACCTGGGCCTGGAGGATCCGGAGGATCCTCATTGAAGAGGGGGTACTGTTAGAACCCTCCTGTTAGTTTTTTCTATTTTGCTGGTCACATGACTTTTTGCCTATATAATCCAGCTCCGCCCTCCTGGCCTTGCAGGACTTCAGTGTTACATTTACTCTTAAGCTAGCCAGGTGCCTTGTACCTTACTCTGTAGTTTGCTTGGTCTTTTGACCACTAGTACTTCTGTTTGTTTGTTTGTCTTTGCTCTGCTACAATTTCTGCTAGGAGGTGTCCAAATATATCCCAGTCCTTAGTTCTTGTAGGGACCCCTCCCTTATATCTATAGGTCAGCGTTCGGACTAGCCGAGGACTTAGGCGGGTCTGTTCACAAGGAACAGGTCCCCCGCTGCATCGTAGGGAATCAGCTTAGTCCTATGGTAGGGACAGTTTTCCTTTCTTTCCTTAGTGTTTGTAGCAGTTCATAACAGCTCCCTGCATTCCACCGGTATGGGGCCACTCAATATTCCCACCGCGTGAAGGAGGAAGACTTAACAACCATCATGATCAATCCCCTACCTCACCACAGCTGGGCCAAGACCCAAGATAGTGACCCTGCAGTCCGCATGGTGAAAGACCTGCTGACCCGAGAAGACGTCCGTCTAGATCCGGATGCCCCAGAGGAAGCCAAGCAGCTATGGAAAGAGAAGAGCAGGCTGTTCCTCTATGAAGGTAAGCTGTGCAGAAGACTCGTCAACCACTGGACGCACGAGCTGACCTGGCAAGTCGTCCCAAGGCGAGATGCAGCTATGGTCCTGGAGGCTTACCATGACAGAGCGGGGCACTTCGGCTGGAAGAAACTGGAGTTCCTGCTAAGAGGACGGTTCTTCTGGATCAGCATGAGAGGGGCTGTAGAGAAGTGGTGCAGAGACTGTGGCCCTTGTAATCTAAGGAGGAAGGACCGCACCAGCCAGAAGACACCCTTGAGGCCCATCGTCACCAAGCAGCCTCTTGAGCTGGTAGCTCTGGACCACGTCAAATTGGCTCCAAGCCGGTCAGGATACGTTTATGCCCTGACAATCATGGACCACTATTCCCGATTTCTAGTGGTGGTCCCGGTAAAAGACTTGACAGCTCAAACGGCGGCCAGAGCCTTCCAGCAAACCTTCTGCCACCCACACGGGTATCCAGAACAGGTCCTGACAGACCAAGGTCCTGCATTCGAGGCCAAAATCTTCCAAGAGTTCTGCAACCTCTATGGCTGTAAGAAGATTCGGACAACGCCTTACCACCCACAAACCAACGGGATGTGTGAGAAAATGAACAATATAGTCATTGATCTCATGAAGACGTTGCCCCTGGAGGAATGCAGCCTGTGGCCAGAAAAACTGCCGGACCTGATAGACTTATACAACCATATCCCGGTGAATGCTACAAACTGCACCCCGGCTTGCCTGATGAGAGCCAGACCAGGTAAGCTGCCCATAGACCTGGAGATGGGAGTCCTAACACCCAAGGACACCTCCCCAGATGCGGACTGGGATACGGAAAGGCGACTGCAGTACAAGAAGGTACAGGAGAGTGTGGAGAAGAGCCTGGCCCAGGCGAGACAAAAGCAAGAGAGGCTCTTCAACCAACACGTCCCTGCTTGTCCCCTGGAACCTGGTGAGCAGGTTCTGAAGCGAAAGAGAAGGCTACACAAGCTGGATGACCAGTGGGAAAGGGAACCCTACACAGTACTGCAGTCTGATCACGACAACCCGAAGGTGTGCGTGGTCACTAAGGATGGAGGAGAAACCACTAGTACCGTCTCCAGAGACCACCTAAAAATGTGCCCCGAGCAACTCCGTAGTGCAGAAGAGGATCAAAGTGACCTTGAACCCGCAGAGGACAAGGAAGAAATGATCAGCACCATTCTCGGAGAATTCCCTCAGTCCTGGACTCGAATAAACGGTGCCATAGTGGTACCCGTCCTGCATTTCCTGCAACCGGCTCAGCAACAACCTACACCAGAGCAGGAAGGTGGAGAAGAACAAGCAGTTCCAGAGGCAGAAGGGCCTGTACCAGCAGCCCAGGAGAGTCAACCCTCTGCTGACAGTGAGCCTGCCATGCCTGCGGTAAGCCAGAGGACCCGCAGACAGCTGCCTGCCCTGCCTGTAAGTTTAGCCAGTGACTGCACCCCGAGCGCTAGTGAGAAAAACCAGGTTAGACCACCACCAGACAGTGGGTTACGTAGGTCAACCCGAAGCACTAAGGGGCAAATGCCAGCTCGCTGGAAGATCTAAGTGGATAATGTATGTATTTAATGTGTTATGTTGTACCCTGGTTATTAATTATGTTTTTCTAGTTTTTCTAGCTCATGGACTGACAGGTTATGGACGATGAATAACCGGAACTATCATGTAGATAGTTGCAGTTGGTGCCTCTTGCGAAGACGGCCACGGAAGAAAAACCTGTCTGGCGTGGCCCCGTGTGGTCCAAAGTAGGTAGTTTTGCCTTGCAGCCACGCCCAACGTTTGGGGTTTGCTTTGGACAGGTCCCCACATCGCTCAAAGACTTCGCCTTGTTGGGTGAAATGGACACCCGGTCGCGGAAGCGCCGTTTCCTTAAGGACAAAATGCACTTGTACATATGTTATGTTGTTGTTTATAACCTATATTTGTGTTTCCTGTTAGTCCCGGAGTACTAAGTTTTACTAGGGGGGAATGTGTCACCCTGGCCTGGATGCCACAAATGTATAATAAAGCTGTGTCTGAGAGCAAGGGGGAGGTTCTCTGGTCAGGGACCATTAGCATGCAGCACCTCCTGTCCCAAGTCAGTAGGGGGAGCAGGCTGACCCTATAAAAGCTGGAACTGGGGGCAGGGTTAGAGAGTTCTGGACGACCTGTCTCTGGAGTGAGAGGTGTCCCAGAGAAGGGAGAGCCAGTTCAGCTGAAGCTGAGGAGGTCGTGTGGCAGTAGAGGAGCCACAAGCCAGGGACGGAAGGCGAGGAGAGCCTGTCCTGGCTGAGAGAGAAACTGATCTACCGGACTTGGTGTCCGAGGCTGTTAGGAATCCAAGTCCTACAGCAAATAACCAGCCCGCAGGGCACTGTATGTTCCTTGGCCTAAGAAGCACGGAGGTTCCGCCACAGCAGAAGGGACCAGCAAAGCTGCACCAGGCCAAGAGTAGAAAGGGACCCAAGTTGCAAGCCATACGGGCGAGAAGACACGGTGAGCTCAGGAACGTGGGATGTTACACCACAAGGAGGGAAATAGCCAGAATGAGCGCAGAGAGCATGGTAGGCCTTCACCCTCACCCTGACCAGGGCCAGCTTCCCACTTGTTCTCAGACATCCAGGCCCCCTCCTAGCCGGGACTGTTTTTGGGTCGTCTCACCTGTTCTAATAAAGACCCTGAACTGTTTAAGAGGCCTCCGTTTCCTGGCTATTGCGGTCAGAATCATCCCCTCCATCATCCATCTATATACTGCCCTGGGGCCACACTCCTCCCGTGGGGAGTTATACTACTTAGTGCTGCACACCTACATCTGCCCCAGCGGTCTGCACTGCAGCGGCGGTTAACCCTGACCGCAATCCACGGGTGGCGTAGTCGGACATTTAAAACCCTACAAATAGACTGCCACAACATTTGGTATGACCACCCTGAGCCATGGACCGGGTTGCCACTACTACCCCCATTATTGCCCTATTGCCCGGTTCCGGGTAACCCACGGCCCAGGGGGCGAGTCATATCCATAAGATAGGGCATCAATGTATGATCGGCCGGGGTCCTGCACGCAGCACCCCTGCCAATCAGAAGTTATCGGTGCTGGCGGCGGCGGCCACCGGCCGGAAGTACTTGCCTGCGGTGTTTGGCCATCCATCTGTAGTGGCCGCCGCGGGGTACTGCACATCCGCCTCCCATTCAATTGAATGGCAGTTTGATGTGCACTAACAAGTGCCGACCACTACAACATGGCGACCAGTCACCGGAAGGTAAGCACTTCCGGCCGGCGGCCACCGCCAGCACCGATAACAGCTGATGGCGGGGGTGCTGTGTGCGGGACCCCGGGCAAACATAAATTGATGCCCTATCCTATGGATATGGCATCAATGTGAAAGTAGTGGACAACCCCTTTAAAGCACAGTGGCCATGAGGTTTCTATAAAATCCCATCCACTTTGCTTGAACTGCAAAACACTCTGTTTTTGCCACAGCAAATAAATATTGTCAAAAACAAACCGAAAGCTCATTGTGGGAACATAACCCACAAGAGTACTATGGGGCCTGTGACTTCCTCCTCTATCATTCTTCCTCAGCGTCTGACGTCTCAGCACAGCGGGCCTGATGACATCACTACATGGCACCCACTGCCCTGAGATGTGCAGGCGCTTCAGAATGCTTGCTGCATAGACCGGAGCAGCGGGGAACAAGGAGGAGAGGTGAGTATTTTTTTTTTTAAATCAATGAGCACATTTTGGTAGTCATAGTAATGTATAGAGGACCATGGGGAATTCATTATACTGTATGGAGGACGATGGAGGTGCATTATACTATATGGAGGACTATGGGGAGTGTATTATACTATATGGAGGACTATGGGTAGTGCATTATACTGTATGGAGGGCTATGGGTAGTGCATTATACAATATGGAGGACTATGGAAGTGCATTATACTACATTGAGGACTATGGGGAGTGCATTACACTACGTGGAGGACTACGGGAGTGCATTATACTATGTGGAGGACTATGGGGAGTGCATTATACTATATGGCGGAATATGGGGTGCATTATACTATATAGAGGTCTATGTGGAGTGCATTATACAGTATGGAGGACTATGTGGATTGCACTATACTATATGCAGGACTATGTATGTGCGTTTTTACCTGCAGATTTTCGGCATCTAATGAAAATCTATGGGGAAAATCCACACATAAAACTCAGCATACTCACAAGAGAAATTGACATGATGTGGATTTGATACACACACCGCAGCTCAGTTTACGCTGAATAAAATTAAAGCACAGTGGCCATGAGGTTTCTATAAATTCCATCCACTTTGCTTGAATTGTAAAACACTCAGTTTTTGCCACAGAAAATAATTAGTGTCAAAAGCAAACCAAAAGCTCATTGTTGGAACATAGGCCACGCGAGTACTATGGGGCCTGTGACTTCCTACTTCGTCATTCTTCCTCAGCATCTGACGTCTCAGTACAGCGGGCCCTATGACATCATTACATGGCATCCACTGCCCTGAGATGTGCAAGCACTTCAGAATGCTTGCTGCATAGACCTGAGCAGCGGAGAACATGGAGGAGAGGTGAGTATTTTTTTTTTAAATCAATGAACACATTGTGGTGGTCATAGTACTGTATAGAGGACTATGAGGAGTGCATTATACTGTATGGACTATATAGGACCATGGGGAGTGCATTATACTATATGGAGGACTATGGGGAGTGTGTTATACTATATGGAGGACTATGGGAGTGCATTATACTATATGGCGGATTATGGGGAGTGCATTATACTACATGGAGGACTATCGGCAGTGCCATATACTGTATGGAGGACTATGGGGAGTGTATTATACTATATGGAGGACTATGAGGAGTGCATCTTACGGTATGGAGCACTATGAGGAGTGCATTTTACTATATGGAGGAGTGCATTATGCTATATGGAGGACTATGGAGAGTGCATTATGCTATATGGAGAACAATGGGGAGTGCATTATACTATATGGAGGATTATGGGAAGTGCATTATAGTATATGGAGGAATATGGGGTGCATTATACTGTATGGAGGACTATGTGGATTGCATTATACTATATGCAGGACTATGGGGAGTGCATTATACTATATGGAAGACTATGGGAAGTGCATGATACTATATGGAGGACTATAGGGTTCAGCACACTATATAAAAGATTATGATTTTGCATTATACAATATGGAGGAATATGGGGCCCATTATAGTATATAGAGGGCTATGTGGGGGCTATTATAATATTTCGAGGGCTATGTGGGAGCCTTTATACTTTGTGGAGGGCTATGTGAGGGCCAATATACTGTATGCAAGCAATTATACAGTGTGAAGGTTTGAGTGGGGACCATCATACCATGTGGAGGGCCGTGGGGGTCATTGCACTGTTTGGTTGTACTGTTTGGAGAGCTAGTGGGGGCCATTATACAGCATGGTGAGGTGTGGGGCCATTATACTGTATGATGACCTATTATACTTTATAGAGGGCCGTGTGGGGGCCAAAGCTGGGGGATCACACTGTGTCAGGGTCACCATACTTTGCCGGGGGAGTTGAAGTCGAGTACAGTAGGGTCATCATTATGTGCATGTCCAGGGTACTGTGAAAGAATTCACATACTGTGTTTGTTGGGCACTTTTGTTGGTATCATACTTTAAACATGCAATGAAAGAGGAATCTGGGGCTTCAGTAGGAGGAAAATTACTTTCTAAAGGCTGGAAAGTTGTGAGATATGCTCTTCTGTGACCCCGTCGAATGTTATTTTTTTTGTTGGGTGGGGGGCAACTAGCACTTCTGCTATGGGATCCCATGATTTCTATGTACACCCATGTCTATGGGCCTGTTTACATGCCAGTGTATTTTCACAGTCTCGGGGCTCATTCACCTGTTAGTTTCTGTGCTATTTTTTATTTTTTTCACAGGTAGCATGTGTACCTATGACAGTCTATGGGGATGCTCACATGTCCATGATTTTTCATTGAGATATGTTTTATATTGATTCAAGTGTCAGATCAAATTCATCAATGAAAGTGTCCGGGTCTGTTAAAAGATGGGCCAGAACTCGGATGAAGTTTGTCCGTTTTTGACTGACCGATGGGAAAAGTACTGATGTAATTCTGACCAACCTAAGGTAAAAATCACTGATTAAACTCGCTCCATTTTTCTCGTACATGAAAAAACCTGATGTCTGAATGAGGCCTAAGTGGTCCACACAAAATTATATACAGTATCACCAATGCAAGTCTATTAGGCCGCAAAAAATGTGGACAGCATTTGGATGTCATCTGTGTGCCAGTCATGAAATGGACTGTTGGTTATGAGAAGGGGGAGAAACATTCATCAGTTTTATTTTCAGCTGAGAAAAGCTAATGAACCCTGACCAAACTGTGATGAAACTGATCAAAAACACTCATCACACTTACACCATTTTTGTGAGTAGAAGACATATCACTGTTGTATAATTCAGCACTTTACACACTACAGGGTTAACCCAACAGATTAGCTATGTAGCATCCAGAAGGCGGGAGGAGAAGAGTTAATATAAAGCTCAGTCCCAGGTTTTGCCTTTAGAGTAATTAGCTTGGAGGAGCAGAGCAGCATGGAGCAGGGTGATGGCTCCACATTCCCTCTTATCCCTCAAGGAGGAGGATAGGAATTTGTCCTGATCCTCCTCCGCTGCAGCCGGCTGTGCAGGATGGGAAAGCATGAAGATGATGGGAATGTGCACTACACGGAAGGAAGATGTGTAAGGTAACTGGAACAATGAGGCCCACAGGGGAGTTACTACCCTGTATGGAGGGGAACGTACTATAGGTAAAACTGCCACCAATGGATAATGACCGATCAGTAAAGATGAGCAAGACTTTTGAAACTTACATTTGCAGAGTTTTCCCAGGAAATTCCATTCTCTGCAAATGTCTTCCAAAGCCTCTACTTGCCCTGAAAAACATGTATGACGCCATTCCCTTTTTCCCTTAACACACTAATCCCCTTCACTGCATTGATGTCGCCCTCTCTGTCTGTCTGTTTTCTATCATGTTTCATGGCTTTCTCTCCCTATTTCTATGGCTAGGCTGTGAGCTGTGATGTACTTTTCTCTATCCAGGTTCACCACAAAATGGCTGCTTCCTTTCCTGCTTCTGCTTTTATACTTGCTATAATAGTCCTTCTTAATTGTCTGAGCTATACTATGTTAGGCCTCATTCACATGTGCAGGGTTTAAACCTGTACGTGAAAAAATGGTACCGGTGTCCTCAGTTTTCGATCAGTGTTTTTCACCGATGGATAAAGAAATTACAAAGCTTCTCCTATACAATGTTAAACTTGTACAGGACACTGATGGCACACTGACCGACCCATAGACCACTATTGGACCTCCGTGTCATCCGTGCTGCCGGAAAAAAAATGGACATGGCTCTGTGTGTTCTGTATGGACACAAGGGGTGTGTAAAAAACACTGGTGTGTGAATAGCACCATACATTGAGTACACGTTCTATCCATTAAAACTGCTACAACTCGTACGTGCAATGCAGATGAGACCTAATATGATGGCAGCAAGGCATTCTGGGAAAGCCCGTCTTCTCTGACTGATGCAATCTTCTGCAATGTCTCAAAAGGTGACATTCATTTTAGGCACAAAAATTTAACATGAACTTGATTCCCGTTGAATCGATTCGCTCAGATCTAGTCATCAGAAAATGTTTAAATTAGTTTGTTTTCTGTGTGTTTTTTTAATGTTTTCATACTTTCTTCTCACAATCTTGCAGTTCTCACACTGGCCACCAGGGCTATTTTAGACATTTACTTCTGTCCTTTCTGGAAGAATTTTCAGCAAAGCTTTTTATCAGAGGCCGGATTACAATGACCGGTAACATACAGCTGATAACGCAGGTTCCACCAATCACAGTTGATGTCACACCTGACCTTACTCCCCTTCACCCAATGATCTTTGTACAAGCTCATTGGACGCTTCAATGCAAAACAGAGGCCCTGACTTCAGACCGGTGGTGTTCATGCTAATCTTGATGAGGTCGGTGTGCTAGAGTCATGCAGAGGTCAATGAATCAGGACTATCAGAGAACTAGCGAGCGCCTTGTGTGTCTCCATGTGTGCCTTGCCAATAATCTTACTCCAGTCAGTGACTGGAGTAAGATATGTCGCACAGAGAATGCCACAGCTTATAAAATTTTGCTGGTGCCCACTTTATCAGGGCTGGGTGAAAATGGAGTGTGAACGCTAAAAAGTCACAATTTCAGCCCAGCTTCGAGTTGCGCTAAAACTTTGTGACTTTTCAAAGCTTTTTACACTAGTATTCTGGCTTTGAATGAGGCCCATAGTGTCTAAGTGAGTTTATTGCTGTTAATGTAGATTTCCTGAAAGAACAGGACATATGAACATAGAATAGCCTCAGGGGTCAGTGTAAAAAATTCTAAGATTTCTAATTTTAAATATAAATTTTGATATGGGAAAATATTGCCAACTTTTTTGAATGCATTTAAAGAAAACTTTTTTTATGATGCCTCCCCTTTAATTTTGCTTATGAAAATTTGGAGCTCTGAATCTGAAAAACTGAGCACCAACCACTATGAGGATTTACTGTTAGAAATGAATGAAAGGCAGATAAATTCAGAATAACATTTAATGTTTTATATGAATTTGACCCCTTTGCATATATGGGCGTAACTGTACGTCCGCGCTGAGGTGAACGCATGTGGAGGCGGCTCAGGAGCTGAACTCCTTCCACACGTGTCTGATGCAGACTGAAATAAAGGGGTTGTCCATTACTCAGACAACCCCTTCTTAATTACGGTTTCAATCATGTGAAATAGCAGCTATGCTCTCCTCTGGTGCGGGCGCCATTCCAGTGATGTCGGCGTCTGGTCTCCTGGAGCATGCATGACATATCACGGGAACCCTGCAGCCGACGCCATTCCAGTGATGTCGGCGTCTGGTCTCCTGGAGCATGCATGACATATCACGGGAACCCTGCAGCCGACGCCATTCCAGTGATGTCTATGTCTGGTCTCCTGGAGCATGCATGACATATCACGGGAACCCTGCAGCCGACGCCATTCCAGTGATGTCTGTGTCTGGTCTCCTGGAGCATGCATGACATATATCACGGGAACCCTGCAGCCAACGCCATTCCAGTGATGTCTGTGTCTGGTCTCCTGGGGCATGTGTAGCACCCCGAGGGTTCGGTTGCTACAGGGGTATTGCACCTCAACCAGAGGTGTGATATTCCACTCCCAGGTAAGGATGGAGTGTGGACCAGGGCTCAGTTAGCTGCACACGCACACACTCCCCATTTCCGGGGGAAAGCTCGATGGTGCTCCCATTTTTGCAGGCACAACTGACCATGTCCCTGGCTGGAGTGGAGAGGGGGTAGAGAACCCAGTGGTGTAGGAGCACAAGGGGACGGTTTCTGGAGCATAGGAAGGAGCGCATTGGGTGCAGGTCACCTGAGCTCAGCACAGAGAAGCAGATATAAGGTGGGAGCCATCTCAAGTCTAGGAGAATAGTAGGAGTAGTAAGAGAGAGAGCTGACAGGGAGCAGCAGCTCAGCCTGAGCTCAGCTCCATGAGGCAGGCCTAGAGAGAAGGCTGGGGCCAGAGAGAAGAAGAGGAAGGAAGGAGAAGAGACAGAGGAGTGGAAGGGCTCCAGAAACAAGAAGGCAGGAGGGATCCTAAGAGTGCAGAACGTCCAGCAACCATTGCAAACCCCATTATACCGGGTGAAAGGGTCAGGCCGTGGAAAGGTACCGGATCCCTAAGTTGGTGGAGGCGAATCTACCCTCAGCTAAGAACCGGAGGTTGTGACCATTTATTGGTGCGACCCCCCGCTAAACCTGCTAGGGAGGCACCATATAGGATAGCGGGAAGTGAAGGCCAATGCTTACCCGACACTGTCCGCGGTAGCCGGACAGAAGTCAGGACACTGGTGGGGCACGAGAGGCCAGAAAAAGGACAGAAGGGGGTCCTGTGCCATACTCCTGAATTGCCTGGGGGTTGACCGAGCTCCTCACCTGGTGGACACAGCACGGCTCAGGCAGTCCTTGCTGACAGAAGTGACTTGGATATCAACTGTGAGTAAAACACCCTGGACTGCATCATTGGACTCTGTGTCATTTATGCTGCGCCTGCACCATCACCCCCAGCATTCATTTTCACTGCCCTGAGGCTACACTTTTCCCATGGGGAGTTATCCTATCCCTGTGCTGCACACTAATACCAGCCTCAGCGGTCTGCCTCGCAGCGGCGGTTATCTCTGACCGCAATCCACGGGTGGCGTAGTCGGACATTCACAAAACTATAAATAGACTGCCACAGCATTTGGTCTGACCACCCTGAGCCACGGGATCGGGTTGCCACTACTACCCCCATCAGCACCGTACACTAGAAGACCTAGTTCCGGGTACCCCACGGCTCAGGGGGCGAGTCACATGCATGACTAATCATAGGATCCCTGCAGCCAATCAGTGACTGTGACTCACCCCCTGGGCCGTGGGGCACTTGGAACCGGGCTTCAGTGTGATGATGGGGGTAGTAGTGGCAACCTGATCCCGTGGCTCAGGGTGGTCAGACCAAATGTTGTGACAATCTATTTGTAGGGTTTTGAATGTCAGACTACGCCACCCGTGGATTGCGGTCAGGGAGGACCGCCGCTGCAAGGCAGACCGCTGAGGCTGATGTAGATATGCAGCACAGGGATAGGATAACTCCCCACGGGAAGAGTGTAGCCTCAGAGCAGGTAATAGGATGCTGGGGGTGATGGTGCAGGCCGCAATAATAAAGGTCCAGAGTCTACTTCAAACAGTCCAGGGTCTTTATTGTAGGTGGTACTTATGACCCAACAGGAGTACAGGGTAGGAATGGGCCTGGGTGTCTGAGAACATTCAGGCGAGCCCCACTGGTCAGGGTGAGTGGGTAGGCCTACCGTTCTCTCTGCCCTTGCTGACTATCTCCCCCTTTAGTGGTGTGATAGCCCACGTCCCTGAGCTGGCCGTGTACTACGCCTGTATGGCTTGCGACTCGGGCCTTAGGTACCTGTTGCTTCTCTGTGCTGTACCAGTCCCTCTGTGTGGCGGAGCCTCCAGGCTTCTCAGGCCCAGGGATCTAAAATCCCTCGCAGGTAGGTTATCTGCTGCCGGGCTTGCAACCCTGACAGCCTCGGATCCCAGTGTCCGGTTATGTAGTTCTCTCTCTCAGGGTCCCTTCTGCCTTCTTTTTTCTGGAGCCTTTCTACTCCTCTTTCTCTCCACCTTTCTTCCTTCCTTCTCCTTCTCCTCTTCTCCTTCCTGGCCCCGGCCTCTTCTCTAGGCCTGCCTCGTGGAGCTGAGCCCAAGCTGAGCCTCAGCTCCCTGTCAGCCCTCTCTGGCTGAACTTCTTCCCTCTCTGAACTAACCGAATGAACACTCTCCTAAGATGGCCCCCACCTTTTATCTGCTTCACTGTGTCTGAGCTCAGGTGACCTGCAACCAATGAGCTCCTTCCTATGCTCCAGAAACCGTCCCCTTCTGCTCCTGCATCACCGGGTTCTCTCCCCCCTCCCCACTCCAGCCAGGGACATGGTCAGTTGTGCCTGCAATAAATGGGAGCATCTGCGAACTGTCCCCCGGAAATGAGGAGTGTGTGTATGCAGCTAACTGAGCCCTGGTCCATACTCCATCCTTACCTGGGAGTGGAATATCACACCTCTGGTTAAGGTGCAATACCCTTGTAGCAACCGAACCCTCTGGGCGCTACAACTGCATCACTCTCTCATCCTTTGAACAGAACTGACAGCCAGAGAGCAGCAGCAGATTACACTTCTTTAGGGTGTCCCTTTCGTCTGAAGGAAGTGAGAGCGAAATGGCTACTGACTGCGTGATATGAGGTCACTCGAGTCCTGGGAGACTAAGCGCAGACATGGGTAGAACAGCAACAGCACAAAAGGTGATTATAGCTGTTTTATATGTAGGAAATATTGTGATTGAGAGCTGTTTGAGTAGTGGACAACCCTTTCTATATAGCTGACATTTTATCTCTAACAGTCGCAGTCAGAGCTTCATTTCGGCCGCAGCTGTTAACCATTTAAATGCCGCTGGCTCCCACTGGCGCTCTGGGATGAGGCCGATGAGTTAAAATGAAAGCTGGTGGCATGCTGAAGGTCCCTGTCTCGACTATATTTGAAGTGATCTGAATCAGAGCTTTGAAGGAAACTGGTATTTTCACTATATAGCATAATAATGTGGTATTGCACCGTGTCATAGAAAATACTGCAATTTCTGAAGCCACTAGTAAAGGGGCATTCATTCACCCCTCTCACCTCCTCTTCTGCAATAGGACAAAAGAGGGCAATCTAAGCAGCCCATATGCAGAATGCCCAGTTGACAAGTAGGAAAATTAGATGTAGCTGGATAGTGAACTATGGGGGAAGGCATCGGCGAGATCTTACAATATCCCACCGCTGCCACCAATTTGTCAGGGATTTGCACACACAGACTATCCTGATTACTCACTATGTAGTTACCGGCAAGCAAGCCGTGAGCGTATGGCGTACACGCCTCCGAATTTCAACGCATTGAATGTGTATATGCCCCCATACGATCATTGCCAGCTTCACGATAACCCAATTAATAGTATTCACTGCCACCACCGATCAGTTCTAAATACAGGCCTGATCGGACTCCTGCTTTCTGGTAGCGTATGGCTTCGGGGGAGGAAAGATTACAGAACAGAAGAAACAGGACTAATACATTTTATATTTAATCCAAAGGGAGGCAAGGTTTATGAAAAAATATACAAAGGATTTTACAAAGAGGGACAGTACAATACATATACAGTTACACAAAATAAAAGGTATTAATGGAAGAACTTACTAGACAGATCAGAGACTATTCAATTTACCTGGAGGAGAGGTGCTCCAATGGACTGTTATGGAGCAGGACCTGTGCTTACAAATATGTATCTCACGGCATGAGTATAGACCCATATTCAGCTGGATCTTTTATGTTGAAGGGGTGGCCCTGCCCATACACTCCCCTGTGATGACCTCACGTGGGCTCATCTCTGTCCTTCATGGTTTTATGAAATCTATAATTTCTGCAATAACTTCTCACTGGTTGATCACAGAAGTTAGCAAGTAATGCCATCTTTTTTTAATGTGATTTTTGCCTTGAGAAGAATATTGAAAATTTAACCCCATGTCAATCATTGTGCCCTGTTTGGCGGGATTATTGAGGTCTATAGCATACAGTTGTAACTGGACACTTCTGCAGCTAAGAAGGGAGGGGGCAGAGAGGCAGCGAGTGACAAATGTCTCACAGCAGCTCTCAGCCAAGAAGCTGCCACAGCAAGACCCCCTTTGGACCCCAGCCATGCAGCATGCCCTTTGTGTCAGATACAGTATTCCCATAACTCTGTATTGAATTATAGCATGTCCTAGTTATTCATAATCTAGATTTTCGAGATCCCAAGAGAATGGGAAATGTCACGGTCATAGAAATATTGAGAATCTTTCTCCCCCTCCGAAATCCCACTCACTCTTCCCTCCTCCCCTATCTACCATTTGTCAAAGGAGCAAGAGCTTACACTCTTCCCAATTGCCCATATGCAAATAGCGGGATCCACCAAGTGTTCAGGCTAATCACCATATAAAATGGAGACAGGAGTGATGAATTGACACCTGGGTGAAAAGGATACAGCTCCTAGAATTCCTTTGAAGCTTAGCTCATCTCCATTTGCACATGTATTAAAGCTGCAGTCTGGTAGGCACTGAAATGAAATATGGAATATCAGAGTTTCTATAACGCTGATTGTGATAGCTAACCCTGCCACTAAAAATATGTATCCTAAGGAACAATATACATATTTTTCCTTATCTGAGAACAGTACGGGTGCGCTATGATGCAAGAAGGAAGATATGTCATGTCTAGTCTCTAAAGAAAGGTAAATTTGTAATAAGAAATGTGATATTACATGGAAACTTCTGCGATCAACCAGCGAGGAGTTATTGTGGAAGTTAGAGATCTTAATAAAACCATGAAGTGGTGCCAAGCCCACAGTGAGGTCATGACAGGGGAATGTGTGGGCAGGGCCCCTTTCAGCATAAAAGTTCCAGCTGTAGTTGAGAATATAATCATGCCGGGAATTATATATTTTATAAGCAGAGGTCCCATTGTCTGTGTAGAACTGTACCAATCTGACCTTACACGTCCTCGAGGGGGTGCGGAATGTCACGATGGTGCAAATGACAGATCCGTACCACGTGCTCCGTCTCACGTAATTGTGACGTCAGGCAGGTGGTGGGGTGTGGATTCATCAGTTCCGACAGTGGTAGGATTCTGTGGGGTCTCTCCTGCTGCCAATTTCTTTGCATTGGTGGCAAGCGGTGGGATCAAGATAATAGTGTGTGTGTGTAACGCATACTCAGACACTTAAGATCAGCTCAGCACTAGACAGTCCGAGTGCAAATACTGTAAGGTGTGTGTGGGTGCATCAGGTGGCAGTTCGGTGTCACTGACCATAGAGTGCAAGGATGGCCAGTGGCACCAGGGCCAAAACCAAGGAGATGGCCAATGCACCGTATGGTGTTGAGGAGGTGGAAGACCACGTCACTCTAAGAGAAGGGGAGTCCAACTTAGGCCCCCCCAGAGAGAGATTCACCAGTGGTCGGTCCCGCAGTGGGCTACCCACCACCTGACCCCCTCATACAAGTTTCCCTAGCGAGTCTCCAGGTTGGAGACAGGACCACCTATGAGACCCTCATAGCAGAACATCAGCGGGAGCACGAGCACCAGAAAGATGTGTTCCAGCTCCAACTGCAGGCCCCAGCCAGTCGCAAGTCCCCCGAGATCCGAGTCCCGAAGCTATGGACGAATGACTTCTCCCTTCTGCACAAAGGAGGGGGCTTGGACACTTTCTTGCTGGCATTTGAAAAAAACTGCCATCAGTACCATCTGCCTGAGGAACAGTGGGTCCGGTTCCTAACCCCTCAGCTTAGGGGTAAGGCCCTGGAAATCTTTGGGTACTTGCACAGTGAGACCACCCTGAGCTATGAGGACATCAAGCAGGCTCTGGTCTGGCAGTACAACTTGACTCCTGAGTCATACCGGAAGAGGCTCCAGAGTATGCAGTGGTGTCCTGCAGACTGCTGGGTCGATCACATGTGGGCCCTAATGAGAGCAGTTGATCCTCGTCCCAGAATCTGTCCACTGTTTTGTGTGTGAGTGGGGGTGGTGGGAGGTCCCTTGACAACTTTCAGACTGTTACCATAGGCCACGCCAGAGCAATGGGACTGTGAGACACCGGTGCTGAGATGACCCTTGTGCGGCCCGAACTGGTGTCACCCTAGGATTTGATACCTGATAAAACTTTCGCCGGCTCCGGGATTGGAGGCATCAAGCCGGCGCTGTCCATCGCCAAGGTGTATGTGATCAATGCTGCATGCTGTATGAAGTTGTATTCAAACGTTCAAGTAAAGTTCTTTTTTATAAAATGGAGTGGAAGTTCCCTAATGTGTGTGCGGTGGTTCCTGAGGTGGAAGAACCGAAGACAGCAGAGATCTGCGACCAAAACGTGAGTGTTACACACCACATACAGAGCACAGGAGAATTGGGACATGTGTCTTTATCAGGGAGCCAGAGTGTAGGAACACAGCAGCCCCTCACCACAACTACCACCCTGAGCCCCTAACACCTCTCTCCCCATGGGGGACGAGATCAATCAAGTCAGCTGTGATGAGGCCTCAGAATGTGGCCATACAGCAGGCTGGAGAAATGTGTCCTGTGAGGTTGTTGCAGAGGGGGCAGATAAGGGGCAAACAGCTGCAGAGGGGGAGCATGCCATGGAGGGCGGGGCAGTTCCAGGAGAGATAGGGCTCCCAGGTAAGGCCGCATGGTAGGGTTCCTCCACAACCAGGATGTTAGAGGGCCAGGGTAGTCCTTTTAGACCAGATGCTTGGTCAGAAGCAGAGGAGAAACTGGCGCTACCCGCGGTCTCAGCGGCCGTAGCCACTGTTGCTTGCAGTGGCGGCACCCGGGCCCTAGTGGCCCCTCGGGAGTCCGACGGCTTCTCCTCTTCCGACCAAGTGGCTGCCGGGTCAGACGGAGGCCAGGAGACGTGGCAGGTTTGTCTATTCTGGCCATGTCCAGTCAGGGGTTTCAGGTGGCGTTAGAGACTGACAGCCTGAAGCCTCGTGAGGAGCGGGCGGCACAGCCTCCCTCGAACTCGGTCCTCCAGTGGGTGGTCTGGGACCAAGGATGGCTATACCGGGTAACAGTCCAGCGAGGCTCACCGGAGGCGTGGCCCAGGGATCGACAGTTAGTGGTACCCTATCCGTTCAGGGTGGAGTTTGTTGCAGATGGCACACGAAATTCCGATGGCTGGACATCTAGGGATCCATAAGACCAAGGCCAGGCTAGCCCAGCATTTCTAATGGCCAAGGTTGGGGGCTGAGGTAACTGTCTACTGCCGTTCGTGTTACACCTGTCAGAGGGTGGGGAAGGTGGGGCGGTGGCCCAAAGCCCCACTGGTAACTCTGCCCATCATCGAAGAGCCTTTCAGGAGGGTGGCTGTGGATTTGGCTGGCCCGATGGCCACTCCCAGCAGCTCCAGGAAACGCTTCATACTGATGGTAGTAGACTATGCCACCCGGTACCCAGAAGCGGTAGCCTTGTCATCCATTCGGGCAGACAAGGTGGCTATCGCCTTACTGAAGATGTTCTCCCGAGTGTGTTTTCCCCAGGAAATGCTCACCGACCGGGGAACCCAGTTCATGTCGCAGCTGATGGAGACCCTCTGTAAGCAAATACAGGTGCAAAATCTGGTGACCAGCCCATACCACCCACAGACCAATGGCCTGTGCGAACTGGCACTCTGAAGCAGATGCTTAAGATGTTGGTTGACTCCTAGGGGCACGACTGGGCGCGGTACCTCCCACACCTGCTCCTTGCCTACCGGGAGGTTCCACGGGCCTCAACGGGGTTCTCCCTTTTGAGCTCCTGTACGACTGGCGTGCGCGGGGCGCCTGGCTCTGGTGAAGGAGGTCTGGGAAGGGGACTTGGCCTCCCCTGGAGTGTCAGTCATTGAATGTCTTACGCTTCCATGACAAAATGCAGGCCTTGGCACAGCTGGTGCACGACAATGATGCGAGCCCAGGCCGACCAGAAGCGATAGTATGACCAAAATGCTTGTGAAAGGACCTACCAGCCCTCCATGTGCTCGCCAGAGGTAGCCTGACCGCCATTAGGTACCGAGATGAGATCCTCAGACCCCTTGTGAGACCTTATGCTGGTGCCCTGGGTGAAACCTAATGCAGGACAATGCCAGACCTCATGTGGCTGGAGTGTCAGCAGTTCCTGCAAGATGAAGGCATTGAAGCTATGGACTGGCCCGCTCATTCCCCAGACCGGAATCAGATTGAGCACATCTGGGACATCATGTCTGGCTCCATCCACCAACGTCACGTTGCACCACAGACTGTCCAGGAGTTGGAGGATGCTTTAGTCCAGGTCTGGGAGGAGATCCCACAGGAGACCATCCGCAACCTCATCAGTAGCATGCCCAGGCGTTGTAGGGAGGTCATACAGGCACGTGGAGGCCACACACAATACTGAGCCTCATTTTGACTTGTTTTAAGGACATTACATCAAAGTTGGATCAGCCTGTAGTGTGTTTTTCCACTTTAATTTTGGGGTTTACTCCATATCCAGGCCTCTATTGGTTAATAAATTTGATTTCCATTGATGATTTTTGTGTGATTTTGTTGTCAGCACATTCAACTTTGTACAGAACAAAGTATTCAATGAGAATATTTCATTCATTCAGATCTAGGAGGTGTTATTTGAGTGTTCCCTTTATTTTTTTGAGCAGTGTAGTATAAATATGCTCCAAGATAATTCTGCAGTATTTCACAGTCAAATCCAATGGTAGTAAAATATAAAAAATAACCTTTATTCAATATTTTAAAAAGATTTTTTTAAGTGTCCAAAATCCGTCACAAATTTCCTAAAATTATCCTAAACATAGGACTATCGTGAATGGTTTTAATTTATCTCACCGGCTAACCATTTATATATATTGTCTTGTTGGGAGGCCAGGGATTAGTCACAATTCCTAGGGGTATCTCTTTATTTATATTTATAACTCCCTTTTCCATTTCGCCTCTGGCTATTAGAAATCATGCCATCTCATTTCTCCTCATTGTGAGTCTGCAGTCTGATAATGGCATTAATAATATTCATTTTCCCATGTCCTGTGCTATTCTCTTCAGAACGGCTTTATAGTGCTGCCGTCATATACCGGTGCGGTGCTTGTTTCTCCTGATCTAGGAGCTTTATATTGAGGTAGCCTGGCTAATCATCTCTTGTAGGACTTTCTATAGAAATGCTCAGCCCTACGCGTTTCATCATTCTTATATGAGACTCTCATGGTCATCAGGGGCTCACAGTCTATGATCTTTTTTGGTTTGATAGTACGATGGTTTTGTAATAAACTTATTGGCAGGGTTGCCGGCAGCGTCTGGCGGCTAAACCAGCGTGACTTTATAGGAAAGTTGGTGCCCCCTCTTGTGCGCCCCCCCTTCTGTCATCCAATCGAGTGACTCGGGTGCGTTGCAGGCGTATCCTGTTCCGATCATATAATCATGCAGGGACTCGTCTCATTCTTCCAGTAGTATCTTTTTCTCACAGAGATGTCTTGGCTGCACTGCGATCTCGCAGTATTAATATGTCTTTTATATCTAGGGAAGGAGACTGGTATATTGCATTGCATCTTATAATGTCGTCTCTACGAGTTTGTTGCGATATGAGTTGTTAATAGTGTTAGTTCGTAGTTTGTCATTTGTTTTGTTTCCAGACAGATCTGCCTGTTTCATGTGCTACCTCGTCCCACCTACACTTACATCGATGCAGAACTTCCTTTCATCGTGACAAATGCCATCTGGCTATGTCACTGCTTCCACACCAGCAAACGCTTGCGGACGTCTATTTCCTCAGTTCATTTCATTTGATCGTATCAATATGTCCATAATAATAGACATTGGGATGACTTTTATTCTGATTGTATCAGTGTCTGATTGTATCCATGTATCTGGATTATTAAGTCTTCAGATGAGTATTTTATAATATAAAAACAAAGGAAGAAATTCTGATGAAATTTGTCCAATTGTTATTAAAGTTCAATTTGTTCAAGAGGTCATTTTGTGATTTTAAAGTATAATAACTTTAATAGTTTTGGTCCTATAAGGCGCTGATTTGATAGTTATGTGGACCAATATCCTTTATGAAGAACATGGACTGGATTCTACATATTATATTTTAGAGAGTTTTTAGGTCTAGCGAGGTTCAAGAGGTTTCATAGGGGGTGAAAATGTTATTATGTGTCAATGAAACATGAGAAGGACAATGTTTCATTTGTGTAGTGTGGGTTATAGGATTTCATTCTATGGATCCATCTACTTTCTTTCTGAAGCAGCAGTTGGTCCCAATTACCTCCTCTCGGGGGGCGTACTACTTCAATGGCTTGAAAGTATAAAGAAAACGGGTCCAAGGTGTGTTTCTCAAGCATGTGTCTCGAGAGAGTTGTGTCCCCCCTACGTCTGACATAACCGATATGGTGCAATATCCGTCTCCGGAACTCTTTTGGTTTTGCCGATGTAGTTCATCGGACATTGGCAAGTTGCCATATAGATTACTCCTTGCGTCTTGCAGTTTGTGAATTCGTGATTTTGGTCTTCTAGTTTGGTTGTGGCACTGATGCATTTCTTGCTTTTACAGATGTATTTGCAGGCTTTGCAGTCACCACATCTATAAGTCCCCGTGGTGTCACTGCTCAGCCACGTTGTTTTGCCCGTGTTGTCCTCCACAAAGTGGCTGCGCACAAGGTGATCTCTAAGGTTCCTGCCTCTCCTGTATGTGACCCTGGGGCTCTCAGGGACCACATCTTGCAGATCTTTATCTGATCTCAAAATTGCCCAAAGATCATAGAGTATGTTCATCACCCCCTGATTAAGGTCGTCGTAGGTTCCTATTAGATGGATCTCATTATCTTGTTGTTCTCGTGCTTTAGGGGTCAATAGAGAATTTCTGTCTCTTGTAAGGGCGTTGGCCTAGCACTTTTTTAGGACATCCCTTTTGTAGGAAGCGTTTTTGTAATTCCCTCGATTTTATCATGTACTCATTCACCGTTGAGCAATTTCTCCTTAGGCGTATATATTGGCTTTTCGGTATTCCTCTACGTAGGGGAGCCGGATGGTAGCTCTGCCAGGATAGTAACCCACTTGTGGCTGTCAGTTTTCAGTGTTGTGGTAACCGGCCTTGGTTGGTATTTATTATTGTAATGTCAAGGAAGTTTAAATTGTGTTTCTGAATCTCACTGGTAAAATACAAGCCTAACTGGTTCTGCTCTCACTGTTCTACTTCAATACATCTACATTGGGCTGTGGAGATCTATGAATGATTACTTGAGTCAGGTAACCTAATGACTAGTAGATTCACAGCCATCTGGATAAAAAATCCTGTTATGTGACCTTGTGCTGCCACCTAGTGGCTTCCCATTCTTTTACATAACCGTCTACACCAGAAGTCTCAAACACGCGGCCAAGAGGGCCACATGTGCACAAAGGAAGCAGAGGGAACGGAGGACAGGTGAAAGGAATCTTTTTTTTTTTTTTTTTTACTTTTTTATGTGTGTGAAGAACAGCGCAGAGGACAATTCTACTAGATGGGGACCTGGATGGGGCATATTACTGCAAGATGGGGACCACAAGTATAGGGCATATTACTGCAAGATGAGGACCACCAGGATGGGGCATATTACTGCAAGATGAGGACCACCAGGATGGGGCATATTACTACAAGATGGGGACCACCAGGATGGGGCATATTACTACAAGATGGGGACCACCAGGATGGGGCATATTACTGCAAGATGGGGACCACCAGGATGGGGCATATTACTACAAGATGGAGACCACCAGGATGGGGCACATTACTACAAGATGGGGACCACCAGGATGGGGCACATTACTACAAGATGGGGACCACTAGGATGGGGCACATTACTACAAGGTGGGGACAAGAATGGGGCATATTACTACAAGATGGGGACCACCAGGATGGGGCATATTACTACAAGATGGGGACTACCAGGATGGGCCACATTACTGCAAGATGGGGACCACCAGGATGGGCCACATTACTGCAAGATGGGGGCCACATTACTGCAAGATGGGGACCACCAGGATGGGGCACATTACTGCAAGATGGGGACTACCAGGATGGGCCACATTACTGCAAGATGGGGACCACCAGGATGGGCCACATTACTGCAAGATGGGGACCACCAGGATGGGCCACATTACTGCAAGATGGGGACCACCAGGATGGGCCACATTACTGCAAGATGGGGACCACCAGGATGGGCCACATTACTGCAAGATGGGGACCACCAGGATGGGCCACATTACTGCAAGATGGGGACCACCAGGATGGGCCACATTACTGCAAGATGGGGACCACCAGGATGGGCCACGTTACTGCAAGATGGGGACCACCAGGATGGGGCACGTTACTTCAAGATGGGGACCACCAGGATGGGGCATATTACTACAAGGTGGGGACCAGGATGGGGCAAATTACTAGATGTTTGCCAGAATTACTATATATGGTGCTAATTCTGAAACAATATTACTCTATGTGGCCAAAAGAGGGAAACAAAATTGTAAAAATAAAAATAAAGCATGAAAAAATATTTTGCCACTAAAAATGCTGCTTTATATATAAACTAAATATATAAACTAAATATATAAACTAAAGTAAACACAAAAAGTGCACATTTATTATCGCCACATCCGTAACGACCCAAGCTATAAAAAAATAAAATAAACACAGCAAAAATGTTCAGACGGTGTATACAAAAAAAATGGCATCACTAAAAATGTCACTTTGACCTGCAATGAATGCGGCCCCCCAAATTCCAATTTTTTCCATATGCGGCCCATATACCCAGCCGAGTTTGAGACCCCTGCTCTACACTGTCCGTGTGGAATGTCCATTGGACGCACACATTTTTGGATGTCGTTATATTTACAATGTGATTGGACATTTTTGCTAATATTTATAAGCTGTATGTAGAAACAGGAGGTCAGTTTTCCTTGTATGAGTCATAAGTCCCTGCAAAAGTCCCTGGCAGGGGGATGAGAGCGGCTGGGTCAGGAGGGGACCCAGCTAATTCTACATAGAGCAGAGAAAAGAGAATAATTAGCCCAGTAGAAAGGTATAATGAGCAGCTGTAAGTGCAGTGCTGTATAATCTGATTACAATATAGTAAGAGGATAAGCTCTGATGGGAGAGGGTCTTTAAGCCGGTCATGTATTGGGTAATGAGTTGGGGTGTCAGTCTCCATCAGTGCTGGCTGAACACTGACTATCCTGCTCAGATTACTACACATGGCGCTGCTCCTCCTCCCTGTAGTATGGGCTCCGCAGGACGCTGCCGAGGCTCCAGATTCTACCTGCACAGCAACAAGGTCCCAACACTTCTACCTCTATAACTTGCCTAATGCAGACGCAAACCTGCAGCCTTTCCACTGAGATCTTGTCGGCCTTCTACCCTGCCATGGCTTTGTCTGCACAATGTAGCTTAAAGGGAATGTCCACTTCTTAAGCATCCTAGAAGTCTACAATATAAGGTCGGTATTCCTCTAACCCTCTGCCTTATTTGGCTGCCATTGAAGGCAGTCAGCGAAATGGGTTCAATTTTCTATAGAAGTGGCAGAATTTAACCCCTTCCTGACCATGTTATTTCCCGGCTCTGCATTTTTCTTATTCTTCTAAGAGCAGTAGCTTTATTTTTCTGTCAATACAGCCATATGAGGGTTTTTGTTTTTATGCCATTCACTGATCAGGTTAATTATTTTTATATTTTGATTGGATAACGCCCATATGTTTTATTTTAAAATGGGTCATAGAGGGGCAGGAGTGATTTGAATGTTCAGATTAAACTTTTTCCTTTTTGTCCCCTTAGGCTGTGTGCCCACGATTCCTTTTTAAGTGTTTCCGCAGCGGCAAAAACGCTGCAGAAATGCTTAAAAAACGCATGGTAGAAGGCCTGCCATGTTCCCCAATGATGATCCGCATGTGCTGTGCACATGCTGTGGAAATTTCCGCTGCGGATTATCATTGCGGAAAAAAAACAGCACTACCAATTATTTTGCGGAAGTGCTGCGTTTTCGCCACCATTATATAGTAACATAGTTTTTAAGGTTGAAGGAAGACTAAGTCCATCTAGTTCAACCCATAGCCTAACATGTTGATCCAGAGGAAGGCAAAAAAAACCCATGTGGCAAACACCAAGCTCCACATTGGGGAAAAAAATTCCTTCCCGACTCCATACGACAATCAGACTAGTTCCCTGGATCAACGCCCTATCAAGGAATCTAGTATTTATAACCTGCAATATTGAACTTTTCAAGAAAGGCATCCATGCCCTTCTTAAATTTTAATAGTGAATCACTCATTACAACATCATGCGGCAGAGAGTTCCATAGTCTCACTGCTCTTACAGTAAAGAATCCCCGTCTGTGATTATGATTAAACCTTCTTTCCTCCAGACGTAGAAGATGCCCCCTTGTCCCCGTCTCAGGCCTCAGAGTAAAAAGATCAGTAGAAAGGTCTTTGTACTGTCCCCTCATATACTTGTACATAGTAATAAGATCACCTCTAAGCCTTCTTTTTTCCACAGTAAATAACCCCAAGTGTAATAACTTGTCTTGGTATTGCAGACCCCCCAGTCCTCTAATAACCTTGGTCGCTCTTCTCTGCACCCGCTCTAGTTCAGCCATGTCTTTCTTATATACCGGAGACCAGTACACAGTATTCTAAGTGTGGTCGCACTAGTGACTTGTATAGAGGTAAAATTATGTTCTCCTCATGAGCATCTATGCCTCTTTTAATGCATCCCATTATTTTATTTGCCTTTGCAGCAGCTGCCTGACACTGGCCACTAAACGTGAGCTTGTCGTCCACCAATACACCCAGGTCTTTTTCAGTTCCAGTTTTGCACAGTGTTTTACAATTAAGTATATAATTATACATTTTATTTCCTCTGCCCAAGTGCATTACCTTACATTTATCCCCATTAAAGCTCATTTGCCATTTATCAGCCCAAGCTTCTAGTTTACATAGATCCTCCTGTAATATAAAATTGTCCTCCTCTGTATTGATTACCCTGCAGAGTTTAGTGTCCTCTGCAAATATTGAAATATTACTCTATATGCCCCCTACAAGGTCATTAATAAATGTTAAAAAGAAGGGGGCCCAATACTGACCCCTGTGGTACCCCACTGTTAACTGAGACCCAGTCTGAGTGTTTTCCATTAATAACCACCCTTTGTTTCCGATCACTGAGCCAATTCTTAACCCACATACATATATTTTCCCCTATTCCCAATGTTCTCATTTTATGTATCAACCTTTTGTGTGGAACCGTATCAAAAGCTTTTGAAAAGTCCATATACACAACATTCACTGCATTTCCTTGGTCCAGTCCAGAACTTGCCTCCTCATAAAAACTGATCAGATTAGTTTGACAGGAACGGTCCCTCATAAACCCATGTTGATATTGGGTCATGAGGTTATTCTTCTTCAGATACTCTATCATAGCATATCTTAGGAAACCCTCCAGGATTTTACCCACAGTAGAGGTTAAGCTTACTGGCCTATAATTTCCAAGTTCAGTTTTTGTCCCCTTTTTGAATATTGGCACCACATTTGCTATACGCCATTGACTTGCATTAGAACGCATGGACTACGCATCACTGTATTTGTAGATGCGCAATCCACGTGTTCCAATGTGCGGATGGTACCCAGGTCTAGAGGAGAGAAGACTCTCCTCCAGACCCAGGTACCATAGAAACTGTGAAAAAAAGAATAAAATAAAAAATAAATATGATACTTACCTTCTGGCGGCCCCCGTTGCGCTCCTCCTCTCATGCCGGCAAATCGCGATGGACTGAAGGACCTGCGCTGACGTCATATTCTTGTGACTGGTCACGCGACGCTGACGTCGGCAGGTCCTTCAGTGCACTGTACCGCGATCTGCCGGCAGTCAGCACCGAGTGAAGCAAGACTCCGGGCGCCATCGCAAGGTAAGTATAGATTTATTTTTTATTTTTTTGACATTCTCTCGGGTCACACTCCATTTGCATGGATTTATATAGTGTGACCAAGTTGACAAGCACTTTCCAAGTGATGCTAAAATCGCTTGAAAAGCGCTTGTCAACCCGCATGCAGAAATGCATGTGAAGAACGCTTCACATCCGCATGTCCCTGGCAGGAAAAACGCATGTACAATCCGCATGTACAATCCGCATGCGTTTTGTCTGCCAGGAGAGATGCAGAAAGGCTCAGGAAAAATCCAGAGCATTTCTGCATCGTGGGCACATAGCCTTAGGGGACGTGAACATGCAATCATCTGATTTCTTGTGTTATGTACAGCAATACTGCAGTATATAGCCAGCACTCACAGATCTGTCATGACAGGCATGGGTCTTTTCAGCAGACTCCTTCCTGGCAGTGATGGCATCCCACGATCGTGTTACAGGGGCACAGTTGGGCACATGGCATGACTCCCTTCTCAGTTCGCTGTTAATGCTGCTGTCCATCTCTAACAGGTGGAGCTCTGCTCTACATGTGGCTATTAAAGGCAGATGGCTAAATATCACAGCCATCATCTTCCAGGCAAGAAGTCAGAGCTGGCATATGATGTAACTGCAAATCATGTTGGTAAGGGGTTAAAGTGCCACTTCAGTGGGGTTTTGACACGTGAAATACTTTTAGTGCAGAAATGACGTAGTCCTTTTGGGCATGAGGGTTGGGTGCTGGGATTACTAGTACACCTGACATCCAGGTGGGCATAATTCTGTTCCTTGTGTATTGGAAGACTTTTGCCTCTGCAGCTTTGGTGTTGGCAATCTTTCACTTTCATGCCCATTGATGCTCCACATGGTTGGCTCAGGAACCGTCCTCACATGATCTATATTTCCCTAAAGTAAAGTCACTTGTCAAAAGCCACCAGGACAAAGTGCGCGGTTCTGTATCATGTGGGAAAACATCAAGAAAAGCTCTAGGAAATGGCAACAAGCAAGTAATGACCCAGAAGAACGGGCAGCCTCTGAAAGGAGACCGGAAAGTGCCAAAGCCTGCGCCAATTGTTATACAGGTATAATGTATTACCGCAGCTCGGATCATACACCGCTCTTGTGTTCTCCCCTGTACTGATGTACAGACTTGTATCTACATAAAATTTGTTGTGCAATTTCCCCTGGGCACGCAGATACCCCATATGTGGGGAAAAAACACTGTTTGGGCTCACGGCAGGGCTCGGAAGGGAAGGAGCGCCATTTGACTTTTTGATTGTAAAATTTGCTTGAATAATTAGCGGACGCCATATTGTGTTTGGAGAGCCCCTGATGTGCCCAAACATTGGAGCTCCCCCACAAAGTGACCCCATTTTGGAAACTAGACCCCCCAAGGCACCTATCTAGATGCATAGTGAGCAGTTGGAACCCCCAGGTGCTTCACAAATTGATTCGTAAAAATGAAAAAGTGGAAAAAAAATACTTTTCCATTTTTATGAATCAATTTGTGAAGCACCTAAGGGTTCCAAGTGCTCACTATGCATCTAGATAGGTGCCTTGGGGGGTCTAGTTTCCAAAATGGGGTCACTTTGTGGGGGAGCTCCAATGTTTGGGCACACAGGGACTCTCCAAATGCAACATGGTGTCCGCTAACAATTTGAGCCGACAATTTGTTAGTGGACACCATGTTGCATTTGGAGGTACGACACAGAATTTGATAACATTAGGTCATCATATTGAATAAGTTGTCATTAGTCTTGAGCGCAAGTGCTCGCTACTTGAGTTTGCATCGGGTACTCAGGTATGCACCATGTACTGCGTGTGCTTGAGTGAAATGCTCGAGTCCCCGCCCGGATGTTTCACGGTTATTAGACACCCAAAAAAAAACATGCAGGGATCGCTCGTGCATGGCAGGCAATCCCCGCAAAGTTTTTTGGGCCGTGAAGCATATGGGGCGGAGACTCGAGCATGTCACTCAAATACCCACGATACTCAATGCATACCAGAACACCCGATGCAAACTCAAGTAGCGAGCACTTGCGCTCAACACTAGTCGCCATATCGTCATCTTTTTTTCTTACTTTTGAAAAAAATCCCAACCCCATCACAACCCTAACCGTAGCACAACCCTAACCGTAGCACAACCCTAACCCTAGCACAACTCGAGAGTTTATTTTTTACGCCGTTCCTCATGCGGTATAAGTGATTAGATGACCTTATTCTTCAGGTCGGTGTGATTACAGAGATACCAGAATCATATGGGGTTTTTATGACTGACAGCTGTCACACACTAAAAGACGCATTTTTTGTAAAATCTAGTTTTTGCATCGCCATATTTTGAGAGCTATAATTTTTCCAGATTTTGGCAGACAGTCATGTGACGGCTCGTTTTTTTGCGGGATGAGTTGACGTTGTTATTGGTGCCATTTTCAGGCACGTGACATTTTTTGATCGCTTTCTATTCCGATTTTTGGAGGCAGAATAAACAAAAAACAACAATTCAGGAATTGTTTTTTTTGTTTTTTTTTTATTCTGTTCCGCGTGTGGTAAAATTGATAAGGCAGCTTTATTCTTTGGGTCAGTACGTTTACAGCGGTACCACATTTATATCGTATTTCTATGTTTTGCACTTTTACATAATAAAAGCAATTTTATAGAAAAAATTATTTTTTCGCATAGCTTTATTCTGAGAGCTATAACTTTTTTATTTTTTGGCTGATGGAGCTGTATGGCAGCTTGTTTTTTGCGGGACGAGATGACTTTTTCAGCGGTACCATTTTTATTTATATTTGTCTTTTTGATCGCGTGTTATTCCATTTTTTGTTTGGCGGTATGGTGATAAAGCATTGTTTTTTGCTTCGTTTTTTATTTTTATTTTTTAACGTGTTCACTGAAGGGGTTAACTAGTGGGACAGTTTTATAGGTCTGGTTGTTCCGGACGTGGCAATACCAAATGTGTACTTTTATTGTTTTTTTTTTTTTTTATATATAATAATATTCATTGATGGGTACATTATATTTTTATTTTTGGTGGATTATTTTTTTTTATTTTTTTATATATATATTTTTACAATTTTTTTTATTTTTTTTTTCACTTTCTGATAGTTTTTATACTTTATTACTTTGTCCCACTATGGGACTTTCACTTTTTTTTCTCTGATCGCCTGCATGGCACAGGAATGCAGCACCATCCCTGTGTCATGCAGGCTGTCAGCGCTGGACAGGGAGAAGATTTTTGGAGATGCACTGCGCATGTCCAAAAAATCTTCCTGCTGTCTGGTGACCCGGATGTTGTCATGACAACATCGGGTCATCATGGCAACATCCTGGAAGCCATGGCAGACAGCGCTGGAAGCCGGAAGAGGAGGTGAGTATCTGCGATCACCTCCCCTTGCCACCGCAATGCTGCGATCGACTTCGATCGCAGCATCGCGGGGGTTAATGTGCTGGGAGCGGTGCGTGACCGCTCCCTGCACATAGTACCGGGTGTCAGCTGTGACAATCAGTTGACACCCGGCGGTGATCGCGCCCGCACAGCCTGTATGCGCGCGCGATCGCCATGACGTACTAATACGGGTCTGGCTCTTAAGTCCCAGGGCACAGACGCGTATTAGTACGTCAAATGTTAAGGGGTTAACAATGCACATGACTGTCACAAACACATGGACCACATTTTTGGGATGCTCACCTTTTTCCAGTTATGATGTATCTTTCATAACTGGGAAACCACCAGAAACCTAGGAAATGGGTTCTGAGCTTCTGAACATCATAGAAATATCAAATTTGATATCAATCTCCGTGAATATTGGTGACGGCAAACATGATGTATCCATCTTGGATGTGGGCCCCCCCATACCAAGATATGGAAGATGAAGGATTTTTATGTCTTGTGCAGCTGGGTGGGTTCACAAAACCGAGCCCCCGTGTGAGGTAAACAACATGGGTGTGTCCTAGTGTTTTGCCTCCTTACTAAAAACCAGAACGTCCATGTTGGCTCATTCCGACCCAGGGACGTCAGATGCAAGCACTCCTAGCTGCGTGGAGGAATCACACCTAATTTCCGGGGAGCCGTCCCCCCCACAGAATCTGAGACCATCACCTCGTGGCGCAGGTTTTGCTATTATTTACCCCTTTTATTTTAATAACTGTTTTGTGCATATATGTAAATTGTCTTTTATAATATCTTGTATATCTTTTGCAAACACTGCCAACTTTCAGGAGTAAATTATTATTTACTAGCTTCGTTCTTCTTGTCCTATGTTGAGCAAACCCGTTCCTCACCCGCTAATTCACGTTACCGAACGGGTACCCGATCCACCTGTTAAGAGATCGGTGGTGGCAGCATACGGTGTATTTATGTGATATTGTGGTTGAGGGTGGTGGGATTGAGGTATATATACGTTCCTGGACGGAACTGGTGGTATATATACATCCTGTCACATCACGTGCCGCAATAGTCGACATAAATGAGAGCAGCTGCGCCCTGTTGCTTATCCTCGGTCAATACCGTGTTTCACCAGCAGGATAAGGGGGTGCCAGAGTGCTGCAAGGTCTGACCAAGTTTTCCTGACAATTGGTGGCAAGCGGTGGGATCATAGGACATTAGTGATCTGGTTTGAGCAATCATTCCTCTCACTAAAAACTTGCACGGTTCTTACCTGGACCCTACACAAAAGTTTTGAAGATTGAACTCAGTGTTTATTAGATCTGAGACAATACTGTATGTGCAGCAGTCACCCCTACCCTTCTTCGTTTTTTCTTTCTATTTGTATTTTGGTGATCAAGGTCATTGTTGGGGAGTTCTGGTACAGCCAGCAGAAAATGGACACTCTTATTGGAATATGTATAACCAAAGGCATGGACCCCCTCGGCAAAAACAAAGAACAAATGGCTGCTGCGCTGGCGCAACTGGAGGCAGAGCAAGCCCTTCTCCAGACCTCAGCAGGGCCAGGGGTCAGCCAAGATATGGACAGTACTGCTGCAGGGGTCCCACCTGTAGACGCATGCCGCGTCAGCGACCAGGGCAGCCTGGACCCTTATCTGCAGATGGCTCTACAGCAACTTCCTGCAGAGGATCATGAAGGACGGCTGAAAGTAATTCAGCAGCACCAGGAGGCTGACGAGCGGAGGCCCAAACCCAGTCAGAGGCAGAGAGAGCCGAGCGAGAGGCCGAGCGGCAGGCCCAAGCTCAGAAGGCCCATGAACTGCAGATGGCCCAGCTCAGGATCTCACCATCCACCTCACGGAACGGTGAGACCAACAATGCGACCCTGTTTAAACCCCGTCCAGAGCATTTTCCTGTGATGTTAAAGGACAGCGACCTCGACACCTTTCTGAGGGGTTTTGAAAAGACTTGCAGACAGTACCAGCTGCCTGTGGACCAGTGGGCCCGGTACTTAACTGCAGGGCTGCGAGGCAAAGCTCTGGATGTGTTTGTGGCTCTTCCTCAGGGCCTAGATGGGAACTATGATGCCATTAAGCAGGCCCTAATCCAGAGGTTCCAACTGACTCCTGAGGTGTACTGTAAAAAGTTCCGGAACCTCCAACGTGGACCGCACGACAGTTACAGCGATGTGGTGCATGGGCTCAGAACCAACTTCAAGCAGTGGATCCAACGACTGTCAGCGACCACCTTTGAGCAGTTAAAGGACCTGATGGTGAAAGACCAGTTCCTGCATCTGTGTCCGACTGAGGTAATGGATCGGGAGCCACCAGATGCCAATAAAGCAGCGCAGATCGCAGACACCTACAAGGCCAACCGGAGGTGCGGAAGCCGGGCGTTGCCAGCTGGAAAGGGGGTAAGCCATCAACCGCCATCCCTGCCCCAGCATCCGACCTTCTGGAGGCCTTGTCCCCGTTACCAACGCCCGGCCTGCATCTGATGCCCGCAAGTGTTATTTCTGCAACCAGACTTGTCATT
Organism: Phyllobates terribilis; assembly: GCF_046119375.1. NCBI lineage: Eukaryota > Metazoa > Chordata > Amphibia > Anura > Dendrobatidae > Phyllobates > Phyllobates terribilis. The sequence goes on along the minus strand of NW_027362920.1, from coordinate 1,030,138 downwards.
TCAGCGCCACTTGCCCAGAGAAGCAGAGGAAGAACCCCCCATCCAAGGTCCCAGGGCCTAATGCATCAATTCTTTTGGTGGGTGGGCCGGTTGGGAGGGCCTGTGAAAACTTGCAGTCTGTCACTGTGGTGGATACTGTCACTGTAGGCCTCAAGGACACTGGGGCCGAACGAACCCTCATCCGACCCGAAATGGAGTCCGCTGAAGAGCTTATTCCAGGAAAGACCCTGACTGTCACCGGGATTGGTGGTGTCCGATGCCCCTTGCCCAGGTTTTTATGGATTAGGGTGCGGGGAGTGGGGTGAAGGAAGTGGGAGTATCTGAAAACCTGCCTGCAAATGTTTTGTTGGGATCTGATTTGGGGAGGATATTTGCTTATTATATCCCTGACACCCCTGCCCGATCTGATACAGTTGTTAAGGTTAATGCTGATAATGTGAATGTCAAAGCTTTACCTGATGATGATGTATTTGAAGGTACAGGAGAACTCAGCCATGTCACGCTGCAGGGTGATATTGCTGAAGATCCCCTAGCAGGAGCAAGTGTCAGTGCTATGGGTAATGGAGAGAGGCACGGGGACCATGAAGCAGGTGGTGCTGTGCCAGCGACCAGTGTCACAGACTGTGATCTGGCTGATGGTAGCTGCCCCATAAGTAGCACTGCGCCTGAGGTAATGGGGGAGGATGGGGAAGTGGCACGCATAGCCGCGCAGGCTGATGGGACGGTGTTATTCCCCGGGGAGACGGCCTATATAGCCGCTGTTACCCGCAGTCAGAGTGCCCAGAACGCAAGTAACGCCCTGCCTTCTGGACCCTCCTCGGACAGAGGAATAACGGAATCAGTTAGGGACCCAGAGCCGGTCCCAGTGAGGACGTGGCCTTAACCTCACTTCTGGCTTCCTCCAGCCAGGAGTTTCAAGCAGCTCTGCACTCAGATGCTAGCCTAGAGGCGTTAAGGAGCCTCGCTGAGAAACCCACCTCCGAGTCGGATAAGGAGAGGGTATTGTGGGACCATAGGAGGTTGTACTGGGAGACAGTTCCCTGTACACCCCAACAGGAGTGGCTGAGGGGAAGACAGCTGGTCGTCCCCTACCAATTCAGGGGTGAGTTGTTGCAGATCGCCCATGAGATTCCACTTGCTGGACACTTGGGGGTCAGCAAAACCAAGGCCCGGCTGTCTCACTACTTTTATTGGCCCAAAATGAGGACAGATGTGGTGAACTACTGTCACTCCTGTACCACGTGTCAGAGTGGGAAAGTCAGGGCCGGCTCCCAATGCCCCCCCTGATATCTTTGCCAGTGATAGAGGAGCCTTTCCAGAGGATTGTTGTGGACATTGTGGGACCACTGGCCATACCCAGCAGCTCTGGAAAACGTTTCATCCTTACTGTGATAGACTATGCTACCCAGTATCCGGAGGCAGTAGCCCTGTCCTCAATTAGGGCGGATAAGGTGTCGGACGCCCTCTTGGCCATCTTTTCGCGAGTAGGCTTCCCCAGTGAGATGCTTACCGACCAGGGGACCCAGTTCATGTGTTGCTTAATGGAGGCCCTATGTAAGAAAATGCAGGTGCAGCATCTGGTATCGAGCACGTATCATCCCCAAACCAATGGTTTGTGTGAGCGATTCAACGGTACCCTCAAACGGTTCTAGGAAGTTTCGCCCCCAGCAGTTTGCCCCCAGGTACATTTCGCCCCCAGGATGTTTCGCCCCCGCACATTTCGCCCCCAGCATTTTACCCCCAGGATGTTTCGCCCCCGAACATTTCGCCCCCAGCTTTTTGCCCCCAGATGTTTTGGCCCCAAATTAGGCAGGGAATTTCGGTCTTGTGTTTTAGCCCTATGACCTCTTTCACAGTAGGCACTTTCCCAAGTGCTAAGCACTGGAAAATTGCTAAGAAGATTGCCAATTTTGAATATATAAGTCAATGGCTGGAAAAGCGAGGTGTTGTTTCGGCCAGCTCTTTTTATTTTATTACAGGAGCTATTTTTGAGCACTTAGCGTTCATCAATAGCCTGTATCTTATGGGTCATTACCGAGAGCGCTCACAAAAGTGCTCTCAAAAATGCTAGTAAAGCACATGCTTTGGAGTTCTAAAACAGTGGCAGCATAAGGGTGCTTTCACACTTCCACTACATATGTACTACAGGCCTCCCGTTCGCTTCTGTAATGCCGCCGTTCCGCTAACCTGCAGCGGAATGAAAAGAAGAAAATGCTTTTCTTTTTGTTCTGACACTGATAGCGGAATGCGGTATTACGAAAGCGAACGGGCGGCTGCAGATCGCGGAACCCAGCCGTTCACATCTATGGGCAATGCAAGCAGAATGCCAGCATTGCCCCGGGGTCAGCTGGATGTCAGATCCAGAGCGGATCGACCTCTGGCGGCCCCAAACACAAGTGTGAAACCACTCTAAAATTACAGTGTGCAAGAGGCCTAAAATCAAAACAATTTTCAACTTTTACCTGACCCAGCACGGGCCTGCTTTGTTGCAAGTTTTGTTGCAGATGTAACAAGTAGCAGGTCAGGTGTCCAGCAAGTTACATTAGACTAGCTTTTATTCCATTTGTACATCAGAATATAGCAGTGTCTGAAATCTCCACAAAGAGAGAAGTGTACTGCCACAAAAAATCAGTCCGCTTCCACATCAATTCACTTTCTACAACTATGAATTCAGTTCTGTCCAAACGTGGAAGGAGGAAGTTGGTCCATGAGAATCACATTTACTTATTTTCCAAACGAACCGCTGATGATGTCCATTCCATCTGGGTATGTGAAAAACGGTCGACTTGCATGGGACGTGTTTGGACCAATGAAGAATCTGGCAAAGTTGTGAAAGTAGTCAATCTTCACAGTCACGCAGCACCAGCTGCAAGACCTGAAGCAATCCGACTTGTTAATGTGGCAGTCACCAGGGCAAGGACAACACGGGAGACACCACAACAGATTCTCACAGACGTCGTTTCAGGAGCCCATTCTAATGTTGTAGCACTTCTCCCAAGGAAAGCATCACTGAAGAGAACCATACGATTAGCAAGGCAGCTTGGCAATATCCCAAGGTTCCCTCAAACCCTTGATCAACTTGCTATCCCCCAGGAGTTTCAGGAGATCAGTATTGATGGTGTCCAGCAGCAGTACCTTCTGCATGACTCTGGTAAGCTACTTAACTATTTAACATTGTATTAAAACAATTCCATTATGCATAATTTTTTTTTTAAACAAAAATATATCATTTTCCACTGGGACAATATATGTTGTCAAAAAGTATTGGTTGGCCCCTTTACACTAGATTTTGCTTCAGTTATGAAATCAGAAAATCTGGAGCAAAATGTGAGTTTTTAATGTGAGATATGAACAGAGGCTTCTGATTAGGATATTTTTTTTTGTGAATTCATCCCAAAATTATCTGTCTGATGCTTGTTACACTTTTTCTGTTATTTCCTCTACTAATACTTTCATTTTAAATTAGGAAATGGACACAGCCGTATGTTGATATTTGGAACAAGAGACAATCTCCATCTACTGGCACAAACTAAAGAGTGGTTTGCTGATGGCATGTTTTTCACTACACCAGCCTTGTTTAAGCAGCTTTACACAATCCATGTAGTCCATAGCGGCCTTGTTGTTCCGCTAGTGTGCACCTTGCTGACAGACCAGAGCTGTTCTACATACCAGAGGTTGCTGCAAAAGCTGAAGAACTTGCAGCCTGGACGGCAGCCAGACAACCTGATGTTGGATTTTGAACTAGCTGCAATACAGGCATTTGAAAGTGAATTCCCCAACCTTGAGAAGACTGGTTGCTTTTTCCACCTATCACAGTCGGTTTGGCGTAAAGTTCAAAATGAAGGACTCAAGATGCAATACCAAGGTGACCATGAATTTGCCCGTTGGATACCCATGATACCTGCCCTGGCCTTTATACCACCACAGAATGTTGTGCAATCATTTGAAGAATTGGTGGAAGATCCTGACTTTCCACGAGAAGCAATACCTATCGCCAACTATTTTGAAGACGGCTAATATCGGTCGAATGAATCGCAGAGGACGTCAAGCACATTTGTTTCCAGTTCAACTCTGGAATGTGTATGAACGAACATTGAATGATCAACAGCGAACAAATAATGATGTCGAAGGATGGCACCGTAGCTTTCCAGAAACATGTGGTACTCTTTTCCAAAATATATACCGGTTCATTAACTGTCTGAAACATCAGCAAGAGCTCCATAGTTTTGAAATTATTCAGATAATAGCAGGAAATCCCATCGCTGCAAGAAACAAAAAGTATGCTGCAATTTCAGCAAGGGTTAAACGTATCGAGCAAGATTTCAATAATAGAAGCGTGATGGATTATCTGAGAGGCATTGCCTACAGCTTTGGATTTTAGTTCATGGTCACATATTGTATGTTTTGAGAGCAGTGTTTTTAGCTGTAAAATCATTCAAGCATTATAACCTGTAATTTGTCTTTTCTCTTTTTCTCTAATCCTTCCCCTCTATACCTTTTTATGTTTCTTGTTACAACAGTTTTGATATATACAGTTAAAGCATAACTCTCCAAAAAACATAAGTTCTGTTATAGTACCTGTGCCCATGATATTCATTTCCAAAGGAGACCTTCCAGCAGCTTCACTTCTGTGTGAAAAGTCTCCTCCAAGTTAAAGCTCCATGTGCTGCAGGATTTCAGTGGTGGCTAAGGAGGTTGTTTCTCCTTAGTAGCAGAACTTGTGGATGGATTCTAGAGGCTGTGGCTGCACAGGAGCATGCAACTACCGTAACAATAGATTCCCTATGATGTATAAAGGGCTGCTGGTTTACAGCCTTCTGCAGAGCCCCCCCCTATGTGTTCCGTCCTGTAACGGCTTTACACAGGCGGGGGGGAGCCCTCCTCTTGTCCAGGACAGAGCACATGAGCGGAGGGTGAAGGGGAGCTTTGCAGAGGGCTGTGAACAAGCAGCCCTGAATGTATCACAGGGAGCCAGGATCCGTTCTGCTACCAAGGGGGCTCGACCTCCTTAGTAACCAATGAAATCCTACTATTTTCCTGTCTGTTTGTAAAATGACTTATCTAGAAAACAATGTTTTAGAATAAAAAAAACTCATTTGATCAAAATTCTATATCTTAGACTCATATGGTGTATTATTAGTGATAAGCGAACCTGCCAAAGTTCAGTTCAGGCAGGTCTTTCCCGTATGCGAAAGATCCAGGAGCAAATTGCTAGAGACAAAACATGCTGGGGCGAAACATCCTGGGGGCGAAACATCCTGGGGGCGAAACATCCTGGGGGCGAAACATCCTGGGGGCGAAACATCCTGGGGGCGAAACATCCTGGGGGCGAAATGTACCCGGGGGCGAATTGCTGGGGGCGAACTGCTGGGGGCGAAACATCCAATTCCCGGCCCCCACATAGTCCTCCATACAGAATTATGGGCACCACAAAGTCCTCTATAAAATGTAATGGGCCCTACATAGTCCTCTATACAGAATAATGGCCCCACATAGTCCTCTATACAGAATAATGGCCCCACATAGTCCTCTATACAGAATAATGGCCCCACATAGTCCTCTATACAGAATAATGGCCCCACATAGTCCTCTATACAGAATAATGGCCCCACATAGTCCTCTATACAGAATAATGGCCCCACATAGTCCTCTATACAGAATAATGGCCCCACATAGTCCTCTATACAGAATAATGGCCCCACATAGTCCTCTATACAGAATAATGGCCCCACATAGTCCTCTATACAGAATAATGGCCCCACATAGTCCTCTATACAGAATAATGGCCCCACATAGTCCTCTATACAGAATAATGGGCCCCACATAGTCCTCTATACAGAATAATGGGCCCCACATAGTCCTCTATACAGAATAATGGGCCCCACATAGTCCTCCATACAGAATAATGGGCCCCACATAGTCCTCCATACAGAATAATGGGCCCCACATAGTCCTCCATACAGAATAATGGGCCCCACATAAACCTCCATACAGAATAATGGGCCCCACATAAACCTCCATACAGAATAATGGGCCCCACATAAACCTCCATACAGTATAATGGGCCCCATAGATTGTTCCATACTGAAATGGCCCCTAGATTGCTCCATACTGTAATGGCCCCATAGATTGCTCCATACATTAATTGCCTCATAGATTGTTCCATGCTGCATAATGGCCTCATAGATTGCTCCATGCTGCATAATGGCCCCATACATTGCTCCCTACTGTATAATGGCCCCCTAGATTGCTCCATACTATAATGGCCCCACATGATGCTGCATACTGTATAATGGCCCCATAGAATCATAGAATGGTAGAGTTGGAAGGGACCTCCTGGGTCATCTGGTCCAACCCCCTGCTCAAAGCAGGATTCACTAGATCATCTCAGACAGATGTCTGTCCAGCCTCTGTTTGAAGACGTCCATTGAAGGGGAACTCACCACCTCTCGTGGCAGCCTGTTCCACTCATTAATCACCCTAACTGTCAAAAAGTTTTTTCTAATATCTAATCTGTGTCTCCTCCCATTTAGTTTCATCCCATTGCTTCTAGTCTTTCCTTGTGCAAATGAGAATAAAGATGATCCTTCTACAATGTGACAGCCCTTGACATATTTGTAGACAGCTATTAAGTCTCCTCTCAGTCTTCTTTTTTGCAAGCTAAACATTCCCAAATCCTGCAACCGTTCCTCATAGGACATGGTTTGCAGACCAGTCACCATTCTGGTCGCTCTTCTCTGAACTTGCTCCAGTTTGTCTGTCTTTTTTAAAATGTGGTGCCCAAAACTGTACACAGTATTTCAGATGAGGTCTTACCAAAGAGGAGTAAAGACCGATAATGACTTCATGTGATCTAGACTGTATGCTTCTGTTAATACATCCCAGAATTGTATTTGCCTTTTTTGCTGCTGCATCACACTGTTGACTCATGTTCAGTCTATGATCTATTAGTATACCTAAGTCTTTTTCACATGTATAACTCCATACTGTATAATGGCCCAATATAGTGCTGCATACTGTATAATGGCCCCATATAGTGCTGCATACTGTATAATGGCCCCATAGATTGCTCCATGCTGCATAATGACCCCATAGATTGCTCCATGCTGCATTATGACCCCATAGATTGCTCCATGCTGCATAATGACCCCATAGATTGCTCCATGCTGCATAATGACCCCATAGATTGCTCCATGCTGCATAATGGCCCCATAGATTGCTCCATACTACATAATGGCCCCATAGATTGCTCCATACTGCATAATGGCCCCATAGATTGCCCCATACTGTATAATGGCTCCATAAATTGCTCCATGCTGTAAAATGGCCCCATATATTGCTCCATGCTGTAAAATGGCCCCATATATTGCTCCATGCTGCATAATGGCCCCATATATTGCTCCATGCTGCATAATGGCTCCATGGATTGCTCCATACTGTATAATGGCCCCATATGTTGCTCCATGCTGCATAATGGCCCCATAGATTGCTCCATACTGTATAATGGCTCCATACTGTATAATGGCCCCATAGATTGTTCCATGCTGTAATGGCCCCATAGATTGCTCCATACTGTATAATGGCCCCATAGATTGTTCCATGCTGCATAATGGCCCCATAGATTGCCCCATGCTGTATAATGGTCCCATAGATTTCTCCCTACTGTATAATGGCCCCATAGATTGCTCCATGCTGTCTAATGGCCCCATATATTGCTCCATGCTGTAATGGCCCCATAGATTGCTCCATAAGTATAATGGTCCTATAGATTGCTCCATAAGTATAATGGCCCCATAGATTGCTCCATGCTGTAATGGCCCTATAGATTGCTCCATAAGTATAATGGCCCCATAAATTGCCCCATGCTGTATAATGGCCCCATAGATTGCCCCATGCTGTATAATGGCCCCATAGATTGCTCCCTGCTGTATAATGGCCCCCCATAGACTGCTCCATACTGTGTAATGGCCCCATATATTGCTCCATGCTGTAATGGCCCCATAGATTGCTTCATGCTGCATAATGGCCCCAAAGATTGCTCCATACTGTATAATGGCCCCATAGATTGCTCCATGCTGTAATGGCCCTATAGATTGCTCCATAAGTATAATGGCCCCATAGATTGCTCCATGCTGTAATGGCCCCATAGATTGCTCCATAAGTATAATGGCCCCATAGATTGCTCCATGCTGTAATGGCCCCATAGATTGCTCCATGCTGTAATGGCCCCATAGATTGCTCCATGCTGTAATGGCCCCATAGATTGCTCCATGCTGTAATGGCCCCATAGATTGCTCCATAAGTATAATGGCCCTATAGATTGCTCCATAAGTATAATGGCCCCATAGATTGCTCCATAAGTATAATGGCCCCATAGATTGCTCCATAAGTATAATGGCCCCATAGATTGCTCCATGCTGTATAATGGCCCCATAGATTGCTCCATGCTGTAATGGCCCTATAGATGGCACCATAAGTATAATGGCCCTATAGATTGCTCCATGCTGTAATGGCCCTATAGATTGCTCCATAAGGATAATGGCCCCATAGATTGCCCCATGCTGTATAATGGCCCCATAGATTGATCCCTACTGTATAATGGCCCCATAGATTGCCCCATGCTGTATAATGGCCCCATAGATTGATCCCTACTGTATAATGGCCCCATAGATTGCTCCATGCTGTATAATGGCCCCATAGATTTCTCCATGCTGTAATGGCCCCATAGATTGCTCCATAAGTATTATGGCCCCATAGATTGCTCCCTGCTGTAATGGCCCCATAGATTGATCCATGCTGTATAATGGATCCATAGATTGCTCCATGCTGTAATGGCCCCATAGATTGCTCCATAAGTATAATGGCCCCATAGATTGCTCCATGCTGTATAATGGCCCCATAGATTGCTCCATGCTGTATAATGGCCCCATAGATTGCACCATGCTGTATAATGGCCCCATAGATTGCACCATGCTGTAATGGCCCCATAGATTGCTCCATGCTGTATAATGGCCCCATAGATTACCCCATGCTGTATAATGGCCCCATAGATTGCTCCCTACTGTATAATGGCCCCATAGATTGCTCCATGCTGTATAATGGCCCCATAGATTGCTCCATGCTGTATAATGGCCCTATAGATTGCTCCATGCTGTATAATGGCCCCATAGATTGCTCCATAAGTCTAATGGCCCCATAGATTGCTCCATAAGTATAATGGCCCTATAGATTGCTCCATGCTGTATAATGGCCCCATAGATTGCTCCATGCTGTATAATGGCCCCATAGATTGCTCCATGCTGTATAATGGCCCCATAGATTGCTCCATGCTGTATAATGGCCCCATAGATTGCTCCATAAGTCTAATGGCCCTATAGATTGCTCCATGAGTCTAATGGCCCTATAGATTGCTCCATACTGTATAATGGCCCCATAGATTGCTCCATGAGTCTAATGGCCCCATAGATTGCTCCATAAGTATAATGGCCCCATAGATTGCTCCATGCTGTAATGGCCCTATAGATTGCTCCATAAGTATAATGGCCCCATAGATTGCTCCATGCTGTATAATGGCCCCATAGATTGCGCCATGCTGTAATAGCCCCATAGATTGCTCCATGCGGTAATGGCCTCATAGATTGCGCCATGCTGTAATGGCCCCATAGATTGCTCCATAAGTATAATGGCCCCATAGATTGCTCCATGCTGTAATGGCGCTATAGATTGCTCCATAAATATAATGGGCCCATAGATTGCTCCATGCTGTATAATGGCCCCATAGATTGCTCCATGCTGTATAATGGCCCCATAGATTGCTCCATGCTGTATAATGGCCCCATAGATTGCTCCATGCTGTATAATGGCCCCATAGATTGCTCCATGCTGTATAATGGCCCCATAGATTGCTCCATGCTGTATAATGGCCCCATAGATTGCTCCATGCTGTATAATGGCCCCATAGATTGCTCCATGCTGTATAATGGCCCCATAGATTGCTCCATGCTGTAATGGCCCTATACATTGCTCCATGCTGTAATGGCCCCATAGATTGCTCCATACTGTATAATGGCCCCATAGATTGCTCCATACTGTATAATGGCCCCATAGATTGCTCCATAAGCATAATGGCCCTATAGATTGCTCCATGCTGTATAATGGCCCCATAGATTGCTCCATGCTCTATAATGGCCCCATAGATTGCTTCATGCTGTAATGGCCCTTTAGATTGCTCCATAAGTGTAATGGCCCCATAGATTGCTCCATGCTGTATAATGGCCCCATAGATTGCTCCATGCTGTATAATGGCCCCATAGATTGCTCCATGCTGTATAATGGCCCCATAGATTGCTCCATGCTGTATAATGGCCCCATAGATTGCTCCACGCTGTAATGGTCCCATAGACTGCTCCATAAGTATAATGGCCCCATAGATTGCTCCATGCTGTAATGGCCCCATAGATTGCTCCATGCTGCATAATGGCCCCATAGATTGCTCCATGCTGTATAATGGCCCCATAGATTGCTCCATGCTGTAATGGTCCCATAGATTGCTCCATAAGTATAATGGCCCCATAGATTGCTCCATGCTGTAATGGCCCTATACATTGCTCCATGCTGTAATGGCCCCATAGATTGCTCCATACTGTATAATGGCCCCATAGATTGCTCCATACTGTATAATGGCCCCATAGATTGCTCCATAAGCATAATGGCCCTATAGATTGCTCCATGCTGTATAATGGCCCCATAGATTGCTCCATGCTGTATAATGGCCCCATAGATTGCTTCATGCTGTAATGGCCCTTTAGATTGCTCCATAAGTGTAATGGCCCCATAGATTGCCCCATGCTGTATAATGGCCCCATAGATTGCTCCATGCTGTATAATGGCCCCATAGATTGCTCCATGCTGTATAATGGCCCCATAGACTTCTCCTTAAGTATAATGGCCCTATAGATTGCTCCATAAGTATAATGGCCGCATAGATTGCTCCATGCTGTAATGGCCCCATAGATTGCTCCATGCTGTAATGGCCCTATAGATTGTTCCATAAGTATAATGGCCCCATAGATTGCTCCATGCTGAATAATGGCCCCATAGATTGCCCCATGCTGTATAATGGCCCCCTAGATTGCTCCCTGCTGTATAATGGCCCCATAGATTGTTCCATGCTGTATAATGGCCCCATAGATTGCTGTATAATGGCCCCATAGATGGCTCCATAAGTATAATGGCCCCATAGATTGCTCCATGCTGTATAATGGCCCCATAGATTGCTCCATAAGTATAATGGCTCCACAGATTGCTCCGTGCTGTATAATGGCCCATAGATTGCTGTATAATGGCCCCATAGATGGCTCCATAAGTATAATGGCCCCATAGATTGCTCCATGCTGTATAATGGCCCCATAGATTGCTGTATAATGGCCCCATAGATGGCTCCATAAGTATAATGGCCCCATAGATGGCTCCATAAGTATAATGGCTCCACAGATTGCTCCATGCTGTATAATGGCCCATAGATTGCTGTATAATGGCCCCATAGATGGCTCTATAAGTATAATGGCCCCATAGATTGCTCCATAAGTATAATGGCTCCACAGATTGCTCCATGCTGTATAATGGCCCATAGATTGCTGTATAATGGCCCCATAGATGGCTCCATAAGTATAATGGCCCCATAGATTGCTCCATGCTGTATAATGGCCCCATAGATTGCTGTATAATGGCCCCATAGATGGCTCCATAAGTATAATGGCCCCATAGATTGCTCCATGCTGTATAATGGCCCCATAGATTGCTCCATAAGTATAATGGCTCCACAGATTGCTCCATGCTGTATAATGGCCCCATACATTGCTCCACGCTGTAATGGTCCCATAGATTGCTCCATAAGTATAATGGCCCCATAAATTGCTCCATGCTGCATAATGGCTCCATAGATTGCTCCATACTGCATAATGGCTCCATAGATTGCTCCATACTGTATAATGGCCCTATAGATTTCTCCATAAGTATAATGGCCCTATAGATTGCTCCATAAGTATAATGGCCGCATAGATTGCTCCATGCTGTAATGGACCCATAGATTACTCCATGCTGTAATGGCCCTATAGATTGCTGTATACTGGCCCCATAGATGGCTCCATAAGTATAATGGCCCCATAGATTGCTCCATGCTGTATAATGGCCCCATAGATTGCGCCATGCTGTAATGGCCCCATAGATTGCTCCATAAGTATAATGGCCCCATAGATTGCTCCATGCTGTAATGGCCCCATAGATTGCTCCATGCTGTATAATGGCCCCATAGATTGCTCCATGCTGTATAATGGCCCCATAGATTGCTCCATGCTGTATAATGGCCCCATAGATTGCTCCATGCTGTAATGGTCCCATAGATTGCTCCATAAGTATAATGGCCCCATAGATTGCTCCATGCTGTAATGGCCCTATACATTGCTCCATACTGTATAATGGCCCCATAGATTGCTCCATACTGTATAATGGCCCCATAGATTGCTCCATACTGTATAATGGCCCCATAGATTGCTCCATAAGTATAATGGCCCTATAGATTGCTCCATAAGTATAATGGCCCCATAGATTGCTCCATGCTGTATAATGGCCCCATAGATTGCTTCATGCTGTAATGGCCCTTTAGATTGCTCCATAAGTGTAATGGCCCCATAGATTGCTCCATGCTGTATAATGGCCCCATAGATTGCCCCATGCTGTATAATGGCCCCATAGATTGCTCCATGCTGTATAATGGCCCCATAGATTGCTCCATACTGTATAATGGCCCCATAGATTGCTCCATAAGTATAATGGCCCCATAGATTGCTCCATAAGTATAATGGCCCCATAGATTGCTCCATAAGTATAATGGCCCCATAGATTGCTCCATGCTGTAATGGCCCTATAGATTGACCCCTGCTGTATAATGACCCCATAGATTGTTCCATGCAGTATAATGGCCCCATAGATTGCTCCATGCTGTAATGGCCCTGTAAATTGCTCCATGCTGCATAATGGCCCCATAGATTGCTCCATACTGCATAATGGCTCCATAGATTGCTCCATACTGTATAATGGCCCCATAGTTTTCTCCATAAGTATAATGGCCCTATAGATTGCTCCATAAGTATAATGGCCGCATAGATTGCTCCATGCTGTAATGGCCCTATAGATTGACCCCTGCTGTATAATGACCCCATAGATTGTTCCATGCAGTATAATGGCCCCATAGATTGCTCCATGCTGTAATGGCCCTGTAAATTGCTCCATGCTGCATAATGGCCCTATAGATTGCTCCATACTGTATAATTGCCCCATAGATTGCTCCATACTGTATAATTGCCCCATAGATTGCTCCATAAGTATAATGGCCCTATAGATTGATCCAGAAGTATAATGGCCCTATAGATTGCTCCATAAGTATAATGGCCCTATAGATTGCTCCATAAGTACAATGGCCCCATAGATTGCTCCATGCTGTAATGGCCCTATAGATTGCTCCATAAGTATAATGGCCCCATAGATTGCTCCATGCTTTAATGGCCCCATAGATTGCTCCATAAGTATAATGGCCCCATAGATTGCTCCATGCTGTATAATGGCCCCATAGATTGCTCCATACTGTATAATGGCCCCATAGATTGCGCCATGCTGTAATGGCCCCATAGATTGCTCCATAAGTATAATGGCCCCATAGATTGCTCCATGCTGTAATGGCCCTATACATTGCTCCATGCTATAATGGCCCTATAGATTGCTCCATGCTGTATAATGGCCCCATAGATTGCTTCATGCTGTAATGGCCCTATAGATTGCTCCATGCTGTATAATGGCCCCATAGATTGCCCCATACTGTATTATGGCCCCATAGATTGCTCCATGCTGTATAATGGCCCCATAGATTGCTCCACGCTGTAATGGTCCCATAGATTGCTTCATAAGTATAATGGCCCCATAGATTGCTCCATGCTGTAATGGCCCTATAGATTGCTCCATGCTGCATAATGGCCCCATAGATTGCTCCATACTGCATAATGGCTCCATAGATTGCTTCATACTGTATAATGGCCCCATAGATTTCTCCATAAGTATAATGGCCCTATAGATTGCTACATAATTATAATGGCCCTATAGATTGCTCCATAAGTATAATGGCCGCATAGATTGCTCCATGCTGTAATGGCCCTATAGATTGCTCCTTAAGTATAATGGCCCCATAGATTGCTCCATGATGTAATGGCCCTATAGATTGCTCCATAAGTATAATGGCCCCATAGATTGCTCCATGCTGTATAATGGCCCCATAGATTGCCCCATGCTGTATAATGGCCCCCTAGATTGCTCCCTGCTGTATAATGGCCCCATAGATTGTTCCATGCTGTATAATGGCCCCATAGATTTCTCCATGCTGTAATGGCCCTATAGATTGCTCCATACTCCATAATGGCCCCATAGATTGCTCCATTAGTCTAATGGCCCCATAGATTGCTCCCTACTGTATAATGGCCCCATAGATTGCTCCCTACTGTATAATGGCCCCATAGATTGCTCCCTACTGTATAATGGCCCCATAGATTGCTCCCTACTGTATAATGGCCCCATAGATTGCTCCATGCTGCATAATGGCCCCATAGATTGCTCCATGCTGCATAATGGCCCCATAGATTGCTCCATACTGCATAATGGCTCCATACTGTATAATGGCCCCATAGATTGCTCCATAAGTATAATGGCCCTATAGATTGCTCCATGCTGTAATGGCCCTATAGATTGCTCCATGCTGCATAATGGCCCCATAGATTGCTCCATACTGCATAATGGCTCCATAGATTGCTTCATACTGTATAATGGCCCTATAGATTTCTCCATAAGTATAATGGCCCTATAGATTGCTACATAATTATAATGGCCCTATAGATTTCTCCATAAGTATAATGGCCCTATAGATTGCTACATAATTATAATGGCCCCATAGATTGCTCCATAAGTAGAATGGCCCCATAGATTGCTCCATAAGTAGAATGGCCCCATAGATTGCTCCATAAGTAGAATGGCCCCATAGATTGCTCCATAAGTAGAATGGCCCCATAGATTGCTCCATAAGTAGAATGGCCCCATAGATTGCTCCATAAGTAGAATGGCCCCATAGATTGCTCCATAAGTAGAATGGCCCCATAGATTGCTCCATAAGTAGAATGGCCCCATAGATTGCTCCATAAGTAGAATGGCCCCATAGATTGCTCCATAAGTAGAATGGCCCCATAGATTGCTCCATAAGTAGAATGGCCCCATAGATTGCTCCATAAGTAGAATGGCCCCATAGATTGCTCCATAAGTAGAATGGCCCCATAGATTGCTCCATAAGTAGAATGGCCCCATAGATTGCTCCATAAGTAGAATGGCCCCATAGATTGCTCCATAAGTAGAATGGCCCCATAGATTGCTCCATAAGTAGAATGGCCCCATAGATTGCTCCATAAGTAGAATGGCCCCATAGATTGCTCCATGCTGTATAATGGCCCCATAGATTGCTCCATGCTGCATAATGGCCCCATAGATTGCTCCATGCTGTATAATGGCCCCATAGATTGCTCCATGCTGTATAATGGCCCCATAGATTGCTCCATGCTGTATAATGGCCCCATAGATTGCTCCATAAGTAGAATGGCCCCATAGATTGCTCCATAAGTAGAATGGCCCCATAGATTGCTCCATGCTGTAGAATGGCCCCATAGATTGCTCCATGCTGTATAATGGCCCCATAGATTGCTCCATAAGTAGAATGGCCCCATAGATTGCTCCATAAGTAGAATGGCCCCATAGATTGCTCCATGCTGTATAATGGCCCCATAGATTGCTCCATGCTGTATAATGGCCCCATAGATTGCTCCATGCTGTATAATGGCCCCATAGATTGCTCCATGCTGTAATGGCCCCATAGATTGCTCCATACTGTATAATGGCCCTATAGATTGCTCCATGCTGTAATGGCCCCATAGATTGCTCCATAAGTAGAATGGCCCCATAGATTGCTCCATACTGTATAATGGCCCCATAGATTGCTCCATGCTGTATAATGGCCCCATAGATTGCTCCATGCTGTATAATGGCCCCATAGATTGCTCCATGCTGTATAATGGCCCCATAGTTTGCATTATACTTATGGATTGCTAGATAAGACAGAGGGCGCACGGTAGTGACGACAGACTCCGAAGACGCTGAAGACACAGGAGTTGCTGGGAACGGGAGAGGTAAGTATTTGAGGAGGGGGCCCCGATGCCAGCGCGCAGGGTAGGACTGGCCTGGCGTGATAGCTGGAAAAATTCCCGGTGGGCCCCGATGAGAGAGTGAGAGAATTGGTAGCGGGGGCTCTTAAAAAGTGCGGGCCCTTTAAAAGCGCAGCCGAAGGAAATGTAGCGTCGCGTGCGGCGCTCATACTATTCAGTGGTGACAGCGGGTGACGCGCATAGTCACATGACTGAGGACGTGTTCTTGGTGGGCGGTGACACGCACCGCGCTCTGCTTTGCCGCTGGTGGCTGGCAGTGGTGTGTTGTCAGGTGACACGCTGACGTCGCGCTCTCCTCTCCCTGCTCCCCTGCCGGCTTTTGATACGCCGACGCCGCGCTCTGCTCTCCAGTCCCGGCTCCTGCTCCCTTGGAATTGGCCTTGTAACACCGGCTCCCGTCCGGGTATGGAACACCGCACCAGCACCGCGCACCGCCCTCTTCTCTCCTGCTCTCTTGCCTTTTAAGCCGGCTCCTGGGCTGAGTATGCGGTGACCAGCACTCTGCTCTCTCACCATAACCCTGGAAACAAGGCTGCAGGTCTGGCTACAGCTCTCCCTGCTTCAACTTCAAGTCAAGTGCAATATCCACGTTTTTCTGGGTGAGTGTTCCCAGCATTGGTCATCATCCATATATGGAGGGGTCGCAGGCTGGTCACATGGGGACATGGGGCTGAAGGGGGGGCTGGTTGGACCCATGGGGACATGGGTCTGAAGGGGGGGCTGGATGGACCCATGAGGACATGGATGGGGACATAGGGCTGAAGGGGGGGCTGGCTGGACCCATGGGGCTGAAGGGGAGGGGGCTGGCTGGGGACATGGGGCTGAAGGGGGGGGGGGCTGGCTGGACCCATGGGGCTGGCTGGCTGGACCCATAGGGACATGGGGCTGGCTGGACCCATAGGGACATGGATGGGGATATGGGGCTGAAGGGGGGGCTGGCTGGACCCATGGGGATATGGATGGGGACATGGGGCTGAAGGGGGGGCTGGCTGGACGCATGGGGGACATATGGATGGAGGCACGGGGCTGAAGGGGGGGCTGGATGGACCCATGAGGACATGAATGGGGACATGGGGCTGAGGGAGGGGCTGGCTGGACCCATGGGGACATGGGGCTGAAAGGGAGGGGGCTTGCTGGGCCCATGGGGACATGGATGGGGACATGGGGCTGAAGGGGGGGCTGGCTAGACCCATGGGGACATGGATGGGGACATGGGGCTGAAGGGGGGGCTGGCTAGACCCATGGGGACATGGGGCTGAAGGGGGGGCTGGCTAGACCCATGGGGACATGGATGGGGACATGGGGCTGAAGGGGGGGCTGGCTAGACCCATGGGGACATGGATGGGGACATGGGGCTGAAGGGGGGGCTGGATGGACCCATGGGGACATGGGGCTGAAGGGGGGGCTGGATGGACCCATGGGGACATGGGGCTGGCTGACTGGACCCATGGGGACATGGATGGGGACATGGGGCTGAAGGGGGGGCTGGCTGGACCCATGGGGACATGGATGGGGAAATGGGGCTGAAGGGGGGGCTGGCTGACTGGACCCATGGGGACATGGATGGGGACATGGGGCTGAAGGGGGTGCTGGCTGGACCCATGGGGACATGGATGGGGAAATGGGGCTGAAGGGGGGGCTGGCTGACTGGACCCATGGGGACATGGATGGGGACATGGGGCTGAAGGGGGGGGCTGGCTGGACCCATGGGGACATGGATGGGGATATGGGGCTGAAGGGGGGGCTGGCTGGACCCATGGGGATATGGATGGGGACATGGGGCTGAAGGGGGGGCTGGCTGGACCCATGGGGACATGGGGCTGAAGGGGGGGGCTGGCTGGACGCATGGGGGACATGGATGGAGGCATGGGGCTGAAGGGGGGGCTGGCTGGACCTATGGAGACATGGATGGGGACATGGGGCTGAAGGGGGGGCTGGCTGGACCCATGGGGAGACATATGGATGGAGGCATGGGGCTGAAAGGGGGGGCTGGTTGGACGCATGGGGAGACATATGGATGGAGGCACGGGGCTGAAGGGGGGGGTGGGCTGGATGGACGCATAAGGGGACACATGGTGGTGAAGGGGGCCAAGTTGGGGACCTGGATGGACACATGGAGGTGAAGGGGGGCAAGCTGGACACATTGGGACCTGGATGGACACATATAGGTGAAGGGCAGAAAGCTGGACACATGGGGACCTGGATGGACACATGGAGGTGAAGGGCGGCAAGCTGGACACATGGGGTCCTGGATAGATATATGGGGTGGGGTGGGATGCATATATGAGTGGGACAGGATGGATATATGAAGGGGGGCAGGCTGGACACATGGAGGCCCGGATGGATATATGGGAGGGGCAGACTGGACACATGGAGACCAGAATGGATATATGGCGAGTGGGGAACATTATTACTTTAGAGTCCAATTAGGGACATTATTACTTCTGTAATATAATTTTATTTTTAGGAAACTGTTTTCCGTAAGAGGGGACAAAAGGGGGGTCCTGTTACTGTGCAGGGCGCCACTATGTCGCTTTATTTCTTCAACTGGTGTAGTGTAGAAGCCTGGGGAAAAGTGGGAATGTGCTCTAAAAGAGATCAGTTATTGATAACTGTGTGTTATTTTCTGCAGAGATGATTCCTGGCTGGAAGAAGTGATGGTGGACTGTGCCAGATGAAGAAAAGCGAAGATGAAGAACTTCACCTAGAGACATCACTGGTGAGTCAGTGTATTACTGTACACTTACACTATATAGTATATACAGAGCTCCTGTGTATGTCACTGGTGACCAGTGTATTACCTATACACTATATACAGAGCTCCTGTGTATAATGTCACTCGTGATAACTGTATTACCTGTACACTACATACAGAGCTCCTGTGTATAATGTCACCGGTGAACACTGTATTACATGTACACTGACACTATATACAGAGATCCTGTTTATAATATCACTGGGGATCACTGTATTACCTGTACACTGACACTATATACAGAGCTCATATGTATAGTGACAGTGTTGTTAGTATTGTGGTTTGTATTCCTGATCAGTATTGTATTATTTGGTCACTATGTGGTGGTAATATGTGGTCTGGTCATGGTGTGGTGATTTGTCCCTTTTGTATGTGATATTATTGGTGTTATAGTGGATTATGTTGTGTATGGCGGTCATTTGTTCTCGCTGAGATTAACTAGGAAAAGATTTTTTTTCCATGAGGCCACGGCTTCACTATCAGTATTTGGTCAGTATTTTTTCTCAGTAGTGAGAGCCAAAAGCAGGAGTGGGTGATAAATCCAGAATTGGTGACTTGTTTCTATTCTACCTTTTCTGTGATTGTTCCTCACCTGGTTTTGGCTCCCACTCCTGAGAAAAAATCCTGACTGAATACTGATAGTGGGGCTGTGGCCTTAGAGATGAAATACTTGGAGCAGAGCGTCAGAGATGCACTCACAGGGGTTCTCCGGGGAGAACAAGTAATCCCCTCTCCACAGGATAAGTGATAACTTATTGATTGGTGGGGGTCTGACTGCTGGGACCTGCAGCGATCGGCAGACTGTGGAGCTTTTCTCCCCATTACACTGGAGCTCATGTGCGACTCGACCACTGATCTATTCATTCCCTCAGGGGCTGTGAGCGCTGCTCTTTTTTGGAAGCCCCCAAGAGAAAGAATGAGGCTGTGGTCAGATGTCCCACCTGTTGCTGCATTTTAAAATGGGGATAAGTGTCCTGTCAGGGATAAAACTTCCCCATTCTTCCAATCAATAAGTGATCACCTATCCTGTGTAGCCCATGAATCTGTGATGACTTGTTTTAACCAAAGAAGCTCTTTCATGCAAACTACAGAAATTGTCCATCCCTGTTGTAGTCTGTGCAGAGTAGATGTGAGGAGCCGCCGGTCCCTGCTCCACTATAACAGGGAGAGCAGAGAAGAGAGATCTGCATATTGCTGGAGGTGGGCCCTAGAGTCAGTGTCCCCTGTGGGCCCCAGACACCCCAGTCCGACCCTGCTGACATCTGATTAAGGCCTAAGGCCCCGTTCACATGTCAGGTTTTAATCAGTGTTTTTTTTCTAATTTTCATCTGATTTTGGTCAGTGTCAGTTTTTCTCCTCAGTGGGGCATATTTTTTTATATGTAAAGTAAAAAAGCTAAAGGTTTCCTCGCCTCGCTTGCCCGGCCTATAGACACTGGAGAACAAGCAGTACAGGCAACATGGTTGGTTCTGGCCATTTTTCTGACAGACTCGTTGACTTCAATAGATGATCTTTATCTACAAATCGGATGAAAATCGGACCGGTCTCAGTTCTGATTTGCAGATCAATCGTCCACAATAAATAGAGCTGTAAACCTGTCCCCGGTCTATAACGGAGCATATTCTACCTGCTAGAGAAATAACCAGACGTGAAAAGAGCCATGTGCTATTCTTACAGGGAAGGGGCCACGATTTTATGTTTTGTATTAATAATTATGTAATCAATTATTTTTAATACAAAATTAAATGTACCACTTTATTAGTTTTTTATTTATTTTTACATTGGCCACTAGGGGCTGCCATTTTTATTTGGGGGGTGTGTAAGAAGCGCTCTTACACACCTCATTTACGGCTGCCCTGGCCATAAGAGACAGTAGTCTGTCACCGACCCTTTCTCTAACATTAGAGGCCGCTCCTCCTGCCTCTAGCTGTGACCTGGGCACGCCCCCTTGGCTGTTCAGGTCGCAGCCGTGGGAGGAGATTGCAGCCATCTTTGTGGAGCCTGCAGTGTAAGCTGTACATTCCCCCTGTCGTCGCACGCACTGCTCAGTCAGAGCATGCCATGACAGGAACTGCCGGGGAGGAAATGCCTAGGAGTGGACGTCCCGAGTGAGTATCTGCAGCGGCGCCGTGCGGTGATCTCAGCCTCTCAGCTGTTATCACCGCCGACATCTTCAGGCAACACAGACACAGCGCTGCGTGGGAACGTGGAAGGTGAGTAGAAGCGTTTGTTTTGTTTTTTTTCCCTTCGCATTGAATATATGGAGGCATATACCCACCAGGATGGAGGAGGAGGAGGCATATACCCACCAGGATGGATGGAGGGGGGGGGGGGGCATATACCCACCAGGATGGATGGAGGGGGGGGCATATACCCACCAGGATGGATGGAGGGGGGGGCATATACCCACCAGGATGGATGGAGGGGGGGGCATATACCCACCAGGATGGATGGAGGGGGGGGCATATACCCACCAGGATGGATGGAGGGGGGGGCATATACCCACCAGGATGGATGGAGGGGGGGGCATATACCCACCAGGATGGATGGAGGGGGGGCATATACCCACCAGGATGGATGGAGGGGGGGCATATACCCACCAGGATGGATGGATGGAGGGGGGCATTTACACCTAACCAGGATGGATGGATGGATGGATGGATGAAGGGGCATATGCATTTACCCAGAATGGATGGATGGAGGGGCATATACATCTACCCAGGATGGATGGGGGTGTGTGACGCCTAGCTGCGCTTGTTATCACAGATCCTAGCAGGGTGTATTGATGGATTCCTCCACAAGAGGCCCCCATAACCATTCACACATCTCCACCTTCCACCTCAGACCATCAGAGGGAGCCCGTTAGGGATAGATATATAAGGGAAGGTGGAGCCAGGCAGCAGTTAGTCTACACTGGAGTCGACAGAAAGCAAACCTGTTGAGAGAGCTCCTGCAGTGCAAAAGCCTGAGAGAGGTCAGTCTGCAGTGGAGCACGTTCTAGACTCAGTTGTAGCTCAGAGAGGTGAGCTTTAGGTGTGCCGGCGCCATAAGATCGGTGAAGCGCGGCAAGCTGCCGTTAGTGTGTATAGCCTAGTGAGGGCCCGAGTAGGCCGAAGGCGAGTGGAGAGTTAATACATAGGGGGCAGAGGAGCTTAACTAGCTCACCCCGAAGAAGCAGTTACCGGACATCGGGTCCGAAGCTTACCGGGATCTCCACGACCCAGTAAGATATATAACCAGAATCCCTGGAGAACTACAAGTCCCAGTATCGCAAAAGTGCTGATACGTAATAGAGCCAGGAGACACATAGGCCCCTTAAGTCGGGAGCGTGTAATCCAAGAAAAGGCCCTACCACAAGGTCAGCCAGCGCAGGACAGAGACAAAGTTAGGCCTTGCTCCAGGAAGGTCAGAAACTTACTACGCAGAGGCAAGAAACAGGAGGCCCAAAACCCGCTCATTGGGGAGGATCCTGACGTGCACCCTTCACCCTACAGTGCTCTGGGACGTGCCTGAATTTCCATCAGTAAAAGGTACTGAAGTAACAATCGTGTCTGTCCCTGTTCTTGCTCTGACCCGGCTGGGTCTCTCCGTCCTGCTTTCCCCGTCCATACGCTGCCCTGAGGCCTAGCTCCACCTGTGGGAAGCTATACCATCGAGCTGCCTTATCACCGGCCTCAGTGGACTGCGCAGCGCTGGTGATCCTCACCAGAAACCACAGGTGGCGTCACAAACTCTTTTATAAACTTCACAAATCACCAACCCTTTTAAAGGAGCGACCCCAGGGTACGGGCCCGGGAGCTGACCACCGCGACATCCCTAAAGGCCCGGGTACCGAGTCATACCCATTCCCCTGGGCTAGTCAGGGGCATATAAACCTACCCAGCATGGATGGATGGAGGGGCATTTACACCTACCCAGGATGGATGGAGGGGCATTTACACCTACCCAGGATGGATGGATGAAGGGGCATATACACCTACCCAGGATGGATGGATGAAGGGGCATATACACCTACCCAGGATGGATGGATGGATGGGGCATCTACACCTAACCAGGTTGGATGAATGGATGGGGCATCTACACCTAACCAGGTTGGATGGAGGGGCATATACACCTACCAGAATAGACTACCCAGGATGGATGGAGGGGCATCTACACCTACCCAGAATGGATGAAGATTGCTCCATAAGTATAATACCCCCATAGATTGCTCCATGCTGTAATGGCCCTATAGATTGCTCCATAATGGCCCCATAGATTGCTCCATAAGTATAATGGCTCCACAGATTGCTCCATGCTGTATAATGGCCCCATAGATTGCTGCATGCTGTAATGGCCCTATAGATTGCTCCATAAGTATAATGGCCCCATAGATTGCTCGCTACTGTATAATGGCCCCATAGATTGCTCCATGCTGTAATGGCCCTATAGATTGCTCCATAAGGATAATGCCCCCATAGATTGCTCCATGCTGTATCATGGCCCCATAGATTGCTCCCTACTGTATAATGGCCCCATAGATTGCTCCCTACTGTATAATGGCCCTATAGATTGGTCCATAAGTTTAATGGCCCTATAGATTGCTCCATAAGTTTAATGGCCCCATAGATTGCTCCACGCGGTAATGGCCCCATAAATTGCTCCATGCTGTAATGGCCCTATAGATTGCTCCATGCTGTATAATGGCCCTATAGATTGCTCCATGCTGTATAATGGCCTCATAGATTGCTCCATGCTGTATAATGGCCCCATAGATTGCTCCATGCTGTATAATGGCCCCATAGATTGCTCCATAAGTAGAATGGCCCCATAGATTGCTCCATGCTGTAATGGCCCCATAGATTGCTCCATGCTGTATAATGGCCCCATAGATTTCTCCATGCTGTAATGGCCCCATAGATTGCTCCATAAGTGTAATGGCCCTATAGATTGCCCCATGCTGTATAATGGCCCCATAGATTGCCCCATGCTGTATAATGGCCCCATAGATTGCTCCATGCTGTATAATGGCCCCATAGATTGCTCCATGCTGTATAATGGCCCCATAGATTGCTCCATGCTGTAATGGCCCCATAGATTGCTCCATGCTGCATAATGGCCCCATAGATTTCTCCATGCTGTAATGGCCCTATAGATTGCTCCATAAGTGTAATGGCCCTATAGATTGCTCCATGCTGTATAATGGCCCCATAGATTGCTCCATGCTGTATAATGGCCCCATAGATTGCTCCATGCTGTATAATGGCCCCATAGATTGCTCCATGCTGTAATGGTCCCATAGATTGCTCCATAAGTATAATGGCCCCATAGATTGCTCCATGCTGCATAATGGCCCCATAGATTGCTCCATGCTGTATAATGGCTCCATAGATTGCTCCATACTGCATAATGGCTCCATAGATTGCTCCATACTGTATGATGGCCCCATAGATTTCTCCATAAGTATAATGGCCCCATAGATTGCTCCATAAGTATAATGGCCCCATAGATTGCTCCATAAGTATAATGGCCCTATAGATTGCTCCATTAGTATAATGGCCTCATAGATTGCTCCATGCTGTAATGGCCTCATAGATTGCTCCATGCTGTAATGGCCTCATAGATTGCTCCATGCTGTAATGGCCCCATAGATTGCTCCATGCTGTAATGGCCCTATAGATTGCTCCATAAGTATAATGGCCCAATAGATTGCTCCATGATGTAATGGCCCCATAGATTGACCCCTGCTGTATAATGGCCCCATAGATTGACCCCTGCTGTATAATGGCCCCATAGATTGTTCCATGCTGTATAATGGCCCCATAGATTGCTCCATAAGTATAATGGCCCCATAGATTGCTCCATGCTGTAATGGCCCTATAAATTGCTCCATGCTGCATAATGGCTCCATAGATTGCTCCATGCTGCATAATGGCTCCATAGATTGCTCCATGCTCCATAGATTGCTCCATACTGTATAATGGCCCCATAGATTGCTCCATAAGTATAATGACCCTATAGATTGCTCCATAAGTATAATGGCCCCATAGATTGATCCATGCTGTAATGGCCCGATAGATTGCTCCATAAGTATAATGGCCCCATAGATTGCTCCATGCTGTATAATGGCCCCATAGATTGCTCTATGCTGTAATGGCCCTATAGATTGCTCCATGCTGTATAATGGCCCCATAGATTGCTCCATGCTGTATAATGGCCCCATAGATTGCTCCATGCTGTAATGGCCCCATAGATTGCTCCATAAGTATAATGGCCCTATAGATTGCTCCATGCTCCATAATGGCCCCATAGATTGCTCCATAAGTATAATGGCCCCATAGATTGCTCCATGCTGTATAATGGCCCCATAGATTGGCTCCAGGCTGTAATGGTCCTATAGATTGCTCCATAAGTATAATGGCCCCATAGATTGCTCCATGCTGTAATGGCCTCATAGATTGCTCCATGCTGTATAATGGCCCCATAGATTGCTCCATGCTGTATAATGGCCCCATAGATTGCTCCATGCTGTATAATGGCCCCATAGATTGCTCCATACTGTATAATGGCCCCATAGATTGCTGCATGCTGTAATGGCCCTATAGATTGCTCCATAAGGATAATGGCCCCATAGATTGCTCCATGCTGTATAATGGCCCCATAGATTGCTCCATGCTGTAATGGCCCTATAGATTGCTCCATGAGTATAAAGGTCCCATAGATTGCTCCATGCTGTAATGGCCCTATAGATTGCTCCATAAGTATAAAGGCCCCATAGATTGCTGCATGCTGTAATGGCCCTATAGATTGGTCCATAAGTATAATGGCCCCATAGATTGCTCGCTACTGTATAATGGCCCCATAGATTGCTCCATGCTGTAATGGCCCTATAGATTGCTCCATAAGTATAAAGGTCCCATAGATTGCTCCATGCTGTATAATGGCCCCATTGATTGCCCCATGCTGTATAATGGTCCCATAGATTGCTCCCTACTGTATAATGGCCCCATAGATTGCTCCATAAGTATAATGGCCCTATAGATTGCTCCATAAGTATAATGGCCCCACAGATTGCTCCATGCTGTAATGGCCCCACAAATTGCTCCATGCTGTAATGGCCCCATAGATTGCTCCATGCTGTAATGGCCCCATAGATTGCTCCATGCTGTATAATGGCCCCATAGATTGCTCCATGCTGTATAATGGCCCCATAGATTGCTCCATGCTGTATAATGGCCCCATAGATTGCTCCATGCTGTATAATGCCCCCATAGATTGCTCCATGCTGTATAATGGCCCCATAGATTGGTCCATAAGTTTAATGGCCCTATAGATTGCTCCATAAGTTTAATGGCCCTATAGATTGCCCCATAAGTATAATGGCCCCATAGATTGCTCCACGCGGTAATGGCCCCATAAATTGCTCCATGCTGTAATGGCCCTATAGATTGCTCCATGCTGTATAATGGCCCTATAGATTGCTCCATGCTGTATAATGGCCCTATAGATTGCTCCATGCTGTATAATGGCCCCATAGATTGCTCCATGCTGTATAATGGCCCCATAGATTGCTCCATGCTGTATAATGGCCCCATAGATTGCTCCATGCTGTATAATGGCCCCATAGATTGCTCCATGCTGTATAATGGCCCCATAGATTGCTCCATGCTGTATAATGGCCCCATAGATTGCTCCATACTGCATAATGGCTCCATAGATTTCTCCATGCTGTAATGGCCCTATAGATTGCTCCATAAGTGTAATGGCCCTATAGATTGCCCCATGCTGTATAATGGCCCCATAGATTGCCCCATGCTGTATAATGGCCCCATAGATTGCCCCATGCTGTATAATGGCCCCATAGATTGCCCCATGCTGTATAATGGCCCCATAGATTGCTCCATGCTGTATAATGGCCCTATAGATTGCTCCATAAGTATAATGGCCCCATAGATTGATCCATGCTGTATAATGGCCCCATAGATTGCTCTATGCTGTAATGGCCCCATAGATTGCTCCATGCTGTATAATGGCCCCATAGATTGCTCCATGCTGTATAATGGCCCCATAGATTGCTCCATGCTGTAATGGCCCCATAGATTGCTCCATAAGTATAATGGCCCTATAGATTGCTCCATGCTCCACAATGGCCCCATAGATTGCTCCATACTGCATAATGGCTCCATAGATTGCTCCATACTGTATAATGTCCCTATAGATTGCTCCATAAGTATAATAGCCCTATAGATTGCTCCATAAGTATAATGGCCCCATAGATTGCTCCATGCTGTATAATGGCCCCATAGATTGGCTCCATGCTGTAATGGTCCTATAGATTGCTCCATAAGTATAATGGCCCCATAGATTGCTCCATGCTGTATAATGGCCCCATAGATTGCTGCATGCTGTAATGGCCCTATAGATTGCTCCATAAGCATAATGGCCCCATAGATTGCTCCATGCTGTATAATGGCCCCATAGATTGCTCCATGCTGTAATGGCCCTATAGATTGCTCCATAAGTATAAAGGTCCCATAGATTGCTCCATGCTGTATAATGGCCCCATTGATTGCCCCATGCTGTATAATGGTCCCATAGATTGCTCCCTACTGTATAATGGCCCCATAGATTGCTCCATAAGTATAATGGCCCTATAGATTGCTCCATAAGTATAATGGCCCCACAGATTGCTCCATGCTGTAATGGCCCCACAGATTGCTCCATGCTGTAATGGCCCCATAGATTGCTCCATGCTGTAATGGCCCCATAGATTGCTCCATGCTGTATAATGGCCCCATAGATTGCTCCATGCTGTATAATGGCCCCATAGATTGCTCCATGCTGTATAATGGCCCCATAGATTGCTCCATGCTGTATAATGGCCCCATAGATTGCTCCATGCTGTATAATGGCCCCATAGATTGCTCCATAAGTATAATGGCCACATAGATTGCTCCATGATGTATAATGGCCCTATAGATTGCTCCATAAGTATAATGGCCCCACAGATTGCTCCATGCTGTAATGGCCCCACAGATTGCTCCATGCTGTAATGGCCCCATAGATTGCTCCATGCTGTAATGGCCCCATAGATTGCTCCATGCTGTATAATGGCCCCATAGATTGCTCCATGCTGTATAATGGCCCCATAGATTGCTCCATGCTGTATAATGGCCCCATAGATTGCTCCATGCTGTATAATGGCCCCATAGATTGCTCCATGCTGTATAATGGCCCCATAGATTGCTCCATAAGTATAATGGCCACATAGATTGCTCCATGATGTATAATGGCCCCATAGATTGCCCAATGCTGTATAATGGCCCCATCGATTGTTCCATGCTGTATAATCGCCCCATAGATTGCTCCATAAGTATAATGGCCCCATAGATTGCTCCTTGCTGTAATGGCCCTATAGATTGCTCCATGCTGCATAATGGCCCCATAGATTGCTCCATGCTGCATAATGGCCCCATAGATTGCTCCATACTGCATAATGGTTCCATAGATTGCTCCATACTGTATAATGGCCCCATAGATTGCTCCATAAGTATAATGGCCCTATAGATTGCTCCATAAGTATAATGGCCCTATAGATTGCTCCATAAGTATAATGGCCCCATAGATTGCTCCATGGTGTATAATGGCCCCATAGATTGCTCCATGCTGTAATGGCCCTATAGATTGCTCCATAAGTATAATGGCCCCATAGATTGCTCTATGCTGCATAATGGCCCCATAGATTGCTCTATGCTGCATAATGGCCCCATAGATTGCTCCATGCTGCATAATGGCCCCATAGATTGCTCCATGCTGTATAATGGCCCCATAGATTGCTCCATGCTGTAATGGCCCCAAAGATTGCTCCATAAGTATAATGGCCCCAAAGATTGCTCCATAAGTATAATGGCCCCATAGATTGCTCCATGCTGTAATGGCCCTATAGATTGCTCCATGCTGCTTAATGGCCCCATAGATTGCTCCATACAGCATAATGGCCCCATAGATTGCTCCATACAGCATAATGGCTCCATAGATTGCTCCATGCTGTATAATGGCCCTATAGATTGCTCCATGCTGCATAATGGCTCCATAGATTGCTCCATGCTATAATGGCCCTATAGATTGCTCCATACTGTATAATGGCCCCATAGATTGCTCCATACTGTATAATGGCCCTATAGATTGCTCCATAAGTATAATGGCCCTATAGATTGCTCCATAAGTATAATGGCCCTATAGATTGCTCCATAAGTATAATGGCCCTATAGATTGCTCCATAAGTATAATGGCCCCATAGATTGCTCCATGCTGTATAATGGCCCCATAGATTGCTCCATGCTGTATAATGGCCCCATAGATTGCTCCATGCTGTATAATGGCCCCATAGATTGCTCCATGCTGTATAATGGCCCCATAGATTGCTCCCTGCTGTAATGGCCCCATAGATTGCTCCATAAGTGTAATGGCCCCATAGATTGCTCCATAAGTGTAATGGCCCCATAGATTGCTCCATAAGTGTAATGGCCCCATAGATTGCTCCATAAGTGTAATGGCCCCATAGATTGCTCCATAAGTGTAATGGCCCCATAGATTGCTCCATAAGTGTAATGGCCCCATAGATTGCTCCATAAGTGTAATGGCCCCATAGATTGCTCCATAAGTGTAATGGCCCCATAGATTGCTCCATAAGTGTAATGGCCCCATAGATTGCTCCATAAGTGTAATGGCCCCATAGATTGCTCCATAAGTGTAATGGCCCCATAGATTGCTCCATAAGTGTAATGGCCCCATAGATTGCTCCATAAGTGTAATGGCCCCATAGATTGCTCCATAAGTGTAATGGCCCCATAGATTGCTCCATAAGTGTAATGGCCCCATAGATTGCTCCATAAGTGTAATGGCCCCATAGATTGCTCCATGCTGTGTAATGGCCCCATAGATTGCTCCATGCTGTATAATGGCCCCATAGATTGCTCCATGCTGTATAATGGCCCCATAGATTGCTCCATGCTGTATAATGGCCCCATAGATTGCTCCATGCTGTATAATGGCCCCATAGATTGCTCCATGCTGTATAATGGCCCCATAGATTGCTCCATGCTGTATAATGGCCCCATAGATTGCTCCATGCTGTATAATGGCCCCATAGATTGCTCCATACTGCATAATGGCTCCATAGATTTCTCCATGCTGTAATGGCCCTATAGATTGCTCCATAAGTGTAATGGCCCTATAGATTGCCCCATGCTGTATAATGGCCCCATAGATTGCCCCATGCTGTATAATGGCCCCATAGATTGCCCCATGCTGTATAATGGCCCCATAGATTGCTCCATGCTGTATAATGGCCCTATAGATTGCTCCATAAGTATAATGGCCCCATAGATTGATCCATGCTGTATAATGGCCCCATAGATTGCTCTATGCTGTAATGGCCCCATAGATTGCTCCATGCTGTATAATGGCCCCATAGATTGCTCCATGCTGTATAATGGCCCCATAGATTGCTCCATGCTGTAATGGCCCCATAGATTGCTCCATAAGTATAATGGCCCTATAGATTGCTCCATGCTCCACAATGGCCCCATAGATTGCTCCATACTGCATAATGGCTCCATAGATTGCTCCATACTGTATAATGTCCCTATAGATTGCTCCATAAGTATAATAGCCCTATAGATTGCTCCATAAGTATAATGGCCCCATAGATTGCTCCATGCTGTATAATGGCCCCATCGATTGTTCCATGCTGTATAATCGCCCCATAGATTGCTCCATAAGTATAATGGCCCCATAGATTGCTCCATGCTGTATAATGGCCCCATAGATTGCTGCATGCTGTAATGGCCCTATAGATTGCTCCATAAGCATAATGGCCCCATAGATTGCTCCATGCTGTATAATGGCCCCATAGATTGCTCCATGCTGTAATGGCCCTATAGATTGCTCCATAAGTATAAAGGTCCCATAGATTGCTCCATGCTGTATAATGGCCCCATTGATTGCCCCATGCTGTATAATGGTCCCATAGATTGCTCCCTACTGTATAATGGCCCCATAGATTGCTCCATAAGTATAATGGCCCTATAGATTGCTCCATAAGTATAATGGCCCCACAGATTGCTCCATGCTGTAATGGCCCCACAGATTGCTCCATGCTGTAATGGCCCCATAGATTGCTCCATGCTGTAATGGCCCCATAGATTGCTCCATGCTGTATAATGGCCCCATAGATTGCTCCATGCTGTATAATGGCCCCATAGATTGCTCCATGCTGTATAATGGCCCCATAGATTGCTCCATGCTGTATAATGGCCCCATAGATTGCTCCATGCTGTATAATGGCCCCATAGATTGCTCCATAAGTATAATGGCCACATAGATTGCTCCATGATGTATAATGGCCCTATAGATTGCTCCATAAGTATAATGGCCCCACAGATTGCTCCATGCTGTAATGGCCCCACAGATTGCTCCATGCTGTAATGGCCCCATAGATTGCTCCATGCTGTATAATGGCCCCATAGATTGCTCCATGCTGTATAATGGCCCCATAGATTGCTCCATGCTGTATAATGGCCCCATAGATTGCTCCATAAGTATAATGGCCACATAGATTGCTCCATGATGTATAATGGCCCCATAGATTGCCCAATGCTGTATAATGGCCCCATCGATTGTTCCATGCTGTATAATCGCCCCATAGATTGCTCCATAAGTATAATGGCCCCATAGATTGCTCCTTGCTGTAATGGCCCTATAGATTGCTCCATGCTGCATAATGGCCCCATAGATTGCTCCATGCTGCATAATGGCCCCATAGATTGCTCCATACTGCATAATGGTTCCATAGATTGCTCCATACTGTATAATGGCCCCATAGATTGCTCCATAAGTATAATGGCCCTATAGATTGCTCCATAAGTATAATGGCCCTATAGATTGCTCCATAAGTATAATGGCCCCATAGATTGCTCCATGGTGTATAATGGCCCCATAGATTGCTCCATGCTGTAATGGCCCTATAGATTGCTCCATAAGTATAATGGCCCCATAGATTGCTCTATGCTGCATAATGGCCCCATAGATTGCTCTATGCTGCATAATGGCCCCATAGATTGCTCCATGCTGCATAATGGCCCCATAGATTGCTCCATGCTGTATAATGGCCCCATAGATTGCTCCATGCTGTAATGGCCCCAAAGATTGCTCCATAAGTATAATGGCCCCATAGATTGCTCCATGCTGTAATGGCCGCATAGATTGCTCCATGCTGTAATGGCCCTATAGATTGCTCCATGCTGCTTAATGGCCCCATAGATTGCTCCATACAGCATAATGGCCCCATAGATTGCTCCATACAGCATAATGGCTCCATAGATTGCTCCATGCTGTATAATGGCCCTATAGATTGCTCCATGCTGCATAATGGCTCCATAGATTGCTCCATGCTATAATGGCCCTATAGATTGCTCCATACTGTATAATGGCCCCATAGATTGCTCCATACTGTATAATGGCCCTATAGATTGCTCCATAAGTATAATGGCCCTATAGATTGCTCCATAAGTATAATGGCCCTATAGATTGCTCCATAAGTATAATGGCCCCATAGATTGCTCCATGCTGTATAATGGCCCCATAGATTGCTCCATGCTGTATAATGGCCCCATAGATTGCTCCATGCTGTATAATGGCCCCATAGATTGCTCCATGCTGTATAATGGCCCCATAGATTGCTCCCTGCTGTAATGGCCCCATAGATTGCTCCATAAGTGTAATGGCCCCATAGATTGCTCCATAAGTGTAATGGCCCCATAGATTGCTCCATAAGTGTAATGGCCCCATAGATTGCTCCATAAGTGTAATGGCCCCATAGATTGCTCCATAAGTGTAATGGCCCCATAGATTGCTCCATAAGTGTAATGGCCCCATAGATTGCTCCATAAGTGTAATGGCCCCATAGATTGCTCCATAAGTGTAATGGCCCCATAGATTGCTCCATAAGTGTAATGGCCCCATAGATTGCTCCATAAGTGTAATGGCCCCATAGATTGCTCCATAAGTGTAATGGCCCCATAGATTGCTCCATAAGTGTAATGGCCCCATAGATTGCTCCATAAGTGTAATGGCCCCATAGATTGCTCCATGCGTGTAATGGCCCCATAGATTGCTCCATGCTGTGTAATGGCCCCATAGATTGCTCCATGCTGTATAATGGCCCCATAGATTGCTCCATGCTGTATAATGGCCCCATAGATTGCTCCATGCTGT
The DNA here is from genome assembly GCF_046119375.1 of Phyllobates terribilis. NCBI lineage: Eukaryota > Metazoa > Chordata > Amphibia > Anura > Dendrobatidae > Phyllobates > Phyllobates terribilis. Next base: position 996,820 of record NW_027362920.1, on the reverse strand, counting down.
ATAATGGCCCCATAGATTGCTCCATGCTGTATAATGGCCCCATAGATTGCTCCATGCTGTATAATGGCCCCATAGATTGCTCCATGCTGTATAATGGCCCCATAGATTGCTCCATGCTGTATAATGGCCCCATAGTTTGCATTATACTTATGGATTGCTAGATAAGACAGAGGGCGCACGGTAGTGACGACAGACTCCGAAGACGCTGAAGACACAGGAGTTGCTGGGAACGGGAGAGGTAAGTATTTGAGGAGGGGGCCCCGATGCCAGCGCGCAGGGTAGGACTGGCCTGGTGTGATAGCTGGAAAAATTCCCGGTGGGCCCCGATGAGAGAGTGAGAGAATTGGTAGCGGAGGCTCTTAAAAAGTGCGGGCCCTTTAAAAGCGCAGCCGAAGGAAATGTAGCGTCTCGTGCGGCGCTCATACTACTCAGTGGTGACAGCGGGTGACGCGCATAGTCACATGACTGAGGACGTGTTCTTGGTGGGCGGTGCCTCTGCTTTGCCGCTGGTGGCTGGCAGTGGTGTGTTGTCAGGTGACACGCTGACGTCGCGCTCACCTCTCCCTGCTCCCCTGCCGGCTTTTGATACGCCGACGCCGCGCTCTGCTCTCCAGTCCCGGCTCCTGCTCCCTTGGAATTGGCCTTGTAACACCGGCTCCCGTCCGGGTATGGAACACCGCACCAGCACCGCGCACCGCCCTCTTCTCTCCTGCTCTCTTGCCTTTTAAGCCGGCTCCTGGGCTGAGTATGCGGTGACCAGCACTCTGCTCTCACCATCACCCTGGAAACAAGGCTGCAGGTCTGGCTACAGCTCTCCCTGCTTCAACTTCAAGTCAAGTGCAATATCCACGTTTTTCTGGGTGAGTGTTCCCAGCATTGGTCATCATCCATATATGGAGGGGTCGCAGGCTGGTCACATGGTGACATGGGGCTGAAGGGGGGGCTGGTTGGACCCATGGGGACATGGATGGGGACATGGGTCTGAAGGGGGGGCTGGATGGACCCATGAGGACATGGATGGGGACATGGGGCTGAAGGGGGGGCTGGCTGGACCCATGGGGCTGAAGGGGAGGGGGCTGGCTGGGGCCATGGGAACATGGATGGGGACATGGGGCTGAAGGGGGGGGCTGGCTGGACCCATGGGGACATGGGGCTGGCTGGCTGGACCCATGGGGACATGGATGGGGATATGGGGCTGAAGGGGGGGCTGGCTGGACCCATGGGGATATGGATGGGGACATGGGGCTGAAGGGGGGTCCGGCTGGTCCCATGGGGACATGGGGCTGAAGGGGGGGGGCTGGCTGGACGCATGGGGTACATATGGATGGAGGCACGGGGCTGAAGGGGGGGCTGGCTGGACCCATGGAGACATGGATGGGGACATGGGGTTGAAGGGGGGGCTGGCTGGACCCATGGGGAGACATATGGATGGAGGCACGGGGCTGAAGGGGGGGGGGCTGGATGGACGCATAAAGGGACACATGGTGGTGAAGGGGGCCAAGTTGGGGACCTGGATGGACACATGGAGGTGAAGGGGGGCAAGCTGGACACATTGGGACCTGGATGGACACATATAGGTGAAGGGCAGCAAGCTGGACACATGGGGACCTGGATGGACACATGGAGGTGAAGGGCGGCAAGCTGGACACATGGGGTCCTGGATAGATATATGGGGTGGGGTGGGATGCATATATGAGTGGGACAGGATGGATATATGAAGGGGGGCAGGCTGGACACATGGAGGCCCGGATGGATATATGGGAGGGGCAGACTGGACACATGGAGACCAGAATGGATATATGGCGAGTGGGGAACATTATTACTTTAGAGTCCAATTAGGGACATTATTACTTCTGTAATATAATTTTATTTTTAGGAAACTGTTTTCCGTAAGAGGGGACAAAAGGGGGTCCTGTTACTGTGCAGGGCGCCACTATGTCGCTTTATTTCTTCAACTGGTGTAGTGTAGAAGCCTGGGGAAAAGTGGGAATGTGCTCTAAAAGAGATCAGTTATTGATAACTGTGTGTTATTTTCTGCAGAGATGATTCCTGGCTGGAAGAAGTGATGGTGGACTGTGCCAGATGAAGAAAAGCGAAGATGAAGAACTTCACCTAGAGACATCACTGGTGAGTCAGTGTATTACTGTACATTTACACTATATAGTATATACAGAGCTCCTGTGTATGTCACTGGTGACCAGTGTATTACCTATACACTATATACAGAGCTCCTGTGTATAATGTCACTCGTGATAACTGTATTACCTGTACACTACATACAGAGCTCCTGTGTATAATGTCACCGGTGATCACTGTATTACATGTACACTGACACTATATACAGAGATCCTGTTTATAATGTCACTGGGGATCACTGTATTACCTGTACACTGACACTATATACAGAGCTCATATGTATAGTGACAGTGTTAGTATTGTGGTTTGTATTCCTGATCAGTATTGTATTATTTGGTCACTATATGGTGGTAATATGTGGTCTGGTCATGGTGTGGTGATATTTGTCCCTTTTGTATGTGATATTATTGGTGTTGTTATAGTGGATTATGTTGTGTATGGCGGTCATTTGTTCTCGCTGAGATTAACTAGGAAAAGATTTTTTTCCATGAGGCCACGGCTTCACTATCAGTATTTGGTCAGTATTTTTTCTCAGTAGTGAGAGCCAAAAGCAGGAGTGGGTGATAAATCCAGAATTGGTGACTTGTTTCTATTCTACCTTTTCTCTGATTGTTCCTCACCTGGTTTTGGCTCCCACTCCTGAGAAAAAATCCTGACTGAATACTGATAGTGGGGCTGTGGCCTTAGAGATGAAATACTTGGAGCAGAGCGTCAGAGATGCACTCACAGGGGTTCTCCGGGGAGAACAAGTAATCCCCTCTCCACAGGATAAGTGATAACTTATTGATTGGTGGGGGTCTGACTACTGGGACCTGCAGCGATCGGCAGACTGTGGAGCTTTTCTCCCCATTACACTGGAGCTCATGTGCGACTCGACCACTGATCCATTCATTCCCTCAGGGGCTGTGAGCGCTGCTCTTTTTTGGAAGCCCCCAAGAGAAAGAATGAGGCTGTGGTCAGACGTCCCACCTGTCGCTGCATTTTAAAATGGGGATAAGTGTCCTGTCAGGGATAAAACTTCCCCATTCTTCCAATCAATAAGTGATCACCTATCCTGTGTAGCCCATGAATCTGTGATGACTTGTTTTAACCAAAGAAGCTCTTTCATGTAAACTACAGAAATTGTCCATCCCTGTTGTAGTCTGTGCAGAGTAGATGTGAGGAGCCGCCGGTCACTGCTCCACTATAACAGGGAGAGCAGAGAAGAGAGATCTGCATATTGCTGGAGGTGGCCCCTAGAGTCAGTGTCCCCTGTGGGCCCCAGACACCCCAGTCCGACCCTGCTGACATCTGATTAAGGCCTAAGGCCCCGTTCACATGTCAGGTTTTAATCAGTGTTTTTTTTCTAATTTTCATCTGATTTTGGTCAGTGTGTCAGTTTTTCTCCTCAGTGGGGCATATTTTTTTATATGTAAAGTAAAAAAGCTAAAGGTTTCCTCGCCTCGCTTGCCCGGCCTATAGACACTGGAAAACAAGCAGTACAGGCAACATGGTTGGTTCTGGGCATTTTTTCTGACACTCGTTGACTTCAATAGATGATCTTTATCTACAAATCGGATGAAAATCGGACCGGTCTCAGTTCTGATTTGCAGATCAATCGTCCACAATAAATAGAGCTGTAAACCTGTCCCCGGTCTATAACGGAGCATATTCTACCTGCTAGAGAAATAACCAGACGTGAAAAGAGCCATGTGCTATTCTTACAGGGAAGGGGCCACGATTTTATGTTTTGTATTAATAATTATGTAATCAATTATTTTTAATACAAAATTAAATGTACCACTTTATTAGTTTTTTATTTATTTTTACATTGGCCACTAGGGGCTGCCATTTTTATTTGGGGGTTGTGTAAGAAGCGCTCTTACACACCTCATTTACGGCAGCCCTGGCCATAAGAGACAGTAGTCTGTCACCGACCCTTTCTCTAACATTACAGGCCGCTCCTCCTGCCTCTAGCTGTGACCTGGGCACGCCCCCTTGGCTGTTCAGGTCGCAGCCGTGGGAGGAGATTGCAGCCATCTTTGTGGAGCCTGCAGTGTAAGCTGTACATTCCCCCTGTCGTCGCACGCACTGCTCAGTCAGAGCATGCCATGACAGGAACTGCCGGGGAGGAAATGCCTAGGAGTGGACGTCCCGAGTGAGTATCTGCAGCGGCGCCGTGCGGTGATCTCAGCCTCTCAGCTGTTATCACCGCCGACATCTTCAGGCAACACAGACACAGCGCTGCGTGGGAACGTGGAAGGTGAGTAGAAGCGTTTGTTTTGTTTTTTTTCCCTTCGCATTGAATATATGGGGGCATATACCCACCAGGATGGAGGAGGAGGCATATACCCACCAGGATGGATGGAGGGGGGGGCATATACCCACCAGGATGGATGGAGGGGGGGGGCATATACCCACCAGGATGGATGGAGGGGGGGGGCATATACCCACCAGGATGGATGGAGAGGGGGGGGGGCATATACCCACCTGGATGGAGAGGGGGGGGGCATATACCCACCAGGATGGATGGAGGGGGGGGCATATACCCACCAGGATGGATGGAGGGGGGGGGCATATACCCACCAGGATGGATGGAGGGGGGGGGGCATATACCCACCAGGATGGATGGAGGGGGGGGGCATATACCCACCAGGATGGATGGAGGGGGGGGGCATATACCCACCAGGATGGATGGAGGGGGGGGGCATATACCCACCAGGATGGATGGAGGGGGGGGGCATATACCCACCAGGATGGATGGAGGGGGGGGGCATATACCCACCAGGATGGATGGAGGGGGGGGGCATATACCCACCAGGATGGATGGAGGGGGGGGGCATATACCCACCAGGATGGATGGAGGGGGGGGGCATATACCCACCAGGATGGATGGAGGGGGGGGGCATATACCCACCAGGATGGATGGAGGGGGGGGGCATATACCCACCAGGATGGATGGAGGGGGGGGGCATATACCCACCAGGATGGATGGAGGGGGGGGGCATATACCCACCAGGATGGATGGAGGGGGGGGGCATATACCCACCAGGATGGATGGAGGGGGGGGGCATATACCCACCAGGATGGATGGAGGGGGGGGGCATATACCCACCAGGATGGATGGAGGGGGGGGGCATATACCCACCAGGATGGATGGAGGGGGGGGGCATATACCCACCAGGATGGATGGAGGGGGGGGGCATATACCCACCAGGATGGATGGAGGGGGGGGGCATATACCCACCAGGATGGATGGAGGGGGGGGGCATATACCCACCAGGATGGATGGAGGGGGGGGGCATATACCCACCAGGATGGATGGAGGGGGGGGGCATATACCCACCAGGATGGATGGAGGGGGGGGGCATATACCCACCAGGATGGATGGAGGGGGGGGGCATATACCCACCAGGATGAAGGGGAGGATATATCCACCAGGATGGATGGATAGAGGGGGGCATATACTGACCGGGATGGATGGAGGGGCATATACATCTACCCAGGATGGATGGGGGTGTGTGACGCCTAGCTGCGCTTGGTATCACAGATCCTAGCAGGGTGTATTGATGGATTCCTCCACAAGAGGCCCCCATAACCATTCACACATCTCCACCTTCCACCTCAGACCATCAGAGGGAGCCCTTTAGGGATAGATATATAAGGGAAGGTGGAGCCAGGCAGCAGTTAGTCTAGACTGGAGTCGACAGAAAGCAAACCTGTTGAGAGAGCTCCTGCAGTGCAAAAGCCTGAGAGAGGTCAGTCTGCAGTGGAGCACGTTCTAGACTCAGTTGTAGCTCAGAGAGGTGAGCTTTAGGTGTGCCGGCGCCATAAGATCGGTGAAGCGCGGCAAGCTGCCGTTAGTGTGTATAGCCTAGTGAGGGCCCGAGTAGGCCGAAGGCGAGTGGAGAGTTAATACATAGGGGGCAGAGGAGCTTAACTAGCTCACCCCGAAGAAGCAGTTACCGGACATCGGGTCCGAAGCTTACCGGGATCTCCACGACCCAGTAAGATATAACCAGAATCCCTGGAGAACTACAAGTCCCAGTATCGCAAAAGTGCTGATACGTAATAGAGCCAGGAGACACATATGCCTCTTAAGTCGGGAGCGTGTAATCCAAGAAAAGGCCCTACCACAAGGTCAGCCAGCGCAGGACAGAGACAAAGTTAGGCCTTGCTCCAGGAAGGTCAGAAACTTACTACGCAGAGGCAAGAAACAGGAGGCCCAAAACCCGCTCATTGGGGAGGATCCTGACGTGCACCCTTCACCCTACAGTGCTCTGGGACGTGCCTGAATTTCCATCAGTAAAAGGTACTGAAGTGACAATCGTGTCTGTCCCTGTTCTTGCTCTGACCCGGCTGGGTCTCTCCGTCCTGCTTTCCCCGTCCATACACTGCCCTGAGGCCTAGCTCCACCTGTGGGAAGCTATACCATCGAGCTGCCTTATCACCGGCCTCAGTGGACTGCGCAGCGCTGGTGATCCTCACCAGAAACCACAGGTGGCGTCACAAACTCTTTTATAAACTTCACAACTCACCAACCCTTTTAAAGGAGCGACCCCAGGGTACGGGCCCGGGAGCCGACCACCGCGACATCCCTTAAGGCCCGGGTACCGAGTCATACCCATTCCCCTGGGCTAGTCAGGGGCATATAAACCTACCCAGCATGGATGGATGGAGGGGCATTTACACCTACCCAGGATGGATGGATGGAGGGGCATTTACACCTACCCAGGATGGATGGATGAAGGGGCATATACACCTACCCAGGATGGATGGATGGAGGGGGCATCTACACCTAACCAGGTTGGATGGAGGGGCATATACACCTACCAGAATAGACTGCCCAGGATGGATGGGTGGATGGAGGGCCATCTACACCTAACCAGGATGGATGAATGGAGGGGGCATCTACACCTAACCAGGTTGGATGGAGGGGCATATACACCTACCAGAATAGACTACCCAGGATGGATGGAGGGGCATCTACACCTACCCAGGATGGATGGAGGGGCATCTGCACCTACCCAGGATGGATGGAGGGGCATCTACACCTACCCAGAATGGATGAAGGGGCATATACACCTACCCTGGATGGCTGGAGGGGCATATACAGCTACCCAGGATGGATGGATGGAGGGGCATATACACCTACCCAGGATGGATGGAGGGGCATATACACCTACCCAGGATGGATGGAGGGGGCAATATACACCTACCCAGGATGGATGGAGGGGCAAATACTCCTACACTGGATGGACGGAGGGGCATATACACCTACCAAGGATGGATGGATGGATGGAGGGGCATATACACCTACCCAGGATGGATGGATGGAAGAATGGATGGAGGGGTATTCGCATCTACCATGGATGGGTGGAGGGGCATCTACACCTACCCAGGATGGATTGATGGATGGAGGGGCATCTACACCTACCCAGAGTGGATGGATGGAGGGGCATTTACACCTACCCAGGATGGATGGATGGAGGGGCATTTACACCTACCCAGGATGGATGGATGGAGGGGCATCTACACTTAACCAGGATGGATGGATGGAGGGGCATCTACACCTAACCAGGATGGATGGAGGGGCATATACACCTAGCAGAATAGACTACCCAGGATGGATGGATGGATGGAGGGGCATCTACACCTAACCAGGATGGATGAATGGAGGGGGCATCTACACCTAACCAGGTTGGATGGAGGGGCATATACACCTACCAGAATAGACTACCCAGGATGAATGGAGGGGCATCTACACCTACCCAGAATGGATGAAGGGGCATATACACCTACCCAGGATGGCTGGAGGGGCATATACAGCTACTCAGGATGGATGGATGGATGGAGGGGCCGATACACCTACCCAGGATGGATGGAGGGGCATATACACCTACCCAGGATGGATGGATTGGCATATACACCTACCCAGGATGGATGGAGGGGCAAATACTCCTACACTGGATGGATGGAGGGGCATATACACCTACCCAGGATGGATGGATGGAAGAATGGATGGAGGGGTATTCGCATCTACCATGGATGGATGGAGGGGCATCTATTCCTACCCAGGATGGATTGATGGATGGAGGGGCATCTACACCTACCCAGAGTGGATGGATGGAGGGGCATATACACCTACCAGAATAGACTGCTCAGGATGGATGGATGGAGGGGCATCTATGCTTACCCAGTTTGGATGGATGGATGGAGGTGCATATACACCTACCCAGGATGGATGGATGGAGAGGTATCTACACCTACCCAGGATGGATGGAATGAGGGGCATATACACCTACCCAGAATGGATGGATGGAGGGGCATCTACCCCTACCCACGATGGATGGATGGAGGGGCATCTACACTTACGCAGGATGAATGGATGGAAGGGCATCTACACCTACCCAGGATGGGTGGATGGATGGAGGGGCATCTAGACCTACCCAGGATGGATGGATGGAGGGGCATCTACACTTACTCAGGATATATGGACGAATGGAGGGGCATATACACCTACCCAGGATGGATGGATAGAGGGGCATATACACCTACCAGAATAGACTGCGCAGGATGGATGGATGGAGGGGCATCTACGCCTACCCAGAATGGATGGATGGATGAAGGGTCATATACACTCACCCAGGATGGATGGATGGAGGGGGAAATACACCTACTCAGGATGGATGGAGGGGCATATACACCTACCCAGGATGGATGGAGGGGCAAATACTCCTACCCAGGATGGATGGATGGATGGAGGGGCATATACACCTACCAGAATAGACTACCCAGGATGGATGGAGGTGCATCTACGCAAACCCAGAATGGATGGATGAAGGGGCATATACACCTACCCAGATTGGATGGATGGATGGAGGTGCATATACACCTACCCAGGATGGATGGATGGAAAGGTATCTACGCCTACCCAGGATGGATGGATGGATGGAGGGGCATATACACCTACCCAGGATGGATGGATGGATGGAGGGGCATATACACCTACCCAGAATGGATGGATGGAGGGGCATATACACCTACCCAGGATGGATGGATGGAGGGGCATCTACCCCTACCCAGGATGGATGGATGGAGGGGCATCTACACTTACCCAGGATGAATGGATGGATGGAAGGGCATCTACACCTACCCAGGATGGGTGGATGGATGGAGGGGTATCTAGACCTACCCAGGATGTATGGATGGATGGATGGATGGAGGGGCATATACACCTACCCAGGATGGATGGATGGGCTTATACACCTACTCAGGATGGATGGATGGAGGGGCATATACACCTACTCTGGATGGATGGATGGAGGGGCATATACAGCTACCCAGGATGGATTGATGGATGGAGGGGCATATACACCTACCCACTATGGATGGAGGGGCCGATACACCTACCCAGGATGGATGGAAGGGCATATTCACCTACCCAGGATGGATGGAAGGGCATATTCACCTACCCAGGATGGATGGATGGAGGGGCATATACACCTACCCACTATGGATGGAGGGGCAAATACTCCTACCCAGGATGAATGGAGGGGCATATACACCTACCCAGAATGGATGGATGGAGTGGTATCTACACCTACTATGGATGGATGGAGGGGCATCTACACCTACTGAGAATGGATGGATGGAGGGGCATATACACCTACCCAGGATGGATGGATAGAGGGGCATATACACCTACCAGAATAGACTGCGCAGGATGGATGGATGGATGGAGGGGCATCTACGCCTACCCAGAATGGATGGATGGATGGATGAAGGGTCATATACACCTACCCAGGATGGATGGAGGGGCATATACACCTACCCAGGATGGATGGAGGTGCAAATACTCCTACCCAGGATGGATGGATGGAGGGGCATATACACCTACCAGAATAGACTACCCAGGATGGATGGAGGTGCATCTACGCAAACCCAGAATGGATGGATGAAGGGGCATATACACCTACCCAGATTGGATGGATGCATGGATGGATGGATGGAGGTGCATATACACCTACCCAGGATGGATGGATGGAAAGGTATCTACGCCTACCCAGGATGGATGGATGGAGGGGCATATACACCTACCCAGAATGGATGGATGGAGGGGCATCTACCCCTACCCAGGATGGATGGATGGAGGGGCATCTACACTTGCCCCTCCATCCATCCATTCATCCTGGGTAAGTGTAGATGCCCCTCCATCCATCCATCCTGGGTAGGTGTAGATGCCCCTCCATCCATCCATTCATCCTGGGTATCTACACCTACCCAGGATGGGTGGATGGATGGAGGGGCATCTACACCTACCCAGGATGTATAGATGGATGGAGGGGCATCTACACCTACCCAGGATGGATGGATGGAGGGGCATCTACACCTTACCCGGGATGGATGGATGGAGGGGCATCTACACTTACCCAGGATGAATGGATGGAGGGTCATCTACGCCTACCCAGAATGGATGGATGGAGGGCATATACCCCTACCCAGGATGGATTGATGGATGGAGGGGCATCTACACCTACCCAGAATGGATGGATGGAGGGGCATCTACGCCTACCCAGAATGGATGGAGGGGCATATACACCTACCCAGAATGGATGAATGGAGGGGCATATACACCTACCCAGAATGGATGGATGGAGGGGCATATACGCCTACCCAGAATGGATGGATGGAGGGGCATATACACCTACCCAGAATGGATGAATTGAGGGGCATATACACCTACCCAGAATGGATGGATGGAGGACCATATACACCTACCCAGGATGGATGGAGGGGCATGTATACCTACCCAGGATGGATGGATGGAGAGGCATCTACACCTACCCAGGATGGATGGATGGCGGGGCATATACACCTACCCAGGATGGATGGATGGGGACGCATGGATTCCACTCAGTATCAGCAGATTCTTGACAATAATGTTCAAGAATCAGTGATAAAGTTGAAGTTACGCAGGGGATGGATCTTTCAGCAAGACAATGATCCAAAACACGTCTCCAAATCTACTCAGGCATTCATGCAGAGGAACAATTACAATGTTCTGGAATGGCCATCCCAGTCCCCAGACCTGAATATCATTGAACATCTGTGGGATCATTTGAAGAGGGCTGTCCATGCTCGGCGACCATCAAACTTAACTGAACTGGAATTGTTTTGTAAAGAGGAATGGTCAAAAATACCTTCATCCAGGATCCAGGAAATCATTAAAAGCTACAGGAAGCAACTAGAGGCTGTTATTTTTGCAAAAGGAGGATCTACTAAATATTAATGTCACTTTTCTGGTGAGGTGCCCATACTTATGCACCTGTCAAATTTTGTTTGAATGCAGATTGCACATTTTCTGTTAGTACAATAAACCTCATTTCAAGGCAGAAACATTACTGTGTCCAACAGTTATAACATATATCAAACTGAAATAGCTGTTGCAAAAACACCAATTTTTATAAAACATTAAGCTTAAGATTAATAGGGGTGCCCAAACTTTTTCATATAACTGTATGTTCTAATTATTTTTTTAATATGAACTATTGGCACAATAGTCAATGAATGTGACCTTTTTTCAGTCTCTATAACTATATAATGGAATCTTACTTATGGGCTATCTACTTTGTTTTAGGCTTTAAGCGCCACTTCTCTGACCGGACTTCTGGAAAAACTTCAGGACAGCAATGTGCTTCTGGATAAAATCATGAAAGGGCTGAATGCCTATCTGGAGAAGAAGAGGCTTTTTTTCCCACGGTATAGTCCTTTCACTTGTTGCAATGATTCTATATACTACTTAAAGAAATTTTTTTTTTTCTTATTTAAACGCATTGAAATCATTTTTGTAATTGGATTTCATTAATAATTTTGCACTGTTTGCCTTCTATTGGCTCTGTGTTGCGCTGGCTATTGGACTTATTTTTAATCTGTCTTTTTTCAGCTCCTCTTAGCCGATTTATGACCACAGATCACATCAAAGCTGAATGTGCAGGAAACAAAAAGCCTAACGGTGCAACATTTTTAATGAAACTGAATTGTCGCAAATACTCGCAATTAAATGGGTATTCCCATCTCCAAGATCCTATCCCAATATGTAGTAGGCGTAGTAATAATAATATTAGCAAATACCTCCAATTAGAAGTGTAGTATAGTTCTTCTGATTCTCTGTCGCTTTCCCCATGTGCAAGGCATTGCAGTAGCTTTGGTATCCATAGTTACAACCACTCATATAGTGACAGTTATTTGCTAGTGGTCGTAACCTAAGCTACTGCAATGCCCTGCACATGGGATAAGCGACAAAGCAAATCAGAAGAACTATACTACACTTCTAATTGGAGGTATTTGCTAATATTATTATTATGACGCCTACTACATATTGGGGTAGAATCCTGGAGATGGGAATACACATTTCAGTTAAATAAAAAAAGTTCCCAAAACTGGATAGCCCCTTTAAGCTAGCCATACGCATGAGATATGAGATACCCGTGGTCTGAATGGTTATTTGGCTACTTCTTCTGACTCCCACATATTCTGCTGAACAGTCATGTGTTTTTAATGGGGAGAGAGGAGAAAGTCAGTACTGGACACCTCCGGCAGCGGGTTATCTCCCCTGAGAACCAAAAGACCGGGTATTGAAATCCCATCTGCCCGATCCTTCTGGCCCTGACATCCTCTATCGGGGGAGAGTCAGGAGACCCCCATACACATCAGTGGGTAGGCCGGTCCTGCTGCAATCGTCAGGTTTAAACTATTTTAATCCAATGTGTATGGGGACTGAATCTTTACTTTAAAGCTTTGCTTTTCTATTTTCTCACAGACACTAATACAAATGGCGCCTGACCCAATACTTTAATGACATTTTTATCATATTGTGCATTTTCGCTTTAGCTTTTTCTTCCTGTCCAACGACGAAATGCTAGAAATTCTCTCTGAGACTAAAGATCCTCTGCGGGTCCAACCACATCTAAAGAAGGGCTTTGAAGGCATCGCAAAGCTGGAGTTCCTTCCTAACCTGGACATCAAAGCCATGTACAGCACCGAGGGGGAACGCGTAGAGCTCATCCAGACCATCTCCACCTCCGAGGCTCGGGGGGCCGTGGAGAAGTGGCTCATCCAAGGGGAAGATGTCATGTTAAGGAGCGTGCATGATGTTATTGCTCGGTCACGAATGGTACGGATCTACCTACAGACCAAAAGCATTAATTGGAACTAATCTAGTACTTTTATATTTGTATAAGATTATTTGGCAGCAGTGAATGATTTGTGGATGATGTATCTCTTGCTATAGAGCCAGGTAGCAGATCTTCTACCTGCAATCGGTAGAAATGAATTTGCTAGATAATACTAGTAAGGTTGTCCCTCTCTTAAATGCTTCTGTCAACGTAATTTAACTTTGTTTTCTAAAAGGCGTACCCTGAGACTGCAAGAAAAGACTGGGTGAGGGAATGGCCGGGACAGGCCGTGCTCTGTGTGTCTCAGATGTTCTGGACCAGTGAAGTGCATGAAGCTATCGGCAGTGGCCCAGAGGTACGGCATAAGCTCCTTTACTGATCAAGGTGGCTTCACTAGAAACAGTCATGGCCGGAAGTGTTGGCACCCTTGAAGTATTTTTCCATAAAATTATTGAAATTGCATGTGTATTTTTTGTTATACACATGTTTATTTCGTTTGTGTGTATTGGAACAACAACAAATAAAAAACAGAGAAAAAAAAGGCAAATTGGATATCATTTCACACAAAACCCCAAAAATGGGCCGGACAAAATTGTTGGCATCTTTCCAAAATTGTGGGTAAACAATTTTGTTTCAAGCATGTGATGCTCGTTCAAACTCACCTGTGGCAAGTAAAAGGTGTGGGCAATATGAAAATCACACCTGAAACCCGATACAAAGGGGAAAAGTTGACTCAATCTTTGCGTTGTTACGTGCCACACTAAGTAGGGAGAACAGAAAGAGGAAAAGAGAACTGTCTGAGGACTTGAGAACCAAAATTGTTGACCAATATCTTCTTTTTGTGTTGTTCCAATACACACAAATTAAATAAACATGTGAACAACAAAACATGTGTAATTGTAATAATTTTCTGGGAGAAATACATATATATACATTCATAGACAGACTTCATGTGTTCTCCTGCTAATAGACTGTCATACCCAGGGACGCAGCTTATAGGAGTTTCCAGGGGCGGATATACCATTGGTGCAACAGAGGTAAGGGGACCCACATTCACATCAAAAGATGCAAGTAGCTTCTTTCACAGCACGTTATTAGACTGCAAAGAGTCCATGTACTGTTCTTGCCCAGGGGTCTTCTCCTGGGGGTTGCAGTTGTACAGCGGCTCAGTATCTTGAAGGTACCCAAAAGGCTCCATAGTATTGTTGGGATTTTGCATTGATTCATGCATCTTGTCTAGAGATGAGCAACTAAATTTGCAGGACCTTGGTCTAAGAGAGCAGGTTAGTAGTCTGTGGCTGTTGGATGGGAGCCTTGCTAACCGCCTCTTACATGCCGGCATCCCTGGCTCCTCTTTTGATTAGCCGGCCAGGCGTGATGTCATTTGTGCCTCACACCACAACTATGACATCGACATCAAAAGAGGAGCCGGAGATGCCGGTTCACGGGGCTCCGGTCCTGCGGCCGTGGAATACTGACCCGACTGTTGGACCAGAGTCCTGCAGATCCATTCGCTCATCTCTACTCTCGTCATATCTACCAATAAGGGAAGACATTGTATGGGATTTCCCATAATACCAGCATAAAATGAATCCATCTGCATTGAGTTTTCCATGCTGTTTGTGGCAGGGTTTTATAGAGGTACATCGGGGTATTTGGAGCCCTGGGTTCAATCCAGATCTCCAACTTCTATAAAGATATGTTGTAAAATTGTTGTGTACATTATAAAGTGCCTGCATATTGTGGAGTTCTCAATCTAGTCTGCAGCTTATAATCTGTATAGATTTCAGCCCCCTTGCAATATGTATGTTCTATGAATGTTTCTGCAGATGATTTCACCGTTACATCCTTCTTGTAGGGCCTGAAAAACTCCTATGATAATCTGCAGCTCCAGCTAAATGATATTGTGGAGCTTGTGCGAGGAGGCAAATTGTCCCAGCAGACTCGCACCACATTGGGGGCTCTCGTCACCATAGAGGGGCACGCTCGTGACGTGGGCATGGAAATGATCCTAACAGGTTTGTGCAAACATCATGGCTGGCACCAAACTTTCCAATACCATGTTCTATTTATCATACACTACATGGAGAAAGGTATTGTGCCCCCTCCACATTACCCCTACAGGGGCTTTTATGGCCCCCTATTCTAAATCCATATACAGGATGTTAATATGGAGTCCGTCCCTCTACAGATATCACAGCTCAATATGCCGAGCACCTTCATACATTTCACCCCATTCCTATGTTCTTTCCATATCTATGTTATATTCCCCCCTCTTTTCTTTGAGTTTTCATAGGACACAATTGATCTTGTCACAGTAAAGCAATCTTGGGGTGTACTTACAATGACGTCTATGGGGCAGTAGTCATTTCTGCATATTGAGATGGTGGTCCCTATATAGGAATGTTTTTGCATCTGTAGGTGTCGGCATCCCCGTATATGACTCATTGGCACAATTGATATTCTTTATAGTCAGTGTTTTGGATGGCCTAGGTGCGGTGTGTAATATTTTCTATCAATGGTGTGTGTGCCCTCCTCTGTGCGGTGTCCTTCCATAACCATGGATGTACTAATAAAGGGTTTTTATGTCAATTCCTTTAATGACCTTTTGTTCGGTTTCTTTGTAGGTATTATGTAATTCTCTGAATGGTCAGCCATTCTAAGCCTGAGCAGACATATGGCAATGTAATTGATGTGTGACTGACATTGTTCTTCCCTATGTTGCGGTGACATATTTATGCTGCCATTGTGCAGTATTTGTTCTAATTAATCATCCTAAAGGTGTTTAGTGGGGTTGAGGTTGAGAACGTGTGTGAAACAGTTCTGCTCTTCTATTCCCTTAGGGTTGGAAGCTACAATTGTTTAAGATGTCTTGTGCTGAAGCATTAAGATATCTTTTCACTGGATCTAAGGGGCCTAGACCAACCCCTAAAAACAAGGCCATACCCCTACCAGCAAACTGTACAGCGGGCACAATGCAGTTAATAGGGTAACGTTCTCCTGGCATTCACCAAATCCAGACTCGTCCATCAGATGCCAGATAGAGAAGTGTGATCCGTCACTGCACAGAACAGGTCTCCTCCAGAGTCCTGTGGTGGTGGCTTCACACCACTCCATCCGACGCTCGGCATCGTGTTTGGTGATGTAAGACTGCATGCAGCTGCTCGGCCATAAAGCTCCTGGCGGGGGCGCAGTGTTTGTGGTGATGTTGTTACCAATGGAGTCAGGAAAGCGTTCTGCCCTCTGCTCCTCAGCACTCAGTGACCCCGCTCTGTAATGTTCCGGGGTCTCCTGAGTTGCTGCAGTTCCTTCTATTCCTTAATAATATCACTCACATGTGATGGGGGAAGATTTAGGAGGGGAGAAATTTAATATCCAGACTTGTTACCCCGGTGGCTCCTATTACAGGACCGCGCTGGTATCAGAGAGCTCTGCACCACCAGCCGTTCTGTCATATGTTAGTAACAGCACACAGCATGGGAGGGCAGATGTTATACACCGGGGGGCGTGGGGATTGATGTTATACACTGGTGGGGGGCGAGAGTCTTAATGTTATACAAGGCCGAGGGGCCAGATGTTATACCCTAGGGGTATGAGGGGCTAGATGTTATACACTGAGGGGCGAGGGGACGGATATTATACACCAGGGGCGAGGGGATTGATGTTATACACTGGTGGGGGGCGAGAGTCTTAATGTTATACACCAGGGGCGAGGGGCCAGATATTATACACCGGGGCGAGGGGACGGATATTATACACCAGGGGCGAGGGGCCAGATATTATACACCGGGGCGAGGGGACGGATATTATACACCAGGGGCGAGGGGACGGATATTATACACCAGGGGCGAGGGGCCAGATATTATACACCGGGGCGAGGGGACGGATATTATACACCAGGGGCGAGGGGACGGATATTATACACCAGGGGCGAGGGGACGGATATTATACACCGGGGCGAGGGGACGGATATTATACACCAGGGGCGAGGGGATGGATATTATACACCAGGGGGAGGGAGCGAGGGGACAGATATTATACACCAGGGGTGAGGGGACGGATATTATACACCAGGGGTGAGGGGACGGATATTATACACCAGGGGTGAGGGGACGGATATTATACACCGTGGGCGAGGGGATGGTTGTTATACACTGGGAGCGAGGGGACGGATATTATACACCGGGGGGGCGAGAGGCCGGATGTTATACACCAGAGGGAGGGAGCGAGGGTACAGATGTTATACACTGGGGCTGGGGGCCGGATGTTATACCCTGGGGGTCGGATGTTATGCAAAGGAGGGCTTGGGGTTGGATGTTATACAGTGGGGGTGAGGGGACGGATGTTATACTAAACTAGGGGCGAGGGGCGGATGTTATACCCCGGGGGAGGCGAGAGGCCGGATTTTATAAACTGGGGGCTGAGAGTCCGGATGTTATACACCATGGGCAATGAGACTAAATGAAAAAAGCAGAATTCGGTGACTAGGAGTTTTGTCCTATAATGTATGTGCATTTGCCTTCCCTTTAGAAACTCTCCCTTGTGATTCTGCAGTGTCTTAGAGGTTGACTATCTTTTCCTACATTGCTCAGGAGTTTCTCATGAAACAGACTTCCAGTGGCTTGCCCAACTCCGCTATTACTGGGAGAATGAGAATGCGAGAGTGCGAATCATCAACTGCAATGTGAAGTCCGCCTATGAGTACCTGGGCAACTCCCCACGCCTGGTCATCACTCCGCTCACTGACAGATGCTAGCGGACTCTGCTATGATGTGATGGGTTATGCTCAGAAATCTTTTTGACTTTTGTATGATGCATGAAACTTATTAGAAAGTTTATTGATATTTCATACCAGTTCTTTCATGTTTCATTGGTAGATCAGTGCTTTTTATCTAAATCTTGGTGGAGCTCCAGAAGGTCCGGCCGGCACAGGAAAAACTGAGACCACCAAAGATTTGGCCAAGGCGCTGGCCGTGCAGTGTGTGGTCTTTAACTGCTCTGATGGTTTGGACTACATAGCAATGTGAAAGGTACATACAATGTTAAGCTGCTCCATTGCAGATAATAAACTGACTCCAACCGATGTTCTGCTGACACCTTTTGATTATATAGTACAGAACAAAAGTTTGGACACACCTTCTCATTTAAAGATTTTTCTGCATTTTCATGACTAAGAAAATTGTAAATTCGCACTGAAGGCATCAAAACTATGAATTAACACATGTGGAATTTATATACTTAACAAAAAAGTGTGAAACAGAAAATATGTCTTATATTCTGGGTTCTTAAAAGTCGCAGGTTAACAGCAGCTCAGATTAGAGACCAGGTCAATGCCACACAGAGTTCTAGCAGCAGACACATCTCTACAACAACTGTTAAGAGGAGACTTTGTGCAGCAGGCCTTCATGGTAAAATAGCTGCTAGGAAACCACTGCTAAGGACAGGCAACAAGCAGAAGAGACTTGTTTGGGCTAAAGAACACAAGGAATGGACATTAGACCAGTGGAAATCTGTGCTTTGGTCTGATGAGTCGAAATTTGAGATCTTTGGTTCCAACCACCGTGTCTTTGTGCGACGCAGAAAAGGTGAACGGATGGACTCTACATGCCTGGTTCCCATCGTGAAGCATGGAGGAGGAGGTGTGATGGTGTGGGGGTGCTTTGCTGGTGACACTGTTGGGGATTTATTCAAAATTGAAGGCATACTGAACCAGCATGGCTACCACAGCATCTTGCAGCGGCATGCTATTCCATCCAGTTTGCGTTTAGTTGGACCATCATTTATTTTTCAAAAGGACAATGACCCCAACACACCTCCAGGCTGTGTAAGGGCTATTTGACCAAGAAGGAGAGTGATGGGGTGCTACGCCAGATGACCTGGCCTCCACAGTCACCAGACCTGAACCCAATCGAGATGGTTTGGGGTGAGCTGGACCGCAGAGTGAAGGCAAAAGGGCCAACAAGTGCTAAGCATCTCTGGGAACTCCTTCAAGATTGTTGGAAGACCATTTCCGGTGACTACCTCTTGAAGCTCATCAAGAGAATGCCAAGAGTGTGCAAAGCGGTCATCAAAGCGAAAGGTGGCTACTTTGAAGAACCTAGAATATAAGACATATTTTCAGTTGTTTCACACTTTTTTGTTAAGTATATAATTCCACATGTGTTAATTCATAGTTTGATGCCTTCAGTGTGAATGTACAATTTTCATAGTCATGAAAATACAGAAAATCTTTAAGTGAGAAGGTGTGTCCAAACTTTTGGCTGTACTGAATATACTTTTTTTTAGTTTTTCAAAGGGCTGGCATCATCGGGAGAATGGGCGTGTTTTGATGAGTTTAACCGTATTGAGCTGGAGGTGTTGTCCGTGGTGGCCCAACAGATTCTCCGCATCCAGAGAGCCATCCAGACGAAGATGGACATGTTGAACTTCGAAGGAACAGAACTGAAGCTTAACCCAAATTGCTTCGTAGCCATTACCATGAATTCCTGCTACGCGGGACGTTCTGAGCTGCCGGATAACCTCAAGGTAAAGAGTCCAGTGCCTTGCATCGGGTCCTTCCACAACATTTCTATAGGATTCAGCTCAGGACTATGACTTGGCCATTCCAAAACTTTATGTTTATTCAACCATTCTTTTGTAGAACGACTTGTGTCTTTAGGCCATTGTCTTGCTGCATGACCCACGTTTTCTTGAGATTCAGTACATGAACTGATATCCTGATATTTTCCTTTAGCATTTGCTGATAGATTTTAGAATTCATTGTTCCATCAATGATGGCAGCCGTCCTTGGCCAAGTGCAGCAAAACAGGCCCAAAGCATGTTACGATTACCATCTTTGTGTTTCACAGATGATAGGAGGTTCTTATGCTGTAATGCAGTATTTTCTTTCTGCAAGCATATAGCTTCTCACTTAAAATCTCTATCTTGGCCTCATCCTTCCACAAAGCATTATTCCAGTTACCTATTGATGTGCCCAGGTGAGTTTTAGCAGTGACATTTTAAATCGCATTGCCTTTCTCCTTGCAATCCTGCCATGCTCGCCATTGTTGTTCATTGTCCTTCTGATGGTGGACTCATGAACAATTACATTAGCTAATGTGAGGAGAGGCCCTTAGTTGCTTAGAGGTTACCTTGAGTTCCTTTGTGACCTCACAGACTGATGTAGCTTTAACCACTTCTCGCCAGAGCCTGTTTTTGCCTTCGTGACCGGGCCAATTTTTTCAATTCTGACCACTGTCACTTTATGAGGTAATTACTCTGGAACGCTTCAACGGATTCCCCTGATTCTGAGAATGTTTTTTCGTGACATATTGTACTTCATGATAGTGGTAAAATTTCATCGATATCACTTGCATTTATTTGTGAAAAAATCGGAAATTTGGCGAAAATTTTGAAAATTTTGCAATGTTCAAACTTTGAATTTTCATGCCCTTAAATCAGAGAGATACGTTGCACAAAATAGTAAATAAATAACATTTCCCACATGTCTACTTTACGTCAGCACAATTTTGGAACCCAAATTTTTTTTTGTTAGGGAGCTATAAGGGTTAAAAGTTGACCAGCGATTTCTCATTTTTCCAACAAAGTTTAAAAAACATTTTTTTAGGGACCACATCATATTTGAAGTCACTTTGAGGGGTCTTTATGACAGAAAATACCCAAAAGTGACACCATTCTAAAAACTGCACCCCTCAAGGTGCTCAAGACCACATTGAAGAACTTTATTAACCCTTCAGGTGCTTCACAGGAATTTTTGGAATGTGGAAGAAAAAAATTAACATTTAACTTTTTTCACAAAAATGTTACTTTAGACCCAATTTTTGTTATTTTCGCAGGGGTAACAGGAAAAAATGAACCCCAACATTTTTTGTGCAATTTCTCTTGAGCGCGCTGATGCCCCATATGTGAGGGAAAACCACTGTTTGGGCGCACGGCAGGGTTCGGAAGGGAAGGAGCGCCATTTGACTTTTTGAATGTAAAATTTGCTTGAATAATTAGCAGACGCCATGTTGCGTTTGGGGAGCCCCTGATGCGCCTAAACAGTGGAAACCCCCCACAAGTGAAACCATTTTGTAAACTAGACCCCTCAGTGAACTTATCTAGATGTGTGGTGAGCACCTTGAACCCCCAGGTGCTTCACAGAAGTATGGAACATTGAGCCGTAAAAATAAAATTTTCACATTTTTGCAACAAAAATGTTTTTCAGACTCCAATTTTGCATTTTCATAAGGGTAACAGGAGAAATTGCTCCATGCAATTGTTTGTGCAATTCCTCCTGAGCACGCTGATACCCCATATGTGGGGGAAAACCACTGTTTGGCGCACGGCAGGGCTCGGAAGGGAAGGCGTGCCATTTGACTTTTTGAATGTAAAATTTGCTTGAATAATTAACAGACACCATGTTGCTTTTGGAGAGCCCCTAATGCGCCTAAACAGTGGAAACCCCCCACAAGTGACCCCATTTTGGAAACTAGACCCCTTAGGGAACTTATCTAGATGTGTGGTGAGCACCTTGCACCCCCAGGTGCTTCACAGAAGTTTATAATATTGAGCCGTAAAAATAAAATTTTCACATTTTTCCCACAAAAAATGTTTTTCATCCCCTAATTTTGCATTATCATAAGGGTAACAGGAGAAATTGCACCATTAAATTTGCTGAGCAATTTCTCCTGAGTATGCCGATACCCCATATGTGGGGGAAAACCACTATTTGGGTACACTGCAGGGTTCGAAAGGGAAGGAGCGCCATTTGACTTTTTGAATGTAAAATTTGTTTGAATAATTAGCGAACGCCATGTCGCATTTGGGGAGCCCCTAATGTGCCTAAACAGTGGAAACCCCCCACAAGTGACACCATTATGTAAACTAGACCCCTTAGGGAACTTATCTAGATGTGTGGTGAGCACATTGGGAGACATAATAAACAAATCAGTAGCAGGTGAAGAATTGGTTTTATTTATTTTTTACGCCGTTCCTCATGCGGTATAAGTGATGAGATTACTTTATTCTTCGGGTCGGTGCGATTACAGAGATACCAGATTTATATCGGGTTTTTATGATTGACAGCTGTCACACACTAAGAGACGCTTTTTTTTGCAAAATCTAGTTTTTGCATCGCCATATTTTGAGAGCTATAATTTTTCCATATTTCGGCTGACAGAGTCATGTGACGGCTTGTTTTTTGCGGGACGAGTTGACATTTTTATTGGTACCATTTTTGGGAACGTGACATTTTTTGATCACTTTCTATTCCATTTTTTCGGAGGTAAAATTAACAAAAACCAACAATTCATTGTTTTTTGAGGTTTTTTTTATGCCGTTCTGCGTGTGGTAAAAGTGATAAGGCAGCATTATTCTTCGGGTCAGTACGTTTACAGCGATACTACACGTACTGTATATTTTTTTATGTTTTGGCGCTTTTACACAATAAAACAATTTTATAGAAAAAATATTTTTTTTGCATCACTTTATTCTGAGCGCTATAACTTTTTTATTTTTCGGCTAATGGAGCTGTATGGCGGCTTTTTTTTTTGTGGAACAAGATGACGTTTTCAGCGGTACCATTTTTATTTCCATTTTGCTTTTTGATCGCATTTTTTTTCCACTTTTTGTTTGGCGATATGAGGAAAAAGCATAGTTTTTTGCTCCGTTTTTTATTTATTTTTAATTACGGTGTGCATAGGAGTTAATTAGTGTGACAGTTTTATAGCTCGGGTTGTTTCGGACACGGCGATACCAAATATGTGTACTTTTATTGTTTTTGCATAAATATACGGATTTATCGGTTTAATATTTTATTTATTTATTTTTATTTATTTTGTGATTTTTTTTTTAACAATTTCAAAACATTTTTTTTACTTTTTTTTACATTTTTACTTAGTCCCTGTATGGGACATTAATTTTTATTTTTCTGATCACTGATCTCATGTAATGTAATAGACATATATTACATTACATGAGATCTCTGCTGACTGTTTCACAGTCAGTGTCTCCTGCCAGGCTTCTGCTGCAGGCTGAGTCAGGCAGGACACCATATATGGCAGATCTGGAGGCGGTCCTGTGACCTCCAGCTGCCATAGCAACGTCAGGTCCTGGAAGTATCAGGGGTCTTCGGAGAGGTAAGTATACGACCCCCTCTCCTCCTGCTGTCTTCTATATGCCGCGGTCACTATAGATCGCGGCATATAGAAGACAGCAAAGGGTTAATGTAGCACCCCGAGGGCTCGGCTGCTACAGGGGTATTGCACCTCAAACCAGAGGTGTGATATTCCACTCCCGGGTAAGGATGGATTGTGGACCAGGACTCAGTAGCTGCATGCACCACACACACCCCATTTCCGAGGGACAGCTCAACGGTGCTCCCACAAGATAGAAGTGCAGGCACGACAGCATCTGTCCCTGGCTGGAGTGGGGAGGGGGTGGAATACCCAGTAGTGTAGGAGCAGATAGGGGTGGGTCTCTGGGCATAGGTAGGAGCCCATTGGTTGCTAGTCACCTGGGCTTGGGTGTCAGAAGGAGGTATATAAGGTGGGCACCATCTTAGAACAGAGTCGAGTTCAGTCCGGTTCAGTTCAGAGAGGAGGAGAAGACAGGAGTTCAGCCAGAGAGGGCTGACAGGGAGCTGTGGCTCAGTCTGGGCCCAGCTCCAGAGACAGGCCTGGAGTGGAGGCCAGAAACAGCAGAAAGAGAGAGGAGAAGGAAAGGAAAGTAAGAAAGGAACTGGAACAGAGGAGAAAGGAAGCAAGGAACACAGAGAAAGGCCCAGAGACACGAGGACCGAAGGAACCCCATATGCCCAGAGGAGATACAGGGTGAAGGGTTGGCAGAACAGGGTACCGCAACCCAAATTGGTGGAGGCAACAGATTCCTCAGCCAAAGACCGGAGGTTGTTACCACATCTTGGTGCGACCCCTCACTACATCCACCAGAAAGGCATACCGTATAGGGTCAGGGAAACCGGGAGAGGTTTCGCCAACAGAAGGCCCGAGGAAGCTGGACAAAGGTGGGTCACTGGTGGGGACGGCCAGAGAAAGGTAGAGAAGGGAGCTCTGAACCACACTCTGGAATTACCTGGGAGTTGACCCAGTCCCTTGCCTGGTGGACGCAGCGCGGCTCGGGCAGTCATCGCCTGCAGCATTGACATGAACAACAACTGTGAGTAAAGCATTGAAAACTGCAACCGCACGTCTCTGTGGTTCCACGCCGCACCAGCACCATTAGCACTGGGACGCTCACACCATCACTCCCATCATCTCTCACATTAGCTGCCCTGAGGCAATACTTCTCCCGTGGGGAGTTATCCCATACTCAGTTGCGAAAACAACATCAGCCTCAGCGGTCTGCAGCGCGGCGGCGGTCCCCACTGACCGCAATCCACGGGTGGCGTAGTCGGACATTTGCTATACATTAAGACTGCCACTGGTTTGACCACCCTGGGCACGGACCGGGTCACCGCCACACGGAGACTACAACCCCCAGCATTCTACAACAGGCCCGGTTCCCCTGCACAACACAGGCCCAGGGGGCGCGTCAAGTTTGGCGTAGTCGGCAGGATCGAGACCAACCCGCCACAAACGGGTATCGCGTGCCTGAAGAAAATTGTACACGTACCTGGAAAAGAAGTCTCCCGCCATTTCCCGAAGTTTCCCGCCATCCGGAGCAGATTCCCGCCATCAGAAGCTATCTTGGACCGTTTCCCGCCATCGGACGCCATCTTGGGTCGTTTCCCACCGTCTTCCCGCCATCCGCAGTCGTTTTCCCGCCATCGGGCGCCATCTTCGGGACGCCGCGCGGGAAGAAGAGGGGCGTGGACGCCGAAAGCGCGCGAGATCTGAAGCTCCGCCCCACGCACCGACGCTGCGTAAGGTCCAGAAAGGGAGAGGGAGCGACGCTGACGTCACAGGAGCGCGACGCAAGGTCCTCAACCCCGACGATCGACTGCGGAGCCGCGGCCTACGGAGGAAGATCAACGCAAGGTAGGCCACGGTCCACCAGGGGGGAGGAGGACACCAGGAACGGAGAGCAAGATGGTGGACCGGCAGCAGACCAAGCTGCCCAGCATCGGCAGTGCCCAAGCCGTCGCGGGCCCCGACCAGCGCCAGGAGAAGACGCGTGATGCAGGAGTGGTCGCAGGAGCAGGTAAGAGGAGTCTCCCTGTCCCGGACGCTGCCAGCGTCAGCCTGCTCCCGAGCCCCCTGGTGGAGCCGCCGATCCCGGGCGCTGCAAACACCGACCTGCTCCAGACCCCGCAACAAGCCCTGCTGCCGAGCCCTCCAGCCCTGGTCGATGCCACCACCAGCCAGCGCAAAGGCCCAAAGTCGCACCCTCTGATCCCGGGCGTCGTCAACAGCGGCTCTCTCCAGGCCCCGCCGCAAGGCCTGCTACACAAGGGCACCAAGGGACTGTATGCCCTCCATGTCCACCGTCTAACAGAGGAGGAGCTGAGGTACCGCCCAGACATGGACTACCCTGAGGATCCGGACAGATCTGAAGACTATGAGGAAGGAGCATCAGGAGGATACCGTTACCAGTAAACGGTAAAATGGAACTGTATATAGTTACCCATAAGGGTATAGAAACTGTTGCTGAGTGGAGTGTGGTCCCCGTTGGAACTAATGTGGAACTGTTAAAGGACTGTTATCTGTGTGCCCCTAATCCCTAACCAGGCTGAGGACTGTGAGCAGCCATTCCCCTATCCCCACTGGTCGAGGACTGAGAGCGGCCACCCTTGTATATAGTTGCGCTTCCTAAAGCGCCCCCTACTGGTTTTATACAAAAACCGCAACGTCTACCTCAAGGCAGATTAAATGGACTGTTGCACCTTTTCCTGGTCGCAAGTTGCACAGCGGCCAGAGCTCAAGAATGTTCTACTTGAAAAAGTTTTATATTGAAAAGTTTTATATGCTGCTAGAATAATAATGCAAATGTTTCATGTGATGTTTTATATGCTAAAAGAGTTCCGGTAGTTTTGACCATAGCTAGTGACAGAAGAATGTTAAAGAAAAGAAAAAGAGTACCAGCAACGTTAAAAGAGAAAAGTGCCTCCCATAAAGGGATGGGTTTATAGTTATTGTCTTATATACGAATGCATTCTAAAAATTTGTATGTTTAAATTGTTTTGCTCTTTTCCAGCCCGAGGACGTGCTGTGATTTACCAGCGGGGAATGTAGCACCCCGAGGGCTTGGCTGCTACAGGGGTATTGCACCTCAAACCAGAGGTGTGGTATTCCACTCCCGGGTAAGGATGGATTGTGGACCAGGACTCAGTAGCTGCATGCACCACACACACCCCATTTCCGAGGGACAGCTCAACGGTGCTCCCACAAGATAGAAGTGCAGGCACGACAGCATCTGTCCCTGGCTGGAGTGGGGAGGGGGTGGAATACCCAGTGGTGTAGGAGCAGATAGGGGTGGGTCTCTGGGCATAGGTAGGAGCCCATTGGTTGCTAGTCACCTGGGCTCGGGTGTCAGAAGGAGGTATATAAGGTGGGCACCATCTTAGAACAGAGTCGAGTTCAGTCCGGTTCAGTTCAGAGAGGAGGAGAAGACAGGAGTTCAGCCAGAGAGGGCTGACAGGGAGCTGTGGCTCAGTCTGGGCCCAGCTCCAGAGGCAGGCCTGGAGTGGAGGCCACAAACAGCAGAAAGAGAGAGGAGAAGGAAAGGAAAGTAAGAAAGGAACTGGAACAGAGGAGAAAGGAAGCAAGGAACACAGAGAAAGGCCCAGAGACACGAGGACCGAAGGAACCCCATATGCCCAGAGGAGATACAGGGTGAAGGGTTGGCAGAACAGGGTACAGGAACCCAAATTGGTGGAGGCAACAGAGTCCTCAGCCAAAGACCGAAGGTTGTTACCACATCTTGGTGCGACCCCTCACTACATCCACCAGAAAGGCATACCGTATAGGGTCAGGGAAACCGGGAGAGGTTTCGCCAACAGAAGGCCCGAGGAAGCTGGACAAAGGTGGGTCACTGGTGGGGACGGCCAGAAAAAGGTAGAGAAGGGAGCTCTGAACCACACTCTGGAATTACCTGGGAGTTGACCGAGTCCCTTGCCTGGTGGACGCAGCGCGGCTCGGGCAGTCATCGCCTGCAGCATTGACATGAACAACAACTGTGAGTAAAGCATTGAAAACTACAACCGCACGTCTCTGTGGTTCCTCGCCGCACCAGCACCATTAGCACTGGGACGCTCACACCATCACTCCCATCATCTCTCACATTAGCTGCCCTGAGGCAATACTTCTCCCGTGGGGAGTTATCCCATACTCAGCTGCGCAAACAACATCAGCCTCAGCGGTCTGCAGCGCGGCGGCGGTCCCCACTGACCGCAATCCACGGGTGGCGTAGTCGGACATTTGCTATACATTAAGACTGCCACTGGTTTGACCACCCTGGGCACGGACCGGGTCACCGCCACACGGAGACTACAACCCCCAGCATTCTACAACAGGCCCGGTTCCGGGTTCCCCTGCACAACACAGGCCCAGGGGGCGCGTCAACTTTGGCGTAGTCGGCAGGATCGAGACCAACCCGCCACAAACGGGTATCGCGTCCCTGCACAACACAGGCCCAGGGGGCGCGTCATTAACATCACTGGGACCTGATCCAATCAGGTCCCGATGATGTTCCCTGTCAGAGCTATCGCTCTGCACCGCTCCCGCAGCGCTTGCAGGACCCTCAGGGTCCTGAGTGCTGCGGGACCACCCACCGTTTTTAAACGTCGGCGCTGCACAGAGCCCAGGCAGCACCGACGTTTATCTACAGTGGGCCGTCGCGAAGCGGTTAAGTCAAATTTATGCAGTAATACAGAAATTTTTGAGGGGTTCACAAACTTTCAAGTAAATACTAGGTTTACAAAAGAAACATAAGATTTCATCAAAGGGATTATTCTCCCCCAAACCTATATGAGATTGTACATTTCCTATGTATAATCACAACACCTGATGCCCTCATTTCTGCAAGCTCCTTAATATTGATGTCCCATTCTCCTATTTTCCAAAATGGACACAGTAGAGGTGTGGAGAGAGATTTGGAAAGTGTTAAAGGAGTATTCCCATCTCCAAGATGCTATCCCAATATGTAATAGGTGTAATAATAATATTAATAGCAAATACCTCCAATTGGAAATGTAGTATAGTTCTTCTGATTAGCTATGTTGCTTAACCCATGTGCAGGGCATAGCAGTAGCTTAGGTATCCATGGTTACGACCACTAGCAAGTAACTAACTGTTACTATGAGTGGTCGTAACCATGGATACCTAAGCTACTGCAATGTCCTGCACATGAGGGTAAGAAACATAGCTAATCAGAAAAACTATACTACATTTCTAATTGGAGATATTTGCAAACATTATTATTATTATTACACCTATTACATATTGGGACAGGATCTTGGAGATGGGAATACCCCTTTAACCACACTTTGACTGACTTTCCTCTGATGTGGAATAGACACATCACTTTTAGGTCTGGGGTGGAGGATAGTGTAAATGGACATAATGGGTTCCCCGGCTCTATGCCTAGTTTACAGTTCTTTAGTTTCATTTGTTGACTGACCCATCTGGTTTGCGCATTTCAGGTTCTTTTCCGGACTGTAGCAATGATGGTCCCCAACTATGCTCTGATTGCGGAGATCTGCCTTTATTCTTATGGTTTTCTGCACGCTAAACCTCTAAACATTTACAAACTCCCCGTCAGCCAGCAAAAACGAGTTCACTGACAGTATCTCACTTAACTCATTCTGCAGCCGGCAATTAACAGTGCAACACAGAGGCCACATGTATTCCCTATGGAAAAACAATTCTGCAGCATATTTTAGTGCAACTCAGCAGCGTTCCATTCCTCTTTTATCATTCCTGGAAATGTAGGAATTAATTGAAATCTGTCAATAACGAGTACCCTACACAGTCTGACAATGTCACCACTGTTTGGGCACAGTCAGATTGTATAGGGTTGTCCCCTATATAGATTATATATACATTATATATCATTTACACATACATTTCCAGGAGGTATAACAGAGGGACGATACAATGTAGAGTTTTAGGAAAAGAGGTTTCATCCTTATTTTTTGGAGAATACTATTCTTTACTAATACAGACATACCACAAGAACTGACGGCTCCTTTGTAATGGGGTTCCTCACTTTTAATATTGTTTCATGTCATATTGTATATGAATTATTTTATCATTTAATCCTTTTTCATTCTATTTAGCTCTTGCGGTCAATTAAGGATGTAAACAAACGCAAATTTTCCTCTGTTCAATGGGATTACCAGTGACCTGTTCCCTGGCATTCAACTTCCGAAAGCCGACTATAAGGTATTAAAATATAATAGTGTCTTAAAGGGGTTTGCCAAGACTTAAAGAGGACTTGTCCCTCGCCATAAATATGGAAATGCCGCTGTTCTCCTGACTCCGGCATTGTTTTTCTTTTCTTCCTGCTCCTCTCCGTTCCTGACATCTGTCACTCTCCTCTAGCCCTTTAAGCCAACTGGGCAAGGCCTTCCTGAAGAATCCCACAGAGAGGACTTGATGACCACGCCCACTTGGCTATTAAAAATTATGAACTAGATTTCTATAAAGAGGCTATATCTCAGGAATGGAGAGGTGCAGGAGCAAAAGAAAAACAACACCGGATTTAGGAGAACAGCGGCATTTACACCAGGTAATAAAATTGCATATTAATGGCAAGTGATAGGTCCTATATAGCTGGCCAGCTATCATTTGGATGACAGTTATCTTTCCCGGCTCCCCCATATTCAGCAATGCTCGCTCCTGTTTTCTCTATGACAGAGTCGCTGCCAGAATCTTATGGCAGCTGCTAATTTCAGGGTCAGAAAGTAAGGATCGGGTGATTAAATTCCATCCGCCCGATTTTTATGTCCCCCAACATAATCTGTCATGAGGCCCCCATACACAGTAGATGGTAGACCAATCCCATTGAAATCACCCGATCCTGATCCACTGCTTTGGAATTGGGTTACATGACCTTGTCACTCATCGTCCGGTCCCATTAGTGCAACCTGGGCAGCTGCACAGGGGCACCAGAGATAAGGGGGCTCACTTATACCTCCAATGCAGGATGATCTGATGTAGAAAACAAATGGTTAAAACATCTGTGAGTGATTTATCGCTAGTTTAGTTGTAGGTTATGGAGACATTTTTTTTTAGATGAATGTATCGATTCGCAGGAGACTGATCCAATGGCCAGGTGTCATGGGTGCGTCAGATGTGACAGACAGTCGCCCTGCAGTTGGTTGCAGGAGATCCCTTCGTTTGGCATTACAGACATCTTCTTAGCGGTCTCACTGTAGGACCCAGAGGCTACCTCCCTCCTGCTCTAATTGACAATCAGGCCTGGGTGTTTAAATACTTCCAGGTTGCTACACAGAGGTGCCAGTGATATTCACATGACCCCTTGTGAAGGCTTGGAGCAAGTGCAGCTCTTACTTCCTCTCTGGAAGAGATGTGTGTGCCATCTCTCTGAAGTCGACTCAAGCTAAGCTACTTCCCCTGTGTCTGTCTCCCCTTGCTGTCTTTAGTTGTCAGTGGGGATCGAATAGTGCTCACCCCCCTTCCCTATCCAGGGTCAAGCGCTAAGGAAATACAGGGATAGGTTCCTGTGCGGCAATTGGTGAGGAACCAATATAGAGTCGGTAGGGGAGACAGGGTGATTGCAGATCAGCCTAGGAGGTCTCCATTTCCCCCTTTCCCTAGTATCTGGGCTCCCTTCCCCTCATCCCTTTGTGTCGCACTTTGTCTTTCCTACACTGTGCGTGACATCAGGTCAGTGGTGGGCACTGAATGAGACCCCTGAGAGCCACCTTATTTCTTTCTGCCCCCTGGCTCTTCTTCAGATTAGCCGGCCTGCCATGACGTTATGGTTGCAGCATGATGTACACCAGGCCATATAATCAGAAGAGGAGCCGGGGATGCCGGCAGCTAGGAGGCGGCTCTCAGGGGTCCCGTCCAGCGGCCACAGAATACTGATCTGGGTCCTGAAAATGTATTCTCCCACCTCTAATTGGATCCACTGTAAACAGACTGATGAAATATTTTACCTTCCTTTTGCTCAGGATTTACTGGAATGCGCACAGGAGAGCTGTGCTGGACACAACATCCAGCCCGAGAAGGTCTTCCTGGAGGAAATGATCCAGACGTATGAGATGATGATTGTCAGACACGGGTAAGCTGGAACTACAGAAGTCCATGGGACGGGGGATTTATTATTCGCTGTTTCCATTTTATACAATGGACCATGCTGCATTTTGTTTATCCCGTACAGTTGTATGTTGGTTGGAGAGCCGTTCTCTGGAAAAACGAAGGTCCTCCACGTCCTCGCTGATACGCTGTCTCTTATGAATGAGCGAGGGTGCGAAGAAGAAAAAGTGATTTACCGGACAGTGAACCCTAAAGCCATCACCATGGGGCAGCTGTTCGGGCAGTTTGATCCAGTGTCACATGAGGTTCGTCTATGATTGGAATTATTGTTTACTAGATGGTGGCCCGATTCTAACGCATCGGGTATTCTAGAATATGTATGCGGCCGACCGGGCACAAATAGCAAAGCGGTGTTTAAATTTGGCAGCAACATCGGTGATTGGTCGCGGGCGGCGGCCACGACCAATCAGCGAACCGTGTTAGTGAGGACTGGAGAGCGTGTTTAAATCTGGCGCCAAAATCACTGATTAGTCGCGACCGCGACCAATCAGCAAAGCGGTGTTTAAATTTGGCGCCAATAATGCTGATTGGTTGCGGCCTGCAAACGCGACCAATCAGCAGAGGGGTGTTTAAATTTGGCACCAAAATCGCTGATTGGTCGGCGGTTGCGACCAATCAGCAGAGCGGGGTTTAAATTTGGCGCCAAAATCGCTGATTGGTCGCGGCCGGCAGCCGCGACCAATCAGCAGAGCGGCGTTTAAATTTGCCGCCCATATCGCTGATTGGTCACGCCCGGCCACCGCGACCAATCAACAGAGCGGGGTTTAAATGTGGCACCAATAATGCTGATTGTGGTCGCGGCCGGCCACCGCGACCAAGTAGCAGAGCGGCGTTTAAATTTTCCTTCCATATCGCTGATTGGTCGCGGGCGTCGACCGCGACCAATCAGCGTCGTATTAGTGAGGACCGGGGAGCGGCGCTGCTGCGAGAAGCCGGGAGATGCGCGGTTGCTCGCAGCAGAAGCATCCCGACCGGCGGCGGCGCTCCCCGGTCCTCCGTTCAGTTAGCGGCCGGGAGATGAGCGCCTCGCGACGGTCATCTCCCTGCTGCATCGCCGCTGACCTCCGTCCTGCAGATGAGCCGCTAACGGACGCCATCTTTTTCTCAAATCCCGCGTCGCTGATTGGCCGCGGCCGGACCAATCAGCGACGCGGGATTTCCTGGACAGACAGACAGAAAGACAGACAGACGGGATAAGACGATTATATATATAGATAATTCTAATATCTTTGCTGAAAATGGGAAAAAGCCCTTTTATGGCTTATGGACATGGTAGAAGGGGTTCCTTCAGAGACATAGACCCCAGTCATACATTGCCGGGCAATCATTTTATTATGACTTACTCCCTGTTTGCACAAAAATTGGAAACTGTTTTATTTTCCCCATCAGACATATAAAAAACAAATTGTATTATTTATGCCAGAAATTAGCATAAGTTTGCATACTTCCAGCCACATTCTGACTAGACTGTGTCTGGCCTCACTCAATACACTTGCTTTGAGTGAGGTCCCCCATTCTAGTTGGCATGTGACCGCATATATGCAAATCACTTACTTGCGGTCTCTCCCGGTGCCGGCACGTTCACTTCAATAGGGGCCACGTGTAGTCAATACATGTGTATCATCAATATCATAATCCCAGGCGTTCCCTTTAATAATCCTTTCAATTGTGGGATTGTATTGGATTTTATGGAAAGAGCAATTTTATTGATGCCTCTCTTCATTTGCAGTGGACCGATGGGATAGTCGCTAATACTTTCCGGGAGTTTGCGTTATCTGAGACCTCGGAAAGAAAATGGGTTATCTTTGATGGACCTATTGATACGCTAGGGATAGAAAGCATGAACACAGTCCTAGATGATAATAAAAAGGTAACTCTCTATTTTACTTTGTGAAAACTTTTTTTTTATTTAACCGCTTCCCGACCGCCCACTGTAGATAAACGTCCACGCTGCCTGGGCTCTGTGCAGCGCGGACGCTTAAAAACGGTGGGTGGTCCCGCAGCGCTCAGGACCCCGAGGGTCCTGCAAGCGCTAAGGGTGCGGTGCAGAGCGATAGCTCTGACAGGGAACATCATCGGGACCTGATTGGATCAGGTCCCAGTGATGTTAACCCTTTGCTGTCTTCTATATGCCGCGATCTATAGTGATCGCGGCATATAGAAGACAGCAGGAGGAGAGGGGGTCGTCTACTTACCTCTCCGACGACCCCTGATACCTTCCAGGACCTGGCATTGCTATGGCAGCTGGAGGTCACATGACCGCCTCCAGATCTGCCATATACGGTGTCCTGCCAGGCTCAGCCTGCAGCTGAAGCCTGGCAGGAGACACTGACTGTGAAACAGTCAGCAAAGATCTCATGTAATGTAATATATGTCTATTACATTACATGAGATCAGTGATCAGAAAAATAAAAATTAATGTACCATACAGAGACTAAGTAAAAATGTAAAAAAAGTAAAAAAAAATGTTTTCAAACTACTAAAAAAAAATCACAAAATAAATAAATAAATAAAATATTAAACCGATAAATCCGTATATTTATGCAAAAACAAAAAAAGTACACATTTGGTATCGCCGCATCCGAAACAACCCGAGCTATAAAACTGTCACACTAATTAACTCCTTCTGTGCACACCGTAATAAAAATAAATAAAAAACGGAGCAAAAAACTATGCTTTTTGCTCATATCGCCAAACAAAAAGTGGAAAAAAATGCGATCAAAAAGCAAAATGGAAATAAAAATGGTAACGCTGAAAACGTCATCTTGTTCCGCAAAAAAAACCCGCCATAGAGCTCCATCAGCCGAAAAATAAAAAAGTTATAGCTCTCAGAATAAAGCAATGAAAAAAAAATATTTTTTCTATAAAATTGTTTTATTGTGTAAAAGCGCCAAAACATAAAAAAATATACAGTAAGTGTAGTATCGCTGTAAACATACTGACCTGAAGAATAATGCTGCCTTATCACTTTTACCACACGCAGAACGGCATAAAAAAAACCTCAAAAAACAATTCCTGAATTGTTGGTTTTTGTTAATTTTACCTCCCAAAAAACGGAATAGAAAGCGATCAAAAAATGTCACGTACCCAAAAATGGTAGCAATAAAAATGTGAACTCGTCCCGTAAAAAACAAGCCATCACATGAGTCTGTCGGCAAAAATATGGAAAAATTATAGCTCTCAAAATATGGCGATGCAAAAACTAGATTTTGCAAAAAAAAGCGTCTTAGTGTGTGACAGCTGTCAATCATAAAAATCCGATATGAATCTGGTATCTCTGTAATCGCACCGACCCGAAGAATAAAGTAATCTCTTCACTTATACTGCACGAGGAACGGCGTAAAAAATAAATAAAACAAATTCTTCACCTGCTACTGATTTGTTTATTATGTCTCCCAACGTGCTCACCACACATCTAGATAAGTTCCTTAAGGGGTCTAGTTTCCAAAATGGTGTCACTTGTGGGGGGTTTCCACTGTTTAGGCACATTAGGGGCTCCCCAAATGCAACATGGTGTCCGCTAATTATTCAAGCAAATTTTACATTCAAAAAGTCAAATGGCGCTCCTTCCCTTCCAAACCCTGCCGTGCGCCCAAACAGTGGTTTTCCCCCACATATGGGGTATCGGCGTGTTCAGGAGAAACTGCACAACAAATTTCATGGTGCAATTTATTCTATTACCCTTATAATAATGCAAAATTAGGGGATGAAAAACATTTTTGTAGGAAAAATGTGAAAATTTTATTTTTACAGCTCAATATTATAAAATTCTGTGAAGCACCTTGGGGTCCAAGGTGCTCACCACACATCTAGATAAGTTCCCTAAGGGGTCTAGTTTCCAAAATGGTGTCACTTGTGGGGAGTTTCCACTGTTTAGGCACATCAGGAGCTCTCCAAACGCAACATGGTGTCTGCTAATTATTCAAATACATTTTGCATTCAAAAAGTCTAATGGCACTCCTTCCCTTCCGAACCCTGCAGTGCGCCCAAACAGTGGTTTTCCCTCACATATGGGGTATCAGCGCGCTCAAGAGAAATTGCACAAAAAATTTTGGGGTTCATTTTTTCCTGTTACCCCTGCGAAAATAAAAAAAATTGGGTCTAAAGTAACATTTTTGTGAAAAAAGTTAAATGTTAATTTTTTTCTTCCACATTCCAAAAACTCCTGTGAAGCACCTGAAGGGTTAATAAAGTTCTTAAATGTGGTTTTGAGCACCTTGAGGGGTGCAGTTTTTAGAATGGTGTCACTTTTGGGTATTTTCTGTCATAAAGACCCCTCAAAGTGACTTCAAATATGATGTGGTCCCTAAAAAAATGGTTTTGTAAATTTTGGAAAAATGAGAAATCGCTGGTCAACTTTTAACCCTTATAGCTCCCTAACAAAAAAAAATTTGGGTTCCAAAATTGTGCTGATGTAAAGTAGACATGTGGGAAATGTTATTTATTAACTATTTTGTGTGGCATATCTCTCTGATTTAAGGGCATGAAAATTCAAAGTTTGAAAATTGCAAAATTTTCAAAATTTTCGCCAAATTTCTGATTTTTACACAAATAAACGCAAGTGATATCTAAGAAATTTTACCACTACCATGAAGTACAATATGTCACGAAAAAACGTTCTCAGAATCAGCGGGATCCGTTGAAGCGTTCCAGAGTAATTACTTCATAAATTGACAGTGGTCAGAATTGAAAAAATTGGCCCGGTCACGAAGGCAAAAACAGGCTCTGGCGCAAAGTGATTAAACAATTCTCGACTGCCCATATGATGATGCCATGTGTTTGGAAGCTTCTAATAGTTTTTTGGGCAACATCTGAGTTAATTAGAGACACACCTGTGGATGTATTTTAATGCATACCTGAAACACACTGCTTCTTTGTGTAGCATCATGGGAAAGTGTAAATAAATCAGCCAAGATATCAGGAAGAGAATCGTGGGCTTGCACAATTCTGGCTCATCCTTGGGTACAATTTCAAGATATCTGAAGGTGCCTCGTTCATCTGTACAAACAATTATATGCAAGTACAAACAAGATTGGAATGTCCAGCCATCATACCACTCAGGAAGGAGACGGGTTCTGTGTCCCAGAGATGAACGTGCTTTGGTCCGACATGTGCATATCAACCCCAGGACAAAAGCAAAAGACCTTGTGAAGATGATGGCAGAAGCTAGTAAGATTGTCAGAGTGACAATTCACAGTGAAACGAGTACTGTATCAACATGGGCTGAAAGACCACTCTGCCAGGAAGAAGCCATTACTCCAAAAGAAACATAAAAAATCCAGATTAATGTTTGCAAATGCACACAGGAACAAAGACCTTTTTGGAGACATGTCCTGTGGTCTGATGAAACTAGAATTGAACTTTTTGTGCATAATGACCATCGTTAAGTTTGGAGGAAAAAGGGAGAAGCTTAGAAGCCTAAGAACACCATCCCAACTGTGAAACACGGGGGTGGCAGCATCATGTTGTGGGGTTGCTTTGCTGCAAGAGGGACTTGGTGCACATCACAAAATCCGTAGGTGGCTTCATGAGAAAAGAAGATTATGTGGCAATACTGAAGTAATATCTCAAGACATCAGCCAGGAAGTTAAAGCTTGAGCAGAAATAGGTCCTCCAAATGGACAATGACCCGAAGCATACTGCCAAAATGGTAACAAAGTGGCTTAACCCCTTCATGACCAAACCAATTTTTTTAAATCTGACCAGTGTCACTTTATGTAGTAATAACTCTGGAATAACATATCCCATAGCTTTTGAGACTGTTTTTTGTGACACATGATACTTTATAATAATGGTAAATTTAGGCTGATATGGTTTGCGTTTATTTATAAAAATATCAGAAACTTGGCAAAAATGTCTTAAAAATTGCACTTTTCAAACTGATTGATTATGCCTTTAATCCCAATAGTCATACCACACAAAAACAGTAATAAATAACATTTCCCTCATGTCTGCTTTACATCAGCACCATTTGTAAAATGTTGTTTTATTTTATTAGCATTTTAGAAGATTTAAAAATGTAGCAGTTATTTTTCATTTTTTTCAAGGAAATTTACAAAACTTATTTTTATAGGGACCTGTTCAGTTTTGAAGTGACTTTGAGGCTGCGTGCCCACTGTGAGTTTTTCAAGCGTTTTTGCTGCGGAATTTTCGAAGCGAAAACGCTTAAACGCTTGGTAATGCATGCCCCATGGTCCTCAATGATAACCCGCATGTGCTGTGTGTTGGTATATGCAACAGTTGTGGACTTCTTTGTTTGTGTGAAGGAGGACTTTATGCTGATCTGACAGTAGATGGCGATGTTGTGTAAAGTTTCCTTGTTTACTGTATTGTAAAAGAAAAAAAGTCTCTTGTATTTTCTATTTTGTTCTTATGATGCAGTACTGTGTGACTGTGCGTTTTTTCCTTTACCTCATGTTCTGAGAAGTAAAAGCTTGTTATCCCCTGTAATCTGCTCTGTGAAGTTTTATAGTGCAACTGTCGGTATCCAGAAGCTATGCAACACTGTGCACATGCTGCGGAAATTTACACTGCGGATTATCATTGCGGAAAAATCTGAAGCATATCCATTAATTTTGCGGAAACGCGGCGTAATTGCAGCCATTGACTTCCATTGAATTGTATAATATCTTAATGACTACATGTACACATGGGGATATTAAGTAATTCAATGTGGGGATGGTACCCGGGTCTGGAGAAGAGGAGACTCTCCTCCAGACCCGGGTACCATAGTACCTGTAGTTAAAAAAGAATAAAATAAAAAATAACATTATACTTACCTTCTCATGGCCCCCGGTCTCCTGTATGGTGCGTCCGGTGTCTTCGGCGGCTCGTGGTGATGTAAAAGGACTTTCCATGACGTCATTTAGTCATGTGACAGGTCACGTGACCGCTGATGTCGGCGGTCGCTTGACCTGTCACATGACTAAATGACGTCATGGAAAGTCCTTTTACACCATCGCGAGCCGCCCAAGACACCGGACGCACTGGAGAAGGAGACCGGGGGCCATCGGAAGGCGAGTAGAATGTTTTTTTTGTTTACCATTTTTATTCTTTTTTTAACTATTAACTTGGTCACACTATATAAATCCATGCCGGTTGCAAGAATTTATATAGTGTGACCAAGTTGTCAAGCACTTTTCCAAGTGATGCTAAAATCGCTTGGAAAAGCGCTTGATAACCCGCATGCAAAAATGCATGCAAAAACGCTTGACAAACGATTCAACCTGGCGGGAAAAATGCATGTAAAATCCGCATGCATTTTTCCTGCCAGGGAGATACAGAAAAATCTGGAGCATTTTTGCTTCGTGGGCACTTAGCCTGCGAGTCTTATATGTTGGAAACCACCCAAAAGTGTTACCATTTTAACCCCTTTAAAGCCCATGACGTACTAATACGCGTCTATGCCCTGGGCTTTAAGAGCCTGATCCGTATTAGTACGTCATCGCGATCGCGCGCGCACACAGGCTGTGCGGGCGCGATCGCCGCCGAGTGTCAGCTGATTGTCACAGCTGACACCCGGTACTATGTGCAGGGAGCGGTCCCGCACCGCTCCCAGCACATTAACCCCCGCAATGCTGTGATCGAAGTCGATCGTAGCATTGCGGAGGCAAGGGGAGGTGATCAGTATACTCACCTCCTCTTCCGGCCTCCAGCGCTGTCTGCCGCGGCTTCCCGGTTGTTGCCATGACGACCCGATGTCGTCATGACAACATACGGGTCACCAGACAGCAGTAAGATTGTTTGGACATGTGCAGTGCATCTCCAAACTATCTTCTCCCTGTCCAGCGCTGACAGCCTGCATGGCACAGGGATGGTGCTCCATCCCTATGCTGTGCAGGCGATCAGAATAAAAAAAAGTGAAAGTCACACAGTGGGACAAAGTAAAAAAGTGTAAAAACTCCCAGAAAGTGAAAAAAAAAAAAAAAAATATATATAAAAAATATAAAAAAAAAATTAAAAAAAATAATCCACTAAAAATAAAAATATAATGTACCCATCAATAAATATTATGAAAAAAAAACAAAAAAAACAATCAAAGTACACATATTTGGTATCGCCGCGTCCGTAACGACCTGGCCTATAAAACTGTTCCACTAGTTAACTCCTTCAGTGAACACGGTAAAAATAAAAAACAAAGCAAAAAATAATGCTTTATCATCATACCGCCAAACAAAAAATGGAATAACACGCGATCAAAAAGACGAATATAAATAAAAATGGTACCGCTGAAAACGTCATCTCGTCCCGCAAAAAACAGGCCGCCATACAGCTCCATCAGCCGAAAAATCAAAAAGTTACAGCTCTCAGAATAAAGCAATGCAAAAAAATATTTTTTTCTATAAAATAGCTTTTATTGTGTAAAAGCGCCAAAACATAAAAAACGATATAAATGTGGTACCGCTGTAAACGTACTGACCCGAAGAATAAAGTTACCTTATCAATTCTACCACACCCGGAGCAGAATAAAAAAAAAACAAAAAAAACAATTCCTGAATTGTTGGTTTTCGTTTATTCTGTCTCCCAAAAGCTGGAATAGAAAGCGATCAAAAAATGTCACATGCCTGAAAATGGCACCAATAACAACGTCAACTCACCCCGCAAAAAACAAGCCGTCACATGACTCTGTCGGCCAAAATATGGCAATGCAAAAACTAGATTTTACAAAATATGTGTCTTTTAGTGTGTGACAGCTGTCAATCATAAAAACCCAATATGATTCTGGTATCGCTGTAATCACACCAACCCGAAGAATAAAGTAATCTCATCACTTATACCGCACGAGGAACGGCGTAAAAAATAAATGCTGGGGTTGGGGTTGTGCTAATGTTAGGGTTGGGTTTTTTTTTTTTTTCAAAAGTAAAGAAAAAGAAAAAAAAAAGATGACTATATGGCAACTAGTGTTGAGCGCAAGTGCTCGCTACTTGAGTTTGCATCGGGTGCTCGGGTATGCATTGAGTATCGCGGGTGCTGGAGTCTCCGCCCCATATGCTTCGCGGCCAAAAAAACCTTGCGGGGATTGCCTGCCATGCACAATCGATCCCCGCATGTTTTTTTTGGGGGGTCTAATAACCGTGAAACATGCGGGCGGGGACTCGAGCATTTCACTCGAGCACATGCAGTACATGGTGCATACCTGAGTACCCGATGCAAACTCAAGTAGCGAGCACTTGCGCTCAAGAGTAATGACAACTTATTCAATATGATGACCTAATGTTATCAAATTCTGTGTCGTACCTCTGGGTTCAAAATGTTCACTATACACCTTAATAAAATCCTTGAGGGGTATAGTTTCCAAAATGGTGTCACTTGTGGGGGGTTTCCACTGTTTAAGCACATCAGGGGCTCCCCAAACGCAACATGGCGTCCGCTAATTATTCAAGCAAATTTTACAATCAAAAAGTCAAATGGCGCTCCTTCCCTTCCGAGCCCGGCCGTGCGCCCAAACAGTGTTTTTTCCCCACATATGGGGTATCTGCGTGCCCAGGGGAAATTGCACAACAAATTTTGGGGTCCATTTTTTCTGTTACCCCTGCGAAAATAAAAAAAATTGGGTCTAAAGTAACATTTTTGTGAAAAAAGTTAAATGTTCATTTTTTTCTTCCACATTCCAAAAATTCCTGTGAAGCACCTGAAGGGTTAATAAAGTTGTTGAATGTGGTTTTGAGCACCTTGAGGGATGCAGTTTTTAGAATGGTGTCACTTTTGGGTATTTTCTGTCATAAAGACCCCTCAAAGTGACTTCAAATGTGATGTGGTCCCTAAAAAAATGTTTTTGTAAATTTTGTTGGAAAAATGAGAAATCGCTGGTCAACTTTTAACTCTTATAGCTCCCTAACAAAAAACAATTTTGGTTCCAAAATTGTGCTGATGTAAAGTAGACATGTGGGAAATGTTATTTATTAACTCTTTTGTGTGACATATCTCTCTGATTTAAGGGCATAAAAATTCAAATTTTGAAAATTGCTAAATTTTCAAAATTTTCACCAAATTTCCATTTTTTTCACAAATAAACGCAAGTGATATCGAAGAAATTTTACCACAATCATGAAGTACAATATGTCACGAAAAAACAATCTCAGAATCAGGGGGATCCGTTGAAGCGTTCCAGAGTAATTACCTCATAAAGTGACAGTGGTCAGAATTGAAAAAATTGGCCTGGTCATTAACGTGCAAACCACCTTGGGTTGTAAAGGGGTTAAACACTGCACCCCTCAACGTATTTAACCCCTTAAGCCCCGGAGCATTTTCCGTTTTTGCATTTTCGTTTTTTGCTCCCCTTGTTCCTAGAGTCATAGTGTTTTTATTTTTTGGTCAATATGGCCATGTGAGGGCTTATTTTTTGCGGGACAAGTTGTACTTTTCAACGCCATTACTAGTTTTACCATATCGTGTACGGGAAAACGGGAAAAAAATTCCAAGTGCGGTGAAATTGCAAAAAAAGTGCAATACGACAGTTGTTTTTTTTTTTTTTTTTTTACCACGTTCACTGAATGCTAAAACTGACCTGCCCTTCTTATTCTACAGGTCATTACGAGTTCGTAGACACCAAACATGTATAGGTTATAGTTTATTTAAGTGGTGAAAAAAAATTCCACAATTTGTTAAAAAAAAAATAGCGCCATTTTCTAAGACCCGTAGCGTCTCCATTTTTTGGGATCTGGGGCTGGGTGAGGGCTTATTTTTTGCGCACCGAGCTGAACTTTTTATTGATACCATTTTGGGGTAGATACGATGTTTTGATCGCCAATTATTGCATTTTATTGCAATGTTGCGGGGACCAAAAAACGTAATTCTGGCGTTTAGAATTTTTCTCTCGTTACGCCGTTTACCGATTGGATTAATTCTTTTTTTATATTGATAGATCGGGCGATTCTGAACGCGGAGATACCAAATATGTGTGTGTGGATTTTTTTTATTATTTTATTTTGAATGGGGCGAAAGGGGGGCGATTTAAACTTTTATATTTTTTTAATTTTTTTTTATTTTTAAAAACTTTTTTTTTTCACTTTTTGCATGCTTCAATAGTCTCCATAGGAGACTAGAAGCAGCAACTATCCGATTGTGTCTGCTACATACAGGGGATCAGCAGATCCCCTGCATATAGCAGAATTGGTCTTGTGCTATGAGCGCCGACCACTAGGTGGCGCTCATAGCGACCAGATCATGACAACCACAGGCGTCTGCTGCAGACCCTGGGTTGTCATGCCCACCCATCGGTGACCCGCGATCACGTGACGGGGTCGCCGGTGGGCGGGGCTTAGGACGCGCTTCCAGGAAGCGCGCGTTAAATGACGCTGTCGGAGATTGACAGCGGCATTTAACATGTTAACAGCCGCGGGTGGATCGTGATTACACCCGCAGCTGTTGCGGGCACATGTCAGCTGTAATAATCAGCTGACATGTGCTCGGTTCAGTGAGGGCTCAGCGCAGCAGCCCTCACTGAACCGGGGGGGAGGCCAAATGTGTGTACTAATATGGCACCCGTTGTTAAGGGGTTAAAATTGCTTTCATATAGTTCATTAACCCTTCTGGTTCTTTTCAGGAAGTAATGGAAAGTGGAATGACAAGAATGAAAAAGTTTATTTTTACAATCTAGATTTTGATAACTTCTGAACAGGCAATTATAGCCGGCATACTTTAAAGGTAGTTATTTGGCCATGAGCTGGCAAGGCAAACATCAGGACCACACAATCAAGATATCAAGGTACCGATAAAGTTAAAAGGAAGCCCCCACACTGTGTTAACTATTTAGATTCTATAATCACTATTGACAACAGAATCGAAGGGGTTAAACGTCCATGGTCTGTGCCAACACTGATCATGGCTGATGCAGCAAGTTGTCAGCTATAATGTACAGGTGACAGCTACAGGATAGTCACCTGTCGGGGAACGCTAGTCTCTTATATTGCAGATCAGTAAAAAGACGTCTATTGGTCAATAAGGGGTTAAGGATAACAAAGTCAATGTTTTGGAGCGGCCATCACAAAGCCCTGATCTTAGTCCTATTGAAAATGTATGGGCAAAGCTGAAAAGGCCGGTGCGAGCAAGACGACCTACAAACCTGGATCAGTTACACCAGTTGTGTCAGGAGAAATGGGCCCAAATTCCGACCTAAGAGTATGTGCCCACGTAGCGTTTTACAAGCGTATATGCTGCGGACTTTCCTCAGGGTAAACGCTTGTGAAACGCTAGGTAATCTGCCCCCCATGGTCCCCAAGGGGAATCCACAAGTTCTATGCCCATGCTGCGGATTTTTCCGCAGCGTTTTTGATGCGCGCAATAATCCACAGCATGTCAATTAATTTTGCGTTTCCGCAAGCGGAATTACCTTTGCAATGCAATAAAAAACGCAAGGCAATTCCGCATGTGGAAAACGCGCGATAAACGCAGGATAAACGCGCGTGGAATTCCGCATGTGGAAAACGCGCGATAAACGCAGGATAAACGCGCGTGGAATTCCGCATGTGGAAAACGCGCGATAAACGCAGGATAAACGCGCGTGGAATTCCGCATGTGGAAAACGCGCGATAAACGCAGGATAAACGCGCGTGGAATTCCGCATGTGTTTTTCCGGGAGAGGACGTGCGGAAATGAAGCAGAAATTTTCTGCTTCATTTCCGCAGCGTGGGCACATAGCCTTATATTGTGAGAAGCTTGTGGGAGGAAATCCCAAATGTTTCACCCAAGTCATTCACTTTAAGGACAATGGTACCAAATACTAATGAAATGGATGGAAAGTTTTGACTTTGTTTTAAGGCATTTTTATTACTTACTGCATTCTCGCTCTCTCATTATTCTGGCATTTGGCAAATATTACAAATGATGGTAATCCTAATTGACCTAAAACAGGAAAGGTTTATTCTGATTTCATGTCAGATATGGAGAGAAACATGCATATACTGTGT
This sequence comes from Phyllobates terribilis, assembly GCF_046119375.1. Taxonomy (NCBI): domain Eukaryota; kingdom Metazoa; phylum Chordata; class Amphibia; order Anura; family Dendrobatidae; genus Phyllobates; species Phyllobates terribilis. Next base: position 952,399 of record NW_027362920.1, on the reverse strand, counting down.
GTCTTTTTATATAGTGTATGGAAACTTCTGGTTTCAACTGTATATGAGATATTGAAATTTAATTGGTCATATTGTAATTTATTTTGAATGAAGTAAGTGAATTCCCACATTAATTTGACATTATATAATAATGTCTTTATATTTAAATAAATCTCAAGTGATTTCAACAATACAACAGGATGTTATTTTCTTATAATAAAAAAATTAAAATAAAAAATTCTATTGTGGTGTTAATTTTGTAATATTGATTTCTTTATCTGTTTCATTTATGTCTCAGTGTTTGAAAAAGGCCTTTTGCATAAGGCTGAAACGTTACATTGAATTTTGGGATTTCTTTATGAAATAAAGAATTGCATTATCATTCTGAATATTTGAGTGCCGAGTATCTATATATACACTGGCATGCCAGGCATGTCAATCTCCACAAGGAGAAAAATGACCCTTTAGATCCCAGTGAGAAGCCTCTCATACAGTCAAATCGGATCTCATGCTTTGTACTGACGAGGAGCAATACCCTGAAACACCGTGGCTGCAAATTGAGATTCTGGTTTGGCTTTTCTCCCAAGTCATGTGACAAGGCTCGTTAAAGGGTCGATATTGACTTTTAGGATTGCTACTTCCAATAGACTTGTCACTTATCTCACTTTTAGCAAATCAGAATATACCGTAGATCTTATATAATAGAAATAATCATTATCCACTGTCTGTCTTTCCAAAAGTGATAATAGGAAGTGCAGCCATATCGGTTGTGGCCTTTGAATTAATTTCTCAGAAACAGACAGTGAACAGTCATTTTGTCAGGATGTTGTATCAATGACTAAGTCATTCGTTTCCAAGAAGCTGCTTTAAAATTGACAAACTACTTCTTCCTATTTTTGCAGCGGTGCAATATTGCCATCTTATTAGAGAAGAGCAGTTAAAGAGAATGTGTTATCAAACAATAACCAATTGTTTAAATTACCTTTTTACATGAAATGTATTATTTTTTTTTTACTTTTTTTCCACTATAGTAACCATCTAAACTAAAAAACACACCCACAGATCCTGCAATTATCACCCTGGCCAAAATTAGTTTAATATTTCCTGTTGTATGCAGAAGAATTTTCAGCAGTTTTATTATCATGACTGAAAATGACAATGAAAGATGACACCTCTATATAAAGCTGATAAAGTAGCCACCATTCACATTAAATGATAGTCACAGCTCACCTCCTCACCCTTCCTTCACAATGAGTCTATTCTTAGGACTAGTGGCCAGTGTGAAAATTGTAAGACTTCAGGATTGGTTTTTTTGATTGTGATGTTAAAAAGTGAAAAGCTAAAAAAAATGACATTTAAAGTAAATTTTATGTAATCCCTTCTCACCATGGACAGTTTTAGTTTTTGCACTTTTTCTTTGTTCCTCTCCTTCTTTCTCCCCTTTCGTGTGACATAGCTGTATGAGGGCTGGTTTTTTACCCTACAATATACTGGAAAACTGGAACAAAAATTCCAAGCGAAGTTAAATGGGATTAAGCACTTAAGAATGTATTTATTTTTTACTTTGCAGATAGTATACTGGCATATGCTTTGTACTTAAAGGGAATGTCTGCATTAGTTAATGTATTTTTGTTAGAAGGGCCCCAATATGCTGACTAAAGGATGATCTGTTGCTGGCAATCTCAGCGATAAGCCATTTGTTGAAAAATCTGGCAACAAGCATTTAATTCTCCTGCACTGCCACCAAAGGAAACAGGAGGTACTGCACAGTATCCAGTGAAATCAATAAGCTGACTATGTAATGAATGAAGTACTGGGACCTTCAAAGTGGGAATGACTCCATGTAACTGCTCTCTAGTCTGCATAAAATGGGTTCAGGTTTACAACGGAGAATCCCCACTATTAACCTGTATAGTGCCCCAAGTATGTGCAAGTGGTTTCTAAACCAGACAACCTCATTAAGTCTCATAACACCTTTGTCAATAAACAGGTATTCTCAAATTACTAAGTTGCTTTAATTAGTTAAACAGCATGAAAATACGCAAGTTTGCCACTGACTTGCTTTTTCTATCTGCTGTCATTCTCCTGCAATGAGAACTTTTATCTTACATAGTGTAAAGCTCATTTCCATGGAGTTCAGCCACTAGTAGACCTTGGTAGAGAGTGTGCAGTAGTCACATTCCAGGAGAAAAGTTAACTCCTAACATACCGTTATCTCTGTCCAGCCCATTCATTTCTATACATCAGTTAGCTGCTCCCTGCCTTCTCCCTTTAGGCTTTTGACGAGATGCTCTTATCCATCCTGAGCAGCTCAAGAGATCACTTATTAAAACTCCTTTTAGGCATCAAACATTTCCTTTGTTCAAATAGAAAGAATATAGATCTACATATTTTAGAATGTGTATGAACTACATGTCTGAAATAAAAATAAATGATTCTAAATAATATATATATATATATATATATATATATATATATATATATATATATATATATATATATATATATACATACAGTACAGACCAAAAGTTTGGACACACCTTCTCATTTAAAGATTTTTCTGTATTTTCATGACTATGAAAATTGTACATTCACACTGAAGGCATCAAAACTATGAATTAACACAGGTGGAATTATATACTTAACACAAAAAATTTGGGAAACAACAAGTTAAGGTGGCCATACACAATAACTGAAAGTTGATTGCTGGTTCGGCCGTCCACTACCTCTCCCAACTCTCATACACGAGAAGGTTTGGCTTGGTTAAATGTTCATGTGTTTTCAAAGTGGAGAACTGTGAAAATCACTGCCAAACGGCTCTGGCAGCAGCTTATCACCTGAATAACAAAAGGGTCAGGCATTAAGGGTCAGGCAGTTTGAATTTTACCTCCTCTGACCTCATCTGTCAGGGAAGAGTCTGGATGTCCCCTTGGACTATTAGCTTAGTCTATTGTGTATGGAGGCTTAAAAGGGTTTTCCATTACTCAGACAACACTTTCTCAATCCATATGTGTGTCCCCCAGTAAAATAATAACACCTATACTCACCTCCAGTGCCAGCACTATTCCAGCGGTGTCTGCACTGGCTCTCCTGGGGATTGCGTGTGTTATGGGTGTGTCAGAAGTGACAGACAGTCATCCTGCAGTTGGTTGCAGGAGATCTCTTCATTTGGCCTTACAGACAACTTCTTAGAATATGTATCTCTACGACCCAGCGGCTAGCTTCCTTCTGGCTAATTAACACCCTGGCCTGGATGTATAAATACCTGTTGTGAGCCAGAGGGAGGTGCCGGCGATATTCATTACCCCTTGTGAAGGCTTGAGCGAGCAAGAGCAGTACTTCTTCCTCTCCTGTGCTAGAGAACGTGTGCGCATTTGTCTGGAGTCGACTAAAGCTAAGCGATTTTCCCTTGTTTGTCCCCCCTTGTTGTCTTTAGTGTTCAGTGGGGATCAACTAGTGCTCATCCTTTCTGTTCCCTAGCCTGAGCCTAATGGCAGGGAAAGACAGGCGGAGATACGCGTGCGGCGATTGGTGAAGAACCAATAAAGGGACATTATTGGAGACAGGGTGACACTAGATCAGCCTAGGAGTTCTCCACTCCCCACTTTCCCTAGTCTGGGTTCCCTTTCCCTTTTCCCTTTGTGTTGCACTTAGTCTTTCCCACACCTTACTTGACAGCATGACATTATATCTCATGATTCCTAGGGGCAATCAGCGCTGACTTTACTCTCCCCACCATTAGCCAACTTGCATACATCCAGAGGAAGTGAGAGCTGTTGCTGCTCTTACTTCCTCCGGATGTACAGGTATGTGCTATAACTGGAGGTGTAGCACCCTGAGGACTCGGCTGCTACAGGGGTATTACACCTCAAGCCAGAGGTGTGGTATTCCACTCCCGGGTAAGGATGGAGTGTGGAACTGAGCTAGTAGGCTGCATGCACTACATACATCCCATTTCCGGGGGACAGAACGACGGTACTCCCACCAGTATATGTGCAGGGACGACTGCGTCTGTCCCTGGCTGGAGTGGAAGGGGGGTGGAACATCCCAGTAGTGTAGGGGCAGATAGGGGGAGTAGTCTGGGTAAAGATAGGAGCTCATTGGGTGCTGGTCACCTGAGCTCACACATAGAGGGAGTATATAAGGTGGGCACCATCTTAGAACAGGGTCAGTCAGTCAGTGAGAGTTTAGCCTGAGGAGCAGAGCAGAGGAGCTCAGCCAGGAGGGCTGACAGGGAGCTGTGGCTCCGGCTGGGCCCAGCTCCAGAACAGAGCCTGCTGAGAGAGAGAGAGAGGAGTGAGAAGGACCCAGAGAGGAAACAAGAAGGAACCCCAAGATCCCAGAATAAGGACAGAAGGGTGAAGGGTTGGCGCACAAGGGTACCGGAACCCAAGCTGGCAGAGGCCAAAACGAACTTTAACCAGGAACCGGAGGTTGTGGGCAGGATCTGCCACGACCTTCACCAAATCCACTAGAAAGGCACACCGAGCATAGGGTCAGGGAGCCCAGAGGAGGCTTGACCACCAAGAGACCCGAGGGAGCCGGCCAAAAGTGGATCCCTGGTGGGAACGGCCAGAGGAAGGGAGAGTCAGAAAGGAGCTCAGGACCACGCTCCAGAATTGCCTGGGGGTTGGCCGAGTCCAGGACCTGGTGGACGCAGCACGGCTCGGGTGGTCACTCAAGGCCAGAGTGACCAAAAGAACACCAGTAAGTAAAAGCCCTGAACTGCATCTCCTGACTCTGAGTCTTCCCTTCTGCATCTTCACAACCCCCATCATCTACACCTTCTGCCCTGAGGCCATACCCCTCCCGTTGGGGGTTATACCATCACTGCTGCACATATACCACCGGCCTCAGTGGACTGCTCTGCAGCGGCGGCTTCAAAGCCGCACTCAACGGGTGGCGTAGTCGACAATCAAGTTAACATCTGTTGCCATAGACTGCCACTTAGTTTGACACCCTGGGCACGGACCGGGTCACCGCCACAAGGACTACTACCCCCATCGAGATCCGGCTCCGGGTATCCCCTACAGCACTGGCCCAGGGGGCGCGTCAGAGGCAGGAAGAGTGAAGCCAGCGCTGATTGGCAGCAGGGATCACTTGACATAACAATGTCACGTGATCCCAAGGAGAGCCAATGCCGACACGGCTGGAACACTGGAGGGGAGTATAGGTGTTATTATTTTACTGAGGGCAAAAATTTATTTATGGAGAAGGAGATGTCCGAGTAGTAGAAAACCCCTTTAACTGTTGGCTACTACTTTGATGGATGTGGACAGAAAGCTCTTTCTGAGTTAAGCAGTTCAATCTGACAAAGGTTTCCAATAGAGTTGGTGCGAGTCAATTCGCAGGACCCAGTCCATCAGCCACATCCATAATCTGTGACCGCTGCATCGGAGCCCTGAGAACCACCTCCTACATCCCGACATCCACAGCTGTTCTACTGATTAGCCGGCCTGATGCAATGTCACATATGCATCATGCTGTAACCATAAAGATGCAGCTAATCAGAAGAGAAGCAGGGAATCTTGGAAGGTAGAAGGCAGGTCTTGAGGCTCCTGTCCAGCATCCAAAGATTACTGACGTGGCCGATGGACCAAGTGCTGCGAAACGAATCGCACCAACTATAGTTTTCAAATAAAACAACAATGTCTAAATGGCTAACCAATATTGCATTAAAGGATCTATCTACTTTATTTCTCCCCAAAACTGTGCCTCTCTAGTCCATGGGGTGTGTCTGGTATTGCAACTCAGTGCCCCATTGATTTGGTTAGGGATAAGCTACAATATCAGGCAGCGCTCACGGGTAGTGTGAAATGTGTATGGAGTGTGGTCTGTATCTATGCTATTCTCTTTGTTTGAATTTTTTTTTTATACATTTGTAGGTAACTCAAATGGATCATAAACTCAATCTCATAACCGATATGATTCACCACCTGATAGCAAACCAACAAAGCGGTCAGTCTACCAACAGAACACCGCACCGGAGCAACTCTCTGAACGACGGGAGCAACCTCTCCAGTACTCTGCCTACCTACCAACAGTTACAGTGCCAAGACGAAACCAAGATAATGCATCTTGATGAACAAACACAAACTAGTTCTTCTACTGTCCTCAATGCAGATATTCATTATTTTAATGAATGCATTTATAAGCAGAAAGTAAAATGAATGATGAAATTAGACTGAGTATCGAGTAAGTGTGTAACACTGTAAAGGACGTCTTGTCTATTCTCTGTAGATCCTATCAGGGTTCATTGAAGGTTTCTTAGAGGAAGGGACATGGAACATATGTGTATTGCTCCATGTAGAAACATGCAAGAAAGCATCTGATACATTGATGAATCCTTTCTCAGGAAGATTGTAGCTCATCGGCCTGTGGGATCGTAAATCGCTACGGGTCGTGCTGTAAAACTGGCAATACAACTGAACAATTACCCTGATTTTTTTTATTGTATTAAAATACACTTTTTACATTGATTTTCAATTGTTGGGGGGCCTAAAATGAAAATTCTTTTGAGAAAAATAGAAATAAATATTGTACTGTAGAAAATTACACTTCTTTTTTTACAATGTATTTTTGGTAAAAATGGTATTAAAGAGTTAATTTTTCTTTATGATTTCTGATCACAATTTTTTTTTTTCTGGAAAATTTTTTGACATCTGATCAAATGTATTGTATTTTCTCAAAAATGTTGATATTTGCACATTGATTGGTTTAAAGCAGTGATGGCAAATCTTTTAGAGACCGAGTGCCCAAACTGCAATCCAAAACCCACTTATTTATCGCCAAGTGCCAACACGGCAATTTATCCTAAATATTGAGGTTTTACTGATACAAACAACTGATACAAAGAGCAGACGAGGGCAGCATAGAGCAGCCACAAAGAGGAGCAGGGGTAAGAGACTGCAGAAATAAAGAATGTGCTCACCCCCATCCTGGTATATATGCTGGCCCTCCCCTCAATCCTGGTATATGTGCTGGCCCTTCCCTCAATCCTGGTATATATGCTGGCCCTCCCCTCAATCCTGGTATATGTGCTGGCCCTCCCCTCAATCCTGGTATATATGCTGGCCCCCCCTCAATCCTGGTATATATGCTGGCCCTCCCCTCAATCCTGGTATATATGCTGGTCCTCCCCTCAATCCTGGTATATATGCTGGTCCTCCACTCAATACTGGTATATATGCTGGCCCTCCCCTCAATCCTGGTATATATGCTGGCCCTCCCCTCAATCCTGGCATATATGCTGGCCCTCCCCTCAATCCTGGTATATATGCTGGCCCTCCCCTCAATACTGGTATATATGCTGGACCTCCCCTCAATCCTGGTATATATGCTGGCCCTCCCCTCAATCCTGGCATATATGCTGGCCCTCCCCTCAATCCTGGTATATATGCTGGCCCTCCCATCAATCTTGGTATATATGCTGGCCCTCCTCTCAATCCTGGTATATATGCTGGCCCTCCCCTCAATCCTGGTACATATGCTGGCCCTCCCCTCAATCCTGGTATATATGCTGGCCCTCCCATCAATCTTGGTATATATGCTGGCCCTCCTCTCAATCCTGGTATATATGCTGGCCCTCCCCTCAATCCTGGTACATATGCTGGCCCTCCCCTCAATCCTGGTATATATGCTGGCCCTCCCCTCAATCCTGGTATATATGCTGGCCTTCCCCTCAATCCTGGTATATATGCTGGCCCTCCCCTCACTCCTGGTATATATGCTGGCCCTCCCCTCAATCCTGGTATATATGCTGGCCCTCCCCTCAATCCTGGTAGATATGCTGGCCCTCCCCTCAATCCTGGTATATATGCTCCCCCCCTCAATCCTGATATATATGCTGGCCCTCCCCTCAATCCTGGTATATATGCTGGCCCTCCCCTCAATCCTGGTATAAATACTGGCCCTCCCCTCAATCCTGGTATATATGCTGGCCCTCCCCTCAATCCTGGTATATATGCTGGCCCTCCCCCCAATCCTGGTATATATGCTGGCCCTCCCTTCAATCCTGGTATATATGCTGGCCCTCCCCTCAATCCTGGTATATATGCTGGCCCTCCCCTCAATCCTGGTATATATGCTGGCCCTCCCCTCAATCCTGGTATATATGCTGGCCCTCCCCTCAATCCTGGTATATATGCTGGCCCTCCCCTCAATCCTGGTATATATGCTGGCCCTCCCCTCAATCCTGGTATATATGCTGGCCCTCCCCTCAATCCTGGTAGATATGCTGGCCCTCCCCTCAATCCTGGTATATATGCTCCCCCCCTCAATCCTGATATATATGCTGGCCCTCCCCTCAATCCTGGTATATATGCTGGCCCTCCCCTCAATCCTGGTATAAATGCTGGACCTCCCCTCAATCCTGGTATATATGCTGGCCCTCCCCTCAATCCTGGTATATATGCTGGCCCTCCCCCCAATCCTGGTATATATGCTGGCCCTCCCTTCAATCCTGGTATATATGCTGGCCCTCCCCTCAATCCTGGTATATATGCTGGCCCTCCCCTCAATCCTGGTATATATGCTGGCCCTCCCCTCAATCCTGGTATATATGCTGGCCCTCCCCTCAATCCTGGTATATATGCTGGCCCTCCCCTCAATCCTGGTATATATGCTGGCCCTCCCCTCAATCCTGGTATATATGCTGGCCCTCCCCTCAATCCTGGTATATATGCTGGCCCTCCCCTCAATCCTGGTATATATGCTGGCCCTCCCCTCACTCCTGGTATATATGCTGGCCCTCCCCTCAATCCTGATATATATGCTGGCCCTCCCCTCAATCCTGGTATATATGCTGGCCCTCCCCTCAATCCTGGTATATATGCTCCCCCCCTCAATCCTGGTATATATGCTGGCCCTCCCCTTAATCCTGGTATATATGCTGGCCCTCCCCTCAATCCTGGTATATATGCTGGCCCTCCCCTCAATCCTGGTATAAATGCTGGCCCTCCCCTCAATCCTGGTATATATGCTGGTCCTCCCCTCAATCCTGGTATATATGCTGGCCTTCCCCTCAATCCTGGTATACAGGCTGGCCTTCCCCTCAATCCTGGTATATATGCTGGCCCTCCCCTCAATCCTGGTATATATGCTGGCCCTCCCCTCAATCCTGGTATATATGCTGGCCCTCCCCTCAATCCTGGTATATATGCTGCCCCCCCTCAATCCTGGTATATATGCTGGCCCTCCCCTCAATCCTGGTATATATGCTGGCCCTCCCCTCAATCCTGGTATACATGCTGTCCTTCCCCTCAACCCTGGTATATATGCTGGCCCTCCCCTCAATCCTGGTATATATGCTGGCCCTCCCCTCAATCCTGGTATATATGCTGGCCCTCCCCTCAATCCTGGTATAAATGCTGGCCCTCCCCTCAACCCTGGTATATATGCTGGCCCTCCCCTCAATCCTGGTATATATGCTGGTCCTCCCCTCAATCCTGGTATATATGCTGGCCATCCCCTCAATCCTGGTATACATGCTGGCCCTCCCCTCAATCCTGGTATATATGCTGGCCTTCCCCTCAATCCTGGTATAAATGCTGGCCCTCCCCTCAATCCTGGTATATATGCTGGCCCTCCCCTCAATCCTGGTATATATGCTGGCCCTCCCCTCAATCCTGGTATATATGCTGGCCTTCCCCTCAATCCTGGTATACATGCTGGCCTTCCCCTCAATCCTGGTATATATGCTGGCCCTCCCCTCAATCCTGGTATATATGCTGGCCCTCCCCTCAATCCTGGTATATATGCTGGCCCTCCCCTCAATCCTGGTATATATGCTGGCCCTCCCCTCAATCCTGGTATATATGCTGGCCCTCCCCTCAATCCTGGTATACATGCTCCCTCTCCTCCCCCCCAGTCACTGTGCATCGCATATTAAAAAAAAAAACCACATAATAAACCCTCCTCCTCACCTTCCTTCTTCTCCCGCGCAGCGTCCTCTCCTGTAGTCGGCACATCTAGCTGAAGTGTATTGCTGCGCACGTACTAGCCAGGCCCGTGCGCGCTGCAGTACACGCTGCCGGCCAATCAGAGGCAAGCGGCCGCTGGCCTCTGATTGGCCAGCCGACGTCATGCTGGCCTCTGATTGGCCGGCAGCCTCTTCTGATTGTCCGGAAGCTGCTAGCCTCTGATTGTCCGGCCGAATTCATGCTGGCCCCTGATTGACCGGAAGCCGCTGGCCTCTGTTGGCCGGCCGACGTCATGCTGGCCTCTGATTGACCGGAAGCCGCTTGCCTCTGATTGACCGGCCGCCGTCATGCTGTCCTCTGATTGGCCGACAGACGCTGGTCTCTGATTGACCGGCTGACGTCATGCTGGCCTCTGATTGACCGGAAGCCGCTTGCCTCTGATTGACCGGCCGACGTCATGCTGTCCTCTGATTGGCCGACAGACGCTGGTCTCTGATTGACCGGCCGACGTCATGCTGGCCTCTGATTGACCGGAAGCCGCTGGCCTCTGATTGACCGGCCGACGTCATGCTGGCCTCTGATTGGCCGGAAGCCGCTGGCCTCTGATTGGCCGGCAGCGTGTATTGCAGCGCACGGGCCTGGCTAGTTCGTGCGCTGCAATACACTTCAGCTCGATGTGTTTCCGTCCGAGAGAGATCGCACATCTAGCTGCAGTAGCGGAGCTGGTGCCGGCACTCGGCGGCTCAGAGTTCTCCCCGCCGGCCCGATCCAGTAGCGCTAGTGCTGCGGCCATGGTGCCCACCAGGAGGGCTCTGCTGCCCCCTCTGCATGCTGCCATAGGTTCCCAGCACTGGTGTAAAGCATTTCTTCTTTTACAGCTGACGACCCAAAATTGGTGATTTTCTGAAAAAAAAAAAAGGCCAGTCTGCATTATATATGGTGGAAGTGAGAATGTATCATCTGGATAAGGGGGTGGTCTTCACAGAGGGGTCTATGGAGAGATGTCTCTTTATAAGGAGCACATAGCATGGAATACCGGGGGGAAGCCTTCTGGCTCCTTATGTTGCTCCAGTCCGGAATGCTCCACTATGGTCCATCCTTCTATAGTTCTTCTCTTACACTTTCTGCTGGTCGGTATATGGACGTATTCGCTCTATGCTGACAGGCGCTCCCTTAGTATAGCCCATGTAATGCACGGCACCACAATGTTGTAGGTTCTGACTACTGTGTAAAAAAACACCCACCCAGAGACCGGCCATAATCTTATAGTCTGGGTGTGAATACGCTGTAGGTAGAGCTACACTTTTGTTGTGGAGATTTTGGTAATTTTATTTACCTTTTTGCATTTACCCGAATGAGGCTTGTGAGAAATCCTTAAATATGCTGCAGATTTCCCCTGTATGATGCTGACCAATCATAAGCAAGCAGCAACACTCAAAGAAAAGAAGAACACGCCCCCACCATAGCTCAAAGCGGGTTTCTTAGGGTATAAAGCTACGTTCTCACAATGAGTTTTTAGTGAGTTTTTTCGCTGCATATTTTAGAAATAATGCAAGTAACCTATCTTAATGGGTGCAGAAATTCTGCAACATCAAAAACTCACCAAAAGCTCATCGTGGGAACCTAGCCTAAGATGTATAATGATGGAGAGTCCTGATCTCCTGGTCTAACCTTCTGCATGATTAGAAAGCAGAGATAACAGCTCTAAGACAAGGAAGGAGCCGCACAGCTGAGTTTCTCTGTGTCACATTACAAACCCTTTTATTGACTCTCCTGATTATGGAGTGTGCCAGTATCACACTTATGTCTTCTGTGCTCAAGCAACTTGTATTCTCTCTGCAGTGATATTAGCCTGTTATTACACCTCACACAGGAGCAGTGTGTTCTGGGTTACTTCTATGGTGAAATGTAATGACAGTCTGCTCTAATCTCACTGCAGAATGAGTACAAGTTGAGCACAACGGATCTAAGTGTGATACTGATGCTGTGCTCTCATTTCTGGACAGGCAGTTTGGGATAGGCGCAGTACAGGTGAGAGTACCATAAGAGGAGGAAAGCTGTTAGAAAGGTTTGTAATGTTGCACAACTAAACTCTCTTGTGCTGCCCCTTCACCCACAGAGACCTTAACTGAAAGGTATTAGTTAGTTGTGTGCTCTAATCATGCAGGAGGTTAGCCCAGGAGACCAGGTCTGTATCCTTACATCTTAGACACTGAGAAATTTGCTCTAAGCTATGGTGGGGATGTGATCATCTTTCTTTTCAGTGCTGTCGTCTGCTTATAATTGGTCAGCATCATGCAGGGAGAAGAATTTTGCACCCCCAGTGAAAACTCTGATAACATCTACTTGGACTTAATTTTTTTAACTCATTAGGCGCCAAATACTTTCATTGCTAATATCTCCGCAAATGAAAGATAAAATAGAAAAAAAAACATGAAAAATTTGGTGACAGGTCCTCTTTAGGATAAGACAACCCCTTTAAATGTAAGAATTGAATTTTAGTCAAAAAAATGTATGCAACAAAAATGCCACATGTGATTTGATCCAAAAACATGCTGCATTTCAGGATGAGAGAAGCAAGTATTTGCAAAAAAAAGTTAAAAGAGGTGTTCACTGTTATGATATTGATCACTTATACTTAGGATGGACCACCAAGATCAGATTGGTAGAGTTCCAACACTCTGCCACCCCATTGATTCCATGCTGGAGCTGGTAACAGCTGATTGGTGGTGTTAGGATTTGGACACCTATCAATCTGATACTACTGACTTATATTGATGCCTTCTCCTAATTGATAAGTGGTAGCATGCCCCCTTAAAACAATACGTAGTTTTTATTTAGTTGTAAGATGAAAGTGACTCTACACATTAAGGCGTGTCATGGTCTGAGCACAAAGTGATTCAAAGATTAGTTGCTGGCCTCTTGACCCGAACTTAAGAGCTTAAGGCCATGTTCATACATTCAGTAATTTGGTCAGTATTTTACCTCAGTATTAGGAAGCCAAAACCAGGAGTGGAACAATTAGAGGAAAAGTATAATAGAAACACGTCACTGATGAAACTTACTGAACGTGTGAAGGTGGCCTAATAGAGACGCTGTGGAGAAGGACAGGAGCGCACACAAAATAGGGCAATAGCGTCTGATAAGGGGTCGGGATAATTGATGGCAGCGCTCACCTAGAGGTGTTGTGTGCAGTCACCACAGCTATAATGGTGTAGAAAGCTGCTGCTGCCCTGTGGCTGGAGGAAAGGTTCTTCAAGAGGTGGAATGGCAAAAATGGAAGCTGGCACATTTAGGTGGGCCGTGCTGCGGGAGTCAAGAGCTTGTTTTTTTATACCTTGAGAAAGGCCCTGGTCCATTGCAGAAACGCATTGATATTAATAAAAAACGTTTGGGAATCCCAAGGCTCTTCATTCCCACAGTGCAGCCCACCTAAACGTGCCAGCTTCCATTTCTGCCAATGTGGCCTAATAGATGTATATGAGGCTGTCAAAGTTCGGGGCAGGAGACTCGCAAACAGCTTGTGCATCACGATCTATGACACACAGATGTGTGAATACGCCATTACTCTCATATAAGATTACCTGCATCAAGTTTCAAAGGAGCAATTGTAACCCTCTTTCAATTATTTAAAGGCATTTTCCCACAAACAAAATTCATTTTAATCAATAGATCTTGGAATAATAATAAGTTCCACAATTGGATGTGTTTAAATAAAATGTTCCTGTGCTGAGATAATCTTAGAAATATGCCCCTGCTGTGTACTGTGTAATGTCTGACCATACAGGAACATGGTCTGAACATACCACATCTCCTGGACGGGGAGGATGCAAAAGAGTATACAGACATTACAGCAGGGGATCACAGCCGATTCTTTATATGAGGTAAAACAAGTTTTTAAACAGGCAGGGAAATGTTTTACCTCACAGAATCAGCTGCCATCCTGTGCTGTCCTGTCTGTATACTCTTTTGCTTCCTCCCATGGCCAGCTGTGTTCATGGGAGGTCCATTATGCATTCATTTGCTTTTCATGGCAAAAAAGGTGCAGCATGCAGCGCTATTCCTTACCATCCAAACAATGCAGACCTCGAAGACCACTCAGCGGCTTGCGTCAATGGGATCCAGGGGTGCCATATGGCAATGGATCCGCAGGGATCCAGCATTGAATTTTATTTCCACTAATAACTGACTTAATGATGCCCCTTCTAACACATCAGATGACTGTATGATGCCAAGAATACAAATAAAGTAAAGAGCATAATTGCTGTCCAGACACTGAACAAGCAGGCTATGCAGTAAAATTAAGAATGATCAATGTAGATGTGGAAGAGAATAAGGTATAACTCAGGGCCAGTGCAAGACAAGCAATTCTATCTAGTAACAAAGTTGCTCAATTTATTATGTAGATTATAAATGGATGTAATTGTAGCACCCTGAGGATTCGGCTGCTACAGGGGTATTACACCTCAAGCCAGAGGTGTGGTATTCCACTCCCGGGTAAGGATGGAGTGTGGAACTGAGCTAGTAGGCTGCATGCACTACATACATCCCATTTCCGGGGGACAGAACGACGGTACTCCCACCAGTATATGTGCAGGTACGACAGCGTCTGTCCCTGGCTGGAGTGGGAGGGGGGTGGAACATCCCAGTAGTGTAGGGGCAGATAGGGGGAGTAGTCTGGGTAAAGATAGGAGCTCATTGGGTGCTGGTCACCTGAGCTCACACATAGAGGGAGTATATAAGGTGGGCACCATCTTAGAACAGGGTCAGTCAGTCAGTGAGTCTTTAGCCTGAGGAGCAGAGCAGAGGAGCTCAGCCAGGAGGGCTGACAGGGAGCTGTGGCTCCGGCTGGGCCCAGCTCCAGAGCAGAGCCTGCAGAGAGAGAGAGAGGAGTGAGAAGGACCCAGAGAGGAAACAAGAAGGAACCCCAAGATCCCAGAATAAGGACAGAAGGGTGAAGGGTTGGCGCACAAGGGTACCGGAACCCAAGCTGGCAGAGGCCAAAACGAACCTTAACCAGGAACCGGAGGTTGTGGGCAGAATCTGCCACGACCCTCACCAAATCCACTAGAAAGGCACACCGAGCATAGGGTCAGGGAGCCCAGAGGAGGCTTGACCACCAAGAGACCCGAGGGAGCCGGCCAAAACTGGATCCCTGGTGGGAATGGCCAGAGGAAGGGAGAGTCAGAAAGGAGCTCAGGACCACGCTCCAGAATTGCCTGGGGGTTGGCCGAGTCCAGGACCTGGTGGACACAGCACGGCTCGGGTGGTCACTCAAGGCCAGAGTGACCAAAAGAACACCAGTAAGTAAAAGCCCTGAACTGCATCTCCTGACTCTGAGTCTTCCCTTCTGCATCTTCACAACCCCCATCATCTACACCTTCTGCCCTGAGGCCATACCCCTCCCATTGGGGGTTATACCATCACTGCTGCACATATACCACCGGCCTCAGTGGACTGCTCTGCAGCGGCGGCTTCAAAGCCGCACTCAATGGGTGGCGTAGTCGACAATCAAGTTAACATCTGTTGCCATAGACTGCCACTTAGTTTGACACCCTGGGCACGGACCGGGTCACCGCCACAAGGACTACTACCCCCATCGAGATCCGGCTCCGGGTATCCCCTACAGCACTGGCCCAGGGGGCGCGTCAACTTTTGGCGTAGTCGGCAGGATTTCGTGCCCGCAACCACCGGGTACTGCGTGCCTGAAAAAGAGACTTTTAAAACTTACCATCCGTGAAGTTTTCCCGCCATCGGTGAAGATTCCCGCCATCCGGCGCCATCTTCAGCCTTCTTCCCGCCATCGGTGAAGATTCCCGCCATCCACGAAGTTTCCCGCCACTGGGAGACGATTCCTGCCATTTCAGAAGATTTCCCGCCCTGGCAGAGCGGACGCCATTATGGGCGTGCCGGAGGGTGGCAAGAGGCCACCTCCCATCGTGGGCCAGGTCAAGGAATGGCGCCAAAAGCGGAAACCGCCCCCACCAGCAGAGACTGTGATGTTAGAGATGTCCATCAGCGTGAGGGGACTGCCCCTGGAACTGACAATCACCAAGTTACCCCAGGACCGCCCTCAGTATGGGCGGATACAAAACAAAAGAGAGAAGATGGGAGCAGCCTGGAGGAGTCTGGAGGAGCCGTACCCGGAGATGGAGGGAGAGGCAGGCAGCACCGACCCAGTGGTCAGGAGCCTGTTGCAAGCGACAACCCCAGAAGGCCTGGTGGAGATCCTGGCGCAGCTCCCCAGAGATCGGGAGCATGCACGGACCGCACTGGAGGGCTTGGCTCAGAGGATGGCCCGAGTGCAGCGGGACGTACTGGCCGCATGGAGCAGAGAGATGGCCCAGCAGGCTGGAACCCGCCAGCGGAGCACACCACCTGCAACGAGGAGCACGCCTGCCCCTGAAGAGGATGCAGAAGGGACGGAGGCCGGAGACGACGCCGCAGAGGGAGCTGAAGAGACGGAGGCAAGTAAAGGGGACGTCACTACCCCAAGCCCAGCCACCGTAAGCCTACCCCCGCTCCCCGTCGCAGAGCCCGAAGTCCCACTGATCGTGCCCGTTGCCGCACCGCTACCGCTCCAGACTAGGCCCCAAGCAGGAGCCGCGACCACGCCCCCTGTGACGTCACGCGCCTCAACCCTGAGCGCGGCCAAGCAGGAGACGCCACCGGCCTGGTCGCAAGGCCGAGTACCCCCGGGTGCCGCAGTACCAACAGCGCCCTCTACCTCCACTGAGCCACCGGCCTGGTCGCTGGGCCAAGTAACCCCGGGCGCCGCCGTCTTCACGGTGCATTTTACATTCAGGGTGCCCCAAGCCTGGTCGCAAGGCCTGGTGAACCCGGGCGCCGCCACCAAAACAGCGCCCTCAACGTCCACAGCGCCACACCTGGGTGAAAACCTATTTGCCCAGCACACATGCCCGGATGGGCAGCCCTTTGTGTGGCCACCGGAGTTCCACCATCCCCGACTCCGGAAAGAAAGACCTCTGGATGAGCCCCTGATCCCGGCTCCGGCGCCCGTCAAGATGACCCCGCTCTCGTTAGAGGAGGCGCAGTTTGAGTGGGACCCCGCAGGAGGAGACCTCATCGGGTTCACTCAAGAAACCCGGGCGGCTGCAGCGGAGCGTGCAGAGTGCTGCCGCCAGCAGTTGGAAGCCTTTGACCGAGAAAGAAGAGAGAGGCGGGTCCGCGAGCAGCGGCTGCAAATAAAAAGTGCAGAACAGAAGAGCCGGACCAGGAGGAACCCCCGTGCAGCCCACGGTCCCCGTGCCACCGGGACTGTAATTAAATTCCAGTTGCAGCACGGTTGGGGCTTCATTCGAGATCATCACACCCCCGGCGACGTCTTCGTGACCAGAAGAGATGTCGAGTCCCACCTACCGGAGGGACACAGAGGTCGTGATCTTTACCTGGGTGATGAGGTCACCTTCACCCGGCACCAATGTGCCAAAGGACCCTATGCCCTTCATGTGCACCGACTGACAGAGAAAGAGCTGAGGTGTCAGGAGGAGCAAGAGGACCCGGACGGGTCTGAAGAATACACGGAGGAAGGAGCTGGAGGACGTCGCTACTAAAGTACAGTAGGAGCACTGTAAATAGTTACCCGTGAAGGTACAATAACTGTTACCATTATAGTCCCCGTTGGGACCAGTGAACTGTTCCAGTGTGTCCCATCTCCCCACAGGCTGAGGACTGTGAGCAGCCATCCCTAATCCCACTGGCCGAGGACTGAGAGCGGCCATACCTTCCCTTGTATATAGTTGCGCTTTCTAAGGCGCCCCCTACCGGTTTTATAGGAAACTGTTGTTTTTACTACAAGAGACTGTTGCACTTTACCCGGTCACAAGTTGCACCGTGGCCGGAGGAACAAGAATGTTTAATATGAAAAGTTTTATATGAAAAGTTTTATATGAAAAGTTTTATGCTGATGATATATATATAATGTTTTATATGTTTATGATGTTTTTGAAAGAAAATTTGTATGTTTGTGGATGTTTTTATTCTTTTACAGCCCGAGGACGTGCTGTGATTTACCAGGGGGGAATGTAGCACCCTGAGGATTCGGCTGCTACAGGGGTATTACACCTCAAGCCAGAGGTGTGGTATTCCACTCCCGGGTAAGGATGGAGTGTGGAACTGAGCTAGTAGGCTGCATGCACTACATACATCCCATTTCCGGGGGACAGAACGACGGTACTCCCACCAGTATATGTGCAGGTACGACAGCGTCTGTCCCTGGCTGGAGTGGGAGGGGGGTGGAACATCCCAGTAGTGTAGGGGCAGATAGGGGGAGTAGTCTGGGTAAAGATAGGAGCTCATTGGGTGCTGGTCACCTGAGCTCACACATAGAGGGAGTATATAAGGTGGGCACCATCTTAGAACAGGGTCAGTCAGTCAGTGAGTCTTTAGCCTGAGGAGCAGAGCAGAGGAGCTCAGCAAGGAGGGCTGACAGGGAGCTGTGGCTCCGGCTGGGCCCAGCTCCAGAGCAGAGCCTGCAGAGAGAGAGAGAGGAGTGAGAAGGACCCAGAGAGGAAACAAGAAGGAACCCCAAGATCCCAGAATAAGGACAGAAGGGTGAAGGGTTGGCGCACAAGGGTACCGGAACCCAAGCTGGCAGAGGCCAAAACGAACCTTAACCAGGAACCGGAGGTTGTGGGCAGGATCTGCCACGACCCTCACCAAATCCACTAGAAAGGCACACCGAGCATAGGGTCAGGGAGCCCAGAGGAGGCTTGACCACCAAGAGACCCGAGGGAGCCGGCCAAAAGTGGATCCCTGGTGGGAATGGCCAGAGGAAGGGAGAGTCAGAAAGGAGCTCAGGACC
Source organism: Phyllobates terribilis (assembly GCF_046119375.1). NCBI lineage: Eukaryota > Metazoa > Chordata > Amphibia > Anura > Dendrobatidae > Phyllobates > Phyllobates terribilis. Next base: position 933,676 of record NW_027362920.1, on the reverse strand, counting down.
ACGCTCCAGAATTGCCTGGGGGTTGGCCGAGTCCAGGACCTGGTGGACGCAGCACGGCTCGGGTGGTCACTCAAGGCCAGAGTGACCAAAAGAACACCAGTAAGTAAAAGCCCTGAACTGCATCTCCTGACTCTGAGTCTTCCCTTCTGCATCTTCACAACCCCCATCATCTACACCTTCTGCCCTGAGGCCATACCCCTCCCGTTGGGGGTTATACCATCACTGCTGCACATATACCACCGGCCTCAGTGGACTGCTCTGCAGCGGCGGCTTCAAAGCCGCACTCAACGGGTGGCGTAGTCGACAATCAAGTTAACATCTGTTGCCATAGACTGCCACTTAGTTTGACACCCTGGGCACGGACCGGGTCACCGCCACAAGGACTACTACCCCCATCGAGATCCGGCTCCGGGTATCCCCTACAGCACTGGCCCAGGGGGCGCGTCATAATATAAAATTGTTTTGCGGATGAATCGCTGCTCTGAGTGTTAGGTTTTCAAAGTGGTAAAAGGGTTTATCTGCCAGTAATGATATTTACCTGGGGACATCCACCTATTGGAGACAGGCCCTTAAAACTGGCCAAACTTTCTCCTTACTTTCTTGGCCACTGAGGGGCTTTTTGGACTGCAAATGGTTGATAAGTGTTGGTAAGAGTTTTTGAAGTATATATGTCATAAGTGTCTATGGTTGGAGAACCCCTTTAAAGAAAAACATTGGTCAACAATTTTAGGAATTGTAAGGAAGGTTAGAAGATGTTTGGCTACAGTAACAGTCTGGTGGTTTCACATTTTATATAATTTAGGCTTTGCATGTGTTAGTTCACTATATCGCACCTCTGATCTCTCTATTGGACCATGTAAAACATAAAAAACCTATTGACAGGAGAAAGGATCTGCAGGATCGGTGATGGTAGTTACTGGGAACCCCACCAATCACTAGAGTGGGGATCCCTATCCTCTCTTATGGAGGAAATAGTATGGAGCCGTTGCCAGGCATGCTCACTGCCACACTCCATTCAGTGTCTATGGGACTGATGGGGACAGCCGAGAACATCAGCAGCCACGTATATATATATATATATATATATATATATATATATATATATATATATACGCGGCTGCTGATGTATATACAGTACAGACCAAAAGTTTGGACACACCTTCTCATTTAAAGATTTTTCTGTATTTTCATGACTATGAAAATTGTACATTCACACTGAAGGCATCAAAACTATGAATTAACACATGTGGAATTATATACTTAACAAAAAAGTGGGAAACAACTGAAATTATGTCTTATATTATAGGTTTTTCATAGTAACCACCTTTTGATTTGATGACTGCTTTGCACACTCTTGGCATTCTCTTGATGAGCTTCAAGAGGTAGTTGGGGTTGGGACCATCAGTTGTGTTGTGCAGAAGTCTGGTGGATACACAGCTGATAGTCCTACTGAATAGACTGTTAGAATTTGTATTATGGCAAGAAAAAAGCAGCTAAGTAAAGAAAAACGAGTGGCCATCATTACTTTAAGAAATGAAGGTCAGTCAGTTTGAAAAATTGGGAAAACTTTGAAAGTGTCCCCAAGTGCAGTTGCAAAAACCATCAAGTGCTACAAAGAAACTGGCTCACATGAGGATCGCCCCAGGAAAGGAAGACCAAGAGTCACCTCTGCTTCTGAGGATAAGTTTATCCGAGTCACCAGCCACAGAAATTGCAGGTTAACAGCAGCTCAGATTAGAGACTAGATCAATGCCACACAGAGTTCTAGCAGCAGACACATCTCTACAACAACTATTAAGAGGAGACTTTGTGCAGCAGGCCTTCATGGTAAAATAGCTGCTAGGAAACCACTGCTAAGGACAGGCAACAAGCAGAAGAGACTTGTTTGGGCTAAAGAACACAAGGAATGGACATTAGACCAGTGGAAATCTGTGCTTTGGTCTGATGAGTCTAAATTTGAGATCTTTGGTTCCAACCACCGTGTCTTTATGCGACGCAGAAAAGGTGAACGGATGGACTCTACATGCCTGGTTCCCACCGTGAAGCATGGAGGAGGAGGTGTGATGGTGTGGGGGTGCTTTGCTGGTGACACTGTTGGGGATTTATTCAAAATTGAAGGCATACTGAACCAGCATGGCTTCATTAGGAGAATATTTCTGTGTGAGCACATATAAACGAGCAGGTGAGATTAGGGTCCCAGCACTATACACTCGCTCTCTTTCTTATTTGTGAGGTATGTACAAGGACCCTTCTTCACTGATAAAGCCATGTACAATAGTTTAGTTATTATATTCTGTAACGTTCATTAACTTGTAAATAACCTGCAGTCTATAATGAGCCGTGTTAATAATATGATCCCACCAATAGTGACAATAAACTGTGTTGGTATAGTACTTTTTTTTTCATCACTAGATGGCAGTGCAGCAGTGTAAATGTGTGAGAGAATGGGATGATGGCTCCATTACTGATCACTGGCGGCATTTTCTCTGTATTGGGTAAACTGGAGATAAACCGCTCTTGTCAGCAGATAGAATATTTCAGACTTTTGCCATATTGATTAATTTGCACATAATTTTCCTGTTTACAGTTTAGGCACCTGGATGGTGGAGGTCTCCATTACACATGTGGACATCTCCGAATTCCAGGACTTAAACATCATATATATCTTGTTTTTTCACTTCAAAGTCCATTATTATCTGTAAATAAGCCGGAGCCTTCACAATTTTACTTACTTAATAATAATCTATTAATCTTGAATAAATGCTCCAGATCCTGGATTTTACAATTTGGCTATTATGTTCCATTATGTAAAATCAGGAGCTGACCTTCTTTATTGGTAAATCACGATGTAATTCAGGTTAATGATTCTTATGATTTTGCTAATAAAAACACTATTGCATTGTACACGTGTCGTTGTGTGATTGATCTAGATCCCAGCAGCCTCAATTGTCCGCTATTATTGAGAAGTCTTGGCTGCTAGATATGGCAGTGTCATCAATCTCAAGAAGCCTTTTATTCTCACATACATGATAGAATCCAATAGTAAACATCAGCATATCCCTTCCAGGAGCGGAACGACATCGGTCACAGAGGGTGCGACCGGGCCCGTGCAGGAGGGGGGTCGGCCGCCACCAGCACCTATTTCAGTTAGAGGTGCATGCAAGGACACACATTCAGCTGAAATGTATTGAGACGCAGAGACCATCTGTGTCCCTGCACCGCAATACACCCTGCCAGCCAATCAGAGGCCGGCTGTTGACGTTGGTGTGCCAGTCACAGGCGGCACATGACCGTGACGTAATGCACCATGCCAGCAAGACGAAGTTAGATGCCAGTTCCTTCAAGTGCTATAGAAGAATACGCTGCGAGTTGTGGAAGTGGAGGAAGGGAAGAAGAATAATTTATTTATTTTTAAATGTATTGGAGAAGAACAGGAAACATTATTAATGGAAGGGGCACAGGATGGGGGGCATTATACCAGGAAGGGTACAATAAGAAAGCACAGCAACACACTGCAAGGGACAATACATATGCTGACACTGAGAACATAAGAGCTAAACTGCATTATTGCTAAATAAAATGTACTTACAAAAAATGAAGGCTCTTAGCGCACAAATTGGCCAATTCATGTATGCCCATCAACCACGACAAGGTAGCCTCCACATGATGGGTAACTAACCTCTTAAACATGCCTCTCTTGGGCTATAAGCCTGCAATATAAATGGGCAAACATGCCTCTCTTGGGATAGAAACCTACAAATTTAAGTGGGCAGGTAGAAACCAACACTAATTAAAAGCACCCGTGGGCTGATGGGTGCTTATACCAGGAAGGGTCCCAGGATGGAGTGCATTATACCAGGAAGGGTCCCAGGATGGGGAACATTATACCAGGAAAGGGCTCAGGATGGGGGACATTATACCAGGAATGTGCTCATGATGGGGGACATTATACCAGGAATGTGCTCAGAATGGGGTACATTATACCAGGAATGTGCTGAGAATTGGGTACATTATTCCAGGAAGATGCCCAGGATGGAGTGCATTATACCAGGAGGTGCTCATGATGTAGTGTATTATACCAGGAAGGTGCTCAGGATGGGGAACATTATACCAGGAAAGGGCGCAGAATAGAGCACATTATACAAGGAAGAGGCTCAAGATGTACAGTTGAAACCAGAAGTTTACATACAGTATATAAAAAGACACATATGCATGTTTTTCTCAATATCTGACATGAAATCAGAATAAACCTTTCCCGTTTTTTTAAATGCCTTAATACATTCTCTCTCTCCTTATTCTGGCATTTGGCAAATATTAAAAATTATGGTAATCCTAATTGACCTAAAACGGGAAAGGGCATCAGCGTTCCCATGTAACTTCCCAGGCCTATGCTCTACGTGAAAGTTGAAGTCCTGAAGAGCTAGGAACCATCTAGTTACCCTGGCATTGTTACCCCTCTTTTCCCTCAACCATCTCAACAGGGCATGGTCTGACACCAACTTAAACTTCCGGCCTAGTAGGTAGTATCTTAATGTATCTACGGCCCACTTTATGGCTAAACACTCCTTTTCTACTATTGCGTAGTTTTTCTCGCAGGAGGACAGCTTCCGGCTCAGATAGAGAATGGGATGTTCTTCCCCATTTATCCATTTATCTCTTGAGAGAGTACAGCTCCTAGACCAAGCTCTGAAGCGTTTGTCTGGACCACAAACTCTTTCTTAACCCCTTTACCCCCGAGGGTGATTTCCACGTTAATGACCAGGCCAATTTTTACAATTCTGACCACTGTCACTTTATGAGGTAATTACTCTGGAAAACTTAAATGGATCCCCCTGATTCTGAGACTCTTTTTTCGTGACATATTGTACTTCATGATTGTAGTAAAATTTCTTCGATATCACTTGCGTTTATTTGTGAAAAAAATGGAAATTTGGCAAAAATTTTGAAAATTTTGCAATTTTCAAAATTTTAATTTTTATGCCCTTAAATCAGAGAGATGTGTCACACAAAATAGTTAATAAGTAACATTTCCCACATGTCTACTTTACATCAGCACAATTTTGGAACCAAATTTTTTTTTTGTTAGGTAGCTATAAGGGTTAAAAGTTGACCAGTGATTTCTCATTTTTCCAACAAAATTTACAAAACCATTTTTTTAGGGACCACATCACATTTGAAGTCACTTTGAGAGGTCTTTATGACAGAAAATACCCAAAAGTGACACCATTCTAAAAACTGCACCCCTCAAGGTGCTCAATACCACATTCAAGAACTTTATTAACCCTTCAAGTGCTTCACAGGAATTTTTGGAATGTGGAAGAAAAAAATGAACATTTAACTTTTTTCACAAAAATGTTAGTTTAGACCCAATTTTTTTTATTTTTGCAGGGGTAAGAAGAAAAAATGGACCCCAAAATTTGTTGTGCAATTTTCCCTGGGCACGCAGATACCCCATATGTGGGGAAAAAACACTGTTTGGGCGCACGGCAGGGCTTGGAAGGGAAGGAGCGCCATTTGACTTTTTGATTGGAATATTTGCTTGAATAATTAGTGGACGCCATGTCGCGTTTGGAGAGCCCCTGTGTGCCTAAACATTGGGGCTCCCCCATAAGTGAACCCATTTTGGAAACTAGACCCCACAAGGCACCTATCTAGATGCATAGTGAGCACTTGGAATCCCCAGGTACTTCACAAATTGATTCGTAAAAATGAAAAAGTGGAAAAAAAAACACTTTTTTATTTTTACGGATTAATTTGTGAAGCACCTGGGGTCACTTGTGGGGGAACTCCAATGTTTAGGCACACAGGGGCTCTCCAAACGCGACATGGTTTCAACTTGTTAGTGGACACCATGTCGCGTTTGGAGAGCCCCTGTGTGCCTAAACATTGGATCTCCCCCACAAGTGACCCCATTTTGGAAACTAGACCCCTCAGGGAACTTATCTAGATGTGTGGTGAGCACTTTGAACCCCCAAGTGTTTGGCAAAGGTTTATGACGTAGAGCCGTGAAAAAAAATATTTTTTTTCCCACAAAAATGCTCTTTTAGCCGCAATATTTTTATTTTCACAAGGGTACTAGGAGAGATTGGATCCCAAAAGTTGTTGTGCAATTTCTTCTGAGTACGCTGATACCCCATGTATTGGAGAAAAACTACTGTTTGGGCGCATGTCAGGGCTCGGAAGGGAAGGAGTAACGCTTTGGAATGCAGACTTTGATGGAATGGTCTGCGGGCGTCATGTCACGTTCTCAGAGCCCCTGATGTGCCTAAACAGTGGAAATGCCCAACAAGTGCCCCCTTTTTGGAAGATACCTGATTTGTCAATTTTATAATGTAGTGTTATACGCCAGTTGTGTAGGACAACCTGACAAACACTACACAACTGAAGTATGACAACCTGACGAACATTACGTCAGCTGTGTAGTGTTTGTCAGATTGTCATACATCAGAAATTAATTCAATAGTCCATGGAAGTATGGTACCTTTTGAAGCAGTCTTTCATGCAGAGGCCAGGTTTGTCGGGGCAGGTGTCACATTGGTAAATGGTGTCCTTGCGTATTCCCCTTCGGTAACACACTTGGCACTTCTTTTGTGACTTACCTTTTTTTCCGCTGTGAGGGATCTGCCCCAGGAAATGCTGGCCAGGTACAATTCTAGGTCCTTCAGTTCTAGAAGTAGAGGGGCCCGCTCCACCACCACTGCCAAATATCAGGGCCTTGATAACTGTCTCCTGGAAGTGAAGGTACGACGTAGAAGTCTGGTCTGCACATTTTGACAGAAGGAAAGCGTTGTGCATTGCCATCTGAACAATGTGCACGGCCGGCTTCTTATACCATATCTTGGCCTTTCTCAAAGCACTGTACGGCTGGAGGACTTGATCGGAGAGATCAACTCCCCTCATGTACTTGTTGTACCCCACTACACAGTCTGGTTTGGCGACCTGTGTAGTGGAGCCTCTTACAGTGCTGAGGGTGCTGCCATCACCATGTATGGTGGTCAAGAGAAGGACATCCCTCTTGTCCTTGTACTTGACCACCAACAGGTGGTCGCTACATTGGGCTCTGCTCTCACCCCTTCTGAGCAGCTGCCCAATTAGCGCCTTTGGGAGGCCTTTCTGATTTTTGCGGACAGTACCGCAAGCTGCGGTATGTCGCGCAGAGAGGGACTTGAAGAGCGGGTTACTTGTATAAAAGTTATCCACGTACAGGTGATAACCTTTATCCAGCAGTGGGTGCACCAAGTTCCACACAATTTTCCCACTCACTCCCAGAACAGGGGGGCATTCAGGGGGTTCAATCCAGGAGTCCTTCCCTTCATAAACTCTAAACTTGTGAGTGTACCCTGAGGTACTCCCCCAAAGTTTATACAGCTTGATCCCGTACCTGGACCTTTTACTGGGCAGGTACTGCCGGAATTCAAGCCGCCCCTTAAAAGAAATTAAGGACTCATCCACGCAGATGTCCCTTTGGGGCACGTGCACTTCACCAAACTTGTTGAAGTGCTCGATGACCGGCCGAACTTTGAAAAGACGATCAAAGTTTGGGTCATCGCATGCAGGACACATTGCATTATCTTGGTAATGCAAGAACTTGCGGATGGCCTCAAAACGTGTCTGGGTCATGACCATTCGGAACACTGGAGTGTTATACAAAACGTCAACACTCCAGTATTGCCGAACCTCTGTTTTTTTTCAGGATCCCCATATGAAGGACCAGGCCCCAAAACTTCATCATTTCTTCTGCGTCTACAGGAGACCAGTTAGAAAATGATGAAGAGGGGTTTTGTTCCAAAAATTGATGAGCATACAAATTAGTTTGGCCCACCATGAGGTTTATAAAATCCTCAGAGAAAAAGACTTTGAAAAAGTCTATTTCTGTGAGGCCGGTGGTGTCAAACTTGATTCCTGATTCCGCCACGAAATCAGGAATCAGTGGCTTAACATTTTCGGGGGGCGAGGTCCATATGGGGTCAGTAGTGGGGGGCGCTGGAACATCTTCTCTCCTGCGACGACTGCGGGGCGGTCCAGCAGCACCTGAGGAGGAAGAGGAGGAAGAAGAGGAGGAAGAGGAGGATGATGAGGCGTCGGAAAAGTAAAGAAATGTGGGATCCTCGCCCTCGCTGTCAGTCTCAGTGTCGGAGGCAACAATAGCGTATGCCTCCTCCCCTGAATAGCAAGTTTGGGATGAGCCGGACATTTTTTTTTTCTCGTGTATGTGGTGCGTGTGTGTCAGTACTTTATTTAGAGTGTGTGTGTGTCAGTGTGCTTGGTGTGAATTTTTTTTTTCTGAAAAAAAAAAGAGAAAAAAAGGAACTACCGTAGGTGGTGCAAACAGCGAGCACGAGTGCGGATCGGTGAACTATGTCACCTATCAACTCTCGGCAGCTGATGGGTGTGTGCGCGGATGTGGTGCAAAGGTGGGGGGGGGGGAATTGACAGGGGCAAGAAAAAGTCCTGAAAAGCAGCGAGCACGGACGTTGATCAGTGACATAGACACTGCTCAGCGCTCGGCCGCTGCAGGACGCACGTAAAAAAAAAAACTGGGGGGGAGGAGGATTGGGGGTAAAAGGAGGTGGGGAGAGGAGGGGGGGGAGGGGTGAATGAGGGGAGAACAGAGATGGACTTACCAAAGTCTTCTCTGTTCTTCTTTCAGCAGGATCAGCTGCAGGTTCTGGAAGAGGCTCTGGAGCAGGATCCGCAGCAGCTGGATAAGGAGCTGGAGACCCAGGACCCTGGAGACAGCAGCAGGACGCCGAAGCTGGAGACCCAGCAACCTGGAGACAGCAGCAGGATGCCGGAGCAGGAGATCCAGGACCCTGGAGACCGCAGCAGGATGCCGGAGCAGCAGCAGCGACTGGTGCAGGTAGGAGAAAGGTCTTGTAGTGTAACAGAAGATTCTGTGGCACTACAAGGCCCAGCACAGCGCAGATCAGACGTGACCGCTCTGTAGAAATCCTCACCAAGTGTGAGGATCTGCAGGGCGGTCACAGGGGGGTGACAGGGTGGTGACAGGCAGGTCACCGGCTGGTCACCACCCGGTCACCTCCCGGTCAGGTACTCTGATTGGTGCGATCGATGATGACATCGATCGCACCAATCAGAGATGGCAGGGGCCTGGGCAGCATCACAGGGGGTCACAAAGAGGTGACAGGCAGGTCACAGGTCACAAGCCGGTCATCGCCCTGTGACCGCCCTGTCACCTGTGTTCAGGTACTCTGATTGGAGCGATCGATGTCATCATCGATCGCTCCAATCAGACCTGGCTGGGGCTTATTTGACATCACAGGGGGTCATGGGGAGGTGACAGGCAGGGTTACTAGGCAACAGCCTAGGATCAGTGCTCTTAGGCGCACCGACCCTAGGCTGCACATCACTGTTTCCGGCAATCTGATTGCCGGAAACAGTGAGAAATGCTGTGATTGGCTGTTCAGAATTGAACAGCCAATCACAGCGATTGTGGGTGTGAAGGGGCGGCGACACCCCCAAGATGCTGGCGCCATCTACCCTAAGGTAAGATGGCACCGGAATTTTAATGCTATCACCGCGACTTCGGTCGCGGTGCCGCATTAAAGATAGGGCGTATTAATACGTATCTGGTCCATAAGGCCCAGGGCACAGATACGTACTAATACGCCCTATGTCGTAAAGGGGTTAAAGTCTGGTGCGACCAGGACCGGTTGTTTACACAGTGCTGACTTCAACAGTTGGAATGTGGTCTCTGTTTTCTCCGTCCACTTCCCCATGGTTGACCTGGTGCCTTTTAGGAGATCCGTCAGTGGTGCAGCCATCATGGCAAAATTTGGGTTAAACTGCCGGTAATATCCCACCATTCCCAGGAATGCTCTCACTTGCTTCTTGGAGAGCAGTTGCGGGCAGGTCTGGATTGCCTCCACTTTATTAACTTGCGGCTTTATTTCGCCTCTCCCGACGACATAGCCCAAGTACTTGGCCTCCTCTTTTCCAAAGGTGCATTTTTTCAGATTTATTGCAAATCGCGCCTTCCTTAGAGCATCCAGAATGGGCTGTAGTTTAGTTCTAAAGTCTGGGCTAAAAACTACAATGTCGTCAAGGTAGGCTGCGGCATACTTCTTATGTGGGGCTATGATGCGATCCATAGCCCTCTGGAAGGTGGCTGAGGCCCCCTGTAACCCAAATGGCATCCAAGTGTATTGAAAGCACCCATTTGGGTGTAGAGAAAACCGTCTTCTCCTTGGCCACCTGGGACATGGGGATCTGCCGATAGCCCTTCGTCAGGTCGAGAGTGGTGATGTATCTCGCCGGTCCAAGCCTTTCGATGAGTTCGTCAACGCGGGGCATCGGGTACGCATCACACTTGGACACCTCATTCAGCCTGCGGTAGTCATTACAAAACCTCCACTCTCCGTTGGGTTTTGGTACGAGGACGATTGGGCTCGACCACCCACTCTTTGACTCCTCTATCACATCGAGGTCTAACCTCCTTTTCACCTCGGCTGAGATCATTTCCCGGCGTGCTTCCGGAACCTGATACGGCTTCAGATTCACTCTTACATGTGGTTCTGTTAACTCGTCATGCTCTACCACCTGAGTATGCTCCGGCAACTCTGAGAACAGCTCCCGATTCCACTGTAGTAGTTCTCGACACTCTTGCTTCTGGGCTGGCAATAGAGTCTCTGAAATAGTGACCTCTTCCCCCTTGCCTTCGGGAGCGGCTCCCAGGCAAGGAGTTTCCACAGGCTCCCGGTTCCGCCACAGCTTGAGCAAGTTCACATGGTATACTTGGTGCGGCTTTCTTCAGCCATGCTGGTGGACTCGGAGTTCACTTAACTGAGTTTCTCCACCATCTCATATGGGCCCTGCCACTTGGCCAGGAACTTACTTTCGACAGTGGAAATGAGAACCAGAACACTATCCCTGATCAAGGTCACCAGACTCCTGGAGTCCAACAGCCCATCACTCCATTAACAGACATGGCACACCCCTGCGGCCCCTCGCCGTGTCGACAGTCCACACTGCATGTTGGGTAAGCATAGTATGAACATCATCTGCCTAGGCTCAGCAGATGTATGACACTGGGCGGCTACGTGTCCCGGACTGCGACATCGCCAACAAATCACATCCTTCACAACAGACCTTGCAGTCTCTTCAGTGGAAATGGAATGCCATCAGTTGTAGCTCTGAATCCCTTCCATGGTGAACCTATCCCCTTTTGGGCACTCCAGTAAGGGTAGGTGGCTATGTCGGGTTTCCCCAGGGATTTTTCGACCACTTGGTATCTTTCTACCAGACCTACGAGATTGTCTGCGTCCGAGGGTCACCTTGGGCAAACCAGGTCTGCATCGGCCTGGTTAGGGAATGGATGAACCTGTCCATCACCACATGCTCAACCATCTGGGCAGGAGAGGAAGACACTGGCTGCAGCCATTTTTGTAGAAGATGTAACAAGTCGAACATCTATGAGCGTGGAGATCTGTCGCCAGCATACGCCCAGTGGTGGACCCTTTGTGCTCTGACAGACATAGTCACTCCTGAGCGTGCCAATATTTTGGTTTTTAATTTGGCGTATTCCTTTGCGTCCTGTAAAGTCAGATCGTAATAAGCCTTCTGCGGCTAGAATTGGGGGCTTTGTGGGCAGTACACAATGTTAGTACTAGTATAGTTGGCTATCATACAGTGTGAGGAGTATTATACTGTGTACACAGGAGATGTGGGCCATTATAGTGTATACTAGATGGTGGCCCGATTCTAATGCATCGGGTATTCTAGAATAGGTATGCGGCCGACCAGGCGCAATCAGCAGAGCTGTGTTTAAATTTGGGGCCAAAATCGCTGATTGGTCGCGTTCGGCAACCGCGACCAATCAGCAAAGCGGTGTTTAAATTTGGCGGCAATATCGATGATTAGTCGCGACCAATCAGCAGAGCGGTGTTTAAATTTGGCGCCAATACTGCTGATTGGTCGCCGGCCGCGACCAAACAGCAGAATGTTGTTTAAATTTGACCAATCAGCAGAGCGATGCAGAGCGGGGTTTAAATTTGGCGCCAAAATCGCTGATTGGTCGCCGGCTGCGACCAATCAGCAGAGCAGTGTATAAATTTGGCACAAAAAGCGCAGATTGGTCGCGGACGGTGGTTGCTGACATCCAATTGGTCGCGGACGCTATTTAAAATTGCCGCACAAATCGGTGATTGGTCGCTGTCTTGGCCCGCGACCAATGACTGATCTTGGCGCCAAAGTTAAACACTATTGTGCTGATTCGTCGCGGACGCTGACTGCGACCAATCACCGATTTGGGCGCCAAAATTTAAATATCGGCCGCGACCAATCACCGATCTTGGCTCCACATTTAAACACCGCTGTGGTGATTGGTCGCGGCCGATATTTAAATTTGGCGCCCAAATCGGTGATTGGTCGCGGCCAGCGTCGGCGACCAATCAGCACAGCGGTGTTTAAGTTTTGCGCTAAGATCAGTGATTGGTCGGGTCCGAAGACCGCGACCAATCATCGAATCGTCTTGGTGAGGACCGGGGAGCGGCGCTGCCTGTGCGGCTACTTACGCTGCGAGAACCCGGGACATCGCGGGCGCTCGCAGCAGAAGTATCCCGACCCGCAGCGCCGCTCCCCGGTCCTCCCTTCCACATGGAGGTCAGCGGCGCCGGCGGTCCTTCCGCTGATACCGGCCGGGAGATGAGCGCCTCGCGCCGCTCATCTCCCGGCTGCATCTCCGTCCCGCAGATGGGTCCGGCGGTCGGGTTCCTTCTGCTGTTGCCGGCCGGGAGATGAGCGCCTCGCGGTGCTCATCTCCCGGCTGCATCGCCGCTCAGCTCCGTCCCGCAGATGAGCCACTAACGGCCGCCATCTTTTTTTAGAAATCCCCCGGCGCTGATTGGCTGCTGCCGGACCAATGAGCGACGCGGGATTTCCTGGACAGACAGACAGACAGACAGACAGACGGGATAAGACGATTATATATATAGATATGGGAGCTATGCAGACATCCTGGTGTAGAGAGCATTATACTGAGTATTGGGGGCTTTGAGGATATTATACTGTATTAGAACTACAGTAGAGTTGTAGGAAACTATTAAAAGGTAGTTGCAAAAACAAAGAAAATATCCATCTATCCATCTATCTATTATCATCTATCTGTCTGTACTTCATGTCTGAGTGTCTATTTATCTCTCTACTAGAGATGCGTCAAACTGCTAAAATTCAATGAGACAAATTCACTTGAATTCGGCCAGAAAATGTGATTTGCGGCAAATGTATTCAACGCAAATTGAATTACTGGTAAACTTGTGATGGGTAGATGTTACATAAGATGTTGTTAAGCATCCAGCAACTAGGGTGGTTAACAGGGTGCAGCTAAGGTGAGTGGTCAGGCCTGCCCCAGTGAGACTGGGTAGTGTCAGTTCTGAGCTGGTGAGCCAGCTTAAGGCTGTGTGCCCACGATGCGTTTTTTAAGCGTTTCCGCAGCGGCAAAAACGCTGCAAAAATGCATGGTAGAAAGCCTGCCATGTTCCCCAATGGTAATCCGCATGTGCTTTGCACATGCTGCGGAAATTTCCGCTGCGGGTTATCATTGTGGGAAAAAACGCAGCACTACCAAATATTTTGCGGAAGCACAGCGTTTTTGCCGCCACTGACTTTCATTGGAACGCATGGAATCCGCATCACTACATCTGTAGATGCGGAGTCCAAACGTTTCAGTGTGCGGATGGTACCAGGGTCTGGAGGACAGGAGACTCTCCTCCAGACCCAGGTACCATAGAACCTGTAAAAGAAAGAATAAAATATATATTATACTTACCTTCTGATGGCCCCCGCTGCGATCGTCTTCACTTGCCGGCAGATCGCGGTGGACTGAAGGACCTGCGCTGACATCATAGTCATGTGACGGCAGGTCCTTCGGTGTAGTGTACCGCGAGCTGGGCATCGTGGGCACATATCCTTAAGGATGCAGACCTCTTCATCAGGCTGATGAGGATACTGGGACTCTCCCACTGTGACTGCCATTTAGTTGCTAGTGGTATCTATAGTAGAAAGTAGTGGAGAAAGGAGTTAACTGTTGTTTAGCAAAAGCAAGGATTGAACACCACATCTGAGGACTGAACTCATCCTTCCATTCTAATCGCCCCATCGTACCTCACAGCACTAGAAGGTAAAGCCTGTGACACTGTGGACCGTGGACTGCTGGTGGGAGCATTGCTGTTGTGGGAGTATAGAAGTGTGCTACTAAAGAGACTTGATCTGTGCTGTACTGTACTAGTAAGAAAGACTGTTTATTAATGTGCTTTTAAGAAGAAACTATTTGTTACTGGAGCCTGTTGCTCAAGGGACTTAAATTGCACTGGCCGTGCGGCTTCATTAAATGCGACTGTTCATGAGGACTCGTGTCAAATGTGTCTGGTCAGCAAGTGAATCCAGCTATATGTCTGTGCCTGAGGGTCAATGCCCCTGTATGACTGAGAGAAACTGCAGTATATGGTCACCCTGAGTAACGGTTCGCCCAGGATTCCAAAGAATTCATGAACCTGTAACCACGTAACATTGGTGGCCCGTACGGGGATTCCTGAGCGGGAATTAGCGTATAGGAGGGAGAAGAGGCAAAGTGTCTGGAAAAACATAGCAGCAAAGCACCTCAGTTCAACCCTGGTATACCAGTGAAAAGGGAAGACAGCCAGTGATGACTGGGAAGAAATAAGGAGATAAAATACAGAGAAACAGGCACCTGCAAAATGCAAGACTTGACACATGTTGTACAGTTAAAATGGTGTCTGTTTTTGTTAAAAGCACAGTGGGGAAGAAGAAGGACATACCATCTTGTAGGAGTATATGATAAAAGAGCGCCAAACAGGGCCAAACCTCCTGCAGTGGAACAAGCTGGGGAAGGCTGGCCTCAGAGAAAAGACACCCCAACCACCAGCATGTTGGACCAATGGCCAGTGAGGTACTGTCCCAGAGGAGGAGGAGTAAGAGTGAGCTGGAGCTCTTCTGGCCAGAAGAACTCCATTCTGGTCAGGAGTGAAAAGGAGAGGAGAGTGCGAGTCATAGTGCCTGCCAGTATGTCGGAGCTAGGAAGGTGTGCTATGTCCCAGCAGTCTGCAGCAAGAAGAGAAGCAGGGGAGGACGCAGCCCTTCATCACCTCACCCACAACCGCGAGGTACCGGGCAATACCCAGCCAGGCCAGGGCACGGCCGCACCACCTCATCAGAATCCGGAGGCAGCCCGAAGGCAGGAGTTGGGACCCCGAGGTCTGCCGTCGGACCCTGTGCCCATCCCACCACCAACTGTGGACCGTGAGCCGATGTCCGGAGCCCCGGCTGTCATCCCGCCGCAGGCCACCGCGTAATCTTGCCCAGCACCGGACCCACCTGAAGGACCGCTGCTCGTTCCAGAACCATTCCGACCAGTACCGGACTCACCGGAGGACCTGCTGCCCACAGGTACCCTGACCGTGACCCGGCCCACCGCACTGGAAGCCACCACTGGGGCCGTGACGTCCGCCCCGACCTCCGCTCTCGAGAGAGGGACGGGACTTCTGATCGGGACCAGCGTGCACCGCAGGACCGGAAGGAAGATGGCGGCGCTCTGTGTTCCTGCCGGTGAGTCACTAGCCCCCGCTCTCCAACTGATACCAGTAGTGATGATCCGCTCGGAGACCGCCACTCACCCAGCGCAAGGGTGAGGGAACCCCCGGCCTCATTCCATACCCATATGATGGTCACCACCAAGCAGGGACCGGTCGTAAAGCCGCTAGCGGAGGAAGAGGAGTTGGATTACTCTCTGTTAGCATTACCTGGAGAGCAGTGGATGACCAAACTGCCACCTCCACGGGGTCCATTCTCACCCCCTAGGGCCTACTGTGTGAATCCCAAGTATGGTGGAGTGAGGGGATGGATCCGGGAAATACATGATATAGCCTGGATAGCCAGAGGAGGTGAAAGGATGGGGGCCTGGAGGAAACAGGAGTCATATACGTTCCCCTTGCCTATCAACACCAGGAAACCAGTACCTACCCTACCACCTACTCCACCGGGGGCACCTATCCCACCACCTGCCGATGTTGTTGCTCAGCCTGGCCAGGCTGAAAGGTCTGTTCCTGTGCCCATCATCTCCAAAGAAGAACAGGAAGAATACAACTTCCAACAACGGCTGGCTGCATGGAAAGAAAAGATCATCCAGGAGAAGAGACGGATGGAGGAGTGTGCCCAGGAGTGGAGAGAGTACCCGGGAAGGGACTGCCTGGAGGATCGGATGATCAGAGGTACGGTCATAAATTTTTATCAGCTAAAGGGATTTGGCTTCGCCTGGACATATTTGTCAACAGGAGGTCGGTGGAGAGGGATTATGCCCTAGGACGGACCCGGAGTCTCTGGCCAGGAGACAAGGTCAGATTCTTAAAGATGTGGGGACCTCGGGGCTGGTACGCCATTTCAGTCTCCCGCATAGTTGAAATGGAGTAGTACCACCCCGAGGATTGGGCAGATGCAGAAGAACCAAGAGCTTCGTGTCAAATGAGAGGATTCTTCCCCATCTCTACTGGGCCCCGCTTCAGGATTCGTCCCAACTGGGAGAGCAAACCTGTCCCACAGGCCACAACCAAGGAGGGGGCCACTTCTGCTGGGGTGGCAAGAGAGGAACCCCTCCCAGCATCAGTTCAACTCCCCACTATCAATGCCGCGCAGTGTCCATTTACTGTGGACTGGTGCCAACCAAAGAATAAAAAGGACTAGGACAGTGTTGCTCTCTCTCAAAAAGAAAAAAAATCACCGAGTTGTGTTGGTTGCACGCCGTGTTCCAGTGATAGTTCCTCATCTCTGCCTAGGTAATGTGATGTGTTCTTTCCTTGAAGGCTGGTAAAGCCACCAGAGACTGTGACCACAGTAGAAGGACCGTTACTGCTTTCCTGTTAAGGCCGGATAGGCCTATGGTATATTAAAAACTACGGTAGTAGCTGAAGAAGTTGATATTTATTTTTGGTTTTGCCTTATTTTTTTTATTTGCACCTGTTGTGTCCTTTTCTGCTGGATATGCGGGCACCTCAAGTGAGTTGGGGAGTCTTCACTCTCAACTTATGGACTGTGCCGTATCCTGTCCAGGAACTGTTTTCCAAATTTCACTTTATGGACTGTGCCTTAGATGTTTACAAGAAACGGACATTGTTTCTGCCCCCGTTTTAAAGGACTGTCTCCCTTGCCTGTTCCAGGGTCCTTACCTAGAAGGACCAAGGACCCCGTGCCTTAAGAAACAAAGGACTGTGTTCTTGAAGTGGCACACTCTCTCAAGAAAATGGGTTGTGTTGAATATATGTGTTCTATTTCATGCCAAATATTTTACAAAGACTATGCTATATTTAACATTTTTGCACTTGAATTTGAAAAATGTTTAGTGGTAGTTAGGGAGAGCCGGTTGAAGACGAGCAAAAAGCTCCAGCTGAAGAATAGTTGTTGGTTAAAATTGTGGTTAAATCTGTGTATTTCTTGCAGGAGACCGATTGACAAGAGATGTAGATAGGGTAAGTGTGCTGTATGTGTAAATTGCTTAAAGGGGTCCATAGTGCCTAACTACCAACTCACCTTTAAGTAAAGAGGCAGTATTGGGGGAACACTATCTGAGGATAGTTAGGGGAGAACTACCACAACTCCAAGAGGCTGGTTAAGGTAACCAGGTAGAAGGCAAACGTCGAGGACGACATTCAAAAAAGGAGGGAAGAGTGTGACAGGTAGATATTACATAAGGTGTTGATAAGCGTACCTGTCAGCAGAATTGTGCTTAGTAAACTACATACACTGTCAGGTGGGTGCCAATGATACCTTTGATTATGAAATCCGTCCAGTGGTTCTTTTATAATCTTTAGTTTCAGTTCTGCCATAATGATATGCATGTGCTCTGGTGCTCTGCTTCTGTATTCATGTATTCCTATCTCTGGCCTCTGACAAGTCTCTGTGATTTCAATGACCTGCCTACTATTTTAAATACTGGCTGTGTAATTTCTCTGCCCATGTGAAATCTACATATCCCAAAATGTCCGCCCAACACCCACGCATGCGCTGTAGCAACTTTCGGTTGCCAAGAGATACTACTGCGCACGCACAAGCACCATTTTGCTTTTGGAAAAAGAGCGTGGGTGCAGAAATATGGTGCCGCATGTGCGCAGTAGCATCTCTCGGCAACCGAAAGATGCTACTGCGCGGGCATCGGGCGGCCATTTTGGGATATGTAAATTTCACATGGGCAGGGAAATTACACAGTCAGTATTTAAAATAGTAGGCAGGTCACTGAAAGCACAGTGACCTGTCAGAGGCCAGAGATAGGAATACATGAATACATAATGAGAGCACCAGAGCACATGCATATCATTATGGCAGAACTGAAAATAAAGATTATAAAAGAACCGCTGGATGGATTTCATCATGAAAGGTATCATTTTACTCAGTGTAACGGTGTCCACCTGTCAGTCTATGTAATTTACTAAGCACAATCCTGCTGGCAGGTGCGCTTTAAGCATCCAGCAACTAGGGGGGTTAACAGGGTGCAGCTAAGGGGAGTGGTCAGGCCTGCCCCAGTGAGACTGGGTAGTGTCAGTTCTGAGCTGGAGAGCCAGCTTAAAGAAGTTGTCCACTACTTTCACATTGATGCCCTATCCAAAAGATAGGTCATCAATGTATGATCGGCCGTGATGCCATACCCGGCACCCCTGCTGATCAGCTGTCATCGGTGCCGCCGCCGGCCAGAAGTGCTTACCTGCGGTGCTTGGCCGTCCATCTGTAGTGGCCGCCGCGGGATACTGCACATCCACCTCCCATTGAATTGAATAGAAGGCAGATGTGCAGTAACAAGCACTGGCCACTGTAACTTGATGGCCAGGTAAGCACTTCCTGCCGGCGGCTGCCGCCACCAATAACAGCCGATCGGCAGGGGTGTGGGGTGCAGGACCCCAGACGATCATACATTGATGCCCTATTCTACAGATAAGGCATCAATATGAAAGTAGTGGACAAACCCTTTAAAAGATACAGACCTCTTCACCAGGCTGATGAGGGTTCTGGGACTCTCCCACTGTGACTGCCTTTTAATTGCTAGTGGTATCTACAAGAGAAAGTAGTGGAGAAAGGAGTTAACTGTTGTTTAGCAGAAGCAAGGATTGAACACCACATCTGAGGACTGGACTCATCCTTGCGTTCTAACCATCCCTCGTACCTCACTGCACTAGAGGCTAAAGCCTATGACACAGTGGACCGGGGACTGCTGGTGGGATCATTACTGTTATGGGGCATAGAAGTGTGCTGCTAAAGAGACTTGATCTGTGATGTACTGTGCTAGTAAGAAAGACTGTTTGTTAATGTGCCTTTATGATGAAACTGTTTGTTACTGGAGCCTGTTGCTCAAGAGACTTAAATTGCACTGGCCATGTGTGGCACCCCAGGGGTCCGGTTGCCACAGTGGCATTGCCTCCCTCACAAGAGGTGATGCCATGCCTGGAAGTAAGTAGGGGTCCCCTAATCAGGTTTTGCTAAGCACGCAACACGTTCCTGGCTCCAGACCAGCAAGGGGAGCTCCTCCCCTTGGCAACTGGGATCTGGAGGCGGGGTTAGTGAGACTTAGTGTGAGGAGTTGAAGTCAGGACATCGAAGAGAGAGGAGCTGGGGACTGGAGCTGCGCGGCAGCTCACCCCAGAAGGACCGTCACAGAAGAACCGGACACCAGAGTCCGAGGCTGTGGGGCACTGAAGGCCCAGCAGCAGAAACCGGAGGGCAGGAGATTGCAGGTCTCCTGGCCCCATCAGACGCCCGGAGGCTCAGCAGCACTACAGGGCCCAGCACCGCCACATGGGAGCGATGCACCATCAAGGCCCGAGCTGCCTGCCATACGGGTGAGCACAGAACCGTTGCACTCAGGGACGAGGGCCACCGCACAGCTACAAGCAGCAGGGCCATAGAGTTTAGTGGAAAGGGAAGGCCTCCAACTTCACCTGGCAAGGAGGATTCTTTACTTGCTTCCAGGCTGCCCGGACTTCCACTTCTAGCCAGTACCCTAGTCCAGGCTTGTCTACTCACCACTAGTAAAGATAAGAGGAACCGTCATTAAGTTGTGGACTGATTATTGCTGTGCCATCAACCCCTGCACTACAATGCCCAGCACCACCTATAACATCCACACTGCCCTGGAGCTAAGCTCTACCCGTGGAGAGCCACACAATCCCTGCTGCACTAACATCAGCTCCAGAGGACCTGCTCCGCAGCGGCGGCTCCCTGTAGCCGCATACCACAGGTGGCGTCACAAACTTTATACAAACACTATAAATCCCCTATAAATAAACCCCTTTTATTGACCACCCTGGGTCACGGACCGGGTCTCCGCCACTGTGACATCCCCCAGCATCTACCGGCCCGGCGCCAGGTACCCCAAGGCCCAGTGGGCGCGTCACATGTGGCTTCATTAAATGCAACTGTTCAACTGTTCATGAGGACTCGTGTACTGGCCTGTACCCCCAGCTCACTATCAATGTGCCAAAGGAATGTTGCAGGAGATGAAGGAGGCTGGGGTGATCAGAGATAGTTGTAGCCCCTGGGCAGCTCCATTAGTTCTCGTTAGAAAGAAGGATGGTACCATGAGGATGTGTGCTGATTACAGGCAAATTAACCACATTACACATAATGATGCCTACCCATTACCCAGAATTGAGGAGTCATTAGCTGCACTAAGATCTGCTAATTATTTCTCCACTTTGGATCTCACCAGTGGGTACTCGCAGGTTCCTGTGGCAGAGGCGGACAAAGAAAAGACTGCGTTTACCACGCCAATGGGCCTCAGCGAGTTCAACTGCATGCCATTCGGGCTCTGCAACGCCCCAGGAACCTTCCAGCGGTTAATGGAGTTCTGCCTAGGACACAAGAACTTCGAAACTGTCCTGCTCTACCTGGACGACGTAATTGTCTACTCAAAGACATATGAAGACCACCTGGAGCACCTGGCCGAGGTGTTCGAAGCCCTATCTGGTTTTGGGCTGAAGGTAAAGCCGTCCAAATGCCACCTGTTGAAGCCCAAGGTGCAGTACCTAGGTCATGTGGTAAGCGCCGAAGGTGTAGCGCCAGACCCTGAAAAAGTCACCGTAATCAAGGACTGGCCAAGACCCTCCACTATCAAGGAAGTGCGGCAGTTTCTCGGGCTGGTAGGCTACTACAGAAGATTTATCAAGGGTTTCACCAAGATAGCAGCACCCATGCAGGACCTCCTGGTAGGCCAGTCCAAGAAGGCCAAGAACCCGAAACC
The DNA here is from genome assembly GCF_046119375.1 of Phyllobates terribilis. NCBI lineage: Eukaryota > Metazoa > Chordata > Amphibia > Anura > Dendrobatidae > Phyllobates > Phyllobates terribilis. The sequence continues at coordinate 912,423 of NW_027362920.1, read as the reverse complement.
TCCGTTCAAATGGGATAAACCAGAAGACGAATCTTTCACCAGACTGAAGATGGCTCTGACCGGAGATGAAGTCCTGCCCTACCCCGACTATGGCCAACCCTTTATATTTCATACCGATGCCAGCAACGTGGGATTGGGAGCGGTGCTGTCCCAGGTACAGCAAGGCAGAGAGCAAGTGATTGCATACGCCAGCAGGAAGCTCTGGCCCACGGAAAGGAACCCCGACAACTACAGTTCCTTCAAGTTGGAGTTTCTCGCCATAGTCTGGGCTGTAACAGAGCGCTTCAAACACTATCTCGCCTCCTCCAGATTTACAGTCTTCACAGATAACAACCCGCTGACGCACCTGGAGACTGCGAAGCTTGGTGCCCTAGAACAACGATGGATGGCCCGACTGTCTAACTACGAGTTTACCATCAAGTATCGGGCGGGGCAAAAAAATGCAAATGCTGATGCGATGTCCAGGATGCCCAACTTGCCAGATGGGGGAGAAGACCCAGAAGAGCTGGAGGAGATAGAGATACCCGCTTTCTATCGTCATGGGGTGACCCAGTGCTCCCACTGTGTGAGGGACAAGCGCCCCGCCAACAGAGAGGCCATGTTCAACCCATTGCCCCACCATGGATGGACAGAGACGCAGGATAGCGACCCGCTGTCCGCCTAGTCAAGGAGTTGCTGATGCAAGCTGACTCGCACCCTGATCCAGATGCTCCACAGGAGACCCAACAGTTGTGGAAGGAGAAGGGCAAACTGTTCATCTACGAAGGAAAGCTGTGTCGAAGAAGCATCAACTCCCGGACACATGAACTGGTCTGGCAGGTGGTAGTCCCGAGGCGGATGCGTTAATGGTCGTAGAAGCGTACCACGATGGAGCAGGACACTTCGGGTGGAAGAAGTTGGAAGTCCTGCTACGTGAGAAATTCTACTGGGCTGGCATGAGGAAAGGAATTAAGAGATGGTGTCGAGAATGTGGTCCATGCAACCTGAGACGAAAAGACCGTGACAGCAAGAGGGCTCCCCTGCAGCCCATAATCAGCAAACAGCCACTTGAACTGGTAGCCTTGGACCACGTGAAGCTAGCCCCAAGCCGGTCAGGCTATGTCTACGCTTTCACCATAGTAGACCACTACTCCCGGTTCTTGGTAGTAGTGCCAGTGAAAGACCAGACGGCTCAGACGGAAGCCAAAGCGTTCCAACTGCACTTTTGTCACCCGCACGGTTACCCTGAACGGGTACTTACCGACCAAGGTCCAGCCTTTGAAGCAGAAGTGTTCCAGGAATTCTGTAACTTGTACGGCTGCAAGAAAATCAGAACGACGCCGTATCATCCCCAGACTAACGGGTTGTGTAAAAAGATGAACCAGGTGGTGATAGACCTGTTGAAGATGTTGCCCCTTGAAGAACGTAGCCTGTGGCCAGAGAAGTTGCCAGATTTGGTGGACCTATATAATCACATCCCGGTGAACTCCACCAACTGTACATCCGCTTACCTGATGAGAGCAAGACCTGGTAAGCTACCCATCGACTTAGACATGGGAGTCTTAACACCAGAGACGACATCACCAGATGTGGATTGGGATACCGAGTGGCAGCAGCAATACCGCAAGGTGCAAGAGTGTGTTGAGAGAAGTTTGTTCCAGGTGAGACAGAAGCAAGAGAAAACTTATAATTAGCACGCACCTGCCGTTCCCTTGTCACCTGGAGAACAGGTACTTAAGAGAAAGAGATGACTCCACAAATTAGATGACCAGTGGGAGGTAGAGCCATACACAGTCCTACCCTCCAATTACGATAACATCAAAGTGTGCCTCATCAGTAAGGATGGAGGGGAAACTTCAGCGGCAGTCTCAAGAGATCACTTGAAGATATGTCCTGAACAGTTGAAACACACAGAAGAAGATCAAGACAACACTCAGCCCACAGAAGGAGTGGAGGAAGCGGTCCAAACAGTACTCGGAGAACTTCCCCGGTCTTGGATGCAGGTGAACAGTGCAATTATAGTACCGGTCCTTACCTTTCTCCAAGCGGCCTCACCGGAAGTTGCAGAAGTTCCAGAACAGCTGGAAGACCAGTCGGTCCCAGAGACAGAAGTTTCATCATCAGCAGACCAGGAGAATCTACCCTCTGCTAGCAGTGAACCTGTCGTACCCAGGGTGAGCCAAAGAATTCGTAGGAGATTACCCAGCTTACCTGTGTTACCTCAAACTACCCGTAGGGTAGTTCACACAGAACCCACCACACCAGGGGTAGACACTAGGGACCAGGGTAGAGTAGTGACAACTAACGTACTACGTAGATCGACCAGAAGTTCAAAAGGTCAGCTCCATGCCCGCTGCAGAAACTAAAGTGTAAGAGAATAAAAGTGTATGTTGTATATAGTTGTACCCGTTAAATAAAATGGAAAAGTATATTTGTTAAATTTATGGACAATTGGACCACAGGACTAGGTGTGGTCAGGACAATGTTGGATATAGTTACTAACAGGCCTAGAAAATAAACCGCAGGCGTGGCTGAAGACCAGGCCCAACGAAAGAGTGCCCCGAAGCCATGCCCATGGACGACACACAAAGTGGGTTGATGCAGTTCCCACCAGCCAAATTACAGTTACCAGGATTGTGGCGTAAAGACTAAGCGCCGTAGTGACTGCTTTCAAATTTTGTTGGGTTTTTGTAATCTTTGACTGTTGTAACCTGTTTGAATTGTTAATTGTTAATTTTAAAGGTATCCTCAGTCCAGGAGTAGTGAAGTTAACTAGGGGGGAATGTGGCACCCCATGGGTCCGGTTGCCACAGTGGCATTGCCTCCCTCACAAGAGGTTATGCCATGCCTGGAAGTAAGCAGGGGTCCCCTAATCAGGTTTTGCTAAGCATGCAACACTTTCCTGGCTCAAGACCAGCAAGGGGAGTTCCTCCACTTGGCAACTGGGATCTGGAGGCGGGGTTAGTGAGACTTAGTGTGAAGAGTTGAAGTCAGGACGTCGAAGAGAGAGGAGCTGGGGACTGGAGCTGCACGGCAGCTCACCCCAGAAGGACCAGCACAGAAGAACCGGACACCGGAGTCCGAGGCTGTGGGGCACTGAAGGCCCAGCAGCAGAAACCGGAGGGCAGGAGATTGCAGGTCTCCTGGCCCCATCAGACGGCCAGAGGCTCAGCAGCACTGCAGGGCCCAGCACCGCCACGTGGGAGCGACGCACCAGCAAGGCCCGAGCTGCCTGCCATACGGGTGAGCACAGAACCGTTGCACTCAGGGACGAGGGCCACCGCACAGCTACAAGCAGCAGGGCCAAAGAGTTTATTGGAAAGGGAAGGCCTCCAACTTCACCTGGCAAGGAGGATTCTTTACTTGCTTCCAGGCTGCCCGGACTTCCACTTTTAGCCAGTACCCTAGTCCCGGCTTGTCTACTCACCAGCAGTAAAGATAAGAGGAAACCGTCATTAATGTTGGAATAATACATATTAATCTGTATGTGTATTGCAACAACTACTGTGTGCTGTTTCATATGTTGTGCATATTGTGAGGTTGTTAACAAAGTTGTGTTTTAAAAAAAAAAAAAAAACTCACACAGACAGGATGCCCCCTCCTTCTCTTCCTGTATTGTTGATATATGTTTTGTTTCTCCTCATGCTGCAGTAACACCAGACTCCATGCTGTGCCTATGCTGGATATGAATAAACCTACATTCTGTGTTCTAAACTCTGGATGTCACGCGGATTAATACTCTGCTAACAGGTTATGGGCCCAGATGTACCAGATGTACCAGAGTCCCCAGAGTTCCCAGAGTCACAGATCCCCAGAACACAGAGGAAAGAAAAGAAAGAAAGACAGCAAACTGAGAAGAAGCAAAGATGGCCACCAGCAGCAGCTCCATGAAATTTACAGTGCCAAGTCTCACTAACCAGAATTATCAATCCTGGAAATTCAAAGTGAAAATGCTGCTGATAAGAGAAGGTACGTGGAAATACACACAGGAGCCTATACCTGACCCAGTGCCACAGGAGTGGACAGAGATGGATCAGAAAGCACAAAGTACCATATCACTCAGTATAGATGATGACCAGATTGTGCATGTGTGTAAATGTAATACTGCAAAGGAAATGTGGGAGCAGTTGCAAAAGGTACATGAGAGGATAAATTTAAGCAATAAGCTCTATCTCATGAGAAAGCTGTACCAGTCTAAGCTACAGAAAGGCCATGATATGCAGGATTACATAAGAAGTGTTCTGGAAGTTGTAGAACGCCTGAGAGGCATTGGGGAAGATCTAAAGGACTTTCATGTGGCCGCATTACTGCTTAGTGACCTTCCAGAGAGCTATGATACGCTTGTAACCGCACTAGATGCGCGTCCAGATGATGAGCTTACACTGGAGTATGTCAGGAGGAAGCTCATAGATGAATGTAAGCGAAAGGCAGAAGGTATAAACAGTAGGATATGCAGCACAGAATCTGCTTTACAGACACAAAACCTAACTGATAACAGGAAGCACACAAAAGAAACACGTGAATGTTTTGTTTGCAAGAAATCAGGACATTTGAAAGCTGACTGCAGAGTCTGGAAAGCTAGAATGAATCAGCTGAAAAAGCAAAGCAGTCATCAAAGGGTTAAAAGTGCTGTATCTGGAGAAAATGATTCTGTGAATACTGAAAATGCATTTACTGTCAGTGCAAATACATCAAAGCATGCATGGTGTATAGACTCTGGAGCAACTAGTCACATGACTAATAACAGAGACTTCTTTTCTAAGCTTGACCAAAGTAAATCAGAGAAAGTGATTATGGCTAATGGTCAGTACATGACTTCAGAAGGCATAGGAGATGGTTATATTGATTGTCAAATCTCACCAACACAAAGCAGGAAGATCCCAGTAAAGGATGTGCTGTATGTGCCTAGTCTTGAAAGTAATCTACTATCTGTGAAGAAACTCACAAAACAAGGAAATGAAGTTACATTTAAGCATGATAACTGCATCATCTCAAAGGAAGGCCACTCACTAGCAGAGGGAAACATCACAGATGAACTTTATCAGCTGAAATGCAAAGAGTGTGTGTATACAGCGCAACAAGAAGAGCATAAAAACTGTATACATGTGTGGCATAGGCGTCTGGCACACAGAGACCCAGAAGCAATAAGAAAGTTAGTCCAAAAGCAACTAGCTGAGGATATTACAATTGATCTATGTAACCAGACAATGAAGTGTACTAGCTGCATCAAAGGGAAAATGTCTAGGAAAGCTTTTCCTAAGAGAATTAGTACAACAACAGCACAGCCACTAGATTTAATACACACAGATGTCTGTGGTCCAATGAGCACTCTGACTCCAGGGAAGAAGAGATATTTTCTCACATTTATTGATGATCATTCAAGATATACAGTTGTCCACCTGCTTCACAGCAAGAAGGAAGTTCCAGAGAAACTTGAAATATACCTAGCTGAAGTATATAATAAATTTGGAAGAATGCCAAAGATTCTACGTGCAGATAATGGGACTGAATATACAAGTAATGAGACACAGAGCATTTTAAAGAAAAATGGAATCCTATTTCAGACCACTGTACTGTACAACCCAGAGCAAAATGGTGTCGCGGAAGGAAGGAACCGAACACTATGTGAAAGTGGAAGAAGCATGTTATTTGATGCAAATCTGCCCACAGCATATTGGGGTGAAGCAATCATGACAGCTTGCTATCTTCAGAACAGACTACCAGGTAAAGCTACAGAGAAAACTCCATTTGAGCAATGGAATAGCAGAAAGCCAAAACTACATCACATAAGAATATTCGGAAGTAAAGCATTTGTACATGTTCCCAAAGAAAAGCGAACTAAGTGGGAATCTCACGCTAAGGAAGGTATCCTGGTAGGCTACAGCGAAACCCAGAAAGGTTATAGGATTCTACACCCAGAAACAAACAAGGTCACAATAAGTAGAGATGTAGTGATTGATGAAAACTTTGTATCACCTAAGTTTTGTGACATCACGCCAGTAGTCCAGCTGAAGTCACAATTACAAGACAGCAACAAAGAGGATGTAGAGGTCTGGCTGGATTCTTCAACTAATGAAGGAACAACAGAAAAATCAGGTGAATCTGAAATCAGGAGATCGTCAAGATCAAACAAAGGTATACCAGCTAAACGTCTATCCTACATTGTCAAGACACTACCTGAATCAGAGCCGCAGTCATGGGATGAAATGCAAGCACTACCTGTCCATGAAAGAACAAAGTGGATCGATGCCGCTAATGAGGAAATCAAATCGCTTCATCAACTCCAAACTTGGAAACTCACCAAGCTACCACAGGGCAAAAAGGCAATCAAGTGCAAGTGGGTCTTCAAAACCAAATATGACTCTGAAGGTAAAGTCCACAGATTCAAAGCAAGGTTGGTCGCAAAAGGATATTCTCAAAAGTATGGCGAAGATTACGATGCTACATTTGCTCCAGTCGCTAAACAGACCACGTTCAGAGCTTTGTTAGCTGTAGCTGCTGTACAAAAGATGTATGTCAGACATTTGGATATAAAAACTGCCTTTTTAAATGGTGACATTGAGGAGGACTTATACATGACTCAACCTGAAGGTTATGTAAAAGGAGGTGAAGAGAATCTTGTTTGCAAACTACAAAAATCTCTCTATGGTCTTAAGCAATCAGCAAGAGCATGGAACACCAAGATGAATAAAGTCTTGTTGGAAGAAGGATTTAAAAGAGGTCAAGCAGATCCGTGCTTATACACAAAATATACAGATGGAAAGTGGATGTATATTCTCTTATATGTGGACGACGTGATTGTTGTTCATCAAGACGATGCAGAAATTGGAAAAATGACTGAAATTCTGAATCAGCACTTTGAAACAAAAGACCTTGGAAGTGTGACATATTATCTAGGAATCCAAATCCAGAGAGAGGAAGATGGAAGTTTTCTTCTAAACCAAAGTGCAAAAATTAATTTGATTCTGAATCAGTTTAAAATGTCAGAGGCCAAAGGTATATCAACCCCAATGGAACCATCCTACCTGAAGCTGGAAGGAGAAGATGACCTGTTGCCTAACAATGAGAAATATCGTCAGGCAGTGGGGGCACTTCTATACATATCAACTATGACTGGACCGGATATCACAACAACAGTTGGAATCCTTTGCAGATATGTGGAAAAACCGCGCCAAAGAGACTGGAATGCTGTTAAGAGACTTCTCCGATATTTGAAAGAAACGCAAGATGTAAATTTAAAACTATCTGCAGCAGGAGATCTAGAACTTACCGGCTATGTAGATGCGGATTGGGCTGGTGATTCGCGTGATCGTAAATCCACAAGTGGATACTTGTTTAAAGTTGGAGAAAGTTCAATCTCCTGGTCTAGTAGGAAACAAGTGTCTGTTGCCTTGTCATCTACAGAAGCGGAGTATGTGTCCGCAGCCTATGCAAGCCAGGAGGTTGTTTGGCTAAGACAATTGATGGACGATCTTGGCAAACCGTCAACTCAGCCGACTGTAATTTATGAGGACAACCAAGGATGCATTAAACTTGCATGCAGTGAAAAGATCAGTGCTAGAACCAAGCACATTGACGTCAGACATCATCATCTACGTGATTTGATAGATCGTGGCATAATTCAGTTTGTCTATTGTGAAACTGATAAGATGGTAGCTGACATTATGACAAAGCCATTGCCACGAGCTAGGTTCCAAGAATTGAGAACCACAATGGGACTAAGAGGATAAGTAGTTGTTGAGTGGGGGTGTTGGAATAATACATATTAATCTGTATGTGTATTGCAACAACTACTGTGTGCTGTTTCATATGTTGTGCATATTGTGAGGTTGTTAACAAAGTTGTGTTTTAAAAAAAAAAAAACTCACACAGACAGGATGCCCCCTCCTTCTCTTCCTGTATTGTTGTTATATGTTTTGTTTCTCCTCATGCTGCAGTAGCACCAGACTCCATGCTGTGCCTATGCTGGATATGAATAAACCTACATTCTGTGTTCTAAACTCTGGATGTCACGCGGATTAATACTCTGCTAACAATTAAGTTGTGGACTGATTATTGCTGCGCCATCAATCCCTGCACTACAACGCCCAGCACCACCTATAACATCCACACTGCCCTGGAGCTAGCTCTACCTGTGCAGAGCCACACCATCCCTGCTGCACTAACATCAGCTCCAGAGGACCTGCTCCGCAGCGGCGGCTTCCTGTAGCCGCATACTACAGGTGGCGTCACAAACTTTATACAAACACTATAAATCCCCTATAAATAAACCCCTTTTATTGACCGCCCTGGGTCACGGACCGAGTCACCACCACTGTGACATCCCCCAGCATCTACCGGCCCGGCACCGGGTACCCCAAGGCCCAGGGGGCGCGTCACATGCGGCTTCATTAAATGCAACTGTTTAACTGTTCATGAGGACTCGTGTCAAATGTGTCTGGTCAGCAAGTGAATCCAGTTACATGTCTGTGCCTGAGGGCAAGTACCCCTGTATGACTGAGAGAAGCTGCAGCACATGGTCTATGGTCGCCCTGAGTAAACAGTTCCCCAAGGATTCCAAAGAATTCATGAAACCTGTCTCGCCCCTATCTAAACCTAGCGGTGTGCATGTAACAAAATCTTTCTATTTCTCTCTGAGGTCTCTCCAGAATGCAGGGCACAATAAACAGACAGGTTATAAAAGAAGTACAATATACTTATGTTGCACCTCTCCTGTCTCTGCCCAGTCCTCCGCTGGCTCGCTTACTCCCTTTCTCCCATCTGACTTCACTCTTCAGAACCTCCAGTGCTCACTGGGACTTAAATGACGTCCTGTTGAGCATCACCCAGTGATGTCATGATGTCTCTTGATGCCTAATGAGCATTGAATTGCAAAAATTTGGGTTCTGGAAAATCCAATTTTTTGTGAAATTTGAAGCAGAGAGACAAAAATAACACAGCCCCCAAAAAGGGAATGGTATTATAGTATCTAGTTTTGCATTTTGCATGAGTTCTTGTAAATACTGCTATCATAAGGCGGTATCTGCAGCCCATTCAGGTTGCACAGGTTGTCCAGTGCCTAAAGGATAGCAAAGAGGTTTGCCATGTCTTTCAGCACAGTCTCCAGAGCATGGAGGAGATTCCAGGACACTGTCTGTGGCACATTATTATTATTATTATTTGGCACTTTTCATGTGAAAAAGGGGGTATACATAGCAAACACAATTGCAAAAATCTTGAACAAAAACGCAATGGCAAACTGGTACTGGAGGAGAGAGGACCCTACCTGCGATGTCTCACAATCTTCAAGGGATGGGTGAGGATACAGTAGGTGAGGGTAGAGCTGGTCATGCAGCGGTGTGGTGGAGCAATGATTACTGCAGGTTGTAGGCTTTTCGGAAGAGGTGGGTTTTCAGGTTCCTTTAGAAGGTTTCCTCAGTAGGCAAGAGTCTGATGCTTTGGGGTAGAGAGTTCCAGAGTAGGGGGGATACACGGGAGAAATCTTGTATGCGATTGTGAGAAGAAAAGATAAGAGGGGAGTAGAGAAGGAGATCTTGTGAGGATCGTAGGTTGCGTGTAGGTGTGTACCGGGAGACTAGGTCACAGAAGTATGGAGGAGAAAGGTTGTGGATGGCTTTGTATGCCACGGTTAGGGTTTTGAACTGGAGTCTCTGGGCAATGAGGAGTCAGTGAAGCATTTGACAGAGAGGAGAGGCTGGGGAGTAGGCGGGAGGCAGGTGGATTAGTCGGGCAGCAGAGTTTAGGATAGATTGGAGGGGTACGGGAGTGTTAGCGGGGAGGCCACAGAGCAGGATTTTGTAGTAGTCGAGGCGGGAGATGATGAGGGCGTGCACTAGTGTTTTTGCAGATTCATGGTTGAGGAATATGCGGATCCGGGAGATGTTTTTGAGTTGGAGTCGGCAGGAAGAGGAAAGGGCTTTGATATGTGGTTTGAAGGAGAGGTTAGAGTCCAGGGTTACCCTGAGGCAGCGAGCTTATGGGACTGGGGAAAGTGGACAGCCATTGATTTTGATGGATATGACTCGCCCCCAGGGCCATGGGGTACTCGGCAGCTGGGCCTTATGGCTGCTTGCAGGGGGGATATCACGGTGGCTGGCCCGGTTCGTGACCCAGGGCGGTCAGTGCAAAAAGGGGATATAATTGTTAGGGACATTTTGTGACGCTGACTTGCCCCCGGGGGCCTGCAGCTGATCGCCAGGGTTATCACGGTGGCTGGCCCAGGGCGGTCAGTGCTCAAAGGGGTATCAATTATTAGTAGAAGTTCAGAGAGTTCGTGACGCCACCTGTGGTGTCTGGTGAAGGTCCTCTGAGACAGATGTCAAGGCAGCTAAAGATGGTAGAGCTCCCCAGAGGCGGAGCGGGCCTCAGGGCAGTGTAAATAGATGAATGGTGCACTGGGCGTTGTAGTGCGGTGATGGAAAATGGCGCCGGTGAAGAAACAGACAGAGGCTGTTCAATGCAGTCGTCCAAGGTTTTACTTACAGTTCTTAGGCAATTCACAAGTGCACTTTACAGGTGAAGGCCTCCCGCGTCGCGCTGCGTTCACCAGGCAGGGGTTCAGTCCTTCCTTAAGCAGCTTAGGAGTGCCTGGCAGAACCCCACTTTCTCGTGTTCCTACTTTGACCATCTTTACACTTGGTCGTTCTCACCGCTGCCCTACGCTGCCCACTCTCAATCCCGCTGGGGTATGCTGAAGTCCTTGCTGTACATCGGATCCGGGACCAACCTGACCCCCTGGGGATTAGAATGAAGCAAACCGATCCCTCCTGACACCTGGCAGGAGCGGGGCATACGGGTGCCGTCCTGCACGCGCCGTACCCCCTGGGATCCTTTTTGGAGAATGGAGCCTACTCCCTGCTCCACTCCGGGGCCTCTATCCTGAGCCCTAACTTGCGGAACAGAGTTCTGACTGAGCCTCTGCTCCCAGACAGTCTTCACTAACTGGCCTCAACTCCAAATATGGCTTCCTATTATATACCTACTGTATAAGTGCTTCCTGTATCTGCTTCCTCCACCCACACCCACTACTGGTTCCCCCTACCTTTGGATTCCCCCCTACTCCAGCCAGGGTCGGGGCTCAGCAGAAACTACATTGCAACTTGCTCCTCCTGCTGGCCTGGAGTGGTGTAGTGTTGGATGTGGGTGTTTGGGGTTCTGTGCAGCACACCTATCTTACCTGAGAGAAGGAAGACACCACACCTCTGGGTGAGGTGCAGTATCTCTGTGGCGACCGAACCCTCAGGGGCGCCACAATGCCACCTGTGGTACCTGGTGAGGATCACCAGCACTGCAACAGTCCTCTGAGGCAGATGTTAGGGCAGCTAGAGATGGAACGGCTCCCGACAGGTAGAGCAGGCCTCAGGGCAGTGTAAACGATGCAGGTTGCGCTGGGCGTTGTGGTGCAGGGGGAACGATGGCGCAGTAGGAGTAACGGACAGAGACAGGGAATTTGCTTTGTTACCTTTACTCATGCAATTGTTAGGTATGGTCCAGGGTACTCCATAGGATAGGTGCACTTCAGGACTTCGCCCCAGTGAGCGGGTATAAGGCGGCCTCCTGATCCATGTTTGCCTCTGTGTATGCTCCTGGCCAGCCTGCAACTGGGCCTAGATTATGTGTTACTTCACCTGTTGTTCAGAAGTAGGACCTCCGGTTGGTAACCACTTTCCCTGGACGTCGGGGCCTTCGTGGTTCCTGGTCCTGTGTGTGTCTAGCTTTCAAGTTTTGCCAGGGACTTGTAGTCCTCCTGGGATTCCGGTTGACCCTACTGGGTGTAAAGGGTCCCTGTAGGCACGGACCCGGAGTCCGGTATGTATAACGGGGTGAGCTTACTATGCTCCTCTGCCCCCTTGGTTCCACTCTCCTTTCCTCCTCGCCGTCGGCCACACTCGGGGACGTCACTACTCGGCAGCTGACGTGTTGCGTCTTCACCGCTCTCTGAGCATCGGCACGCTCTCAGACTCTCTCTGTCTGACTGCTCTGTTCTGCTCTGAGCACTGACTAAACTCAGACTGACTCTGACTAACTAACTCTGACTAACCAACTGAGCTGCCTGGCTCCACCTTCCCTTTATATGTCCCTATCAGGGCTCCCTCTGCTGGTATGAGGTGGAAGGTGGAGGTGTGTGAATGTAGTGAGGGCCTCTTGTGGAGAAGTCCATCCATGCACCCATATGGGTCTGTGGCACCAAAGTCAGATGGGGGGGCTGAGTGAAATGGGGGAAAGATGATGAATTCTGTTTTATCCATGTTAAGTTTTAGAAATCTAGCAGAGAAGAAGGATGAGATAGCGAACAGACATTGTGGGGTTCTGGTTAGTAAGGAGGTGATACCAGGTCCAGAGAGGTACATCTGTGTGTCGTTAGCATAGAGATGATACTGAAAGCCATGGGACTCTATGAGCTGTCCCAGGCCGAGGGTGTAGAGGGAGAAGAGCAGGGGTCCTATGACTGAACCTTGGGGAACACCGACAGATAGGGTGCGAGATGAGGAGGTGGTGTGTGAGTGAGAAACACTGAAGGTTCTGTCTGTTAAGTATGACTAGATCCAAGATAGGGCCAAGTCTTTGATACCAAGAGATGAGAGAGTCTGTAGTAATAGGGAATGGTCCACTGTGTCAAGGGCAGATGACAGTTCCAGGAGGAGAAGGACAGAATAGTGTCGCTTGGATTTGGCGGTTAGTAGGTCGTTGGTGACTTTAGTCAGGGTAGTTTCAGTAGAATGGTGCGGTTGGAAGCCAGATTGTAAGCGGTCAAAGAGGGAGCAGGAGGAGAGGTGGGAGGACAGTTCAAAATGGACGTGCTGTTCCAGTAGTTTTGAGGCATAGGGGAGAAGTGATATGGGGCGATAGCTAGTTAGAGAGGATGGGTCAAGGGAGGGTTTTTTAAGGATGGGTGTGATGGAGGCATGTTTGAAACATGAGGGGAAGGCACCAGTTGTTAGTGACAGGTTGAAGAGGTGGGTTAGAGTTGGGATGAAGACTGTAAGGTTAGGGATGAGGTGGAATGGGATAGGGTCAAGTTCACAGGTGGTGAGGTGTGACTTAGAGAGTAAGGAGGAAAGTTGATCTTCCGAACTGGCGGAGAAGCTGGTTTTGGAGGAGGAGGATTGAGTAGATATGAGGAGGGGCTGTGGGGACTTTAGGAAAAAGCTTTGTCTGATGGTATCAATCTTCTGCTTGAAGAATGAGGCAAAGTCCTCGGCTGAGATGAAAGTAGAGGGAGGAGGCGATGGGGGGCGGAGGAGAGAATTGAAAGTGTTGAATAGCTGTTTAGGTTGTGTGACAGGGAAGTTATGAGAGATGAGAAGTAGGTTTGTTTTGCTGCAGTGAGTGTGGACTTGAAAGTAGTGAAGGACTGTTTGAATGCGATAGAGTGCTCGTTGGAGTGGGACTTTTCCCATTTCTGCTCAGCAACCCTGGAGGTCAGTCTCAGTTCTTTTCAGGCTGGTGTGCCAGGATTGCCTGTTGATTGCGCAAGCTTTGTTATATGTAAGGGGGGTGACCGAATTTAGAGCTGTAGCTGTTGTGGTGCTATATGAAGCAGCAGCAGCATCTGCATTGTGTAAGGAACTTATGTCTGTAAGAGGGAGAAGGGATTAAGAGAGTGAGTGTAGGTCAAGGTGTTTGAGATTTCTGCAAGGGTATGCAAGTTTGTCAAGTGGGGATTGTGCACCTGGAGAGGAGAGGGAAGAGAATGTTAGTAGGTTGTGGTCAGATAGAGGGAGAGGTGAGTTGGAGAGGTTAGATAAGGAACAGAGGCGGATGAAGATGAGGTTCAGTGTGTGGCCATCTTTTTGGGTGGCTGCGGAAGACCATTGAGGAGGAAGGAGGAAGTGAGGGATAAAAGCTTAGAGACAGATGAGTGGGAAGTGTCAATGGGGATGTTGAATTCACCCATGATGATAGTGGAGATGTCAGCGGAAAGGAAGTGAAGCAGCCAGGTGGTGAAGTGGTCGAAGAAATTGGTGGCTGGCCCTGGAAATGACAGCCAGTTGGAGGTTGGAGGGGGAGTAGATGTGTAAACAGTGCGCCTCAAAAGAGGGGAAAGTAACAGAGGGCGACAGTGGAATTGGGGAGAAGGAGCAGTTATCTGACAGGAGGATACCAATTCCTCCGCCATGCTTGCCGCTGGAGTGTGGGAAAGATGGGATCCACCATAGGAAAGTGCAGCTGGAGAACCTGTGTCAGAGGGGGTGAGCCAGGTTTCTGTGATGCCGAGGAAGGAGAGTTTGTTAGTAATGAAAAGATCATGGATGTAGGAAAGTTTGTAGCAGACAGAGCGAGCGTCCAGAGAGCTCCTGTTAGTGGGACTGGGGAAGCGGGGGCTGGGCGGATGGGTATAAGGTTAGAGAGGTTATGGAGATTTGTAGTAGGTTGTGGGTAGGAGGTAGAAGTGACTGTGGGGATGTGGTGAGGAAGGCCAGGATTTGGAGAGATATCGCCAGCAGTGAAGAGGAGAAGAGAAAATGTTAGTAGGTGGGAGCATGAGAGAGCATGAAGTGGCTGTCTGTGTTTGGAGACAGAGGATTGAATATTAAAGAAGAATTCTGAAGAGGAGGTGAATTGAAGGGGTAGGATGGGGGGAGAGATGAACAGTTCATTACGAGGTGTAGGTATTAGGGGGGTTAGTAGAAAGTAGAGGACTATAGGGGAGAGAGTGAAAACACATAGAAACATTGCTTATTGTGAATGTGTACTATCTTTCAGTGCATAGTTAAAGAGAGTATAAAGTGTGGTTACCTGACTCCTGCAATGACTAACTGCCAAATGTAATAACTGCCCACACTTGGCGCCGATGACATTCAGCGCAAGACACGTGCATGTGACGCGCCCCCTGGGTCGTGGGGTACCCGGTGCCGGGCCGGTAGATGCTGGGGGAATATCTCAGTGGCGGTGACCCGGTCCGTGACCCAGAGTGGTCAATAAAAGGGGTTATGTATAGGGGATTTATAGAGTTTTTATAGAGTTCATGATGCCACCTGTGGAATGCGTCTAACGGGAGCCGCCGCTGCAGAGCAGTCCTCTGAAGCTGATGTTACTGCAGCAGGGATGGTGTGGCTCTCCACAGGAAGAGCTAGCTCCAGGGCAGTGTAGATGATGTTGCAGGTTGTGCTGGGCGTTGAAGTGCAGGGGTTGATGGCGCAGCAAGAAACACAGAGACAAGATAGTGCAGTCCCAGGGTCTTTACTCACAGTTGTTGCAGTCCAGATTACAGGCGCCAAAGCAATCTCCCTCGTCGTGCTTACTCAGTGAGGGGCTCAGTCCACCCTCAGATAGCTCCGGAGTACACAGCAGGACCCCCTTCTGTGTCTTCTCTCTGGCTGTCTCCCTGAACCTCATACCAAGTGTTCCAGTCTAGTACCTGCGGGCCTTGGCGGGCAACGTCTGCTCCATCCCCTGGGTCCTATATAGCTACCTTCCTGGTGAGACTGGTATGGGATGTTGGCTACATGACATAAAGTTCTGCAGCCTCCGGTTTCTAGCTGAGACGTGCAATCTTCTACTAGTTGAGGGACCGGTTCCCTGTGTGCAGCCTGACCCCTCCACCTCCCGGTAGATTCGGGCGCACGGGTGGCTTCTCGCATTGCCCGTACCCCTGGGGTCCTCTCTTCTGTTCCTGGAGCCTTTCTGCTCCATCTACTCTCTTCTCTCCTTCTCTTCAACCTTGGGCCTCACTGATTAGGCCCGTCTCTGGAGCAGAGCTCCTACAGAGCCCCTGCACCTTCCACTCTCCTCCTCTGACTGAACTGACTTTCTAAGATGGCTTCACTATTTTATATCTTTCTTCTATGTGCTCCCCTTAACTACGTCCTCCACCCACACCCACTACATGGTTCCCCCTTACTAGCACGCCCCCCCCCCCACTCCAGCCAGGTTCCAGGGATTGTTCTCTCCTGTAGGAGCAATCTCGCCCTGCCCTCTGAAGTGTGGTGTAATGAATGCAGGTGTTAGGGTCCTGAGCTGTACTCCTTCCTTGCCTGAGGGTGAGATACCACACTTCTGGGTGAGATGCAGTACCTCTGTGGCGACCGAACCCTCAGGGGCGCTACACATGCACCCCACACGCGTGCACCCCTTAAGCAGCTTCTAAATTTATGGAGCAGAACTGTAGAAGAGCATCAACTGAACATCAGGACCAATATCTGCTCCTTTGTGTAAGGATGAACAGGAGGACTGCAAAGGCCCTACAACATAACCAGAAGCACGTTACACCCAAAATTGTCAGAAACAGACTCCATGAGGGCGGTATGAGGCCCGACGTCCTGTAATAGGACCTTACTCACAGCTCAGCACCTTGCAACTCAATTGGCATACACCTGAGAACATCAGAATTCTCAGGTGTACATTCTGTACAGGTGATAGCAGGTTCACATTGAGCATGTGATAGATGTGAAAGTCTGGAGACGCCGTGGTGAATGTTATTCAGTCTGCACCGTCACCCAGCATGATGGGCACCATGTGATAGCCAACGGCAACCTGACTGCTGTTAGGTACACGGATGAAATCCTTAGAGCCAATGTCAGACCTTACTGTGGTGCAGTGGACCGTTGGTTCCTCCTAGTGCAGGACAATACCCTTCCTCATGTGCCATACTGGGAAGGCAGTTCCTGGATGATGAAAACATTGATGAGCTCACTTTCCCCAGACCCAGGTGCAAACCTGGTACAACTTGTGTAGCTACACAGGGGTCCAAAAGGTAAGAGGGGCCACTACCACTTCCAAAACAGGTGGAATTGTCTGTGTCCAATCATGCCCAGACCTGAATCCAATTGTGAATCTTTAAATCATTATGTATCAATGCATCCAATGCCGGGGTCTGGGAGGCTGTGGTTGGTGTTACCGAAAAGGATGATTGCAACAGACTCCATGGATGGGCGGCTTATGACTGGTAGTGAACAGAAGGGCGGCTATATTAAAGGGGCCAGAGCCGTACTTATAAGCAGAGGCCCACATGACGGTGATTGGGCCAGGAGAGAAAAATAAAGTTTGAATGGGGTCTATGGGATTGGATCAATAGGGAGTGGGAGGGGATAGTAAAAGGGAGTATAAAAGGAAAAGTGTGGGAAAAGGAGCCATTCCTGTGGGGACAGCAATGCGAAAAGTCTCACCTGCACACCCTCTTTTTTCAGGGAATTTAGAGATATCTAATGGAAATATATAGTACAAACCAAAAGTTTGGACACACCTTCTCATTTAAAGATTTTACTGTATTTTCATGACGATGAAAATTGTACATTCACACTGAAGACATCAAAACTATGAAATAACACATGTGGAATTATATACTTAACAAAAAAGTGTGAAACAACTGAAAATATGTCTTATATTCTAGGTTCTTCAAAGTAGCCACCTTTTGCTTTGATGACTGCTTTGCATACTCTTGGCATTCTCTTGATGAGCTTCAAGAGGTAGTCACTGAAAATGGTTTTCACTTCACAGATGTCCCCTGTCCGGTTTAATAAGTGGGATTTCTTGCCTTATAAATGGGGTTGGGACCATCAGTTGTGTTGTGCAGAAGTCAGGTGGAGACACAGCTGATAGTCCTACTGAATAGACTGTAAGAATTTGTATTATGGCAAGAAAAAAGCAGCTAAGTAAAGAAAAACGAGTGGCCATCATTACTTTAAAAAATGAAGGTCAGTCAGTGCGAAAAATTGGGAAAACTTAGAAAGTGTCCCCAAGTGCAGTTGCAGTAACCATCAAGCGCTACAAAGAAACTGGCTCACATGAGGACCGCCCCAGGAAAGGAAGACCAAGAGTCACCTCTGCTTCTGAGGATAAGTTTATCCGAGTCACCAGCCTCAGAAATCTCCGGTTAACAGCAGCTCAGATTAGAGACCAGGTCAATGCCATACAGAGTTCTAGCAGCAGACACATCTCTACAACAACTGTTAAGAGGAGACTTTGTACAGCAGGCCTTCATGGTAAAATAGCTGCTAGGAAACCACTGCTAAGGACAGGCAACAAGCAGAAGAGACTTGTTTGGGCTAAAGAACACAAGGAATGGACATTAGACCAGTGGAAAGGTGAACGGATGGACTCTACATGCCTGGTTCCCACCGTGAAGCATGGAGGAGGAGGTGTGATGGTGTGGGGGTGCTTTGTTGGTGACACTGTTGGGGATTTATTCAAAATTGAAGGCATACTGAACCAGCATGGTTACCACAGCGTCTTGCAGCGGCATGCTATTCCATCCGGTTTGCGTTTAGTTGGACCATCATTTATTTTTTAACAGGACAATGACCCCAAACACACCTCCAGGCTGTGTAAGGGCTATTTGACCAAGAAGGAGAGTGATGGGGTGCTACGCCAGATGACCTGGCCTCCGCAGTCACCAGACCTGTACCCAATCGAGATGATTTGGGGTGAGCTGGACCGCAGAGTGAAGGCAAAAGGGCCAACAAGTGCTAAGTGTAGCGTCGGCGTCCCTGCCGCCTGCTAGGCAGGGACGCTGTTCCCCTCACCTCTCCGCTCCGTGCCTGGCGTCCTCCTCCCGCTCTGCTGGCAGCGCGCGCTGCTTCCCGGCAACTGTGCTTAGGGCGCTCCCCCTCTCTTAAAGGGGCCACGCGGACCGTCCTAAGGAGTCCCCGGCCAATGGCCGGAGGACCTCACCATATATAAGGCACCTCCTCCAAAGTGGAGGTGCCCGAGCAATGTTGTTGCAAAGCCTTCACTCTGCTTCAGCCCTCAGGTCCCGTTACCAGTTACCTGCCAGTCACCTGCCAGATTCCTGCTTGATACCTGCCTGATATCCGCTTACCTGCTTGCAAGCCTGCGGTCCGACGGTCTGCCTTCCGACACCTGTCAGTCTGTCTATGGACCAGCCTGCCCGCTCACCAGGGAGCGCTCACCTGCTACCTGCCTGCTAGCCTACCTGGAGGCTCTGCCGTCACTTGCCGTGACCACCTGCCAGTCCAGAGACTCTTGCCCGCTCACCTGGGAGCGCTCACCTGCTACCTGCCTGCTAGCCTACCTGGAGGCTCTGCCGTCACTTGCCGTGACCACCTGCCAGTCCAGAGACTCTTGCCCGCTCACCTGGGAGCGCTCACCTGCTACCTGCCTGCTAGCCTACCTGGAGGCTCTGCCTTCACTTGCTGTGACCACCTGCCCGTCCAGAGACTCTTGCCCGCTCACCTGGGAGCGTCCACCTGCTACCTGTCTGCTAGTCTACCCTGAGACTGTCCGTCACTTGCTGTGACTACCTGCCCTTCTACCCAGAGACTATCCCTGTCACTTGCCGTGACTACCTGCCCTTCTACCCAGAGACTGTCACTGCCACTTGCCGTGACTACCTGCCCGTCTTCCCTGGGAGCCACCCGCTTCCTTACAAGGACCGCCCCCTTGTATAGTTGCTCAGAGGTTCCGCCTCCCAGACCCGTTACACTAAGCATCTCTGGGAACTCCTTCAAGATTGTTGGAAGACTATTTCCGGTGACTACCTCTTGAAGCTCATCAAGAGAATGCCAAGAGTGTGCAAAGCAGTCATCAAAGCAAAAGGTGGCTACTTTGAAGAACCTAGAATATAAGATATATTTTCAGTTGTTCCACACTTTTTTGTTAACTATTTAATTCCACATGTGTTTGACGCGCCCCTGGGCCTGTGTCGCGCTGCGTTGCGCACGCGGGAGCTTACCCGGAGCCGGATCTCTTGAGGGTTGTAGTCTCGTGGCGGTGACCCGGTCCGTGCCCAGGGAGTCAGACTAAGTGGCGCTGTATCAGCGGTAGATGTTGGACGACTACGCCACCCGTTGAGTACAGCTAAGGAGCTGCTGCTGCAGGGCAGACCGCTGAGGCCGGTGGTAGAATTGTGCAGCGTGATAGTATAACCCCCAACGGGAGGGGTATGGCCTCAGGGCAGCCGACGTGGATGATGGGGGTAGCAGGAACCACTCAGAGACGGTACGGTGTAGTTCAGGGTCTTTACTGGTGACAACGATAGACCCTCCCGGAGTACTGGCTAGCGATTGGGGCCTGGTCAGTCCTTGAGCAGATGGGATCTCCCCTGGCCAGGCGGAGTTGTAGGCCTCCCAAACTAACTGTACTCTTCTGGCTACCTTGCTAGAGGCGGTATAAGTAGCCCACGTCCCTGAGTGTACCGTGTGGTGCTCACCCGTATGGCCGGTGACTCGGGGCCTTCTAGTAGCTTCCGCTCCACGACGGCGGTGCTGGTCCCATGCGTGTGACCGTGCCTTCGGGCTTCTTGGCCAGAGGACCTGAAATCCCCTGCCTGACGGATTCTGCTGCTGGGTAGGAGTTAGTCCCCACAGCCTCGGACTCCGGGTCCGGTAAGAAATCTTCTCAGTCAGGGCGAGCTCTGCAGCTGCCAGCCCCTGACTCCTTGTAACACTGCTCCCACAGAGCTCCTGATGTTTCTTCCCATAGCTGCCTCTCTTCTCTGTCTCTACTTCTGGCATGGCCCAGGAGCTGGGCCCAGCCGGAGCCACAGCTCCCTGTCAGCCCTCCTGGCTGCACTCTCCCTCTGAACTCTCTAACCCTGCCTCAGCCCCAGGTTTATATAGGGGAAGTTCTTCCCCTCCCAGGACTGGGCAGGAGGTGTGGCATGCACAGGATCCCTGACCAAGAGACCTCCCACCTGCTCTCAGACATAACATTGCTGTTACTGTGGAAACCAGACCCCTGGGGTGCCACATTCCCCCCTAGTGAAATTTAGTACTCCGGGACTAAACATATTTTAGAAAAACATAACAAGGTATAAACAATAATGATACAATAAGAAAAACACATAAAGATGGTTACGGCGTGTCCGCAACCGGGTGCAGTCTTTGAAGAAAAGCAAGGTGTCCATTTCACCAAAACAGGGAGACGTAACCAGGTAGGGGTCTGTCCTGCCCCGAGTCCTTAACAGTCTTTAGTCCATTCCTAGGTTACGCTCCAACCATGTACAAGGATTCCCGGTAAATCCACCAAGGACTCCTATAAATTACTAGAAACACATAATTATTTACAGGATATGGCCGCTCTCAGTCCTCGGCCAGTGGGGATAAGGATTGGCTGCTCACAGTCCTCAGCCTGGTAAGGGATAGGGGATGGCTGCTCACAGTCCTCAGCCTGGTAAGGGATAGGGACACACGGGGAACAATTCACTAATCCCAACGGGGACCATATTTTAATTAGCAGCAGTCCTTGTACCCTTACGGGTAACTATTTACAGCTCTTTATTCACGCTACTTCCCTTCAGTAGCTATGTCCTCTTTGTGCTCCCTCCTGAGGGCAGTCCTCAGACCCGTCCGGGTCCTCTTGGCTTTCCTCGTATTGGTAGTACTGCAGCTCCTCCTCGGTTAGCTGGGTTAGTATCCCTGCGACAGTCCTCCTCCCAGGTGGCCAGGACTTTACCTCCCTTTGGGCTGCCCCGGTTAATTGGGCCACCAGGATGCTCACTTTTTGCTCCTCTGTGAGGGGGTACACCTGGAAGAGGCTATCCAGCTTTTCTCTAAAGTCATGCAGGGTATGTGACTCCCCTGAGTACTGGGGTAGCCAGGCTGCCCCCGGGATATAGGGCATGGTGAAAGGCATGACCGCAACAGCGGTGGCGCTGGCGGGGGTTGAAGCGGTGAAGCTCTCCTCCGTATCCGACATCCTTCTCCCCCCTAGTGGACCGTGGCCTACCTTGCGATGATCCTCTTCCGTAGGCCGCGGCTCCGCAGTGGATCGTCAGGGTTGAGGACCTTCCGTCGCGCTCCTGTGACGTCGGCGTCTGCTGGGCTCCTTCCAGGACCTTACGCAACGTCCGGACGTGAGGCGGGGCTTCAGTTCTCGCGCGCTTTCGGAGTCCACGCCCCTCTTCTTCCCGCGCGGCGTCCTCAAGATGGCGTCCAATGGCGGGAAAACTCCACGTATGGCGGGAAGAAGGCTGAAGATGGCGCCGGATGGCGGGAAAACTCCACCGATGGCGGGAATCTTCACCACAGGTAAGTTTGAACAGTCTTTTTCAGGCACGCAGTACCCGGTGGTTGCGGGCACGAAATCCTGCCGACTACGCCAAAAGTTGACGCGCCCCTGGGCCTGTGTCGCGCTGCGTTGCGCACGCGGGAGCTTACCCGGAGCCGGATCTCTTGAGGGTTGTAGTCTCGTGGCGGTGACCCGGTCCATGCCCAGGGAGTCAGACTAAGTGGCGCTGTATCAGCGGTAGATGTTGGACGACTATGCCACCCGTTGAGTACAGCTAAGGAGCTGCTGCTGCAGGGCAGACCGCTGAGGCCGGTGGTAGAATTGTGCAGCGTGATAGTATAACCCCCAACGGGAGGGGTATGGCCTCAGGGCAGCCGACGTGGATGATGGGGGTAGCAGGAACCACTCAGAGACGGTACGGTGTAGTTCAGGGTCTTTACTGGTGACAACGATAGACCCTCCCGGAGTACTGGCTAGCGATTGGGGCCTGGTCAGTCCTTGAGCAGATGGGATCTCCCCTGGCCAGGCGGAGTTGTAGGCCTCCCAAACTAACTGTACTCTTCTGGCTACCTTGCTAGAGGCGGTATAAGTAGCCCACGTCCCTGAGTGTACCGTGTGGTGCTCACCCGTATGGCCGGTGACTCGGGGCCTTCTAGTAGCTTCCGCTCCACGACGGCGGTGCTGGTCCCATGCGTGTGACCGTGCCTTCGGGCTTCTTGGCCAGAGGACCTGAAATCCCCTGCCTGACGGATTCTGCTGCTGGGTAGGAGTTAGTCCCCACAGCCTCGGACTCCGGGTCCGGTAAGAAATCTTCTCAGTCAGGGCGAGCTCTGCAGCTGCCAGCCCCTGACTCCTTGTAACACTGCTCCCACAGAGCTCCTGATGTTTCTTCCCATAGCTGCCTCTCTTCTCTGTCTCTACTTCTGGCATGGCCCAGGAGCTGGGCCCAGCCGGAGCCACAGCTCCCTGTCAGCCCTCCTGGCTGCACTCTCCCTCTGAACTCTCTAACCCTGCCTCAGCCCCAGGTTTATATAGGGGAAGTTCTTCCCCTCCCAGGACTGGGCAGGAGGTGTGGCATGCACAGGATCCCTGACCAAGAGACCTCCCACCTGCTCTCAGACATAACATTGCTGTTACTGTGGAAACCAGACCCCTGGGGTGCCACATGTTAATTCATAGTTTTGATGCCTTCAGTGTGAATGTACAATTTTCACGGTCATGAAAATACAGAAAAATCTTTAAATGAGAAGGTGTGTCCAAACTTTTGGTCTGTACTGTATATTGTTATGTTTTATGGCTCGGGCTTATGATGAAGGTTATAAATTTTTACTGTGAGTCACAGTGGCTGGGGCAGTAGGGGGTGTCTTTGGGGTTGGTGGAATTTTTTATGGGTGGCAATTTACAGAGATGGTTCCCTTCAGGATGGAAATACTAATTGGCTGATCTGGCACTTAGTGGGGCTCTGGACTGGGGTGTACTCTTGGAGCCAGTGGTGGTGTTTCCTTTACCACTGATTGTGGTGTGGTGCCCTCGAGCTTGGGGTTACGGCTGAGAGTAAAATAATTCTATGGAAAAATGCTTTGTTCTACATGTGCCGGATCTTGTAGCCCCAAGGACCTTCGCCAATTCTTTCATTGGTTATTGTTGTTTGTTAATAAATGGCCGATATGGCAAATTATATCCAAAAAAAAAGTCTCCTGTGTATCATTTATTATAAGTTAAGTGGTATGAGACACTGCTTGGGGAGAAAGAAAATAATTAATATGAGGGATGGTTTCAGGAGAACGATTTGTGCCATACACCGTCATGATCACAGATATATTTTTTTAAATGTCAGAAATGTATTTTTTAACATGCAAAATACTGACCAAATACCGAATGTGTGAATGTGGCCTAAGAAAGACAAAACCTCACTTTTATTTTTGTAAATATTCAGGTTTCGGATTTTATTAACCTTTATGATTAACCAGCAGCACTGTAGTTGTTCAATACTAAAATTAATCATTAAAAATACAAATTGTGCACTCCGTGTATATCTGTATACTGTATGTATACATCTGCAAAAGTTTGGTTCCCCATCCTTCAAATTTGATATCTATCTATATATCATTGTGACATTAGAATAAAAATGATGTCACAAGTGATGTGATGACATCACCACATTCTATATCCCAGTGTTCCGTCCTAAGGGAAACCACTGCCTTACAGACTCCCAAGGGTGAGGCAGCCCCTTTTGTTTTTCGTGACAAACGAAGCAAAAATTGATTTTAAAATGGATAATTACAGAAGAGCCCAAAGAGATCGGGTTCTCAGAGAGAAGAGAGGAATAAATGAAGAGCAGGTACTATTGTTCGCTTTAGGGCGAAAAGACTTTATACTACCGGACATTGACACTGACGCCTCAAAAATGGCGTCCAAACGTCAAATTCTAGACAAAATGAGAAAGACCAAAAGACATGAGATCCTTACAGAGAGAAGGAAAATGGAGACCCTCACGGAGTCTCACTCTGCAGCCTCCGCTGAGCTTCAGAAGGCCATTCTTATCTCCTTGAAAAAACTCGGAGATCTGGTCCCTGAAATACGGAGGAGAAACAAAGAAGCCATCCTCAATAAGAGGAGAAACATCAGCGCAGAGTTAGAGCTGGAAGAGGTTCTCCAAGAGACACCGAGACAAGTGACATCCTCCAGATCTGAAAGTCTGGAGGCACCGAAACTACAAAGAGTGGCAGCCCAGAAGAGGATCAGGAACAGCAGAGACTGGGTTGTCCAATGTAGAAGACGTCTCATCTACGCTAAATCCATTATAAATGGGAATGGTGCATTACGGAGGTCGAGGTCATCAGCTGAAAACATCTCCATCCCAGAGAACAAACAGCTGAGTGTTTCTCCACCAAACACATCACTGGATACAGATGGACCAGGTAAGATGGATCTGCTCAGTGTAATAAGACTGGGGGTGAGGAGGATTATACTCCTAATATTATGTACTGGCATCAATTATCAAAAGTGCAGAAAAACTGTCCGTGTTGCCCATAGCAACCAATCACAATGCGGCTTTCATTGTTCCATAGAATGTTAAGAGATGGAATCTATGCTGTGATTCGTTGCTATGGACAGCAGGGACATTTTTATTATTGGACAGTTTTGATAAATGAGAGCCCAAATATTAGACATTTCCTGCTCATTTACATAATTCTATTTAAAATTATAATATTTTCTTTTAGTTATATTTGTTAACCCCTTCTTGACCGGGTAACCTTTTGTTGTTTTTTCCTTCCTCCTTCGAAAACCCATAACTATTTATTTTTTAATTTGTCTCCCAATGTAGCTGTATGCGGACTTGATTTTTTAGTGGACGAGCTGTAGTTTTGAACATTATTTATTTTACTATTCAATGTTCTTGAAAAAGATTCAAAATGTGGTAAAATTGTGGAAAAAAGTGATTCCGCCATTGTTTTTTTTTACTGTGTTCATTGAGTGGTAAAAATGACCTGACAGAATGATTCTCCATGTCAGTTACAACTATGATAATGCTGAACAGGCATAGGGGTTATAATTCACTGAACTGGTAGAAGAAAATTAGGAATTTTATAAAAAATAAATTGGTTTGTGTCCCTATATTCTGAGACATTATATCTTTTGGATTTTGATAGCTGGATGGAGCTGTGCGAGGACTTGATTTAGTTTTTTTTGCGTGACAAGTTGTAGCTTTTATAGATAACTTTCTCGGGTAGACAAGACATTGTGATATCTTTTATTACAATTTATTAGATGTATACTGCGCCCTCACAAAAACACTATTCTGGTCTTTACATTTATTTTCTCATTTCAGTGTTTACTGTTTGGGTTAATTAATGTTCCGGATGTGGTTATACTAGATATTCAAATTATTACTATTATTATTATTATTATTATTATTATTATTATTAATGGGGAAGTATTTTTTTTACATTTTATTATTTTTTTTACTTTTTTTTGTTACTTCTTTTCTTTATTCTCCTTTGGGGACTTGAACCTGCGATATTCTGATTGCTTCTACTAGATACTGTGATAGAACTGTATATAGCTAAATTAAAAATCTCATATGAAAGCCAGGCTGGTCTTAACAGGAAGAGGAAAAGACAGGGGCTTTCAGCAGGCTGAGGTAGTCATTTCCAATAATGTGTTCACTAAGGGGTTCAAATTTTTTATATCATCTCAGCAGATGGAATCGATAAGACGCCCTACGACACAACGGACATACCGGCACAAAGCCTTGATGATGCCAGTTTACAGATTTCTGACCCAAGAGAACTGGTCCACACAGACCAACCTATAGACTTTTCCAATCTCGAGTTCTGGAAAGTTCTTGGAAAAGGAAACTATGGAAAAGTAAGTGTCCATTTATATTGTCCGTGTTCCCAATGTATCCTGCACCAGATACACAGGAGAGATGTACATATTCATTACAGGATGCTCATATGTAATGATAATTGGGATTAACTAGTGAACTACTACACAGTAATAGATGAGAGTTTGGTCTGATCTGTTGTGATTTTTCTCCAGGTCGTCTTGGCATCAGATCCAGTCAGTGAAGGGCTGCTGGCCATCAAAATCATGGACAAAAGTTCTTGTGAGGACTTAATCTCTACAGAGCTAGAAGTCCTGAGAATGGCTGCCGGGTGCCCCTACCTAATGACTATGCGGGCGTTTAGGGAAACACCTACGGAGTATGAAATAGCCATGGACTATATGGCTGGAGGAGACCTGTTTGGCCACATGAAAGATTCAATGATGTTTAACACAAAGACAATAAGGTAAATGTCCGGTACTGAATGTGAATAATCCGCTGCCGGCACATTGTAGTCTTAGATCAATGGACAACGACAACAAGAGAAACTAATGATGTGAAAAGGACACGTGTGTGATCTCCTCATGTTCTCTGTATGATTGTGCATGTAACCACTGATCCATCCTTTCTACTCCACAGACTCTTTGCGGCAGAGATGGTGTGCGGACTCCAGTTCCTGCATGAACGCGGCGTCATACATAGGTAATCATTTCACCTTCATAAATCTGTCACCTGTGACTCTCTGTTGTCTCCTTACATATCTATTGTAGAAAGTTCTTTCCATGAATTGTCCTCACAATCAGTGTCTGCTCCTTCTCCCTGCAGTGACCTGAAGCCAGAGAACATCCTCCTCCAAGACACCGGACACATCAAAATCTCAGACTTTGGCTTAGCAGCCATGTATGTATTTGAGGGTGACATAGTGG
Source organism: Phyllobates terribilis (assembly GCF_046119375.1). NCBI lineage: Eukaryota > Metazoa > Chordata > Amphibia > Anura > Dendrobatidae > Phyllobates > Phyllobates terribilis. The sequence goes on along the minus strand of NW_027362920.1, from coordinate 885,279 downwards.
AATATACTGCTGGCACTAAGGGTTACATAGCGCCCGAGGTAAGGAACATCTCTGTGTGATTGATGTCGATAGTAGGATTGAGGGATAATCTGATCCCAATGTATTCTGCTCATATCTAATCACAGACCGGTCCTCATAGTCTCTGTGTGTAAATCCCCTTCCCGGTATATTCAGATTCTCTCCAATCTCATGTTCCCATAGGTAATGGACGGTGAAGGATACAACCATCTGGCAGACTCCTTTTCCTTTGGCGTAATCTTATATATGATGACTGTAGGTGACTGGCCATTCTATACCAGAGGCACAATGGACGAATACCACCAGTCTCTGTATGACGACATCCCTTCTTTTCCACCTGGGATCTGCTGTCATGCCATGGATATCATAAAACGGGTGAGTAAGATCAGATGGACAATGATAATGGGGGATTACAAGAAGATATAGAAGATAAGATATGGACAGTCCATAGACATTGTGTAATAATTTATCAGTAATAATACATAATATAATGACTAATGCTTTGTTTTCATTTTCTAGCTCCTCTGCAAAGCTCCATCTGCCCGATCTGCCATTACATCATCCATCAGATCGCATCCGTTTTTCTATTCTATAGACTGGAGCGATGTGGAGTCCGGCAGAGCCGACCCACCATTCCCATATTACTATGTAAGTACAGCACATACAGACATCCAAAGTGTTATCACTACCCAGTAACACACTTACCCACTATACACCTTATCGCTATATCCCCCTAGTACTGTATATACTGTATGTGAGGGGCTGATTCTCAGACATGTATATTTCTCTTCTTCCAGCAGGAGTATTAGGCTGATAAAAATCAGCCCCATTCCAGTAACATCCAGGAATGAAGATTTACATTAATCGGATGAGACACTTACACTGGACTTTCTTATTTACCGGACTGTGACAAACCTACCAAGCTTCCACCACATAACATCCAAGTAGATTTGAGCACCAAACATCCAGGGATTTATTCCGATCGCCATATTTGGGGTCAGGAAGGAATTTTTTTCCCTTGATATGAGGATGATGCAACAACGAGTCCTCAGGGTTATTTTTCGCCTTCCTCTGGATCAACATAGCAAGTAATTAAAGGCTGAAATTGAAGGACTTCTTTCAGCCATACTTGTTATGTCACCATCTGGACGACTCATCTACAATGTGGTGGTAAGGAGACGACTACAAGATATGGACATAAAGAAGGAAGCGGCTGCTCCTTCTCCTACTTGGCCATGTACAGACAAAGGAAGCGGCTGCTCCTTCTCCTACTTGGCCATGTACAGACAAAGAAAGCGGCTGCTCCTTCCTCTACCAGGCCATGGTCAGACAGAAGGAAGCGGCTGCTCCTTCACCTTCCTGACCATGGTCAGACAGAAGGCCATTTGGCTGATCGCGATGCTGTAGGAATCCAGGAAAACTCCAACTACACAGATCACAAGTCACACATTCCTGCTCTTCTCCTCTCTCATGTGTGATCCAGACCTGGATGTCCAAAAGCGGTAGAAGTGGCCGAGGCCTGAGGAGCGGAATCATCATCATCTGCTCCTTTCCACAGAAAGTGACTATATCTACACACTTTCTTTTTATATATTTGCATAAGATTAACAACTTTTATGCATAAAAATAAATATATAAAACATCTATGTTGTTTTTGGTTATATTACAGACATGCTTTTTGGTATTTTTATTAATATCATGATAAGGTATTTTGCTGCCTTAGGCAGATGACGCAAATGGCTTCCCCCCCAAGAAAAGGAATAGGTGAGAAACTATGGTAACTGGACCTCTAACTTCCTCGTCTGATCCATCAGGTAACAAGCTCTGATGACCACTTCCTTTACAATGTCAGACCCAAGAATAGTCATGGAAACTAATATAGCTTAATTATAATGGGGGCCGTTTGGTTTTAATTAATGAGATACAATAGATGCAGCTTGTAACAAAACCGATGGTTGTTCTACTGCCGTATTCCTGTGTGGCGCCATCCTCTAACAGGGGGCAGACTGTCCATACCCTGCGTATTGCGGGAATTACCGCCAGAACATCGACCTGATTACAGCTCCTCTGCTCCTGTCCTGGGGGCAGCGTTCACATTGTCTTAAAGACACAAATGCATTTCAATGCAGAGAGGGAATGAGAACCAGGGCGCAGGTGTGGCACCCCAGGGGTCTGGTTTCCACAGTAATGTAATGTTATGTCTGAGAGCAGGTGGGAGGTCCTTTGGTCAGGGATCCTGTGCATGCCACACCTCCTGCCCAGTCTTGGGAGGGGAAGAACTTCCCCTGTATAAACCCGGGGCTGAGGCAGGGTTAGTCAGTCAAGGAGAGTAGAGACAAGAAACAGTCACAGGAAGAAACAGCAGAAGCTCAGTGGGAGCAATACTACTACAAGTCAGGGGCTGGCAGCTGCAGAGCTCGCCCTGACTGAGAAGCTTTCTTACCGGACCCGGCGTCCGAGGCTGTGGGGACTAACTCTTACCCAGCAGCAGAAGCCGACCGGCAGGGGATTTCAGGTCCTCAGGCCCAGAAACCCGAAGGCACGGTCACACGCGTGGGACCAGCACCGCCATCGTGGAGCGGAAGCCATTAGAAGGCCCCGAGTCACCGGCCATACGGGTGAGCACCACACGGTACACTCAGGGACGTGGGCTACTTATATCCGCTTCCAGCAAGGTAGCCAGAAGAGTACAGTCAGTTTGGGAGGCCTACAACTCCGCCTGGCCAGGGGAGATCCCATCTGCTCAAGGACTGACCAGGCCCCGTTCGCTAGCAAGTACTCCGGGAGGGTCTATCGTTGTTACCAGTAAAGACCCTGAATTACACCGCACCGTCTCTGAGTGGTTCCTGCTACCCTCATCTTCCACGTCGGCTGCCCTGAGGCCATACCCCTCCCGTTGGGGGTTATACTATCACGCTGCACCATCCTTCCACCGGCCTCAGCGGTCTACCCTGCAGCGGCAGCTCCATAGCTGCAAATCAACGGGTGGCGTAGTCGACACTCAAATAACATCTATCAAGACTGCCACACACTGAGTTGACTCCCTGGGCACGGACCGGGTCCCCGCCACTCGGAGACTACAACCCTCATCTGATCCGGTTCCGGGTAAGCCCCCGTGCGCGAGACGCTGCGCGACACAGCAGGCCCAGGGGCGCGTCAACTTTGGCGTAGTCGGCAGGATTTCGTGCCCGCAACCACCGGGTACTGCGTGCCTGAAAAAGAGACTTTTCAAACTTACCTGTGGTGAAGATTCCCGCCATCCGGCGCCATCTTCAGCCTTCTTCCCGCCATCGGTGAAGTTTCCCGCCATCCGGCGCCATCTTCTGCCTTCTTCCCGCCATCCGTGGAGTTTTCCCGCCATTGGACGCCATCTTGAGGACGCCGCGCGGGAAGAAGAGGGGCGTGGACTCCGAAAGCGCGCGAGAACTGAAGCCCCGCCTCACGTCCGGACGTTGCGTAAGGTCCTGGAAGGAGCCCAGCAGACGCCGACGTCACAGGAGCGCGACGGAAGGTCCTCAACCATCCACTGCGGAGCCGCGGCCTACGGAAGAGGATCATCGCAAGGTAGGCCACGGTCCACTAGGGGGGAGGAAGATGTCGGATACGGAGGAGAGCTTCACTGCCTCAACCCCCGCCAGCGCTACCGCTGCTGCAGTTATGGCCTTCACCATGCCCTATATCCCGGGAGCAGCTTGGCTACCCCAGTACTCAGGGGAGTCACATACCCTGCATGACTTTAGAGAAAAGCTGGATAGCCTCTTCCAGGTGTACCCCCTCACAGAAGAGCAAAAAGTGAGCATCCTGGTGGCCCAACTAACCGGGGCAGCCAAAAGGGAAGTAAAATCCTGGCCACCTGGGAGGAAGACTGTCGCAGGGATACTAACCCGGCTGAAGGACACCTTTGATACCCGCACCTCAGCCGAGATTAAGCTTAGATTCTACGGGTGCAAGCAGCGAGCGCATGAGAGTATAAGGGACTATGCACTAAACCTACAAGAGGCCCTGAGGGCCATTAAGCAGACCGACCCTGATGGAGTGGGAAACGAGGACAGGCTGTTGACCGAACAGTTTATAGAGGGACTATATTGTAATACCCACCGAACCCAGTTGCGGGCAATGGCCTTACAGGATCCCCATCTGGGCTTTGCACAGTTCAAGGAAAGAGCCATCCGGGTGCTCCGAGAACCGGCACTGGGTGGCGTTGTGACCCACAGACGCCCTGCTATCACTTACCACCAGGAGGCGGCGCCTTTGTCGGCAGGGCCTGTGGGAGCTGATGCGCAGGCTTTGGACAATGACCCGGCTCCAGACCTACACCATCAGGTCCAAGAGCTAGCTAAGAGCGTTGCTGCGCTAACCCGAACTGTGCAGTCTTTACAGGCTTCCACCCCAGGGAAGATCCAGCTGGCATCCGGACCGGAGGACATCCCGTGGCGTCGACCAAGGAGGACCCCACCGGCCAGAGGAAGACCCAGTGACCGATACAGCGAGGACGGATGACCCATCTGCCGCCGCTGCAATCAACCCGGACATATGGCAAGGTACTGTTCTTTAAACGGGCACAACCTGGGGTAGAGGGCCAACCCCCAGGAAAAAGATCACCAGGCCCATCGAACTGGCGCGACAGATATGTGGGAGGACGTCCAGTCTTGCCTGTGGTACTGGATGGCATTCCCATGAGTGCCCTACTGGACACCGGGTCACAGGTCACCACCATCCCGTACGTGCTCTTTAAGCAGTACTGGAATGACTCGGATATTACCCGCTACCCTGACGACGACTTGAGTATCATCGCCAGCAATGGCCAGCCCGTGCCACAGATCGGATTTAAAGAGGTGACCATCAAAATCGGTAGAGTCGAACTGGCAGCACAGGGACTGATCATTGTAGATATTGACAAACATGAGAGTCACCCAAAAATAACTCTAGGAACTAATGTAATTGAAAATTGTCTTGCAGAGGTGATTTTCCTTTTACAGCAGGTTGCCAAGAACGCCAGCTCCGGCGAGCAGCGGGTGCTCCAGAAAGAGATCCGGGCACTGATGCGACGGCAACAGGTGGAACTCTCCGGCGGTGAGATTGGTAGCGTAAGAATGTGTGACCCTTTTCCTATTGCCATGCCCCCAAAAAGTGAAATGATGATTTGGTGCCGGGCAGCTATTGGTCTGAGAGGTAGGGATTACCAGGCAATGGTAGAACCAGTTTACTCGGACAGTAGGCCCACCATTTTGACAGCACGGGGGGTGGTTGATGTACGCCATGGGAGGGTGCCCGTTCGCATAATAAATATCGGGGAGAGGGAAGTGTACCTGCCCCGGTATGCCACGCTAGCCAAATTATATACCATTAACCAAAATTCTATACAGTCTGTGGAACCCTTGCCTCCATCTCACCCGGAGGAAGGTAACGGCTCTAAGAAAAGCATGGAGGACTGGTGTCAGCAACTACATCTGGGTACTGACTCCACTCCCGCACACCAGAAACAAGGAGTCTATCGGGTGGTTCAAGAGTACGAGAGAGTGTTCAGTAAACACCCGTTAGACTTCGGGCGAGTCAAGGGGGTAGAACACCACATCCCCACGGGAGACCATCCTCCTATAAAAGAGAGGTATCGACCCGTACCCCCTGCCCACTACCAACACGCCAAGGGGATGCTTAGAGACATGAAGGAGGCTGGGGTGATTAGGGATAGCTGTAGCCCCTGGGCAGCTCCACTAGTCTTAGTCAGAAAAAAAAGACAACACCATGAGGATGTGTGTAGATTACCGGAAAATCAACCGTATCACACACAAGGATGCGTACCCCTTACCAAGGATAGAGGAGTCATTGGCTGCTTTAAGATCTGCTAACTTCTTCTCTACCTTGGATCTCACTAGCGGGTACTGGCAGGTTCCTGTAGCAGAGGCGGACCGGGAGAAGACCGCATTCACCACCCCGATGGGACTTAGCGAGTTCACCTGCATGCCGTTCGGACTCTGCAACGCACCAGAAACCTTCCAACGACTAATGGAGTGTTGTCTGGGCCACAGAAACTTCGAGACGGTCCTGTTGTACCTGGACGATGTCATCGTATATTCCAAGACGTATGAGGACCACCTGAAACACCTGGCGGAAGTGTTCGAAGCTCTGGCGAGTTACGGCCTAAAGGTGAAACCCTCCAAGTGTCACCTCCTGAAACCAAAGGTGCAGTACCTGGGACACGTGGTGAGCGCTGACGGAGTGGCTCCCGACCCTGATAAGATCACCGCAATTAAGGAATGGCCAAGCCCCTCCAGCGTAAAAGAAGTGCGGCAGTTCCTCGGGTTGGTAGGCTACTACCGAAGGTTTATTCCCGGTTTCACCAAAAAGGCAGCACCTATGCAGGACCTCCTGATAGGCCAGTCCCGGAAGGCCAAGAACCAGAAGCCGCCCTTCAAATGGGAGGAGCTGGAAGAAGAGTCCTTCCGCCAGCTGAAGATGGCCCTCACGGGGGACGAAATCCTGGCGTACCCGGATTATAGCCAGCCCTTTATCCTCTACACCGACGCCAGTAACATCGGGCTAGGAGCCGTACTGTCCCAGATCCAGCAGGGGAAGGAACGAGTAATCGCCTACGCCAGCCGAAAACTGCGACCCACCGAAAGGAACCCCGAGAATTACAGCTCATTTAAGCTGGAGTTCCTGGCCGTAGTATGGGCAGTCACCGAGCGCTTTAAGCATTACCTCGCTTCTTCCCGGTTCACCGTGTACACGGATAACAACCCGTTGACACACCTGGACACGGCAAGACTCGGTGCCCTGGAGCAGAGGTGGATGGCCCGTCTGTCCAACTACGAGTTCACAATCAAATACCGGGCAGGACGTTCCAATACCAACGCGGACGCCCTGTCCAGGATGCCCAACCTGCCGGACGGAGGAGAAGATCCGGAGGGACTGGAAGAAGTTGAACTCCCTGCGTTCCACCGTCATGGGACTATCCAGTATTCCCACCGGGTAAGGAGTGAGCAGGCTGCTACGTTGAACCCCTTACCCCACTACAACTGGGCGGAAACACAAGACAGCGACCCTGCCGTCCGACTGGTGAAGGAGATGCTGACTCGGCCGGAGGCTCGCCTTGAACCAGACGCTCCGGAGGAAGCCAAACAACTATGGGCAGAGAAGAGTCGACTGTTCCTTTACAAAGGGAAGTTGTGCCGCCGAATGGTTAACTCCCGGACGCATGAATTACTCTGGCAAGTAGTGGTGCCACGAAGAGACGCAGCCATGGTGATGGAGGCATACCACGACGGAGCTGGACACTTCGGGTGGAAGAAGCTGGAGTTCCTGCTGCGCGAGCGGTTCCACTGGGTAGGCATGAGGGGAACCATCGAGAAGTGGTGCAGAGACTGTGGCCCGTGCAACCTGAGAAGGAAGGACCGTGCCAGCCAGAAGACTCCCCTGCAGTCCATCGTCACCCGGCAACCGTTGGAACTGGTAGCCTTGGATCATGTAAAACTGACCCCAAGCAGAAGTGGCTACGTCTACGCGTTAACCATCGTGGATCATTACTCCCGGTTCTTGGTTGTCGTCCCCGTCAAGGACTTAACGGCTCAAACAGCAGCTAGAGCCTTCCAGCAGCACTTCTGCCGTCCACACGGGTACCCGGACCAAGTGCTGACGGACCAGGGACCTGCCTTTGAAGCGGAGGTCTTCCAGGAATTCTGCAATCTGTATGGCTGCCGGAAGATAAGGACGACACCCTACCATCCGCAAACTAATGGACTTTGTGAGAAAATGAACCAGGTGGTAATGGATCTTCTAAAAACGTTGCCCCTGGAAGAACGCAGTCTGTGGCCTGAGAAGTTGCCCGATCTGGTGGACCTATACAACCACATCCCGGTAGGTTCCACCAACTGTACCCCGGCTTACCTAATGAGGGCAAGACCTGGTAAGTTACCTGTTGACCTGGAAATGGGAGTCCTGACACCCGAGGACACTTCACCAGAAACAGACTGGGACACAGAGAGGCAGCAGCAGTACCGGAGAGTACAGGAGAGCGTGGAGCGAAGTCTCTGTCAGGCTAGGGAAAGACAAGAGAAAACTTACAACCAGTATGCTCCCGCTGTTCCCCTGGTACCCGAAGAGCAGGTCTTGAAGAGGAAGAGACGGCTCCACAAGTTGGACGACCAGTGGGAGAAGGACCCGTACACCGTACTGCCCTCAAGCCACGAAAACCCGAAGGTTTGTACCATCAGTAAAGACGGAGGGGAAACCACAGCCATTGTATCCCTGGACCACCTGAAGAAGTGTCCCGAACAACTGAGGAACCCTGAGGAGGAACAAGAAGACCATCGACCCGTAGAGGAAAGGGAAGATATGGTTAGTACTGTGCTCGGGGACTTCCCTCGGTCTTGGACTCAAGTCAATGGTGCAGTTGTGGTACCCGTACTCACCTTCCTCCAACCAGCATCCCAAGCACCTACGGAGCAACAGGTAGAGCTGGAAGAACAGCCGGTCCAGGAGGCAGAAGACCCCACACCCGCAACCCAGGAGGATCAACCCTCTGCTTGCAGTGAGCCTGCCATATCCCTAGTGAGCCAAAGAGCCGGTAGACAGCTGCCCAGTTTGCCCTTGACAGCTCCTACACCCTGTAGTTCAGGGCTAGGCAGTCAGCTCCGTAGGTCCACTAGGGCCACTAGAGGCCAGTTACCCGCACGCTGGAGGATTTAAAGTGTATAAATTGTTTTATTTATGTTTACCTGTGTATTGTTGCTTGTGTATAATTTTGTGTTTCTAGTTATTTTTAGGAATCCTTGGTGGATCTACCGGGAATCCTTGTACAATTAATTGGAGCGTAACCCAGGATGGACTAGAGACTGTTAAGGACTCGGGGTAGGACAGACCCCTACCTGGTTACGTCTCCCTGTTTTGGTGAAATGGACACCTTTGTTTCTTCAAAGACTGCACCCGGTTACGGACATGCCGTGACCACCTTTATGTGTTTCTTTATTGTATTGTTATTGTTGTATCTTGTTATGTTTTTCTAAAATATGTTTAGTCCCGGAGTACTAAATTTCACTAGGGGGGAATGTGGCACCCCAGGGGTCTGGTTTCCACAGTAATGTAATGTTATGTCTGAGAGCAGGTGGGAGGTCCTTTGGTCAGGGATCCTGTGCATGCCACACCTCCTGCCCAGTCTTGGGAGGGGAAGAACTTCCCCTGTATAAACCCGGGGCTGAGGCAGGGTTAGTCAGTCAAGGAGAGTAGAGACAAGAAACAGTCACAGGAAGAAACAGCAGAAGCTCAGTGGGAGCAATACTACTACAAGTCAGGGGCTGGCAGCTGCAGAGCTCGCCCTGACTGAGAAGCTTTCTTACCGGACCCGGCGTCCGAGGCTGTGGGGACTAACTCTTACCCAGCAGCAGAAGCCGACCGGCAGGGGATTTCAGGTCCTCAGGCCCAGAAACCCGAAGGCACGGTCACACGCGTGGGACCAGCACCGCCATCGTGGAGCGGAAGCCATTAGAAGGCCCCGAGTCACCGGCCATACGGGTGAGCACCACACGGTACACTCAGGGACGTGGGCTACTTATATCCGCTTCCAGCAAGGTAGCCAGAAGAGTACAGTCAGTTTGGGAGGCCTACAACTCCGCCTGGCCAGGGGAGATCCCATCTGCTCAAGGACTGACCAGGCCCCGTTCGCTAGCAAGTACTCCGGGAGGGTCTATCGTTGTTACCAGTAAAGACCCTGAATTACACCGCACCGTCTCTGAGTGGTTCCTGCTACCCTCATCTTCCACGTCGGCTGCCCTGAGGCCATACCCCTCCCGTTGGGGGTTATACTATCACGCTGCACCATCCTTCCACCGGCCTCAGCGGTCTGCCCTGCAGCGGCAGCTCCATAGCTGCAAATCAACGGGTGGCGTAGTCGACACTCAAATAACATCTATCAAGACTGCCACACACTGAGTTGACTCCCTGGGCACGGACCGGGTCCCCGCCACTCGGAGACTACAACCCTCATCTGATCCGGTTCCGGGTAAGCCCCCGTGCGCGAGACGCTGCGCGACACAGCAGGCCCAGGGGCGCGTCACAGGCGTTGAGCGGTGTTAGTGACCCACTGACTCCTCTCACCTTTGTTCCTGTGTACCGGCTGTCAGCATGCTAAATGTTTGCGGCAGGAGGAAGGTGCCAGTTGACTGCAGGCGTTCAATAATGTCAATTTTTTTTCTTAAACTGCTCCCCCCTCAGAGAGGTAGCGTCCTAGGCGGGTGCCTACCCCTTGTCCCGGGCCTGCACTGGTGGTTCAGTTTGGATCCTCTTGCAGGAATAGTGCCATACACTATTGCAGTCAGTACAATGGAAATCATTGACTTGTCAAATTTAAAGGCTTTTTTGCGAAGAAGAGAAAAATGAAGACTGTTTACTGGGTTTTTTCAACCATAGCTGTGATTAAAGCAATGCTCCTTTGCTCATAGGGGAAATCAGTTTTATCAATCGCTTTGTTGGGGAGCTGTCCACTCCATTCTGGTCTTTCAGTCGTCCCACGTTACTTCTGACTCTCAGAATCCTACAGGATCTTATACGCGGTGTGGAAGACAATTTCTCTATATAATGAGCCTTGATGTGACTCTCATAGGAATGCAAAGTGAGATTCATTCACCTCTACATCACTAGTCGGAGCTGTAGACACCAGGTTAATTTAATGAAATATCAGACCACCACTTTCAGGCCATATTCACACGTTCAGTATTTGGTCAGTATTTTACCTCAGTATTTCTAAGTCCAAACCAGGTGAGGAACAATCAGAGGAAAAGTATAATAGAAACACGTCACCATTTCTGCATTTATCACCCACTCCTGGTTTTGCCTTACACATACTGATGTAAAATACTGACCAAATACTGAATGTGTGAACGTGGCATGACATTTATTGCACTAGTCCATGTGCCGTCTGTTTTTTAATAACAGTTCCGTGTCTAATCCGTGAGACTCAGAGCAGGTTCTAATCTCATTCATTTTGCAGATCAGACTCAGCCATTAAAGTCGATGGAAATCCATGTACAACGCATGAAGCACTGAAGACTTTTCTTTTCCTTTAGTGCTCCATCAGTGTTTCATCCATTTTTAATAGATCCATTAATAGTCAATGGATAAATAAAAGTTCAGACTGTCTACCTGCTTCAGGTTTTGCAAATGTATGAGGAAAAAATATATCTATACAACATGGATATAAAATGGAGACAATGCGGAGACACATGGGAGAAAAAGGTTCTGTTTTACAAGGATATAGAAATAGACAAGGATTTGTGAATGTAGCGTCCTCTGAAGAATAGGTAAAATCCATCAAGCTAAAGACAAGACAGACTGATAACTCAGTGAGGAATACAATAGAAGCTGCCTATTGAAGTCTACGGAGAGGCTCCGGACATCACTAGGTAGGCTTCATTTCTACACATGAGCTTGATGTATCATCCATTACTTTTTCTGTACATTTATTAGCATTTGTTATGTTTGTAGCATGGTATTCTACAGTTAGCATTACTAGTCGTATATGCCTTTATATATGACGCGCCCCCTGGGCCGTGTGTGTGGGAATACCCGGAGCCGGGTCTCTGTGTGATGTCAGGGGTTGTAGTCTCCGTGGCGGCGACCCGGTCCCGTGGCTCAGGGTGGTCAAACCAGTGGCGGATCTGTTTACTAGGTTTTTAATGTTGAAATGTCCGACTACGCCACCCGTGGATTGCGATCACTGAGAACCGCCGCTGCAGGGCACACCGCTGAGGCTTATGTTGTGTGCGCAGCAGGGGGTAGTATAACTCCCCACGGGAGGAGTATAGCCTCAGGGCAGCATGTGTAGATGGTGAGGGTTGTGGTGCATAGGTGCAGCAGAAATGACTCAAAGTCCATGCAGTGCAGTTCAGGGTCTTTACTGTTGGTGATGAAGGAGACCCTGCTGGGAGTACTGGCTAACATTAGAGGCCTGGTCAGTCTGTGAGCGAACAAGAATCCCCCTGGCCAGGTGGAGGTATAGGCCTTCCCGTCTAACTGCACTCTTCCTGGCTACCTTGCTGTAGTCGTGTAGTAGCCCACGTCCGTGAGTGTACCGTGTGGTGCTCACCCGTATGGCTGGTGACTTGGGGCCTTTGGTTCCTTCCGCTCCTCGATGGCGGTGCCGGTCCCTTGCATGTGACTGAGCCTCCGGGCTTTCTACGGCCAGAGGACCTGAAATCCCCTGCCAGGTGGTTTCTGCTGCTGGATGTGAATATCCTCACAGCCTCAGACTCCGGTGTCCGGTTCTCTGCGTCTTCAGCCAGGACAAGCTCTGCTGCTCCAGTCCCTGGCTCTCAGCTCCTGTCTCCTACAGGGCTGCTTGCTGCTCTATCCCTCTCTCTGGAACTAACTAGCTAACCTCGCCCCAGATCCAGTTTATAAAGGGTAGGTTCCTCCCCTCCCTGGACTGGGGCCGGAGGCGTTGCATGCAAATGTGCTCCTGACCAGGAAAACCCATGCTCGCTCTCAGACATGGTATTTCTACCACTGTGGCAACCAGACCCCCTGGGGTGCCACATTCCCCCCTAGTAAACTTTAGTACTCCGGGACTAAACACTTTTTTTTTTGAAAACACACATAACAGGGTATAAACAATAACACAACAATATATGTACAAGGAGTTCAGTCTTGATAGGTCACTGTTAGAACCTTGCTCTTAGGTTTTTTTTCCTTTACTGGTCACATGACCTTGTTGGCCTATTTAATCCTGCTCCGCCCTTCTGGCTTTGCTGGACTTCATTGTATTACTACTTTCTAGCTAGCCTGTGCTCTGTATCTAACTCTGTTAGTTTGCTTGGTCTACGGACCTCTATGTTCTATATATTTTGTTTGTTCATCTGTCTGCTACTATTTCTGTTAGGAGGTGTCCATTTTCCTCCCAGTCCTTAGTACTTGTAGGGATTCCTTCCCCACATCTATAGGTCTCCGTACAGACTAGCTTAGGACTTTAGCAGGTCTGATCGCAGGATCAGGTTCCCTGTTACATCGTAGGGATTCAGCTGAGTTCTATCATAGGGACAGATCTCCTCTCTTTCCTTAGCTCTGGTAGCAGAACATAACAGTAAGTCCAGCCTGCAAATTCTCTAAGGAAAGATTTTTCTGTTCCATCATGGTGTCGGTTCAGGATTTGGCTCATCGCCTGCAGGGACTCTCTCTGGAGGTGGCCGAGCTCCGTCAGCACGTGAGTAACTGTCCTGGAGCACATTTCTTGGAGCCTAAGGTATGTTTGCCGGATTTATTTTTTGGTGAACACCGAGAATTTTTTTCATTTAAAAATGCTTGCTTATTGTATTTTCGTTTGAGACCCAAGTCCTCTGGGGATGAATCCCAGCGCATAGGGTTCATAATGTCACTTTTGCGCAAAGAGCCTCAGGAGTGGGCCTTTTCTTTGCAACCTAGTGATACATGCTTCAGATCAGTGGATAGTTTTTTTTCTGCTTTGGGGCTATTATATGATGATCCTGACCGTGTCGCATCAGCTGAGACTGAGTTAAGACGTTTGAGACAGGGATCAGGTAATGTGGAAAAATATTGTACTCATTTCCGTCGATGGTCTACTCAAACAGGGTGGAACGATTCTGCTCTGAAAAGTCTATTTCTTGCTGGGCTCAATGAAAGGGTTAAAGACCTGCTAATTGCTTATCCTACACCTGAAGAAAGAAAAAAAAAATGGTCAGTCATGCCCGTATTGCCTGTTTAAATTCCAAGGGTGTATTTTTAGCTGCTTCCACGATTGCTCAGGAAAAATTAGTGGAATTTCGGGTGTTTGTCGATTGTGGGTCTACTCTGAATGTAATTGATGGGGGATTCTTGGAAAGACTCAATTTAAAACCCGAACCTTTATCATCCCCCATTGCTGTGGTTTCTGTGGATGGTTCCCCTTTGAAGAATATTACTCTCAAGGTCTGTGAATTTCCTCTCACTATTAATGGTGTTCACCATGAGAAATTGGATTTGGTAGTGTTGAATAACTTGCCTTCTCCAGTAATATTGGGATTGCCCTGGTTAAAATTTCACAATCCTGTACTGGATTGGTCTACCAGTGAAATTAAATCCTGGAGCCATAAATGTTATGACAAGTGTTGTAACGGGCGTATTGCAGCTTTGGATAGGGGAGAATTGCCTGTTCCTATTCAGGATTTTTGGAGAGTTTTTTCTGAGAAGGAATCGCAGGTTTTGCCTCCCCATAGAGACTATGATTGTTCTATTGAATTTGTCCCTGGAGCGACTCTTCCTAAAAGTCGTTTATTTAACCTTACTATTCCTGAGAGGAAGGCTTTGGAGGAATACATACAGACAAGTTTGGCCGCCGGTCACATTAGGCCCTCTAAGTCTCCTGTGGAGGTTGGATTTTTTTTTGTAAAAAAAAAGGACGGCGGTTTACGTCCTTGTCTGGATTTTCGTGAGATTAACAAAATTACTGTACGCAATCCTTACCCACTGCCATTGATTCCTGATCTGTTTAACCAGTTAATGGGGGCCAAGTGGTTCTCTAAAATTGACCTTAAGGGGGCATACAATCTGTTGCGCATGAAGGAGGGTGACGAATGGAAGACTGCTTTTAACACTCCTGTGGGTCATTTTGAGAATCTGGTTATGCCTTTTGGTCTTACTAATGCTCCTGCATTTTTTCAGAATCTGATTAATGACATCCTTAGACCTTTGATCGGTAAAAATGTGGTTGTGTATTTGGATGACATTTTGATTTATTCGCCGGATCTGGAGTCTCATTGGCGGAGCGTGCGTGAGGTATTACAGTTATTAATGGACAATTCGCTTTTTGCTAAGCTGGAGAAATGTGAGTTCGCTGTACAGAGAATTAGTTTTTTGGGCTACATTATCTCCAGCAAAGGTTTTGAGATGGATCCGGTTAAGGTTCAGGCTGTGCAGGAATGGCCTAGGCCTATTGGTTTGAAATCGATACAGAGGTTTTTGGGTTTCGCCAATTACTACAGAAAATTCATAAAAAATTTTCTAGTATTGTCAAAACTCTGACTGATCTCACCAGGAAAGGTGCTGATGCGGTTCAGTGGTCTTCTGAGGCCATTGAAGCTTTTGTGTATCTCAAGGAGAGGTTCACCTCTGCTCCCATCCTTATGCAGCCTGATGTTACTAGGCCGTTTTTGGTTGAGGTTGATGCTTCCTCTGTGGGGGTTGGCGCAGTATTGTCTCAGGATAACGGGGATGGATTACATCCCTGTGTCTTTTTTTCAAAAAAATTTTCGGAGACTGAACTGAATTACGATATTGGTAATCGGGAATTATTGGCTATTAAACTCGCATTTGAACACTGGCACCACTTCTTGGAAGGTGCGGAATTTCCCGTTCAGGTTCTTACGGATCATAAAAATCTGATATATCTTGATGCTGCCAAGCGCCTGAATGCCCGTCAGGCTAGGTGGGCACTGTTTTTCTCGCGGTTTAATTTCTCCGTTACTTACATCCCTGGTACTAAGAATGTTAAGGCGGATGCCTTGTCTCGCAGTTTTTCTCCCATAGTCGGTGCTGAGAAAGAGGAGAACATTTTACAAGAAGGTGTTGTGATAGCTGCTTTGGATTCCGTTTTGGAAAATGAGATTCTTAAAGCACAGGAGAATGCCCCTTCTAACACTCCTCATGGGAGGTTGTTTGTGCCTGGGACCTTTAGGAGAGATTTGTTTGTTGAGTGTCACGAATCTCGGTTGGCAGGTCATCCCGGAATCTCTGAGACCAAGAGACTGGTGGGTCGCAGTTTTTGGTGGCCTGGATGGCAGAAGGAAGTCATTAAGTGGGTGCGTCAGTGTACTATATGTGCTAGATCTAAGTCCTCACATACTCCTGCTGCGGGGTTGCTTTGTCCTTTGGAGGTTCCCAGTGCTCCTTGGACACATTTGGCTATGGACTTTATAACTGACCTTCCCCCCTCTGAGGGTTTTACTGTCATCTGGGTGGTCGTGGACCGTTTTAGCAAGATGTGTCACTTGGTTCCTTTCGTCAAACTGCCCTGCGCTAAAACTCTCGCTAAGGCCTTTGTCAAGGAAATTGTCAGACTTCATGGCGTTCCTACTGACATTGTTTCTGATAGGGGTCCTCAGTTCGTGGCTCGTTTTTGGCGTGCCTTTTGTGATAGGTTGGGAGTTCATTTGTCGTTCTCGTCCGGATATCATCCTGAATCTAATGGCCAGACAGAAAGGAAAAACCAGGATGTTGAGCAGTTCTTGCGTTGTTTTGTGGCAGACAATCAAGAGGGGTGGTCTGAGTTTCTGCCACTTGCTGAATTTGCTCTGAACAATCATACATCTTCTTCTGCGGGTTGTTCGCCTTTTTTTTGTTGTTCTGGGAGACATCCGTCGTTTGGGTCGTTCTCCAAGTTGGGATCTGCCGTGCCTGAGGAGGAGAATTTTTCCGGTGATTTGGAGAGAGTTTGGACGGATGTGCGTGGTAATCTTCAGGAGGCCAACAGAAAATCTAAAGACTACTTTGATAGGAAACGACAGGAGGTTTTGTTCGCTGTTGGTGACATGGTTTGGTTGTCCTCTAGGAATCTGCGGTTGAGGATTCCTTCAAAGAAATTGGGTCCCAAGTTTGTAGGGCCCTTTAAGGTGCTTCAGGTTGTCAACCAATCTGCTGTTAGGTTGGAGGTTCCTACCTCCTGGAGAATTAATCCGGTATTTCATGTCTCTCTGTTGAAAAAAGCTGTTGTATCGGATTGTGACGCCTCTGCCTCTGTTCCTCCGGTGGTGGAGGACGGGGAATATGAAATTTCTCGCATCCTTAACTCTAGACGGTATAGAGGTAGTTTGCAGTATCTTGTGGCCTGGAAAGGTTTCGGTCCCGAGGATAACTCTTGGGTGAGGTCGGATGATGTTTCCGCGTCCAGACTTATCAGAGCGTTTCACAGGAGATTTCCCGATAAGCCTGGTCCTAGGGGATCCGGAGGATCCTCTTAGAAGGGGGGGTACTGTTAGAACCTTGCTCTTAGGTTTTTTTTCCTTTACTGGTCACATGACCTTGTTGGCCTATTTAATCCTGCTCCGCCCTTCTGGCTTTGCTGGACTTCATTGTATTACTACTTTCTAGCTAGCCTGTGCTCTGTATCTAACTCTGTCAGTTTGCTTGGTCTACGGACCTCTATGTTCTATATATTTTGTTTGTTCGTCTGTCTGCTACTATTTCTGTTAGGAGGTGTCCATTTTCCTCCCAGTCCTTAGTACTTGTAGGGATTCCTTCCCCACATCTATAGGTCTCCGTACAGACTAGCTTAGGACTTTAGCAGGTCTGATCGCAGGATCAGGTTCCCTGTTACATCGTAGGGATTCAGCTGAGTTCTATCGTAGGGACAGATCTCCTCTCTTTCCTTAGCTCTGGTAGCAGAACATAACAGTCACGGCGCTTCCGTAACCAGGTGTGCGTGTCACCCAAGATGCATTTTGAGGGACCCGTCCCAAACCCTCCACGTAGGCCCTGGGGTGGCTACAGGGCATCGATGATCCGGCGTTGGACCACGTCTTCAGCCACCTCCACGGGTTTTTGTTCTGTGGTCTGGCCCAAAAGGGGCACTTAACAGGTGCAACTATTTACAAGGTACAGTTCCGGTTATTCATTGTCCATAACCTGTCCGTCCATAGACCCTGTCGGGTAACTTGAGAAACATAATCAGTATTGAGGTAACAAACATAAAACATTACAACATTTGCAATATACGGGTATATATCATTTCTCCTAGATTCTCCAGCGAGCAGGCTTCTGACCTCTAGTGCTCCTTGTTGACCTACGTAACACACTATCTGATGGTGTTCTTTCTGGGTCCCCTGTTTCCACCCCTTGTGTAGTGGGCTCGCTAGTGTCTGCACTACAGGTGTTTGGAGATGTTACGGGTCGGTTGGGCAGCTTTCTGCGTACTCTTTGGCTTACCACGGGCACGGCAGGCTCACTACTAGCAGAGGGTTGATTCTCCTGGGCTGCTGGTATGGAATCCTCTGCCTCCAGGGCCGGTTGCTCTTCCAATACTACTTGCTCTTCTGTAGGCCCTTGAGGGGCTGGCTGGAGAAAGGTAAGGACGGGTACCACTATAGCGTTGTTAATTTGTGTCCAGGACCGGGGAAATTCTCCGAGTACTGTACTGACCATTTCTTCCCTTTCCTCTGCGGGTTGAGGGCTATCTTGGTCTTCATCAGTGCTTTGCAGCTGCTCGGGACACTTCTTCAGGTGGTCTCTAGAGACAGTGGCTGTGGTCTCGCCTCCATCCTTACTGATAACGCATACTTTCGGGTTTTCATGACTTGAGGGCAGTACTGTGTACGGGTCTTTCTCCCACTGGTCATCCAACTTATGGAGCCGCCTCTTCCTCTTCAAGACCTGCTCTTCAGGTGCCAGGGGAACAGCGGGAGCATGCTGGTTGTAAGTCCTCTCTTGCCTTTCTCTTGCTTGAGACAAACTTCTCTCAACACTCTCCTGCACTTTCCGGTACTGCTGCTGCCGTTCTGTATCCCAGTCTGCCTCTGGCGAGGTATCCTCGGGTGTCAGGACTCCCATATCCAGGTCAATAAGCAGCTTACCAGGTCTTGCTCTCATTAGGTAAGCCGGGGTGCAGTTGGTGGAATTTACTGGGATGTGGTTATACAAGTCCACCAGATCAGGCAGTTTTTCAGGACACAGACTGCGTTCTTCCAGGGGCAACGTTTTCAGCAAGTCTATCACCACCTGGTTCATCTTCTCACACAATTCGTTGGTTTGGGGGTGATAGGGCGTTGTCCTTATCTTCTTGCAGCCATAGAGGTTGCAGAACTCCTGGAAGACCTCCGCTTCGAAGGCTGGACCTTGGTCTATCAATACTTGCTCTGGATACCCGTGTGGATGGCAGAAGTGCTGCTGGAAGGCTCTAGCTGCTGTCTGAGCTGTTAAGTCCTTGACAGGGACAACCACCAGGAACTGGGAGTAGTGGTCTACGATGGTGAGAGCGTAGACGTACCCGGACCTACTTGGAGCCAGCTTCACATGGTCCAGGGCTACCAGTTCTAGTGGCTCATTGGTGATGATGGGCTGCAGGGGAGTCTTCTGGCTGGCACGGTCCTTTCTTCTCAGGTTGCACGGGCCGCAGTCTCTGCACCATCTCTCAATGGCCCCTCTCATGCCTACCCAGAAGAACCGTTCACGCAACAGGAACTCCAACTTCTTCCATCCAAGGTGTCCTGCTCCGTCGTGGTATGCCTCCAGGACCATAGCCGCGTCTCGTCTCGGGACCACTACCTGCCAGGTCAGCTCATGTGTCCGGGAGTTAACAATTCTCCGGCACAGCTTCCCCTTGTAGAGAAGCAGTTTACTCTTCTCCTTCCACAGCTGTTTGGTCTCTTCCGGAGCGTCTGGGTCAAGGCGGGCATCAGCCTGTGTCAGCATCTCTTTTAACAGGCGGACGGCTGGGTCACTGTATTGCGTCTCCGCCCAGCTGTAGTGGGGTAAGGGATTGAACGTGGCAGAGTGTTTGTCCCTTACACAGTGGGAACACTGGGTAATCTCATGACGGTGGAACGCAGGGAGTTCAATCTCTTCCAGTTCTTCTGGATCTTCCCCTCCGTCCGGCTAGTTCGGCATCCTGGACAGGGCGTCTGCGTTGGCATTTGTGCGTCCCGCCTGGTATTTGATTGTAAATTCATAGTTGGATAGGCGGGCCATCCATCTCTGCTCCAGGGCACCAAGTTTCGCAGTGTCCAGGTGTGTCAACGGGTTGTTGTCCGTGTACACGGTGAACTTGGAAGAGGCAAGGTAATGCTTAAAGCGTTCTGTAACTGCCCACACCACTGCCAGGAACTCTAGCTTGAAGGAGCTATAATTTTCGGGGTTTCTCTCTGTAGCCCGGAGCTTCCTGCCGGCATAAGCAATTACCCGTTCTCTGCCCTGTTGGATCTGGGACAGCACCGCCGCTAGCCCGATGTTGCTCGCGTCCGTGTGGTGGATGAAAGGCTGGCCGTAATCAGGGTAAGCCAGGACCTCATCCCCCGTGAGGGCCATCTTCAGCTGGCGGAAAGACTCATCCTCCAGCTTGTCCCATTTGAAGGGTGGCTTCTGATTCTTGGTCTTTGACTGACCCAACAGGAGGTTTTGCATAGGGGCTGCCATTTTGGTGAACCCGGGGATGAATCTTCGGTAGTAGCCTACCAACCCGAGGAACTGCCGCACTTCCTTTATGCTGGAGGGTCTTGGCCAGTCCTTAATCACTGTAATTTTATCAGGGTCTGGAGCTACTCCGTCAGCACTCACCATGTGTCCCAGGTACTGTACTTTTGGTTTCAGTAGATGACACTTGGAGGGTTTCACCTTTAGGCCGTAGCCTGCCAGGGCGTCAAACACCTCTGCCAGGTGTTTCAGATGGTCCTCATATGTTTTGGAATACACGATGACATCGTCCAGGTATAGCAGGACCGTCTCGAAATTCCTGTGCCCCAGGCAGCGCTCCATCAACCGCTGGAAGGTTCCTGGTGCATTGCAGAGCCCGAATGGCATACAGTTGAATTCGCTGAGAACCATCGGGGTGGTGAACGCGGTCTTCTCCTTGTCTGCCTCTGCTACAGGAACCTGCCAGTACCCGCTAGTAAGATCCAAAGTGGAGAAGAAGTTAGCAGACTTTAATGCAGCTAAAGATTCCTCTATCCTAGGTAACGGGTACGCATCTTTGTGTGTGATACGGTTGACCTTTCTGTAATCTACACACATTCTCATGGTGCCATCTTTCTTTTTCACAAGAACTAGTGGAGCTGCCCAGGGGCTACAGCTGTCCCTGATTACCCCAGCCTCCTTCATGTCTCGCAACATCCCCTTGGTATTCTGATAGTGTGCAGGGGGTACAGGTCGGTATCTTTCCTTTATGGGTGGATGGTCTCCTGTGGGGATGTGGTGTTCTACCCCCTTTACTTGCCCAAAGTCTAGCGGGTGTTTGCTAAAGACTCTTTCGTACTCCTGCACCACCCGGTAGACTCCCTGTTTTTGGTGTGAGGGAGTGGAGTCGGTGCCCACATGCAGCTTCTGACACCAGTCCTCCATTCGTTTCTTGGAGCCGTTACCCTCCTCTAGTTGAGATGGAGGCAAGGGTTCCATGGCCTTTATTGAGTTTTGGTTAACGGTGAACAATTTGGCTAGAGTGGCATACTGGGGCAAGTATACTTCTCTTTCCCCAATGTTTAGGATGCGGACGGGTACCCTCCCATGGCATACATTGACCACCCCCCGTGCCGTCAAAATGGTGGGCCTACTGTCTGAGTAGACGGGTTCTACCATGGCTTGGTAGTCCCTTCCTCTTAACCCGATTGCAGTCCGGCACCAGATCATCATCTCACTCTTTGGGGGCATGGCGATAGGGAACGGGTCACTCATCCTTACACTACCAATCTCACCACCAGACAGTTCTACCTGCTGCCTTTTCATCAGGGCTCTGATCACTTTTTGTGGGACATGCTACTGGCTGGAGCTGGCGTTCACCGCAACCTGCTGTAATATGACAATTATCTCTGCAAGACAATTTTCAATAACATTAGTACCCAAGGTTATCTTAGGGTGGCTTTCACGACGGTCAATGTCCACAATAATCAGTCCTTGCGCTGGCAGTTCAACTTTACCAATCTTTATGGTCACCTCCTTGAATCCCACCTGCGGCACGGGCTGACCATGGCTTGCGATGATGCTCAAATCGTCATCTGGGTAGCGGGTAATATCTGAGTCATTCCAGTACCGCTTAAAGAGCACATAGGGGATGGTGGTTACCTGTGACCCGGTGTTCAGTAGTGCACTCATAGGAATGCCATCCAGCACCACAGGCAAGACCGGTCGTCCCCCTACGTACTTATCATGCCAGCTCGATGGGCCTTATGATCTTATGCCTGGGGGTCGGTCCTCTGCCCCAGGTCGGGCCCATTTAAATGACAGTACCTTGCCATATGTCCTGGTTGGTTGCAGTGGCGGCAGATGGGTTGTCCGTCCTGGTCATAGCGGTCGCTGGGCCTTCCTCTGAACGATGGGATCCTCCTCCGTTGGCTCCAAGGGACGTCCTCCGGACTGGAAGCCAGCTGGATCTTTCCTGGGGAAGACACCTGTAAAGACTGCACAGTTCTTGTTAGCGCGGCAACGCTTTTGGTCAGATCTTGGACCTGATGGTGCAGGTCTACAGCCGGGGCTTTGTCCAAAGCCTGTGTATCAGCTCCCACAGGCTCTGCAGGCAAGGGTGCCGCCTCCTGGTGATAGCAGGGCGCCTGTGGGTTACAGCGCCACCTGGTGCCGGTTCTCGGAGCACCCGGATGGCCTTGTCTTTAAACTGCGCAAAGTCCAAATCAAGGTTCTGCAAGGACATTACACGCAACTGGGTTCGGTGGGCGCTGGACAGTAGACCCTCAATGAACTGTTCAGTCAACAGCTTATCCTCATTCCGCACGCTGTCAGGGTCTGCCTACTTAATGGCTCTCAGGGCCTCCTGCAAATTCAAAGCATAGTACCGTATACTGTCTTGTGCCCGCTGCTTGCATCCATAAAATTTTAGCTTGATCTCTGCTGAGGTGCGGTATCAAAAGTGCCAGTATTTCCTTTACAGTCCCCTTTTCCCTGGCTGACCAGGACTTCACTTCTCTTTGGGCTGCTCCAATTAACTGACCTATCAGGATGCTCACTTTATGTTCCTCGGACAGGGGGTATACTTTGAATGGGCTATACAGTCTTTCTTTAAAGTTGCTCAGGGTATGCGACTCCCCTGAGTACTGGGGTAACCATGCCGCTCCAGGGATATACGGCATCGTGAACGGCATCACTGCGGCACTGCCGCACTGGCGGTAGGAGCTCCCTCCATTCCTGGTGTCTTCCTCCCCCCTAGTTAACCGTGGCCTACCTTCCATTGCTTCTTCTCGTAGGCCGCGGCTCCGCAGGCGATCGTCGGGGTCGAGGACCTTGCGTCGCGCGCTGGTGACGTCGGCGTCCGCTAGGCTCCTTCCAGGTCCTTGCGCAGTGTCAGTACGTAAGGTGGGGCTTCAGCTCTTGCGCGCTTTTGGCGTCCACGCCCCTCTTCTTCCCGCGCGGCGTCCCAAAAATGGCGCCCAATAGCGGGAAAATGGCTGCGGATGGTGGGAAAACGTTTGCGGATGGCGGGAAACTTCACCACGGTAAGTATCACAGTCTTTCTTCAGGCACGCAGTACCCGGTGGTTGCGGGCACGAGATCCTGCCGACTACGCCAAAGTTGATGCGCCCCCTGGGCCGTGTGTGTGAGAATACCCGGAGCCGGGTCTCTGTGTGATGTCAGGGGTTGTAGTCTCCGTGGCGGCGACCCGGTCCCGTGGATCAGGGTGGTCAAACCAGTGGCGGATCTGTTTACTTGGTTTTTAATGTTGAAATGTCCGACTATGCCACCCGTGGATTGCGGTCTCTGAGAACCGCCGCTGCGGGGCAGACCGCTGAGGCTGATGTTGTGTGCGCAGCAGGGGGTAGTATAACTCCCCACGGGAGGAGTATAGCCTCAGGGCAGCGTGTGTAGATGGTGAGGGTTGTGGTGCATAGGCGCAGCAGAAATGACTCAAAGTCCGTGCAGTGTAGTTCAGGGTCTTTACTGTTGGTGATGAAGGAGACCCTGCTGGGAGTACTGGCTAGCATTAGAGGCCTGGTCAGTCTGTGAGCGAACAAGAATCCCCCTGGCCAGGTGGAGGTGTAGGCCTTCCCGTCTGACTGCACTCTTCCTGGCTACCTTGCTCTAGTCGTGTAGTAGCCCACGTCCCTGAGTGTACCGTGTGGTGCTCACCCGTATGGCTGGTGACTTGGGGCCTTTGGTTCCTTCCGCTCCTCTATGGCGGTGCCGGTCCCTTGCGTGTGACTGAGCCTCCAGGCTTTCTACGGCCAGAGGACCTGAAATCCCCTGCCAGGTGGTTTCTGCTGCTGGATGTGAATATCCTCACAGCCTCGGACTCCGGTGTCCGGTTTTCTGCGTCATCTGCCAGGACGAGCTCTGCTGCTCCAGTCCCTGGCTCTCAGCTCCTGTCTCCTACAGGGCTCCTTGCTGCTCTGTCCCTCTCTCTGGAACTAACTAACTAACCCCGCCCCAGATCCAGTTTATAAATGGCAGGTTCCTCCCCTCCCTGGACTGGGGCAGGAAGCGTTGCATGCAAATGTGCTCCTGACCAGGAAAACCCATGCTCGCTCTCAGATATGGTATTTCTACCACTGTGGCAACCAGACCCCCTGGGGTGCCACATATACATATATTTTCACACTTTTTGAATGGGCTATGTATGGACTAGCTTTGGTTGTACTCAGGGCCTGTTTTAGAGATAGTGGGGCCCCAAATGCTCACATATTGCACCATCACACAGAAATATTTTGGTTGTATTTACATGCGCTGAGTTCAGGCCATTAAACGAGCGCGATCGACAATATTGAAGTCATTCGACGCTTGTTTCCCGGGTTCTTTACACCGGCTGAGGAAGAATGATGGGGACAGAACAGTCACTAGTAGATCAATCTGTCCCCTTACAGTATCATTTTATTAGCAGTATATCTGCAGATTACACCAAACGATGTGCTGCTGAGAACAATGAGCTTTGTTTTGGCATAAACAATCCAATCACTCGATGAATAGGCAGCATTGTGCTCCTTAAGTACAATATGCCCCATAGTCCTCCATATAGTATAATGTGCCCCATAATCCTCCATACAGTATAATGTACTCTCCATAGTTCTCAATACTGTATAATGCAGCCCTCATATAGTACAATGCACTCCCCATAGTCCTCAATACAGTACAATGCGGCCCCCATAGAGTATAATGCTGCCCCATAGAGTACATATACTATAATGCACCCCCCATAGCCCTCCAGCCTTGTGACCACCATGTTCTCAATGATGTAAAAAAATAAATACAATACTCACCTCTCCCCATTCCCCCACTGCTCCGGTCTGTGCAGCATGTCTGCTTGGCCTCAGCTGCTCCACTGCCTGGCACACAATTAAGTGACATAAATGACGCGCCCCCTGGGCCGTGGGGAGACCCGGAGCCGGGCCTGTAGATGCTGGGGGTTGTAGTCACTGTGGCAGCGACCCGGTCCGTGACCCAGGGCGGTCAAACCAGGGTAATCTATGTGTCTCAGTTATTGATAGTCTGACTATGTCACCTGTGGATTGCGGTTATTGGTAACCGCCGCTGCAGGGCAGTCCGCTGAAGCTGGTGGTATGCGCAGCAAGGTAGTGTAACTCCTCACAGGAAGAGTGTAGCTTCAGGGCAGCGTGTATGGATGATGGTGGTGATAGTGCCTGGATCAGTAATAATAACACGGAGTCTTTGCAGTGCAGTCCTAGGGTCTTTACTGGTGGTAATTATATAGGCCCCAACGGGAGTACTTGCCAGGGATGAGGGCCTGGTCAGTCTGGGAGCAATCCTAGAATCCCCTGGCCAAGTGGAGTTGTAGGCCTGCCGTTCCGACTGTACTCTTTTGGCTATCCCGCTTATAGTCGTGTTGTAGCCCACGTCCCTGAGTGTAACGTGCTGTTCACCCGTATGGCTGGCGACTCGGATCCCGTGTATTCCTCGCTCCTCTGTGGTGGTACTGGTCCTTTCGTGTGGCTGAGCCTCCGGGCTTCTGTCAGCCAGGAGACCTGCAATCTCCTGCCTTGCGGTTTCTGCTGCTGGATATACAATCCTCACAGCCTCGGACTCCGGTGTCAGGTCTTCTGTATCCACTGGCCAGGACGAGCTCTGCACAGCTCCAGTCCTCAGCTCCTTGCTCCTTAGTCCTAACTGACTCCTGACACTGAACTAGACTCTCACTAGACTGACTAACCCCGCCTCCAGATCCAGTTATATAGGGCAGGATCCTCCCCTTTTCTGGTCTGGAGCAGGAGGTGTTGCATGTAGTGTGTTCCCTGACCAGGAAACTCCTGTTTTGCTCCCAGACATGGTATTACTACCACTGTGGCAACCAGACCCTCTGGGGTGCCACATTCCACCCTAGTAAATTTCAGTACTCCGGGACTGAACATATTTTGCAAAAATACAACAGGTAACAATACATTAACATATTTACAACCATTAGAGTCTTTAAAGGTCACGGTATCATCCGCAACCAGGTGTCCATTTCACTGAAACAAGGTGCAATCAGAGGGACCTGTCCCAAACCCTCAACGTAGGCCCTAGGGTGGCTACAGGGCATTGATGATCCGGAGTTGGACCACATCTTCAGCCACCTCCACGGGTTTTTGTTCTGTGGTCTGGCACCAAAGGGGCACTTTACAGGTGCACTATTTACAGGCAGAGTTTTTGGTTATTCATTGTCCATAACCTGAAAGTCTTTTTGGACCCTGTAGGGTAACTGGAAAAACATATTCAATACACACACAAAACAATTCAACATTACAGTTATAGTTACATTTAAATTTTCCAACGAGCAGGAATTTGACCTCTGGTGACTCTGGTGGACCTGCGTAACACACTGTCTGTCTGTGTTCCACTCTGGTCCCTTTTCCCTACCCCTGGTGTGGTGGGCACTGTGTGACCTGCACTACTGGTATTTTGAGGTGTCACTGGTAGGTTGGGCAGCTTCCTACGGATCCTTTGGCTTACCGTGGGTACGACAGGCTCGCTACTAGCAGAGGGTAGATTCTCCTGGTCTGCTGATGAGGAATCTTCTGTCTCCGGGGCCATTGGTTCTTCCAACTCTACTGAGACTTCTGTAGGTGCTTGAGGTGCTGGTTGGAGAAATGTAAGGACAGGCACAACAATGGCATTATTCACTTGTGTCCATGACCGGGGAAATTCTCCGAGTACCGTGCTGACCATTTCTTACACTTCCTCTGCGGGTTGAGGGATATCTTGGCCTTCTTCAGCATGCTGTAGCTGCTCGGGACATTTCTTCAGGTGGTCTCTGGAAACTGGAAACTGTTGCTGTTGTCTCACCTCCGTCCTTACTTATGAGGCACACCTTGGTATTATCATGACTTGATGGTAGAATGGTGTACGGCTCTTTTTCCCACTGGTCATCCAACTTGTGGAGTCGCCTCTTCCTCTTTAGGACTTGCTCTCCAGGTGACAAGGGGGCAGCAGGTGCATGTTGATTGTAAGTCCTCTCTTGCCTTTCTCTTGCTTGGAACAGACTTCTTTCAACACTTTCCTGTACCTTGCGGTATTGCTGTTGCCACTCAGTGTCCCAATCTGCGTCTGGTGAGGCGTCCTCTGGTGTCAGAACTCCCATATCCAGATCGATGGGCAGCTTACCAGGTCTCGCTCTCATCAGGTAAGCTGGTGTGCAGTTGGTGGAATTCACTGGGATATGATTGTAGAGGTCCACTAGGTCTAGCAACTTTTCTGGCCACAGACTGCGTTCCTCCAGGGGCAATGTCTTCAGTAGGTCTATCACCACCTGGTTCATCTTTTCACACATCCTGTTGGTCTGGGGGTGATAAGGCGTTGTCCTGATCTTCTTGCAGCCGTACAGGTTGCAGAACTCTTGGAATACCTCCGCTTCGAAGGCCGGACCTTGGTCAGTTAGCATAGGTTCTGGGTAACCATGCGGGCGGCAGAAGTGCTGTTGGAAAGCTCTGGCTGCTGTCTGAGCTGTTTGGTCCTTGACTGGCACTACTACCAGAAACCGGGAGTAGTGGTCTACGATGGTGAGAGCGTAGACATAGCCTGACCTGCTTGGGGACAGCTTCACATGGTCTAGGGCTACCAGTTCGAGCGGCTGCTTGGTGATGATGGGCTGCAGGGGAGCCCTCTGGCTGTCACGGTCTTTCCTTCTCAGGTTGCACGGTCCGCAGTCTCGACACCACCTCTCGATTGCTCCTCTCATGCCGACCCAATAGAACCGTTCACGCAGCAGGACTTCCAGCTTTTTCCATCCGAAGTGTCCTGCTCCATCGTGGTACACTTCCAAGACCATAGACGCGTCCCGCCTCGGGACTACCACCTGCCAGACCAGCTCATGCGCCTGGGAGTTGACAGTTCTTCGACACAGCTTCCCTTCATAGATGAACAGCTTACTCTTCTCTTTCCACAGCTGTTTGGTCTCCTCTGGAGCATCTGGGTCAGGGTATGAGTCGGCTCGTGTCAGCAACTCTTTGACTAGGTGGACGGCCGGGTCACTGTCTTGTGTTTCTGCCCAGCCGTGGTGGGGCAAGGGATTGAACGTGGCCTCTTTGGTGGAAGAGTACCTGTCTTTCACACAGTGGGAGCACTGAGTTATCCCATGACGGTGGAAAGCGGGGATTTCTATCTCTTCCAGTTCTTCTGGGTCTTCTCCCCCATCTGGCAAGTTAGGCATCCTGGACAGTGCATCTGCATTGGCATTCTTGCGCCCAGCCCGGTACTTGATGGTGAACTCATAATTGGAGAGTCGGGCCATCCATCTCTGCTCCAGGGCACCAAGTTTCGCAGTGTCCAGGTGTGTCAGCGGGTTTTTGTCTGTGAATACTGTGAACTTGGAAGAGGCGAGGTAATGTTTAAAGCGCTTTGTCACTGCCCATACCACTGCGAGGAAGTCTAGCTTGAAGGAGCTGTAATTTTCAGGGTTCCTTTCTGAGGGCCGGAGCTTCCTGCTGGCATAAGTGATTACCCGTTCTCTGCCCTGCTGGATCTGGGACAGCACCGCTCCCAGTCCCACGTTGCTCGCGTCCGTGTGGAGGATGAAGGGCTGGCCATAATCAGGGTAAGCCAGGATCTCGTCCCCCGTGAGGGCCATTTTCAGCTGGTGGAAGGACTCATCTTCCAGCTTGTCCCATTTGAATGGCGGCTTCTGGTTTTTGGCCTTCCTGGACTGGCCTATCAGGAGGTCCAGCATGGGTGCTGCCATCTTGGTGAGGCCTGGAATAAATCTTCGGTAGTAGCCTACCAACCCGAGGAACTGCCGCACTTCCTTTACGGTGGAGGGTCTTGGCCAGTCCTTGATTACTGTGATTTTATCGGGATCTGGAGCTACACTGTCAGCGCTCACCCCGTGCCTCAGGTACTGTACCTTGGGCTTCAGCAGATGACATTTTGAGGGCTTCACCTTTAGACCAAAGCCAGCCAGTGAGTCAAACACTTCCGCCAGGTGCTTCAGATGGTTCTCATACGTCTGGGAGTATACAATGACGTCATCCAGGTACAGCAGGACTGTCTCGAAATTCTTATGTCCCAGATAGCACTCCATCAACCGCTGGAAGGTTCCTGGGGCGTTGCAGAGCCAGAATGGCATGCAGTTGAACTCGCTGAGGCCCATCAGGGAGGTGAATGCGGTCTTTTCCTTATCCACCTCTGCTACAGGAACCTGCCAATACCCACTAGTAAGAGCCAAAGTGGAGAAATAGTTAGCAGACTTTAATGAAGCTAGTGATTCCTCTATTCTGGGTAACGGGTATGCATCTTTGTGTGTTATGCGGTTGATTTTCCTTTAGTCTACACACATTCTCATAGCGCCATCCTTTTTCTTTACAAGAACTAATGGAGCTGCCCAGGGGCTACAACTGTCTCTTATTACCCCAGCCTCCTTCATTTCTCGCAACATCCCTTAGGCATTTTGGTAGTGTGCAGGGGGTACAGGCCGGTACCTTTCTTTAATGGGTGGATGGTCTCCCGTGGGGATATGGTGTTGAACCCCTTTTACCTGCCCGAAGTCAAGTGGATGTTTATGGAAGACCCTTTCGTATTCCTGTACCACCCGGTACACTCCTTGTTTTCAGTGTGGAGAGGTGGAGTCAGTGCCCACATGCAGCTTCTGGCACCAGTCCTCCATTTATTCCTTGGAGCCGTTATCCTCTGCCTGTTGGGATGGAGGCAAGGGTTCCACTGTCTTTATAGAATTCTGGTTGACAGTGAACTGTTTGGCTAGAGTGGCATACCGGGGCAAATGGACTTCTCTCTCCCCAATGTTTAGGATGCGGACGGGTACCCTCCCATGGCGGACATCAACCACCCCCCGGGCTGTCAAAATGGTGGGCCTACTGTCAGAGTAGACGGGCTCTACCATGGCCTGGTAATCTCTACCCCTTAGACCAATAGCTGCCCGGCACCATATCATAATTTCACTTCTTAGGGGCATGGCAATAGGGAATGGGTCACTCATCCTGACACTGCCAATTTCACCACCAGACAGTTCTACCTGTTGTCTTTTCATCAGGGCTCTGATCTCTCTTTGTAGAACCGGCTGCTGGCTGGATCTGGCGGTCTCCGCAACCTGCTGTAACAAGACAATTATCTCTGCAAGACAATTTTCAATGACATTAGTGCCCATGGTTATCATGGGATGACTTTCTCGGCGATCAATGTCGACAATAATCAGTCCTTGTGCTGGCAGTTCCACTTTGCCAACTTTATGGTCACTTCTTTGAACCCCACCTGAGGAACGGGTTGACCATTGCTGGCATAAATGCCAAATGTTCATCTGGATGGCGTGTGATATCAGAGTCAGTACAGTAAAGAATGTAGCGGATGTTGGTCACTTGGGATCCAGTGTCCAGCAACGCGCTCATTGGAAAGCCGTCCAGCACGACAGGTAGGACCGGTCGTCCTCCCACATATTTGTCTCGCCAGCTTGATGGGCCTGGTGGTCTTATGCCTGGGGGTTGGCCCTCTGCCCCAGGTTTTGCTCGCTTAAATGACAGTACCTTGCATAATGTCCTGGCTGGTTGCAGCGGCGGCAGATGGGTTGTCCGTCCTGGTCGTAGCGGTCGCTGTTCCTTCCTCTGGATGGTGGAATCCTCTTCTGTTGGCGCCACGGGTTGTCCTCCGGACTGGAAGCCAGCTGGATCTTTCCTTTGGGATACACCTGCAAGGACTGTACAGTTTTGGTTAGTGCTGCTACACTTTTAGTTAGCTCTTGGACCTGATGGTGCACTGTCCAGAGTTTGCGCATCAGCTCCTACAGGCTTCGGGGAAAAGGGTGCCACCTCCTGGTGGTAGGTGATATCTGGGCGGCGGTGAGCTGTAGCGCCACCTGGTGCTGGTTCTCGTAGCACCCAGATGGCCCTGTCCTTAAACTTAGCAAAGTCTAAGTCAGGGTTTTGCAGAGCCACTATGCGCAGCTGGGTTCGGTGGGCGCTGGACAGTAAACCCTCAATAAACTGCTCAGTTAACAGTCTGTTTTCATCACGCACACTGTCAGGGTCTACCTGTTTGATGGCCCTCAGCGCCTCCTGCAGGTTTAAAGCATAGTTCCATACACTGTCCTGTGCCCGTTGTCAGACCATGCCCCGTTGAGATGGTTGAGGGAAAAGAGAGGTAACAATGCCAGGGTAACTAGATGGTTCCTAGCTCTTCAGGACTTCAACTTTCATGTAGAGCATAGGCCTGGGAAGTTACATGGGAACGCTGATGCCCTTTCCCGTTTTAGGTCAATTAGGATTACCATAATTTTTAATATTTGCCAAATGCCAGAATAAGGAGAGAGAGAATGTATTAAGGCATTTAAAAAAACGGGAAAGGTTTATTCTGATTTCATGTCAGATATTGAGAAAAACATGCATATGTGTCTTTTTATATACTGTATGTAAACTTCTGGTTTCAACTGTACATCTTGGGCCTCTTCCTTGTATAATGTGCTCTATTCTGCGCCCTTTCCTGGTATAATGTTCCCCATCCTGAGCACCTTCCTGGTATAATGCACTACATCATGAGCACCTTCCTGGTATAATGCACTACATCCTTGGCACCTTCCTGGTATAATGTTACCCTTCCTGAGCACCTCCTGGTATAATGCACTACATCCTAAGCACCTTCCTGGTATAATGCACTACATCCTTGGCACCTTTCTGGTATAATGTTACCCTTCTTGAGCACCTCCTGGTATAATGCACTCCATCCTGGGCATCTTCCTGATATAATGTACCCCATTCTGAGCACATTCCTGGTATAATGTACCCCATTCTGAGCACATTCCTGGTATAATGTCCCCCATCCTGAGCACAATCCTGGTATAATGTCCCCCATCCTGGGCCCTTTCCTGGTATAATGTTCCCCATCCTGGGACCCTTCTTGGTATAATGCACTCCATCCTGGGACTCTTCCTGGTATAATGCACTCCATCCTGGGACCCTTCCTGGTATAATGCACTCCATCCTGGGACCCTTCCTGGTATAATGCACTCCATCCTGGAACCCTTCCTGGTATAAGCACCCATCAGCCCAAGGGTGCTTTTAATTAGTGTTGGATTCTACCTACCCACTTAAATTTGTAGGTTTCTATCTCAAGAGAGGCATGTTTGCCCATTTATATTGTAGGCTTATAGCCCAAGAGAGGCATGTTTAAGAGGTTAGTTAACCATCATGCGGAGGCTACCTTGTCGTGGTTGATGGGCATACATGAATTGGCCAATTTGTGCGCTAAGAGCCTTCATTTTTTGTAAGTACATTTTATTTAGCAATAATGCAGTTTAGCTCTTATGTTCTCAGTGTCTGCATATGTATTGTCCCTTGCAGTGTGTTGCTGAGCTTTCTTATTGTACCCTTCCTGGTATAATGTCCCCCATCCTGTGCCCCTTCCATTAATAATGTTTGCTGTTCTTCTCCAATACATTTAAAAATAAATAAATTATTCTTCTTCCCTTCCTCCACTCCCACAACTCGCAGCGTATTCTTCTATAGCACTTGAAGGAACTGGCATCTAACTTCGTCTTGCTGGCATGGTGCATGACGTCACGGTCATGTGCCGCCTGTGACTGGCACACCAACGTCAACAGCCGGCCTCTGATTGGCTGGCAGGGTGTATTGCGGTGCAGGGACACAGATGGTCTCTGCGTCTCAATACATTTCAGCTGAATGTGTGTCCTTGCAGGCACCTCTAACTGAAATAGGTGCTGGTGGCGGCCGACCCCCCTCCTGCACGGGCCCGGTCGCACCCTCTGTGACCGATGTCGTTCCGCTCCTGGAAGGGATATGCTGATGTTTACTATTGGATTCTATCATGTATGTGAGAATAAAAGGCTTCTTGAGATTGATGACACTGCCATATCTAGCAGCCAAGACTTCTCAATAATAGCGGACAATTGAGGCTGCTGGGATCTAGATCAATCACACAACGACACGTGTACAATGCAATAGTGTTTTTATTAGCAAAATCATAAGAATCATTAACCTGAATTACATCGTAATTTACTAATAAAGAAGGTCAGCTCCTGATTTTACATAATGATCAGTAATGGCGCCATCATCCCATTCTCTCACACATTTACACTGCTGCACTGCCATCTAGTGATGAAAAATAAAAAGTACAATACCAACACAGTTTATTGTCAAATTGGCCATACAGAGTCACTATTGGTGGGATCATATTATTAACACGGCTCATTATAGACTGCAGGTTATTAACAAGTTAATGACACGGTGGTTGGAACAAAAGATCTCAAATTTCGACTCATCAGATCAAAGCACAGATTTCCACTGGTCTAATGTCCATTCCTTGTGTTCTTTAGCCCAAACAAGTCTCTTCTGCTTGTTGCCTGTCCTTAGCAGTGGTTTCCTAGCAGCTATTTTACCATGAAGGCCTGCTGCACAAAGTCTCCTCTTAACAGTTGTTGAAGAGATGTGTCTGCTGCTAGAACTCTGTGTGGCATTGACCTGGTCTCTGATCTGAGTTGATGTTAACCTGCGATTTCTGCGGCTGGTGACTCGGATAAACTTATCCTCAGAAGCAGAGGTGACTCTTGGTCTTCCTTTCCTGGGGCGGTCCTCATGTGAGCCAGTTTCTTTGTAGCACTTCATGGTTTTTGCAACTGCACTTGGGGACACTTTCAAAGTTTTCCCAATTTTTCGCACTGACTGACCTTCATTTCTTAAAGTAATGATGGCCACTCGTTTTTCTTTACTTAGCTGCTTTTTTCTTGCCATAATACAAATTCTAACAGTCTTTTCAGTAGGACTATCAGCTATGTATCCACCAGACTTCTGCACAACACAACTGATGGTCCCACATTTATAAGGCAAGAAATCCCGCTTATTAAACCTGACAGGGCACACCTGTGAAGTGAAAACCATTTCCGGTGACTACCTCTTGAAGCTCATCAAGAGAATGCCAAGAGTGTGCAAAGCAGTCATCAAAGCAAAAGGTGGTTACTTTGAAAAACCTATAATATAAGACATAATTTCAGTTGTTTCACCATTTTTGTTAAGTATATAATTCCACATGTGTTAATTCATAGTTTTGATGCCTTCAGTGTGAATGTGCAATTTTCATAGTCATTAAAATACAGAAAAATCTTTAAATGAGAAGGTGTGTCCAAACTTTTGGTATGTACTGTGTGTATATATATATATATATATATATATATATATATATATATATATATATATATACGCGGCTGCTGATGTTCTCGGCTGTCCCCATCAGTCCCATAGACACTGAATGGAGTGTGGCAGTGCGCATGCCTGGCAACGGCTCCATACTACTTCCTCCATAAGAGAGGATAGGGATCCCCACTCTAGTGATTGGTGGGGTTCCCAGTAACTACCATCACCGATCCTGCAGATCCTTTCTTCTGTCATTAGGTTTTTTATGTTTTACATGGTCCAATAGAGAGATCAGAGGTGCGATATAGTGAACTAACACATGCAAAGCCTAAATTATATAAAATGTGAAACCACCAGACTGTGACCGTAGCCAAACATCTTCTAACCTTCCTTACAATTCCTAAAGTTGTTGACCAATGTTTTTCTTTAAAGGGGTTCTCCAACCATAGACACTTATGACATATACTAGATGGTGGCCCGATTCGAACGCATCGGGTATTCTAGAATAGGTAAGCGGCCGACGGGGCGCAATTAGCAGAGAGGCGTTTAAATTTGGTGCCCAAATCGCTGATTGGTCGCGTTAGGCAACCGCGACCAATCAGCAAAGCGGTGTTTAAATTTGGCAGCAATATCGGTGATTGGTCGCGGACGGCGGCCGCGACCAATCTGCGAACCGTGTTAGTGAGGACTGGAGAGCGTGTTTAAATTTAAATTAGTCGCGTCCAATCAGCAGAGCGGTGTTTAAATTTGGCGCCAATACTGCTGATTGGTCGCGGCCGCCGACCGCGACCAATCAGCAGAGCGATACAGAGCGGGGTTTAAATTTGCACCAAAATCGCTGATTGGTCGCGACCGCGACCAATCAGCAAAGAGGTGTTTAAATTTGGCGACAATACTGCTGATTCTTCGCGGCCGGCGACCACGACCAATCAGCAAAGCGATGCAGAGCGGGGTTTAAATTTGGCGCCAAAATCGCTGATTGGTCGCCGGCCGGGACCAATCATCAGAGCGGTGTTTAAATTCGGCGCCAAAATCGCTGATTAGTCGCGGCTGACGGCTGCGACCAATCAGCAGAGCGTTGTTTAAATTTTGCGCCAATACTGCTGATTGATCTCGGCCAGCGACCGTGATCAATCAGCAGAGCGTTGTTTAAATTTGGCGCCAATCTCGCTGATTGGACGCGTCTGGTGTCCGCTACCAATCAGCAGAGCGTTGTTTAAATTTGGCGCCAAGCTCGCTGATTGGTCGCGGCTGGCGTCCGCGACCAATTAGAACAGCAGTGTTTAAATGTGGCGGCAAGATCAGTGATTGGTCGCGGCCGCTATTTAAATGTGGCGCCCAAATCGGTGATTGGTCGCGGGCAGCGGCCGCGACCTATCAGCAGAGCGGTGTTTAACTTTAGCGCCAAGATCACTGATTGGTCGCGTGCGGAGAGAGCGACCAATCAGCGAATCGTATTGGTGAGGAGCAGGGAGCGGAATCGTATTAGTGAGGACCGGGGAGCGCCGCTGCCTGTGCGGCTACTTCCGCTGCGAGAACCCGGGACATGAGCGACTGCTCGCAGCAGAAGTATCCCGACCCGCAGCACCCCGCTCCCCAGTCTTCCCTTCACACCCTAGCCGCTGATCTCCCCACAGTATCCGCATGGTGTTACAAAGGTCCGGACATTTGTGTTAAAAATCGTTGATTGGTCGCTGGCGCTGCCCGCGACCAATCACCGATTTGGACTCCACATTTAAATAGCGGCTGCGACCAATCAGTACAGCGGTGTTTAAATGTGGAGCCAAGATCGGTGATTGGTCGTGGCCGATATTTAAATTTGGCGCCCAAATCGGTGATTGGTCGCGGGCACCGCCAGCGACCAATCAGCGATTTTTAACACAAATGTCCGGATCTTTGTAACACCATGCGGATACTGTGGGGACATCAGCGGCTAGGGTGTAAAGGGAGGACCGGGGAGCGGCGCTGCTCGTCGGGATACTTCTGCTGCGAGCGCCCGCTCATGTCCCGGGTTCTCGCAGCGGAAGTATCCGCACAGGCAGCGTCGCTGACATCCATGCGGCAAGGGTGTGAAGGGAGGACCGGGGAGCGGCACTGACATCCAATTGGTCGCGGCCGCTATTTAAATGTGCCGCACAAATCGGTGATTGGTCGCGGTCTTGACCCGCGACCAATCACTGATCTTGCGGCTAAAGTTAACCACTACTGTGCTGATTGGTCGCGGCCGATATTTAAATTTGACGCCCAAATCGGTGATTGGTCGCGGGCAGCGTCCGCGACCAATCAGCACAGCGGTATTTAACTTTTGCGCTAAGATCAGTGATTGGTCGGGTCCGAAGACCGCGACCAATCATCGAATCGTCTTGGTGAGGACCGGGCAGCGGCGCTGCCTGTGCGGCTACTTCCGCTGCGAGAACCCGGGACATGAGCAGGCGCTCGCAGCAGAAGTATCCCGACCCGCAGCGCCGCTCCCCGGTCCTCCCTTCCGCATGGATGTCAGCGACGCCGGCGGTCCTTCCGCTGCTGCCGGCCGGGACATGAGCGCCTCGCGCCAATCATCTCCCGGCTGCATCTCTGTCCCGCAGATGGGTCCGGCGGTCGGGGTCCTCCTGCTGGTACCGGCCGGGAGATGAGCGCCTCGCGGCGCTCATCTCCCGGCTGCAACGCCGCTGAGCTCCGTCCCGCAGAAGAGCCGCTAACGGCCGCCATCTTTTTTCTGAAATCCCGCGGCGCTGATTGGCCGCTGCCGGACCAATGAGCGACGCGGGATTTCCTGGACAGACAGACAGACAGACAGATAGACAGACAGACAGACAGACAGACAGACGGGATAAGACAATTATATAGTAGATACTTCGAAAACTCTTACCAACACTTATCAACCATTTGCAGTCCAAAAAGCCCCTCAGTGGCCAAGAAAGTAAGGAGAAAGTTTGGCCAGTTTTAATGGCCTGTCTCCAATAGGTGGATGTCCCCAGGTAAATATCATTACTGGCAGATAAACCCTTTTACCACTTTGAAAATCTAACACTCAGAGCAGCGATTCATCCGCAAAACAATTTTATATTACATCCATTTATAATCTACATAATACATTAACCAACTTTGTTACTAGATAGAATTGCTTGTCTTGCACTAGCCCTGAGTTATACCTTATTCTCTTCCACATCTCCATTGATCATTCTTAATTTTACTGCATCGCCTGCTTGTTCAGTGTCTGGACAGCAATTATGCTCTTTACTTTATTTGTATTCTTGGCATCATACAGTCATCTGATGTGTTAGAAGGGGCATCATTAAGTCAGTTATTCGGGGAAATAAAATTCAATGCTGGATCCCTGCGGATCCATTGCCATATGGCACCCCTGGATCCCATTGACGCGAGCCGCTGAGTGGTCTTCGAGGTCTGCATTGTTTGGATGGTAAGGAATAGCGCTGCATGCTGCACCTTTTTTGCCATGAAAAGCAAATGAATGCATAATGGAGCTACAGACGGAGGGCCGGAGCACAGGACAGGACCCTACAAAAAGCAGTACAGCAGAACTAAGCTGTAGCTAATCATGTGTCATCCCACACCTTTACATTCAGTAGTAATTCAGTGTGAATGCAGCTTTGAGCTATGATACAAG
The DNA here is from genome assembly GCF_046119375.1 of Phyllobates terribilis. Classification (NCBI taxonomy): domain Eukaryota; kingdom Metazoa; phylum Chordata; class Amphibia; order Anura; family Dendrobatidae; genus Phyllobates; species Phyllobates terribilis. Next base: position 847,434 of record NW_027362920.1, on the reverse strand, counting down.
TACAGAATCATTTTTTACAAACTTATGCTACATTTGAAGACGTTCTGAAGATTTATGATCTGGGTAAACGGGTGAAATGGTGTATAAAGGTGAACCTATGCGTTACATGGATCAACAGCTGCAGCTCAATAACTAGCATCTATCTCTAGGCGGACATCTTCAGTGTCACATTGGACCTCCACACTACACTGGGCCTTACTATAATAGCTTTGTACCTGACATCATTACTGATGACTGCACTTTTACTGTGTCGTGTCATAAACAGACTCCCACTGGAGCGAACATGGTCTGCACATAACACAGCTGGCCATGGGAGGAAGCGAAAGAGTATACAGACAGGACACCACAGGATGGCAGCTGATTCTGTGAGGTAAAACATTTCCCTGCCTGTTTAAAAACTTGTTTTACCTCATAAAGAATCGGCTGTGATCCCCGGCTGTAATGTCTGTATACTCTCTTGCATCCTCCCCGTCCAGGAGATGAGGTATGTTCAGACCATGTTCCTGTATGGTCAGACGTTACACAGTACACAGCAGGGGCATATTTCTAAGATTATCTCAGCACAGGAACATTTTATTTAAACACATCCAATTGTGGAACTTATTATTATTCCAAGATCTATTGATTAAAATGAATTTTGTTTGTGGGAAAATCCCTTTAAATAATTGAAAGAGGGTTACAATTGCTCCTTTGAAACTTGATGCAGGTAATCTTATATGAGAGTAATGGCGTATTCACACATCTGTGTGTCATAGATCGTGATGCACAAGCTGTTTGCGAGTCTCCTGCCCCGATCTTTGACAGCCTCATATACGTCTATTAGGCCACATTGGCAGAAATGGAAGCTGGCACGTTTAGGTGGGCTGCACTGTGGGAATGAAGAGCCTTGGGATTCCCAAACGTTTTTTATTAATATCAATGCGTTTCTGCAATGGACCAGGGCCTTTCTCAAGGTATAAAAAAAACAAGCTCTTCACTCCCGCAGCACAGCCCACCTAAATGTGCCAGCTTCCATTTTTGCCATTCCACCTCTTGAAGAACCTTTCCTCCAGCCACAGGGCAGCCGCGGCTTTCTACACCATTATAGCTGCGGTGACTGCACACAACACCTCTAGGTGAGCGCTGCCATCAATTATCCCGACCCCTTATCAGACGCTATTGCCCTATTTTGTGTGCGCTCCAGTCCTTCTCCACAGCGTCTCTATTAGGCACCTTCACACGTTCAGTAAGTTTCATCAGTGACGTGTTTCTATTATACTTTTCCTCTAATTGTTCCACTCCTGGTTTTGGCTTCCTAATACTGAGGTAAAATACTGACCAAATTACTGAATGTATGAACATGGCCTTAAGCTCTTAAGTTCGGGTCAAGAGGCCAGCAACTAATCTTTGAATCATTTTGTGCTCAGACCATGACACGCCTTAATGTGTAGAGTCACTTTCATCTTACAACTAAATAAAAACTACGTATTGTTTTAAAGGGGTATGCTACCACTTATCAATTAGGAGAAGGCATCAATATAAGTCAGTAGTATCAGATTGATAGGTGTCCAAATCCTAACACCACCAATCAGCTGTTACCAGCTCCAGCATGGAATCAATGGAGTGGCAGAGTGTTGGAACTCTACCAACCTGATCTTGGTGGTCCATCCTAAGTATAAGTGATCAATATCATAACAGTGAACACCCCTTTTAACTTTTTTATGCAAATACTTGCTTCTCTCATCCTGAAATGCAGCATGTTTTTGGATCAAATCACATGTGGCATTTTTGTTGCATACATTTTTTCGACTAAAATTAAATTCTTACATTTAAAGGGGTTGTCTTATCCTAAAGAGGACCTGTCACCAAATTTTTAATGTTTTTTTTTCTATTTTATCTTTCATTTGCGGAGATATTAGCAATGAAAGTATTTGGCGCCTAATGAGTTAAAAAAATTAAGTCCAAGTAGATGTTATCAGAGTTTTCACTGGGGGTGCGAAATTCTTCTCCCTGCATGATGCTGACCAATTATAAGCAGACGACAGCACTGAAAAGAAAGATGATCTCATCCCCACCATAGCTTAGAGCAGATTTCTCAATGTCTAAGATGTAAGGATACAGACCTGGTCTCCTGGGCTAACCTCCTTCATGATTAGAGCACACAACTGACTAATACATAGAATCATAGAATCATAGAATCATAGAATGGTAGAGTTGGAAGGGACCTCCTGGGTCATCTGGTCCAACCCCCTGCTCAAAGCAGGATTCACTAGATCATCTCAGACAGATGTCTGTCCAGCCTCTGTTTGAAGACGTCCATTGAAGGGGAACTCACCACCTCTCGTGGCAGCCTGTTCCACTCATTAATCACCCTAACTGTCAAAAAGTTTTTTCTAATATCTAATCTGTGTCTCCTCCCATTTAGTTTCATCCCATTGCTTCTAGTCTTTCCTTGTGCAAATGAGAATAAAGATGATCCTTCTACAATGTGACAGCCCTTGACATATTTGTAGACAGCTATTAAGTCTCCTCTCAGTCTTCTTTTTTGCAAGCTAAACATTCCCAAATCCTGCAACCGTTCCTCATAGGACATGGTTTGCAGACCAGTCACCATTCTGGTCGCTCTTCTCTGAACTTGCTCCAGTTTGTCGATGTCTTTTTAAAAATGTGGTGCCCAAAACTGTACACAGTATTCCAGATGAGGTCTGACCAAAGAGGAGTAAAGACGGATAATGACTTCACGTGATCTAGACTGTATGCTTCTGTTAATACATCCCAGAATTGTATTTGCCTTTTTTGCTGCTGCATCACACTGTTGACTCATGTTCAGTCTATGATCTATTAGTATACCTAAGTCTTTTTCACATGTACTGTTGCTTAGCTCTATTCCTCCCATTCTGTATATGCTTTTTTCATTTTTATTGCCCAGATGTAGTACTTTGCATTTTTCCCGGTTAAAAACCATTCTGTTGGTTGCTGCCCACTGCTCCAGTTTATTTAGGTCTTTTTGAATCCTCTCTCTCTCTTCTCTAGTATTAGCTATCCCTCCTAGCTTTGTGTCATCAGCAAATTTAATCAGTTTACCCTCAATTCCTTCATCTAAATCATTGATAAAGATGTTGAACAATACAGGTCCCAGGACGGAGCCCTGTGGTACCCCACTTGAGACATTCATCCAGCTGGATGTGAAGCCATTTACAACCACCCTTTGAGTCCGATCACTAAGCCAGTTATGAATCCACCTAACAGTTGCCTGGTCCATTGCATACTTGGTCATTTTTTCAATAAGGATGATGTGAGATAAGGTCTCTGTGGGTGAAGGGGCAGCACAAGAGAGTTTAGTTGTGCAACATTACAAACCTTTCTAACAGCTCTCCTCCTCTTATGGTACTCTCACCTCTGCTGTACTGCGCCTATCCCACACTGCCTGTCCAGAAATGAGAGCACAGTGTCAGTGTCACACTTAGATCCATTGTGCTCAACTTGTACTCATTCTGCAGTGAGATTAGAGCAGACTGTCATTACATTTCACCATAGAAGTAACCCAGAACGCACTGCTCCTGTGTGAGGTGTAATAACAGCCTAATATCACTGCAGAGAGAATACAAGTTGCTTTAGCACAGAAGACATAAGTGTGATACTGGCACACTCCATAATCAGGAGTCAATAAAAGGGTTTGTAATGTGACACAGAGAAACTCAGCTGTGCGGCTCCTTCCTTGTCTTAGAGCTGTTACCTCTGCTTTCTAATCATGCAGAAGGTTAGACCAGGAGATCAGGACTCTCCATCATTATACATCTTAGGCTAGGTTCCCACGATGAGCTTTTGGTGAGTTTTTGATGTTGTAGAATTTCTGCACCCATTAAGATAGGTTACTTGCATTATTTCTAAAATATGCAGCGTAAAAACTCACTAAAAACTCATAGTGAGAACGTAGCTTTATACCCTAAGAAACCCGCTTTGAGCTATGGTGGGGGCGTGTTCTTCTTTTCTTTGAGTGTTGCTGCTTGCTTATGATTGGTCAGCATCATACAGGAGAAATCTGCAGCATATTTAAGGATTTCTCACAAGCCTCATTCGGGTAAATGCAAAAAGGTAAATAAAATGACCAAAATTTCCACAACAAAAGTGTAGCTCTACCTACAGCGTATTCACACCCAGACTATAAGATTATGGCCGGTCTCTGGGTGGGTGTTTTTTTACACAGTAGTCAGAACCTACAACATTGTGGTGCCGTGCATTACATGAGCTATACTAAGGGAGCGCCTGTCAGCATAGAGCGAATACGTCCATATACCGACCAGCAGAAAGTGTAAGAGAAGAACTATAGAAGGATGGACCATAGTGGAGCATTCCGGACTGGAGCAACATAAGGAGCCAGAAGGCCTCCCCCCGGTATTCCATGCTATGTGCTCCTTATAAAGTGACATCTCTCCATAGACCCCTCTGTGAAGACCACCCCCTTATCCAGATGATACATTCTCACTTCCACCATATATAATGCAGACTGGCCATTTTTTTTTTTTCAGAAAATCCCCGATTTTGGGTCGTCAGCTGTAAAAGAAGAAATGCTTTACACCAGTGCTGGGAACCTATGGCAGCGTGCAGAGGGGGCAGCAGAGCCCTCCTGGGGGGCACCATGGCCGCAGCACTAGCGCTACTGGATCGGGCCGGCGGGGAGAACTCTGAGCCGCCGAGTGCCGGCACCAGCTCCGCTACTGCAGCTAGATGCGCGATCTCTCTCGGACGGAAACACATCAAGCTGAAGTGTATTGCAGCGCACGAACTAGCCAGGCCCGTGCGCGGCAATACACGCTGCCGGCCAATCAGAAGCCAGCGGCGGGCGGCCAATGAGAGGCCATAGGCTGTCGGCCAATCAGAGGCTAGCATGACTTCGGCCGGCCAATCAGCGGCTGCCGGCCAATCAGAGGCCAGCATGACTTCGGCCGGCCAATTAGAGGCCAGCGTCTGCTGGCCAATCGACGGGGCATATGATGTTGGCTGGCAGCGTGTATTGCAGAGCACGGGCCTGGCTAGTAATACACTTCAGCTAGATGTGCCGACTACAGGAGAGGACGCTGCGCGGGAGAAGAAGGAAGGTGAGGAGGAGGGTTTATTATGTGTTTTTTTTGTTTGTTTTGTTTTTTTTTAAATATGTGATGCACAGTGACTGGGGGGGGAGGGAGCATATATACCAGGATTGAGGGGAGGGCCAGCATATATACCAGGATTGAGGGGAGGACCAGCATATATACCAGGATTGAGGGGAGGGCCAGCATATATACCAGGATTGAGGGGAGGGCCAGCATATATACCAGGATTGAGGGGAGGGCCAGCATATATACCAGGATTGAGGGGGGGCAGCATATATACCAGGATTGAGGGGAGGGCCAGCATATATACCAGGATTGAGGGAAGGGCCAGCATATATACCAGGATTGAGGGGAGGGCCAGCATATTTACCAGGATTGAGGGGAGGGCCAGCATATATACCAGGATTGAAGGGAGGGCCAGCATATATACCAGGATTGAGGGGAGGGCCAGCATTTATACCAGGATTGAGGGGAGGGCTAGCATATCTACCAGGATTGAGGGGAGGGCCAGCATATATACCAGGATTGAGGGGAGGGCCAGCATATATACCAGGATTGAGGGGAGTGCCAGCATTTATACCAGGATTGAGGGGAGGGCCAGCATTTATACCAGGATTGAGGGGAGGGCCTGCATATATACCAGGATTGAGGGGGGGGGGCATATATACCAGGATTGAGGGGAGGGCCAGCATATTTACTAGGATTGAGGGGAGGGCCAGCATATATACCAGGATTGAGGGGAGGGCCTGCATATATACCAGGATTGAGGGGGGGGGCATATATACCAGGATTGAGGGGAGGGCCAGCATATTTACTAGGATTGAGGGGAGGGCCATCATATATACCAGGATTGAGGGGAGGGCCAGTATATATACCAGGATTGAGGGGAGGGCCAGCATATATACCAGGATTGAGGGGAGGGCCAGCATATATACCAGGATTGAGGGGAGGACCAGCATATATACCAGGATTGAGGGGAGGGCCAGCATATATACCAGGATTGAGGGGAGGGCCAGCATATATACCAGGATTGAGGGGAGGACCAGCATATATACCAGGATTGAGGGGAGGGCCAGCATATATACCAGGATTGAGGGGAGGGCCAGCATATATACCAGGATTGAGGGGAGGGCCAGCATATATACCAGGATTGAGGGGGGGCAGCATATATACCAGGATTGAGGGGAGGGCCAGCATATATACCAGGATTGAAGGAAGGGCCAGCATATATACCAGGATTGAGGGGAGGGCCAGCATATTTACCAGGATTGAGGGGAGGGCCAGCATATATACCAGGATTGAAGGGAGGGCCAGCATATATACCAGGATTGAGGGGAGGGCCAGCATTTATACCAGGATTGAGGGGAGGGCTAGCATATCTACCAGGATTGAGGGGAGGGCCAGCATATATACCAGGATTGAGGGGAGGGCCAGCATATATACCAGGATTGAGGGGAGTGCCAGCATTTATACCAGGATTGAGGGGAGGGCCAGCATTTATACCAGGATTGAGGGGAGGGCCTGCATATATACCAGGATTGAGGGGGGGGCATATATACCAGGATTGAGGGGAGGGCCAGCATATTTACTAGGATTGAGGGGAGGGCCAGCATATATACCAGGATTGAGGGGAGGGCCTGCATATATACCAGGATTGAGGGGGGGGGCATATATACCAGGATTGAGGGGAGGGCCAGCATATTTACTAGGATTGAGGGGAGGGCCATCATATATACCAGGATTGAGGGGAGGGCCAGTATATATACCAGGATTGAGGGGAGGGCCAGCATATATACCAGGATTGAGGGGAGGGCCAGCATATATACCAGGATTGAGGGGAGGGCCAGCATATATACCAGGATTGAGGGGAGGGCCTGCATATATACCAGGATTGAGGGGAGGACCAGCATATATACCAGGATTGAGGGGAGGGCCAGCATATATACCAGGATTGAGGGGAGGGCCAGCATATATACCAGGATTGAGGGGAGGACCAGCATATATACCAGGATTGAGGGGAGGGCCAGCATATATACCAGGATTGAGGGGAGGGCCAGCATATACACCAGGATTGAGGGGAAGGCCACCATATATACCAGGATTGAGGGGAGGGCCAGCATATATACCAGGATTGAGGGGAAGGCCAGCATATATTCCAGGATTGAGGGGAGGGCCACCATATTTACCAGGATTGAAGGGAGGGCCAGCATATATACCAGGATTGAGGGGAGGACCAGCATATATACCAGGATTGAGGGGAGGGCCAGCATATATACCAAGATTGAGGGGAGGGCCAGCATATATACCAGGATTGAAGGGAGGGCCAGCATATATACTAGGATTGAGGGGAGTACCAGCATATATACCAGGATTGAGGGGAAGGCCAGCATATATACCAGGATTGAGGGAAGGGCCACCATATATACCAGGATTGAAGGGAGGGCCAGCATATATACCAGGATTGAGGGGAGGGCCAGCATATATACCAAGATTGAGGGGAGGGCGAGCATATATACCAGGATTGAGGGGAGGGCCAGCATATATACCAGGATTGAGGGGAGGACCACCATATATACCAGGATTGAGGGGAGGGCCAGCATATATACCAGGATTGAGGGGAGGGCCAGCATATATACCAGGATTGAGGGGAAGGCCACCATATATACCAGGATTGAGGGGAGGGCCAGCATATATACCGGGATTGAGGGGAGGGCCAGCATATATACCAGGATTGAGGGAAGGGCCAGCATATATACCAGGATTGAGGGGAGGGCCAGCATATATACCAGGATTGAGGGGAGGGCCAGCATATATACCAGGATTGAGGGGAGGGCCAGCATATATACCAGGATTGAGGGGAGGGCCAGCATATTTACTAGGATTGAGGGGAGGGCCAGCATATATACCAGGATTGAGGAGAGGGCCAGCATATATACCAGGATTGAGGAGAGGGCCAGCATATATACCAGGATTGAGGGGAGGGCCAGCATATATACCAGGATTGAGGGGAGGGCCAGCATATATACCAGGATTGAGGAGAGGGCCAGCATATATACGAGGATTGACGGGAGGACCAGCATATATACCAGGATTGAGGAGAGGGTTATTGTGTGTGGCCACCTTAACTTGTGTGTGCAAGTCACAGATAACCACAGGTATTTAGACTCTTTGCAGTGTATGAGCAGCACTGTAGAATTGGTGTCTGGATGCACCATTATGTATTTTACACTTTTTCAGAGAGTGAGAAATATTCTGTATGTAGTATGTGGTAATTGTCTGTATATCCTGTACTCCATGTGTGTATGTGTAAGTAGTAGCTGTGCATAATATAAATATATATGGTTTTATCTTTATTAAAGGCTATGGAGTCCCACATTTCTTCCATGGTATGCATCACCTTCTCCAGGGAAAACTCCTAATAAGAAAACACAGAAACTTTTCACTAGTAGCAGATTCCTCTTTGTTCCGACAAAGATGGGGGAGCAGCATATATACAAGGATGGGGGGCAGCATATCTACAAGGATGGGGGAGCAGCATATATACAAGCATGGGGGAGCAGAATATATACAAGGATGGGGGAGCAACATATATACAAGGATGGGGGAGCAGCATATATACAAGGATGGGGGAGCAGCATATATACAAGGATGGGGGAGCAGCATATATACAAGGATGGGGGAGCAGCATATATACAAGGATTTGGGGGAGCACACACAAGGATGGGGGAGAAGCATATATACAAGGATGGGGAAGCAGGATATATACAAGGATGGGGGAGCAGCATATAAACAAGGATGGGGAGCAGGATATATACAAGGATGGGGGGTAGCACATACAAGGATGGGGGAGAAGCATATATACAAGGATGGGCAAACATATACCAGGATGGAAGGGGGAGCATATTTTTTCTATCTGCAGTCTCATACCCCTGCTCCTGTTTGTGGCTGCTTTCGGTTCCCCTCGCCTGCTCTATGTATGAGTTGTTTTTCTAAACTAAAACCTCAGCATTCTGGTTAAATGACCGTGTTGGCACTATGGGATAAATAAGTGGGTTTTGGGTTGCAGTTTGGGCACTCGGTCTGTAAAAGGTTCGCCATCACTGACCTAGGATATTTTGGAGATATTGTCACTGCAGTATTCAGGTGTCACCATCTAGAGGTCAAAATGCAAATTACTACATGGATTCTTAAATTAAGTAATAGGGAGTCACATAGCAAGAGTAATTTGTATCATACTATCAAAAAATACTGCATCTTTTTGTAAAAGCATCTCATATACAGTACTGTGCAAAAGTTTTAGGCAGGTGTGGAAAATATGCCGCAGAGTAAAAAGCTTTAAAAATAGAAGTGATAATAGTTTATTTTTAAGAACAGTTATTAGGCTATGTTCACATGCTGCGTTTTTTCAACCCTTTGCATAACTAATAATCTTTATAATAATAATATTTTTATTTATATAGCGCCAACATATTCTGCAGCTCTTTACAATTCAGACAATTCACAGACATTCTGGGCGCTGTCCCCATCAGGGCTCACAATCTACATTCCCTATCAGTATGTCTGATACAAATGGAAGCAAGGGGACCTGTTATAGGACGGAAAATAATACTCCAATATTTGCAGTGGGTTTTTCTGCTGCAATTACTGAACATGTGCACATACCCTTATGACGTTTCTTTATATTTTAGTGGTTAAAAAAAATTCAGACCCTTAAATTGTTTGTTCCTCCTTATTCTGAGACCTGCATCTTTTCGCTCATGGAGCTGAATGAGGTCTTGGTTATTTTTCGCTGGGAGCTGATGCTTTTAACCCCTTCACCACCTTGGGTTTTCCATTTTTGCGTTTTCGTTTTTTGCTCCCCTTCTTCCCAGAGCCATAACTTTTTTTTTCCTTCTTCATGTTTAACATATTGTCTGAATAATTTAATATTTCGATAGATCGGACTTTTTTAGTCATGACGATATCAATTTTTTTTTCCATTTTTCCATTTTTGAATGGGGACAAAGGAGGTGCAGTTTTTTATATATTTTTATTTTTTAAATGGAACCTATCATGTGAAAAAACGCTATCAACCTGCAGGTGTGGGATTACTCTGAACTTGCTCGGCGCCCGCACTTTGAGCCCTGCTGCCAGGAGGAAGCTTTATTCCTCCCGGCATTGGTGTAACCGCACCCCCCGGCATTGACTGACTGCAGCTCAGCAGTACAACCGGACGACAGTCAGTGCTGGAGGCGCCACTCTCTATGTACAGAGCAGTGACTGAACCCGCGCCACCGCACCTATGACTGGAAGCTGACCGCTGCCAGGAGGAATACACATAATTTCCTCCCGGCAGCGGGGCTCTAAGTGCCAGGGCCAGACGGGTTCAGAACGCTATTAACCTGCAGATTAACCCTGTTTTTTCACGTGACAGGTTCCCATTTTTTTATTTCTACTATTTTTGTACCACTAGGGGATCTCAACCTGCAATTGTTCGATTGCTTACACTATACTTACCGGCTGCCATGGTAATGTGACGCCCCTGCGGGTCCAGTTGCCACAGAGGTACTGCATCTCACCCAGAGGTGTGGTACTCCACACTCAGGTAAGGACGGAGTACTACCCGGGACCCACACACCCACATCCAATATTCTTCACTACAGTAGGGAAGGGCGAGATTGATCCTAAGGGAGAGCAGTCCCTGGTCCCTAGCTGGAGGTGGAACTAGGTACAGGAGGTGGGTGGAGGAAGAAGTTCAGGGGAGCACAGACAGAAAGAGTATAAAAGACAAGGGAAACCATCTAGAAGCGGACAGTACAGAGAGGAGCTCAGTTGGGAGTGGGAGCTCAGGAGAGCAAGGAAGGAGAGAGAGGAGTCGGACCTAGTAAGAGAAGCCCAGGAGGAGAGTGAGAGAAGATGGGAGCAGCGAGAGAAAGGCTCCAGAGACAGAGGGGATCCCAGGGGCACGGTGAGCGCAGGAAGCCACCCGTGCGCCCGAATTCATGCTGACGTGGAGGGATCAGGCCGCAGAGGGGTACCGGCCCCAGACTAGTGGAGAACAACCAGGCTCAGCTAGCCAACCGGAGGCTGCAGCATTTGCAAGGTGTTGCAGCCAATATTCACAATTATATCGCTGAAAAGGTGGCCACATAGGGTACAGGAGATTGCAAGTTGCCCGACAAGGCCCGAGGCCACTGGCTTGGGACACTGATTGTGAGGTGCAGGGTAGGAGGGTGAGAACCAGCGCTGTGAGACGACCAGGAAAGGTACATTGAACGGGGTCCCGTCTAAGTGCTCCTGAGGTACCTTAGAGTTTGCTGGATCACTACCCCGGAGGACACAGGGCGACATGGGAAGTTGCACACTGGTGACTGTAACCTGAGGAACTTAACAACTGTGAGTAAAACCTGAAGACTGCACCCCACTGTGTCCTTGAATAATTGCTGCGTCATCACCTGCATTACACCGCACCAACAACATCTACCTTCAAAATTCATCTTATTCTGCCCTGGGGCTAAGCTCTGCCTGTGGAGAGCTGAACCAACTCTGCTGCGTCACCTTCAGCTCCAGTGGATCTGCACCGCAGCGGCGGCCCCATATAGCCGCATACCACAGGTGGCGTCACAAACATTATCTCTAAAAAACTTTATTCCCCTTTTACTTTTCCTTTAATTTGACCACCCGGGGCCACGGACCGGGTCACTGCCACCGTGACATCCCCAGCACCAACCGGCCCAGCTACCGAGTACCCCACAGCCCCAGGGGGAGCGTCAGTAACCCATCAGCTCCCTGCAATCGCCATTCAGTGATTGACAAAGGCATTTAGATGGATAAACCTCAGCGATCGGAGCGAGCTCCGGTTGCTGCAGTTACAGGCAGTTTTTGGCTGTGTAGCACAGCCGGCATCTGCTACATATGATGTGAGCTCTACTACTGAGTTGGTTTCATACAGGCCTTAGAGACCTGGGACAAAACTACATCATGGGTTAAAGGGAACCTGTCATGTAAAATAACACTATTAACCTGCAGATATGGGATATGGGGTAAATCTGCAAGTAATAGCATTGTGACACTGTGCGGTGCCTGCACTGAGAGCCCCGCTGCCAGGAGGAAATTAACTTTATGTCACCCAGCAGCCTCTCTCTGTCAGTCACAGCGGCGGCGCCTGTGCGGCTTCAATCACCGCTCTGTGTATAGTGAGCGGCAGCTGTAGAAAACCCAATATCCAAATGCCACCTTATGGGAATCTGAAGTTCTGTATTCTCATCCATTAGTCAGAATGAAAACGACCACCAAACAGCGTCTCCTGCCCTGGAGGACCCAACACTTCCATGATTTCCAGGTACAGCCCAGTGATTACAGAGAATCATGTGTAATACTTCATTTCTCCTTTGGAGGCGCTGTAGAGAAATTCAGAACCTGCTGCCGGGTACTCGCTTACTGCAGAAGGGATCAGTTTGGTCTTTATCCGCAGCACATTGGGGTTTCACCTCTGACCCATATGGAGAAACCTTACATGAGACCGTATGACCCCATCAAGACTCAGGGGCGAAACCCACATTCACTACATGGACGACCAATAAAGACAAGAACAACGATGTAGGGGGTAAACGAAAGATTTTATTTATAGATGGGGTTATTATATGTTATAGTATCATGTATATGTGTAAATTATTCTTCTATCAGAATAATCCTATTTATGGGCCGCATTGATCCAGAGGAAGGCGAAAACCCCCTGTGAGGAATAAGCCAATTGTCCTCATATCAGGGGGGAAAATTCCTTCCTGACCCCAAATATGGCGATCAGAATAAATCCCAGGATCAAGGGCTGAGACCGAAATTAAATTAATTTCTAAAAAATGTATTAAACTATTTATCTTTTCCTTATTTAAGTTCAAAGCTACGTATATATTATACATTATCTGAAAATCTGCCTATACTTTAAAATGTTTTTATGTATTTATAATAAGCCATTAATCTGGGAATTACTTATATAACTGTCAGTTTATATCTATTTAAGGCCGTGTTGATCCAGAAGAAGGTGAAAAATTCCTTCCTGATCCCAAATATGACGATCGGGATGAATCCCAGGATCAAGGGCTCATAGCTAATGTGTGATACGTAAGTGTACATTTTTTATTTAAATATTTAATTATTTTCAATTTTTGGACTAATTTATTTTTATATTTATATTAAATAATTTTTCTTAAACCAAAAAATAAATTATTTTTTTAGATATTTTTTCATTATAAATATAAGAACCTACTTATTTCTTCTATTTTACTAAACCTATCTATGGGCCGTGTTGATCTAGAGGAAGGCGAAAACCCCACGTGAGAAATGGGCCAATTATTCCCATGATGGGGGAAAAATTCCTTCCTGACCCCAAATATGGCGATCAGATTAAATCCCAGGATCAAAGGCTCGTACCTCCCTGTGTGTAATGGAAGTGAGATTTTTAAAAAATATATTTACATTTTTTAATTGTTATATATTTAGACTAAAAATGTTTTTGGTTTGTGTAAAATAAACTATTTTTGAATTTTATTTTTTTAAACTTATTTTTTTGCACTACTTATGTGTGAATCTACTTATTGATATATTACTAAACCTATTTAAGACCGTGTAGATCCAGAGGAAGGCGAAAACCCCCTATGAGGAATGGGCCAATTATCCTCATATTAGGGGGGAAAATTCCTTCCTGACCCCAAATATAGCGATCAGATTAAATCCCAGGATCAAAAGCCGAAATCTCTATCTACGTCCTATGTGTCTATGTGTGTGTGCCTATACCTGTAGTGTAGTGTAGGGTTTACACCTATCATGTACTGTGGATGTGACGGATGATGGGTGCAGTACTTACCCGGCCTGCGCTGAGGTAAGTTCAGGGATAATGGCCAATATTATACTATTGTTCCTGAACTCACCAGATGGAAACTTAGCACAGGCCGCTCCTGGGGCGCAGAAGACCTTCGGGCTGGAGGGATCTCAGATGCCAGCCATGGATTGGAGGAGGCCAAGTCAAGGGCCTGGTGCAGCGACACGATGGCAGTGGTCCGACATGAAGGTGTTAATGAGAGACATGATGTTCTAGGGCAGCCGAGGTGACAAACAGCAGCAGAGACGTGAGGTACGGGTCAGGAGGCAAGAAGTTCTGGGCAGTTGGCACGGGTTCATCCTGCAAGACATAAGGAGGAAGACATTTCAATAACTTCTATCTCCTGAATCCTCTGTTATCTTAGAGGAATGGTCATTATAATGAACCATTCCCCTATGTAACATCAGATATAATGTACACATCTAATGATCGGTGTCCTGTGTGTACAGCGGTCACTCACCAGATGGTCGTGGATTCTTTCACAGCCCAGATATTCTCATCCACCTAAGAATGACAGAGACATAGTCATTGACAGAAACAGTGGGAGAAGACAAAGATGGTCATAATGGCCACAAGGTGAGAAGAACATTTGATGGGATTTATCCTCACAGAGGATGATCTTACCGGGCCCAGCTTGATGACACATAATTGAATCCGGCCACGGGGTTAAAGGCTTTCTTATCCTCCAGCCACTGCAGATGATGGTTCTCCAGAACTGGCCTGAATGGTATAAATGGCGGCTTTGCTCTCCTTTTCTCTAGATCCTCCCAGCCGATGTTGGTAAAGAATGGATGCTCTCTGATGTTCCCGCACACATCCAAGCGCTTCTCAGAATTTTTGCACAGCAGCTTCTTGATAAGATCTTTCAAGTCAGCATCAAGCCAAGATGGAATTTCAGGCTCTCCTCTGGTTATCGCTGTGTAAGCCATTTTGCTGACGGAGCCGGTGTAAAATGGGGAGCGTCCTGTTGCCATCTTGGACACCACAATCCCCAGGCTCCACCAATCCACTGCTGTGCCATATCCTTTTTTGAGAAGCACCTCAGGGGCCATGAAGTGGAAAGTGCCCGTCACTCCAGAGATGTTATTGGAGGAGGTGACCCCATCTTGGGCGAGCCCCAGGTCAACTACACGGATGTGGCCATCGGCATCCAACATGATGTTTACTGGCTTAATATCTCTGCAATGAAATAAGAAAACATAATAAGAAATCTGCCCCATGATACAGGAGATGGAAAATGGGTCACTGCAAGATCAGGTGGACTAGGCAGACAGGAGCCCAGGAAAGTTGGGGGCAATTTTTTGAGCATGTAGAGGGGACAGAGAGAAGGAGGAAAGTTGTGCTTACCGGTGGACGATGTTGTGTCCGTGGAGGAACTGGAGACCACATACAATCTCTGCTGTGTAGAATCTGATGGAGAGAACAGAGTGTAGTATCAATGTCATCGCTGATACCTCCTTCCCTCCTGGGCTACATGACCTGCCAGTCCTCTCCCAGCTACATCTCCACCTCTGCTTTTATTTTCACCCCTCTGCTCTCTTTTTCGTATATCTTCCTCATACTCACCTTACGCTGTCGATGTTCAGGCAGCCGCACATGTCAATCAAAGCCTCGAGGCTGCCGCCGGACAGATACTCCGTGATGAAATACGCCAGCTTCCGAGACTGCTGTGCGGCATAGAGGTGACATAAGAATGGGCAGTCTCGGGCCGCCAGGAGTATCCGCCGCTCTCTCATAAGGATGTTTTCCTTCACCTTCTTTTTCTTGATCATTTTTACAGCCATAAAGATGTTTCGGCTGGGGACTGATGTCAGGACCACCTGAAGAAAGAAATAGGGAATGCTTAGAAAATGTGTATGGGAGGTGGAGAACAGCTGGTTTATCACTGCACAAGAAACGGGTGGGCTGAGTGGTGTGTGAGTCTGATGGTAATGGGGCGCCCCTGAGGGTTCTGTCGCCACAGGGGTACTGCATCTCTTTAATGAGGTGTGGTATCTCCTCTCCGAGGTAAGGATGGAGCACCTGTCAGGACCCCACCACTGCATTCAACACTACACCTCTCCCACCTGTAGGGTTCTTATATGCACCAGGGTGCTGCCCCAGCCAGTATAAGAGGAGATGGGGGGGAACCAAAGCTAGGGGGAACCTAGTAGTGGGTGAGGGTGGAGGACACACCAGGAGGTTACACTTGCTAATACATATTTAATAAACGGCCATCTTAGGTTCAAGGTCTTTTGATTGAGATCTTCATCGCTGAACTTGGCTTTCTGCTAGAACCTGCAGCTGTTGAAGATACACGGTCCTCGTACTCTGGCCTTGAGGCGAGGAGCGGGTTAGAGTTAACGGCTGTCTCTACCCGGTCAAGGTCCCTACCTAAGAAGGCCTGGAGGGGAGCAGAGGAGTAAAGCTCCACAGGCAAAAGGATCCCAGGGAATTCGGACGGAGCGGTTTACGCCACCTGTACTCTTCATTCTGGCCTAGTCAGAGGGACTCCTGCTGCAAGAGGGGACCGGCACCCGTTATCTGACTTTGTTACTTCACGTCCTAGTCAGAAAAGCTCCGGAGGCTTGGTGGATCCCACCGGGTAACAGACGGAGCGGAATTGCCACCCGTACCCTTGTTCTGTGAGTAACCAGAGGGAGACCCAGCCTTACTACACGCACCACACACGAACAGGAGAGGACCTAGTGGGAGTTTCTAGGAACACTCTGGTGCTGGGGTTCCTGATTGATGCACCCGAACTACCCGGAGAGTGCCGAACCCCCTTTCCTGGTGGCCGCAGCGCGCCGTGAGGAGCAAGGAGAAGCCTTGCAGCTGACCATTGACAACGTGAGTAAAGCTTGGAAGACTGCATCCATTGCCTCCAGTCCTTTATTCTAGCGCGACACCACACCACAACATACAACCCACTACTACTCTCCTGATCCCTCTTCGCTGCCCTGAGGCCCTGCTCCGCCTGTGGGGAGTAGTACCATCTGCTGCTGCCACGACATCCCGCCTCAGAGGACTGCTGCAGCGCTGTTGGCAATCACCGGACACCACAGGTGGCGTAGTCGAGTACCTTTCCATCATCCCTCCTAGCCCGTATTTTTATGTGACAACCCTGGGCACGGAGCGGGCCTAGGTCACAACTGCAACCACCCTACACGAAGGCCCGGCTCCGAGTACCCCAACTCTCAGGGTGGGCTAGCGAGCGAGTCCCCGTGAGGGGAGGCGTCACAGTAACCTGGACCTTATAGCTGAGCAAAGCTAATCTATCGGCATAATGCATTATCTGCTCCATGAATGCTCTATGGAGAGGTCTTAAAGGGTATTCCATTATCACCATATGGGAACAAATATGACAAACACTGGATGGCACTTTGAGCTGGTTGGAGTCAGTATTGGTCTTATATCAATGTGCAACTGATTTAAAGTTTACTGAAACATAGAGGGCAAAGTATATATTGTATCCTGATAGGAGCATATATGTGTGGCGCCCCATAGGTACTGCATCTCACCCAGAGGTGTGGTATCCCACTCTCAGGTAAGGATGGAGTACTGCCCGGGACCCATACACTTGCATCCATTACACTCCACTTCAGAGGGAAGGGCGAGATTGCTCCTAAGGGAGAGCACAGTCCCTGGTCTCTAGCTGGAGGGTGGAACCATGTAGTGGGTGTGGGTGGAAGAAGTAGTTTAGGGGAGCACTTCAGTAGGTGTATAAAAAGGGGAGCCATCTTGAGAGAGTGTGGTCAGTCTGAGAGAGAGATAGTTGGGAGCAGGAGCTCTGGAGGAACTCTACTCAGGAGGAGAGGAGGAAGGAGCGGGTCTAGTCTGGGAGGCCCAGGAGAACAGACTGAGAGAGAGGATGGGAGCAGAGGGAAGGCTCCAAGAGGAACAGGGGGGATCCCAGGGGCACGGGAAGTGCGGATGCCACCCGTGCGCGCGAATTTACCAGGAAATGGAGGGATCAGGCCGCAGAGGGGACCGGCCCCTAACTAGTGGAGAACTACAAATCTCAGCTAGAAACCAGAGGCTGCTGTACTTGCAAGGTGCAGCTGCCAACCACCACAATTACATCGCCGAAAAGGTGGTCACAGAAGGTCCAGGGGACTGCAGGTCGCCCGACAAGATCTGAGGCTACCGGCTTGGGGCACTGATTGTGAGGCGCAGGGCAGGAGGGTGAGAGCCAGTGCAGGAAGACGACCAAGGAAGGCACATAGAACGGGGTCCCGTTTAAGTACTCCGTTTAAGTACTCCTGAAAAAGGAAGGCACATAGATCGGGGTCCCGTTTTAGTACTTCGTTTAAGTACTCCTGAAAGAGGGATTGCTGAACCCCTTCCTTGGTGAACGCAGGGCGACGTGGGTGGTTATAAGCTGGCAGTTGTAACCAGGAGCAGCGTGATAACTGAGTAAAATCTGAAGACTGCACCCCACTGTGTCCTTGAATGACCATCACCAACCCTGCACTACACAGCACCAGCAACATCTTCCTCATAAAATCACTATATCCTGCCCTGGAGCATAGCTCTACCTGTGGAGAGCTGAACCAACTCTGCTGCATCACCATTAGCTCCAAGGGATCTGCACCGCAGCGGTGGCTCCATATAGCCGCATACCACAGGTTGCGTCATGAACATTAAACTATAAAAACTATAATCCCCTTTTATTGACCGGCCTGGGTCACGGACCGGGTCACTGCCACTGTGACATCCCCTGCACCGACCGGCTCGGCACCGTGCACCCCACGGCCCAGGGGGCGCGTCATATGGACCAGGGCATGGACGGAAATAAATCTTGTCCCCCCAACTCCCCACAGATGTGATCCCAGAGATCAGCTCTTCAATGAATCAGAATACCCATTTATAGAATAGATGAGCTAATATGTGAAATAATCATGGGCTCAGGGGAGCGTCTGGATGTTTTTTCAGTCATCCCATAGACGAGCACTTCAATGAATATATATCGACAGAACAGGGCCAACCCCAGGTTTTCATGGGCACCGGGTGAAAAAGTCTAAGTGGGCCCCTTTAACACATACCACCATTCATGATGCACAGATACGGTAGAGAAATATAGGTATAGTACAATGCCAAAGATTTCACTTACATGAGTGATATCTATTGTAAATTCTACAATAACTCAGAAACCGGCGAATCCTCGCAACGCACAGTGCAGACCGGACAGTATAGAACTGCATACAGTATTATAGGCACCACATAGTCCTTCATACGGTATTATGGAACCAACATAGTCCTCCATACAGTATTATCGGCACCACATAGTCCTCCATACAGAATAATGGGCCCCACGTAGTCCTCCATACAGTATTATAGGCACCACATAGTCCTCCACACAGTATTATGGCCCCACATAGTCCTCCATACAGTATTATGGGCACCACATTGTCCTCCATACAGAATAATGGGCCCCACGTAGTCCTCCATACAGTATTATAGGCACCACATAGTCCTCCATACAGTATAATGGCCTCACATAGTCCTCCATACAGTATTATGGGCACCAGATAGTCCTCCATACAGTATTATGGGCACCACATAGTCCTCCATACAGAATAATGGGCCCCACGTAGTCCTCCATACAGTATTATAGGCACCACATAGTCCTCCATACAGTATAATGGCCCCACATAGTCCTCCATACAGTATTATGGGCACCACATAGTCCTCCATACAGTATTATGGGCACCACATAGTCCTCCATACAGAATGATGGGCCCCATATAATGCTCCATACAGAATAATGGGTACCATATATTGCTCCATACAGTATGGGCCCAATATAATACTCCATATAGAATGGGCACCATGTAATGCTCCATACATAATGGGCCCCATATTTTGCTCCATACATAAAAAAAATCAAATACTCACCTCTCCTCGCTGGCCGCTGCTCTGCTTCGGACTCCTCAGTGTTAGCGTCTTCTGGCTCTGAGCACTTCTCAGTACAGAGGGTGCTTCTGTAGTGACGTCATCGCTCCCTCCGTCCTATGACAATGTGGCGCCCCTGAGGGTTCGACTGCCACAGGGATACTGCACTTCTTTAATGGAGTGTAGTGTTCCTCCTCTGAGGTAAGAACAGTGTGATGGTCAGGACCCCACCTCCACATCCAACACCACACTTCTCCCACCAGAGGGGGCTAGAATGCACTAGGTGCTTCCCTCTTGGGTACTCGGGAGACTGGGGAACCAAGAGATAGGGGAACCATTTAGTGGGTGAGGGTGGAGTACTCACATTTTAGTGACAATAATTCATATTTAATACACAGCCATCTTGGTCATTGGTCGTCGTCTTTTGGCAGTCTGTCCTTTGCAATGGTTCTTTGACTGTCCTCTACTGTGATCTCCCACCCTGAGCGTGGATCCTGTGTGGACCTGCAGCTGATGGAGACACAGCTCCCGTACCTTGGCCTTGGGTCGAGGGGCAGGTTGCACATAATGTATGTCTCAACCCGGTCAAGGACCATGACCAAGAAGGCCCGGAGCTTAAGAGTGTAGCTCCACCGCAAATGGATCCCAGGGAGGATGCAGACGGAGCGGTGTACGCCACCTGTCCTCGCTATGCTGATCTATTCAGAGGGATTCCGGCTGCAAGAGGGGTACCGACACCCGACCTTGCTACTCCACGTCCTGGTCGGGAAAGCCCGGTAGGCCCTGAGGATCCCACCGGGTAATGGAAGGAGCGAAGCTGCCACCCGTACCCTGTTTCTGAGAGGAGTTCAGAGGGAGACCTGGCCTATCTACACACGCAGACAGGAATGGACCCAGTCTGAAGTCTAGGAACACTCTGGTGTGGGGTCCTGATTAAACACTTGTATTACTCGGAGGTGGTTGGACCCTCGTTCCTGGTGACCGCAGAACTCCGCGAGGAGCAGGGAGAAGCATTGCAGCTGTACTCTTCAACGTGAGTAAAAACCCTGGAAGTTAACCCCTATGGCCTCCGGACTCTTTATTCTGCACTACTCCGCACTACACGGCACAAGAACTCCTAGACTACTACCCCCTCCATCCTGTCTCTCTGCCCTGAGGCCCTGCTCCGCCTGTGGGGAGTAGTAACAACGACGGCTGCCGTAACATCCCGCCTCAGAGGACTGCAGCAGCGCTGGTGGCCTTCACCAGGTGCCACAGGTGGCGTAGTGGAGATCAGCCACTCAACCCGGATAAGCCCGTACCATCCCTTTTTAATGTGACGGCCCTGAGCACGGAGCGGGTCCGGGCCACGGCTGCACCCCATCTACAACATAGGACCCGGCTCCGAGTCCCCCATCTCCCAGGGTAGGGCTTTCGTGAGGCGTCACAACATCACAGAGTCAGAAGACGCCGAAGACACCGGAGCTGTGGTGGAACAGGGAGAGGTAAGTATTGCAAGTGCCGGTGCCCTGAGCAAGCGGGGGGCCCCTCTCACGGGCTTTGGCACCAAACTCCGCTTACTCACAGGCAGGAGTGGGCTGGGCCTGGGGGAAGAGGGGCAAATGCCCCCCGGGCCAGTTCCCCAGCAGAGGCTTTGAGCCGTCGGCTGCCAAGAAGACAGCAGCCAGCACTTTAATTGTATATAAGTGCTGGTCCGGCCATCCCTGTATTGCCGGCTGTGTGACCCTATCTCTTGAACTCAGTAGCACGCCGGCCTGCTGGGTCTTCACCGGAGAGAGGTCAGCAGGGCCAGGGCAGGAGGTCAGGGCTGGATCCTGAGTGTCTTGTGTCAGCGATGCTCTGAGGTCTCATGAGTTATTACTGCAGCTTCATCAGGTCGCGCTGTCTGTAGCCAGATCTGCAGGAAAGTCCCAGAGCCACTGCAGACTGTATACATACTCCAACACTGACTGCTCCTGAGCCTGGATCCAGGACATCATACATTATATATACTGCTATACATGATAATATGTGATGTTCTGTAGCCAGGTCCAGGTGTAATCAGTAAGGGTGTATTCACACTGCGTTCTGGCGCTCGTTCATTGGTCCCGCTGGGGCCTACTTCCGAATCCCCAGCAAAACGGTATATAATATATATACAGCTGTCATATACTATCCTGTATATACCATCAGATGTCTGTACACATAGTATAATATACAGCAGTCACATACTATCCTGTATATACCATCAGATGTCTGTAAACATAGTATAATATGTAGCAGTCACATACTATCCTGTATATACCATCAGATGTCTGTACACATAGTATAATATACAGCAGTCACATACTATCCTGTATATACCATCAGATGTCTGTACACATAGTATAATATACAGCAGTCACATACTATCCTGTATATACCATCAGATGTCTGTACACATAGTATAATATACAGCAGTCACATACTATCCTGTATATACCATCAGATGTCTGTACACATAGTATAATATACAGCAGTCACATATTATCCTGTATATACCATCAGATGTCTGTACACATAGTATAATATACAGCAGTCACATACTATCCTGTATATACCATCTGATGTCTGTACACATAGTATAATATACAGCAGTCACATATTATCCTGTATATACCATCAGATGTCTGTACACATAGTATAATATACAGCAGTCACATACTATCCTGTATATACCATCTGATGTCTGTACACATAGTATAATATACAGTAGTCAGTCACATACTATCCTGTATATACCATCAGATGTCTGTACACATAGTATAATATACAGCAGTCACATACTATCCTGTATATACCATCTGATGTCTGTACACATAGTATAATATACAGCAGTCACATACTATCCTGTATATACCATCAGATGTCTGTACACATAGTATAATATACGGCCGTCACATACTATCCTGTATATACCATCAGATGTCTGTACACATAGTATAATATACAGCAGTCACATACTATCCTGTATATACCATCAGATGTCTGTACACATAGTATAATATACAGCAGTCACATACTATCCTGTATATACCATCAGATGTCTGTACACATAGTATAATATACAGCAGTCACATATTTTCCTGTATATACCATCAGATGTCTGTACACATAGTATAATATACAGCAGTCAAATATTATCCTGTATATACCATCAGATGTCTGTACACATAGTATAATATACAGCAGTCACATACTATCCTGTATATACCATCAGATGTCTGTACACATAGTATAATATACAGCAATCACATACTATCCTGTATATACCATCAGATGTCTGTACACATAGTATAATATACAGCAGTCACATACTATCCTGTATATACCATCTGATGTCTGTACTCATAGTATAATATACAGCAGTCACATACTATCCTGTATATACCATCAGATGTCTGTACACATAGTATAATATACAGCAGTCACATACTATCCTGTATATACCATCTGATGTCTGTACTCATAGTATAATATACAGCAGTCACATACTATCCTGTATATACCATCAGATGTCTGTACACATAGTATAATATACAGCAGTCACATACTATCCTGTATATACCATCAGATATCTGTACACATAGTATAATATACAGCAGTCACATACTATCCTGTATATACCATCTGATGTCTGTACTCATAGTATAATATACAGCAGTCACATACTATCCTGTATATACCATCAGATGTCTGTACACATAGTATAATATACAGCAGTCACATACTATCCTGTATATACCATCAGATGTCTGTACACATAGTATAATATACAGCCGTCACATACTATCCTGTATATACCATCAGATGTCTGTACACATAGTATAATATACAGCAGTCACATACTATCCTGTATATACCATCAGATGTCTGTACACATAGTATAATATACAGCAGTCACATACTATCCTGTATATACCATCAGATGTCTGTACACATAGTATAATATACAGCAGTCACATACTATCCTGTATATACCATCAGATGTCTGTACACATAGTATAATATACAGCAGTCACATATTATCCTGTATAGGTGGACGGTTTTGTCTATTTTACAATAGAGGCAAGAATATATTAATCCTTTCCTCATAGATTGTAAGCTTGCGAGCAGGGTCTTCTCTTCTCCTGGTATCTGTTGATTTATGTGATCATCGTTATTTTGTAATGTCTTTTATTTTCTGAACAAGTCCCCTCTAAAATGTAAAGTGCTGCGGAATATGTTGGTGCTATAAAATTAAAAAATATTATTATTATATTTTTAATCAATTCTGAAGACATGATGCAATTTACCAGCCGCATACTTTTGTTTCTAACACACTTTTCAGAGCTCATCTTCCTGTAGCCCCTCTGTCACTGCAGATTGCTGAATCGTGATAGAGCGCTGTGCACACACTGTCACGATTCCTTCGTATTTCCAGCGTAATGATCGCAAGTATGAGTTTGCATAGTTATGGTCGCATGCCGATTAGTCTCAGACACCTCTCTGAGCAGCTCACTGATAGAAGTGGATGAGAATCTAGTCGGCATTTGACCACAACTATCCCATCATTACTCCGGCTTTATGTTTTTAAAGTCTTGTACCTTCTGCTCCCTTTATGAAATAGCCATAGGTAAATACAAAAAAGATGGGCCGCTGCTCATGAGCCGCTGCTGTGTGCTTGCCCCCTAGGCCAAAATTTGCCATCCAGCCCCACAGGTCTCACAGTGTGCCAGTATCCTGACGGTGAGTGTGCTCCCCCGCTTCCTCAGGGCCCTGGCGCTTTCCCGGGTGTGCCGGCTGGTGATGCCGACCCTGCTGCAGAAAACAACAGATGGAGATAACATGGCAAGTATAGGTGATGAAGAAAAATATATAAAAACTTACTTGGCCAAAACTGCCCCTACCCAAGATATCATGGATGGTAAAATTGCTGATGTTAAGCCTGGGGTAGGGGCTGGATGTTCCGGGGTCCCTGCTGCATCCAGGTGTTGGCTGTTCATCCTCCAGTCCATTGCCTTTGGCCCCTCTCCTCTTCTTTGTGATATTCTTGAATCCAGAAGTATCACTGTCCTCTTCTCTCTTCCTCTTGTCTTCTCTCTGCTTCTCGCTTTCTCTGTGTCCAGTAGACGCCATTTGCAGTAATATCTTCCAGTCTGTAGACTTCCGTCCGATCTCTTCAGCCGACAGTTGAAAGTAAACGGCAGTTGGTCGTGTGCAGGCAGCGGCTCGTGGCCCGCTCTGCCCGATACACTGATGTGGGCATCA
Source organism: Phyllobates terribilis (assembly GCF_046119375.1). NCBI lineage: Eukaryota > Metazoa > Chordata > Amphibia > Anura > Dendrobatidae > Phyllobates > Phyllobates terribilis. The sequence continues at coordinate 822,363 of NW_027362920.1, read as the reverse complement.
TGGGTGACAGTTTAGGGTCCAGAGGAACGGCACAGAACTTCATGGCGGCTTCTAGTGCTGTTTTTTTTTTTATTTCATAATAGCTCTTCCCATTACCAATGTAATTCTAGGGTTTCCATATATTTAAAAAAATCATTACTTTTATCTTTCATGTTATAATACTATTTCTCATATATCATGGTTACTAGGGATGATATTTTTAAAATATTTAGAAACCCATGTATCATTTCCATTACACTTCACAAATACTTGGTACTTTGTGTTGTTGTATCACATAAAATCCCAATAAAATACATTTAAGTTTGTGGATGTAACATGGAAAAATATGGAAAAGTTCACAGGGTATGAATACTTTATCAAAGCCATTTTCTGCAATTTAATAATTTTTTTCCTTCCATATTTCCTCTGTTACATTGAGTCTTTTCTACTTATTGAGTATTTTTTACTATCCTTGTATGTTTCCTGGGAACCCCTGCTCTTATTTGGAGTATGGGGTGGGTTGCCCTTTCCGTCCATGACTTGGAACATGGATTGGTCATTTTGCACACGTTGATGTGTTTTTTAGATTTTTGTGATCTGTGGATTTGTTCTGCTTTCCTCTTGATAGCGTTGACAATAAAGATATCCTATTATACAGTTATATGAAAAAGTTTGGGCACCCCTATTTATCTTAAGCTTAATGTTTTATAAAAATTGGTGTTTTTGCAACAGCTATTTCAGTTTGATATATGTAATAACTGTTGGACACAGTAATGTTTCTGCCTTGAAATGAGGTTTATTGTACTAACAGAAAATGTGCAATCTGCATTCAAACAAAATTTGACAGGTGCATAAGTATGGGCACCTCACCAGAAAAGTGACATTAATATTTAGTAGATCCTCCTTTTGCAAGAATAACAGCCTCTAGGCGCTTCCTGTAGCTTTTAATGATTTCCTGGATCCTGGATGAAGGTATTTTTGACCATTCCTCTTTACAAAACAATTCCAGTTCAGTTAAGTTTGATGGTCGCCGAGCATGGACAGCCCTCTTCAAATGATCCCACAGATGTTCAATGATATTCAGGTCTGGGGACTGGGATGGCCATTCCAGATCATTGTAATTGTTCCTCTGCATGAATGCCTGAGTAGATTTGGAGCGGTGCTTTGGATCATTGTCTTGCTGAAAGATCCATCCCCTGCGTAACTTCAACTTTGTCACTAATTCTTGAATATTATTGTCCAGAATCTGCTGATACTGAGTGGAATCCATGCGTCCCTCAACTTTAACAAGATTCCCGGTGCCGGCATTGGCCACACAGCCCCAAAGCATGATGGAACCTCCACCAAATTTTACTGTGGGTAGCAAGTGTTTTTCTTGGAATGCTGTGTTTTTTTGCCGCCATGCATAACGCCTTTTTGTATGACCAAACAACTCAATCTTGGTTTCATCAGTCCACAGGACCTTCTTCCAAAAAGAAATTAGCTTCTCCAAATGTGCTTTTGCATACCTCAGCCGACTCTGTTTGTGGCGTGCTTGGAGAAACGGCTTCTTTCGCATCACTCTCCCATACAGCTTCTCCATGTGCAAAGTGCGTTGTATAGTTGACCGATGCACAGTGACACCATCTGCAGCAAGTTGATGCTGCAGCTCTCTGGAGGTGGTCTGAGGATTGTCCTTGACTGATCTCACCATTCTTCTTCTCTGCCTTTCTGATGTTTTTCTTGGCCTGCCACTTCTGGCCTTAACAAGAACTGTCCCTGTGTTCTTCCATTTCCTTACTATGTTCCTCACAGTGGAAACTGACAGGTTAAATCTCTGAGACAGCTTTTTGTATCCTTCCCCTGAACAACTATGTTGAATAATCTTTGTTTTCAGATCATTTGACAGTTGTTTTGAGGAGCCCATGATGCCACTCTTCAGAGGAGATTCAAACAGGAGAACAACTTGCAAGTGGCCACTTTAAGTAGCTTTTCTCATGATTGCATACACCTGGCTATGAAGTTCAAAGCTCAATGAGGTTACAAGACCCAAAAAAGTGCTTTAGTAAGTCAGTAAAAAGTAGGTAGGAGTATTTAAAACAAGAAAATGATAAGGGTGCCCATACTTATGCACCTGTCAAATTTTGTTTGAATGCAGATTGCACGTTTTCTGTTAGTACAATAAACCTCATTTCAAGGCAGAAACATTATTGTGTCCAACAGTTATTACATATATCAAACTGAAATAGCTGTTGCAAAAACACCAATTTTTATAAAACATTAAGCTTAAGATTAATAGGGGTGCCCAAACTTTTTCATATCACTGTATATTTGGATGTCCGATCCTTTGTTTTTCTTGTTGACAATATTGTAACTGTGCATTTTTGGCTGCCACTCTGGTCTTTATTTAGGTTGCACCCTCCCAAGAACCAACAAAAATACAACCAATTAACTTAAAGTGAATGTGTCACTGGGTTTTTGCTGCCCCATCTGAGAGCAGCATGATGTAGGGGCTGAGACCCTGTTTCCAGTGATATATCACTTAATGGGCTTCTTGCTGCAGTTTTTATTAAATCACAGTTTTCCCTGCAGCAGATCTAAAAATGCAGAGCTCTGTATAACCCTGCCCACATCACTGATTGGCACATTTCTGTGTACACTGTGCATAGGCATAGCTGCCAATCAGTGATGGGGGGCGAGGTTATATAGAGTTCATGAATATGGAGGACTACCTGGCAGCAGGATTAGTAGTCGTCTAGTGATAATTTCCTGTTAAAAAACAGTGATTTTATCAAAACTACAGCAAGCAGCCCAATAAGTGACACATCACTGCAATCAGAGCCTCTACATTATGCTGCTCTCAGATTCAGTAACAAAAACCTGGTGACAGATTCCCTTTAACCTATTAATAAAAAAAGACTAGACAAGGTTAGTTTGGATAAAGAATAGGTTACTTAAAACATAAATTAATAAGTCAATAAATATTAAAAACCATGGAATAAATTAATCAGTCAGTAATCAAATAAATAATCAACTGTGACTATCAAAAATGGACCTAGTCCTCCCAGCCTTAGCCAACTGATAGGCATCGCAACAAAAAGCGGGTGGGTGGCCAACGCTGGTGACTTGCTGTGCATGGACTACCCCGGACTTTGGTGAAACTGGGCCTTTTATGCAGAAATATTCCCGCGCTAGCATTAGTTCTCCCATCAGGATAAAGATGCATCTTCCTGCGCAAACAACAGAATCTTCTATAACTTGCTGGTAGAGGATCACAGCTGAGACAACAGTGACTCTGAAATGATAAGTACCATTGCCGAAAAGAGTAGGAGGAGAAAGAAGAACGGAAAGGGGAGCACAAATGCAGCCAAAGTATAGCCAAAATTCTTACCTCCAGAACAAATATTCTACTGGGCCTGTAAAACTATGTGTTCCCCCCGCTAACCTCTCTGGGGGCCCTGCCCTGACATTAGTGTCTTACCAGACATTGCTCCTTATCTGAATAATCTGTTCACACTATGTTTTTGCCTATTTGACACTACAGACAAAGGACCACCTATTACCAGGTCCTAGAGGGTCCTGTCCCAACTTCTACTACCTCATCTGAAAGAATCCACTTAATGAGTTGGATTTATACTACTTAAGAAGTTGTCCACTACTTTTACATTGATGCCCTATCCTACAAAACTAGTGGACAACCCCTTTAAATATAAGGACTTCTATATGTGCCTTTTTAATGGACATTAACCCCTTTATGACATAGGGCGTATTAGTACGTATCTGTGCCCTGGGACTTATGGACCAGATACGTATTAATACGCCCTGGCGATTTCGCCCGTACACAGGCTGTGCGGGCGCGATCGCCGCCGGGTGTCAGCTGATTGTCACAGCTGACACCCGGGGCTATGTGCAGGGAGCGGTCCCGGTCCAGCTCTGAGGTGGCTACGATAGAGGAGAGCATGGCTTCTCTATCCTCATCTCAGTTGCCTCTGGAACCATGTCTTACCCTGCTTCAACATCTGACCTAGTGAATAATATTGGCCTCACTATGTGTACACCTGATATGCCCAAACAAATCCATCACAGCTGTGCCAGGTGCTGTCTAATCCTAGTGTACATGGTATGAGCTGATCAGTCAACTGATTGGCTGCAGCAGTCACATGTGATACGGTCATGACGCAGTGGCATACCGCTAACAGCAGATAAACATATGGCTGCTATGAGGCCCATGAATCTGAGGGATCTTGGGTAATCATACTGTTTGTGGGCCATCATACTATTTGGAGGGCTAGGTGGGGGCCATCATACTATTTGGAGGGCTATGTGGGGACCATCATACTATTTGGAGGGCTATATGGGGGCCGACATACTATTTGGAGGGCTATGTGGGGGCGGTCATACTATCTGGAGGGCTATGCGGGGGCCGTCATACTATTTGAAGGCCATCATGCTATTTGGAATGCTATGTAGAGGCCATCATACAATTTGGAGGACTATCCGTCTCATTTCACCAACTTTTTGATTATCAATCTACATCATGTGTTGGATTATATATATTTTACTCTAATGTTCTCTTTATTACTAATCTATATCATGTGTTGGATCAGTCCTAGAGTACTTTGTCTTTTTGCCCACCACTAATGTATCTGCGCCATTATGGTTTATATGTAAGTCATTTTTTTAACTTTGGATAATAATAAACTTTGTATTTTTAATATTACTATGTTCTTGTACGTCATTCTCTTTATATGAATCATTATTTGAGACGTTGAACAGACTCTGTTTTTCTAAAATGTGACCTATATGGTCAAATTACTTTGCCTCATAAAGACTACAAGGTAGACAGACACGGGGGAAAGTAGCTTAGCTTTAGCCGACTTCGTAGAGATAACTCCAGGAGTCCTCCTACCACCACAGAGGAAGTTAGCAGTCTGAGAGCTCCAAGCATTCACAAGGAAACGTGACTATCACCGGACCCTCCCTGCTGCAAAGTGAAACTATTTAAACACCCAGGCCAGGGTGTCAATTAGCTGGTGGGAGGTAGCCGATGGGTCCTAGAGGGAAACAGCTAAGAAGGTGTCTGTATTGCCAAACGAAGAGATCTTCTGCAACCAACTGCAGGGCAACTGTCTGTTACATTTGACATACCCATGACACTAGCGCCACCTATTGTAAGTATTAATTTCAAAAGTCAATATTGATTCTTTAAAGGGTATTGTCACATGACTTAGGATAAAAAGGCCAAACCAGAAACTCCATTTTCAGGACACGTGTTTAAGGATGTTTGTCCCTCATCAGTGCAAGACAGGAGAGAACTTGCTTGTATGGGTGAGTGACCTCTGACAGGGGATCCAAGGGATACATTTTCTCTTTGTGGAGAAGTTACCTACTTTGCTAAGTTAGCTACTTGGTAACCCCTTTTGAATTCCTATGTTTACACTCAGTTAAAATAACAAAACTTATACTTACCACCGGCACCGTTCCTACGGTGTCCCTTCCAGTGCTCCATGCGATCCCTTCGGCCAATCAGCGGTGGCTTCACTTTCCTCTGCTATGGATAGAATTGACATCCAGGGGAAGTGAAAGAGCATCAGCAACTCTCACTTACTCCGAATGTCTTGATTTGTATGAAGGAGGGAAAAGTGAAGCCAGCGCTGATTGGCTGCAGGGATTGCGTGATATAACAATGTCACACAAGCCCCGGGAGAACCAGTGCCTACACCGCTGGAACAGCGCCGGCACTGGAAGTGAGTGTTATTATTTTACTGGGGGACACATAGGGATTGAGAAGAGGTTGTCCGAGTAGTGGACAACCCCTTTAAATTCCCAGTGGAGATCTGCATGTGACTTATATTTTTTAATTGCAGCAGTAAATCCCTTTAAGAAGATTATGATTTTACACTGTAAGTTTTCTAATAATTCAGAATGATTCCTAAAATATCTTATGTCCTGGGCGCTGGGTACTATCCATCTGCTGAGCCTTTGTGCTATGACCTAGGACAGTGCTGGCGAACCTATGGCACGCGTGCCAGAGAGGGCACGCAGATCCCTCCCTAAAGGGCACGCGCGCCATCGCCTCACTAGGACCGGGCCTGGCGGGTAATTACTTGGAGCCCCCCGACTTCAGCTAGATGTGCGTTCTCTGACACACATCTAGATGAAGTGTATTGCAGCGCACGAACTTGCCAAACCCGTGCGCGGCCATACACTCTGTCAGCAGGCGGCGTCAGCGTACAAGCGACTGGGCGCATGGCAGTGGCGTCATGCCGGCTACAGGAGAGGACGCTGAAATCAGCTGCCGGCTACAGGAGAGGACGCGGCGCGGGAGAGGAAGGAAGGTGAATAGGAGAGTTTATAATGTTTGTCTGTTTTTACTATGCGATGAACAGCAGCGCAAATACAAGGATGGGGGAGCATATTCATGGGTGGGCATGTTCCAGGATGAAGGATGGGAGACGACAACATATCTACAAGGATGGGGGAGCAGCATATCTACAAGGATGGGGGAGCATATTCATGGGTGGGCATGTACCCGGATGAAGGAAGGGAGACGACAACATATCTACAAGGATGGGGGAGCAGCATATCTACAAGGATGGGGGAGCAGCATATCTACAAGGATGGGGGGCAGCATATATACAAGGATGGTTGAGCAGAATATATACAAGGATGGGGAAGCAACATATATACAATGATGGGGGAGCAGCATATATACAAGGATGGGGGAGCAGGATATATACAAGAATGGGGGAGCAGCATATATACAAGGATGGGGGAGCAGCATATATACAAGGATGGGGAAGCAGCATATATACAATGATGGGGGAGCAGCATATATACAAGGATGGGGGAGCAGGATATATACAAGAATGGGGGAGCAGCATATATACAAGGATGGGGGAGCAGCATATATACAAGGATGGGGGAGCAGGATATATACAAGAATGGGGGAGCAGCATATATACAAGAATGGGGGAGCAGCATATATACAAGGATGGGGGAGCAGCATATATACAAGGATGGGGGAGCAGGATATAAACAAGGATGGGGGAGCAGCATATATACAAGGATGGGGGAGCAGCATATATACAAGTGTGGCACCCCAGGGGTCTGGTTTTCCACAGTAACAGCAATGTTATGTCTGAGAGCAGGTGGGAGGTCTCTTGGTCAGGGATCCTATGCATGCCACACCTCCTGCCCAGTCCTGGGAGGGGAAGAACTTCCCCTATATAAACCTAGGGCTGAGGCAGGGTGAGTGAGTAGAGAAGAAGCAGAGAAAAGAAGCAAATATAGGAAGAAACAACAGGAGCTCTGTGGGAGCAGTGTTACAAAGAGTCAGGGGCTGGCAGCTGCAGAGCTCGCCCTGACTGAGAAGTTATCACCGGACCCGGAGTCCGAGGCTGTGGGGACTAACTCCTATCCAGCAGCAGAAACCGACCGGCAGGGGATTGCAGGTCCTCTGGCCCAGAAACCCGAAGGCCCCGAGTCACCGGCCATACGGGTGAGCACCACACGGTACACTCAGGGACGTGGGCTACTTATACCCGCCTCTAGCAAGGTAGCCAGAAGAGTATCGTTAGTTTGGGAGGCCTACAACTCCGCCTGGCCAGGGGAGATCCCATCTGCTCAAGGACTGACCAGGCCCCAATCGCTAGCCAGTACTCCGGGAGGGTCTATCTTTGTCACCAGTAAAGACCCTGAACTACACAGTACCGTCTCCGAGTGGTTCCTGCTACCCCCATCATCCACGTCGGCTGCCCTGAGGCCATACCCCTCCCGTTGGGGGTTATACTATCACGCTGCACAATCCTACCACTGGCCTCAGCGGTCTGCCCTGCAGCAGCAGCTCCCTGGCTGCACTCAACGGGTGGCGTAGTCGTCCAACATCTACAGCTAAAACAGCGCCACTTAGTCTGACTCCCTGGGCACGGACCGGATCACCGCCACGAGACTACAACCCTCAACAGATCCGGCTCCGGGTAAGCTCCCGCGTGCGCAACGCAGCGCGACACAGGCCCAGGGGCGCGTCAACTTTTGGCGTAGTCGGCAGGATTTCGTGCCCGCAACCACCGGGTACTGCGTGCCTGAAAAAGACTGTGAAAACTTACCCGTGGTGAAGATTCCCGCCATCCGGCGCCATCTTCCGCTTTCTTCCCGCCATCGGTGGAGTTTTCTCGCCATCCGGCGCCATCTTCGGCCTTCTTCCCGCCATCCGTGGAGTTTTCCCGCCATTGGACGCCATCTTGAGGACTCCGCGCGGGAAGAAGAGGGGCGTGGACTCCGAAAACGCGCGAGAACTGAAGCCCCGCCTCACGTCCGGACGTTGCGTAAGGTCCTGGAAGGAGCCCAGCAGACGCCGACGTCACAGGAGCGCGACGGAAGGTCCTCAACCCTGACGATCCACTGCGGAGCCGCGGCCTACGGAAGAGGATCATCGCAAGGTAGGCCACGGTCCACTAGGGGGGAGAAGGATGTCGGATACGGAGGAGAGCTTCACCGCTCCAACCCCCGCCAGCGCCACCGCTGTTGCGGTCATGCCTTTCACCATGCCCTATATCCCGGGGGCAGCCTGGCTACCCCAGTACTCAGGGGAGTCACATACCCTGCAGGACTTTAGAGAAAAACTGGATAGCCTCTTCCAGGTGTACCCCCTCACAGAAGAGCAAAAAGTAAGCATCCTGGTGGCCCAATTAACCGGGGCAGCCAAAAGGGAGGTAAAGTCCTGGCCACCTGGGGGGAGGACTGTCGCAGGGATACTAACCCGGCTGAGGGACACCTTTGATACCCGTACCTCAGCCGAGATCAAGCTTAGATTCTACGGGTGCAAACAGCGGGCACATGAGAGTATAAGGGACTATGCCCTGAACCTACAAGAGGCCCTGAGAGCCATTAAGCAGACCGACCCTGACGGCGTGGGAGACGAGGACAGGCTGTTAACTGAACAATTTATAGAGGGTTTATATTGCAATGCCCACCGAACCCAGTTGCGGGCAATGGCCTTACAGGACCCTCATCTGGGATTTGCACAGTTCAAGGACAGAGCCATCCGGGTGCTCCGAGAACCGGCACCAGGTGGCGTTGTGACCCACAGACGCCCCACTACCACCTACCACCAGGAGGCGGCGCCCTTGTCGGCAGGGCCTGTGGGAGCTGATGCGCAGGCTTTGAACAATGACTCGGCTCCAGACCTGCACCATCAGGTCCAAGAGCTAGCTAAAAGCGTTGCTGCGCTAACCCGAACTGTGCAGTCTTTACAGGTTTCCACTCCAGGGAAGATCCAGCTGGCATCCGGACCGGAGGACATCCTGTGGCGTCGACCAAGGAGGACCCCACCGGCCAGAGGATGACCCAGCGACCGATACAACGAGGACGGACGACCCATCTGCCGCCGCTGTAATCAACCCGGACATATGGCAAGGTACTGTCCTTTAAACTGGCACAACCTAGGGTAGAGGGCCAACCCCTAGGAAAAAGATCATCAGGCCCATCGAACTGGCGCGACAAATATGTGGGAGGACGTCCAGTCTTGCCTGTGGTACTGGATGGCATTCCTATGAGTGCCCTACTGGACACCTTGGTCACAGGTCACCACCATCCCGTACGTGCTCTTCAAGCAGTACTGGAATGACTCGGATATTACCCGCTACCCTGACGACGACTTGAGTATCATCGCCAGCAATGGTCAGCCCGTGCCACAGATCGGATTTAAAGAGGTGACCATTAAAATTGGTAGAGTTGAACTGGCAGCACAGGGACTGATCATTGTAGACATTGACAAACACGAGAGTCACCCAAAGATAACTCTAGGAACTAATGTAATTGAAAATTGTCTTGCAGAGGTGATTTTCCTTTTACAGCAGGTTGCCAAGAACGCCAGCTCCGGCGAGCAGCGAGTGCTCCAAAAAGAGATCCGGGCACTGATGCGACGGCAACAGGTGGAACTCTCCGGCGGTGAGATTGGTAGTGTGAGAATGTGTGACCCTTTCCCTATTGCCATGCCCACAAAAAGTGAAATGATGATTTGGTGCCGGGCAGCTATTGGTCTGAGAGGTAGAGATTACCAGGCAATGGTAGAACCAGTTTACTCAGACAGTAGGCCCACCATCTTGACAGCACGGGGGGTGGTTAATGTACGCCATGGGACGGTGCCCGTTCGCATAATCAATATCGGGAAGAGGGAAGTGTACCTGCCCCGGTATGCCACGCTAGCCAAATTATATACCATTAACCAAAATACTATAAAATCTGTGGAACCCTTGCCTCCATCTCACCCGGAGGAAGGTAACGGCTCTAAGAAAACAATGGAGGACTGGTGTCAGCAACTACATTTGGGTACTGACTCCACTCCCTCACATCAGAAACAGGGAGTCTATCGGGTGGTTCAAGAGTACGAGAGAGTGTTTAGTAAACACCCGTTAGACTTCGGGCGAGTCAAGGGGGTAGAACACCACATCCCCACGGGAGACCATCCTCCCATAAAAGAGAGGTATCGACCCGTACCCCCTGCACACTACCAACACGCCAAGGGGATGCTTAGAGACATGAAGGAGGCTGGGGTGATCAGGGATAGCTGTAGCCCCTGGGCAGCTCCACTAGTCTTAGTCAAAAAGAAAGACAACACCATGAGGATGTGTGTAGATTATCGGAAAATCAACCGTATCACACACAAGGATGCGTACCTCTTACCAAGGATAGAGGAGTCTTTGGCTGCTTTAAGATCTGCTAACTTCTTCTCTACCTTGGATCTCACTAGTGGGTACTGGCAGGTTCCTGTAGCAGAGGCGGACCGGGAGAAGACCGCATTCACCACCCCGATGGGACTTAGCGAGTTTACCTGCATGCCGTTCCGACTCTGCAACGCACCAGGAACCTTCCAACGATTAATGGAGTGCTGTCTGGGCCATAGAAACTTCGAGACGGTCCTGTTGTACCTGGACGATGTCATCGTATATTCTAAGACTTATGAGGACCACCTGAAACACCTGGCGGAAGTGTTCGAAGCTCTGGCAAGCTACGGCCTAAAGGTGAAACCCTCCAAGTGTCACCTCCTGAAACCAAAGGTGCAGTACCTGGGACACGTGGTGAGCGCTGACGGAGTGGCTCCCGACCCTGATAAGATCACCGCAATTAAGGAATGGCCAAGTCCCTCCAGTGTAAAGGAAGTGCGGCAGTTCCTCGGGTTGGTAGGCTACTACCGCAGGTTCATCCCCGGTTTCACCAAAAAGGCAGCTCCTATGCAGGACCTCCTGATAGGCCAGTCCCGGAAGGCCAAGAACCAGAAGCCGCCCTTCAGATGGGAGAAGTTGGAAGAGGAGTCCTTCCGCCAGCTGAAGATGGCCCTCACGGGGGATGAAATCCTGGCGTACCCGGATTACAGCCAGCCCTTTATCCTCTACACCGACGCAAGTAACATCGGACTAGGAGCCGTGCTGTCCCAGATCCAGCAGGGGAAAGAACGAGTAATCGCTTACGCCAGCCGAAAACTGCGACCCACCGAGAGAAACCCTGAGAACTACAGCTCATTTAAGCTAGAGTTCCTGGCAGTGGTGTGGGCAGTCACCGAACGCTTTAAGCACTACCTCGCTTCTTCCCGGTTCGTCGTGTACACGGATAACAACCCGTTGACACACCTGGACACGGCAAGACTCGGTGCCCTAGAGCAGAGATGGATGGCCCGCCTGTCCAACTACGAGTTCACTATCAAATACCGGGCAGGACGCTCCAATATCAACGCGGACGCCCTGTCCAGGATGCCAAACCTACCGGACGTAGGAGAAGATCCAGAGGGACTGGAAGAAGTCGAACTCCCCGCGTTCCACCGTCATGGGACTATCCAGTATTCCCATCGGGTAAGGAGTAAGCAAGCCGCTACGTTTAACCCCTTGCCTCACTACAACTGGGAGGAAACGCAAGACAGTGACCCTGCCGTCCGACTGGTGAAGGAGATGCTGACTCGGCCAGAGGCTCGCCTTGACCCAGACGCTCCGGAGGAAGCCAAGCAACTGTGGGCTGAGAAGAGTCGACTGTTCCTTTACAAGGGGAAGTTGTGCCGCAGAATGGTTAACTCCCGGATGCATGAACTAATCTGGCAAGTAGTGGTGCCACGAAGAGACGCAGCCATGGTGATGGAGGCATACCACGACGGGGCTGGACACTTCGGATGGAAGAAGCTGGAGTTCCTGCTGCGCAGGCGGTTCCACTGGGTAGGCATGAGGGGAACCATCGAGAGGTGGTGCAGAGACTGTGGCCCGTGCAACCTAAGAAGGAAGGACCGTGCCAGCCAGAAGACTCCCCTGCAGTCCATCGTCACCCGGCAGCCGTTGGAACTGGTAGCCTTGGATCATGTAAAACTGACCCCAAGCAGAAGTGGCTACGTCTACGCACTAACCATCGTGGATCACTACTCCCGGTTCTTGGTTGTCGTCCCCGTCAAGGACTTAACAGCTCGAACAGCAGCTAGAGCCTTCCAGCAGCATTTCTGCCGTCCACACGGGTACCCGGACCAAGTGTTGACAGACCAGGGACCTGCCTTTGAAGCGGAGGTCTTCCAAGAATTCTGCACTCTGTATGGCTGCCGGAAGATAAGGACGACACCCTATCATCCGCAAACTAATGGACTTTGTGAGAAAATGAACCAGGTGGTAATGGATCTTCTGAAAACGTTGCCCCTGGAAGAACGCAGTCTGTGGCCTGAGAAGCTGCCCGATCTGGTGGACCTATACAACCACATCCCGGTAGGTTCCACCAACTGTACCCCGGCTTACCTAATGAGGGCGAGACCTGGTAAGTTACCTGTTGACCTGGAAATGGGAGTCCTGACACCCGAGGACACTTCACCAGAAGCAGACTGGGACACAGAGAGGCAGCAGCAGTACCGGAGAGTACAGGAGAGCGTGGAGCAAAGTCTCTGTCAGGCTAGGGAAAGACAAGAGAAAACTTACAACCAGTATGCTCCCGCTGTTCCCCTGGTACCCGGAGAGCAGGTCTTGAAGAGAAAAAGACGGCTCCACAAGTTGGACGACCAGTGGGAGAAGGACCCGTACACCGTACTGCCCTCAAGCCACGACAACCCGAAGGTCTGTACCATCAATAAAGACGGAGGGGAGACCACAGCCATTGTATCCCGGGATCACCTGAAGAAGTGTCCTGAACAGCTACGGAACCCTGAAGAGGAACAAGAAGACCATCGACCCGTAGAGGAAAGGGAAGATATGGTTAGTACTGTGCTCGGAGACTTCCCTCAGTCTTGGACTCAAGTCAATGGTGCAGTTGTGGTACCCATACTCACCTTCCTCCAACCAGCATCCCAAGCACCTACGGAGCAACAGGTAGAGCTGGAAGAACAGCCGGTCCAGGAGGCAGAAGACCCCACACCAGCAGACCAGGAGGATCAACCCTCTGCTTGCAGTGAGCCTGCCATATCCCTAGTGAGCCAAAGGGCCCGTAGACCGCTGCCCAGTTTACCCTTAACAGCTCCTACACCCTGTAGTTCAGGGCCAGACAGTCAGCTCCGTAGGTCCACTAGGGCCACTAGGGGCCAGTTACCCGCACGTTGGAGGATTTGAAGTGTATAAATTGTTTTATTTGTGGTTACCTGTTTATTGTTGCTTGTGTATAATTATGTGTTTCTAGTTATTTTTAGGAGTCCTTGGTGGATTTACCGGGAATCCTTTGTACATAGTTGGAGCGTAAGCCAGGACGGACTAAAGACTGTTAAGGACTCGGGGCAGGACAGACCCCTACCTGGTTACGTCTCCCTGTTTTGGTGAAATGGACACCTTGCTTTCTTCAAAGACTGCACCCGGTTACGGACATGCCGTGACCACCTTTATGTGTTTCTTTATTGTTATTGTTATATCTTGTTATGTTTTTCTAAAATATGTTTAGTCCCGGAGTACTAAATTTCACTAGGGGGGAATGTGGCACCCCAGGGGTCTGGTTTTCCACAGTAACAGCAATGTTATGTCTGAGAGCAGGTGGGAGGTCTCTTGGTCAGGGATCCTATGCATGCCACACCTCCTGCCCAGTCCTGGGAGGGGAAGAACTTCCCCTATATAAACCTAGGGCTGAGGCAGGGTGAGTGAGTAGAGAAGAAGCAGAGAAAAGAAGCAAATATAGGAAGAAACAACAGGAGCTCTGTGGGAGCAGTGTTACAAGGAGTCAGGGGCTGGCAGCTGCAGAGCTCGCCCTGACTGAGAAGTTATCACCGGACCCGGAGTCCGAGGCTGTGGGGACTAACTCCTATCCAGCAGCAGAAACCGACCGGCAGGGGATTGCAGGTCCTCTGGCCCAGAAACCCGAAGGCCCCGAGTCACCGGCCATACGGGTGAGCACCACACGGTACACTCAGGGACGTGGGCTACTTATACCCACCTCTAGCAAGGTAGCCAGAAGAGTATCGTTAGTTTGGGAGGCCTACAACTCCGCCTGGCCAGGGGAGATCCCATCTGCTCAAGGACTGACCAGGCCCCAATCGCTAGCCAGTACTCCGGGAGGGTCTATCTTTGTCACCAGTAAAGACCCTGAACTACACAGTACCGTCTCCGAGTGGTTCCTGCTACCCCCATCATCCACGTCGGCTGCCCTGAGGCCACACCCCTCCCGTTGGGGGTTATACTATCACGCTGCACAATCCTACCACCGGCCTCAGCGGTCTGCCCTGCAGCAGCAGCTCCCTGGCTGCACTCAACGGGTGGCGTAGTCGTCCAACATCTACCGCTAAAACAGCGCCACTTAGTCTGACTCCCTGGGCACGGACCGGATCACCGCCACGAGACTACAACCCTCAACAGATCCGGCTCCGGGTAAGCTCCCGCGTGCGCAACGCAGCGCGACACAGGCCCAGGGGCGCGTCACAAGGATGGGGGAGCAGGATATATACAAGGATGGGGGAGCAGGATATAAACAAGGATGGGGGAGCAGCATATATACAAGGATGGGGGAGCAGCATATATACAAGGATGGGGGAGCAGGATATATACAAGGATGGGGGAGCAGCATATCTACAAGGATGGGGGAGCAGCATATATACAAGGATGGTTGAGCAGAATATATAGAAGGATGGGGAAGCAGCATATATACAATGATGGGGGAGCAGCATATATACAAGGATGGGGGAGCAGGATATATACAAGAATGGGGGAGCAGCATATATACAAGGATGGGGGAGCAGCATATATACAAGGATGGGGAAGCAGCATATATACAATGATGGGGGAGCAGCATATATACAAGGATGGGGGAGCAGGATATATACAAGAATGGGGGAGCAGCATATATACAAGGATGGGGGAGCAGCATATATACAAGGATGGGGGAGCAGGATATATACAAGAATGGGGGAGCAGCATATATACAAGAATGGGGAGCAGCATATTTACAAGGATGGGGGAGCAGCATATATACAAGGATGGGAGAGCAGGATATATACAAGGATGGGGGAGCAGCATATATACAAGGATGGGGGAGCAGCATATATACAAGGATGGGGGAGCAGGATATATACAAGAATGGGGGAGGAGCATATATACCAAGATGGGGGAGCAACATATATACAAGGATGGGGGAGAAACATATATACAAGGATGGGGGAGCAGGATATATACAAGGATGGGGGAGCAGGATATATACAAGAATGGGGGAGCAGAATATATACAAGGATGGGGGAGCAGCATATATACAAGAATGGGGGAGCAGCACATATACAAGGATGGGGGAGCATATTCATGGGTGGGCATGTACCAGGATGAAGCATGGGAGACGACAACATATCTACAAGGATGGGGGGCAGCATATCTACAAGGATGGGGGAGCAGCATATCTACAAGGATGGGGGGCAGCATATATACAAAGATGGGGGAGAAACATATATACCAGGATGGGGGAGCAGCATATATACAAGGATGGGGGAGCAACATATATACAAGGATGAGGGAGCAGCATATATACAATGATGGGGGAGCAACATATATACAAGAATGGGGGAGAAACATATATACAAGGATGGGGGAGCAGCATATCTACACGAATGGGGGAGCAGCATATATACAAGAATGGGGGAGAAGCATATATACAAGGATGGGGGAGCAGCATATATACAAGGATGAGGGAGCAGCATATATACAAGAATGGGGGAGCAACATATATACAAGGATGATATACAAGGATGGGGGAGCAGCACATATACAAGGATGGGGGAGCATATTCATGGGTGGGCATGTACCAGGATGAAGGATGGGACACGACAGCATATCTACAATGATGGGGGGCAGCATATCTACAAGGATGGGGGGCAGCATATATACAAGGATGGTGGAGCAGCATATATACCAGGATGGGGGAGCAGCATATATACAAGGATGGGGGAGCAGCATATCTACAAGGATGAGGGAGCTACATATATACAAGGATGGGGGAACAGCATACATACAAGTATGGGGGAGCAGCATATATACAAGGATGGGGGAGCAGCATATATACAAGGATAGGGGAGCAGCATATATACAATGATGGGGAGCAGCATATATACCAGGATGGGGGAGCAGCATATCTACAAGGATGGGGGAGCAGCATGTCTACAAGGATGGGGGAGAAACATATACAGGGTGGTCCAAAAGTAGGTGGACAGAATGTGTAATAAGGTTATGAAGGAGGAGATTTATCATACACTAAACTGCAGCCGCCTGTCTGGATCATCCTCCAATAAACCATGAATTAGACGTGGACGATAAGCTTTCCACCCAATAGATTTCCGGATTCGCATGATAGAAGCTCGCGAAATTCCCAATTCCAAAGAGGCTCTTCTGGTGGACTTTTTTGGACTTTTAACAAATGTTTCAGCAACAAGTTGTTTATTATCTTCTGTACAGACTGTTTTGGGTCGACAAGTTTTTGGATCATTAAGGATTGAGCCAGTGATATTGAATTTGTCACGAATGCGGTAAATGGTTTGTCTCTTTGGGGCTTGAGTACCAAATGTTTCAACCTAATTTGCTCTAACGGTTTCAGCATTTTGAGATTTCCAATACTCTGTTAAAATACATTTTCTTTAATCTGTATTTAAATTATTTGCCATTATGTGTTATCTGAATTATCTAAAAAGAAAACAGATTTAGGGGAGATCTATCTGTGAAAACTAGATCTGTGAAACTGGCTCAGTTGCCCTTAGAAACCAATCAGATTCCACCTTTCATTTTCCCAAGAGTTTATGATGAATGAAAAGTGGAATCTGATTGATTGCTAAGGGCAATTGAGCCAGTTTCACTTTACACCATGTTTGATAAATCTCCCCCTTCATAACCTTATTACACTTTCTGTCCACCTACTTTTGGACCACCCTGTATACAATAATGGGGGAGAAGCATATCTACTAGGATGGGGGAGCAGCATATATACAAGGATGGGGGAGCAGCATATATACAAGGATAGGGGAGCAAAATATATACTAGGATGGGGGAGCAGCATATATACAAGGATGGGGGAGCAGAATATATACAAGGATGGGGAAGCAGGATATATACAAGGATGGGAGAGCAGAATATATACGAGGATGGGGGAGAAACATATATACAAGGATGGGGGAGCAGGATATATACAAGGATGGGGGAGCAGGATATATACAAGAATGGGGGAGCAGAATATATACGAGGATGGGGGAGAAACATATATACAAGGATGGGGGAGCAGGATATATACAAGGATGGGGGAGCAGCATATTTACAAGGATGGGGGAGCAGCATATATACAAGGATGGGGGAGCAGGATATATACAAGAATGGGGGAGCAGCATATATACCAAGATGGGGGAGCAACATATATACAAGGATGGGGGAGAAACATATATACAAGGATGGGGAGCAGGATATATACAAGGATGGGGGAGCAGGATATATACAAGAATGGGGGAGCAGAATATATACGAGGATGGGGGAGAAACATATATACAAGGATGGGGGAGCAGGATATATACAAGGATGGGGGAGCAGCATATATACAAGGATGGGGGAGCAGCATATATACAAGGATGGGGGAGCAGGATATATACAAGAATGGGGGAGCAGCATATATACCAAGATGGGGGAGCAACATATATACAAGGATGGGGGAGAAACATATATACAAGGATGGGGGAAGAAGGATATATACAAGAATGGGGGAGCAGAATATATACAAGGATGGGGGAGCAGCATATATACAAGAATGGTGGAGCAACATATATACAAGTATGAGGGAGCAGCACATATACAAGGATGGGGGAGCAGAATATATACAAGAATGGGGGAGCAACATATATACAAGGATGGGGGAGCAGCACATACACAAGGATGGGGGAGCATATTCATGGGTGGGCATGTACCAGGATGAAGGATGGGAGACGACAACATATCTACAAGGATGGGGGAGCAGCATATCTACAAGGATGAGGGGCAGCATATATACAAGGATGGGGGAGCAACATATATACCAGGATGGGGAGCAGCATATATACCAGGATGGGGGAGCAACATATATACAAGGATGAGGGAGCAGCATATATACAATGATGGGGGAGCAGCGTATATACAAGAATGGGGGAGAAGCATATATACAAGGATGGGGGAGCAGCATATATACAAGAATGGGGGAGAAGCATATATACAAGGATGGGGGAGCAGCATATATACAAGAATGGGGGAGCAACATATATACAAGGATGATATACAAGGATGGGGGAGCAGCACATATACAAGGATGGGGGAGCATATTTATGGGTGGGCATGTACCAGGATGAAGGATGGGAGACGACAGCATATCTACAAGGATGGGGGGCAGCATATCTACAAGGATGGGGGGCAGCATATATACAAGGATGGTGGAGCAGCATATATACCAGGATGGGGGAGCAGCATATATACTAGGATGGGGGAGCAGCATATCTACAAGGATGGGGGAGCTACATATATACAAGGATGGGGGAACAGCATACATACAAGAATGGGGGAGCAGCATATATACAAGGATAGGGAAGCAGCATATATACAATGATGGGGGAGCAGCATATATACCAGGATGGGGGAGCAGCATATCTACAAGGATGGGGGAGAAACATATTTACAAGGATGGGGGAGCAGCATATATACACGAATGGGGGAGCAGAATATATACAAGAATGGGGGAGCAGCATATATACAAGGATGGTGGAGCAGCATGTCTGCAAGAATGGGGGAGAAACATATACAGGGTGGTACAAAAGTAGGTGGACAGAAAGTGTAATAAGGTTATGAAGGGGGAGATTTATCATACACTAAACTGCAGCCGCCTGTCTGGATTATCCTCCAATAAACCATGAATTAGACGTGGACGATAAGCTTTCCACCCAATAGATTTCAGGATTCGCATGATAGAAGCTCGTGAAATTCCCAATTCCAAAGAGGCTCTTCTGGTGGACTTTTTTGGACTCTTAACAAATGTTTCAGCAACAAGTTGTTTATTATCTTCTGTACAGACTGTTTTGGGTCGACCAGTTTTTGGAGCATTAAGGATTGAGCCAGTGATATTGAATTTGTCACGAATGCGGTAAATGGTTTGTCTCTTTGGGGCTTGAGTACCAAATGTTTCAACCTAATTTGCTCTAACGGTTTCAGCATTTTGAGATTTCCAATACTCTGTTAAAATACATTTTCTTTAATCTGTATTTAAATTATTTGCCATTATGTGTTATCTGAATTATCTAAAAAGAAAACAGATTTAGGGGAGATCTATCTGTGAAAACTAGATCTGTGAAACTGGCTCAGTTGCCCTTAGCAACCAATCAGATTCCACCTTTCATTTTCCCAACAGTTTATGATGAATGAAAAGTGGAATCTGATTGATTGCTAAGGGCAATTGAGCCAGTTTCACTTTACACCATGTTTGATAAATCTCCCCCTTCATAACCTTATTACACTTTCTGTCCACCTACTTTTGGACCACCCTGTATACAGTAATGGGGGAGAAGCATATCTACAAGGATTGGGGAGCAGCATATATACAAGGATGGGGGAGCAGCATATATACAAGGATAGGGGAGCAAAATATATACTAGGATGGGGGAGCAGCATATATACAAGGATGGGGGAGCAGAATATATACAAGGATGGGGAAGCAGGATATATACAAGGATGGGGGAGCAGAATATATACGAGGATGGGGGAGCAGCACACATACAAGGATGGGGATCAGAATATATACAAGGATGGGGGAGAAACATATATACAAGGATGGGGGAGAAACATATATACAAGGATGGGGGAGCAGAATATATACAAGGATGGGGGAGCAGCATATATACAAGGATGGGGAAGCAACATATATACAAGGATGGGGGAGCAGCATACATACAAGGATGGAGGAGCAGCATATATACAAGTATGGGGGAGCAGCATATATACTAGATTGGGGGAGCAGCATATATACAAGGATGGGGGAGCAATATATATACAAGGATGGGGGAGGAGCATATATACCATGATGGGGGAGCAGCATATATACAAGGATGGGGGAGCAACATATATACAAGGATGGGGGAGCAACATATATACAAGAATGGAGAGCAACATATTTACAAGGATGGAGAGCAACATATATGCAAGGATGGGGGAGCAACATATATACAAGGATAGGGGAGCAGCATATATACCAGGATGGGGGAGAAACATATATACAAGAATGGTGGAGCAGCATGTATAAAAGGATGGTGTTATGTTCTGCTACCAGAGCTAAGGAAAGAGAGGAGATCTGTCCCTACGATAGAACTCAGCTGAATCCCTACGATGTAACAGGGAACCTGATCCTGCGATCAGACCTGCTAAAGTCCTAAGCTAGTCTGTACGGAGACCTATAGATGTGGGGAAGGAATCCCTACAAGTACTAAGGACTGGGAGGAAAATGGGACACCTCCTAACAGAAATAGTAGCAGACAGACGAACAAACAAAATATATAGAACATAGAGGTCCGTAGACCAAGCAAACTAACAGAGTTAGATACAGAGCACAGGCTAGCTAGAAAGTAGTTATACAATGAAGTCCAGCAAAGCCAGAAGGGCGGAGCAGGATTAAATAGGCCAACAAGGTCATGTGACCAGCAAAGGAAAAAACCTAAGAGCAAGGTTCTAACAGATGGGGGAGAAGCATATATACAAGGATGGGGGAGCAGCATATATACAAGGATGGGGGAGCAGCATATATACAAGGATGGGGGAGCAGCATATATACAAGGATGGGGAGCAGGATATATACAAGAATGGGGGAGCAGCATATCTACAAGGATGGGGGAACAACATATATACAAGGATGGGGAAGCAGCATATGTACAAGGATGGGGGAGCAACATATATACAAGGATGGGGGAGCAGCATATATACAAGAATGGGGGAGCAGCATATATACAAGGATGGGGGTGCAGCATATATACAAGGATGGGGGAGCAGCATATATACAAGGATGGGGGAGCAGCATATCTACAATGATGGGGGAGCAAAATATCTACAAGAATGGGGGAGCTGCATATATACAAGGATGGGGGAGCAGAATATATACAAGCATGGGTGAGAAACATATATACAAGGATAGGGGAGTATATTCATGGGTGGGCATGTACCAGTATGGAGGATGGGAGACGACAACATATCTACAAGAATTGGGGAGCAACATATCTACAAGAATGGGGGAGCAGCAAATATACAAGAATGGGGGAGCAACATATATACAAGGATGGGGGAGCAGCATATATTCAAGGATGGGGGAGCAGAATATATGCAAGGATGGGGGAGCAGCATATCTACAAGGATGGGGGAGAAATATATATACAAGAATGGGGGAGCAGCATATATACAAGGACGGGGGAGCAACATATATACAAGAATGGGGGAGCAGAATATATACAAGGATGGGGGAGCAGCATATATACAAGGATGAGGGAGCAGAATATATACAAGGATGGGGGAGAAACATATACAAGGATGGGGGAGCAGAATATATACAAGGATGGGGAGCAGCATATATACAAGGATGGTGGAGCAACATATATACAAGGATGGGGGAGCAACATATATACAAGGATGGGGGAGCAACATATATAAAAGGATGGAGGAGCAGCATATATACAAGGATGGGGGAGCAGCATATATACATGGATGGGGGAGCAAAATACATACAAGGATGGGGAGCAGCATATATACAAAGATGGGGGAGCAACATATATACAAGGATGGGGGAGCAACATATATACAAGGATGGCGGAGCAGCATATATGCAAGAATGGGGGAGCAGAATATATACAAGGATGGGGGAGAAACATATACAAGGATGGGGGAGCAGCATATATACAAGAATGGGGGAGCAGAATATATTCAAGGATTGGGGATCAGCATATATACAAGAATGGGGGCGCAGCATATATACAGGGATAGGGGAGCAACATATCTACAAGAATGGGTGAACAACATATATACAAGGATGGGGGAGCATATTCATGGTTGGGCATGTACCAGGATGAAGGATGGGAGACGACAACATATCTACAAGGATGGGGGAGCAGCATATCTACAAGAATGGGGGAGCAGAATATAAAGAAGGATGTGGGAGCAGCATATATACAAGGATGGGGGAGCAACATATATACAAGGATGAGGGAGCAGAATATATACAAGGATGGGGGAGTAGAATATATACAAGGATGGGGGAGCAGCATATCTACAAGAATGGGGGAGAAACATATATACAAGGATGAGGGAGCAGCATATATACACGAATGGGGGAGCAGAATATATACAAGAATGGGGGAGCAGAATATATACAAGGATGGGGGAGCAGCATATATACAAGGATGGGGGAGCAGCATGTCTACAAGGATGGGGGAGAAACATATACAGGGTGGTCCAAAAGTAGGTGGACAGAAAGTGTAATAAGGTTATGAAGGGGGAGATTTATCATACACTAAACTGCAGCCGCCTGTCTGGATCATCCTCCAATAAACCATGAGTTAGACGTGGACGATAAGCTTTCCACCCAATAGATTTCAGGATTCGCATGATAGAAGCTCGTGAAATTCCCAATTCCAAAGAGGCTCTTCTGGTGGACTTTTTTGGACTCTTAACAAATGTTTCAGCAACAAGTTGTTTATTATCTTCTGTACAGACTGTTTTGGGTCAACCAGTTTTTGGAGCATTAAGGATTGAGCCAGTGATATTGAATTTGTCCGAATGCGGTAAATGGTTTGTCTCTTTGGGGCTTGAGTACCAAATGTTACAACCCAATTTGCTCTAACGGTTTCAGCATTTTGAGATTTCCAATACTCTGTTAAAATACATTTTCTTTAATCTGTATTTAAATTATTTGCCAGTAAGTGTTATCTGAATTATCTAAAAAGAAAACAGATTTAGGGGAGATCTATCTGTGAAAACTAGATCTGTGAAACTGGCTCAGTTGCCCTTAGCAACCAATCAGATTCCACCTTTCATTTTCCAAAGAGCTTATGATGAATGAAAAGTGGAATCTCATTGATTGCTAAGGGCAATTGAGCCAGTTTCACTTTACACCATGTTTGATAAATCTCCCCCTTCATAACCTTATTACACTTTCTGTCCACCTACTTTTGGACCACCCTGTATACAATAATGGGGGAGAAGCATATCTACAATGATGGGGGAGCAGCATATATACAAGGATGGGGGAGCAGCATATATACAAGGATAGGGGAGCAAAATATATACTAGGATGGGGGAGCAGCATATATACGAGGATGGGGGAGCAGAATATATACAAGGATGGGGAAGCAGGATATATACAAGGATGGGGGAGCAGAATATATACATGGATGGGGGAGCAGCGTATATACAAGGATGGGGAGCAGAATATATACAAGGATGGGGGAGAAACATATATACAAGGATGGGGGAGAAACATATATACAAGGATGGGGGAGCAGCATATATACGAGGATGGAGAGCACCATATATTCAAGGATGTGGGAGCAGCATATATGCAAGAATGGGGGAGCAGCATATATACAAGGATGGGAGAGCAGCATATATAGAAGGATGGGGGAGCAGCATATATACAAGGATGGGGGAGCAGCATATCTACAAGAATGGGGGAGCAGAATATATACAAGGATGGGGGAGCAGCATATATACAAAGATGGGGAAGCAACATATATACAAGGATGGGGGAGCAGCATACATACAAGGATGGAGGAGCAGCATATATAGAAGTATGGGGGAGCAACATATATACAAGGATGGGGGAGCAGCATATATACAAGGATGGGGGAGCAATATATATACAAGGATGGGGGAGGAGCATATATACAAGGATGGGGAAGCAGCATATATACAAGGATGGGGGAGCAACATATATACAAGGATGGGGGAGCAACATATATACAAGGATGGAGAGCAACAAATTTACAAGGATGGAGAGCAACATATATACAAGGATGGGGGAGCAATATATATACAAGGATGGGGGAGGAGCATATATACAAGGATGGGGAAGCAGCATATATACAACGATGGGGGAGCAACATATATACAAGGATGGGGGAGCAACATATATACAAGGATGGAGAGCAACAAATTTACAAGGATGGAGATCAACATATATACAAGGATGGGGGAGCAACATATATACAAGGATAGGGGAGCAGCATATATACAAGGATGGGGGAGCAGAATATATACAGTGATGGGGAGAAACATGTAAACAAGGATGGGGGAGCAGCATATCTACAAAAATGGGGGAGCAACATATATACAAGGATGGGGGAGCAGCATATATACAAGGACGGGGGAGCAGCATATATACAAGGACGGGGGAGCAGCATGTATACAAGGATAGGGGAGCAACATATATAAAAGGATGGGGGAGCAGAATATATACAAGGATGGTGGAGCAGCATATATACAAGGATGAAGAGCAACATATATACAAGGATGGAGAACAACATATACACAAGGATGGTGTAGCAGCATATATACAAGGATACGGAAGCAACATATATACAAGGATGGGGGAGCAGAATATATACAAGGATGGAGGAGCAGCATATATACAAGGATGGGGGAGCAACATATATACAAGGATGTGGGAGCAGCATATATACAAGGATGGGGGAGCAGCATATATACAAGGATGGGGGAGCAGGATATATACAAGGATGGGGGAGCAGAATATATACTAGAATGGGGAGCAGAATATATACAAGGATGGGGGAGCAGCATATATACAAGAATGGGGGAGCAACATATATACAAGGATGGGGGAGCAGCACATATACAAGGATGAGGGAGCAACACATAAATAAGAATGGGGGAGCATATTCATGGGTGAGCATGTACCAGGATGAAGGATGGGAGACGACAACATATCTACAAGGATGGGGGGCAGCATATCTACAAGGATGGGGGAGCAGCATATCTACAAGGATGGGGGAGCAACATATATGCAAGGATGGGGGAGCAGCACATATACAAGGATGAGGGAGCAGCACATATACAAGGATGGGGGAGCATATTCATGGGTGGGCATGTACCAGGATGAAGGATGGGAGACGACAACATATCTACAAGGATGGGGGAGCAGCATATCTGCAAGGATGGGGGAGCAGCATATCTACAAGTATGGGGGGCAGCATATATACAAGGATGGGCGAGCAACATATATACAAGGATGGTGGAGCAGCATATGTACCAGGATGGGGGAGCAGCATATATACAAGGATGGGGGAGCAACATATATACAAGGATGAGGGAGCAGCATATATACAATGATGGGGGAGCAGCTTATATACAAGAATGGGGGAGCAGCATATATACAAGTGTTATACCAGAAGATGAGGCCCCTCAAATTCAAAGACCCCATCTATGCTATATAAGTCTGAAAGTTACTTTAGGTCAAAATAACACCAGCCGTGAATGTTCCTTCTTGAATCAATAATGCGTCCTTGCTAGTCATCAGAATGTATCTGATTAAATGTGTCTAATTTAATGTGTCTGATTTAATGCTTCAACACAAGCATAGACAGCATAAGAATAGAAACTAGTCTTTGTGTGCTAAAATTGTATAATCAAACCATATAAGGTAAATTCGTTTCCTGCCTTCAGAGTGGATATAAAGCCATGCTTTGTAATAAAGTTTAGAGCTTGTTTGACACACATCTTGTCCTGTGTCTCAGTCTCTCCAAGCTCGTAATCCAAAGGATAGAAGACTCAGAATGCAGTGACCACAGCTGGCGCCTCGAACAGGGACCTTGAGTTAATCTACCCAGGGGTGCTCGACCGGTTCGAGACGTGGAACTAGTGAAGCTCTCTGTTGGTGATATATACAGCGCTGAGGTAAGAATAACTGTTATATTCTACCTAATTATATCACTGCATAGAAGAGACTCCCTCACCCCCGAGCGGTCGGCTCCCCAGGTAATTCACAGATTGTTGTCTGGCTCAGGTCCCTTTGAACCAGTAGAATTCCCTCAGATAAATTGACAGTCCTGCCTTCTATCCTTTGGAAAAACTTAAGAATGAAAGTATGGATCCGATGATTGTGTTGTGGGTGTGTCTCGGGATTGGTGTTTTTGGTCTGTTTTTCTGGTTGGCGTATAAGTCCTGGAAGGCTAGTAGTGGAATGGTTCAGAAACCTTTGTGGCCCATTGTCTAAGTGACCATTGTCTAAGTGACTGAGGAGTCTACTCTAAGTGAGGAGAACCGAAAAAAAATGGGGAACCAAAATGCCAAGGAAGGCATTATAGCCAAAGACTTAGTGGTATGCAGAGAAGGGAAACAGGCACTGATTGGAATTGACAAAATATTGTGTAAAGCGGGAATGAATGAGAATGGAGAGATGAACGGAGAGAAATGGAAATCCTTCTTTAACTGCTATCATGGATGGCTGAAAGATAAGGGTCTGTTGGAGACAGTGGATGTATGGATGAATGCATGCGCTCATTTTAAAGGAAAAATTGAAGAATTAGGAGACGGACGTTACAGACTGACAAAAACCGGAATGACAGATTTTTCTCCCTGTCCGCTCCCGACGTCACCCAGCTCACCCTCACCCCAGTACCAGAATTCTCAGGAACCCAATTGTTGGGTTTGCCCCAGATGTGGACAGCAGAACCCCTTGACAGTAGACATCTGTGTGGCATGTGGAGGACCGAGACCCCACCCAGCTAGTCTATTCCCAATGAGGACGGTAGTTGTGCCAGGAGCACCGGGAGCAGCAGCAGCAGCAGCGGGGGGGGATGCTGTTGTTCCAGGTCAGGAAGCTCGCACAATGTTAATGTATAGACCATGGAGTCCTTCAGAGCAGTTGGCATTGATCTCCCAGCTGCCAGACCCATCCCAGTCCCCTATGGGTTTCGCTAGAATGATCACCACCATACAGGATACGTACCATGCCACTAGAATAGATCTGCAAGGGGTAATTAAAGGGAAATTGGCAGATGAAGCTCGGTATGACAGACTGACGGACGAAACTTATAAACAATATGACAGTAGAACGGGCCCTGATGTAGCGGAGGCTAATGATGCAGCAGCCGGGTTCTGTACGTAAAAGCGTTGGTAAAAGCATGTAAAGATAGGCAAGCAGAAAACCAAGTTACACTAGAAGATAGAGTGCAGGAGGAAGATCCTAAGGATTATTCTATGCATTAAAGAAAACCTGGTCAGAAATGGGGTTCAACCCCGGAAATAAGACTAGTGAGAGGGTATTAGCAAGTGCTTTCATGAATGGACTAAAGAAGGAGATTGCAGAGAAGATAAAAGCAAGTAGACCGGACTAGAGATCAGTGAAGGCAGAAGATTTAGCTAGAATAGCTCAGGGGGCACAGCATGACATAGCGCAGGCAAAAAGAGCTGCCAGAATACACATAGTAGAGACGACCCCCAGAAACAACAGAGGCAGAGGACGGACTGCAGGAGGAGGACAGAAACTGTGTTACGGATGTAGAAAGCCAGGACATTTTAGAAAGGACTGTAGGACCAACCCGTATCCAAATGCTCAGAGTACGGGTCCTCCAGCCGACCAAACAACGCCCCCATAGGATGAGGGTAGCTTGCACATGAACCCCCTCATCTCCTTACCCCCAACTCCCAGTTGTATAGTGCAGGTGAACATACCAGGGGGACATGAAATCGATTTCCAAGTAGATACGGGAGCCGACAATTCAGTAATTACGCAAGGTGATTGGCCATACACTGACACTGATTTTTCACATCATGTCATTGCCACCCCCTTCAATTCCCTGTCTGTCCTGCTCCCTGTCACTAAAAGAATTCCCCTGCAAATTCAAGGAGCTACTGTACATAGCCAGCTCATGGTATCGCCCCGAGGCCAATGTAATCTATTGGGAAATGATGTGTTGTCCCAATTACAAGCACATATTGAGTATCATCCCGATGGCACTGTCACCATGACCCCAGGTTTAAAACCAAGTACCCTTTGCAAAATTATGTCACTAGATATTGCCAGCATAGAAGAGAAAAATGAGTTTCCCCCGATATTGGAGCATGCTGTACCACATGATTTTTGGGCCTCAGACAAAACAGATGTTGGTAGGTTAAGAGTTCAACCAGTAATGGTAAAATTAAAACCAGGAGCAATTTTGCCTCAACAGAAGCAGTATCCCCTTAGCTCGGCTCAGGAGAATGCCATAGCCCAGCAAATCCAAAAATTACTACACAGGGGAGTCCTAGTCAAAACCCAGTCCCCTTGCAACACTCCCCTGTTCCCAGTAAAGAAAAAGAGCGTGCCAGGACAACCAGACGCATATAGAATGGTCCATGACCTCCGGTTGGTTAACAAAGCCACAGAACTTCTAACACCAGTTGTGCCCAACCCGCATACTCTTCTGTCTCAGATACCTTCTAACTCTCTTTGTTTTTCAGTGGTCGATTTGGCAAATGCATTTTTCAGTGTACCATTACATCCTGACTGCCAGTACTTGTTTGCTTTCACGTTCCAAGGCAGTCAATATACATGGACGGTGTTGTCACAGGGTGCCCAGAATTCACCCACAATGTACACTGCAAGTCTGCATGAAATACTGGAGGGATGGTCTGAACCACATATCGTTGTTTTGCAATATGTCGATGACCTGCTCATTTGTGCCCCTTCTAGGAAACAATGTCATAGTGCAACTATATCGCTTATGTTGTTTCTTTATCACGCTGGCTGCAAGGCATCGAAAGATAAGCTTCAGTTTTGTAAATCTTCAGTCACCTTTTTGGGACATTGCATTACACCAGGAGCCCGCCATTTAACAAATGCACGTAAACAAGCAGTACAGGCATTCACCGTCCCCATTAATGTTTCAGCCCTCAGAACTTTTCTTGGACTTGTTTCCTATTGCAGACAGTGGATTCATGCCGTCTCTATTTGGATGCAGCCCCTCTATGATTGTCTTACCCCAACACCTTTTGTACTAACACCAGAGGCAATAGACTGTTTTTATTCTCTCAAAAAACGTATTTTGGCTGCTCCAACTTTGGGTACCCCTAATTATGAGCTCCCATTTACTCTGTACCTTCATGAACAAGCCGGACATGCAGCAGGAGTTTTAACTCAAACACATGGTGATAATCAGAGACCTGTTGCCTATTTTAGTGGCAGATTAGACGCGGTAGCCAGAGGTGCACCATCCTGTGTACGTGCTCTGCATGCTGTTGGACTATTACTCCATAAATCCGCAGACATTGTTCTTGACCACCTGCTCACCGTTCTAACACCTCATGATGTCTACACTATATTGAATCAAGTGCAACCCTCTCACCTCTCAGCAGCACGTCATCTTAGGTTACAATGTGCACTGTTAATGCCTCCCAATGTTTCTTTACAGAGGTGTACTACCCTGAATCCAGCAACTTTGTTACCTCTCTCGGATCTGAAGGTGGGGTCAGGTACTGTGCTTTTTAAGGAAGATCCAAGAGAGGAAGTTCCTCATGACTGTGTACGAATGATGGCACAAGAAACGGCAGGTTTACCTACTGTATTTGAACATGAATTACAAAATGCAGATTTTGAATTTTTTGTAGATGGATCCCGTCATCAGGACGATTCCGGTACTTTCCATACTGGATATGCAGTTGTCTCCCTCAATGCAGTAATCAAGGCAAAACCAATGCTCCCACACCAATCGGCTCAAGAGGCTGAACTTAGGGCCCTAACCGAGGCCTGTAAACTAGCGGAAGGTAATAATGTTAACATTTACACAGATTATAGGTACGCATTCGGTATATCGCATGATTTTGGTCCCATATGGAAGTCAAGAGGTTTCCTGACGGCAGCAGGACACCCCATTAAGAATGCTGATGCGGTCCAGCAGTTAATTGATGTGTAGCACCCCGAGGACTCGGCTGCTACAGGGGTATTGCACCTCGAACCAGAGGTGTGGTATTCCACTCCCGGGTAAGGATGGAGTGTGGAACATAGCTCAGTTAGCTGCATGCACTACACTCACCCCATTTCCGGGGGACAGACCAACGGTACTCCCACCAGATAGATGTGCAGGTACGACAGCTTCTGTCCCTGGCTGGAGGGGGGAGGGGGGAGGAACATCCCAGTGGTGTAGGAGCAGAGAGGGGAGGGACTCTGGGCATAGGTAGGAGCCCATTGGGTGCTAGTCACCTGGGCTCGGGTGTCAGAAGGGAGTATAAAAGGTGGGCACCATCTTGGATTAGAGAGTTCAGGCAGGAGGAGAAGAGGAGAGGCGCTCAGCCATAGAGGGCTGACAGGGAGCTGTGGCTCAGTCCGGGCCCAGCTCCAGAGCCAGGCCTGAAGTGGAGGCCTGAGGCAGAGAGAGAGAGAGAAAGAAGAAGAAGGAGGAACAGAAACACCAGGAAAGGCCCAGAGACGCAAGAAGAGAGGGAACCCTGAGATCCTACGAGTTAACGGGTGAAGGGTTGGCAGAACAGGGTACCGGATCCCAAACTGGTAGAGGCCAATTATCCTCAGCCAGGAACCGGAGGTCGTGGTCAAGCCTTGGCGCGACCCCTCACCATATCCACCAGGAAGGCATACCACGTATAGGGTCAGGGGAGCCGGGAAAGGTTTCGCCACCAGAAGGCCCGAGGGAGCCGGACAAAGGTGGGTCCCTGGTGGGGACGGCCAGTAGGAAGGAAGAGAGGGGAGCTCTGGACCACGCTCTGGAATTGCCTGGGAGTTGGCCGAGTCCCGTACCTGGTGGACACAGCACGGCTCGGGCGGTCACTGCTGGCCGGAGTGACCGAAGCAACAACTGTGAGTAAAGCTTTAAACCTGCACCACAAGTCTCTGTGATTCCTTGCCACTCCAGCACCACTAGCACTGGGACCCTCACAACATCACTCCTATCAATTTCCACACTGGCTGCCCTGGGGCAATACTCCTCCCGTGGGGAGTCATCCCATACTGAGCTGCACAAACAACATCAGCCTCAGCGGTCTGCAGTGCAGCGGCGGTCCCCACTGACCGCAATCCACGGGTGGCGTAGTCGAACAATACAACATCTTATGCCAAGCACCGCCACTTAGTTTGACACCCTGGGCACGGACCGGGTCACCGCCACGAGGACTACTACCCCCATTGGATCCGGCTCCGGGTATCCCCCGCGCGCATGCGCAACGCTGCACAACATGGCCCAGGGGGCGCGTCAGATGCACTACAACTACCCAAAAAGGTAGCTGTCATAAAGGTAAGAGCACATACCAGACGCACCGACCAGGTAAGCAGAGGTAACGTGATGGCAGATGCAGCGGCAAAAACAGCAGCCTGTAAGCCACAACAAGGGTCAACAGTACGTCAGTTAAGTGCCCCTAAAAACCCCTTTGTGTCGGAGGACATCTTATCCCAAATGCAGGCTCAGGCTCAAAAGGAGGAGGCTGATAAGTGGTTAAAGGAAGGTGCATGCCTGAATGAAGCAAATGGGGTTTGGGGGAAAGGGACACGACGATGCCTTCCAAGGGCACTGTACCCAGCAGCTGCCCAGATGCTACATGGGCCGACACACCAATCTAAAACGGCTGTGATGAGTGTGATGCAGAAACATTGGGTGGCACCAGGATTCTCCACCTGTATTGAAAACCTGGTACAAGGGTGCATGATATGTGCTACACATAATCAGGGTAGAGTAGTTAATACACCACTCAAACACACCCCCGGCCCCTCTATCCAGTCCAGAGACTGCAAATTGATTATATTCAGCTGCCAAAGTCAGGATCATGGGAATATGTGTTGGTCTGTATTGATTTATTCTCAGGATGGTCAGAGGCTTTCCCGATTGCCAAAGCCACGGCTGCGGCAACCGCAAAGAAACTGCTTGCAGAGGTGGTCTGCAGGTATGGGGTACCAGAGGTAATTGAGAGTGACAGAGGTACACACTTCACAAGTGAAATAATGAATGAAGTCATGTCAGCTCTAGGAATTCAACAAGCATTCCACACCCCATATCACCCGCAAAGTAGTGGTAAAGTGGAAAGACTGAATGGGACATTGAAATTAAAAATTCAGAAAGCCATGGCTGAGACAGGAAAACCATGGCCGGACTGTTTACCGCTTGCTCTGTTTTCAGTAAGATACACGCCTAATAGAAAGACTGGACTCTCTCCATATGAGATATTGTTTGGCAGCGTACCCAGCCTAGGGTGTTTCTATCCGCAAGCATTAGAAATGAATAACCATGTGCTAAGTTCCTACGTGAGGGCTTTACACAAAAAGATTAAGCAAGTACATGATAATGCCTTCAGTTCTCTTCCAGATCCAGATCAAGACTCTAGCAGCCATATGC
This sequence comes from Phyllobates terribilis, assembly GCF_046119375.1. Classification (NCBI taxonomy): domain Eukaryota; kingdom Metazoa; phylum Chordata; class Amphibia; order Anura; family Dendrobatidae; genus Phyllobates; species Phyllobates terribilis. The sequence continues at coordinate 789,632 of NW_027362920.1, read as the reverse complement.
TGCAACCTGGAGACTGGGTGGTTATAAAAAGACACGTGAGGAAAAGCCTAGATCCACGGTTTGACGGACCCTTTCAAGTTCTGCTGACCACAAGCACAGCCGTTAAGCTAGAGGGAAAAGAGACCTGGATCCACGCGTCCCATTGCAAAAAGATACTAGGAGAACCAGCGGACAAAGAATGAAGACATTGTTTATACTTACCTGCATCCTTGCGACCACAGGTGCATGGACTAGGTTGAGCACCACAGATGGAGACGACAATAGATTCATTAAACACCATCTTGCTCTAATCGATGGACTAAAGGAGCAAAACCAGACCATTGCTAATTGTTGGATATGTACACATGCCCCTGTGACATCCACTAGCATACCCTTTCTCACTGTCCCAGTCTCATGGGAAGAGATAAACTTTTGGGTGAACTGTTCAGAAACTTGGGCCAATAATGCCACACAGAGACTGTTGGGATACCACTGTTCGGATTCCCGTAGTAGGATGGACAAAATTTCCCTGGTAGCAAGGGAACCTGACGGGTCAAATAATTCCCAGGTTGTATATAGCATTTAAAGGAGGGGAGTGGGTACCTCGTAACAAAGCAAAAATTACTGATCTAGGGAAAATACCTGAACAAGGATTGAAAATAAGTTTTAATGCCACTTCAGGAAGCAGTGATGCCTTTAAACCTTCCCTGTTGGAAAGATATCTACACACTTCTAATTGGGTGAATAATGTTTATTTTAAAAACGGGACAAGTGATACCTGTGCCAAAATACCTGGCAATCTACAGTGTAATGAAAGCTCAAGTTATCAGAGAGGTGCACCTACGTGTGGCAATCCTGATGCTGGCTATTATTCCCCTATAGGTCAAGTGCCTGGGTGGTGTATGATGTCAAATGTTTCTAAGTTTGTTGATTTAGTTCACCATCTAATACTGCAACATTCAGCATTATGGAATCTCCCCTTATCCATGTATTGGGTATGTGGAGACAAGGCTTTCAAGTGGCTCCCAGTAGGAGTAACAGGAACTTGTACTTTAGCCAGATTGACACCCGCAACTTATATTGTTACTCCAGACCAGCTAGATCCTTTGTCTATCCCAAAACATACACTGCATAAGCGATCAGCAGACAATAAAGAAAGACCAAGTGGGAGACCCCATATAGTTCAAATGGGAGGGGTAAACAAATTTTTCAGTGCATTGTTTATATACCCTATGTTGACACAAATGTGGGATAAATTAGTAGAAGCTACGGACTATCTTGATGATCAGATTTGGGATATTTTAGAAGAAGTTAATGGATCTCTTGCAGTACAGAATCAATTGATTATTGTCACGAACCAACATACCCTTGTACTAGATTATTTAACAGCAGCACAAGGAGGGATGTGCCAGATAATAGGGCCCGCATGCTGTCATTATATAGACAATTCTAGTGTATTGACGCTGAAACATAAGTTAGAGGACGTTGTAAAACTAAGGAAGCTTTATGATGAGGCCAACCTCAAGAATCAGGATTCCTGGTGGGCAAACACCTTTTCCTTTCTAAATCCTGCTAATTGGTTTAAAGGTATCGGTGGGTGGTTGGCTGGTATAGTGCAAGCTATTTTACAGGTTTTGCTAATGTGTCTTGCGGTTTATTTGGTTTTTGAGCTTTTTCTAATGTGTATTCAGCGGTGTACTAAAAGAAAATATAGAGAAACATATTGATAAATGAAGGAACAAAAGGATGGAATGTTAGAGCAGAAGATGAGGCCCTCAAGTTTAAAGACCCCATCTATGCTATATAAGTCTGAAAGTTACATTAGGTCAAAATAACACCAGCTGTGAATGTTCCTTCTTGAATCAATAATGCGTCCTTGCTAGTCATCAGAATGTATCTGATTAAATGTGTCTAAATAAATGTGTCCGAATAAATGTTTCAACGCAAGCATAGACATCACAAGAATAGAAACTAGTCTTTGTGTGCTAAAATTGTATAATCAAACCATATATGGTAAATCCGTTTCCTGCCTTCAGAGTGGATATAAACCCATGCTTTGTAATAAAGTTTAGAGCTTGTTTGACACACATCTTGTCCTGTGTCTCAGTCTCTCCGAGCTCGTAATCCAAAGGATAGAAGACTCAGAATGCAGTGACCACAGTGCCAATAAGACAATCACCCCCTGTAGGACTGTGGGTTTCGGTAACTGCGGAGGGCTCGCGGCCTTGCAACTTTTTTTTTCATGGGTACCTTCTGCTACCTATCCGGGTTCCAGTACCGTCAGCTGGTTCTCAGCAGTGCCTTTGGCTTAGGTGCCTCCTTCTCGGTATCCAAGTTCCACCAACGTCTGCTGGTCCTTGGTAGTGCTCTCTGGCACAGGTACCTCCTGCTTAGCAACCGAGTTCCAGTACCGTCAGCTGGTCCTCGGTAGTTCCATTGGCTCTTGTACCTTCTGCTACCCATCGGGGTTCCAGTACCGTCAGCTGGTTCTCGGCAGTGTCTTTCGCATGGGTACTCCCTCCTGCCCAGCCTGGTTCCAGCATGACAGCTGTTTCCGGGTGGTGTCACCGTCACTTTGCCTCCAATGCGTTGTCCTGTCGTGTTGCGGTCGGGTTAGCCGACTCTATGGTGCCTGCAGTTTAGGTGACTCCTATGTGGGCTGCGGGATCTGGCAATGAAGGCTGATTCCATAGTGCCAATAAGACAAGCACCCCCTGTAGGACTGTGGGTTTCGGTAACTGCGGCCGGCTCGCGGCCTTGCAACTTTTTTTTATGGGTACCTTCTGCTAACCATCCGGGTTCCAGTACCGTCAGCTGATTCTCGGCAGTGCCTTTGGCTTAGGTGCCTCCTTCTCGGTATCCAAGTTCCACCAATGTTGGCTGGTCCATGGTAGTGCTTTCTGGCACAGGTACCTCCTGCTTAGTAACCGAGTTCCAGTACCGTCAGCTGGTCCTCGGTAGTTCCATTGGCTCTTGTACCTTCCGCTACCTATCCGGGTTCCAGTACCGTCAGCTGGTCCTCGGTAGTTCCATTTGCTCTTATACCTTCTGCTACCCATCCGGGTTCCAGTACCATCAGCTGTTTCTCGGCAGTGCCTTTGGCTTAGGTGCCTCCTTCTCAGTATCCAAGTTCCACCAACGTCTGCTGGTCCTTGGTAGTGCTTTCTGGCACAGGTACCTCCTGCTTAGTAACCGAGTTCCAGTACCGTCAGCTGGTCCTCGGTAGTTCCATTAGCTCTTGTACCTTCTGCTACCCATCCGGGTTCCAGTACCGTCAGCTGGTTCTCGGCAGTGTCTTTGGCACGGGTACTCCCTCCTGCCCAGCCTGGTTCCAGCACGACAGCTGTTTCCAAGTAGTGTCAACGTCACTTTGCCTCCAATGCGTTGTCCTGTCGTGTTGCGGTAGGGTTAGCCGACTCTATGGTGCCTGCAGTTTAGGTGACTCCTATGTGGGCTGCGGGATCTGGCAATGAAGGCTGATTCCATAGTGCCAATAACACAAACACCCCCTGTAGGACTGTGGGTTTCGGTAACTGCGGAGGGCTCGCGGCCTTGCAACTTTTCTTTTCATGGGTACCTTCTGCTACCCATCCGGGTTCCAGTACCGTCAGCTGGTTCTCGGCAGTGCCTTTGGCTTAGGTGCCTCCTTCTCGGTATCCAAGTTCCACCAACATCTGCTGGTCCTTGGTAGTGCTTTCTGGCACAGGTACCTCCTGCTTAGTAACTGAGTTCCAGTACCGTCAGCTGGTCCTCGGTAGTTCCATTGGCTCTTGTACCTTCTGCTACCCATCTGGGTTCCAGTACCATCAGCTGGTTCTCGGCAGTTCCTCAGCCTTCTTGTACCTTCTGCTACATTTCCAAGTTCAAGCTTTTTGAAATGGTTCTTGGTAATCACTCTGGATCTCCCTGATGAGGACCCTGAAGACGAGGACCCTGAAGACCACCCCGAAGAAGACGAGAACCCCGAAGACGAGGACCCTGAAGACGAGGACCCTGAAGACCACCCCGAAGAAGACGAGGACCCAGAAGACGATGACCCTGAAGATGACGACCCTGAAGACCACCCCGAAGAAGATGAGTACCCCGAAGACGAGGACCCTGAAGACGAGGACCCTGAAGACCACCCCGAAGAGGAGGACCCCGACGACGATGACCCTGAAGACAACGACCCTGAAGACCACCCCGAAGAAGACGAGGACCCCGAAGACGATGACCCTGAAGACAAGTACCCTGAAGACGAGGACCCTGAAGACCACCCCGAAGAAGACGAGGACCCCGAAGATGACGACCCTGAAGACGAGGACCCTGAAGACCACCCCGAAGAAGACGAGGACCCCGAAGACGACAACCCTGAAGACCACCCCGAAGAAGACCAAGAAGATGACCCTGAAGAAGATGACCAAGAGGACAAAGAACAAGAAGACAACCACCAAGATACAGAAGAACAAGAGACAGAAAACCAAGAAGCAGAAGTACAAGAAGCTGCAGAACAAAAAGCGGAAGAACATTAAGCATAAGACTAAAAATCAGAGCAAAAGATATTATCTAAATTATAAGCAGAAGATGACTAAGCAGTGTATGGGTGTGAGTCCGTTCCTCCTCATGGTGCCCCTGGAAAAGACCTGCTGCTGCAGGGCAAACTGAACGCGGACAAATCCTGTTGTAAATCTTTTGTGATGGGCAGAACGAAAGGTGTAATGTTCAAACTTTTATAGATAACAACTACAGGAATGCCTGTCACAAATAAGAATATGATGAAGAAGAAGAATATGAAGAAGATGAAGAAGTAGAATATGAAGAAGAATAATAGTTGAATAAGAAGAATATGAAGAATGTAAAAAAAAAGAATAATATGAAGAAGGTGAAGAAGAAGATGAAGAAGGTGAAGAAGAAGTTGATGAAAAAGATGCTGATGCTGAGGATGATGAAGGAGAAAGTGTGGGAGAAGTAAAAAAGAAGGTGAAGAGCATGGAAGTAGTGAAACATAAATATCTGACAAAATATAAAAAAACTTAACAGTCAATATTTCCGTAACTCAGAACGTCTTAAAAAAAATATTAATTCCTGCTATTCCATTTGATTGGGCTAAACCTCTATGCCTTTATTGTCTCCCCCACCTCCCCCAATACATTCTACATTATTCTTAGTTGTTTTCCTTCATGTAGAATTAACCTACAAGGAAAGAAAGGGTTTATTTTTATTCCGATATTTGTGTCCCATTGACTTGCATTGGGTTCCGGTATCGGAATCGGCGATATCCGATACTTTTTGGGTATCGGTCCAATCCAATCCGATCTGATATTTCCCGATATCGGAAGGTATCGCTCAACACTAGTGTGGAGGTATGGTGGGTGCAGTGCCGCGCAGGAATAAACAAGCGGAGGCGGTGGATAAAGTCATCCTGGTCTTTACTCACTTTAGATGTACGTTTAGCCGCAAAGCTTCTCTCTGCTACACATGGCGCACTGCGGCCACCGGGTAGGGGGTTCAGCACTTCCCAGGTAGATCAAGAGCACCTGTCAAGACCCCGCTGGTGTGTTCCTCTCCTTTTTCTCTCCTCCCGCTTGTGTTCCTCCCTGGGATCCACTAAGCCGCCGGGCTTTTCCAACAGTGACGTGAAGTACACAGTCAGATATCGGGGGCCGGTCACCCCTCTTGCAGCAGGAATCCCTCTGGCTAAGCCAGAGTGAAGAATACAGGTGGCGACTCCGCTCCGTCCGTATTCCCCTGGGATCCTTTTGCCTGTGGAGCCTATCTCCTCTGCACCCCTCCAAGGCCTTCTTAGAACAGGACCCTGACCGGGCAGAGACACTGGTTAACTCTGACCCGCTCCTCGTCTCAAGGCCAGAGAAAAAGGACCGTGAATCTTCAGCCAGCTGCAGACTCTTGCTGGACCCTGACAGAAGACCACAATCAAAAGACTTTGAACTAAAGATGGCCGTTTATTATATATGGTTCTATAAGTGCTTCCTGTAAGTGTTTCCTCCACCCTCACCCACTACTTCGTTCCCCCTGTCTTTGGTTCCCCCCATCTCCTCTATCCCGGGCCAGGGCAGCACCCTGGTGCATTTAGGCCCCCTACAGGACATTTGTGGTGAAGTGTTGAGTGCGAAGTGGGGTTCTGAGTGATGCTCCATCCTTACCTGGGAGAGGAGATACCACATCTCTATCTGACGTGCAGTACCCCTGTGGCGACTGAACCCTCAGGGGCGCCACACAACAAATAAAAAAACAAAAGACGTAACATGACAAATATAATACAGAACATCTATCTATATAATTGTCTTATCCCGTCTGTCTGTCTGTCTTTCTGTCTGTCTGTCTGTCTGTCCTGGAAATCCCGGGTCGCTGATTGGTCCGGCCGCAGCCAATCAGCGACGCGGCATTTCAGAAAAACATGGCGGCCGTTAGCGGCTCATGTGTGGCACGGAGGTCAGCGGCGATGCAGCCGGGAGATGCAGCCGGCTGCTCGCAGCATAAGTCCCCCGACCGCAGGCGCCGCTGACCTACATGCGGCTATCGTCGGAAGATCAGCGGCTACGGCCGCTTATCTCCCAAGGACAAGTGTGACGCCCCTCCCCTCCTCTCCCCTCCACTCCTTTCCCCTCCTCTCCCCTCCCCTCTCCTCCCGTCCCTCCCCCCGCTCGATCAGGACCCCGGCACCCGGCGTCATACTTACCCCTCCCCTCCTCTCCCCTCCCCTCTCCTCTCCTCCCGTCCCTCCCCCCGCTCGATCAGGACCCCGGCACCCGGCGTCATACTTACCCCTCCCCGTGCCTGCGCAGCAGTTCCTGTGTCTTCCGCTGCAGCTCTGTGACGTCTCAGGTCAGAGGGCGAGGTGAAGTCTTTACACCGCGCTGTCTCCTGACCGGTCACAGCGCACAGCGTGAAGATGCCGGCTACGCTGGAGTCCAGAGAAGCAGTGAGGTGAGTATTGGATTTTTTTTTTTTTTGTACGGGGCCATAGGGGACCTGCATGGGGCACTATGGGGGGATGGGACATCCTGCATGGGGTATTATATAGGGGGGATGTGACAGCCTGCATGGGGTATTATATGGGGGGAGAGGTGACATCCTGCATGGGGTATTATATAGGGGGGATGTGACAGCCTGCATGGGGCATTATATGGGGGGAGAGGTGACATCCTACATGGGGCATTATATGGGGGAGAGGTGACATCCTGCATGGGGTATTATATAGGGGGATGTGACATCCTGCATGGGGCACTATAGTGGGATGTCACTTCCTGCATGGGGCATTATATAGGGGGGATGTGACATCCTGCATGGGGTATTATATAGGGGGGATGTGACATCCTGCATGGGGTATTATATGGGGGGAGAGGTGACATCCTGCATGGGGTATTATATAGGGGGGATGTGACAGCCTGCATGGGGCATTATATGGGGGGAGAGGTGACATCCTACATGGGGCATTATATGGGGGAGAGGTGGCATCCTGCATGGGGTATTATATAGGGGGGATGTGACATCCTGCATGGGGTATTATATAGGGGGGATGTGACATCCTGCATGGGGTATTATATGCATGGGGTATTATATACGGGGGGATGTGACTTCCTGCATGGGGCATTATAAAGGAGGGTCGGGAGACATATGCTAGAATACCCGATGCGTTAGATGGGCCACCATCTAGTAAAACTATAAAGATAGATATGACATAATGCTTAAGTGAGGACCACAAGATCTGGCAGATACAGACACCAAGTCTATGAGCAATGGTGAAAAATATATATTGCAGTTTGTAACAGCCACAAAATAATATACATGAAGACCAGAGTTGAAGGTAGGCAGGTCCCTAACTCCAAAATATATATAGTGTAGAAGATACTATGTCTCTATGGGGAAATAAATATGCAGGCTACAACGCAAAATAGAAATAAGCAATACCTAACATGGGACTATAAAAAATGAAACAGATGGTGCATAGAAGGTGGGGGGATTGAATGGTGGTCACATAAAGCCCCAAGTCCAAAGTCCACTGGAGAGTCCTGATATAGAACTAATTTATCCCAAACTGTAAAATAAGATACAAAGCGGAACCTTATCATATATGTCAGGCCACTAACGGATGGAGCAGAACATGAGGAATGGGTGGGAAAGCAGGAGGGGTAGTTTTATTGTCATAAAAAAACAGAAGAGAGAAAGAGGTGGAAAATGAAACCATGCTAGGAGCAGATAAAAAGTGTAGAGGAAGGGAAAAAAACATAGGAAAAGACTGAATAAGAGGAAAGAAAAATAAAATAAAAATGAAGATGAAAAAAAAAATAAAGGAAAAAATAAAATTAATAAAAAATAAAATAAAAAAATAAAGATGAAAAAAGGGGAAAAATAAAGATAAAAGATGAAAAATAAAGAAAAATAATGAAAAATGAACCATAAGGAATAAAAAATAATAGATTATTCAGAAAGAATAAATAATAATAATCAAAGAAATTAAAAAATATGTAGCAGCCCGATGTGCTCCAGGTTCCTAAATACATGGGATGATGAGATTCCTGATATAAAAAGGATCAAGAAGACTGTCCTCCTGTCTTGAATAATAAATACTTTGATCTCTGCAATATTCACATAATTCCGATACTTCAATGTCCTATATATTAATATATTTTACTGTATTGCAGTTACCTATTGTTAAATGTGTGATACAATACCTGCAACATTGTTTTAAAATGGATATTTACTGATGTTTATAACAGGATTCGGATTTATATCTTATTGCTGTATGTTTGTAGCATTTATTATAAAGGATTCTTCAAGAAACGAGTTTAAAAAAAACAATAATAATTCTGCACACATAGATATTCTCATAAGAAAGACAAAACCTCACTTTTATTTTCCTAAATATTCAGGGTTCAGGTTTATTAACGTTTTAAATTGACCGACTGCACTGGAGTTGTCAATATTAAAATGAATAATCAAAAATACAAATTGAGCACACAGTGCATATATATGTATGTATATATATATATATATATATATATATATATATATATATATATAAAATATATACATATATATATTTATTTATTTATAAGCAAAAGTTTGGTTCATCATCCTCCAAATTTGATATCTATCTATCTAATCCAAAAATATGGAGGCAGCACACAGTTGAAGAAATTTTTTTTTTTATTATTTAATAGCCCATGTGGCGACGTTTCGGTCCAGTATTGTGCACCTTTCTGAAGCTACATGGGCTATTACATAATATAAATTTTTCTACTTCATCTGTGTGCTGCCTCCATAGTTTTGGATTATATTAGAGGACTGGTATGTAACAAGGGGGCTTTTCACCTAAACTTTTTGCTTGTGCTGTTTTTTATCTTATTTCATATCTATCTTATCTATCTATCTTATCTATCTATCTATCTATCTATCTATCTATCTATCCATCTATCTCATTGTGAGGAGAGATCAGAATAAAAATGATGTCACAAGTGATGTGATGACATCACCGCATTCTATATCCCAGTGTTCCGGCCTAAGGGAAATCACTGCCTTACAGACTCCCAAGGGTGAGGCAGCCCCTTTTATTTTTCGTCACGAACGAAGCAAAAATTGATTATAAAATGGATAAAGAGAGAAGAAGAGCCCATAGAGATCGGGTTCTCCGTGAGAGGAGAGGATTAAATGAAGAGCAGGTACCATTGTTCGCTATTGGGCGAAAAGGCTTTATACTACCGGACGTGGACACTGACGCCTCAGAAATGGCGTCCAAACGTCAAACTCTGGACAAAATGAGAAAGACCAAAAGATACGAGATCCTTACAGAGAGAAGGAAAATGGAGACCCTCATGGAGTCTCACTCTGCAACCTCCGCTGAGCTTCAGAGGGCCATACTTATCTCCTTGAAAAAACTCGGAGATCTGGTCCCTGAAATACGGAGGAGGAACAAAGATGCCATCCTCAATAAGAGGAGAAACATCAGCGCAGAGTTAGAGCTGGAAGAGGTTCTCCAAGAGACACCGAGACAAGTGACATCCTCCAGATCTGAAAGTCTGGAGGCACCGAAACTACAAAGAGTGGCAGCCCAGAAGAGGATCAGGAACAGCAGAGACTGGGTTGTCCAATGTAGAAGACGTCTCATCTATGCCAACCCCATTATAAATGGGAATGGTGCATTGCGGAGGTCGAGGTCATCAGCTGAAAACATCTCCATCCCAGAAAACAAACAGCTGAGTGTTTCTCCACCAAACACATCACTGGATACAGATGGACCAGGTAAGATGGATCTGCTCAGTGTAATAAGACTGGGGGTGAGGAGGATTATACTCCTAATATTATGTACTGGCATCAATTATCAAAAGTGCAGAAAAACTGTCCTTGTTGCCCATAGCAACCAATCACAATGCGGCTTTCATTGTTCCATAGAATGTTAAGAGATGGAATCTATGTTGTGATTCGTTGCTATGGACAACAAGGACAGTTTTGCTATTGGACAGTTTTGATAAATGAGAGCCCAAATATTAGACATTTCCTGCTCATTTACATAATGCCATTTAAAATTATAATATTTTCTCTGGAGCTACATTTGTTAACCCCTTATTGACCAGGCAACCTTTTTTTTCTCTCCCTCCTTTGAAAACCCATAACTATTTATTTATTAATTTTTCTGGCAATGTAGCTGTATGTGGACTTGTTTTTTCAGTGGGCCGAGCTGTAGTTTTGAACATTATTTATTTTACCATTCAATGTTCTGGAGCACGGGGAAAAAGATTTAATCTGTGGTAAAATTGTGGAAAAAAAGTGATTCCAACATTGTTTTTTTCTAGATGTTCATTGAGTGGTAAAAATGACCTGACAAAATGATTCTCCATGTCAGTTACAGCTATGATACTGCTGAACTTGCATAGGGGTTTCTAAAAAATACTTAAGAATTTTATTTAAACAAATGCTTTGTGTGGCCATGTTCTGAGACATTGGAACTGTGTGATTGTGATCGCTGGATGGAGATGTGTGAGGGCTTGATGATTTTTTGCGTGGTGAACTGTAGCTTTTATTGATACCTTTCCTGGGTAGACAGGACACTGTGATATCTTTTTATTGCAATTTTTTAGGTGAATACAGCGCCCCCCAAAAATGCAATTCTAATGTTTAATTTTTTTATCATGTTAGTGTTCACTGTTTGCAATATTTAATTTTATATTTTTGCAAAATCGGACTTATGCGGATGTCGTGATACAAGATGTGCTTATAAATATGATTATAATTATGTCAATTTGGTGATTCAAATATTTTTTACATTTTCCCTCTTTTTTAAACTATTTTTTTTTATTTACTTCACTTTTTAGTTTCCTTGGGGGACTTAAACCTGTGATTTTCTGATCGCTTGTACTATATACTGTGGTAGAACTGTATATAGATAAATTGACATTCTCGTATGAAATTAAGCCAGGCTGGTCTTAACACTAGGCCAAAAGTGACAGACTGGGGCTTTCAGCAGTAGGCCCAGGTAGTCATTTTAAACAATTGACCCCCTGCAATAGTGTCCTGGGGGGTTAATAGGTGCTGGTGCACTCAAATCGGCAATAGCTTCATTTAAATATCACTGTCAGCATTGAAATGGTTAAACTACAGTAATTGGAGTGTGCTCCAGTCGCTGCAGTTATAGGCAAGTGGCAGCTATGTAATACAGCCAGCATCTGCCTGATATGGTGCATGCTCAGCTAATGAGCCCGCTTCATACATTTTATGCACAACATGACAAACATTTCCATTATGTGTTCGCAAAGGGTTTAATAAATCTTGTATTTTCTCAGCAGATGGAGGCCTTATGATACCCCCTGACATAGCAGACATGCCAGAAGAAGACCCTGGTGATGCTAGAATCTGTATTTCACCCCTGAGAGAAGTGGTCAACACTAATAATACTATTGACTTTGACAGCCTTGACTTCCAGAAAGTTCTTGGAAAGGGAGGCTTCGGAAATGTAAGTGTGAATTTATCCTCCACCATGTTCATCAATGTATCCTGCACCAGATGCACAGGAGGGTTGTACATATTCATTACAGGATGCTCATATGTAATGATATATGAGATAAACTAGTGAACTACTACACACTAATAGATGGGAGTTTGGTCTGATCTGTTGTGATTTTTCTCCAGGTCATCTTGGCATTAGATCTGGTCAATGAAGGACTTCAGGCCATTAAAATCATGGACAGAAGTTATTGTAGAGAGGACATATTCTCTACAGAGCTAGAAGTCCTGAGAATGGCTGCCGGATGCCCCTACCTAATGACTATGCGGGCGTTTATGGAATCACCATTGGAGTATGTGATAGCCATGGACTATATGGCCGGAGGAGACCTGTTTGACCACATGGCAGATTCAATGCTGTTTAACACAAGGACAACAAGGTAAATGTCTTATACTGAATATTAATAATCCGTTGCCCTCGCACTGTAGTCCTAGAGCAATGGACAACGACAACAGGAGAAAATAATGACATGAAAAGGACACGTGTGTGATCTCCTCATGTTCTCTGTATGATTGTGCATGTAACCACTGATCCATCCTTTCTACTCCACAGACTCTTTGCGGCAGAGATGGTGTGCGGACTCCAGTTCCTGCATGAACGCGGCGTCATACACCGGTAATCATTTCACCTTCATAAATCTGTCACCTGTGACTCTCTGTTGTCTCCTTACATATCTATTGTAGAAAGTTCTTTCCATGAATTGTCCTCACAATCAGTGTCTGCTCCTTCTCCCTGCAGTGACCTGAAGCCAGATAATATCCTCCTCCAAGACACCGGACACATCAAAATCTCCGACTTTGGCTTAGCAGCCATGAATGTATTTGAGGATGGCATAGTGAAGAACAAGGTTGGCACTAAGGGTTACATAGCGCCCGAGGTAAGGAATATCTCTGTGTGATTGATGCCAATAGTAGGATTGAGGGATAATCTGATCCCAATGTATCCTGCTGATATCTAATCACAGACCGGTCCTCATAGTCTCTGTGTGTAAATCCCCTTCCCGGTATATTAAGCTCCTCTCCAATCTCATGTTTCCACAGATAATGGACAGTAAAGGCTACAACCATCTGGCAGACTCCTTTTCCTTCGGCGTCATCTTATATATAATGAGTGTAGGTGACCAGCCATTCTATTGCAAAGGCACAATGGATGAATACCACCAGTCTCTGCGTGATGACATCCCTTATTTTCCACCTGGGATCTGCTGTCATACCATGGACATCATAAAAGGGGTGAGTAAGATCAGATGGATAAGTATGATGGGGGGATTACTAAAAGAGATAGAAGATAAGATGGGAATAGTCCATAGACATTGTGTAAAAACTTGTCAGTAATAATACATAATATAATGACTAATGGTCTCTATCATTTTCTAGCTTCTCTGCAAATCTCCATCTGCCCGATCTGCCATTACATCAACCATCAGATCGCATCCGTTTTTCTATTCTATAGACTGGAGCGATGTGGAGTCCGGCAGAGCCGACCCACCATTCCCATATTGCTATGTAAGTACAACACATACAGACATCCATAGTGTTATCACTACCCAGTAACACACTTACCCACTATACACCTTATCGCTATATCCCCCTAGTACTGTTTATACTGTATGTGAGGGGCTGATTCTCAGACGTGTATATTTCTCTTCTTACAGCAGGAGTATTAGGCTGATAAAAATCAGCCCCATTCCAGTAACATCCAGGAATGAAGATTTACATTAATCGGATGAGACAATTACACTGGACTTTCTTATTTACCGGACTGTGACAAACCTACCGAGCTTCCACCACATAATATCCAAGTAGATTTGAGCACCAAACATCCAGGGATTTATTCCGATCGCCATATTTGGGGTCAGGAAGGAATTTTTTTCCCTTGATATGAGGATGATCCAGCAACGAGTCCTCAGGGTTATTTTTCGCCTTCCTCTGGATCAACATAGCAAGTAATTAAAGGCTGAAATTGAAGGACTTCTTTCAGCCATACTTGCTATGTTACCATCTGGACGACTCATCTACAATGTGGTGGTAAGGAGACGACTACAAGATATGGACATAAAGAAGGAAGCGGCTGCTCCTTCTCCTACTTGGCCATGTACAGACACAAGGAAGCGGCTGCTCCTTCTCCTACTTGGCCATGTACAGACAGAAGGAAGCGGCTGCTCCTTCCTCTACCAGGCCATGGTCAGACAGAAGGAAGCGGCTGCTCCTTCACCTTCCTGACCATGGTCAGACAGAAGGCCATATGGCTAATCGCGATGCTGAAGGAATCCAGGAAAACTCCAACTATACAGATCACAAGTCACACATTCCTGCTCTTCTCCTCTCTCATGTGTGATCCAGACCTGGATGTCCAAAAGCGGCAAAAGTGTAAGCCGAGGCCTGAGGAGCAGAATCATCTGCTCCTTTCTATAGAAAGTCACTGTATCTACACACTTTCTTTTATCATCATTGCAAATTTGTAACAACTTTATTGCACAAATATATATATATGTATATATAAAACATCTAAGTGTCTTTTGTGCGTTTGGTTAAATTCTTCTCATATACAGACCTGCTTTTTGTTATTTTTATTAATATCATGATAAGGACAAGGTATTTTGGTGCCTTAGGCAAATGAAGCCTATGGTGACCCCCACCAAAGGAATAGGCAAGAAACTGAGGTAACAGGACCCCTAACGCTGCACCTCCTCCCTCCGATCAGTCCGATAATAATCTCTGACGACCACGTCCACTCAAATTATTACTTTTCTCACCAAAAAAATACCAGCACAAGTAAAAAAAATGTGGCGTACTTTAGGGTTGAGGCTTAAAAGGGAGCGCAACTTCAAAGTTCTATATAGAATCGTTCATTGTTTGTGGACCATTTACACATTACAAGGAACAAATAGCGTTATTCATCCCTGACATTCTATATTTTACATGTCCTACCCAAGGATACTGATGGAAACTAATATAGCTGTTAGTATAATGGAGGCCGTGGGTTTCAATTAAGGTCATGTGACAGATGCAACTTGTAACAAAACTGATGGCGTTTCTAGTGCCGTATTCCAGTGTGGCGCCATCCTGTAACAGAGAACACACCGGAAGTAGCCTGCGTCTTGTTGGAGTTACCGGCAGGGGAGGGAGCTGATTACAGCTCTTTTGCTCCTGTCCTGGGCAGCGCTCAGATTGTCTTAAAGAGGCAAATACAATTCAGTGCAGAGAGGGAGCGACAGGCGGTGAGCGGTGTTAGTGACTCACTGAACGCCTGTGACTGAAGGAAGGGGCCGAAACAATGTCATTTTTATTTTTTTTTAAACTGAGCCCCCTCGGGGAGACAAGGGGTAGCGCCCTAGGCTAGTGCCTACCCTGCCTACCTGTCGAACCAGCCCTTATTATGAATCATGTTTGATAATTTTTTTGTGATCTTTATTAATTCATTCTTCATTCACTTTTTTCCTAATAAATACTATAATCAATGTAGTCTTGACCTATATTTATATCTGTATATGGGCACTTTGTGGTGGTAACAAATCCACATTGTATCAATTTTTCAAAGACCCCGGTGCTGTCATCTTTTTCATATGTTTTTATTATTTTCAAGGAGCTTTTCCACCCTAATGGCAATGTGCCCAGGGCATTCTGGTTAATACCAGATGGAGGGGAACGCAGTCTCCATTATTTGATAGGACTACACATGATAGGATGAGATACACAGCTCAGCAGACTGTATTATTTGATTGAACTGCACATGATAGGATTAGATACACAGCTTAAAGGGAAACCGTCACCAGAAATAACGCTATTAGCCTGACATATGGGGTTAATCTGCAGGATAACAGCGTTATTATGCTGCCCGGCGCCTGCACTCAGCCAAATACGTGCAGAATCAAAGCTTTCCTGTATTATAAAAACACATTTAAAATACAGCTTCAACATCTGCACCAAAAACACATCAAATAAGGGAGAAAATTCATAAAAAAGGCAGCGAAAATGCAATGAGTATTTACTCTCTGTGTGAACTCGGCCTTAAAGACACCAAAAAAGCCAGATGTCATATAGTCATGCTTATGTAAAAATGAAAGAGTTCTGACTAATGTGGCGTCCCTGCGGGTCCAGTTGCCACAGAGGTACTGCATCTCACCCAGAGGTGTGGTACCCCACTCTTAGGTAAGGATGGAGTACTACCCAGGACCCACACATCTACATCCAACACTACACCACGCCAGACCAGCAGGCGGTGCAATATGCACTTGTTCACTGCGGAGCCCTGTCCCTGGCTGGAAGGGGGGGGGAACCAAGAGAGGAGGAACCATGTAGTTTGTGTGGATGGAGGAAGAAGTTCAGTGGAGCACAGACTTGGAGTCAGGAGAAGGAGTTGAGTGGAGAGGAGTCTGTGAGAGCTCAGGAGGAGCTCTGCTCACGAGAGCAAGGAGGAGAGAGAGAGAGGAAAGAAGAGAGGAGCAGTGAGGAGGGCTCCAGGAAGACAGAAGGGATCCCAGAGGCACGGCGAGTGCAGAGGCAACCCGTGACCCCGAATTCACGCTGACGTGGAGGGATCAGGCTGCAGAAGGGGACCGGCCCCAAACTAGTTGAGAACAACCACTCTCAGCTAGCCAACCGGAGGCAGCAGCATTTTCAAGGTGTTGCAGCCAAAATCCACAATTACATCGCCGAAAAGGTGGCCGCATAGGGTCCAGGGGACTGAGAGCACGTCGCCCGACAAGACCCGAGGCCACTAGCTTGGGACACTGATTGTGAGGTGCAGGGCAGGAGGGTGAGAGCCAGCGCAGTGAGACGACCGAAAAAGGTACATAGAACGGGGTCCCGTGTAAGTGCTCCTGAGATACCTGAGGGTTTGCTGGACCCCTACCCCGGAGGACACAGGACGATGTTACACACCGGTAACTGTAACCTGGAGTCTTGAACAACTGTGAGTAAAACCTGAAAACCCACTGTGTCCTTGAATAATTGATGCGCCATCAACTGCCCTGCACTACACTGCACCGACAACATCTACCTCATAAAATCACCATCTACACTGCCCTGGAGCTAAGCTCTGCCTGTGGAGAACTGAACCAACTTTGCTGCGTCACCATCGGCTCCAGTGGATCTGCACCGCAGCGGTAGCCCTATATAGCCGCATACCACAGGTGGCGTCACAAAATATTATTCTCCAAAAACTTTATTCCCGTTTTACTTTTCCTTTAATTGACCGCTCTGGGTCGCGGACCGGGTCACCGCCACCATGACATCCCCAGCATCGACCGACCCGGCTACCGAGTACCCCACGGCCCAGGGGGCGCTTCAGATACAACTAAAAATTACAAAAATAAATCCAAGTCCCAATTTGAGATGAGTGGATCGATTTGCAAGACTCCGGTTCATGTTCCAGGGCAGTGGCACCTGGCAGGTAGACGGGAGGCCTGCGGATCTCTTACATTCGGAGTCTCTAGGACAGCCTTTGATTTGTCATGACTGTTATGACATCATCAGTCTGTAAAAAGTTGACTGTAAAAGTTTGAAGTTGTGAAATATGACCTGCTGTACTATGAATGTTATGTGTTGTATTTAAGTTGATTTTCTCCCCTAGAATTAATGCAATCTTTTCCACTCTGATTCCTGCAGAATTTTAGAGAAAAACCTCCTTATAAATTGGAGTTGTATATACAGTTGACACCAGAAGTTTACATACACTATATAAAAAGACACATATGCATGTTTTTCTCAATATATAACTTGAAATCAGAATAAACCTTTCCCATTTTAGGTCAATTAGGATTACCATAATTTTTAATATTTGCCAAAATGCCAGAATAATGAGAGAGAGAGAATGTTTTAAGGCATTTTTATTACTTACTACAAAGTCAAAAGTTTACATACATTTCATTAGTATTTGGTGCCATTGCCCTTAAACTGAATGACTTGGGTCTGACTTCCACAAGCTTCTCACAATAGTTGGTCGGAATTCGGGCCCATTCCTCCTGACAAAACTGGTGTAACTGATCCAGGTTTGTAGGTCGCCTTGCTCACACCGGCCTTTTCAGCTTTGCCCATAAATTTTCAATAGGATTAAGATGAGGGCTCTGTAATGGCCACTTCAAAACATTGACTTTGTTATCCTTAAGCCACTTTGTTAGCATTTTGGCAGTATGTTTCTGTAACATACCTGGCGGCGTCCTTGCATAGTGGTCCATCTCCCACTGTGCAAGAGCGCGCACTTGATCTCCAGTCCAGTCTGCTAGCCTGGCTTCCCTCCATGCTGTTTGCTTGCCTCTGTGTCTGCTGCTTAAGGGCGGCGCCCGATCACTTCCTGTTTCTTGTACCTGCTGCAGGCACACCCCTTGTGTGTTCTCAGCCTTTTGCTGTCTGTCATCTGCTATTTAACCCAGCTGCTCCAATGAATCCCTGCCTGAGCATTGTGTTTCATTCAGTGTGGTCTTTCACTCTGATTGTGCCAGGTCCCCTTCTGTGTTCTCTTGTCTGCCTATCCTGGAGGCTGTATTTCCAGGCCTGTCTGAACACGCTCCTTGCCTGTTCGTCTCGCCTTCTAGGGGCCGCATACCTAGACCCGCTCCTGTATCTTGTCTGTCCTGTCTGAACACGCTCCTGGCCTGTTCCTCCCACCTTCTAGGGGCTGCATTCCTAGACCCGCTCCTGTATCTTGCTACTGTGTCTGTTCTTGTCTGTATACTCTTCTAGCCTGTTTTCCCGTGTTTCTCTACGTCCGTACCTTTCCTTTTTCTGCACAGTCTGAACTCGTACCTAACTCCTGCTCGTTGTCACTGTACTCCCGGTTGTGAGTTTGTGGTCCACTCGCTACTTCACTGCAAGTACCCTGTGGGTATCTGGTTCTGCCTTTCCCTTCCTGTCTGTTCCGTGTGAACAGAGCCCTGTTCTAGCCTGCTCTGCCTTTGCTCACTGCTCCGGCGGTTCTAGCCTGCTCTGCCTTTGCTCACCGCTCCAGCGGTTCTAGCCTGCTCTGCCTTTGCTCACCGCTCCGGCGGTTCTAGCCTGCTCTGCCTTTGCTCACTGTTCTGGCGGTTCTAGCCTACTCTGCCTTTGCTCACTGTTCCGGCGGTTCTAGCCTGCTCTGCCTTTGCTCACCGCTCCGGCGGTTCTAGCCTGCTCTGCCTTTGCTCACCGCTCCAGCGGTTCTAGCCTGCTCTGCCTTTGCTCACCGCTCCGGCGGTTCTAGCCTGCTCTGCCTTTGCTCACCGCTCCGGCGGTTCTAGCCTGCTCTGCCTTTGCTCACCGCTCTGGCGGTTCTAGCCTGCTCTGCCTTTGCTCACCGCTCCGGCGGTTCTAGCCTGCTCTGCCTTTGCTCACCGCTCCGGCGGTTCTAGCCTGCTCTGCCTTTGCTCACCGCTCCGGCGGTTCTAGCCTGCTCTGCCTTTGCTCACCGCTCCGGCGGTTCTAGCCTGCTCTGCCTTTGCTCACCGCTCTGGCGGTTCTAGCCTGCTCTGCTCTTGCTCACCGCTCCGGCGGTTCTAGCCTGCTCTGCTCTTGCTCGCCGCTCCTGGCGGTTCTAGCCTGCTCTGCTCTTGCTCGCCGCTCCAGGCGGCCTTGTCCTGCTCTGCTCTTGCTCCGAGCGGCCTTGTCTTGCTCTGCTCTTGCTCGCCGCTCCGGGCGGCCTTGTCTTGCTCTGCTCTTGCTCGCCGCTCCAGGCGGCCTCGTCCTGCTCTGCTCTTGCTCACCGCTCCGGGCGGCCTCGTCCTGCTCTGCTCTTGCTCCGGGTGGCCTTGTCCTGCTCTGCTCTTGCTCGCTGCTCCGGGCGGCCTTGTCCTGCTCTGCTCTTGCTCGCCGCTCCAGGCGGCCTCGTCCTGCTCTGCTCTTGCTCGCCGCTCCGGGCGGCCTCGTCCTGCTCTGCTCTTGCTCGCCGCTCTAGGCGGTCTCGTCCTGCCCTGCTCTCGCTCGCCTCTCTGGGCGGCCTCACTCTGCTGTGTTTGTCCGCCACATCTGTGGTTCTGTTCCTGAGTCCCACTGTGTACTGGGTCCTATCCCGCCTGTGTTCCTACCTGCTAGCGCCTCCCTGTCTGCACTCTAGCCGTGCTTGCCTGTACCCCCCTGCCTGCATACCCGCCTGCCTGCATACCAGTCGTGCCTGCCTATACCCACCAGTCTGTGTGCCAGCCTAACCTGTCTGTTCCTGTATTCCCCTGTGTGGGTCAACAGCCGTGTCCGGGGTCTGTCCTGGAGTAGCACCTGGTCCCTCTGCTCGGTTCCTCCTTGGTGCACTGGCGTCGTATGCCGTCGTGCGACCCTGGTCGGATCGGGTGAATACCTAGTTACGCCCCTCCAGGCATTCACTCTCCGGCATGGTCCAGTGGAATCGCACGCACACGCCGCTCAGCCCGGGCGTGTGCATTACAGTTTCAGGTCATTGTCCATTTGGAAGACCCATTTCTTACCAAGCTTTAACTTCCTGGCTGATGTCTTGAGATGTTGCTTCAGTATTGTCACATGATCTTCTTTTCTCATGATGCCATCTATTTTGTGAAGGGCACCAGACCCTCCTGCAGCAAAACAACCCCACAACATGATGATGCCACCCCCGTATTTCACAGTTGGGATGGTATTCTTAGGCTTCCAAGCTTCTCCCTTTTTCCTCCAAACTTAACGATGGTCATTATGCCCAAAAAGTTCAATTTTAGTTTCTTCAGACCACAGGACAAGTTTCCAAAAATTAAGGTCTTTGTTCCTGTGTACATTTACAAACATTAATCTGGTTTCTTTATGTTTCTTTTGGAGTAATGACTTCTTCCTGGCAGCATGGACTTTCAGCCTATGTTGATACAGTACTCGTTTCACTGTGGATATTGACACAATCTTATCAGCTTCTGCCATCATCTTCACAAGGTCTTTTGCTTTTGTCCTTGGATTTATATGCACATGTTGGACCAAAGCACGTTCATGTCTGGGACACAGAACCCATTACCTTCCTGAGCAGTATGAATGCTGGACATTCCCATCTTGTTTGTACTTATGTATAATTGTTTGTACAGATGAGCGAGGCACCTTCAGGTATCTTGAAATTGTACCCAAGGATGAGCCAGACTTGTGTAAGTCCACATTTCTCTTCCTGATATCTTGGCTGATTTCTTTACACTTTCCCATGATGCTACACAAAAAAGAAGTGTGTTTCAGATGTGCATTAAAATACATTCACATCCAAATTTTTTTTTGCTCTTAATCCTGATTATTTATATCTATAACGCCACTGCTTAAAACCGTGGTCAGACGTGATATGATATTACTTCTGTAATAATCGTGACATGTTTTGGAGCATGCCAAATATTACCCTCCATTTAAAGTCTGCAAGTTATGTGTTGTTCAACATATTCACACTTGGTCGCTGACCAATGCCACATCTATAAGGCCATTGCCTAAAACCATGGTCATCAGACATTATCCGATATTACTGCTGTAATAATCATGACATTTTTTGGAGCATGCCAAATTTTACCCTCCATTTAAAGTCTGCCAGCTGTGTGTTATTCATGCTATTCACACTTGGTCTATGACCAATACCACATCTATAAGGCCTAAAACCGTGGTCATCAGACGTTATCTGATATTACTGCGGTAATCATGACATTTTTTGGAGCGTGCCAAATATTACCCTCCATTTAAAGTCTGCCAGTTGTGTGTTGTTCATCCTATTCACACTTCGTCGCTGACCAATACCACATTTATAAGGCCACTGCCTAAAACCGTAGTCATCAGACGTTATCCGATATTACTGAGGAGATAATCGTGACATTTTTTGGAGCAAGCTACATATTACCCTCCATTTAAAGTCTGCCAGTTGTGTGTTGTTCATCCTATTCACACTTGATCGCTGACCAATACCACATCTATAAGGCCATTGCCTAAAACCCTGGTCATCAGACGTGATCCGATATTACTGCAGTTATAATCGTGACATTTTTTGGAGCGGGCCAAAAATTACACTCCATTTAAAATAGGCAAAACGCTTGGCAAGGGACAGTGAAGTGGACGTAATGGTGATGGTGCACGCAAAGGCCTATGCCGTGGGCAAGCTGAAATTATGTCTGCTGAGTGAGCACAACAAGCACCCACATCATGGTCACCCTATCTTCCTGTCCCACTTTGTAGGGGGCAGCGGAACCCCACTCTTAAAGCCAGAGCAGTGTGAAAAGGTTGTTGGTTGGATAGCATATAATGCTTCCAGTCACTTTGCCACCACCACCACCGTCTTTCACACTGTCCAGTCTCAGTAGCCATGAGTATGGACCACATATTCCTCACCCTGATCCTCCTTACTCCCACTATGCCGAGTGCCCAGAGACAACTGATCCCACACTTGAACGCTCAGAAGAGCTGTTTACTTTCCCATTTATAGATTTGGGCCTTTCTCCTGGCCCGTTTCAAGTGGGGCAAGAAGAGATCACATGTAGCTATGCCCAAATATTTGAGCAGCCATGGTTACATAAAGGCGACGGTTGAAAAGTGCAATTACTGTCGCAAGAGGTGGATGATGATGATGAGACACAATTGCCAGCGAGTCAGAAGGAGGCCCAGGGTGCATACGGGGAAGACGAGGTGGGACATTAACACGAGGAAAGTTGCCAGTCCAACTGTTAGGTCTTCCAGAGTCTGGCTCTTTTTTAAAAACTGTCCTGTTAACCCAAAAAAAGGCTATTTGCAAAATCTGCCATGCCAGCATCATCAGGGGCAGCAAAACTACCAGCCTGACCACCACCAGCAAGCTCAGGCACATGACAGCAAAGCACCCGACTAGTAATGCCAGAGTCCAGAAACAGTGTCTAAGGGTGACAATACTGCCTGTACCGCTGTTGTGCGTGCACACCAATCCTCTGTCCATGGTGCAGGCAAAGATGCCTCCCGCCCTGCACCTGTAGTTTGACACTCACAACCACCACCATCAGCAACCACGTGCACATCCTTGTCCCAGGGCTGCATTCATTTGTCCCTGCCCCAGTCCTTTGAACGCAAGCGCAAATATGCAGCCAACCACCCACAGGCCATAGCACTAAACTGCCACATTTCTAAAATGCTTGCACTTTAAATATTGTCTTTTAGGCTCGTGGAGACACAATCTTTCTTCAACCTCATGGTGGCGGCCATCCCTCAGTACTCGGTTTCCAGCTGCCACTATTTCTCCCTGTGTGGTGTCCCTGCCTTACACAAGCACGTGTCCCAGATCATTAGCCGTGCCCTCAACAATGCAGTTACAGGGAAGGTCCACCTAACCACGGACACATGGACAAGTGCTTGTGGCCAGGGACGATACATCTCGCTGATGGCACACTGGGTTAATAGGGGAAGCCGGGACCCAGTCGGACGGAACACATCCTCCTGACGCCAAGGATTGTGGGCCCTGGGTCAATCAGGGTTGCCCCTACATTATAAAGCTCCTGCACCTCCTCCTCCTCTTCAGCCTCCATCTCCGAAATTACCACATCAGTAGGAAGCTGGAAGCACTGCAGTACTGCCTCGGCCAAGTGGCAACAGGCTGTGCTGAAGCTGATATGCTTATGGGACAAACCGCACACCTCTATGGTGTTGTTGACAGCTTTAACAGAGCAGGCAGAACTCTGGCTGTCACCGCTGCACCTACAGCCAGGCATGGTGGTGTGTGACAATGGCCAGAACCTGGTGGTGGCTCTGAAGCTTGGCAAACTCGCACAAGTACCATGCCTGGTCCATGTGCTCAACCTAGTGATTCAGCAGTTTTTCAAAACTTACCCGGATCTGCCGGAGCTGGTTGTCAAAGTACGCCGTCAGTCTGCCCATTTCGGAAAGTCAGCTACAGCTTCCACCACCCTCGCTGTGCTTCAGCAGCGCTTGCAGCTTCCAGCTCATCAACTGGTGTGTGATGTCACCATACAGTAGAACTCAACCTTGCATATGTTGGGGAGGATTTGTGAGCAGCAGAGGGCAGTCGTTGAGTACCAGCTTCAATACGCCTGACGGTATTCAGCCTCCACACATAAGAGCTGATGAGTGGGCATAAATGTCTGACATCTGTGCCATCCTCCAAAACTTTGAGGACTCCATCAAGATGGCGAGCGGCGATGACGTCACCATCCTTCTTCTCTGTCTAATGAAACGCTTGTTGCTCACAATTAAAGAGGAGGCATTGCAGGCGGAGCATGATATGGAGCAAGGAACTATACAGGTTGATGCTACACAGCCTAGCCTCATCTCATCTCAATGCAGGTTGGGTGATAATGAGGAGAAAGAGGAACAGGAGGAGGAACAGGAGCTGGTTTCATGCGCTACAGATGTTACTACCCACACAACATTCATACCGCCTGGTCAGCGTGGATGGTGTGAGGAGAGGGAGAATGAAGAGGTGGAAAGGTGGAGGATGAGGAGGAGGAAAGCATGGACAGTCGTCCTCTTTGTCAGGAAAGGGAAGTCTTGGCTGTTGGCAGTCTGGCTGTTAGAATCTATGTTGTTTTACTATCGGCCATCTTGTTGTGGTTTGCTGGCTTCTAGTCTTTTCCTCTGGTGCTGGGTGTCTTGGTCACGTGATCTCTTCAATCTTTATTACTTAGCACCTGTCTCCCATTCCATGCTGCACATCAGTGTTGTTTACGCTTGTGCTCTGGCTAAGTAGCCTTGTTAAGTTCTTTGTGCTTTGGACAATTGATTGCTTGGGACTTCTTGTTCCACCAGTTTTGTTCCCTTTTATCTTCGTTTCTGCAACTAACTTTTCTGTTAGGAGGTCTCCAGTTTTGCTCCCAGTCCTTAGATCTTTTAGGGACCCCTTTTCCCCTTCCTTCATGTCTTCGTTTGAGTTCAGTGCAGGAGTTTAGGTGCGGCTATTCATAATAGGGCACCCACTCCAGCGTAGGGTTAAGCTGAGTCTCAGTGAAGGGACAGCTTTTCCCTCCTATTCCTTAGTTCTAAGTTGCAGTACATAACAGTATGTCCCGCCCTGTTTAAAAAAAAAAAAGGTTTTTTTTTTTTCTCCTCTCCTCTTCCTGGGTTATCTTCAGTATGTGTACCATCCAGGAGCTTGCTCAATGCTTGAAAGGATTGACTCTGGAGGTTGCCGATCTTCAGCAGTACATGAGTAAATACCCTGCAGAATGCTATGAAGAACTTAAGGTAGGATTACCTGAGTGTTTCTCGGGTAAACAACAGAATTTTTTTTCATTTAAAAATGCTTGTTTGTTGTATTTTCAGCTCAGACCTAAATCTTCTGGGAGTGAACTACAGTGTGTAGGCATTATTATTAGTGATGAGCGAGCACTAAAATGCTTGGGTACTCGTTGCTCGGGTCGAGCACATTGTAATACTCGGGTGCTCGACCCGAGCAACGAGCCCAATGTAAGTCTATGGGAAACTCGAGCATTTTTCAGGCGGCTCCACCCGGCGGTCTGCAGAGGGCCTAAAAATTTCCCAAATTGATGGGAACAGTGCCCAAATGACATGGGAACAGCATGGGGAAGACCCCTGGAAGCATTTCTGACTCCCAGGTCACTGCTGTCAACAACGTTGTCAGAGTATTACGCCACTTTTACGGACTCACAATAAAACATACAAAAACAAAACCAAAATGGATTTTCCTGGGAAATATATTAAGGAACATCCTTTCCAGGGTAATGACTTGTATATATGGCAAAATAAATAACCAAAACCAAAAATACTCCTCCACACCTTGGGCTATGTTCACACGTAGTTTTTGATGCGATTTTGCACTTCTGCATTGCTTTCAGCAAAGACAAATGCATACACTGGGAAATGTCATTTTAACATTTTACAACCTTATCTGGCCATGTGGTGTGTGACACATCATCAGACACATGCATACAGTGCTGAAAAGACATGGGACCAGCATGGGGAAGACCTCTGGAACCATTTCTGACTCCCAGGTCACTGCCTAAAAGTGTGCCCATCATAAGTGATTCTTGGCGCATGCGAAGATGCCTCCCGCCATGCACCTGTCGTTGCAGACATCACCATCCACGTCCTTGTCCCAGTGCAGCATTCAGTTTTCCCTACCCCATTCCTTGGAATGCAAGCGCAAGTATGCAGGCAGCCACCCACCCACAGGCTGCAATACTATACTGCCAAATTTTTGACAGCTGCTTGCACTTGAAATGTGGCCTTTTAGGCTCGTGGAGGCGGAAGCTTTTCATAACCTCATGCCTGCGGCGGCCGGGTGTCCATACTCGGTCCCCAGCCGCCACTGTTTCTCCCGGTGTCGTCTCCGCCTTCCACAAGCATGGGTCCCACAACATTACCAGTGCCCTCCCTAGTGCACTTACTGGGAAGGACCGCCTAACCACAAACACGTGGACAGGTGAATGTGGCCAGGGACGGTATGGAGCCATTCCACAGCTTTTTTTGCTGAGAGTTGTATTTAGCTCGGCGAAAGGTCTGGCATAGAGGGAAACCATATCTATTCTGGGTGTCATTTCTCCGTCACCAGGTTCCAGACATTGACACACACGACCATGCCTGGCTGTATGTTCAGCGGTGAGAGCCACAGATCAGACTGCTGTGTTACAGCTTTCAACAACTCTGCAGCGCTGGGCGGTTTGTCAATTAAGTATTAAGCATGTTATCTTCAGCACAGCCTGTTGCCGCTTGGCCAAGACAGTGCTGCAGTGCTGTCAGCTTGTGACTGATGTGGTCATTTCGGAGATGGAGGAGGAGGTGCATGAGCTGAACAATGTGATTACATTGTTGTTAAATTGGTGACGCTGTTTTTTATACTAAAGAAAGATCCTATTGTTTTGTTTTTTTATGTATTTTTTTAAGACAAATGCATTCACCGGGAAATGTCATTTTAACATTTTACAACCTTAGCTGGTAATGTGGTGTGTGACACATCATCAGACACTTCCTGTTTTATTTATGATGGAGGGACTCTGAAAGTCATAAAGCCTATTTTTATAGGGACATCAGATGGCCCTTACTATTCTTAAAAGGCCAGCAGTCGGCCCTAGCTATTGTTAGAGAGCCATCAGTCGGCTATGCTTTGTTGTTCCCATTATTAACAAGTGGGTCTCCTATACTGTTATAGCTTATCCAGTGACTGCAAGGGCTGCCAGAAATTTGGACGCAACCCAATACCCCTTTGAAGAGACATAGAGGAGGGTCTCAGTAAAAAAGTGTTCCCATTATAAAGGATCGGGTCTCCTATAAGTGGTAATGCCCATGCTGTGACTGCAAGGGCTGCCAAAATTTGGGAAAAACCCCATTAAGAATTTAAAGACACATAGAGCAGGGCCACAGTAACAAGGTACGACATGTTCCCATTAGAAAGGAGAGGGTCTGCTATACAGTTATAGGGTATGCAATGAGTCCAATGGCTGACAATTTTAGGAAAAAACCCACTAAGAATTTAAAGACACACAGAGCAGGGCCACAGTAACAAGGTACGACTTGTTCCCATTAGAAAGGAGAGAGTCTGCTATACAGTTATAGGGTATGCAGTGAGTCCAACGGCTGACAATTTTAGGAAAAACCCCACTAAGAATTTATAGACACATGGCCCCGGAGCTGGGCTCACTGAGTGACAGGACACCGCTCCTGAGCTTAGCTCCAGGGCCCGCTCGCTGGTGCGGCTCATTATCCCTGGCTCCTCAGCATCAGCGGTCAGAGAATTAAAGCTAGGGACACATAGGACATGTGAGTATAAGGATTTTATTATTTTATTCTTATTTTTACAGGTGAACACTGCGGGAGCAGACACTACTACCCTCATCATTGTCTCCTGCTGGTGCTGATCGCAGCACCGGTAGGAACCATGATGAGGGCAGTGTTCAGCACCCCGCGCATGGGAACAGTGCTAACTGTACAGTGATTCCCAGGCACCGTTCCGTGTGATCTTGATGCTGCTCACGGGTGGCACATGGTTGCCACATGTGACACACAGGGAAACATGAGACACGGATATCTCTGGTACCGGTTTATACCGAAATATACGGACATGTGAAACCGGCCTAAATCGGCTGCGAAAAATCCTCCGAATAAACAAACTGCTCAATCGTCAGGTGAAATGATCTTTTGGGATGCACACAACATTATCATTCTTGGCACAAGACTTGTGCTGCCGAGAACAATGACAGCCAATGAACAATCGTCTAATACAGATCATTCAGAGTGTATCTGAAGCGCAGTATTCCTGTGTAAATTGTCTATTAACCCCTTAGTGACTGAGACAATTTGGACATTAATGACCAGGCCAAATTTTTGAATTCTGACCAGTGTCACTTCATGTGGTAATAACTCTGGAACGCTTCAATGGATCCCGCTGATTCTGAGACTGTTTTTAGTGACATATTGTATTTCATGATAGTGGTAAAAAATTTTGATACGACAATTTGGTGAAAATTTTGAAAATTTTGCAATTTTCAAACTTTTAATTCCTATGCCTTTAAACCAGAGAGTTATGTCACACAAAATAGTTAATAAATAACATTTCCCATATGTTTACTTTACAACAGCACAATTTTTAAAACATATTTTTTTTTGTTAGGAAGTTAGAAGGTTTAAATGTTGACCAGTGATTTCTAATTTTTCCAACAAAATTTACAAAACTATTTTTATAGGGACCATATCACATTTGAAGTGACTTTGGGAGGCCGATATGACAGAAAATACCCAAAAGTGACACCATTCTAAAACCTGCACCCCTCCAAGTCCTCAAAACCGCATTCAAGAAGTTTATTAACCCTTCAGGTGCTTCACAGGAACTAAAGCAATGTGGAAGCAAAAATGAAAATTTTTTCATAAAAATTTTACTATAGCCCCAAATTTTTTATTTTCACAAGGGTAACAGGATAAAATGGACCACAAAATTTGTTGTGCAATTTCTACTGAGCATGTTGATTCCCCATATGTGGGGGAAAACTATTGTTTGGGCACACAACAAGGCTTGGAAGGGAAGGAGCACCGTTTTGACTTTTTGAACGCAAAAAAGACTGAATCAAGAGTGGATGCCATGTCACATTTGGAGAGCCCCTGACATGAAAAACAGCAGAAACCCCCACAAGTGACAGCATTTTGGAAACTAGCCCCCTCAATGAATAACACATCTAGATGTGAGAACAAATTTTTTTTTTTTTTACAAAAACACTGTTTTAGCACCAAATTTGGACCCAACAATTTGTTCTGCAATTTCTCCCGCATGTGGCAGCATTCTATATGTGGATATACACTACTGTTTGAGCACCCGGCAGGGATCAGATGGGAAGGAGCGCTACTTGGCTTTTAGAACGCAGATTCCTTTTGAATAGATTATGGGCTCCATTAGTTTAGCCCCTGAGGTGCCAAAACAGCAGAACCCCCACCCCCAGGTCACCCCATATTGGAAACTCCACTACCTAAGGAATTCATATAGGGGTGTAGTGAGATTTTGAACTCATGGATGCCTCACAGAATTTTATAACATTGAGACATGGAAATTTGTTCTCAGTAGCGATCTGGGAGTCAGAGATGCTTCCAGGGTCTTCTCCATGCTGTTCTCCTTCCATTCAGCACTTTTACCATCCATTTCATCATTTTCAGTGCCCCCCAGACCTCCTTGTAGGGTCTTCTGGAAAAATGCTTTGATTTCTCATTGACGCTCATTATACTCGTTACTTGAAATGAGCATCCAAGCATTAGAAATTGTTTAGGTCGAGTAACGAGCATCTGAGCATTTTAGTGCTCACTCATCTCTAATTTTTACCTGTGGATTTTCAGCATTTTATGCAATGCAATGCAATTCTGACTTTAAACTCTGAATGTCCACAAGAAAATTGACATGTTGAGGATTTCAAACACACAAGGCTGGTCAGTTTACGCTATGTAAAAAAAAATTAAACAGTGGACCCCAGGATGGGGGACATTATACAAGGAAGGGGCCTAGGATGGGGGTTATTATACCAGCAAGGAGCCCAGGATGGGGGACATTACACCAGGAAGGGGTTAAGGATCGGGATTATTATACCAAGATGGAGGTCATTATACCAGGAATGGGCACAGTATACCAGGAAGGGGTCCAGGATGGGAGAAATTATACTAGGAAGGGGCTGGGAATTCTGGGACATGGTTATACAATGGAGGACATTATAACAGGAAAGGGTCCATGATGGTGTCAGGATGGTGTACAATATTACAGTAAGGGGCCCAGTACAGGAGACATTACACCAGGAAGCCCCCATGATGGGGGACATTATACCAGGATGGGTGACATTGTTACACAAAGGTACCAGAATGTGGAACATTATTACAATAAGGGGTCAAGGACAGGGGACATTATACCAGGAAGAGGCTCAGGATGGGGGACATTATTACTGGAAAGGGCTCAGGATGGAGGACATTTTACCAGAAAGAGTACAGGACAGGGGACATTATACAACCCCTGGCAAAAATTATGCTTGGTCTGAAAAAAATTACCCTTACTGAGTACCACATTTTTAATCTTGATTTCTTTTAGTGTTTCTTAAAGCCCTAAAGTTGCCATTTGAAATGACTTTAGTTTTGTGCCATGTCTGTGATCTGCTTTTTTTCAACAACATTAAACAACTGAATGAACATCCTCCGAGCCTGGTGATTCCATAATTTTTTCCAGGGGTTGTAATAGGAAGAGGCAAAGGATTTAGGAAATTATACCAGGAAGAGGTGTAGGTGGAGGTGACGCGCCCCCTGGGCCCTGGGGTACCAGGTGCTGGGCCTATGGATGCCGGTATGGGGGATATCACGGTGGCTGGCCCGGTCCGTGACCCAGGGTGGTCAGTAAAAGGGGGAATATGTATAGGGGATTTGGAAAGTTCTGGAGCCGTCCTCTGGAGCTGGTGTTACGGCAGCAGGGATGGTGTGGCTCTCCACAGGTAGAGCTAACTCCAGGGCAGCGTGAGGTGTAATGGATGGTGGTGCAGGGAGAGACGGCAGGATGGTCCCGGAGGAAAGAAGGACACTCACACGGGGGTAAGCTTCTGTACCTTTACTGGTGATGTTGCAGGCACGGTCCAGGGTACTCCGGACAAGGGCGCACTTTTGGACTCTCCCTAGTGAGCGGGTATAGGGCCTCCTGATCCGTGGCTTTACTCGCTAAGCTTCTGACCTGCCTGGAGCTAGGCCTAGCTTGGTTGCTGTCTCTCTTTTGCACCTGCTGACCTGGTGGTAGGGCCTACTCTTGCAGATCACTCTCCCTGGATGCTGGGGCCTCCGTGACTCCTAGCCCTGGTACTGCAATCAGTATTTGGTGAACCTGGGACCTGTAGTCCTCCAGGGGTTCCGGTGGTTCCTACTGGGTATTGAGGGTCCCTGTAGGCGCGGACCCGGTGTCCGGTATATATCTCGGGGTGAGCCTGGTAAGCTCCTCTGCCCCCTTGGCTACTTCTTCCTTCTCCTCTATCCTTCGGCCACACTCAGGGCCCTCACTAGGCCTTCACACGTGCTGTAGGCCTTGGCTCGCTAAGCACAGCAGCCAGCTTGCTGCCTCTTCGCTGCTCTCTGAGCGTCAGCACGCTCTCTGCTCAACTCTGAGCTCTGTCCCTCTCTGTGTCTGAGAGACTCACTAACTAGACTGAGCTGCCTGGCTCCACCCTCCCTTTATATATCCCTGAAGGACTCCCTCTGGTGGTCTGAGGTGGTAGGGTGGAGGTGTGTGAATGTGTGAGGGCCTCTTGTGGAGAAGTCCATCCATGCACCCTTCTGGGTTCTGTGGCACCAGTGCACAGCAGGGCGCCACAGAGGGACATTATTACAGGATGGTGGTCAAGATGGGGGACAATATTAAAGAAAGCGGCCAGGATGGGGAATATTGCAAAATCATTGCAAAATGAGCAGAAATGCAGACATGCATTGCACACTTAGGTATAGTTGTGAGAAGAACCAAATTTGTTTATATTATGTGATGTATTGGAATTTATGAATGTGTCTATCATAATGCAATGGCAATCTGAACTGTGGGTACAGTATAGAAAGTATAGAGTAGTAAAGGCACAGACAAGTGATGCGAACAAAGGATGATTATTTCCTCCATCAACAGATGACTTATGAAATAATAATAATAATAATGAAACAATTTATATAACATAACCATTATATCCCTAAATGTATTACACTGTAGTAAAACAGATAACCTTTCCTAAGGCTAGGGTCAAACAAGCATATATGTCTCATCCAAGGGAATTGGGTCGATTAGACAAATCACACTCTGATAAAACTCTAATTAGAGTTTTATCAGAGCATGATCATAGTGTGTTCCGATTCTGTTGGATGAGAAGATGGAGAACAAAATTTCTCCATCTTCTCCATTATGTCAGTCCATGAAAATCGGACTGCACTCAAATGTAATCTGAGTGCAGTCCAATATTTTACTTCGACTCATAGACTTGCATTGCCAAGTGCGCTCCGAATTTTGGATCAAACTAGTACATGCTGCAATTGTTTTCCTCGGACCAGCTCTGTCTGAGAAAAAAATCTGACATTTGCACAGCCCTATACAATAATAATGATCTAAGTGCGATCCTATGTTTTGTTGGATCACACTAGGACTGATAATACGGTTGTCTGCTCAAGCCCTTAGAATAGGTCATCAATGTAAGAGTGATTGGGGTCTGACACACAGAAGCCCCACACAGGGCCAATTGTAGCTTTTCTGCAATCTAAAGGTCCGTTTACATGAACTGGCCAGTGGCACTATATGACCGCTGATCAATAAACTAAGTATCAATGGTTGTTTCAGTGGCAGTTTACGCAGGCAGACCAAAGCAAACGATGAAAACTGAGTGATCGATCATAGTTCTCGGCAGTGTGAGACCTGTTTATCCAGGACGATGCCAAGCTGAGAATGATGATCTTTTGTTTTGCACAAAATATAATTTCCCCCAATGAATGAGTGTTTTACTGATTTATGGAATGATTGGCAGCCTGATTACACGTCAAGATAACAGTGAAACCAGCGTTTTGAACAATGCTTGCTCCTTACTAAGTGGTTTGTCCCTCACTTAGGGGCATCTCCATTTAGAGTGTGATTGATTCTTATAATTGTTATTATTGTTTTTGCCGTTTTCATTTAAGGTATTTATTTCTATCATAATTCTGGATGATTACATCGATATGAAATGTTTTGCTGTAGTTTAATCATGGTTCTTTGAATTTCCCCATCATGTCTGGTGTAAGTAGTGACATTTGTTGTCCTATATTGCAGCCCTGTCTGCCTGTGAGATGGAAGCTGAGAGGAAGCTGCAGACGTGTCAGTTCTAAGCGCACACAGCTCTGCAGTGAGATCAGGAGAGCAGAGAGCGGCCATCACACATCACACTGGGAACTCCCCTTCATGTGAGATAAGGAGGCAGAGTTATCTTCCAGGCAGCGTCGTCCCCAGAGCCAGGAAGAGGTCATTTACATAAAGTGATAAAAGATGATTTATCAGCAACAAGGCATCAGATATAAGAGATAAGATAAGATAAGATATACTTTATTTTATCCCGGAGGAAATTGCGGTATCACAGCAGCAGAACACAGATCTCGAACATGACACATATATTAACAAGATATGAGGCATACAGGCATCACTCTCCTCTGCAGTCCATAACCTATATGCCCATATTAATAGTTTACAGCAATCCAGAATTGCTAATCTGGCGCACCGGGCATTTTCCCAGTGGTCCACGGATGTGTGCATTGTAGTAGGCCACGGGGCCCGCTGATCCGGCCACCGGCCTGCTGATCCGGCCACCGACCCGCTTTTCTGGCCGCTGGCCCCTTAAATCTGGAGGCACAGCCGGGATTGGGGCGCTCTGCGCCTGCACGCAGGGTTCACTATTTGAACCGCTGCATGCGTCACATATAAGAACACATCAGCGTTCTCTGTGGGAGGATAGCGCGATCCTCTCTCCCGCCTTTACAACACCGGCTGCAGCTGTTGGTGCAGCGCAGCCCGGTGCCGTACCGAATCAGGAAGCGGATCTCTGCAGCTCTGCTCCTACCTGGGTGAGTACAGTGGCATGATGATGTATGCTGTTGTTTAGCCAGTAAAAAACATGTTTCTGGTACCCAGGGGTGGGGGGTGGGGGATGACCTCTGGGGCTGGGGGCTTACATATGGGGCTAGGGGCTGACCTCTGGGGCTGGGGGATTACTTATGGGTCTGGGGGCTGACCTCTGAGGCTGGGGGCTTACTTATGGGGCTAGGGGCTGACCTCTGGGGCTGGGGGATTACTTATGGGGCTGGAGGCTTACTTATGGGGCTGGGGGCTGACTACTAACTTCCGGGGCTGACTGATGTGTTTATGGATCTGTGATACATATTCAGCAGTTGCTGTGTGTCCTATGTGATGTATATGTGTCTCCTGTGATGTGTGTTTCATAATATAGTATAATGTGGTCTTAATTATAATGTAAAGTTGTGTATATACAGTACAGACCAAAAGTTTGGACACACCTTCTCATTTAAAGATCTTTCTGTATTTTCATGACTATGAAAATTGTACATTCACACTGAAGACATCAAAACTATGAATTAACACATGTGGAATTATATACTTAACAAAAAAGTGTGAAACAACTGAAAATATGTCTTATATTCTAGGTCCTTCAAAGTAGCCACCTTTTGCTTTGATGACTGCTTTGCACACTCTTGTCATTCTCTTGATGAGCTTCAAGAGGTAGTCACCGGAAATGGTTTTCACTTCACAGGTGTGCCCTGTCAGGTTTAATAAGTGGGATTTCTTGCCTTATAAATGGGATTGGGACCATCAGTTGTGTTGTGCAGAAGTCTGGTGGATATGTGTCACCCTGGCCTGGATGCCACAAGTGTAATTAAAGCTGTGTCTGAGAGCAAGGGGGAGGTTCTTTAGTCAGGGGAACATTAGCATGCAGTACCTCCTGTCTCAGGCCAGTAGGGGGAGCAGGCTGCCCCTATAAAAGCTGTTACTGGGGGCAGGGTTAGAGAGAACTGGATGGCCTGTCTCAGCACTGAGACTTGTCCCAGAGCAGAGCAGGGACAGAAAGTTGTATTGCACCTAAGAGGAAGTGTGGCAGGAGGAGAGCCACAAGCCAGAGACAAGAGGCGAAGAGAGCCTGTCTTGGCAGATAAAAGACTTACTTTACCAGACTTTGGTGTCTGAGGCTGGGGGGATTCTACATCCTCCAGCAGATAACCAGTCCGCAAGGGACTGTATATTCCTTGGCCTAAGAAGCCTGGAGGCCCTGCCACAACCGAAGGGACCAGTAAAGCCGTACAAGGCTGGGAGCAGAAAGGAACCCACGTCGCAGGCCAAACAGGTGAGAATACACGGAAAGCTCGGAAACGTGGGCTGTTACCCTATAACGAGGAGATAGCCAGAAGGAGCGCAGAAAGCACGGTAGGCCTACACCCTCACCCTGACCAGGGCCAATTTCCCCGTTGCTCTCAGACATCCAGGTCCCCTCCTAGCTGGGACTGTTTATGAGTCAGTTTACCTGTTTCAGTAAAGACCCTGGACTGCAACCTATTGTCTGTGTGCTCCTTCGCGCCTCCAGCACTACCAGTACTGGGACTCTCACCACCATCACTCCCACCATCCACTACACTGCCCTGGGCCGCACTCTTCCCGTGGGGAGTCACACCATCCCAGCTGCACACATCATCAGCCCCAGCGGTCTGCCTTGCAGCGGCGGTTCCTAATGACCGCAAATCCACGGGTGGCGTAGTCGGACATAATCAACAACACATAACGGACTACCACTGGCCTGACCACCCTGAGCCATGGAACCGGGTTGCCACTACTACTCCCATCGTTCCCCCTATTGCCCGGATCCGAGTGCCCCACGGCCCAGGGGGCAAGTCAGATACACAGCTGATAGTCCTACTGAATAGACTGTTAGAATTTGTATTATGGCAAGAAAAAAGCAGCTAAGTAAAGAAAAACGAGTGGCCATCATTACTTTAAGAAATGAAGGTCAGTCAGTCCGAAAAATTGGGAAAACTTTGAAAGTGTCCCCAAGTGCAGTTGCAAAAAACATCAAGCGCTACAAAGAAACTGGTTCATATGAGGACCGCCCCAGGAAAGGAAGACCAAGAGTCACCTCTGCTTCTGAGGATAAGTTTATCCGAGTCACCAGCCTCAGAAATCGCAGGTTAACAGCAGCTCAGATTAGAGACCAGTTCAATGCCACACAGAGTTCTAGCAGCAGACACATCTCTTCAACAACTGTTAAGAGGAGACTTTGTGCAGCAGGCCTTCATGGTAAAATAGCTGCTAGGAAACCACTGCTAATGACAGGCAACAAGCAGAATAGACTTGTTTGGGCTAAAGAACACAAGGAATGGACATTAGACCAGTGGAAATATGTGCTTTGGTCTGATGAGTCCAAATTTGAGATCTTTGGTTCCAACCACCGTGTCTTTGTGCGACGCAGAAAAGGTGAACGGATGGACTCTACATGCCTGGTTCCCACCGTGAAGCATGGAGGAGGAGGTGTGATGGTGTGGGGGTGCTTTGCTGGTGACACTGTTGGGGATTTATTCAAAATTGAAGGCATACTGAACCAGCATGGCTACCACAGCATCTTGCAGCGGCATGCTATTCCATCCGGTTTGCGTTTAGTTGGACCATCATTTATTTTTCAACAGGGCAATGACCCCAACACACCTCCAGGCTGTGTAAGGGCTATTTGACCAAGAAGGAGAGTGATGGGGTGCTACGCCAGATGACCTGGCCTCCACAGTCACCAGACCTGAACCCAATCGAGATGGTTTGGGGTGAGCTGGACTGCAGAGTGAAGGCAAAAGGGCCAACAAGTGCTAAGCATCTCTGGGAACTCCTTCAAGATTGTTGGAAGACCATTTCCGGTGACTTCCTCTTGAAGCTCATCAAGAGAATGCCAAGAGTGTGCAAAGCAGACATCAAAGCAAAAGATGGCTACTTTGAAGAACCTAGAATATAAAACATATTTTCAGTTGTTTCACACTTTTTTGTTAAGTATATAATTCCACATGTGTTAGTTCATAGTTTTGATGCCTTCAGTGTGAATGTACAATTTTCATAGTTATGAAAATACAGAAAAATCTTTAAATGAGGTGTGTCCAAACTTTTGGTCTGTACTGTATAGTGTAGAGATGTTTATATAGTATGGTGCTGTGTACATAGTGTAGTATATAGTTTGGAATCCACACTATATACACAGGCACATCCCTACACTATATAATATATCTAGTATATAAACAGCTCGACTCTATATTCTTTTGCACAGTATATAGTGTGGAGCTGGGTATATAATTGATTGTAGAATATATTGTGGAGCTGTGTATGATTTGTATACTTCCCCTGCCCTGTATACATGGTGTCATTCTCAGTATCTGCTCTTATTATGTTTGCGTGTGTGTGTACATACATACACGCATAATATAATAATATACAGTACAGACCAAAAGTTTGGACACACCTTCTCATTTAAAGATTTTTCTGTATTTTCATGACTTTGAAAATTGTACATTCACACTGAAGGCATCAAAACTATGAATTAACACATGTGGAATTATATACTTAACAAAAAAGTGTGAAACAACTGAAAATATGTCTTATATTCTAGGTTCTTCAAAGTAGCCACCTTTTGCTATGATGACTGCTTTGCACACTCTTGGCATTCTCTTGATGAGCTTCAAGAGGTAGTCACCAGAAATGGTCTTCCAACAATCTTGAAGGAGTTCCCAGAGATGCTTAGCACTTCTTGGCCCTTTTGCCTTCACTCTGCGGTCCAGCTCACCCCAAACCATCTCGATTGGGTTCAGGTCTGGTGACTGTGGAGGCCAGGTCATCTGGCGTAGCACCCCATCACTCTCCATCTTGGTCAAATAGCCCTTACACAGCCTGGAGGTGTGTTTGGGGTCATTGTCCTGTTGAAAAATAAATGATGGTCCAACTAAACGCAAACCGGAAGGAATAGCATGCCGCTGCAAGATGCTGTGGTAGCCATGCTGGTTCAGTATGCCTTCAATTTTGAATAAATCCCCAACAGTGTCACCAGCAAAGCACCCCTACACCATCACACCTCCTCCTCCATGCTTCACGGTGGGAACCAGGCATGTTGAGTCCATCCGTTCACCTTTTCTGCGTAGCACAAAGACACGGTGGTTGGAACCAAAGATCTCAAATTTGGACTCATCAGACCAAAGCACAGATTTCCACTGGTCTAATGTCCACTCCTTGTGTTCTTTAGCCCAAACGAGTCTCTTTTGCTTGTTGCCTGTCCTTAGCAGTGGTTTCCTAGCAGCTATTTTACCATGAAGGCCTGCTGCACAAAGTCTCCTCTTAACAGTTGTTGTAGAGATGTGTCTGCTGCTAGAACTCTGTGTGGCATTGACCTGGTCTCTAATCTGAGCTGCTGTTAACCTGCGATTTCTGAGGCTGGTGACTCGGATAAACTTATTCTCAGAAGCAGAGGTGACTCTTGGTCTTCCTTTCCTGGGGCGATCCTCATGTGAGCCAGTTTCTTTGTAGCGCTTGATGGTTTTTGCAACTGCACTTGGGGACACTTTCAAAGTTTGCCCAATTTTTTGGACTGACTGACCTTCATTTCTTAAAGTAATGATGGCCACTCGTTTTTCTTTACTTAGCTGCTTTTTTCTTGCCATAATACAAATTCTATCAGTCTATTCAGTAGGACTATCAGCTGTGTATCCACCTGACTTCTGCACAACACAACTGATGGTCCCAACACCATTTATAAGGCAAAAAATACCACTTATTAAACCTGAAAGGGCACACCTGTGAAGTGAAAACCATTTCCGGTGACTACTTCTTGAAGCTCATCAAGAGAATGCCAAGAGTGTGCAAAGCAGTCATCAAAGCAAAAGGTGGCTACTTTGAAGAACCTAGAATATAAGACATATTTTCAGCTGTTTCACACTTTTTTGTTAAGTATATAATTCCACATGTGTAAATTCATAGTTTTGATGACTTCAGTGTGAATGTACAATTTTCAAAGTCATGTAAAAACAGAAAAATCTTTAAATGAGAAGGTGTGTCCAAACTTTTGGTCTGTACTGTATATATCTCAACAATCTGATTAATTGTCAAAAAAATGGAGGACTCTTCTTTATTAGCCCATGTGGTTATGTTTCGGATTCATGTTCTGTTATGGAACTGAATTGTCGTCATAGAGGCTGGCATCTGCAGGGTACAAATGTATATATACAATGCACAGTACCACTCATCCTGTCCTGTATATATACAATGCACAGTACCACTCCTCCTGTCCTGTATATATACACTGCACAGTACCACTCCTCCTGTCCTGTATATATACACTGCACAGCACCACTCCTCCTGTCCTGTATATATACACTGCACAGCACCACTCCTCCTGTCCTGTATATATACACTGCACAGCACCACTCCTCCTGTCCTGTACATATACACTGCACAGCACCACTCCTCCTGTCCTGTATATATACACTGCACAGCACCACTCCTCCTGTCCTGTATATATACACTGCACAGCACCACTCCTCCTGTCCTGTATATATACACTGCACAGCACCACTCCTCCTGTCCTGTATATATACACTGCACAGCACCACTCCTCCTGTCCTGTATATATACACTGCACAGCACCACTCCTCCTGTCCTGTATATATACACTGCACAGTACCACTCCTCCTGTCCTGTACATATACACTGCACAGTACCACTTCTCCTGTCCTGTATATATACACTGCACAGTACTACTTCTCCTGTCCTGTATATATACACTGCACAGTACCACTCCTCCTGTCCTGTACATATACACTGCACAGTACCACTCCTCCTGTCCTGTATATATACACTGCACAGTACCACTCCTCCTGTCCTGTATATATACAGTGCACAGTACCACTCCTCCTGTCCTGTATATATAGACTGCACAGCACCACTCCTCCTGTCCTGTATATATACACTGCACAGTACCACTCCTCCTGTCCTGTACATATACACTGCACAGTACCACTCCTCCTGTCCTGTATATATACACAGCACAGCACCACTCCTCCTGTCCTGTATATATACACTGCACAGTACCACTCCTCCTGTCCTGTATATATACACTGCACAGTACTACTCCTCCTGTCCTCTATATATACACTGCACAGTACCGCTCCTCCTGTCCTGTATATATACACTGCACAGCACCACTCCTCCTGTCCTGTATATATACACTGCACAGTACCACTCCTCCTGTCCTGTATATATACACTGCACAGTACTACTCCTCCTGTCCTCTATATATACACTGCACAGTACCGCTCCTCCTGTCCTGTATATATACACTGCACAGCACCACTCCTCCTGTCATGTATATATATACTGCACAGTACCACTTCTCCTGTCCTGTATATATACAATGCACAGTACCACTTCTCATGTCCTGTATATATACAATGCACAGTACCACTCCTCCTGTCCTGTATATATACACTGCACAGCACCACTCCTCCTGTCCTGTATATATATGACGCGCCCCCTGGGCCATATTCTTTTAGGGGGAATATCCGGAGCCGGATCAGATGGGAGTTGTAGTCTTCCGAGTGGCTGTGACCCGGTCCGTGCCCAGGGTGTCAAACTGAGTTGTATGTGGCAGTCCTACAGATGTTATTAAGTTCTTTATTGTCGACTACGCCACCCGTTGTGTTGCGGTCACTGTGGCCGCCGCTGCAGCAGGGTCCGCTGAGGCTGGTGGTGTAGGTGCAGCTTTGGTGATATAACCCCCAACGGGTGGGGTATAGCCTCAGGGGGATCAGGTGCAGAGGATGGGAGTTGTGGTGATGCAGTGTAGACGGCAATCAGAGACAGAGTCGGGTTATGCAGTTTAGGATGTTTACTCACTGCTGATGTTCTGGTCACTCCAGCTTCGAGTGACCTCCCGAGCCGTGCTGCGTCCACCAGGTTCTGGATCCAGCCAACTCCCAAATAAGTCCGGAGCGTGACCCTGAGCTCTCCTTCAGTCCTTTCTCTGGCCGTCCCCACTATTGATCCACCCAGGTCCAGCTCCCTCGGGCCTTCTGTTGGGAGACCCTTGGCCTTGGGTTCCCTGACCCTCCTCGTGGTATGCCTTCGTGGTGGATGTGGTGGGTGACCGTGGCAAACGCTGCCCACGGTCTCCGGTCTCTGGCTGGGGAGTGTTTTTACCCCCACCAGCTTGGGTTCCGGTACCCTGATGCCGACTCTTCACCCGGGGATTTAATTTGGGGTCTTAGAGTCCTTTCTTCTTTTTCCCCCTCTGGGTCTCTCTCTCTCCTCTCTCACTCTGGGTCTCTCTTCTCCTCCGCTCGCTGACTTTCTCTCTGCAACTGACCCTGTTCTTAGTTGGTGCCCACCTTATATACACCCTCTATGTGTGAGCTCAGGTGACCAGCACCCAATGAGCTCCTATCTTTACCCAGGCTGCTCCCCCTATCTGCCCCTACACTACTTGGGATGTTCCACCCCCCTCCCACTCCAGCCAGGAACAGACTCGGTCGTACCTGCACATTTCTAAGTGGGAGTACCGTCGGCCTGTTCCTCGGAAATGGGATGTATGTAGTGCATGCAGCCTACCGAGCTCAGATCCACACTCCATCCTTACCCGGGAGTGGAATATCACACCTCTGGGTTGAGGTGCAATACCCCTGTAGCAGCCGAATCCTCAGGGTGCTACATATACACTGCACAGTACCACTCCTCCTGTCCTGTACATATACACTGCACAGTACCGCTCCTCCTGTCCTGTATATATACACTGCACAGCACCACTCCTCCTGTCATGTATATATACACTGCACAGTACCACTTCTCCTGTCCTGTATATATACACTGCACAGCACCACTCCTCCTGTCCTGTATATATACACTGCACAGCACCATTTCTCCTGTCCTGTATATATACACTGCACAGTACCACTTCTCCTGTCCTGTATATATACACTGCACAGCACCATTTCTCCTGTCCTGTATATATACACTGCACAGTACCACTTCTCCTGTCCTGTATATATACACTGCACAGAACCACTCCTCCTGTCCTGTATATATACACTGCACAGTACCACTCCTCCTGTCCTGTACATATACACTGCACAGTACCACTCCTCCTGTCCTGTATATATACAGTGCACAGTACCACTCCTCCTGTCCTGTATATATACACTGCACAGCACCACTCCTCCTGTCCTGTATATACACTGCACAGTACCACTCCTCCTGTCCTGTATATATACAGTGCACAGCACCACTCCTCCTGTCCTGTATATATACACTGCACAGCACCACTCCTCCTGTCCTGTATATATACACTGCACAGCACCACTCCTCCTGTCCTGTATATATACACTGCACAGTACCACTCCTCCTGTCCTGTATATATACACTGCACAGCACCACTCCTCCTGTCCTGTATATATACACTGCACAGCACCACTCCTCCTGTCCTGTATATAT
This sequence comes from Phyllobates terribilis, assembly GCF_046119375.1. Classification (NCBI taxonomy): domain Eukaryota; kingdom Metazoa; phylum Chordata; class Amphibia; order Anura; family Dendrobatidae; genus Phyllobates; species Phyllobates terribilis. Next base: position 747,292 of record NW_027362920.1, on the reverse strand, counting down.
ACACTGCACAGCACCACTCCTCCTGTCCTGTATATATACACAGCACAGCACCACTCCTCCTGTCCTGTGCATATACATTGCACAGCACCACTTCTCCTGTCCTGTATATATACACTGCAGGTCTTTTTTTTATTGATAGAATAAGTACAGTACATGACAGAACAATAATACATTACAGGACACCAAACATATGAACAAAACAAGACGACAAATCACAGAAAATAGAAACAAAATAAATCCCCCCAGGAATATATACATATACAAGAAATAAATATTATAAAACCTATAAAACCTCCGGCCCAGCTTCATTCATACTACTATATACAATCCCACACAACGCTCACACTGTCCTATATACACATAAAACACCGTCCTATATACAAGATTATATACAATAAAACGCTAGAAACACAAAACACTAAACCTAATATAACGTATATACAACCGGAAACTAACACTAACCTACTGGTCCCACTGCCTGACCTTACAGTCACACCCTTACCGCACCTCATTCACACCACAGAAAACCAAAAATAACAATATATACAATAGTGACATGAACAATTTTAAACCTTTTTTTGTTTTGTATATTTTTTTATTTTTTTTTTTTTTTTTAATATTTTTTTTGTAATTTTTTAATATATATATAAAACACACACCTACACTAACTATCCCGCCACCCCTGATCCAGCTCTGGCCACAAAGTTCAGGATTACTCCGAGCTAGGATCAGACCCCAAAGTTTTTCCCCAGGCGGGGCCTGGACCAGGCCAGATCAGTCCTCTTATCACCGCTGATGAAGAACTTCCCCAAATCCCCCACCCAACCTAACTAAAACCCCCTATTATACATTATATACAATATATACAGAACACAACCTACACACTCACCATCCAAGGCTCAAGTTCGATGCCGGCAAACCTTCTATTCAGGAGACAGAAATACAAAACAAAAATCTAGGGTGGAAAGACATCAGCCCACCACCAGGATATAGGAGTACTACCGGACTAAGGCACCCTGAAGGAAAAGCCCCTCCAGAGACGGGCCGCCCTCCGGGCACCCAGTCTTTCATACTCCAGAGAATGTACCTTCACCAGGTCACCTAGGATGTTCCTACAGACTTCATCTACATGGAGGATTTTACTCTGCGTCGAAACTAAAACTCGTGCGTTCCACGTGAAATACCTGACCACTGCGCTGACTATGAATAAAGTGTCTCGGTCCCTTCTCCCAAGGTCTCCGAACGCTCCATAGGCCCACCCGGGGTAGGACAGAGTAGCCAGCCGCAGCCAACCAATGGAAGTCCCCACCCTGTTGTACACCTCTGTATTAAAGGGACAATGAAGCAGGAAGTGCTCCATGCTTTCCAGCACGTTAGCACAAGCCTCACGGGGGCAATTCCTGTCCTCGGAGCTCCTGTACTTCAAATTGTCCCTCACATACAGCTTACCATGGAAGCAGCGCCAAGTCAAGTCCCAGTACTTCTCGGGGATCCTGCTAGAATTTAACAAACTCAACCCAACCTCCAGATCCCGACTTGGGCAGTCTTTGAGGGCCAATGGACTCTGAAAATGAGAAACCAAGACCCTCATATCGAGGAGTTTCCTCGGGAGGGACCTCACCTCCCACATTCCCAGACCCCACCGGCGGATTATTTTCAGAACCGGGGTAACATAAGCCGGGAGATGCCCGTGTGGTGTGCGAAGATCCTTCAATCTTCCCCCTGTCTCCCATTCCTGGAAGAAAGGCTGAAACCATCCCTTGCAGGAGAATACCCACGGAGGAGCCCTCTCTTTCCAGAGGTTTGACACGTTCACTTTCAAGAAGGTGTTCACTAGGAACACCACGGGGTTCACCATATTCAAACCCCCTAGTCTCCTCGTGTGGTAAGTGACCTCCCGCTTGACTAGGTTCAGTCTGTTACCCCATAACATCTGGAAGAACAGACTGTAGACCCGTGTCCAGAGAGGCTCTGGCAAGACACAGACGCTGCCCAGGTAGATTAGCAAGGGGAGCAGGAAAGCTTTGCACAGGTCAACCCTTTCCCTCAGGGTGAAAGAACATCCCCTCCATTGGTCCACTCTTTGGGCGACACCTTTGATTCTGCCTTCCCAGTTTTTCGTGGAGTAATCACCCTGGCCGAATTCGATGCCCAGGACTTTGGCATGTTCTTGGGGTTCGGGGAGGGTGTCCGGAAGATCAAACCCGGGATCTCCGCCTCCCAGCCAGAGACTCTCACACTTATCCTGGTTGACCTTGGACCCGGATGCTCCGAGTAGCGCTCCACTCGCTGCCTCCCCTTGCGAAGAAACAAATACGGTGACATCGTCCGCGTAGGCCACCACCCTCAGGATAGCCTCCGGTGCCGCCCCGCCCATCCGCACCCCCGCCAACAGTCCACAATCGATCCTTCTGAGGAAGGGATCGATTGCAAACGCGTAAAGCAAAGGGCTAAGAGGACAGCCCTGACGGACACCGGATCCTACCCCGAAAGGTCGTCCAATCCACCCATTCACCAGAGGGAAAGTCTCAGCCCCTGCATATAAGGTCTTAAGCCTGTCCACAAACCCTCCAGGCAGACCATACCTCAAAAGAGTGGACCAGAGGTACTCGTGGTTAACCCGATCAAAGGCTTTTGCCTGATCCAAGGTCAGCAAAAACCCCTTCCAGAGGCCCGCCCTGCCTTGCTCCACGGCCTCTCGGACACCTAGAACAGCACTAAAAGTGCTACGGCCAGGAACGCAACAGTGCTGAACCTCCGAAAGGAGCCGGGGTGCAAACTTCACCAGCCTGTTGAAAAGTATCTTAGCCAAAATCTTCCTTTCCACATTGAGAAGTGCTATGGGACGCCAGTTCTCAATGCGTGACGGATCCTTACCCTTTGACAAAATGATCAAAGCTGACCTCCTTAACGATCTCGGCAGAGTGCCCGAGGAGAGACACTCGTTAAGCACCTGAGTCAAGAGGGGGACCAAAGAGTCCCTAAAGGTCCTAAAGAACTCGGATGTTAAGCCATCCGGACCTGGCGACTTTTTGGGCCTAAGCCCATCGATCGCCAGTCTCACTTCCTCTTCTTTGATCGCTTCTGCCAAATCGCCCAGCGAGAGGTCAGCCCCTGGCTCAGGAACAGATTCAGTCAGGAAAGCCGACATCCCGTCACGATCAAGCTCCCTCTTTCCCAAGAGGTGCGAGTAGTAGGAACTGACGACCTCCAAGATCACTGACCTGGACCTTCTCAGGGACCCCGTACTGTCCACCAGCCCCGTCACTATCTTACTATTCACTGACATCTTACAGTTTCTGTAAGGGTCGGGCGAGCAGTACTTCCCGTAGTCCCTCTCGAAAACCATAGATGCGTGCCTATCGTACTGACACCTCTTCAGCAAGGACTTCACTTTGGAGATCTCCTCGCGGCTACCTCCAGTCAAGACAAGATGCTCGAGTTTCCTTCTCAGGCTCTGATACAGGCGATCCCTGTTCAGGCTTCTGAAGTTCGAGAGCTGCCGGAAGAATCTCGCCACCCGATTTTTGAACATCTCCCACCACTCTGACTTAGTGTTACTTAGGCCCAGCAATGGTACCTGGCTCTGAAATAATTCCTCAAAAGAACGTCTTACAGCTTCTTCCTCAAGGAGTGACGAATTCAGCTTCCAATAACCTCTTCCCATCCGAGGAGTCTCTGTAACGTTCAAGAAAACATAATCAAACAGTGATCGGAGAACTCCACCTCCACAACCGACAACGGTGAAGAGATGGCCTCCTCCTTCAAATAAAACCTGTCTAGCCTAGACCTGCACTGACTACCTCTAGAAAAGGTGAATCCCGTGTTGCCCGGGTTGTGCCGGATGTGGACATCCACCAGGCGAGCCTCACTCACTATCCTGTTTAACGCGACCCAGTCATAAGACAGCCGGTCTCCGGAACCTCCTCTATCACAGGATCTCGTGACATTGTTGAAATCCCCTCCGAAGACCACCTGCCGACTCGAAAATAAAAAAGGTTTGATCTTCAGGAAGAGACATTTGCGGTCCCACTTGGACTGGGGACCATAGATGTTAATGAGCCGAAGCTCTTGTCCCCCCATGGAGACATCTAGGATCAAGCATGTCCCCATTTCTAATTCGATCACTCGTCTGCATTCAACCGCTGCGGTCTTAAAAAGGACCGCCACCCCGCTATACGGCTCCGCCGCAAGAGACCAGTAGGAGGGCCCATGCCTCCACTCCCGCCTTGCTTTATGCAAGGTTGATATATCGGTCAACCTGGTCTCCTGCAAAAATAAAATGTCGGCGTCAAGTTGGCCGAGAAAATGAAAGGCCGTGTACCTTGCCGCATCTGACTTTATGCTGCAAACATTAATAGTTGCCAACGTCAACGGGGTGGGTGCCGCCATCATGAATGGTTGAATTAGATAGCCTTTTTCTTCCCACCACTGACAGTCCCAACCTCTTCCTCCGATAATGACGGGTTTTTAGTGCGCTTAAGACAAACAGACTCGTCCATTCTCTCCTTACATACATTCTTGCCCCCGTCTGGTGGTCCTGGGTTAGTCGTCCCCCCAGAGGGCTTTGTATTTGCCCCCGAGAGGAAGACCCAGCCATCTCCTGAGCCCCAACCACCTTGTCCGCAACCTCCGGCCCCGGGTCCCCATTTCCCCCCTGCAGAGGGAGGTCCTGGAGAGCCCCGAACCGGTTGGAGAGATCCACCAGAGGGGGGGCGGCTGAACCCTCCAATGGCGCTTGGATCACGGCCAGAGAGTCAGAGGGGTCGCACTCCAAAGAGGCAGCTCGAGACCTGGTCCCCCTCCTACCTCTGGCCGTTTTCCTGTTACCCTTTTTCTTTTTCTGTGACCACTCCCCCTTTCCCTCATCTAGACTGTCACCAGAAGAGGGTTCCTGGGAAGACGTGGCGTCCTCTCGCTCTTCCCTTTCAAGTCTCTTGACCTCCTCGCTCAATTCACTGTCTTTAGGATCCTCAGCTGCAAGTGAAGTACCTGGGTCAGAGTTTAGGGACATTACTCCCTGCCCCCTGTCCCCACGGCGCTGCTCCTGCCGCCTGATGGTGGATGGCGGCAGCTTGCTCCTCACCGGTTCCCTGCCTCCCCGCCTCTACTGGTCCCTTCACCGGCAAGATTAGTCCTGGCTTTCGCCTGTCCCGCACTCGCCGCTTTCAGGACAGCATTGGCGAAGGAACGTGGAGAGCGACTGAACGGGTGACCGAGGTCACCACACAAGTTACACCTAATCCTGCGACAGGCAGCAGCAAGATGACCAAGGTCCCCACACAGTGTGCATTTCTGGGTGGTACACTGCGCACTGAAGTGTGTGGGGCTACCGCACCTGTGACAGACCTTAGGCTGCCCCCGGTAGAAAATCAAGATCCTATCCCTCCCCAAAAAGGTTGAGGAGGGGATATGGGTAATAGTGTTTCCCGAAACCTTCAATCTCACCATGAAGGTCCAGGCTCCTGACCAGATACTATGGCCATTCAGATTCTTTTCGGGAATATTGGTGACCTCTCCGTATCGACTCACCCAGGTCGTAATGTCCATACAGGAAAGCGACTCGTTACTAGTCAAAACGGTCACTTTCCTGACTGAATCTTGGTGGGTTATTGCCAGGGGAAAGAGACCATGCCATTCGGGGTGACTCCGAGCCAGCTCATGGCGAGACCAGAAAAGCTCAAGGCCCTCCGGTCTCATGAAGCTGACATCGAAGTAGGAGGTCCCGTAGGGATGGATCAAGGCAAAGATGTCATATGCCGCAAAGCCCATCCCCAGCAGGAGCTCAACCACCTTCCACCTATCAGGACAGGCATCCTTGCTTACCCACTGGAGACGGACCACGTTCCTATGGTTACTCCTCTGCCCCGTTGTCGACAGAGACCAGACAGTCTCTGCCCCTCTATCTCGGAAGGCTGAAAGACCATGTCTCTCTATCCAGAAAGACAGATCAACCTCCCTCCCCTCTATAGTGATGGAGCTCTCCCCTCTCCTCAGGGCGTCCAGGAGCTGCTGTTGCAAGTCACCATCCCCAGGGCCACCAGACGAGGGCGAACTACTACCCCCAGCACTGACAGCTCCTGAATAGCTTTGGGCTGAAGCCCCCGCCAATGCTGGGGGGGGCAGCGGGACCAGCACCTACTTTCCCCCCACCAACACCAGTGCTGCTCCCACCATTCACTTCACTACTACTCCCACCATTCGCAGGACCATTACTCCCATCATTCACTCCACTACTTCTCCCACCATTTGCTGCATCACTACTCCCACCATTCATTCCACCACTACCCCCACCATTTGCTACACCACTACTCCCACCATTCCCACTACTCCCAGCATTCATTCCACCACTACCCCCACCATTTGCTACACCACTACTCCCACCATTCCCACTACTCCCACCATTCACTCCACCACTACTCCCACCATCTGCTCCACCATTACTCCCACCATCTGCTCCACCACTACTCCCATCATTCACTACACCACTACTTCCATTCCCTTTACTTGTCACCCCATTACCTCTGCTGTTCTCTGCACCTTCCACAGTCACCTCCATTCTTCCTCCCTTGTGTCTGGTGTCTCTGCACTCACACCTGCTGGGCCGGGGGAGGGGAGCACTTCCAGGGACTCCTTTCCCTGCAGCACCACACCCTTTTCCCTTTGGTTGCTGCTGGCTTTCTGCAGGTCGTCTCCTGGAGCGCCCTGCCCCCCTACTGCAGCATTTTGGTCCTTGTGCTGGGCAGACTGTTTGTTGGGCACCGCTGCCCGCCCTGCACCCACAGACTTTGGGGTCTTAGTGTCCTTTTTGGGCGCTGGGGCACACTGCCCCCCTGTCGCAGCAGTGTGCCCAGTGTTCCTCACAGATGTGTTTTTCACATCCCTCCCGGCCCCCCCAGCCCCGGTGATAACTGGCTTAGCCGCAGAGGGCAGGGAGGGAAACTCCACAGAACTTCCTATGTCCGGCGCTGTGAGTACCTCCACAGCCTCGCCCTCTGCACTGTTCCCTGCACAGATGGCAGCATCGCCGGACATCCTTCTTCTCTCCCCACCTTGCCTCTGCATCGAGCCCACTGCAGAGCCCGTGTCTTTAGGTTTGGTGGGGTTTAAACAGAAGGTGGCAGGCACAACATCAGACATTGGTACATACTTGTAACTCACCACCTCCTGTGCGGCTCCTCCGGTCTTCCTCTTCCTCCTCTTGGTCTCCTCCACTGGTTTGTTCTCACCGAAGGAAAACCGCGTCAGGTCCACTGGAAACTCCAGCAGTCGGATCTCCCTCAGCAATCCTCCTTCCTCCTCCTCCCCCAACACTCCAGCCTCTGCTGTCGGAGTCCTCTGCCCTGCAGGGAGACCACTTGGGCTCCGGCTCTGCCCCTCACTGGCTCCAGCAACTGAAACTCCAGTCACCTCTTCATCCTCCTCCTCCTCTTCACTAAGGACGCCGGTTGGCGGTTCTCCTGAGGTGTTTAACCCCTTCATTTCTGAGAACCACCGCTGGTTCTTAAACCTTTCCAGGAAGGGACCTGCGCTTTTCTCAATCCCCTCCCGGAGGAGCACTAACCTGACCACCTCGTCTCTGAGGGCTTTAAACCTCTGGGAGGTCGCGGGTCTTTCCTTGTTGGACGCCCGGGTGTTCAGGACCCAGGCCTCCCTCAGCTCCTCTTTCAGCTGGGTTAGTGCTTTGCCGGCGTCCTCGTACTCTCGCAACGTGGCGACCACTCGGGAGGAGAAGGAACTTGTGGACTCGCAAGAGCTCATCTCCCCCCAGGATCTTGCTGGGCTCTTGTTCCTGGGGCCTGGGGTGCCCCGGTCTCCCTCTCTGGGCGGGCGGTGAACAGTCTCGGGGTTGGAGTAGGTGGATGTACTCTTCCTCACCCTTCCCGATCTCCTCACTCCCTTCTGGGCCGGTTGTTGAGGCTCCTTCTCCCCCGCCGACATAGACCGGGGGATAGGAGGCTGGGAAGCCATGCCGGCCTCCCAGTAGGCCTGCCTCTCCCTAGGGAGAAGAGAGGCAGACGACGACCCTCCTCCTGGAAGTGCTTGAGCTCAGGAGGCAGGTGCTACTCTCAGCACCACTCCTCCTGTCCTGTGTACTGTATATATACACTGCAAAGTACCAATTCTCCTGTATACAGTATATACACTGCACAGTACCTGTATATATACATATATACAGTATATATACAGTCCTGTATATATACAGTCCTGTATATATACCTGTATATATACAGTATATATAGACTGTATATATACAGTCCTGAATACAGTCCTGTATATATACACTGTACATATACACTATATATATATACACAGTCCTGTATATATACACTGCACAGTCCCATTTCTCCTTTCCTGTATATACTGTATACTGCACAGTACCACTTCTCCTGTCCTGTGTATATATGACTCGCCCCCTGGGCCGTGGGGCACTCAGAACCGGGCAATAGGGAGACGATGGGGGTAGTAGTGGCGACCCGGTCCCGTGGCTCAGGGTGGTCAGACCAGTGGCAGTCTTTTAGATGTTTTAGATAATGTCCGACTACGCCACCCGTGGATTGCGGTTATTAGGAACCGCCGCTGCAGGGCAGACCGCTGGGGCCGATGATGTATGCAGCTGGGATGGTGTGACTCCCCACGGGAAGAGTGCGGCCCCAGGGCAGTGTAGTGGATGGTGGGAGTGATGGTGGTGAGAGTCCCAGTACCGGTAATGCCGGAGGAGTGAAAAAGCACACAGACAACGTACTGCAGTCCAGGGTCTTTACTCACAGTTAATATCCAAGTCACTTCTGCGGGGAATGACTGCCCGAGCCGTGCTGCGTCCACCAGGTGAGGGGCTCGGTCAACCCCCAGACAGCTCAGGAGTATGGCTCAAGACCCCCTTTTGTCCTTTCTCTGGCCTGCCTCACCAGTGACCCACTTTTGTCCAGCTACCGCGGACTTGTGCGGTTAAACGTGGGCCCCGTCCTCCGCTGTCCTATATGGTGCCTTCCTAGCAGGTTTGATGAGGTGTCGCACCAATAAATGATCACGACCTCCGGTCTTTGGCTGAGGGTTGTTTCTCCTCCACCAACTTGGGATCTGGTACCCTTAATCTGCCTGACCCTGCACCCTGGATTCTCGTGGGTTCTTAGGGTCCCTTCCACCTTCTTGTTCCTGAGCCCTTCTGTTTCTCTCTCTCTCTCTTCTTCTCCTTTTCTGTTCCTTTCTCGTGGAGCTGGGATGAGACGTAATCTCAGCTCCACTTCACCTCCTCTCTCTCTCTCTCCACTCTCCTCCTCGGCCTCTCACTAGGCCCACTCTGGAGTAGAGCTCCTACAGAGCCTCTACTCCCTGTCTTCTCTTCTCTGGACAGAACCTAGATCTAAGATGGTGCCCACCTTTTATACCTCCCTCTAGCCATGAGCCCAGGGGACCAGCAACCAATGAGCTCCTATCTACGCTCAGGAACCAACCCCTATCTGCCCCTACAGCACTGGGTGTTCCACCCCCCTCCCCACTCCAGACAGGGACATAGTTGGTCGTGCCTGCACTTCTGTCTAGTGGGAGCACCGCTGAGCTGTCCCTCGGAAATGGGGTGTGTGTGCTGTATGCAGCTAACTGAGCCCTGGTCCATACTCCATCCTTACCCGGGAGTGGAATATCACACCTCTGGTCTGAGGTGCAATACCCCTGTAGCGGCCGAACCCTCGGGGCGCTACATATACACTGCACAGTACCAATTCTCCTGATATATACACTGCACAGTACCACTTCTCCTGTATATATACACTGCACAGTCCCACTTCTCCTGTCCTGTATATATATACTGCACAGTACCACTTCTCCTGTCGTGTAAATATACACTGCACAGTACCACTTCTTGTTTCCTGTATATATACACTGCACAGCACCACTCCTCCTGTCCTGTATATATACACTGCACAGTACCACTTCTCCTTTCCTGTATATATATACTGCACAGTACCACTTCTCCTGTCCTGTGTATATACACTGCACAGTACCACTTCTCCTGTATATATACACTGCACAGTCCCACTTCTCCTTTCCTGTATATATATACTGCACAGTACCACTTCTCCTGTCGTGTAAATATACACTGCACAGTACCACTTCTTGTTTCCTGTATATATACACTGCACAGCACCACTCCTCCTGTCCTGTATATATACACTGCACAGTACCACTTCTCCTTTCCTGCACAGTACCACTTCTCCTGTCCTGTGTATATACACTGCACAGTACCACTTCTCCTGTTTATATACACTGCACAGTCCCACTTCTCCTTTCCTGTATATAGATATACTGCACAGTACCACTTCTCCTGTCGTGTATATATACACTGCACAGTACCACTTCTTGTTTCCTGTATATACATATACACTGCACAGTACCACTTTTTGTGTCCTGTTGTCGTGAAGCAACATTAGACTTTGGTTGGGTTAATATTGGTTTATTATTTTCAATATTCCTATGATAAAATAAGAATAAATATTGGAAAACTAATTTAAACATCCCAAGTATCCCCTATCCTGAGAACTTTCCAATCACTGGGGGTCCGTCCACTGAGACCCCCATAATCCCGAGATCCAGAGCTCTGAAGAGCACCATGTTAGTGGGGCTATGGTGGATCATACACACTGCTGCACTATTCACATGTGGCTCATCAAATAACTCCTTAAAGGGAGTGATGAGGGGCACGACTAAGTAAAGCCAAATTTACTGATCTGGGGTAATGAGTGTTACAGTATGTGGGCTGGTGGGGTTTGTCTTGCAGGGCTGCTTTTTTGTCCCAGTCCGGCCCTGGTTTACAGAGATCAAATGGAGTTTTTTAAATTAATTTTCTCATTGTAATATTAATAGAATTCATATGAAATGAAGTGAAATATGTTGCAAAAGTTATTTTTATTATTGAAAAAAATATAAGATACTGATATTCAACTGTGAACTGGATACAAGGCACAAGATAAATGCATGAATACAGTGCAGGTTGGATTACTTTGCCTTATTTCGGCTTTGTGGAATTAAGTTCATAAAATAAGCACCTAAAAGAAGAAATCACACTAACAAACATGTGATGGGGCATCTCCTTAATGTTCAAAAGTGATCTGGTTTCCCAATAGTATATATTTTCAACCAGTTTATTTTTTAGAGAAAGAACTAATGCCTGATCCTTCTTCTGGAGGGATTGAAATGCCAGATCCTTCATTTTGATCAATTATTGTGTGCCAGATCCTTCTTCTGGAGGGATTGAAATGCCAGATTCTTCATTTTGATCAATTATTTTGTGCCAGATCCTTCTTCTGGAGGGATGACAATACCAGATCTTTCATCTTGACCGATTATAGTGCCAGATCCTTCTTCTGGAGTGATGATTATGCCAGATCCTTCATCTTGACCAGTTGTTGCACCAGATCCTTCTTCTGGAGTGATGACAATGCCAGATCCTTCATCTTGACCAACTATTGCGCCAGATCCTTCTTCTGGAGTGATGACAATGCCAGATCCTTCATCTTGACTGATTATTGTGCCAGATCCTTCTTCTGGAGTGATGATAATGCCAGATCCTTCATCTTGACCGATTATGTCGCCAGATCCTTCTTCTGGAGTGATCACAATGCCAGATCCCTCATCTTGACCGATTATAGCGCCAGATCCTTCTTCTGGAGTGATGATAATGCCAGATCCTTCATCTTGACCGATTACAGAGCCAGATCCTTATTCTGGAGTGATGACAATGCCAGATCCCTGATCTTGACCGATTACAGAGCCAGATCCTTCTGGAGTGATGACAATGCCAGATCCTTCATCTTGACCGATTATTGTGACAAATTCCTCGCCAGATCCTAATCCAGATCCTTCAAAAACTAAAAAATTCAATAGTTAGCAGCCATCAATTTCATAATTAGTTACTAAACAGCAAAAAAATATTAAAACTACAAAAGAACAAGCAGATTAGTATCCAAGAGCAACTTTGTGTGTTAAGGAACACAACGCGCTGGGGTTTATTCACGTGGGAAGAATTAGATTATAAAACAGCTCAATTGGGGATATTTATTAAAATTATCAGAGAGAGGGCATGAATTTACTAGTCTTTAAAAATGTCACTAATTGCAGCAAATGTATCACATTGGTGTATGTGCAACCATGGTAGAAATGCAAAAATTCAGCCATTTTGTTCCTTATGCCACTTCATAGATAGTGTGCACATGAACATCAAGTTAATATATATCACATTATAAATTTGTAATTACTTGTTAAATTATTACATTTGTTCTTAGCAGTAAACTATAATATATACAGTAATTATGTTTAGAATACTCTAAATATTATAATATATACTATTACGATTACAATACAGTTATATGAAAAAGTTTGGGCACCCCTATTAATCTTAAGCTTAATGTTTTATAAAAATTTGTGTTTTTGCAACTGCTATTTCAGTTTGATATATGTAATAACTGTTGGACACAGTAATGTTTCTGCCTTGAAATGAGGTTTATTGTACTAACAGAAAATGTGCAATCTGCATTCAAACAAAATTTGACAGGTGCATAAGTATGGGCACCCTTATCATTTTCTTGTTTTAAATACTCCTACCTACATTTTACTGACTTACTAAAGCACTTTTTTTGGTTTTGTAACCTCATTGAGCTTTGAACTTCAAAGCCAGGTGTATGCAATCATGAGAAAAGCTACTTAAAGTGGCCACTTGCAAGTTGTTCTCCTGTTTGAATCTCCTCTGAAGAGTGGCATCATAGGCTCCTCAAAACAACTGTCAAATGATCTGAAAACAAAGATTATTCAACATAGTTGTTCAGGGGAAGGATACAAAAAGCAGTCTCTGAGATTTAACCTGTCAGTTTCCACTGTGAGGAACATAGTAAGGAAATGGAAGAACACAGGGACAGTTCTTGTTAAGGCCAGAAGTGGAAGGCCAAGAAAAACATCAGAAAGGCAGAGAAGAAGAATGGTGAGATCAGTCAAGGACAATCCTCAGACCACCTCCAGAGAGCTGCAGCATCAACTTGCTGCAGATGGTGTCACTGTGCATCGGTCAACTATACAACGCACTTTGCACAAGGAGAAGCTGTATGGGAGAGTGATGCGAAAGAAGCCGTTTCTGCAAGCACGCCACAAACAGAGTCGGCTGAGGTATGCAAAAGCACATTTGGAGAAGCCAATTTCTTTTTGGAAGAAGGTCCTGTGGACCGATGAAACCAAGATTGAGTTGTTTGGTCATACAAAAAGGCGTTATGCATGGCGGCAAAAAAACACAGCATTCCAAGAAAAACACTTGCTACCCACAGTAAAATTTGGTGGAGGTTCCATCATGTTCATTGAACATCTGTGGGATCATTTGAAGGGGGCTGTCCATGCTCGGCGACCATCAAACTTAACTGAACTGGAAATGTTTTGTAAAGAGGAATGGTCAAAAATACCTTCATCCAGGATCCAGGAACTCATTAAAAGCTACAGGAAGCGACTAGAAGCTGTTATTTTTGCAAAAGGAGGATCTACTAAATATTAATGTCACTTTTCTGGTGAGGTGCCCATACTTATGCACATGTCAAATTTTGTTTGAATGCAGATTGCACATTTTCTGTTAGTACAATAAACCTCATTTCAAGGCAGAAACATTACTGTGTCCAACAGTTATTCCATATATCAAACTGAAATAGCTGTTGCAAAAACATCAATTTTTATAAAACAATAAGCTTAAGATTAATAGGGGTGCCCAAACTTTTTCATATAACTGTATATACTATTACTATTACCTATGGTAATGACCAATAGAATTATTGGAAAATAAGTTACACAATGTAAACTATCTACATTATGTGGAGGGCGACAATCGCAGAAGCCGTTCTTGTAGCAAGATTCATCAACAGATAGAAATATCTAACTGCTTGGTGTGTCCAAGAATGCTATCACACATAAAGACACATAATGCCGCCTAAGCTGTGCCCAAAGTAAGGTCTACCCAGGGATTCCCCATAGAAGAGTCTGTAATTAATAGTGGAATTAAATGAACACATTGATGTTGGATTTATATTCTTACAGGATTACAACAATAGAGCATAAGATATTACCATACAAATATTACATATAATAAGAAGCAGTAAGAAGTCAGACAATAGATACATATAATGGAACATTGTGCATTTGAGTGTTTAATTAATTGAAGACATTGATGTTGGATTTAGATTCTTACAGGATTAAACCACTAGAGCATAAGATATTATGATATAACTATTACATATACTAAGAAGCTGTAAGAAATCAGACAATAGATAAAGGAACTGGACTTACGAGGTGCAGAAAATATGGGGGTCACGCAGCAGAGGAGGAGAAGGTAAGTGGCCTGCATGGTGGTCCTCGCTTCTGTATGACTACAGGTAAGAAGTGAGGAGCAGATGGAAGAGGCCTCTTTATATAGGACTGGGACACTACATTTGGGGGAGGGGTCAGTGGTAATAGCTCCGCCCCCTTGTATCTAATGTAAATGACACTAATGGTTACATAGTAACATCAGATCTGGTGGTTACACTTCACATTACACATCGTCATAAATTATTTTATTTAAGTAGTAATTTATATTATTTATATTGTTGGTGACTTTTGTAAGTTTCTTCTGTTTTCTTCTGAATATACGGAGATGTATTGTGTAGCTCCAGCAATGTAATGATCTGTATAATTTGATTACTTTAACAAATATATATATTAGACTAAAAAGCATCAGGGCCCCTGCACACTATAGTATTACAGATCTGTACAATACAGCGACGTCCATAGAAAGTAATAACCAATCCTGAATCTGAAGCCTCATTCCTATATTACTATACACTGCAAAATACAATCCTATAACACTACAATCCTATACACTCCATAATGGATAATGTCTACTGTATATATCCCCTAAGACAGACAGATTTCCCCACTATGTATAACAATGCGGATAAGGTGAACGATACAAAATCCATGGAAAATAACAATCTTTATTAGAGCATAAAAATATATAGATATACAATTAGAAGTGATACTGCACAAAGATTAGGAGGAGGAGGAGGATTGCAGCCCAGTTATAGTATAACAGAAGTAATGTGCATTTTATCCATAGTGGGCATAAACCAAAGTGGGACTAAGTAACCAAAATCATAAGTGCCCACTAGGTACACAATGAGAAAGATCAATCAAATGTGATCAAGTGGAAATGATGGAGATCGGGCAGCCACCCACAGCTTGATGCGTGTTTCACCTATCGCTTCCTCAGGGGGGCGTTGTCATATACTGCAAAACAAAAGCCCAATAATTGCAAAATATCCTACTAATACTTCCATTCTATTAGTCCAAAAAGTAAAAAGCCTATTTGGTACAATACTTCTATTCAACAAACACTCAATCAGGTCAAAGAAGTATAGATGCACAAGTTTGATAAAAAGATTTGGAACTTTTATTGAATTATTTAAAAGAAATTTATAAAACACACATAAAGGGGAAGTGAACCAATGAAGGTGCCTGCAGTGCTAGTAACAAGGGTAGTCAATCATTTATTCTGTTTAACAAGACTTACAAAAGGAGATCATATCAATGAACCCAGTGATAAATACATGAAGAATTAAATAAATAAATAAGTAAAAGGATCAGTATCCAAAATTCATTCATCTAGTAAGCATTAGTGGATAACAAGTACATACCTTAAAGTATCCAGCATAGATAAATGTAGTCAAAATGCCATGAAAGTATATATCTATAAATATGTCAATAGGTCATATAGAGAGAAGCCATAAAGCCCACAAGTGGTAGACAAGTGTCAATATAGGGCAAAGTCAATCATGGCCCACAAAATACAGATGGTATCACCAAGCATAGAAATAAACAGATGGAATCATCAGGCATAGAGATAAACAGAATGTAAATAAAGACAATACAGCTGTCCTTACCTGCAGTTGAAAGGTTGTATTGTCTTTATTTACATTCTGTTTATCAGAACAGAATAAATGATTGACTACCCTTGTTACTAGCACTGCAGGCACCTTCATTGGTTCACTTCCCCTTTATGTGTGTTTTATAAATTTCTTTTAAATAATTCAATAAAAGTTCCAAATCTTTTTATCAAACTTGTGCATCTATACTTCTTTGACCTGATTGAGTGTTACTCCCATTCTAGTAGCCACAATAACAACGTACAACTGAAGCAATAAAAAAATGCCTTTATTAAAAATAAATATAAAAACATAACAAAAGTAATTTCTAAAAATACCCATTAAATACCATGGGAAACAATTGAACTCCACAACAATAAATAAAGCTCATAGGATATGATGAAGGAGTCTATATATCATCTGATGTCTATACACATAGTATAGCACCTGCAGTATACAGGATAATATATGACTGGTATATGGTATACAGTGATTACAGAAGTCAGATATCATATACAGGATAATATGTGACTGTTATCTATTGTATAATTCCCAAATTTAACAGAAAGGAAAAAGGGACAAATTATTTGGCTTGCATAGTAGCAGAGTGCTTTGTGGAAAATTAATGACCATGCCTCGAACCATTTATTTCTATACAGATAAATGTACAAGGATGACCTGCATCTTCTAAAGCAGCAGAAGCCAAGGCATCCCGAAACAACTGCTGGGGTATCGGCCTGGGGGACATCCGTATACATAGCTAGTGTGACTGTGGATTAATTGATCTGTGATATACTGCAGTAACTGCACCTTAATCACAACATTTATTTAATCATCACACACTGGAATTACAAACCATGAGGGCTATGTCCTCATTAAAGAATACTGACACCTCGGATTGTTGTTGTTTTTTTTTTGTTGTTTAATACAAATCACAAATCTACAGAATCCAGAAATGTAAAATCAACTATCTAGCTAAGACTAGCATCCTCTGTAATCGAAACCTTCTACCCCCATCTTCAGGACTTCTCTTGTGCTGCAGCAGTTCTCTGGAATGCACTATCCCACAGAATATGGCTAATCTAACTATGCCCTGTTCTCCCTTCCTTAATTTTCTCCAGAATCTGGTCCCTTCACTCATCTGTATCCACAGCCTCCATGCACTCTACAGCTCCTTGTATCTGTACTTATACAGATTCTGGCTGATGACTGGTTCATGTAATGGTATTTGAATTCCCCTGTTTATAATAATCATGGCCGGACCATACATGACAAGCACCTTTTTATCTTTTGTGTCACTCCTATATCTTCATAGACTGTAAGCTTGTTAGCAGGGCCTTCACTCCTCTTAGTATGTCATGAATTATGTGATAATCTGTATTGTCTTATTCAGTTTGTACATGTCTCTACTAAATATAGAAATTAAATAAAAAATATTATTATATATAACTCTCTTTGGCCCCCTGTAGTACAATGTCTCTCTTTTTGGTCCTCATTTAGAATAAATTCCCCTTCTTTGGCCACCATTTATCATAATGTTCCCCTTTTGCTCCCATGGTATGATGCCCCCCTTTTTAGACAAAATTTACAATAATGTCCCCTCTTGGGGCCCCCATTTAAAATAATGTCCCCCTCCTTGGACCCCAATTAAAATAATGTCTCCCTCTGTGGCCCCTACTTAGGACAATGCCCCCTTCTTTGGCCTTTGGCTCCCATTAGGTGTCAAGTATTATACATATATATATATTTATATATATATGTATATATATATATATATATATATATATATATATATATATATATATATATAAAAGTATGTAGACCACTCTTCTTTTGCAAACTGTCCCAGGTCTCCCATATGTGAAGTGTGTCTCCTCCCAAGAGCAATTTTAAGAGCAATTTAGATCCGGACTAAGCAATGAGTCCGGATCTAAATCCACAGGTGTTCAAAAGGATTTAGATCCGGACTCATTGCTGCCACTTCAGAACTCTCCAGCACTTTGTTCCCATCCATTTCTTGGTGCTTCTTGAAATATGTTTGGGGTAATTGTCCTGCTCGAAGTCCCATGACCTAGGACGCAAACCCAGCTTTCTGACAATAGACACTACATTGTGACCCAAAATCCTTTGGTAATCTTCAGATTTCATGATGCTTTGCACGCAGTCAAAGCAATGAGTGCCAGAGGCAACAAAACAACCCCAAAACATCTTTGAACCTCCACCATATATGACTGTAGGTACTGTGTTCTTTTCTTTGCAGTCCTCATTCCATTTTTGGTAAACAGTAGAATGATGTGCTTCACCACAAAGCTCTATCTTGGTTTCATCTGTCCACAAGATGATTTCCCAAAAGGATTTAGGCTTACTCACGCACATATTGGTAAATTGTAGTCTAGCTTTTTTATGTATCTATGTCAGCAGTGGGGTCCTCCTGGGTCTCCTGCCATGGTGATTCATTTCATTCAAAAGACTACATATAGTTCACGCTGACACTGATGCACCCTGAGCATGCAGGACAGCTTGAATATCTTTGGAACTTGATTGGGGTTGCTTATCCACCATTTGGACTATCCTGCGTTGCAACCTTTCATCAATTTTTCTCGGCTGTCCACATCCAGAGAGATTAGCTACAGTGCCATGGGTTGTAAACTTCTTGATAATGTTGCGCACCATGGACAAAGGAACATCAAGATCTCTGGAGATTAATTTGTAACCTTGAGATTGTTGATATTTTTCAACAATTTTGGTTCTCAACTCCTCAGACAGTTCTCTTCTCCTCTTTGTGTTCTCCATGCTTAGTTTGGCACACACAGTCATACAATGCAAAGAATATGTAAATTTCTCAATTTTTTATCTGATTTCAGGTATGATTTCATATTGCTCAAACCTGTTACTTGCCACAGGTGAGTTTGAATGAGCATCATATGCTTGAAACAAAGTTGTTTACCTACAACTTTGGAAAAGTGCCAACATTTTGGTGTGGCCCATTTTGGGAGTTTTGTGTGAAATTATGTCCAATTTGCCTTTTTTGTTTGTTTTTTTGTGTTGTTCCATTACATACAAATGAAATAAACATATTGTAGCATCGACGTCTCTGCCCCGTTCTAGGCAGAGACGCCGTCCCTCTCACCTCCCCGCTCCTGGCGCGGCGTCCTCCAGCGCTGCTCTCCCCGCTGCTTCCGGCGCGCGCTCCTTCCCCGGCAGTGTGCTTAGGGCGCGCGCGCGCGCGCTCCCCCTCTCTTAAAGGGACCGCGCGCGCCGTCCTAAGGAGTCCCCGGCCATTTGCCGGAGGACCTCCCATATAAAGGGCACCTCCTCCAAAATGGAGGTGCCCGAGCAATGTTGTTTGCACCTGTGTCTCACCTGTGCTTCAGCCCTCAGGTCCCGTTGCCAGTTACCTGCCAGATTCCTGCCAGCTTGCTGCCTTTGTCCTGCCTGATATCCAGTCACCTGCCTGCTAGCCTGAGGTCCGACGGTCTGCCTTCCAACTCCTGTCAGTCTGTCTATGGACCAGCTTGCCCGCTCACCTGGGAGCGCACACCTGTTACCTGCCTGCTAGCCTACCTGGAGGCTCCGCCGTCACGTGCTGTGACCATCTGCCTTTCCAGAGACTCCTGCCCGCTCACCTGGGAGCGCACACCTGTTACCTGCCTGCTAGCCTACCTGGAGGCTCCGCCGACACGTGCTGTGACCATCTGCCTTTCCAGAGACTCCTGCCCGCTCACCTGGGAGCGCCCACCTGTTACCTGCCTGCTAGCCTACCTGGAGGCTTCGCCGTCACGTGCTGTGACCACCTACCATTCCAGAGACTCTCGCTTGCTCACCTGGGAGCACACATCTACCATCTGCCTGCTAGCCTACCCGGAGGCTCTGCCATCACAGGTCGTACCTACCCTTTACCCAGAGACTGCCCCGGTCACTTGCCGTAACTCCCTGCCCGTTCATCCAGAGACTGCCCCGGTCACTTGCCGTAACTTCCTGCCCGTTTATCCAGAGACTGCCCCGGTCACTTTCCGTGACCTCCAGCCCGTCCACTCAGAGACTGTCCCGGTCACCTGCTGTGACTGCCTGCCCGTCATCCCTGATTGCCACCCGCTCCCTTACAAGGACCGCCCCCTTGTATAGTAGCTCAGAGGTTCCGCCTCCCAGACCCGTTACACATATCTATACCAACACATGTGTAATTACATTAATTTTCCAGGAGCAATACTTCATTTTCTGGAACAAATTCAAGGGTGAAAAACACTATGAAAAAAGCTTGAAATCTATGACGCTTTTTAACAATGGATAAAAGATGTTAAGTGTGTAAAGTGAGGGATCCTTTAAGCTTGGCCATGGACCCCGGGGCCCCGGGCGGTAGCCCAGATTGCCCTCATTATAATCTGCCTATGGTCCTAAGTGTTCCCCGGATAGTGGCCCCGGAGCTGCGCTCACTGAGTAACAGGACACCGCTCCTGAGCTCAGCTTCGGGGCCCGCTCGCCGGAGCGGCTCATTCTCCTCGGCTCCTCAGCGTCAGCGGTCAGAGAATTACAGCTAGGGACACATAGGACATGTGAGTATAAGGATTTTATTATTTTCTTCTTATTTTACAATGGATCCCACTGATTCTGAGATTGTGTTTAGTGACATATTGTACTTCATGATAGTGGTAACCAATTTTGATACGACAATTTGGTGAAAATTTTGATAATTTTGCAATTTTCAAACTTTTAATTCCAGAGAGTTATGTCACACAAAATAGTTAATAAATAACATTTCTCATATGTTTACTTTACATCAACACAATTTTTAAAACATTTTTTTTGTTAGGAAGTTAGAAGGTTTAAAAGTTGACCAGCGATTTCTAATTTTTCCAACAAAATTTACAAAACCATTTTTTTAGGGACCACATCACATTTGAAGTGAGTTTGAGGGGCCTTTATGACAGAAAATACCCAAAAGGAACTAAAGCAATGTGGAAAGAAAAATGAACATTTTACTTTTTTTCACAAAAATTTTACTATAGCCCCAATTTTTTTATTTTCACAAGGGTAACAAGATAAAATGAACCACAAAATTTGTTGTGTAATTTCTACTGAGCATGTTGATACCCCATATGTGGGGGAAAACTATTGTTTGGGCACATGACAGGGCTCGGAAGGGAAGGAGCACCGTTTCGACTTTTTGAACGCAAAAAAAGACTGAATGCCATATCACCATATTAAAATGAATGCCGTAATGCCATTATGAAAACAAAATGCCATATGAAAAAAGTGGATGCCATATCACATTTGGAGAGCGCCTGACATGCGAAAACAGCAGAAACCCCCCACAAGTGATAGCGTGACGTCTCTTACTCGAAAAAGCCCTTTTCTTTACCCTGGGAGATGGGGGACTCGGAGTCGGGTCCTGTGATGGAGAGATGGGGTGCAGCCGTGGCCCGGACCCGACCCGGACCCGACCCGTGCTCAGGGCCGTCACATTAAAAGAGATGGTGTGGGCTTATCCGGGTTGAGTGGCTGATTTACGACTACGCCACCTGTGGCACCTGGTGAAGGCCACCAGCGCCGCTGCAGTCCGCTGAGGCATAGTGTTACGGCGGCCAGAGTTATTACTACTCCCCACAGGCGGAGCAAGGCCTCAGGGCAGAGGGACAGGAAGGATGGAGGGGGTAGTAGTGGAGGAAGAACGGATGCCACGTCGCGCGGTGTAGCGCAGAATAAACAGTCCGGAGGCCATAGGGGTGAACTTCCAAGGCTTTACTCACATTAGAGATGGCAGAAGGAAGGCGACTCCCTGATCCCCACGGAGTCCTGCAGTCACCAGGGATGGGGGTCCGACAATCTCCGAGCAAGTCCAGCATTCAATCGGGACCCCGCACCAGAGTGTTCCTGAACTACAGACCGTATCCTCTCCTGTCTGTGTGTGTAGATAGGCCGGGTCTCCCTCTGAACTCCTCTCAGAACAAGGGCACGGGTGGCAGCTCCGCTCCTTCCGATACCCGATGGGATCCTCTGGGCCTACCGCGCTTTACCAACCAGGACATGGAGAAGCAAGGTCGGATGTCGGGGCCGGTACCCCTCTTGCAGCCGGACTCCCTCTGAATATATCAGATGGTGAGGACAGGTGGCGTACACTGCTCCGTCTGCATCCTCCCCGGGATCCATTAGCTGTGGAGCTACACTCTTAAGCTCCGGGCCTTCTTGGTCGTGGTCCTTGACCGGGTTGAGACATTCCTCGTCTGCAACCTGCCCCCCGTCCCAAGGCTGGGGTATGAGGGCTGTGTCTCCATCCACTGCAGGTCCACACAGGATCCACGTTCAGGGTGGGAGATCACAATACCTCACAGTAATTAACAGCACAAAGACCAAAACCAAAGATGGCTTTTTATTAAATATGAAATTTAAAGTGTCACTAAATTGTAAGTCCTCAACCCTCATCCACTAACTGGTTCCCCTCACTCTTGGTTCCCCAGTCTCCCTGTAACCAGGAGGGCAGCACCTGGTGCATACTAGCCCCCCTGGTGGAGAAATGTGGTGTTGGATGCAAAGGTTGGGTCCCGACCATCACGCTGTTCTTACCTCGGAGGAGGAACACTACACTCCATTACAGAAGTGCAGCATCCCTGTGGCGGTCGAACCTTCAGGGGCGCCACAGTTCTACAGTGGGATGTGCTACATAATGAAGTTTCTCTTAAGGGGCACTTGGAAGATGTCCTTATCACCCCGGTCAGTAAAATCTTTATAGTGGTGGCAGGATGAGCCTAACCTATCTCGAGGGGTTCCCTGGGTACTTAGGGTCACTAGAACAATTACCACAGATGCGAGTCCGAGAGGGTGGGGAGCCCATCTGGGAGATATGGTAGCCCAGGGGACCTGGTCAGATATTGAAAAGGGTCTCTCCTCCAATTCAAAAGAACTTCTGGCGGTAGACAAGGCGGTGAATAATTTCTTACCTTTCCTTCAGGGCCAGAATGTAAAGATCCTCTTGGATAATCTAGTTGCGGTAGCATATGTGAACCACCAGGGGGATACATGGTCAAGATCGCTGATGAGAGTGACAGATCATCTCTTCCAGATTACAGAAAGTCACCTCCTTTCCCTGATGGCCCTCCATATAATGGAAAAAGAAAACATGAGAGCAGATTTCCTAAGCTGCTATCCTCTGATGCAAGGGGAATGGGAACTAAATCAAGGAATTTTTACCCAAATAGCCGAAGATGGGGGGGCCTCCGGTCAGGTAGATCCGTTTGCCACAAAACTAAATCGGAAGACAAAGATCTTGTGTTCCCTAAATCCTCTAGCTGTGGACGCTTTCCTGATACGTTGGTATTTCAGCCTGGCGTATGACTCCTCCCCCCCTGGTTGGCTGTTCTTCTCATGGTAATAAGAAAGATCAGGGAGGAGAAGGCCAGGGTTCTGCTGATCGCACCCTTTTGGCCCAGGAGGCCCTGGCTCTCATGCCTGAGGAACATGTCCATCTCTGATCCTTGGGTTCTTCCAGAGATTCCATATCTCCTTCTCCGGGATCCGATATTCCATCCTCAAGCAACTGGCCTCCACTTGACGGTGTGGAACTTGAAAGGACACTGCCAAATCAGAAAGGTTTTTCCAAAGGTCTAGTAACCATCCTGCACAGCAGAAAACCTGTTACAACCCAGATTTATGCCACAAGTTGGAGAAAGTTTTTGTCTTTCTCTGGTTCTGGGGTTGATGGGGAAGGGGTGCCAATAGGACAAATCTTTGGAGTTTTTACAAAAAGGTCTTGAACTAGGGTTATCCACCAGCACCCTTAAAGTACAGATTTCTGCCTTGGGTGCCCTATATAGCTGTGATGTAGCTTGTAGCTACTGGGTTTCTCGGTTCATTAAGGCAGCTTTTAGATCTAGACTCATTATTAAAAGCAGCTTGGTTCCCTGGGATTTAAATTTGGTTCTAAAGGCCTTGACTAGCTCGCCGTTTGAGCTAATAGTCAGCAACCCTTAAATCCCTCTCTCTTAAGACCGCTTTAATATCTTTAACCTCGGCCAGGAGCATTAGTGACATCCAGACCCTGTCTATGGCCTCGCCGTTTACTCAAATTCTGGATGATAGGCAGGATCTGGTCTAAAAATCACTCTCTCTCCCTAAGGTAGCTACTCGTTTCCACAGACTTCAGGAAGTCCTCCTACCCTCCTTTTGTCCACATCCTAGTAACCAGAAAGAGGTGGAGTTACATACGTTAGAAGTGAGGAGATGTGTGGTTAGGTACAATTCAGTTACCAAAAGCTTTAGGAAAGATAACTCGTTGTTTATATCCTACCAAGGGGCTAGGAACGGTCTAAGGTCACGAAGTCCACCATAGCTAGATGGAATTAGGAGGCCATTTCTCTATCATATACAGTATAGACCAAAAGTTTGGACACACCTTCGCATTTAAAGATTTTTCTGTATTTTCTTGACTATGGAAATTGTACATTCACACTGAAGGCATCAAAACTATGAATTAACACATGTGGAATTATATATTTAACAAAAAAGTGTGAAACAACTGGGTTCAGGCCTGGTGACTGTGAAGGCCAGGTTATCTGGCGTAGCACCCCATCACTCTCCTTCTTGGTCAAATAGCCCTTACACAGCCTGGAGGTGTGTTTGGGGTCATTGTCCTGTTGAAAAATAAATGATGGTCCAACTAAACGCAAACCAGATGGAATAGCATGCCGCTGCAAGATGCTGTGGTAGCCATGCTGGTTCAGTATGCCTTCAATTTTGAATAAATCCCCAACCGTGTCACCAGCAAAGCACCCCCACACCATCACACCTCCTCCTCCATGCTTCACGGTGGGAACCAGGCATGTAGAGTCCATCCGTTCACCTTTTCTGCGTCGCACAAAGACACGGTGGTTGGAACCAAAGATCTCAAATTTGGACTCATCAGACCAAAGCACAGATTTCCACTGGTCTAATGTCCATTCCTTGTGTTCTTTAGCCCAAACAAGTCTCTTCTGCTTGTTGCCCGTCCTTAGCAGTGGTTTCCTAGCAGCTATTTTACCATGAAGGCCTGCTGCACAAAGTCTCCTCTTAACAGTTGTTGAAGAGATGTGTCTGCTGCTAGAACTCTGTGTGGCATTGAACTGGTCTCTAATCTGAGCTGCTGTTAAACTGCGATTTCTGAAGCTGGTGACTCGGATAAACTTATCCTCAGAAGCAGAGGTGACTCTTGGTCTTCCTTTCCTGGGGCGGTCCTCATGTGAGCCAGTTTCTTTGTAGCGCTTGATGGTTTTTGCAACTGCACTTGGGGACACTTTCAAAGTTTTCCCAATTTTTCGGACTGACTGACCTTCATTTCTTAAAGTAATGATGGCCACTCGTTTTTCTTTACTTAGCTGCTTTTTTCTTGCCATAATACAAATTCTAACAGTCTGTTCAGTAGGACTATCAGCTGTGTATCCACCAGACTTCTGCACAACACAACTGATGGTCCCAACCCCATTTATAAGGCAAGAAATCCCACTTAATAAACCTGACAAGGCATACCTGTGAAGTGAAAACAATTTCCGGTGACTACCTCTTGAAGCTCATCAAGAGAATGCTAAGAGTGTGCAAAGCAGTCATCAAAGCAAAAGGTGGCTACTTTGAAGAACCTAGAATATAAGACATATTTTCAGCTGTTTCACACTTTTTTGTTAAGTATATAATTCCACATGTGTTAATTCATAGTTTTGATATCTTCAGTGTGAATGTACAATTTTCATAGTCATGAAAATACAGAAGAATCTTTAAATGAGAAGATGTGTCCAAACTTTTGGTCTGTACATCTAGCGGCGAGGAAGTGCCAGAAGGGCTGAAGGCTCATTCCACCCCACCCCTCCTGGGCTGAGAAGACAGGTGTCTCGATAGAAGACATATTTAAGGCTGCTACCTGGTCCTGTCCCTCTACATTCCATAGACACGATAGGTTAGATATGGGTGTATCGGCTGACCTCACCTTTGGGAGAAGAGTGTTCCAGGCTGTGGTCCTTCAATAGATTACTTCATCTCTGTAATTCTCTCGTGGTGCTGTCATGGTCGACCGATAAAATCTTAAATTACATACCAGTAATGGAATTTTTCGGAGACCATGACAGCACCCTTATATTTCCTCCTTTCACGTTTGTGGGAACACTCCCCTTTTATTAATTATAATATCACACTCAATAGGTGTCGTCTGGTATGGCAATTTTGTGATTGTTTGCTGTGTTTATTAACCTGGCAGTCCTCTCAATGCTCTGTAATCCCAACTGAGGCGGGAGAGAGGTGGCGCCCTTTTAAGCCTGTAGGTTTCCTCTCCTTGGTGGGCGGATCCCCTCTCTCGTGGTGCTGTCTCTGAAAAATCCCGTTACCGGTAAGTAACTTACGACTATACATTTGATGGAGCAATCAAAAAGTTGTACCCCAAAATGGTATTAAAAACGGTCTTAGAAAATTGAAACACAAGCCAAACAATTTGTTTGCAAAGTTTAGAATTTTTTAAAAGCAGTAAAATGTTTTCGTTTTCTTCTGCACCATTTCACTTTATTTGGAATTCATTGCCCTTTTTTTTTCTATATGTTGCACAGTAAAGTGAATGGCGTCTTTCAAAAATGCTGTAATTTTGTCCCACAAAGTACACCTCAACCCTGCTGTATTGAATAGTGTCTGTGTTATTCACTATGTGATATGTGTTTTTTTATTGTATACTAATGTATAGTGACTAGTGATGATTGAGCGTGTTCTATGAACCCATTCAGCGAGCACGCTAACAGCCGTGACACTTGCAGGCACGGCGACCTTAAAAGAAATGCCGAGCATGCCAAAATACTCGGCGAGCACCTGAGCGTGCTCGCCGAAGGGGTTGATAGAACACGCTCGATCATCACTAATAGTGACCAGATGCCTCTAAGGAATCTTTTTTGGCCTCTGTTTTACTGGTGCTTGAAGTGCAAATTTTTGTAGCTCTAATGATTAAGTAATATGCAACTATGTGAACTGCAATTGCCAATTAACAATTTAAGGGTATCCATCAGATATACCCCTCCCTCCAATTCCCATTCATGACCATGCAGGATTTGGAAAGCTAAATCCATAGACACCTCTATATCTTTTATCTGTTGCTGCATTTCTGAGTGCTCTGGGTGTAACGGAGCACTAACCAAGCCTCAGCCTTCCAAGGTTGCTTCCCTGCCCAGCACCAGCCTCTTTATCTTGATTGATAGCTCACTGTCAGTTTTTTGGGACGTCAGGCACCAAGCAAGGAAAATCAGTGAGCTAGACACTAGCACTGGGAACTTTCCCTCCGTACATAAACAAAACATAAACCAAAAAAAAAGCAATTTGGCACGTTACTTAATTTATGTAGATTTATAGAATGAAATGTTGGATTTCGTACGAGCTCGATCCATGTTTTTTCACAGAGCTCATATCTATTATAGTCTAGGGCTGTTCACATATTTCTGTGGACCGCGTATTTTTCACCGAAACACGTTGACCTGTCGGACTTTGATCCAAATCAAAGTTTAGAGCTTCTCGGATGCAAAACAAAGCTGATGAAAGTCTGAATGAGGCCTTACTCTATTATTTATTTTTTAAGCAGCGTTCATTCCAGGCTGCTGTACACATGAAGAGGGTTTACACACCTAAAATACATATATAAAACACAGAAACAAGCTACCATTGACAGACTAGTATGGAGGGAGACACTGCCACTACGAGCTAACAGTGTGGATTCTGGTGTCTCGCTCCTTCCCTCAGGGTGTATTCCAAAAGCCTCCTCCAATAAGCAAGTTCTGGACAAGCTGCAGGTGGAGAGGGAGTGCGGGATTACGGTGAAGGCCCTGACTGCGTCTCTGTTTTACACTTACGAGGGAAAGAAGTATCTCCTGAACCTGATCAACACTCCGGTGAGTGTGACGTTTCTTCTTGATTTGTTTCTCTGTGGTCTTGTTGCGGATGTTCAACTGGTCACGGCGGTCGCGTGACCTGTCACATAACTAAATGATGTCATGGAAGGTCCTTTCACACCAACGCGAGCCGTACAAGAGACCGGACGCAGTGGAGAAGACCGGGGGCCATCAGAAGGTAAGTATAATGTTATTTTCTCCAATCCCCTCCATGACAGCACACCTGGAGGTAGCCTCCCCATCCTAACTAGGGACAGGAAAACAAGAGGTTAAATAGCCCCTTCCCGCTACAATCCCCAGTGTTTTCCTGTCCCTATGGGATGAAGAGGTTACCTGGGGTGCCTGCAGCCGGCAAGCAGGGCCCTATTAAATTTACCTGCCGGGCTGCAGCTCCCGTGTCTCCTTGAGAGCGGGACCCCCCACACACACACTCGCCTGCGTGTAAAGCCGAGTAGGGTTTTGGGGGCTGGGGGCCTCCTGTAGCTCCCCGGCCGGAGTCTCCTCTGTCCTCCATGGCGGCGTGCCGGAAGTCAGGCTTTTGGCCAGCGGGACGTCACTTCTGGTGCGTTCCACCGTGGAACGCATGGGGCCGCGGCGGGAAATTCAAAAGGAGAAGCCGCGGTTTGCCCTGAAAATGAGGATCCTTCACCAGATAGGTGAAAATTTGGCACTGGATCTCGGTCTCCCCTATAAAAGACCCAGATGAGAAGACTCCATTAAGGTAGGACAGAATATTCTGCTACTATGGAGGGTGCTGTTCCAAAGCCTGCGTCTGCAGAGCCCAGCGCTAACCCGGCCCCAGTAAGTACTAGGTCCTAGGTTATTCCCCACTCTCTTTTGAGCAGGATCCTAAATATATTTTAAATCTCCCCTTTTTTATTTTTAATTTAGGGAGACAAGGATCCGGCACCGACAGTGGGAGAAAGCACTACAGTTTGCAAATGTGCCATCTGTATAAAAAAGCTGGCTTCAGGGCACAAGAAACCCATATGCTGGAAATACACTGACAACATTGTGAAGGAAGAACAGCCTTCCCTTATGGAAGAAGTCAGGGGAATGGTTCGGCAGGAAATACAATCTTCCCTAGCCTCCTTCTCACAAGCCAGAGCTGAAGGTCCATCTCCCCCCAAAAGGAGAAAATATACGGTTAGGGAGACCTCTGATTCAGAATTACAGTCTATGGAGGAACCGGAAGAAGGGGTCCTAAGTGAAGATCATGAGGAAGATAGGAAATATTACTTTTCGTCTGAGAATATGGAGGAATTGTTGTCGCAGGTGAGAGACACGATGCAGGTGGAAGAGGAGAAGGAAACCCGTACAGTTCAGGATGAAATGTTTGGCGGTCTGAAATCCAAGAAGAAGGTAGTGTTCCCTGTGCATGACAACATTTGGAGTCTTATTTTGGATGAATGGGAGTCACCTGAGAAAAGGCTTAGTATGGCAGGAGAAATGAAGGATAGATTCCCTCTAGATGAAAAGGCGGCTAAGCTATGGATGGAAGTCCCGAAGGTTGATGTACAGGTGGCAAGGGTTGCGAAGAAAACAACCCTTCCCTTTGAAGACTCGTCACAGCTCAAAAATCCTATGGATAGGAAGATGGACAGCCTTCTAAGGAAGGCATGGGAAACATCGGCGGCTTCACTGAAGACTAATATCGCTTCAACTTGTGTAGCTCGTTCCATGTTCCTCTGGCTCCAACAACTAGAGGAACATCTCTGGAAAGGTACCACTCAAGAGGACCTCCTAGCATCTCTTCCTTTTCTGCAGAAGGCCACTGGATTCCTAGCGGATGCCTTGGCGGAGTCGGTCAAGATTGCGGCAAGATCGGCAGCATTATCAAATTCTATGAGAAGAGCTCTGTGGTTGAAGATGTGGAGTGGGGACAACGCATCAAAATCTAAGCTTTGTTCCATTCCATTTAAAGGAGAGTATATGTTTGGGGCGGTGCTAGACGAGTTGTTGGAGAAAGCATCCGACAAGAAGAAGTCTCTGCCAGAGCCAAAGAATCCAAAAAGTTTCAGAAAGAGACCATTTCTTCTCCCTCAACAACAACAGCAGCAAGCATTTCAGTACAGAGGCAAGGGTAAAACTGGTCACTGGAGTTACACAAAAGGGGGAAGATTTAGGAATATCTTTCAAGGTTCTAGGCAGGACAGACAATGACGCCAAGAAGGTAGGAGGCAGAATTGCGAGCTACCTTCCTCAATGGCAGCTTATTGTTTGGAAAAGGATTTGTCGTGGCAACAGTAGACCAGCCAGAGGCTTACTACCACGTGCCAATTCATCCGGATTACAGAAAATTTCTCAGATTTGCTGTAACTCAGAACCGAGAGGTACTTCATTTTCAATTCAATGTACTCCCCTTCGGCATTTCGTCAGCACCCCGCCTGTTTACAAAGATCATGGCAGAGGTAGTAGGTTTATCTAAGGAAACTGAATATCTGCATCGTCCCATATTTAGACAATTTTTTGGTGATGGTTCCCTCGGTTTCAAGTTTGGAAAGAGACCTCCAGATGACCCTCCAGATCCTGGAATCCTTGGGATGGTTGATAAACTACCAAAAGTCAGATCTGATTCCCTCCACCAGGAAGACCTCCTTGGGAATTCTCCTGGATTCTCAGCAACAAGCCTCTTTTCTGCCAAAAGAGAAGCAGATTCAGTTGAGGTCGAAAGTTTATGCACTAAGAGAGGAGTGTCATTAAGATTCGCCATGTCCGTCCTCGGGTCCATGACCTCATTTATTTAGGCGGTACCTTGGGCTCAAGTGCATTCAAGGGTCCTTCAAAACTACATCCTTTCCTGTTGGGACAGATCTCCAAGTTCCCTCTCCAACAGAATTCATCTGCCAGAGAAGGTGAAAGCATCTTTAAATTGGTGGCTCTGTCCAGGAAATCTGGAGAAAAGTTCAGCATGGATTCAACTTCCCTTGTTATCCATCAAAACAGACGCAAGCAAAAGTGGATGGGGAGCAGTAGTCTCCCACATGGCCTTCCAAGGGGTCTGGTCGCAAGAAATAGCAGAGCAGTACTCAAACTTAAGAGAAATGAAAGTGGTGGAAGAAACCCTATGGGCAGCCACTACTGTGCTTCAGGGGTCGAATGTCAGAGTCTACTCGGACAATATGACAACTATAGCCCACTTGAGACATCAGGGAAGTACAAGAAACAGGAGGTTACAGATGATCTCCGAAAGGATCTTCCACTGGGCGGAGCATAATCTACTATCCTTATCGGCTCTGCATCTGAGGGGCTCCGACAACTATCATGCAGATCTTCTGAGCAGAAAATACATTCATCCAGGGGAGTGGAGCATGAACTCGAAGATATTTCAGATGATTGTTCAAAAGTGGGAATACCCAGATGTGGACCTGTTTGCGAACCAGGAAAACACAAAAGTAAGAGCCTTTTTCTCTTTGAAACCCGAGGATTCAGCAACAGGGATAGATGCATTCGCTCACCCTTGGAAAGTTGGGCTCGCTAATGCTTTTCCCCTGATTCTGTTAATACCAAGGACTTTACAAAAAATCAGGTCGGAAGGGCTCAAGACTATCCTAATAGCTCCAATGTGGCCAAAAAGAGCATGGTTCGGAACATTGAGCAGTCTAAGAATGGATGATCCATTGATGCTTCCTCGAATCCACGATCTGCTGCATTAGAGCCAGATTTTCCATCCGGCCCCTCAGAATTTGGCTCTAGCAGCTTGGCTTCTGAGACCACCCTCTGAAAAGCCAGAGGTTTCTCAGTACAGGTGATCCAAATGTGGCGCCCTGCTGTGCATTGGTGCCACAGAACCCAGAAGGGTGCATGGATGGATTTCTCCACAAGAGGCCCTCATTAGATACAAACACCTCTACCTTCCAACTCATACCAGCAGAGGGAGCCCAGATAGGGATATATATAGGGAAGGTGGAGCCAGGCAGCTCAGTTGATTAGTGAGTGCTCAGAGTCAGAGCAGAGCAGGCAGGCTGAGAGAGAGCCTGAGAGCGTGCCGACACTCAGATAGCGGTGAAGACGCAGCACGTCAGCTGCCTAGTAGTGAGGGCCCCGAGTTTGGCCGACGGCAAGGAGAAAAAGGGGAGTGAAACCAAGGGGGCAGAGAAGCACAATAAGCTCACCCCATTATATCTACCGGACACCGGATCCGCGCCTACAGGAGGACTACAAGTCCCTGACAAACCTGAAGGCTAGACACACACAGGATCAGGAACCACGAAGGCCCCGACGTCCAGGGAAAGTGGTTACCAACCAGAGGTCCTATTTCTGAGCATCTGGTGAAGTAAAAGCAGGACACATAAGCTAGGCCCAGTTGCAGGCTGGCCAGGAGCATACATAGGGACAGACACGGATCAGGAGGCCCTATACCTGCTCCCTGGGGAGAAGTCCAAAAGTGCGCCCTTCATCTGGAGTACCCTGGACCGTACCTAACAGCTGTACCAGTAAAGGAAATGAAGCAAATCCCCTGTCTCTGTCCGTTACTCCTGCTGAGCCATCGCTTTCCCTGCACCACAATGCTCAGCGCAACCTGCATCATTTATACTGCCCTGAGGCCTGCTCCACCTGTGGGGAGCCGTTCCATCTCAAGCTGTCCTGACATCTGCCTCAGAGGACTGTTGCAGCGCTGGTGATCCTCACCAGACACCACAGGTGGCGTCACAACAAATTCCCTACAAATAATTCCTTTTGGCACTGACCGCCCTGGGCCAGCCACCGCGATAATCCCCGCAGGCAGTCTTAGGCCCGGCTGCCGGGTGCCCCGCGACACCCCTGGGGGCGAGTCACATACACTGCAGAAAAGCAGAAAACCAGTCACAATTTCCATCTATGGAAAAATCTAGAAAGCTTTCAAGCTATGGTATGAGCCTCGTCCATTAGATCCCTTTCGGCCTGACGTGGCCAGAATCTTGGATTTCCTACAGAACGGTCTGTCTAAAGGATTAAGACCAAGCACGCTGAAGGTCCAAGTCTCGCCTTTAAGTTCCTATTTTGATGCTGATTTGGCCCAAAACAGATGGATTAAGAGGTTCATGATAGCTGCTTCTTGGATTAATCCAACAAGAGCTAAAATAGTTCCACCTTGGGATCTCAACGTAGTTCTTAGAGGCCTAACTATGCATCCTTTCGAGCCAATAGCCGAGGCACACATAGACAAATTGTCTTGGAAAGCGGCATTGCTTATAGCTCTGACTACAGCCAGAAGAGTGAGTGAAATCCAAGCCCTGTCTATCAGAGAGACTTATTGTCGTATTTTGGAGGACAGGATCATCCTCCAGTTGGATCCTTCTTTTCTACCTAAAGTGTCGTCTAATTTTCATATGTCTCAGCCAATAATTCTTCCGTCATTCTGTCAAAATCCATCAAATAGCAAGGAAGAAGAATTCCACGCGTTGGATGTAAGAAGGACTATAATCCGCTATTTGAGGCAGACTGAAACCTGGAGGAAGGATCAGAACCTATTTGTCCAATATGGAAGGCCCAATAAAGGAAAGAAAATTGCAAAAATATGCTAGCAAATTGGATTAAGAAAGCAATTTGTGAAACATACATAGTTCAAGATTTGTCTCCTCTGAAATCTTTGAAAGCTCTTTCTACTAGAGCTATGTGGGTCTCCTGGGCGGAAAAAGCTAGTGCATCCATTGAGCAGATTTGCAGGGCAGCTACATGGTCGTCTGTCCATACCTTTGCTAAACATTATAGACTAGATGTAATATCTAATAGAGACTTAGCATTTGGAAGGAAAGTCCTTCAGGCTGTTGTCGCTCCCTAAAATTCATTCTTTGGTATTACTCCAGGTGTGCTGTCATGGAGGGGATTGGAGAAAATAGAATTAGACTTACCAGTAATTCGGTTTCTAAGACCCTCCACAACAGCATGGGTAGTTCCCTCCATTTCTTTGATTGGAAAAATCCTTAGTGTTAATAAATATTTAGAGCATTCATACTGTGTGGTCCTTTGAAAACACTGGGGATTGTAGCAGGGAGGGGCTATTTAACATCTTGTTTTCCTGTCCCTAATTAGGATGGGGAGGCTACCTCCAGGTGTGCTGTCGTGGAGGGTCTTAGAAACAGAATTACCGGTAAGTCTAATTCTATTTTTTTTTTTTTTACCATTTTTATTCTTTTTTTCTACTATTAACTTGTTCACACTATATAAATACATGCCGGTTGCAAGGATTTATATAGTGTGACCAAGTTGTCAAGCACTTTCCAAGTGATGCTAAAATCGTTTGGAAAGCGGTTGACAACCCGCATGCGGACATGCATGTGAAAAATGCTTCACATACGTTTGTCCCTGGCAGGAAAAACGCATGTAAAATCTGCATGCGTTTTTTCTGCCAGGGAGATGCAGAAACACTCAGGAAAAATCCGGAGCATTTCTGCATCGTGGGCATGTGGCGCCCCTGAGGGTTCAGTCGCCACAGAGGTACTGCACCTCACCCAGAGGTGTGGTGTCTCCCTTCACTCAGGTAAGATGGGAGTGCTGCAGAGAACCCCCCAAAACACCTGCATCCAACATTACACTGCTTCAGACCGGCTGGAAGGGCAACATGCAGAGCGCAGCTGCTGAGCCCTGTCCCTGGCTGGAGTGGGGGAAACCCAAAGGTAGGGGGAACCAGTAGTGGGTGTGGGTGGAGGAAGCAGTTAGAAGGAGCACACAGTAGGTATATAATGGGAAGCAATCTTAGGGTGGCAGTTCAGAACAGAATGGTCAGTCAGTACAGTACAGACGGTCAGTGAGGACTGTCTGGGAGCAGAGGCTCAGCAGGAGCTCTGCTCCACAAGAAGGGCCTGGGATAGAGGCCCCGGAGGGGAGAAGGGAGTAGGCTCCATTCTAAGAAGGGATCCCAGGGGTACGGCGCGTGCAGGACAGCACCCATACGCCCCGCATCTGTCAGAAGACAGAGGGATCGGTTGCCCCATTCTAATCTCCAGGGGGTCAGGTTGGTCCCGGATTCGACGTACAGGAAGGACTTCAGCATACCCGAGCGGGATTGAGAGTGGGCAGCGCAGGGCAGCAGGGAGAAGGACCTAGTGTGAAGACGGTCAAAGTAGGAACACGAGAAAGTGGGGTTCTGCCAAGCATTCCTAAACTTCCTGAGGAAGGATTGAACCCCTGCCAGGGTGAACACGGCGCAACGTGGGAGGCCTTCACCTGTAACTTGCACTTTTGTGTTTCCTGAAGAACTGTGTATTAAAATCTTGGACGACTGCACTGAGTTGCCTCCGTCTATTCCTTCACTGGTGCCATTTCCCTCCCTGCACTACAACGCCCAGCGCACCCTCCATCTATTTACACTGCCCTGAGGCCCGCTCCACCTGTGGGGAGCCGTTCCATCTCTAGCTGCCCTAACATCTGCCTCAGAGGACTGTTGCAGCGCTGGTGATCCTCTCCAGACACCACAGGTGGCTTCACGACAAATCCTATAAATAATCCCTTTTGCACTGACCGCCCCGGGCCAGCCACCGTGATATTCCCCAAAGCAGCCATACGGCCCGGCTGCCGTGTGCCCCGCGGCCCAGGGGGCAGCGAGTCACCACTTGGCGTCACGAACAGGATACGTGACCAGCCTGCCATCTGCGGGTAATGTGCGCCTAAAGAAGTGTTTTCTGCCTTGAATGTGGCGCCCGCCCCAGAAGAACGGGCGCCATTATGTGCGTGCTAAAGAACAACAGAATGGAACCTCCCGTCGTGGGCCGGGTCCCAGAATGGCTCCAAAAGCAGGCCCTGCCCCTTGCAACAGTGACTGTCCGCATAGATGTGTCCGTCAAAGCGGGGAGGCCGACACAGGGAGTGACCGACAGCAAAGTGCCATGGGACCGCCCCCGAAAGAGGAGAGGCGGTGGAGAGAAGCTGCGTAAAGACTGGGAGGTGTCAGGCCGAGCTGATGCAGTCGCGGGAGCAGGTCGGAGTGATGTCCCTGTCCCAAATGCGGCTGGCGCTGCTCCATCCCTGGTCCCCCTGCAGCCTGAGGCTGATGACCAGGCTGGGTCAGCCTGCAGAAACCAGGGGTTCCCCCGGAGGGGGCCCCACTGTTAAACTGTTTTAGTTAACTGGACTGTACATAAGTTGCCCGGAAGGGTGCAGTTGACTTCATGTTTGCTACCCAGTTACCCGTCAGGGTACAGAGACTGACAGGCTGAGGACTGTGAGAAGCCGGACGTTGACATTGTACATAGTTTAGCACTTCTTAAAGTGCATCCTATTGGTTTTATAATTACAAATATACCTCAGAACAAAAACCCGTTTGGCGTGGCGGAAGACGAGGTCCAGGATTGGATCGTCTATGCCCTGCAGCCATGCCCAGGGCCTACGTTGAGGGTTTGTGGACGGGTCCCTCATGCTGCTACTGTTGCACCCTGGTGCTGGAACTGTCTTGAAAATTGTTTTATATGACAATACTCTTATGATGTTTTATAATGTAACCAGTAACGTTAAAAGAAATGTGCCTCCCATAAAGGGAAGAAATGTTGTTTTATGGTCAAATATGCTGATGCATCTTAAAAATTTTGCATGTCAGTTATGCCTGGTTTTGCTCTGTTCCAGCCCGCGGACGTGCTGCGTTTTACAGGGGGGGGGAATGTGGCGCCCCTGAGTGTTCAGTCGCCACAGTGGTACTGCACCTCACCCAGAGGTGTGGTGTCTCCCTTCACTCAGGTAAGATGGGAGTGCTGCACAGAACCCCCCAAATCACCTGCATCCAACATGCAGAGTGCAGCTGCTGAGCCCTGTCCCTGGCTGGAGTGGGGGGAACCCAAAGGTAGGGGGAACCAGTAGTGGGTGTGGGTGGAGGAAGCCGTTAGAGGGAGCACTTATACAGTAGGTATATAATGGGAAGCCATCTTAGGGTGGCAGTTCAGAACAGAATGGTCAGTCAGTCTACCATTGGGCCCTATAAGACGTTCTTCATCTCCCGTTGCAGTGGGGTTTTTATTTGTCAAAAAAAAAGACTGGGGGTTGCGCCCCCGCCTTGATTTTCGCGAGTTTAATCGGATCACGGTCTGGGATGCATATCCTCTCCCTCTCATCCCCGACCTCTTTAGAAAAAAATTTGGCTCCTACGATTTGATTAAACTAGACCTCAGGGGGGCTTATAATCTCATTCACATTGAGGAGATGAGTGGAAGATGGCCTTCAATACTCCTGAGGGGCACTATGAAAAGCTTGTGATGGCATTTGGGTTGACTAATGCTCCCGCTTTCTTTCAACACTGTTAGTGACATTTTTAGTCATCTGGCAGGTAGATCACAACAAACCAATCTTGATGACATATTAATTTACTTACCTCCAGTCACATCAGGTACATATCAGGCAGGTCTTACAGATACTCAAAGATAATAAATTATTTGTCAAACCAGAGAAATGTATGTTCTCCATTCAGGGTTAGTTCTTATCATTCACCGTTTTTGCATGGATCTGGCCAAAGTCCGGACGGTACTGGATTGGTATTATATTCAAGACTTAAAGGCATTACAAAGTTTTTTGGGTTTCGCCAGTTACTACTGTAAGTTCATCAAAAACTTTTTGGTAGTGGCCAAACCTCTGATGGACGATTTTGCCAAATAGAAAAAAAAAATTAAGATTTTATTATTTTACTCTCCATTCTTGTAGCTAAACACAATCCAGCTAAGTTTAAAATTGAAATGAAGCCCCTGTACCCCCCTCTCTAGGTGCTTCTGTACCAAGTCTTCCCTGGTCCAGGATGGTCTCTATATCACAGGCTCCAGCAATAACCTATTGACACATGATTGTGGCAGCCCTCACGTGCTGATATATCACAGTGCCAATAGAAGTGGGAAGCGGCACAGAAATCACAAAATAAAGGCAGTGTTTGTGGTAATGCAAGAATCCAGCAAGCAGAGTAATCCACACGTCATACAACAGCCCAACATGGATGATGAAAAGCTGCGTCTTCAGGCGTCTGTGTAAGAACATCACATTTTTGTTTTCCTTCCAGAATAAGCACCAAATGGAATAGCTGAATGCCAGGATACGGAGACCGGCGGGGGACAGGGAAGCGCTGTCCGCTGGATTTTGTGCTGGTTTCACAAGCGGTCACCCTGCAGTTTTCTCCGGATAATGCTGTGGAGACTTTTCACAACACATCTAATAATTGTGAACCTTCCACTCACATGTTTATTATCTTGTCCGCTGGTCAGACTGGGGGGGATGAAAGCTGGACAAGGGATGAAGAATGATCCTTATTACATATAATGGGTGCACTGAGCGATTGTGAAAAGTCGCAGAGGACTGAGAGCAGAAGGGCAGAGGGTTTCCTCTTCCTCACAGGGACCAGCACAGAAGCCGGAGCAGAAGGACAGAGGGTTTCCTCTTCCTCACAAGGACCAGCACAGAAGCCGGAGCAGAAGGGGAGACAAGGGCTGAGCCACTTACACAGACAGAAAGCTGAGGAGAGGAGGGCATGTTATTACTCCAGGATCCGCTCCATTCATTCCCTATGTGGCATTCAAGCGCTGAGCTCGGCTTTTCCGGAGCCCCATAGAGAATGAATGGAGCAGCAGTTGATCCCTGACTTTCCACTCCTTCCCGATCAGACGATGGCTCGCAGCGGTCAGACCCCACGATCAGTAAGTGATCACCGAGCCTGTGGATAAGTGATAACTTGTTTTCTACAGACATCCCCTTTAAGTAATGGAGCATGCCAGCAGAGAAGGTGGGAGGAGGCGCTGGTTACAGGGGAAACTTTACCTCTGGAGGCCGCATTTAGGGCATGTGAGGGGCGGACACTTCCCATATTCATCATTACTGAACCCCCGCTCTGTGCGGCTCTTATCTGAGCTGCAGGAGACGCAGCAGTTACTAATCAGCCGCTCTCTGTTCACTTGCAGCCGTCCGAGCTCTGCTGTGCCTGTTAGGGGTGAAGTTCGGGTCCTTCGAGGCATCTACTATGCAGCCTGCACAGCAGATCACAGCCCGAGCACAGCGTCTCCGGGTAAATCTCCACCTTGTGAGTTGCTTCTTGTGCAGCAGCCCCATGCAAGTTGCTCTGCTCTCCTCGGCCAGCTCCTGCTGAATACTGAGCTCCTCTGCCCAATCTAGGAGCTCAATAGCCCTGATCACATCAGTGGTAGCCCAACGCTGCTGGATCAGATTTACAAATGGCAAACTAATCAGCCCTAGGTATTTCTAATATGTGCAGAGCAGGCGACATAAGTCTGACCGGTGTCCTCATAGACCTTTCCTCAGCCGGGGTCTAATAGGAGAAGTAAAATGGCCGTCATGGGGTCCATTGTTAGATCTCAGCTGCCATAGAAACTCATTGGCACCATGATCATGCCTCCCTCTCCTGTCTAAAGTGCCTAAATGCTGTGGAAGCCCCCTACTGTGTCATACAATGGATTAAGCTGCCAGGATCAAGGTTGGCTCCACTGTGGGCAGCTGAGGCAGGAGCAGGACTGTGTTACACAGCCACACTTCTGCCGCAGATCTTGTAAGGACCTGCCTGATGATAATGTGTCCTATAGAGCAGGTCTTGGTACCGGACTGCCCTGTACATATTTACCACTAGCTGGGAACCAGTTACTTACAAGGTCTAGTTTCGAATGTGTTTCCAGGATCTGTAGTTATCAGCATTTTATCCTTAAGGCCGAGTTATAATATCACTGTAACACTCTCGCCCTGTACCTGTATACCTGCCCTGTGTGCTGCACAAAAGTATATAACAAAATGTGTGTACACAGATATCTCCTGAATGGTATTACTGCTAGATCTCCTGTACATAGAAATATGAGGTTCTTAGCGCACATTTTGAGCAAATTGTGCGAGCCCATCTGCCAACGTCAAGGCGACCTCTTCAGATGGGTCCCTACACTAACATTACACTAACTTACTAACTGGGACTAGTTTTTTGTATTATTATTATTACCACCATTTTTACTATTTATTATTATTGCATTAATGCAATTAATTGTAACTGTTATAAAACGAATTAAAAAAATGTAATTCTAATTTTTTTTTATTAATCTTGTGATTCTAATAATGGTATTACTAAAATCCCTATGCCTAAAGCTGTTGATCCAGAAGAAGGCAAAAACCCCAGGACACCTTCAGCCAATTTGTGTCACAGGGGAAAAATTCCTTCTTGACCCCGGGAAAAGGCGATCAGTCCTAGGACCCTGGATCAAACCTAATAATGTTATTACAAGTTATATAATATTACACTAATTATTGTACTACTGGAGTTATTTTAATTTGTTTTTATAAATCTATTTGATATGGTTATTATTACATTGTGCTATCTTATTACAGTATTATTCTTCTTTCCTTTCACTACTAATACTGCCCTATACCTACAGTGTTGATCCAGAAGAAGGCAAAAACCCCAGGACACCTTCAGCCAATTTGTGTCACAGGGGAAAAATTCCTTCTTGACCCCGGGAAAAGGCGATCAGTCCTAGGACCCTGGATCAAACCTATTAATGTTATTACAAGTTATATAATATTACACTAATTATTGTACTACTGGAGTTATTTTAATTTGTTTTTATAAATCTATTTGATATGGTTATTATTACATTGTGCTATCTTATTACAGTATTATTCTTCTTTCCTATCACTACTAATACTGCCCTATACCTACAGTGTTGATCCAGAAAAAGGCAAAAACCCCAGGACACCTTCAGCCAATTTGTGTCACAGGGGAAAAATTCCTTCTTGACCCCGAGAAAAGGCGATCAGTCCTAGGACCCTGGATCACACTGCTATTCTACCTACTACTATTACTACTGTTATTTTATTACTTTCTTACTATTATCACTAGTATTATTACTCATATTACACTAATACGGATATACTACCACTATATTACTACCATCCCTTTCCCCCTAGGGATCTTAAAGTGCAGTTCTGTCCTCCTCCTCCTATTCTGTCCTCCTCCTCTTCCATCCTCCTCCACTTTCGTCCTCCTCCTCTTCCGTCCTCTTCCTCTTCCGTCCTTCTCCTCTTCTGTCCTCCTCCTCTTCTGTCCTCCTCCTCTTCCGTCCTCCTTCTCTTCCGTCCTCCTCCTCTTCTGTCCTCCGCCTCTTCCGTCCTCCGCCTCTTCTGTCCTCCGCCTCTTCCGTCCTCCGCCTTTTCTGTCCTCCGCCTCTTTCGTCCTCTTCCGTCCTCTTCCTCTTACGTCCTCCTCCTCTTCGGTCCTCCTCATCTTCCGTCCTCCTCCTCTTCCGTCCTCCTTCTCTTCCGTCCTCCGCCTCTTCCGTCCTCCGCCTCTTCTGTCCTCTGCCTCTTCCATCCTTCGCCTCTTCCGTCCTCCGCCTCTTCCGTCCTCCTTCTCTTCCATCCTCCTCCTCTTCCGTCCTCCTCCTTTTTCGTCCTCCTCCTCTTCTGTCCTCCTCCTCTTCCGTCCTCCGCCTCTTCCGTCCTCCATCTCTTCCGTCCTCCGCCTCTTCCGTCCTCTTCCTCTTCCGTCCTCCTCCTGAGACGTAATAAATAGCATTAAAGCTGCAGTAATTATTTATATTATATATACACACTGCTCAAAAAAATAAAGGGAACACTCAAATAACACATCCTAGATCTGAATGAATGAAATATTCTCATTGAATACTTTGTTCTGTACAAAGTTGAATGTGTTGACAACAAAATCACACAAAAATCATCAATGGAAATCAAATTTATTAACCAATGGAGGCCTGGATTCGGAGTCACCCCCAAAATTAAAGTGGAAAAACACACTACAGGCTGATCCAACTTTGATGTAATGTCCTTAAAACAAGTCAAAATGAGGCTCAGTATTGTGTGTGGCCTCCACGTGCCTGTATAACCTCCCTACAACGCCTGGACATGCTCCTGATGAGGTTGCGGATGGTCTCCTGTGGGATCTCCTCCCAGACCTGGACTAAAGCATCCACCAACACCTGGACAGTCTGTGGTGCTACGTGACGTTGGTGGATGGAGTGAGACATGATGTCCCAGATGTGCTCAATGGGATTCAGGTCTGGGGAACGGGCGGGCTAGTCCATAGCTTCAATGCCTTCATCTTGCAGGAACTGCTGACATACTCCAGCCACATGAGGTCTGGCATTGGGCACAACCCCCATCTGTGGACGTCTGGCCCTCATCCCACTCTCATGGAGTCGGTTTCTAACCGTTTATGCAGACACATGCACATTTGTGGCCTGCTGGAGGTCATTTTGCATGGCTCTGGAAGTGCTCCTCCTGTTTCTCCTTGCACAAAGGCAGAGGTAGGGGTCCTGCTGCTGGGTTGTTGCCCTGCTATGGCCCCCCCCCACGTCTCCTGGTGTACTGGCCTGTCTCCTGGTAGCGCCTCCAGCCTCTGGACACTACGCTGACAGACGCAGCAAACCTTCTTGCCACAGCTCGCAATGATGTGCCATCCTGGATGAGCTGCACTACCTGAGCAACTTCTGTGGGTTGTAGAGTCCGTCTCATGCTACCACGAGTGTGAAAGCACAACCAACATTCAAAAGTGACCAAAACATCAGCCAGAAAGAATTGGTACTGAGATGTGGTCTGTGGTCTCCACCTGCAGAACCACTCCTTTATTGAGTGTGTCTTGATAATTGCCAATAATTTCCATCTATTGTCTTCCATTTGCACAACAGCATGTGAAATTGATTGTCAATCAGTGTTGCTTCCTAAGTGGACAGTTTGATTTCACAGAAGTTTGATTTACTTGGAGTTATATTCTGTTGTTTAAGTGTTCCCTTTATTTTTTTGAGCAGTGTATATTTTCTCATGTCATGTATTTACTACTAAAAGTAATTTTTTACATTTAGGTTTCATTAAGTGTTTTACACCGACTATTACAGACTTATTGTTTCCCTGCACATTCAAGTTTTGTGTTTTCTTTGGGCATAGATCAGCTAATAGGCACTCAGGAAAAAAAACAGATTAAAGATCTACAAACTCTCCCTTAAGACTAAGGAGCTCACTGATAGATTCTCAGTTAGCTAATTTTGCAGCCAGCAATAGACAGTGCAGCACAGATGCTACAGAAGGCAACATTTTTAATGAAACTCAATTACAGAAATCGATTTTAGCCCCAAATACTTGCATTAAAGTAAAAAAAATGGCCCCAAAGCTGGACAACCGCTTTAACTCCTTACCAACATCTGCCGTACATGTAT
The DNA here is from genome assembly GCF_046119375.1 of Phyllobates terribilis. Classification (NCBI taxonomy): domain Eukaryota; kingdom Metazoa; phylum Chordata; class Amphibia; order Anura; family Dendrobatidae; genus Phyllobates; species Phyllobates terribilis. Next base: position 704,386 of record NW_027362920.1, on the reverse strand, counting down.
GGTATAAGTCAGTAGCGGGTGTATGGAGCAGGGTCAGCTCGCCCCGTACATGGCAGATAATGGCTGTGACAAACAACCAGGACCTGCCTCTAACAGCTGCGAGTGGAGCGAAGATCTGCCCACCACTGTTAACCTGTTCAGTGCTGCTGTCAATCTCTAACAGCAGCATTAACAGCGCGCCAGCATTGGGACGCGTCGTTCCATACGCCCACCGGCGCTCCTGTGACGCGATCATAGGGCGCCGATGGACTGCTATGACATCCGGGGGTCTGCTGAAGCCTCCGTGCCTGTCATTATAAAGCTTCATTTGGGCTGTAAAGAAGACCGTGGTTTTGCTATATGGAGCATTACTGTGGTATCGCTGTATATAGCACAAGCAATCAGATGATGTATACAAATACAGTGAAAAAAAGTATATATATATTTATTAAAACCCCACACGTTCAACTCACCTCCCACTAAAAATAAAGATAATAAAAATATACACATTTTGTGGTTTGGTCTCTTTCAGAGAAATACAATCTATCAAAATATAAAAAAAAAAAACGATCAGTGAACACAGAAAAAAATTCAAAAAGACAAAATTGCATTTTTTCGTTCGCCTCAATACTGCAGAAAATCCTGTAAGAAGCGATGACCATGACATATGTGTCCCAAAATGTTATCAATAAAGTCCTCTTGCCCTTCAAAAAATAAGCCCCCACACAGCTCCATCAACCCGGAAACTGAAAATGTTACGGGTCTCAGAAAAAATGGTGACAGCATCAAAAAAAAGTTCTTTTCTTTTGCCAAAACTATTGGAGAAGTTTGGTCTTGCTGTAATCACACTGAGGAGTAGGATCCTATTACCAGGTCATTTTTACCACACAATGTGCGCCGTTAAAACCGTTCCCAGAAAAACAATGTCAGGCTTTTTTTTTCGCACTTTTACTGCACTTGAAATGTTTTTCCTGTTTTCTAGCACTATGTGGTAAATGAATGGTGTCATTTATAAGGACAGCTCATCCTACAAAATAACAAGACCTCACACTATGTGGACAGATATCAAAAAGTTAGAAAAGTTGGAAAAAGCGGAGGAAAAAACAGAAAAAAAACATAAATTGGTTATGTCGGGAAGGGGTAAAGCTGAAGAAACGCATGTAAGAGCAGAATATGGAGGAAGGTCAGATATCACAGACTGGTGGATACTACCTGCTCCATCGCTGGCAGAATACTCCACCCCCATGGTGTCCGCTGATATCTTCTCTTGTAGCAACGTCTCCAAACTCTATAAAACATCGGGAACAGTCAGCAGAGGGTTTGATGATTGGCTGATATTGGCGATATACTCAGGGGCATTACTGGGGCCAGGGAAGATTGGGAATGAATAGCGTATTGACTGTTAGAGATGTGATCTCTTCCATTAAAGGGGATGTCTAGTTGGAACAAGTTATCACTGATCTCTGGATAGGTGATGACCTGTCCCAGTGGGAGCACCCCTTTATTATGTGGTATATATGGAGGATGTGATATCATGCAGAGTTCTAGCAGTATTACACTTCGGTCCGTTCTGCGTGCATCTGGGCCATTCCCTATGGAGGAGCAGAGCTGGGGGGAAATATCAGGATCTCGTCGCTGGATCCATCCAGATGGGAGATGTAACGAGTGCGGCGCCCCCCACTGGTGTCTCAGCGTATCATGTGTTGGGGAATAATAACTTATTGTCTGGTAAATGTGCTGACTCCTGTCAGTTGTGGTCGCTGAGTGCGTGTGATGGGATGTGGCTCCGTCCGTTATATTATATCACGTCTTATACCTATAATCTCTCGCTGATCGCAGGTGTCTGTCTTCACACTCAGATGAGAAGGAACAAACAGACGATATAGGACTTTTTTTTTTTTTTTCCAAATTCAAACCGAGCAATCCTATTGGCTGAGTATGAATGCAGTTACCATGGTGACAGAAGTAGCAGCAGATTTAAAGGGACAAAACACTAATATTGTACTAAAGTGTATTTTATTATATATTTCACATAACTGACTGGGTACACCTTGGTGTGGGTGGGATGGCTTTTTTTAAATCAAAAACCATGTTTACTAAGTACCCTATATTATATATATTCACTATTGCTTTTTACTTACTTATAGCAGGGTATATGCTAATATTGTTTCTATCCTAAGTTTATCTATTTTCTAATAGAGACATGACCAGTCCTCTTTAGAATTTTATAGTGACCCCATTGAGGTCATGGACTGATATTGGGGATTGCAGAGTTGGGGCAAGGTGACAGGTGACAGTAAGTGACATCAAATGAAGGCTATGGTGCATACACAGTAAATCAGTCGTGTTATTCCACAGAAATGCTGTTCTATAAGGCTGTGTGCCCACGTAGCATTTTTCAAGCGTTTATGCTGCGGAATTTCCGCAGCGGAAACACTTGTAAAACGCTAGGTAATCCGCCCCCCATGGTCCCCAAGGGGATTCCGCATGTTCTATGCACATGCTGCGGATTTTTCCGCAGCGTTTATGCTGCGTACAAAAATCCGCAGCATGTCATTTAATTTTGCGGAAGCGCAGCGGAACTCCCGCCATTGACTTGCATTGAGACGCACAGAAACCGCGACTGTACATTTTTACAAGCGGCTTCTATGCGTCTCTATGTGCGGATGGTACCCAGTTCTGGAGGAGAGGAGACTCTGATCCAGACCTGGGTACCATTGTACCTGTAAAAAAAAGAATAAAATAACAAATAAAGTTTATATTCACCTGTCCGGCATCTTCTCTCTGAATGCCAGCAGCGCTGAAGGACCTTCGGTGACGTCACAGTCATGTGACCGCAGGCCCTTCACCGCTCTGTCTCGCGATATGCCGGCAGCCGGGAACCAGCCAGGAAGCAGCGCTGCAGCCACGCCGGGGCCTCGGGGGTGAGTATAGCTTTATTTGTTTTAATTTTTGCGGTTCACACTGTATAAATCCATGCTGTTTCCATGGATTTATACAGTGTGACCTAGTTGTCAAGCACTTTCCAAGTGATGCTAATCGCCTGGAAAGTGCTTGTCAATCTGCATGCGGAAATGCATGTGAATCCGCATGTGGATCCGCATGTATTCTGCAGGAAAAACGCATGCACAATCTGCATGCATTTTTTTCTGCCAGGGAGATGCAGAAATGCTGCAGAAATTTTCTGCTTCATTTCTGCATCGTGGGCACATAGCCTAAAACACAAAATATCTTCATATGGTGAGGAGTTGTGTTGTGTTTTCATCATTTACATTCTAGCGTGGTGATCACATAAAATGTAAAATTCCTATTAAATAATTACTGAATGACAGTAGCCTGTATCCCTGGAGGACAAGTCATTTACCGCTTCACCAGGTTTGATGTTCTAATGCATTTAGATGTTTCAGTATTTGTATATATGTATATATATATTTTTTCCCCTCTTAAGGGTATTCAAGCGCAGACAGTGACCAACTTCTTCCTCGCCTTTGAAGCACAGCTTTCAATTATTCCTGTCGTAAACAAGGTAAAAAGCTTAGAGCCGAACACTATCAGACTCCTTCAGTCCCGCAGCAGGTAAATCTGTGAACATCGCCGGCACTCCTGCTGTTCCTAGCACCGATCCCTCTATGAGCGGCTGTGCAGTAATGAAGGCAGGATTCACCCCAAACTTGCTCGTCGTTTTTTTCGATTTCCAGTTCTGGTAATTAGTTATACACATGTGTATATCCAGTGGTCAACTCAAAACCTGTGTATGGAAAATGAATTGTTTGCTGTATGCATCGCATTTGTAGGATGCACACTGTTCATTTCAATATGGAGCGGAGTAGGAGGAGACTTTCATTACTGTTCCCTTTACTTCCTCCCTGCTGATAGGAAATGCCATGCTGTTTGCTTGTGTCCTGTGATTACAGCAGCCTGCAACAGTTTTCAAGCGTGCACTTCCCGGCTCAGGCATCAAGCAGTAAATGATAAAATTAAAACGCTGCTATCCCTTTGTTAGTCACTTTTTTATCTTCTTCCCCCTTCTACGAATGCTGTAGTCCGTTATTCTAGAACTGCTCTGAAAATGGTTCTCTCTGGAGTGTTGGGATTTGGGTTTAGGGTGGGTTAGGGAATTGAAGTTCAGATACTTTGTTCATGTTTTATACTATGGAATTACTATGTCATGTATGTTATTTGAAAGATGGAAAATTTGTATTTGGAGTTTTTCAATAAAAATTATTTGATTAAAAAAAAATCATGAAATTAAAATTCCTCCCGTTCTTGAGAAAGAATAGGATTTTTACTAAGAGGTAAATTGCACGTTCCTTGTTTTACAGGCACTTTACATTTTTGCTAGTTTTGTGCGATTACACAATCCCTTCTAAAGGCCAGTGCCAGTTGTACATCTCTCCCTAAACTCTTGCTCAGCACTATATTTTATGCCAGTTTTATTATATGGTTTCTAGATTTTGTCCAGCTTTGATAAATAATTAGTATTTATACTTTTGCTTTTAGGCTGCGTGCCCACGTTGCGGATTACAAGCGTTTTTGATGCGAATTTCCGCAGCGGAAATGCTTGTAAAACGCATGGTAATCCGCACCCCATGGTCCCCAAGGTGATTCCGCAAGTTCTATGCACATGCTGCGGATTTTTCCGCAGCTTTTATGCTGCGTTCAAAAATCCGCAGCATGTCAATTAATTTTGCGTTTCCGCAAGCGGAATTGCCTTGTGCAATGCATTAAAAACGCAAGGCAATTCCGCATGTGGAATACGCGAGATAAACGCACGAAAAACGCGCGATAAATGCGTGCGGAATTCCGCATGCGTTTTTCCGGGAGAGGACTTGCAGAAATGAAGCAGAAATTTTCTGCTTCATTTCTGCAACGTGGGCACATAGCCTGAGGCTGAGTTCACACGATGCGTTTTTCATGCGTTTCCGCGGCGTTTTTGCAGTTGCGGAAACGCATGAAAAAAGCATGGTAGAAGGGCAGCAATGTTCCCCAATTGAAATCCGCATGTGCAGGTTTGCCTTGGTTAAAACTGCACAATCCCTTACTGGACTGGTCTATTAATGAGATTAAGTCTTGGAGTCCTAAGTGTTATGATAAGTGTTGTAATGGTCGCATTGCAGCTGTGAAAAAAGGGGAATTATCTGTACCTATTCAGGATTTTTGGAAGGTTTTTTTAGAGGAGGAGTCGCAAGTTTTACCTCCTCATAGGGACTATGATTGCACCATTGAGTTTGTTTCTGGAGCTACTCTTCCCAAGAGTCGCTTATTAAATCTGACTATCCCTGAAAGAAAGGCCTTGGAGGAATACATACAGACGAGCTTGGCTGCTGGTCACATTAGACCTTCTAAGTCGCCTGTGGCCGTTGGATTTTTCTTTGTTAAAAAAAAAGATGGTGGTTTACGTCCATGTCTGGACTTTCGTGAAATTAATAAGATTACCGTACGCAATTCCTACCCATTGCCGTTAATTCCAGACTTGTTTAACCAGTTAGTGGGGACCAAGTGGTTCTATAAAATTGATCTCCGGGGGGCATACAATTTGTTACGAATGAAGGAGGGTGATGAATGGAAAACTGCTTTTAACACTCCGGTAGGTCATTTTGTGAATCTGGTGATGCCCTTCGGTCTTACCAATGCAGCCGCGTTTTTTCAGAACCTTATTAATGACATCCTGAGACCTTTGATTGGCAAGAATGTGGTTGTGTATTTGGATGACATTCTGATTTATTCACCAGATCTGGATTCCCATTGGCAGAGCGTACGTGAGGTGTTGCAGTTATTGAGTGATAATTCACTTTTTGCTAAGCTGGAGAAATGTGAGTTCGCTGTGCAGAGAATTAGTTTTTTTGGCTACATTATCTCCAGCTAGGGCTTTGAGATGGACCCGGTGAAAGTTCAGGCTGTGCAGGAATGGCCTAGGCCTATTGGTTTGAAATCGATACAGAGATTTTTGGGTTTCGCCAATTATTACAGGAAATTCATTAAGAATTTTTCTATAATTGTTAAGCCACTGACTGATCTCACCAGGAAAGGTGCGAATACGGTCCAGTGGACTACTGAGGCCATTGAAGCTTTTGTGTATCTCAAGGAGAGGTTCAGTTCTGCCCCTATCCTTATGCAGCCTGATGAGACCAAGCCTTTTTTGGTCGAGGTTGATGCTTCTTCGGTGGGGGTCGGTGCAGTTTTGTCTCAGGAGAACAAGGATGGAGTACATCCCTGTGATTTTTTTTCAAAAAAATTTTCAGAAACCGAACTTAATTACGATGTTGGTAATCGGGAATTGTTGGCTATTAAACTTGCGTTTGAACATTGGCATCATTTCTTGGAAAGTGCTAAATTTCCTGTTCAGGTTTTCACAGATCATAAGAATTTGATCTATCTGGATGCTGCCAAACGCTTGAATGCCCGTCAAGCTAGGTGGGCACTTTTTTTTTCTCGGTTTAATTTTTCTGTTACCTATATCCCTGGTACTAGGAATGTTAAAGCCGATGCTTTATCTCGCAGCTTTTCCCCCATGGTTGGTACCGAGGAGGAGGAGAGCATTTTACAGGAAGGAGTTGTGGTAGCAGCATTAGACTCTGTTTTGGAAGAAGGGATTCTGAAAGCCCAAGAGGATGCCCCATCTAACACTCCTCATGGGAGATTGTTTGTGCCTAGAACCTCTAGGAGAGATTTGTTTGTGGGGTATCATGAGTCTCGGTTGGCAGGTCATCCAGGAATTTCTGGGACTAAGAGACTTATCAGTCGCAGTTTTTGGTGGCCCGGGTGGCAGAAGGAAGTCATCAAGTAGGTGCGTCAGTGTACGGTGTGTGCTAGGTCAAAGGCTTCCCATACCCCTGCTGCGGGGTTGCTTTGACCTCTGGAGGTTCCTAGTGTGCCTTGGACGCATTTGGCAATGGATTTTATTACTGACCTTCCTGTGTCCGAGGGTTTCACTGACATCTGGGTGGTCATGGACCGTTTTAGCAAGATGTGTCATTTGGTTCCATTCATTAAGCTACCCTGCGCTAAGACACTCGCTAAGGCGTTTGTTAAGGAAATTGTCAGGCACCATGGCGTTCCCACCGACATTGTTTCTGATAGGAGACCTCAGTTTGTGGCTCGCTTTTGGCGTGCTTTTTGTGACAGGTTGGGAGTCCATTTGTCATTTTCGTCTGGTTATCATCCTGAGTCTAATGGACAGACTGAAAGAAAGAACCAGGATGTGGAACAGTTTTTGCGTTGATTTGTGGCAGACAATCAAGAGAGGTGGTCTGAGTTTCTGCCACTCGCAGAATTTGCTCTTAACAACCATACATCCTCCTCTGCTGGGTGTTCTTTTTTTGTTGTACTGGGAGACATCCGTCTTTTGGTTCGTTCTCCAAATTGCGGTCGGCGGTGCCGGAGGAGGAGAATTTTTCCGGTGATTTGGAGAGAGTTTGGACTAATGTACGTTGTAACCTTCAAGAGGCTAACAAAAAGTCCAAGAAGTATTTTAACAGGAAATGTAAAGAGGTTTTATTTACTGTGGGTGACATGGTTTGGTTGTCCTCAAAGAATCTGCGATTGAGGATTTCCTCTAAAAAATTGGGTCCGAAGTTTGTGGGGCCTTTTAAGGTGCTTCAGGTGGTTAACCAGTCTGCTGTTAGGTTGGAGGTTCCCTCCTCCTGGAAGATTAATCGTGTGTTTCATGTTTCCTTGTTGAAAAAGGCTGATGTATCGGATAGGGAGGCCACTGTCACAGTTCCTCCGGTGGTGGAAGACGGCGAATATGAAATTTCTCGTATCCTGAATTCCAGAGAGCATAGAGGGAGATTGCAGTATCTCGTCGCTTGGAAAGGTTTCGGTCCCGAGGAATAACTCCTGGGTTAAGGCGGATGATGTCTCTGCCCCTAGACTTGTCAGAGCTTTCCACAGGAGATTTCCAGATAGGCCTGGGCCTGGAGGATCCGGAGGATCCTCATAAAAGAGGGGGTACTGTTAGAACCCTCCTGTTTGTTTTTGTTTCTATCTTGTGTTTTGCAGTCACGTGACCATCTTCCTATTTATTCCAGCTCCGCCCTTCTGGCCTTGCTAGACTTCAGTGTTGTTTAGACTGTCTTTCTAGCCAGGTGCTTTTGTGCCTATCTATCTCTAGTTTGCTTGGTCCTCTGGACCTCTAGTACTTTTGTCAGTTTTTCTTTTGCTCTGCAACAACTTCTGTTAGGAGGTGTCCCATTTTTGTCCCAGTCCTTAGTTCTTTTAAGGACCCCTTCCTTTCTCTATAGGTCTCCGTTCAGACTAGCCGAGGACGAAGGCGGGTCTGTTCACAAGGAACAGGTTGCCTGCTACAACGTAGGGACTCAGCTTAGTCTTACTGTGGGGACAGCTCTCCCCTTCTTTCCCTAGTTTATGTTGCAGATCATAATAATCTTGGATCTACTCATACTTAACAGACAGAACCTTCAGTGTTTCTCACTCACACACCACCTCCTCATCTCGCATCCTATCTGTCAGTGTTCCCCAAGGTTAAGTCATAGGACCCCTGCTCTTCTCCATCTACACCTTCGGCCTGGGACAGCTCATAGAGTCCCACGGCTTTCAGTATCATCTCTATGCTAACGACACACAGATTTACCTCTCTGGACCTGATATCACCTCCTTACTAACCAGAACCCCAAAATGTCTGTTCGCTATCTCATCCTTCTTCTCTGCTAGATTTCTAAAACTTAACATGGATAAAACAGAATTCATCATCTTTCCCCCATTTCACTCAGCCTCCCCATCTGACCTATCCATCAAAATCAATGGCTGTCCACTTTCCCCAGTCCCACAAGCTTGCTGCATCAGAGTAACCCTGGACTCTAACCTCTCCTTCAAGCCACATATCAAAGCCCTTTCCTCCTCCTGCCGACTCCAACTCAAAAACATGGATCCGCATATTCCTCAACCATGAATCTGCAAAAACACTAGTGCATGCCCTCATCATCTCCCGCCTCGACTACTACAACCTCCTGCTCTGTGGCCTCCCCACTAACACTCCCGTACCCCTCCAATCTATCCTAAACTCTGCTGCCCAACTAATCCACCTGCCTTCCGCCTACTCCCCGGCTTCTCCTCTCTGTCAAATAGTTCACCGACTCCCCATTGCCCAGAGACTCCAGTTCAAAACCCTAACCGTGGCATACCAAGCCATCCACTACCTGTCTCCTCCATACATCTGTGACCTAGTCTCCCGGTACACACCTACACGCAACCTACGATCCTCACAAGATCTCCTTCTCTACTCCCCTCTTATCGTTTCTTCTCACAATTGCATACAAGATTTCTCCCGTGCATCCCCCCTACTCTAGAACTCTCTACCCCAAAACATCAGACTCTCGCCTACCGTGGAAACCTTCTAAAGGAACCTGAAAACCCACCTCTTCCGAAAAGCCTACAACCTGCAGTAATCATTGCTCCACCACACCGCTGCATGACCAGCTCTACCCTCACCTACTGTATCCTCACCCATCCCTTGAAGATTGTGAGACATCGCAGGTAGGGTTCTCTCTCCTCCAGTACCAGTTTGCCATTGCGTTTTTGTTCAAGATTTTTGCAATTGTGTTTGCTATGTATACCCCCTTTTTCACATGTAAAGCACCATGGAATAAATGGAGCTAGAATAATAAATAATAATAATAATAATAAAGTGCCACACACAGTGTCCTGGTATCTCATCCATGCTCTTTCTATTTTATCTTTCATTTGCAGAGATATTAGCAATGAAAGTATTTGGCGCCTAATGAGTTAAAAAAAATTAAGTCCAAGTAGATGTTATCAGAGTTTTCACTGGGGGTGCGAAATTCTTCTCCCTGCATGATGCTGACCAATTATAAGCAGACGACAACACTGAAAAGAAAGATGATCACATCCCCACCATAGCTTAGAGCAGATTTCTCAGTGTCTAAGATGTAAGGATACAGACCTGGTCTCCTGGGCTAACCTCCTGCATGATTAGAGCACACAACTGACTAATACCTTTCAGTTAAGGTCTCTGTGGGTGAAGGGGCAGCACAAGAGAGTTTAGTTGTGCAACCTTACAAACCTTTCTAACAGCTTTCCTCCTCTTATGGCACTCTCACCTCTGCTGTTCTGCGCCTATCCCAAACTGCCTGTCCAGAAATGAGAGCACAGTGTCAGTATCACACTTAGATCCGTTGTGCTCAACTTGTACTCATTCTGCAGTGAGATTAGAGCAGACTGTCATTGCATTTCACCATAGAAGTAACCCAGAACACACTGCTCCTGTGTGAGGTGTAATAACAGCCTAATATCACTGCAGAAAGAATACAAGTTGCTTGAGCACAGAAGACATAAGTGTGATACTGACACACTCCGTAATCAGAGAGTCAATAAAAGGGTTTGTAATGTGACACAGAGAAACTCAGCTGTGCGGCTCCTTCCTTGTCTAAGAGCTGTTACCTCTGCTTTCTAATCATGCAGAAGGTTAGACCAGGAGATCAGGACTCTCCATCATTACACATCTTAGGCTAGGTTCCCACGATGAGCTTTTGGTGAGTTTTTGATGTTGCAGAATTTCTGCACCCATTAAGATAGGTTACTTGCATTATTTCTAAAATATGCAGCGTAAAAACTCACTAAAAACTCATAGTGAGAACGTAGCTTTATACCCTAAGAAACCCGCTTTGAGCTATGGTGGGGGCGTGTTCTTCTTTTCTTTGAGTGTTGCTGCTTGCTTATGATTGGTCAGCATCATACAGGAGAAATCTGCAGCATATTTAAGGATTTCTCACAAGCCTCATTCGGGTAAGGCTGAGTGCCCACGTAGCGTTTTTCAAGCGTTTATGCTGCGGAATTTCCGCAGCATAAACGCTTATGAAACGCTAGGTAATCCGCACCCCATGGTCCCCAAGGGGATTCCACATGTTCTATGCACATGCTGCGGATTTTTCCGCAGCGTTTATGCTGCGTACAAAAATCTGCAGCATGTCATTTAATTTTGCAGAAGCGCAGCGGAAGCCCCGCCATTGACTTGCATTGAGACACATAGAAACCGCGACTGTACATTTTTACAAGCGGCTTCTATGCGTCTCTATGTGCGGATGGTACCCAGTTCTGGAGGAGAGGAGACTCTCATCCAGACCTGGGTACCATTGTACCTGTAAAAAAAGAATAAAAAAACAAATAAAGTTTATATTCACCTGTCCGGCGGCTTCTCTCTGAATGCCGGCATCGCTTGAGGACCTGCGGTGACGTCACAGTCATGTGACCGCAGGCCCTTCACCGCTCTGTCTCGCGATATGCCGGCATCCAGGAACCAGACAGGAAGCAGCGCTGCAGCCACGTCGGGCATCAGGGGTGAGTATAGCTTTATTTGTTTTCATTTTTATGGTTCACACTATATAAATCCATGCTGTTTCCATGAATTTATACAGTGTGACCTAGTTGTCAAGCACTATCCAAGTGATGCTAAAATCGCCTGGAAAGCGCTTGTCAATCTGCATGCGTTTTTTCTGCCAGGGAGATGCAGAAATGCTGCAGAAATTTTCTGCTTCATTTCTGCATCGTGGGCACATAGCCTAAATGCAAAAAGGTAAATAAAATTACCAAAATTTCCACAACAAAAGTGTAGCTCTACCTACAGCGTATTCACACCCAGACTATAAGATTATGGCCGGTCTCTGGGTGGGTGTTTTTTTACACAGTAGTCAGAACCTACAACATTGTGGTGCCGTGCATTACATGAGCTATACTAAGGGAGCGCCTGTCAGCATAGAGCGAATACGTCCATATACCGACCAGCAGAAAGTGTAAGAGAAGAACTATAGAAGGATGGACCATAGTGGAGCATTCCGGACTGGAGCAACATAAGGAGCCAGAAGGCTTCCCCCCGGTATTCCATGCTATGTGCTCCTTATAAAGTGACATCTCTCCATAGACCCCTCTGTGAAGACCACCCCCTTATCCAGATGATACATTCTCACTTCCACCATATATAATGCAGACTGGCCATTTTTTATTTTTTTTCAGAAAATCACCAATTTTGGGTCGTCAGCTGTAGAAGAAGAAATGCTTTACACCAGTGCTGGGAACCTATGGCAGCGTGCAGAGGGGGCAGCAGAGCCCTCCTGGGGGGCACCATGGCGGCAGCACTAGCGCTACTGGATCGGGCCGGCGGGGAGAACTCTGAGCCGCCGAGTGCCGGCACCAGCTCCGCTACTGCAGCTAGATGTGCGATCTCTCTCGGACGGAAACACATCGAGATGAAGTGTATTGCAGCGCACGAACTAGCCAGGCCCGAGCGCTGCAATACACGCTGCCGGCCAATCAGAGGCCAGCGGCTGACGGCCAATCAGAGGCCAGCATGACAGCCAATCAGAGGCCAGCGGCTGACGGCCAATCAGAGGCCAGCATAACGTCGGCCGGTCAATCAGAGGCCAGCGGCTTCCGGTCAATCAGAGGCCAGCATGAATTCGGCCGGCCAATCAGAGGCCAGCGGCTTCCGGTCAATCAGAGGCCAGCATGAATTCGGCCGGACAATCAGAGGCTAGCGGCTTCCGGACAATCAGAAGCGGCTGCCGGCCAATCAGAGGCCAGCATGACGTCGCCCGGTCAATCAGAGGCCATCGTCTGCCGGCCAATCAGAGGCCAGCATGACGTCGACCGGCCAATCAGAGGCCAGCGGCTTCCTTCCAATCAGAGGCCAGCATGAATTCGGCTGGCCAATCAGAGGCCTGCGGCTTCTGGCCAATCAGAGACCAGCATGACGTTGGCCGGCCAATCAGAGGCTAGTGGCTTCCGGACAATCAGAAGCGGCTGCCGGCAAATCAGAGGCCAGCATGACGTCGGCTGGCCAATCAGAGGCCAGCGGCCGCTTGCCTCTGATTGGCCGGCAGCGTGTACTGCAGCGCGCACGGGCCTGGCTAGTACGTGCGCTGCAATACACTTCAGCTAGATGTGCCGACTACAGGAGAGGACGCTGCGCGGGAGAAGAAGGAAGGTGAGGAGGAGGGTTTATTATGTGTTTTTTTTTTTTAATATGGGATGCACAATGGCTGGGGGGGGGGAGGGAGCATGTATACCAGGATTGAGGGGGGGGGGCAGCATATATACCAGGATTGAGAGGGGGGGGGCAGCATTTATACCAGGATTGAGGGGAGGGCCAGCATATATACCAGGATTGAGGGGAGGGCCAGCATATATACCAGGATTGAGGGGAGGGTCAGCATATATACCAGGATTGAGGGGAGTGCAGCATATATACCAGGATTGAGGGGAGGGCAGCATATATACCAGGATTGAGGGGAGGGCAGCATATATACCAGGATTGAGGGGAGGGCCAGCATATATACCAGGATTGAGGGGAGGGCAGCATATATACCAGGATTTAGGGGAAGGCCAGCATATATACCAGGATTGAGGGGAGGGCCAGCAATAGTCAGCTTATTGATTTCACTGGATACTGTGCAGTACCTCCTGTTTCCTTTGGTGGCAGTGCAGAAGAATTAAATGCTTGTTGCCAGATTTTTCAACAAATGGCTTATCGCTGAGATTGCCAGCAACAGATCATCCTTTAGTCAGCATATTGGGGCCCTTCTAACAAAAAGACATTAACTAATGCAGACATTCCTTTTAAGTACAGAGCATATGCCAGTATACTATCTGCAGAGTAAAAAATAAATAAATTCTTAAGTGCTTAAAAGGAACGTGTCCTCTGTTGTTTAACCCCTATCTGCCCTACATGTATAGTGCATGTTGGGTGCGAGTGTGTGGAGTGGACACTGCAACTCCACCCGCAATATACCTGCAGATTCCAGCTGTGTTACACTGCCGGTATTTGTCTGTAAAAGCCGCTATTAGAGCAGCTCTGGTTGCTGCTGTTAACCCCTTAGATGCTGCAGTAAATCCCTGACCGTGGTAGTTAAGGTGCGATGTCCCAGAGGTTAACCATTTTGGATGCCCATGGGATGTTGCCTTCCACCCCCCTTCACTAAGTGAAAGTGCTGCTTATGGATTTCAGTGGCAACCATGAGCCTGCTGACCGCCCCCATGGCTGCCATGTTGGTACATGAAAAAGTGGGATTGAAACATCGTATATAACCCAAAAAATGTTATTAATGAAAACCTCAGCAATTAACAAGCCCTCATAAAGCTCTATCGACCGAATCTCTGAAATATTTTCACCATCAAAATAAAACTATACAAGTTTGATATCTGGTTTTTCAAGTTTGCTCGACATGAAGAATCATGTTCACAGGTCATTTTCACTGCACAATGAAACCTTAGAAACAAAACCCAAATACAATGAAAAACGCAATCCCATTTAACTTCACTTAGAATTTTTGTTCCAGTTTTCCAGTATATTGTAGGGTAAAAAAAAACAGCCCTCATACAGCTATGTCACACGAAAGGGGAGAAAGAAGGAGAGGAACAAAGAAAAAGCACAAAAACTAAAACTGTCCATGGTGAGAAGGGATTACATTCAATTTACTTTAAATGTCATTTTTTTAGCTTTTCACTTTTTAACATCACAATCAAAAGAACCAATCCTGAAGTCTTACAATTTTCACACTGGCCACTAGTCCTAAGAATAGACTCACTGTGAAGGAAGGGTGAGGAGGTGAGCTGTGACTATCATTTCTTGTGAATGGTGGCTACTTTATCTGCTTTATATAGAGGTGTCATCTTTCATTGTCATTTTCAGTCATGATAATAAAACTGCTGAAAAATCTTCTGCATACAACAGGAAATATGAAACTAATTTTGGCCAGGGTGATAATTGCAGGATCTGTGGGTGTGTTTTTTAGTTTAGATGGTTACTATAGTGGAAAAAATTAAAATAAAAATAATAAATTTCATGTAAAAAGGTAATTTAAACAATTGGTTATTTTTTGATAACACATTCTCTTTAACTGCTCTTCTCTAATAAGATGGCAATATTGCACCGCTGCAAAAATAGGAAGAAGTAGTTTGTCAATTTTAAAGCAGCTTCTTGGAAACTAATGACTTAGTCATTGATATAACATCCTGACAAAATGACTGTTCACTGTCTGTTTCTGAGAAATTAATTCAAAGGTCACAACCGATATGGCTGCACTTCCTATTATCACTTTTGGAAAGACAGACAGTGGATAATGATTATTTCTATTATATATGATCTACGGTATATTCTGATTTGCTAAAAGTGAGATAAGTGACAAGTCTATTGGAAGTAGCAATCCTAAAAGTCAATATCGACCCTTTAACGAGCCTTGTCACATGACTTGGGAGAAAAGCCAAACCAGAATCTCAATTTGCAGCCACGGTGTTTCAGGGTATTGCTCCTCGTCAGTACAAAGCATGAGATCCGATTTGACTGTATGAGAGGCTTCTCACTGGGATCTAAAGGGTCATTTTTCTCCTTGTGGAGATTGACATGCCTGGCATGCCAGTGTATATATAGATACTCGGCACTCAAATATTCATAATGATAATGCAATTCTTTATTTCATAAAGAAATCCCAAAATTCAATGTAACGTTTCAGCCTTATGCAAAAGGCCTTTTTCAAACACTGAGACATAAATGACACAGATAAAGAAATCAATATTACAAAATTAACACCACAATAGAATGTTTTATTTTATTTTTTTTATTATAAGAAAATAACATCCTGTTGTATTGTTGAAATCACTGAGATTTATTTAAATATAAAGACATTATTATATAATGTCAAATTAATGTGGGAATTCACTTACTTCATTCAAAATAAATGACAATATGACCAATTAAATTTCAATATCTCATATACAGTTGAAACCAGAAGTTTCCATACACTATATAAAAAGACATACAGTATATGCATGTTTCTCTCAATATCTGACATGAAATCAGAATAAACCTTTCCCATTTTAGGTCAATTAGGATTACCATCATTTTTAATATTTGCCAAATGCCAGAATAATGAGAGAGCGAGAATGCAGTAAGTAATAAAAATGCTTAAAACAAAGTCAAAACTTTCCATCCATTTCATTAGTATTTGGTACCATTGTCCTTAAAGTGAATGACTTGGGTGAAACATTTGGGATTTCCTCCCACAAGCTTCTCACAATATAAGGCTATGTGCCCACGCTGCTTTCCGCATGTCCTCTCCCGGAAAAACGCATGCGGAATTCCACGCGTGTTTATCCTGCGTTTATTGCGCGTTTTCCACATGCGGACGTCTTTTTACTGATCTGCAATATAAGAGACTAGCGTTCCCCGACAGGTGACTATCCTGTAGCTGTCACCTGTACATTATAGCTGACAACTTGCTGCATCAGCCATGATCAGTGTTGGCACAGACCATGGACGTTTAACCCCTCTGATTCTGTTGTCAATAGTGATTATAGAATCTAAATAGTTAACACAGTGTGGGGGCTTCATTTTAACTTTATCGGCACCTTGATATCTTGATTGTGTGGTCCTGATGTTTGCCTTGGCAGTTCATGGCCAAATAACTACCTTTAAAGTATGCCGGCTATAATTGCCTGTTCAGAAGTTATCAAAATCTAGATTGTAAAAATAAACTGTTTCATTCTTGTCATTCCACTTTCCATTACTTCCTGAAAAGAACCAGAAGGGTTAATGAACTATATGAAAGCAATTTTAACCCCTTAACAACGGGTGCCGTATTAGTACGCACATTTGGCCTCCCCCCCCGGTTCAGTGAGGGCTGCTGCGCTGAGCCCTCACTGAACCGAACACATGTCAGCTGATTATTACAGCTGACATGTGCCCGCAACAGCCCCGGGTGTAATCGCGATCCACCCGCGGCTGTTAACATGTTAAATGCCGCTGTCAATCTCCGACAGCGTCATTTAACGCGCGCTTCCTGGAAGCGCGTCCTAAGCCCCACCCACCGGCGACCCCGTCACGTGATCGCGGGTCACCAATGGGTGGGCATGACAACCCAGGGTCTGCAGCAGACGCCTGTGGTTGTCATGATCTGGTCGCTATGAGCGCCACCTAGTGGTCGGCGCTCATAGCACAGGACCAATTCTGCTATATGCAGGGGATCTGCTGATTCCCTGTATGTAGCAGACACAATCGGATAGTTGCTGCTTCTAGTCTCCTATGGAGACTATTGAAGCAAGCAAAAAGTGCAAAAAAAAAGTTTTTAAAAATAAAAAAAATTTAAAAAATATAAAAGTTTAAATCACCCCCCTTTCGCCCCATTCAAAATAAAATAATAATAAAAAAAATCCACACACACATATTTGGTATCGCCGCATTCAGAATCGCCCGATCTATCAATATAAAAAAAGAATTAATCCAATCGGTAAACGGCGTAACGAGAGAAAAATTCTAAACGCCAGAATTACGTTTTTTGGTCCCCGCAACATTGCAATAAAATGCAATAATGGGCGATCAAAACATCGTATCTACCCCAAAATGGTATCAATAAAAAGTTCAGCTCGGTGCGCAAAAAATAAGCCCTCACCCAGCCCCAGATCCCAAAAAATGGAGACGCTACGGGTCTTAGAAAATGGCGATATTTTTTTTTAACAAATTGTGGAATTTTTTTTCACCACTTAAATAAACAATAACCTATACATGTTTGGTGTCTATGAACTCGTAATGACCTGTAGAATAAGAAGGGTAGGTCAGTTTTAGCATTCAGTGAACGTGGTAAAAAAATAAATAAAAAAACAACTGTGGTATTGCACTTTTTTTGCAATTTCACCGCACTTGGAATTTTTTTCCCGTTTTCCCGTACACGATATGGTAAAACTAGTAATGCCGTTGAAAAGTACAACTCGTCCCGCAAAAAATAAGCCCTCACATGGCCATATTGACCAAAAAATAAAAACACTGACTCTAGGAACAAGGGGAGCAAAAAACGAAAATGCAAAAACGGAAAATGCTCCAGGGCTTAAGGGGTTAAATACGTTGAGGGGTGCAGTGTTTAACCCCTTTACAACCCAAGGTGGTTTGCACGTTAATGACCAGGCCAATTTTTTCAATTCTGACCACTGTCACTTTATGAGGTAATTACTCTGGAACGCTTCAACGGATCCCCCTGATTCTGAGATTGTTTTTTTGTGACATATTGTACTTCACGATTGTGGTAAAATTTCTTTGATATAACTTGCGTTTATTTGTGAAAAAAATGGAAATTTGGTGAAAATTTTGAAAGTTTAGCAATTTTCAAAATTTGAATTTTTATGCCCTTAAATCAGAGAGATTTGTCACACAAAATAGTTAATAAATAACATTTCCCACATGTCTACTTTACATCAGCACAATTTTGGAACCAAATTTTTTTTTTTGTTAGGGAACTATAAGGGTTAAAAGTTGACCAGCGATTTCTCATTTTTCCAACAAAATTTACAAAACCATTTTTTTAGGGACCCCATCACATTTGAAGTCACTTTGAGGGGTCTTTATGACAGAAAATACCCAAAAGTGACACCATTCTAAAAACTGCACCCCTCACGGTGCTCAAAACCACATTCAAGAACTTTATTAACCCTTCAGGTGCTTCACAGGAATTTTTGGAATGTGTAAGAAAAAAATGAACATTTAACTTTTTTCACAAAAATGTTACTTTAGACCCAATTTTTTTTATTTTCGCAGGGGTAACAGGAAAAAATGGACCCCAAAATTTGTTGTGCAATTTGCCCTGGGCACGCAGATACCCCATATGTGGGGAAAAACCACTGTTTGGGTGCACGGCAGGGCTCGGAAGGGAAGGAGCGCCATTTGACTTTTTGATTGTAAAATTTGCTTGAATAATTAGCGGACGCCATGTTGCGTTTGGAGAGCCCCTGATGTGCTTAAACAGTGGAAACCCCCCACATGTGACACCATTTTGGAAACTATACCCCTCAAGGATTTTATTAAGGTGTATAGTGAACATTTTGAACCCAGCGGTACGACACAGAATTTGATAACATTAGGTCATCATATTGAATAAGTTGTCATTACTCTTGAGCGCAAGTGCTCGCTACTTGAGTTTGCATCGGGTACTCAGGTATGCACCATGTATCACGGGTGCTCAAGTGAAATGCTCGAGTCCCCGCCCGCATGTTTCACGGTTATTAGACCCCCCAAAAAAAACATGCGGGGATCGCTCGTGCATGGCAGACAATCCCCGCGAGGTTTTTTTGGCCGCGAAGCATATGGGGCGGAGACTCGAGCACCCGCGATACTCAATGCATACCCGAGCACCCGATGCAAACTCAAGTAGCGAGCACTTGCGCTCAACACTAGTTGCCATATCGTCATCTTTTTTTTTTTTCTTTTTCTTTACTTTTGAAAAAAAAAAAAACCCCAACCCTAACATTAGCACAACCCCAACCCCAGCCCTAGCGTTTATTTTTTACGCCGTTCCTCGTGCGGCATAAGTGATGAGATTACTTTATTCTTCGGGTCGGTGTGATTACAGCGATACCAGAATCATATTGGGTTTTTATGATTGACAGCTGTCACACACTAAAAGACACATATTTTGTAAAATCTAGTTTTTGCATTGCCATATTTTGGCCGACAGAGTCATGTGACAGCTTGTTTTTTTGCGGGATGAGTTGACGTTTTTATTGGTGCCATTTTCAGGCATGTGACATTTTTTGATCGCTTTCTATTCCAGCTTTTGGGAGACAGAATAAACGAAAACCAACAATTCAGGAATTGTTTTTTTTGTTTTTTTTTATTCTGCTCCGGGTGTGGTAGAATTGATAAGGTAACTTTATTCTTCGGGTCAGTACGTTTACAGCGGTACCACATTTATATCGTTTTTTATGTTTTGGCGCTTTTACACAATAAAAGCTATTTTGTAGAAAAAAATATTTTTTTGCATTGCTTTATTCTGAGAGCTGTAACTTTTTGATTTTTCGGCTGATGGAGCTGTATGGCAGCTTGTTTTTTGCGGGACGAGATGACGTTTTCAGCGGTACCATTTTTATTTATATTCGTCTTTTTGATCGCGTGTTATTCCATTTTTTGTTTGGCGGTATGATGATAAAGCATTGGTTTTTGCTTTGTTTTTTATTTTTACCGTGTTCACTGAAGGAGTTAACTAGTGGAACAGTTTTATAGGCCAGGTCGTTACGGACGCGGCGATACCAAATATGTGTACTTTGATTGTTTTTTTTGTTTTTTTTTCATAATATTTATTGATGGGTACATTATATTTTTATTTTTAGTGGATTATTTTTTTTTTATTTTTTTTTTATATTTTTACAATTTTTTTTTTAATTTTTTTTTCACTTTCTGGGAGTTTTTACACTTTTTTACTTTGTCCCACTGTGGGACTTTCACTTTTTTTATTCTGATCGCCTGCACAGCATAGGGATGGAGCACCATCCCTGTGCCATGCAGGCTGTCAGCGCTGGACAGGGAGAAGATAGTTTGGAGATGCACTGCACATGTCCAAACAATCTTACTGCTGTCTGGTGACCCGTATGTTGTCATGACGACATCGGGTCGTCATGGCAACAACCGGGAAGCCGCGGCAGACAGCGCTGGAGGCCGGAAGAGGAGGTGAGTATACTGATCACCTCCCCTTGCCTCCGCAATGCTGCGATCGACTTCGATCGAAGCATTGTGGGGGTTAATGTGCTGGGAGCGGTGCGGGACCGCTCCCTGCACATAGTACCGGGTGTCAGCTGTGACAATCAGCTGACACCCAGCGGCGATCGCGCCCGCACAGCCTGTGTGCGCGCGCGATCGCGATGACGTACTAATACGAATCAGGCTCTTAAAGCCCAGGGCATAGACGCGTATTAGTACGTCATGGGCTTTAAAGGGGTTAAAATGGTTACACTTTTGGGTGGTTTCCAACATATAAGACTCGCAGGCTAAGAGCCCACGAAGCAAAAATGCTCCAGATTTTTTCTGTATCTCCCTGGCAGGAAAAATGCATGCGGATTTTACATGCGTTTTTCCCGCCAGGTTGAATCGTTTGTCAAGCGTTTTTGCATGCATTTTTGCATGCGGGTTATCAAGCGCTTTTCCAAGCGATTTTAGCATCACTTGGAAAAGTGCTTGACAACTTGGTCACACTATATAAATCCATGCAACCAGCATGGATTTATATAGTGTGACCAAGTTAATAGTTAAAAAAAGAATAAAAATGGTAAACAAAAAAAACATTCTACTCGCCTTCCGATGGCCCCCGGTCTCCTTCTCCGGTGCGTCCGGTGTCTTGGGCGGCTCGCGATGGTGTAAAAGGACTTTCCATGACGTCATTTAGTCATGTGACAGGTCAAGCGACCGCCGACATCAGCGGTCACGTGACCTGTCACATGACTAAATGACGTCATGGAAGGTCCTTTTACATCACCACGAGCCGCCGAAGACACCGGACGCACCATACAGGAGACCGGGGGCCATGAGAAGGTAAGTATAATGTTATTTTTTATTTTATTCTTTTTTAACTACAGGTACTATGGTACCCGGGTCTGGAGGAGAGTCTCCTCTTCTCCAGACCCGGGTACCATCCCCACATTGAATTACTTAATATCCACATGTGTACATGTAGTCATTAAGATATTATGCAATTCAATGGAAGTCAATGGCGGCAATTACGCCGCGTTTCCGCAAAATTAATGGATATGCTTCAGATTTTTCCGCAATGATAATCCGCAGCGTAAATTTCCGCAGCATGTGCACAGTGTTGCATAGCTTCTGGATACTGACAGTTGCAGTATAAAACTTCACAGAGCAGATTACAGGGGATAACAAGCTTTTACTTCTCAGAACATGAGGTAAAGGAAAAAATGCACAGTCACACAGTACTGCATCAGGAAGTAAGAACAAAATAGAAAATACAAGAGAGACTTTTTTTCTTTTACAATACAGTAAACAAGGAAACTTTACACAACATCGCCATCTACTGTCAGATCAGCATAAAGTCCTCCTTCACACAAACAAAGAAGTCCACAACTGTTGCATATACCAACACACAGCACATGCGGGTTATCATTGAGGACCATGGGGCACGCATTACCAAGCGTTTAAGCGTTTTCGCTTCGAAAATTCCGCAGCAAAAATGCTTGAAAAACGCACAGTGGGCACGAAGCCTCAAAGTCACTTCAAAACTGAACAGGTCCCTATAAAAATAAGTTTTGTAAATTTCCTTGAAAAAAATGAAAAATAACTGCTACATTTTTAAATCTTCTAAAATGCTAATAAAATAAAACAACATTTTACAAATGGTGCTGATGTAAAGCAGACATGAGGGAAATGTTATTTATTACTGTTTTTGTGTGGTATGACTATTGGGATTAAAGGCATAATCAATCATAGTTTGAAAAGTGCAATTTTTAAGACATTTTTGCCAAGTTTCTGATATTTTTATAAATAAACGCAAACCATATCAGCCTAAATTTACCATTATTATAAAGTATCATGTGTCACAAAAAACAGTCTCAAAAGCTATGGGATATGTTATTCCTGAGTTATTACTACATAAAGTGACACTGGTCAGATTTAAAAAAATTGGTTTGGTCATGAAGGGGTTAAGCCACTTTGTTACCATTTTGGCAGTATGCTTCGGGTCATTGTCCATTTGGAGGACCTATTTCTGCTCAAGCTTTAACTTCCTGGCTGATGTCTTGAGATGTTGCTTCAGTATTGCCACATAATCTTCTTTTCTCATGAAGCCACCTACGGATTTTGTGATGTGCACCAAGTCCCTCTTGCAGCAAAGCAACCCCACAACATGATGCTGCCACCCCCGTGTTTCACAGTTGGGATGGCGTTCTTAGGCTTCTAAGCTTCTCCCTTTTTCCTCCAAACTTAACGATGGTCATTATGCACAAAAAGTTCAATTCTAGTTTCATCAGACCACAGGACATGTCTCCAAAATTTAAGGTCTTTGTTCCTGTGTGCATTTGCAAACATTAATCTGGATTTTTTATGTTTCTTTTGGAGTAATGGCTTCTTCCTGGCAGAGTGGCCTTTCAGCCCATGTTGATACAGTACTCGTTTCACTGTGAATTGTCACTCTGACAATCTTACTAGCTTCTGCCATCCTCTTCACAAGGTCTTTTGCTTTTGTCCTGGGGTTGACATGCACATGTCGGACCAAAGCACGTTCATCTCTGGGACACAGAACCCGTCTCCTTCCTGAGTGATATGATGGCTGGACATTCCAATCTTGTTTGTACTTGCATATAATTGTTTGTACAGATGAACGAGGCACCTTCAGATATCTTGAAATTGTACCCAAGGATGAGCCAGAATTGTGCAAGCCCACAATTCTCTTCCTGATATCTTGGCTGATTTATTTACACTTTCCCATGATGCTACACAAAGAAGCAGTGTGTTTCAGGTATGCATTAAAATACATCCACAGGTGTGTCTCTAATTAACTCAGATGTTGCCCAAAAAACTATTAGAAGCTTCCAAACACACGGCATCAACATATGGGCAGTCGAGAATTGTTTAATCACTTTGCGCCAGAGCCTGTTTTTGCCTTCGTGACCGGGCCAATTTTTTCAATTCTGACCACTGTCAATTTATGAAGTAATTACTCTGGAACGCTTCAACGGATCCCGCTGATTCTGAGATTGTTTTTTCGTGACATATTGTACTTCATGATAGTGGTAAAATTTCTTCGATATCACTTGCGTTTATTTGTGTAAAAATCGGAAATTTGGCGAAAATTTTGAAAATTTTGCAATTTTCAAACTTTGAATTTTCATGCCCTTAAATCAGAGAGATATGCCACACAAAATAGTTAATAAATAACATTTCCCACATGTCTACTTTACATCAGCACAATTTTGGAACCAAATTTTTTTTTGTTAGGGAGCTATAAGGGTTAAAAGTTGACCAGCGATTTCTCATTTTTCCAATTTACAAAACCATTTTTTTAGGGACCACATCACATTTGAAGTCACTTTGAGGGGTCTTTATGACAGAAAATACCCAAAAGTGACACCATTCTAAAAACTGCACCCCTCACGGTGCTCAAAACCACATTCAAGAACTTTATTAACCCTTCAGGTGCTTCACAGGAATTTTTGGAATGTGTAAGAAAAAAATGAACATTTAACTTTTTTCACAAAAATGTTACTTTAGACCCAATTTTTTTTATTTTCGCAGGGGTAACAGGAAAAAATGGACCCCAAAATTTGTTGTGCAATTTGACCTGGGCACGCAGATACCCCATATGTGGGGAAAAACCACTGTTTGGGTGCACGGCAGGGCTCGGAAGGGAAGGAGTGCCATTTGACTTTTTGATTGTAAAATTTGCTTGAATAATTAGCGGACGCCATGTTGCGTTTGGAGAGCCCCTGATGTGCTTAAACAGTGGAAACCCCCCACAAGTGACACCATTTTGGAAACTATACCCCTCAAGGATTTTATTAAGGTGTATAGTGAACATTTTGAACCCAGAGGTACGACACAGAATTTGATAACATTAGGTCATCATATTGAATAAGTTGTCATTACTCTTGAGCGCAAGTGCTCGCTACTTGAGTTTGCATCGGATACTCAGGTATGCACCATGTATCACGGTTGCTCAAGTGAAATGCTCGAGTCCCCGCCCGCATGTTTCACGGTTATTAGACCCCCCAAAAAAAACATGCGGGGATCGCTCGTGCATGGCAGACAATCCCCGCGAGGTTTTTTTGGCCGCGAAGCATATGGGGCGGAGACTCGAGCACCCGCGATACTCAATGCATACCCGAGCACCCGATGCAAAGTCAAGTAGCGAGCACTTGCGCTCAACACTAGTTGCCATATCGTCATCTTTTTTTTTTTTCTTTTTCTTTACTTTTGAAAAAAAAAAAAAACCCAACCCTAACATTAGCACAACCCCAACCCCAGCCCTAGCGTTTATTTTTTACGCCGTTCCTCGTGCGGTATAAGTGATGAGATTACTTTATTCTTCGGGTCGGTGTGATTACAGCGATACCAGAATCATATTGGGTTTTTATGATTGACAGCTGTCACACACTAAAAGACACATATTTTGTAAAATCTAGTTTTTGCATTGCCATATTTTGGCCGACAGAGTCATGTGACAGCTTGTTTTTTTGCGGGATGAGTTGACGTTTTTATTGGTGCCATTTTCAGGCACGTGACATTTTTTGATCGCTTTCTATTCCAGCTTTTGGGAGACAGAATAAACGAAAACCAACAATTCAGGAATTGTTTTTTTTGTTTTTTTTTATTCTGCTCCGGGTGTGGTAGAATTGATAAGGTAACTTTATTCTTCGGGTCAGTACGTTTACAGCGGTACCACATTTATATCGTTTTTTATGTTTTGGCGCTTTTACACAATAAAAGCTATTTTATAGAAAAAAATATTTTTTTGCATTGCTTTATTCTGAGAGCTGTAACTTTTTGATTTTTCGGCTGATGGAGCTGTATGGCAGCTTGTTTTTTGCGGGACGAGATGACGTTTTCAGCGGTACCATTTTTATTTATATTCGTCTTTTTGATCGCGTGTTATTCCATTTTTTGTTTGGCGGTATGATGATAAAGCATTGTTTTTTGCTTTGTTTTTTATTTTTACCGTGTTCACTGAAGGAGTTAACTAGTGGAACAGTTTTATAGGCCAGGTCGTTACGGACGCGGCGATACCAAATATGTGTACTTTGATTGTTTTTTTTGTTTTTTTTTCATAATATTTATTGATGGGTACATTATATTTTTATTTTTAGTGGATTATTTTTTTTAATTTTTTTTTTATATTTTTACAATTTTTTTTTTTATTTTTTTTTTCACTTTCTGGGAGTTTTTACACTTTTTTACTTTGTCCCACTGTGGGACTTTCACTTTTTTTATTCTGATCGCCTGCACAGCATAGGGATGGAGCACCATCCCTGTGCCATGCAGGCTGTCAGCGCTGGACAGGGAGAAGATAGTTTGGAGATGCACTGCACATGTCCAAACAATCTTACTGCTGTCTGGTGACCCGTATGTTGTCATGACGACATCGGGTCATCATGGCAACAACCGGGAAGCCGCGGCAGACAGCGCTGGAGGCCGGAAGAGGAGGTGAGTATACTGATCACCTCCCCTTGCCTCCGCAATGCTGCGATCAACTTCGATCGCAGCATTGCGGGGGTTAATGTGCTGGGAGCGGTGCAGGACCGCTCCCTGCACATAGTACCGGGTGTCAGCTGTGACAATCAGCTGACACCCAGCGGCGATCGCGCCCGCACAGCCTGTGTGCGCGCGCGATCGCGATGACGTACTTGTTATGCACACGCCCGGGCTAAGCGGCGTGTGCGTGTGATTGGTAGTGATTCCACTGGACCGTGCCGGAGAGTGAATGCCTGGAGGGGCGTGACTAAGTATTCACCCGATCCGACCAGGGTCGCACGACGGCATACGACGCCAGTGCACCAAGGAGGAACCGAGCAGAGGGACCAGGTGCTACTCCAGGACAGACCCCGGACACGGCTGTTGACCCACACAGGGGAATACAGGAACAGGCTGGTAGACTGGCACACAGACTGGAGGGTATAGGCAGGCACGACTGGTATGCAGGCAGGCGGGTATGCAGGCAGGGGGGTAAAGGCAAGCACAGCTAGAGTGCAGACAGGGAGGCACTAGCAGGTAGGAACACAGGCGGGATAGGACCCAGTACACACCGGGACTCAGGAACAATACAGGCAGAGGGTTACAGGCAAGCACAGCTAGAGTGCAGACAAGGCTGAGCAGGGAGGACAGGGCTCTGTTCACACGGAACAGACAGGAAGGGAAAGACAGAGCCAGATACTCACACAGTACTTGCAAAGACAACAAGCAGGAGTTAGGTACGAGTACAGACTCTGCAGAAAAAGGAAGGGAATGGACATAGAGGCAAAACAGGTAAAGGACAGGAGAGAGTTCAGACTGGAACTGAGTGTACGGAGGAGACCGACACTGCAGAGGGATACAGGAGCGGGTCTGGGAATACGGCCCCCAGAGAGGCGGAACGAACAGGCAAGGAGCGTGTTCAAACAGGACAGACCAGACGCAGGAGCGGGTCTAGGAAATCGGCCACTAGAAGGCGGAACGAACAGGCAAGGAGCGTGTTCAGACAGGACAGACCAGACACAGGAGCGGGTCTAGGAAATCGGCCACTAGAAGGCGAGAGGAACAGGCTAGGAGCGTGTTCAGACAGGACAGACAAGAGAACACAGAAAGGAGTCAGTTCAGACACGGGAGCTGATACCGCAAAGCAGGAGACATACAGGACTCAGTTCAGACACGGGAGCTGATACCGCAAAGCAGGAGACATACAGGACACAGTTCAGACACGGGAGCTGATACCGCAAAGCAGGAGACATACAGGACTCAGTTCAGACACGGGAACTGATACAAAAAGCAGGAGACAAGAGACGGGACCTGGCACCTTCAGAGTGCAAGCACACACTGAAGGAAACACTTATGCTCAGGCCGGGATAGAAGGGAGCTGCTGAGCTATATACCAAGTGACAGACAGCAATAGGCTGAGGACGCACAAGGGGTGTGACCCACAGCAGGTACAAAAGGCAGGAAGTGATCGGGCGCCGCCCTTAAGCAGCAGAAACAGACACAAACAGACAGCATGGAGAGAAGCCAGAGAGACATTCTGGACAGGAGATCAAGTGCGCCCTCTTGCACAGTGGGAGATGGACCACCATGCAAGGACGCCGCCAGGTATGTTACAGTACCTCCCCCCTTACGCCCCCTCTTCTTCAGGCCTGCCAGAATCTTCCGCAGGGAATTCGAGGACCAGTCGTTCACTGGGTTGGAGGGGGACAGAGACTTGAGGGTAATCTCTGCTTCGAGGTACATCTTGTCAAGCTCACAGGAAAAAATAGACGGGTTATCAGGTACATAATGAGGAAAAGTCACTGTCTCTTTGTTATCTGGTGGTATCCCGGAGGATTCAGGAAACAACTGGAGGTCCTCCGCCGGGTCAGAAGAGTGCAGAGGCTCAGAGAAAACAACTGCTTCAGAGTACACTAGGTCGGACTCACTGGAGGAAGCAGGCGAGGTATCAGATCCAGGATATAGGAAAGTCTCTGTCCATTCACCACCAGGTGGCACCCCGAAGGATTCTGAACACAACTGGAGGTCCTCCGCCTGGTCGGAGGGGTGTAGAGACTCAGGAGTAACCTCTGCTTCGGAGTACACTAGGTTGGACTCACTGGACGAAGCGAGCGAGGTATCAGGTACAGAGTATAGGAAAGTCTCTGTCCATTCACCACCAGGTGGCACCCCGAAGGGTTCTGAACACAACTGGAGGTCCTCCGCCTGGTCGGAGGGGTGTAGAGACTCAGGAGTAACCTCTGCTTCGGAGTACACTAGGTTGGACTCACTGGACGAAGCGAGCGAGGTATCAGGTACAGAGTATAGGAAAGTCTCTGTCCATTCACCACCAGGTGGCACCCCGAAGGGTTCTGAACACAACTGGAGGTCCTCCGCCTGGTCGGAGGGGTGTAGAGACTCAGGAGTAACCTCTGCTTCGGAGTACACTAGGTTGGACTCACTGGACGAAGCGAGCGAGGTATCAGGTACAGAGTCTAGGAGAGTCTCTGTCCTTTCGCTACCAGGTAGCACCCCGAAGGGTTCAGGAGACAATTGGAGATCCTCCGCCTGGTCGGAGAGGTGTAGAGACTCGGAGGTAACTACCACTTTGGGGTACCCATTGTCAGGCTCACAGGACGAAGCGGACAAAGTATTGAGTACCGGGTGTAGAGAAGTCTCTCTCCATTTGTCATCGAGTGGTATCCCGGAGGGTTCAGGAGGCAACAGGGGATCCTCCGCCAGGTAGTAGAGGTGCACAGACTCTGAGGTAACCACAGCTTTGGAGCATCCTTGGACATGCACACCGGTTAAAGAGAAAGAAGCATCTGATGCCGGGTGCAGGAAGTTCTCCTGTGTGGAGTCTGGATGGGCAGAAGTCTCTTCGGCCAGGAGAACTGGTGCACTACCCACGCACATTACCCATTGGGGTTTCTCCGGGATACAGGGAGATGAAGCTTCAGTAGGGACTTCAAGGTTGGGGTCAGGAGGTCTCAGGGAGGACAGACCCTGGCGTGACGGCTTGCCTCTAAGTCTAGCACGTCTGGACTGCCTCTTGAGGTTGAGAGAAGTATTCCGGAAAGCGTAGTCACCCTGTGAGGATTCTGGGTGGGCAGTAGTCTCATTGGGCTGGAGGACTATTGCGCTACCCACACACATTACCCGTCGGGGCTGCTCCGGGATATTGGGAAGTGAAGCTTCAGCAGGGGCTTCAGAGTTAGGATCATCGAAGACCATTAGAAAGGCCACCAGGAAGGCCATTAGGTCCAGGAGGATCGGATCCTGTGTTTCATATAGGGGGTTGATCCATTCCAAGGCATCACCCGCCAGGTAAGACATCATAAAGGCCACTTTAGCCCAATCGGAAGGAAAATAGAGAGGGTAGGCCTTAAAGTGTAGCATGCATTGCTCCACAAATGCACGACACTGTCTTGGATCCCCATAGTAACGTGGCGGATCCGCAGGAACGAGAGCTGATAGATCCATCTGGACGGTGCGTAATTCGCCTGGAACTCAGCTAAAGGGGGAAAAAAATGTATTTATTTTATTTTAATGCATGTATTCGCTGGAAAAACTTCTCAAAGAGCGAAGGCCGTGGGGCTCAACGGGAACCATGGCCTGAGCATGCTGTTATGCACACGCCCGGGCTAAGCGGCGTGTGCGTGTGATTGGTAGTGATTCCACTGGACCGTGCCGGAGAGTGAATGCCTGGAGGGGCGTGACTAAGTATTCACCCGATCCGACCAGGGTCGCACGACGGCATACGACGCCAGTGCACCAAGGAGGAACCGAGCAGAGGGACCAGGTGCTACTCCAGGACAGACCCCGGACACGGCTGTTGACCCACACAGGGGAATACAGGAACAGGCTGGTAGGCTGGCACACAGACTGGAGGGTATAGGCAGGCACGACTGGTATGCAGGCAGGCGGGTATGCAGGCAGGGGGGTAAAGGCAAGCACAGCTAGAGTGCAGACAGGGAGGCACTAGCAGGTAGGAACACAGGCGGGATAGGACCCAGTACACACCGGGACTCAGGAACAATACAGGCAGAGGGTTACAGGCAAGCACAGCTAGAGTGCAGACAAGGCTGAGCAGGGAGGACAGGGCTCTGTTCACACGGAACAGACAGGAAGGGAAAGACAGAGCCAGATACTCACACAGTACTTGCAAAGACAACAAGCAGGAGTTAGGTACGAGTACAGACTCTGCAGAAAAAGGAAGGGAACGGACATAGAGGCAAAACAGGTAAAGGACAGGAGAGAGTTCAGACTGGAACTGAGTGTACGGAGGAGACCGACACTGCAGAGGGATACAGGAGCGGGTCTGGGAATACGGCCCCCAGAGAGGCGGAACGAACAGGCAAGGAGCGTGTTCAGACAGGACAGACCAGACGCAGGAGCGGGTCTAGGAAATCGGCCACTAGAAGGCGGAACGAACAGGCAAGGAGCGTGTTCAGACAGGACAGACCAGACACAGGAGCGGGTCTAGGAAATCGGCCACTAGAAGGCGAGAGGAACAGGCTAGGAGCGTGTTCAGACAGGACAGACAAGAGAACACAGAAAGGAGTCAGTTCAGACACGGGAGCTGATACCGCAAAGCAGGAGACATACAGGACTCAGTTCAGACACGGGAGCTGATACCGCAAAGCAGGAGACATACAGGACACAGTTCAGACACAGGAGCTGATACCGCAAAGCAGGAGACATACAGGACTCAGTTCAGACACGGGAACTGATACAAAAAGCAGGAGACAAGAGACGGGACCTGGCACCTTCAGAGTGCAAGCACACACTGAAGGAAACACTTATGCTCAGGCCGGGATAGAAGGGAGCTGCTGAGCTATACACCAAGTGACAGACAGCAATAGGCTGAGGACGCACAAGGGGTGTGACCCACAGCAGGTACAAAAGGCAGGAAGTGATCGGGCGCCGCCCTTAAGCAGCAGAAACAGACACAAACAGACAGCATGGAGGGAAGCCAGAGAGACATTCTGGACAGGAGATCAAGTGCGCCCTCTTGCACAGTGGGAGATGGACCACCATGCAAGGACGCCGCCAGGTATGTTACAGTACTAATACGAATCAGGCTCTTAAAGCCCAGGGCATAGACGCGTATTAGTACGTCATGGGCTTTAAAGGGGTTAAAATGGTTACACTTTTGGGTGGTTTCCAACATATAAGACTCGCAGGCTAAGTGCCCACGAAGCAAAAATGCTCCAGATTTTTTCTGTATCTCCCTGGCAGGAAAAATGCATGCGGATGTTACATGCGTTTTTCCCGCCAGGTTGAATCGTTTGTCAAGCGTTTTTGCATGCATTTTTGCATGCGGGTTATCAAGCGCTTTTCCAAGCGATTTTAGCATCACTTGGAAAAGTGCTTGACAACTTGGTCACACTATATAAATCCATGCAACCAGCATGGATTTATATAGTGTGACCAAGTTAATAGTTAAAAAAAGAATAAAAATGGTAAACAAAAAAAACATTCTACTCGCCTTCCGATGGCCCCCGGTCTCCTTCTCCGGTGCGTCCGGTGTCTTGGGCGGCTCGCGATGGTGTAAAAGGACTTTCCATGACGTCATTTAGTCATGTGACAGGTCAAGCGACCGCCGACATCAGCGGTCACGTGACCTGTCACATGACTAAATGACGTCATGGAAGGTCCTTTTACATCACCACGAGCCGCCGAAGACACCGGACGCACCATACAGGAGACCGGGGGCCATGAGAAGGTAAGTATAATGTTATTTTTTATTTTATTCTTTTTTAACTACAGGTACTATGGTACCCGGGTCTGGAGGAGAGTCTCCTCTTCTCCAGACCCGGGTACCATCCCCACATTGAATTACTTAATATCCACATGTGTACATGTAGTCATTAAGATATTATGCAATTCAATGGAAGTCAATGGCGGCAATTACGCCGCGTTTCCGTAAAATTAATGGATATGCTTCAGATTTTTCCGCAATGATAATCCGCAGCGTAAATTTCCGCAGCATGTGCACAGTGTTGCATAGCTTCTGGATACTGACAGTTGCAGTATAAAACTTCACAGAGCAGATTACAGGGGATAACAAGCTTTTACTTCTCAGAACATGAGGTAAAGGAAAAAATGCACAGTCACACAGTACTGCATCAGGAAGTAAGAACAAAATAGAAAATACAAGAGAGACTTTTTTTCTTTTACAATACAGTAAACAAGGAAACTTTACACAACATCGCCATCTACTGTCAGATCAGCATAAAGTCCTCCTTCACACAAACAAAGAAGTCCACAACTGTTGCATATACCAACACACAGCACATGCGGGTTATCATTGAGGACCATGGGGCACGCATTACCAAGCGTTTAAGCGTTTTCGCTTCGAAAATTCCGCAGCAAAAACGCTTGAAAAACGCACAGTGGGCACGAAGCCTCAAAGTCACTTCAAAACTGAACAGGTCCCTATAAAAATAAGTTTTGTAAATTTCCTTGAAAAAAATGAAAAATAACTGCTACATTTTTAAATCTTCTAAAATGCTAATAAAATAAAACAACATTTTACAAATGGTGCTGATGTAAAGCAGACATGAGGGAAATGTTATTTATTACTGTTTTTGTGTGGTATGACTATTGGGATTAAAGGCATAATCAATCATAGTTTGAAAAGTGCAATTTTTAAGACATTTTTGCCAAGTTTCTGATATTTTTATAAATAAACGCAAACCATATCAGCCTAAATTTACCATTATTATAAAGTATCATGTGTCACAAAAAACAGTCTCAAAAGCTATGGGATATGTTATTCCAGAGTTATTACTACATAAAGTGACACTGGTCAGATTTAAAAAAATTGGTTTGGTCATGAAGGGGTTAAGCCACTTTGTTACCATTTTGGCAGTATGCTTCGGGTCATTGTCCATTTGTAGGACCTATTTCTGCTCAAGCTTTAACTTCCTGGCTGATGTCTTGAGATGTTGCTTCAGTATTGCCACATAATCTTCTTTTCTCATGAAGCCACCTACGGATTTTGTGATGTGCACCAAGTCCCTCTTGCAGCAAAGCAACCCCACAACATGATGCTGCCACCCCCGTGTTTCACAGTTGGGATGGCGTTCTTAGGCTTCTAAGCTTCTCCCTTTTTCCTCCAAACTTAACGATGGTCATTATGCACAAAAAGTTCAATTCTAGTTTCATCAGACCACAGGACATGTCTCCAAAATTTAAGGTCTTTGTTCCTGTGTGCATTTGCAAACATTAATCTGGATTTTTTATGTTTCTTTTGGAGTAATGGCTTCTTCCTGGCAGAGTGGCCTTTCAGCCCATGTTGATACAGTACTCGTTTCACTGTGAATTGTCACTCTGACAATCTTACTAGCTTCTGCCATCCTCTTCACAAGGTCTTTTGCTTTTGTCCTGGGGTTGACATGCACATGTCGGACCAAAGCACGTTCATCTCTGGGACACAGAACCCGTCTCCTTCCTGAGTGATATGATGGCTGGACATTCCAATCTTGTTTGTACTTGCATATAATTGTTTGTACAGATGAACGAGGCACCTTCAGATATCTTGAAATTGTACCCAAGGATGAGCCAGAATTGTGCAAGCCCACAATTCTCTTCCTGATATCTTGGCTGATTTATTTACACTTTCCCATGATGCTACACAAAGAAGCAGTGTGTTTCAGGTATGCATTAAAATACATCCACAGGTGTGTCTTTAATTAACTCAGATGTTGCCCAAAAAACTATTAGAAGCTTCCAAACACATGGCATCATCATATGGGCAGTCGAGAATTGTTTAATCACTTTGCGCCAGAGCCTGTTTTTGCCTTCGTGACCGGGCCAATTTTTTCAATTCTGACCACTGTCAATTTATGAAGTAATTACTCTGGAACGCTTCAACGGATCCCGCTGATTCTGAGACTGTTTTTTCGTGACATATTGTACTTCATGATAGTGGTAAAATTTCTTCGATATCACTTGCGTTTATTTGTGTAAAAATCGGAAATTTGGCGAAAATTTTGAAAATTTTGCAATTTTCAAACTTTGAATTTTCATGCCCTTAAATCAGAGAGATATGCCACACAAAATAGTTAATAAATAACATTTCCCACATGTCTACTTTACATCAGCACAATTTTGGAACCAAAATTTTTTTTTGTTAGGGAGCTATAAGGGTTAAAAGTTGACCAGCGATTTCTCATTTTTCCAAAATTTACAAAACCATTTTTTTAGGGACCACATCATATTTGAAGTCACTTTGAGGGGTCTTTATGACAGAAAATACCCAAAAGTGACACCATTCTAAAAACTGCACCCCACAAGGTGCTCAAAACCACATTTAAGAACTTTATTAACCCTTCAGGTGCTTCACAGGAGTTTTTGGAATGTGGAAGAAAAAAATTAACATTTAACTTTTTTCACAAAAATGTTACTTTAGACCCAATTTTTTTTATTTTCGCAGGGGTAACAGGAAAAAATGAACCCCAGAATTTTTTGTGCAATTTCTCTTGAGCGCGATGATACCCCATATGTGAGGGAAAACCACTGTTTGGGCGCACGGCAGGGTTTGGAAGGGAAGGAGCGCCATTTGACTTTTTGAATGTAAAATTTGCTTGAATAATTAGCGGACACCATGTTGCATTTTGGGGGGCCCCTAATGTGCCTAAACAGTGGAAACCCCCCACAAGTGACACCATTTTGGAAACTAGACCCCTTAAGGAACTTATCTAGATGTGTGGTGAGCACGTTGGGAGACATAATAAACAAATCAGTAGCAGGTGAAGAATTGGTTTTATTTATTTATTACGCCGTTCCTCATGCGGTATAAGTAATGAGATTACTTTATTCTTTGAGTCGGTGCGATTACAGAGATACCAGATTCATATCGGGTTTTTATGATTGACAGCTGTCACACACTAAGAGACGCTTTTTTTTGCAAAATCTAGTTTTTGCATCGCCATATTTTGAGAGCTATAATTTTTGGCCGACAGACTCATGTGATGGCTTGTTTTTTACGGGACGAGTTCACATTTTTATTGCTACCATTTTTGGGTACGTGACATTTTTTGATCGCTTTCTATTCCGTTTTTTGGGAGGTAAAATTAACAAAAACCAACAATTCAGGAATTGTTTTTTGAGGTTTTTTTTATGCCGTTCTGCGTGTGGTAAAAGTGATAAGGCAGCATTATTCTTCAGGTCAGTATGTTTACAGCGATACTACACTTACTGTATATTTTTTTATGTTTTGGCGCTTTTACACAATAAAACAATTTTATAGAAAAAATATTTTTTTTTCATTGCTTTATTCTGAGAGCTATAACTTTTTTATTTTTCGGCTGATGGAGCTCTATGGCGTTTTTTTTTTGCGGAACAAGATGACGTTTTCAGCGTTACCATTTTTATTTCCATTTTGCTTTTTGATCGCTCGGGTTGTTTCGGATGCGGCGATACCAAATATGTGTACTTTTTTTGTTTTTGCATAAATATACGGATTTATCGGTTAAATATTTTATTTATTTATTTTTATTTATTTTGTGATTTTTTTTTAGTAGTTTGAAAACATTTTTTTTACTTTTTTTACATTTTTACTTAGTCTCTGTATGGTACATTAATTTTTATTTTTCTGATCACTGATCTCATGTAATGTAATAGACATATATTACATTACATGAGATCTTTGCTGACTGTTTCACAGTCAGTGTCTCCTGCCAGGCTTCAGCTGCAGGCTGAGCCTGGCAGGACACCGTATATGGCAGATCTGGAGGCGGTCATGTGACCTCCAGCTGCCATAGCAACGCCAGGTCCTGGAAGGTATCAGGGGTCGTCGGAGAGGTAAGTAGATGACCCCCTCTCCTCCTGCTGTCTTCTATATGCCGCGATCACTATAGATCGCGGCATATAGAAGACAGCAAAGGGTTAACATCACTGGGACCTGATCCAATCAGGTCCCGATGATGTTCCCTGTCAGAGCTATCGCTCTGCACCGCACCCTTAGCGCTTGCAGGACCCTCGGGGTCCTGAGCGCTGCCGGACCACCCACCGTTTTTAAGCGTCCGCGCTGCACAGAGCCCAGGCAGCGTGGACGTTTATCTACAGTGGGCGGTCGGGAAGCGGTTAAATAAAAAAAAGTTTTCACAAAGTAAAATAGAGAGTTACCTTTTTATTATCATCTAGGACTGTGTTCATACTTTCTATCCCTAGCGTATCAATAGGTCCATCAAAGATAACCTATTTTCTTTCCGGGGTCTCAGATAACGCAAACTCCCGGAAAGTATTAGCGACTATCCCATCGGTCCACTGCAAATGAAGAGAGGCATCAATAAAATTGCTCTTCCCATAAAATCCAATACAATCCCACAATTGAAAGGATTATTAAAGGGAATGCCTGGGATTATGATATTGATGATACACATGTATTGACTACACGTGGCCCCTATTGAAGTGAACGTGCCGGCACCGGGAGAGACCGCAAGTAAGTGATTTGCATATATGCGGTCACATGCCAACTAGAAGTGCGTGACCTCACTCAAAGCAAGTGTATTGAGTGAGGCCAGACACAGTCTAGTCAGAATGTGGCTGGAAGTATGCAAACTTATGCTAATTTCTGGCATAAATAATACAATTTGTTTTTTATATGTCTGATGGGGAAAATAAAACAGTTTCCAATTTTTGTGCAAACAGGGAGTAAGTCATAATAAAATGATTGCCCGGCAATGTATGACTGGGATCTATGTCTCTGAAGGAACCCCTTCTACCATGTCCATAAGCCATAAAAGGGCTTTTTCCCATTTTCAGCAAATATATTAGAATTATCTATATATATAATCGTCTTATCCCGTCTGTCTGTCTTTCTGTCTGTCTGTCTGTCCAGGAAATCCCGCGTCGCTGATTGGTCCGGCCGCGGCCAATCAGCGACGCGGGATTTGAGAAAAAGATGGCGGCCGTTAGCGGCTCATCTGCAGGACGGAGGTCAGCGGCGATGCAGCAGGGAGATGACCGTCGCGAGGCGCTCATCTCCCGGCCGCTAGCTGAACGGAGGACCGGGGAGCGCCGCCGCCGGTCGGGATGCTTCTGCTGCGAGCAGCCGCGCATCTCCCGGCTTCTCGCAACGGAAGTAGCCGCACAAGCAGCGCCGCTGCCCGGTCCTCACTAATACGACGCTGATTGGTCGCGGTCGACGCCCGCGACCAATCAGCAATATGGAAGGAAAATTTAAATGCCGCTCTGCTACTTGGTCGCGGTGGCCGGCCGCGACCAATCAGCATTATTGGTGCCACATTTAAACCCCGCTCTGCTGATTGGTCGCGGTGGCCGGGCGTGACCAATCAGCGATATGGGCGGCAAATTTAAACGCCGCTCTGCTGATTGGTCAATTTAAACACCGCTCTGCTGATTGGTCGAGGCTGCCGGCCGCGACCAATCAGCGATTTTGGCCCCAAATTTAAACACCGCTCTGCTGATTGGTCGCGACCGCCGACCGCAACCAATCAGCATTATTGGTGCCAAATTTAAACCCCGCTCTGCTGATTGTTCGCGGTCGCGACCAATCAGCGATTTTGGTGCCAAATTTAAACACCCCTCTGCTGATTGGTCGCGTTTGCAGGCCGCAACCAATCAGCATTATTGGCGCCAAATTTAAACACCGCTTTGCTGATTGGTCACGGTCGCGACTAATCAGTGATTTTGGCGCCAAATTTAAACACGCTCTCCAGTCCTCACTAACACGGTTCGCTGATTGGTCGTGGCCGCCGCCCGCGACCAATCACCGATGTTGCTGCCAAATTAAAACACCGCTTTGCTGATTGGTCGCGGTTGCCGGCCGCGACCAATCAGCGATTTTGGCGCCAAATTTAAACACCGCTCTGCTAATTGCGCCCGGTCGGCCGCATACATATTCTAGAATACCCGATGCGTTAGAATCGGGCCACCATCTAGTAAACAATAATTCCAATCATGTGACACTGGATCAAACTGCCCGAACAGCTGCCCCATGGTGATGGCTTTAGGGTTCACTGTCCGGTAAATCACTTTTTCTTCTTCGCACCCTCGCTCATTCATAAGAGACAGCGTATCAGCGAGGACGTGGGGGACCTTCGTTTTTCCAGAGAACGGCTCTCCAACCAACATAAAACTGTACGGGATGAACAAAATGCAGCATGGTCCATTGTATAAAATGGAAACAGCGAAGAATAAATCCCCCGTCCCATGGACTTCTGTAGTTACAGCTTACCCGTGTCTGACAATCATCATCTCATACGTCTGGATCATGTTCTCCAGGAAGACCTTCTCGGGCTGGATGTTGTGTCCAGCACAGCTCTCCTGTGCGCATTCCAGTAAATCCTGAGCAAAAGGAAGGTAAAATATTTCATCAGTCTGTTTACAGTGGATCCAATTAGAGGTGGGAGAATACATTTTCAGGACCCAGATCAGTATTCTGTGGCCGCTGGACGGGACCCCTGAGAGCCGCCTCCTAGCTGCCGGCATCCCCGGCTCCTCTTCTGATTATATGGCCTGGTGTACATCATACTGCAACCATAACGTCATGCCAGGCCGGCTAATCTGAAGAAGAGCCAGGGGGCAGAAAGAAATAAGGTGGCTCTCAGGGGTCTCATTCAGTGCCCACCACTGACCTGATGTCACGCACAGTGTAGGAAAGACAAAGTGCGACACAAAGGGATGAGGGGAAGGGAGCCCAGATACTAGGGAAAGGGGGAAATGGAAACCTCCTAGGCTGATCTGCAATCACCCTGTCTCCCCTACCCACTCTATATTGGTTCCTCACCAATTGCCGCACAGGAACCTATCCCTGTATTTCCTTAGCGCTTGACCCTGGATAGGGAAGGGGGGTGAGCACTATTCGATCCCCACTGACAACTAAAGACAGCAAGGGGAGACAGACACAGGGGAAGTAGCTTAGCTTGAGTCGACTTCAGAGAGATGGCACACACATCCTCTTAGCACCAGAGAGGAAGTAAGAGCTGCACTTGCTCCAAGCCTTCACAAGGGGTCATGTGAATATCACTGGCACCTCTGTGTAGCAACCTGGAAGTATTTAAACACCCAGGCCTGATTGTCAATTAGAGCAGGAGGGAGGTAGCCGCTGGGTCCTACAGTGAGACCGCTAAGAAGATGTCTGTAATGCCAAACGAAGGAATCTCCTGCAACTAACTGCAGGGCGACTGTCTGTCACATCTGATGCACCCATGACACCTGGCCATTGGATCAGTCTCCTGCGAATCGATTCATTCATCTAAAAAAAAATGTCTCCATAACCTACAACTAAACTAGCGATAAATCACTCACAGATGTTTTAACCATTTGTTTTCTACATCAGATCATCCTGCATTGGAGGTATAAGTGAGCCCCCTTATCTCTGGTGCCCCTGTGCAGCTGCCCAGGTTGCACTAATGGGACCGGACGATGAGTGACAAGGTCATGTAACCCAATTCCAAAGCAGTGGATCAGGATCGGGTGATTTCAATGGGATTGGTCTACCATCTACTCTGTATGGGGGCGTCATGACAGATTATGTTGGGGACATAAAAATCGGGCGGATGGAATTTAATCACCCGATCCTTACTTTCTGACCCTGAAATTAGCAGCTGCCATAAGATTCTGGCAGCGACTCTGTCATAGAGAAAACAGGAGCGAGCATTCCTGAATATGGGGGAGTCGGGAAAGATAACTGTCATCCAAGTGATAGCTGGCCAGCTATATAGGACCTATCACTTGCCATTAATATGCAATTTTATTACCTGGTGTAAATGCCGCTGTTCTCCTGAATCCGGTGTTGTTTTTCTTTTGCTCCTGCGCCTCTCCATTCCTGAGATATAGCCTCTTTATAGAAATCTAGTTCATAATTTTTAATAGCCAAGTGGGCGTGGTCATCAAGTCCTCTCTGTGGGAGTGACTCGCCCCCTGGGCCGTGGGGCACTCGGATCCGGGCAATAGGGGGAACGATGGGAGTAGTAGTGGCAACCCGGTTCCGTGGCTCAGGGTGGTCAGGCCAGTGGTAGTCCGTTACGTGTTGTTGGTTATGTCCGACTACGCCACCCGTGGATTGCGGTTATTAGGAACCGCCGCTGCATGCAGACCGCTGGGGCTGATGAGGTGTGCAGCTAGGGTAGTGTGACTCCCCACGGGAAGAGTGCGGCCCCAGGGCAGTATAGTGGATGGTGGGAGTGATGGTAGTGAGAGTCCCAGTGATGATAGTGCTGGAGGAGCAAGGAGCACACAGACAACTGGTTGCAGTCCAGGGTCTTTACTAAACAGGTAAACTGACCCACAAACAGTCCCAGCTAGGAGGGGACCTGGATGTCTGAGAGCAACGGGGAAATTGGCCCTGGTCAGGGTGAGGGTG
Organism: Phyllobates terribilis; assembly: GCF_046119375.1. NCBI lineage: Eukaryota > Metazoa > Chordata > Amphibia > Anura > Dendrobatidae > Phyllobates > Phyllobates terribilis. The sequence goes on along the minus strand of NW_027362920.1, from coordinate 664,127 downwards.
TAGGCCTACCGTGCTTTCTGCGCTCCTTCTGGCTATCTTCTCCTCATAGGATAACAGCCCACGTTTCCGAGCTTTCCGTGCTTTCTCGCCTGTATGGCCTGCGACGTGGGTTCCTTTCTGCTCCCAGCCTTGTATGGCTTTACTGGTCCCTTCGGTTGTGGCAGGGCCTCCAGGCTTCTTAGGCCAAGGAATGTACAGTCCCTTGCGGACTGGTTCTCTGCTGGGGGATGTGGAATCCTTCCAGCCTCAGACACCAAAGGCTGGTAAAGTAAGTCTTTATCTGCCAAGACAGGCTCTCTTCGCCTCTTGTCTCTGGCTTGTGGCTCTCTCCTACTGCCACACTTCCTCTTAGGTGCAATCAACTTTCTGTCCCTGCTCCACTCTGGGACACGTCTCAAAGCTGAGACAGGCAATCCAGTTCTCCCTAACCCTGTCCTCAGTACCAGCTTTTATAGGGGCAGCCTGCTCCCCCTACTGGCCTGAGACAGGAGGCATTGCATGCTAATGTTCCCCTGACTAGAGAACCTCCCCCTTGCTCTCAGACACAGCTTTAATTACACTTGTGGCATCCAGGTAGGGTGACACATTCCCCCCTAGTGAAATTTAGTACTCCGGGACTAAACAATAAACAAAGACAATATGCACAACAATAAAACATTAATAGACAGACGACGCACAAATTGAATTCTTTAGGTCACAGTGTGGTCTGTGACCGGGTGTCCATATCACCAAAACAACGGGGAGCCTTAACCAGGTGGGGGTCTGTCCTACCCCAAGTCCTTCACAGTCTTAGTTCATTCCTGGGTTAGGCTCCGAACGCAGTCCATACAAGGTTCCGGTTATAAAAAGTCCATAACCTGTGAATCCTTACGGTAACTGCAAGAAACTGAAACACACTATCAATAAACATGCAGGTAACTTTGGCAAACAATTCAACATTTGGCAACAGGGTTATTTACAATTTTTAGTACACTCTATATTCTCCAGCGAGCGGGTATCTGCCCCTTTGTGCTCCTGGTTGACCTACGTAGCCCACTGTCTGGTGGTGGACCAACCTGGCTTTCCCCACTAGCGTTAGGGGTACAGCTACCAGCTGGGTGTACAGGTAGGGCAGGCAGCTGTCTGCGGGTCCTTTGGCTCACCGCAGGCATGGCAGGCTCACTGTCAGCAGAGGGTTGACTCTCCTGGGCTGCTGGTACAGGCTCTTCTGCCTCTGGAACCGCTTGCTCCACTTCACCTTCCGGCTCTGGTGTTGGTTGTTGCTGGGCCGGTTGCAGGAAATGCAGGACAGGTACCATTATGGCATCATTTATGCGAGTCCAGGACTGAGGGAACTCTCCGAGAACGGTGCTGATCATTTCTTCCTTGTCCTCTGCGGGTTCAAGGTCACTCTGATCCTCTTCTGCACTACGGAGTTGCTCGGGGCATCTTTTGAGGTGGTCCCTGGAGACGACACTAGTGGTTTCTCCTCCGTCCTTGGTGATTACGCACACCTTTGGGTTGTCGTGGTCAGACTGCAGTACGGTGTAGGGTTCCCTTTCCCATTGGTCGTCCAACTTATGTAGCCTTCTTTTTCGCTTTAGGACTTGTTCACCAGGTTCTAGGGGACTAGCAGGGGCGTGTTGATTGAAGAGTCTTTCTTGCTTCTCTCTCACCTGCGCCAGGCTCTTCTCCACACTCTCCTGTACCTTCTTGTACTGCAGTTGCCTTGCCGCATCCCAGTCCGCATCCGGGGATGTGTCCTCAGGTATTAGGACTCCCATCTCCAGGTCTACGGGCAGCTTACCTGGTCTAGCTCGCATCAGGTAAGCCGGGGTGCAGTTTGTAGCGTTCACCGGGATGTTGTTGTACATGTCTACCAGGTCCGGCAATTTTTCTGGCCACAGGCTGCGTTCCTCCAGGGGCAACGTCTTCAGGAGATCAATGACTATATTGTTCATCTTCTCACACATCCCGTTGGTTTGGGGGTGGTAAGGCGTTGTCCGAATCTTCTTACAGCCATAGAGGTTGCAGAACTCCTGGAAGATTTCAGCTTCGAACGCTGGACCCTGGTCTGTCAGGACCTGTTCCGGATACCCGTGTGGACGGCAGAAGTATTGCTGGAAGGCTCTGGCCGCTGTTTGGGCTGTCAAGTCCTTTACCGGGACCACCACTAGAAAACGGGAATAGTGGTCCACGATTGTCAGGGCATAGATGTATCCTGACCGGCTGGGAGCCAATTTGACGTGGTCCAGAGCTACCAGCTCAAGAGGCTGCGTGGTGACGATGGGCCTCAAGGGTGTCTTCTGGCTGGTGCGGTCCTTCCTCCTCAGGTGACAAGGGCCACAGTCTCTGCACCACTTTTCTACAGCTCCTCTCATGCCGACCCAAAAGAACCTTCCTCTTAGCAGGAACTCCAGTTTCTTCCAACCGAAGTGCCCCGCTCTGTCATGGTAAGCTCCCAGGACCATAGCTGCATCTCGCCTTGGAACCACGACTTGCCAGGTCAGCTCGTGTGTCCGGTGGTTGACAATCCTTCTGCACAACTTGCCTTCGTAGAGGAACAGCTTGCTCTTCTCCTTCCATAGCTGCTTGGCTTCCTCTGGGGCATCTGGATCTAGGCGGGCGTCTTCCCGGGTCAGCAGATCTTTCACCAGGCGGACTGCAGGGTCACTATCTTGGGTCTCGGCCCAGCTGTGGTGAGGTAGGGGATTCATCATCACAGTTGTTAGATCCTCCTCCTTCACGCGGTGAGAGTGTTGAGCGGCTCCATACCGGTGAAACGCGGGGAGTTCTACCTCCTCCAGCTCTTGTGGGTCTTCGTCACCTTCAGGTAAGTGAGGCATCCTTGATAGGGCGTCCGCGTTGGCGTTGGTTTTGCCTGCCCGGTACTTGATCACGAAGTCATAGTTGGAGAGACGGGCCATCCACCGCTGTTCCAGGGCACCCAGTCTTGCATTGTCCAGGTGTGTCAACGGGTTGTTGTCCGTGTACACGGTGAACTTTGCGGAGGCCAGGTAATGCTTGAAGCGTTCCGTCACGGCCCACACCACCGCCAAGAATTCTAGCTTGAAGGAGCTGTAATTCTCCGGGTTCCTCTCAGTGGGCCTCAGCTTCCGGCTGGCGTATGCGATCACCCGTTCTCTGCCCTGTTGGTTTTGGGACAGTACGGCTCCCAGTCCCACATTACTGGCATCTGTGTGGAGAATGAAAGGCTGGCCATAATCAGGGTAGGCCAGGATCTCATCCCCAGTGAGGGCCAACTTTAGCTGGCGGAAGGACTCCTCTTCCGGTTTATCCCACTTGAAGGGTGGCTTTTGACTTCTGGACTTGGACTGTCCGATCAGGAGGTCCTGCATAGGAGCTGCCATCTTAGTGAACCCGGGGATGAACCTTCGGTAGTAGCCTACCAACCCGAGAAACTGTCTCACCTCTTTGATGTTCGAGGGGCTTGGCCAGCTCTTGATTGCCGTGACCTTGTCAGGGTCGGGGGCCACTCCTTCCGCGCTTACCACGTGCCCTAGGTACTGGACCTTTGGTTTCAGCAGGTGGCACTTCGATGGTTTCACCTTCAGGCCATAGCCTGCCAGGGCTTCGAACACCTCAGCCAGGTGCTTGAGATGGTCCTCGTAGGTCTTCGAATAGACGATCACGTCGTCCAGGTAAAGGAGGACCGTCTCGAAGTTTCGGTGCCCTAGACAGCATTCCATCAGCCGCTGGAAGGTCCCTGGTGCGTTGCAGAGCCCGAAAGGCATACAGTTGAATTCGCTCAGTCCCATCGGGGTGGTGAAGGCGGTCTTCTCCTTGTCAGCCTCTGCCACAGGAACCTGCCAGTACCCGCTAGTAAGGTCCAAAGTAGAAAAGAAGTTAGCAGATTTTAGTGCGGCTAAAGACTCTTCTATTCTAGGCAGCGGATATGCGTCTTTGTGGGTGATACGGTTGATTTGTCTATAGTCCACGCACATTCTCATGGTGCCGTCTTTCTTTTTGACCAGAACCAAGGGGGCTGCCCAGGGGCTACAGCTGTCTCTAATGACCCCAGCTTCTTTCATCTCCCTTAGCATACCCTTGGCGTTCTGATAATGTGCAGGGGGTACAGGTCTGTGCCTCTCTTTTATTGGTGGGTGGCTCCCTGTGGGGATGTGGTGTTCTATCCCTTTTACTCTGCCGAAGTCTAGCGGGTGCTTACTAAAGACTCTCTCGTACTCCTGTACCACCCGGTAGACTCCTTGTTTTTGGTGCAGGGGAGTGGAGTCAGCACCCACGTGGAGTTTCTGGCACCAGTCCTCCTTTTGTTTCTGGGAGCCATTACCCTCCGCCTGAGGAGATGGAGGCAAGGGTTCCACGGCCCTGATATCTTGGTGTTCGACAACAAACAGTTTGGCGAGTGTAGCGTACCTGGGTAAGTGTACTTCCCTCTCCCCAATGTTGAGGATGCGGACGGGCACCCTCCCATGACGGACATCAACCACCCCCCGGGCTGTCAAAATGGTGGGCCTGCTGTCTGAGTACACGGGTTCTACCATGGCTTGGTAGTCTCTACCTCTCAACCCGATTGCAGTCCGACACCAGATCATCATTTCACTTTTGGGAGGCATGGAAATGAAGAATGGATCACTGAGTCTTACGCTACCGATCTCACCACCAGACAGTTCTACCTGCTGCCGTCTCATCAGGGCTTTTATCTCCTTGTTGAGGACTCTCTTTTGGCTGGAACTAGCATTCACCGCCACCTGTTGTAGAATTACAATTACTTCTGAAAGACAATTTTCAATTATGTTAGTACCCACAGTTATTTTAGGGTGACTTTCATGACGGTCAATGTCCACAATAATCACTCCCTGTGCCGGCAGTTCAACTTTACCAATTTTAATGGTCATCTCCTTGAACCCCATCTGCGGCACGGGTAAGCCATTACTGGCGATGATGCTCAAGTTACTGTCTGGATACCGTGTGATATCAGCATCAGTCCAATACTGCTTAAAAAGTACATAAGGGATAGTGGTTACTTGTGACCCAGTATCCAGCAAGGCGCTCATGGGGATACCGTCCAGCACCACGGGTAAAACCGGGCGCCCCCCAACGTACTTATCACGCCAATTATAAGGGCCTGGTGATCTTATGCCTGGGGGTCGGCCCTCTGCCCCAGGTTGGACCCGTTTAAATTACAGTACCTGGAAATGTGTCCGGGCTGGTTGCATCGACGGCAAATGGGCTGTCCATCCTCTGCGTAGCGGTCTGTGGGCCTCCCTCGGAACGACGGGATCCTCCTCTGTCGACGCCACGGGACATCCTCCGGACTTGAAGCCAGCTTGATGGGTCTTGACGGGTCCACTTGCAACGCCGCGACGCTCCTGGTCAGCTCCTGGACTTGGTGGTGCAGGCCTTTCGACGGGGCCTGTGCATCAGCCTCCACGGAGTCCATAGAGGAGGGCGCCGCCTCCTGGTGGTAGGTGAGAGTAGGGCGTTTATAGCGCCACTGGTTGCAGATTCACGGAGCACCCTTATGGCCCTGTCCTTAAATTGGGCAAAGGTCAGGTCGGGGTTCTGGAAGAACATGAGGCGCAGCTGGGCCCTGTGGGCGCTGGACAGCAGACCCTCTATGAATTGCTCTGTTAGCAGCTTATCGGTTTCCTGCACACTGCCAGGGTCAGTTTGTTGAATAGCCCTCAAGGCTTGCTGCAGATTTAGGGCATAGTCTCTGATGCTGTCCTGTGCCCGCTGCTTACATCCATAGAACCTCATTTTAATTTCAGCGGAGGTACGTGTATCAAAGGTACCCTGCAGCCGGGCCAGAATACTCATTCACAGTCCCTTTCTCCTCAATGGGCCATGATTTTACCTCCCTCTGGGCTGCGCCAGTTAACTGCCCTGTTAGTATGCTGACCTTCTGTTCCTCTGTCAGGGGGTAAACGTGGAACAAACTGTACAGCCTTTCCTTGAAGTCAGTTAGGGCATGGGGCTCCCCTGAGTATTTGGGCAGCCAGGCCGCTCCAGGGATGTAGGGCAGGGAAAAGGGCATCACCGCTGCTGCAGCTGCGTTGGTGGTAGTGGGCGCCTCTGTGTCCGACATCTTCCTCCCACCTAGTTAAGCGTGGCCTACCTTCCGACGATCCTCTTCTGTAGGCCGCGGCTCCGCTGCTGCTGCTATGGACGAGGACCTGGCGTCGCGTCTTGATGACGTCAGCGTCGCTCTCTCTCCCTTCCAGGACCTTGCGCAGCGTCGGTGCGTGGGGCGGAGCTTCGGATCTCGCGCGGTTTTGACGTCCACGCCCCTCTTCTTCCCGCGCGGCGTCCTGAAGATGGCGTCCGATGGCGGGAAACAGCTGCGGATGGCGGGAAGACGGCAGAAGACGGCGGGAAAAGGTCCAAGATGGCGTCTGATGGCGAGAATCGGCTCCGGATGGCGGGAAACGACTCCACAGGTAAGTTACAAAAGTCTTTTTCAGGCACGCAGTACCCGGTGGTTGTGGGCACGAAATCCTGCCGACTACGCCAAAGCTGACTCGCCCCCTGGGCCGTGGGGCACTCGGATCCGGGCAATAGGGGGAACGATGGGAGTAGTAGTGGCAACCCGGTTCCGTGGCTCAGGGTGGTCAGGCCAGTGGTAGTCCGTTACGTGTTGTTGGTTATGTCCGACTACGCCACCCGTGGATTGCGGTTATTAGGAACCGCCGCTGCATGCAGACCGCTGGGGCTGATGAGGTGTGCAGCTAGGGTAGTGTGACTCCCCACGGGAAGAGTGCGGCCCCAGGGCAGTATAGTGGATGGTGGGAGTGATGGTAGTGAGAGTCCCAGTGATGATAGTGCTGGAGGAGCAAGGAGCACACAGACAACTGGTTGCAGTCCAGGGTCTTTACTAAACAGGTAAACTGACCCACAAACAGTCCCAGCTAGGAGGGGACCTGGATGTCTGAGAGCAACGGGGAAATTGGCCCTGGTCAGGGTGAGGGTGTAGGCCTACCGTGCTTTCTGCGCTCCTTCTGGCTATCTTCTCCTCATAGGATAACAGCCCACGTTTCCGAGCTTTCCGTGCTTTCTCGCCTGTATGGCCTGCGACGTGGGTTCCTTTCTGCTCCCAGCCTTGTATGGCTTTACTGGTCCCTTCGGTTGTGGCAGGGCCTCCAGGCTTCTTAGGCCAAGGAATGTACAGTTCCTTGCGGACTGGTTCTCTGCTGGGGGATGTGGAATCCTTCCAGCCTCAGACACCAAAGTCTGGTAAAATTAAGTCTTTTCTCTGCCAAGACAGGCTCTCTTCGCCTCTTGTCTCTGGCTGGTGGCTCTCTCCTACTGCCACACTTCCTCTTAGGTGCAATCAACTTTCTGTCCCTGCTCCACTCTGGGACACGTCTCAAAGCGGAGACAGGCAATCCAGTTCTCCCTAACCCTGTCCTCAGTACCAGCTTTTATAGGGGCAGCCTGCTCCCCCTACTGGCCTGAGACAGGAGGCATTGCATGCTAATGTTCCCCTGACCAGAGAACCTCCCCCTTGCTCTCAGACACAGCTTTAATTACACTTGTGGCATCCAGGTAGGGTGACACAGGAGTCTTCAGGAAGGCCTTGCCCAGTTGGCTTAAAGGGCTAGAGGAGAGTGACAGATGTCAGGAACGGAGAGGAGCAGGAAGAAAAGAAAAACAATGCCGGAGTCAGGAGAACAGCGGCATTTACATATTTATGGAGAGGGACAAGTCCTCTTTAAGTCTTGGAAAACCCCTTTAAGACACTATTATATTTTAATACCTTATAGTCGGCTTTCGGAAGTTGAATGCCAGGGAACAGGTTGCTGGTAATCCCATTGAACAGAGGAATATCATGAGACAAAAATTTGGGTTCGTTTACATCCTTAAATGACCGCAAGAGCTAAATAGAATGAAAAAGGATTAAATGATAAAATAATTCATATACAATATGACATGAAACAATATTAAAAGTGAGGAACCCCATTACAAAGGAGCAGTCAGCTCTTGTGGTATGTCTGTATTAGTAAAGAATAGTATTCTCCAAAAAATAAGGATGAAACCTCTTTTCCTAAAACTCTACATTGTATCGTCCCTCTGTTATACCTCCTGGAAATGTATGTGTAAATGATATATAATGTATATATAATCTATATAGGGGACAACCCTATACAATCTGACTGTGCCCAAACGGTGGTGACATTGTCAGACTGTGTAGGGGACTCGTTATTGACAGATTTCAATTAATTCCTACATTTCCAGGAATGATAAAAGAGGAATGGAACGCTGCTGAGTTGCACTAAAATATGCTGCAGAATTGTTTTTCCATAGGGAATACATGTGGCCTCTGTGTTGCACTGTTAATTGCCGGCTGCAGAATGAGTTAAGTGAGATACTGTCAGTGAACTCGTTTTTGCTGGCTGACGGGGAGTTTGTAAATGTTTAGAGGTTTTGCGTGCAGAAAACCGTAAGAATAAAGGCAGATCTCCGCAATCAGAGCATAGTTGGGTACCATCATTGCTACAGTCCGGAAAAGAACCTGAAATGCGCAAACCAGATGGGTCAGTCTACAAATGAAACTAAATTACTGTAAACTAGGCACAGAGCCGGGGAACCCATTATGTCCATTTACACTATTCTCCACCCCAGACCTAAAAGTGATGTGTCTATTCCACATCAGAGGAAAGTCAGTCAAAGTGTGGTTAAAGGGGTATTCCCATCTCCAAGATCCTGTCCCAATATGTAATAGGTATAATAATAATGTTTGCAAATATCTCCAATTAGAAATGTAGTATAGTTTTTCTGATTAGCTATGTTTCTTACCCCCATGTGCAGGACATTGCAGTAGCTTAGGTATCCATGGTTACGACCACTCATAGTAACAGTTAGTTACTTGCTAGTGGTCGTAACCATGGATACCTAAGCTACTGCTATGCCCTGCACATGGGTTAAGCAACATAGCTAATCAGAAGAACTATACTACATTTCCAATTGGAGGTATTTGCTATTAATATTATTATTACACCTATTACATATTGGGATAGAATCTTGGAGATGGGAATACTCCTTTAACACTTTCCAAATCTCTCTCCACACCTCTACTGTGTCCATTTTGGAAAATAGGAGAATGGGACATCAATATTAAGGAGCTTGCAGAAATGAGGGCATCAGGTGTTGTGATTATACATAGGAAATGTACAATCTCATATAGGTTTGGGGGAGAATAATCCCTTTGATGAAATCTTATGTTTCTTTTGTAAACCTAGTATTTACTTGAAAGTTTGTGAACCCCTCAAAAATTTCTGTATTACTGCATAAATTTGACTTAACCGCTTCGCGACGGCCCACTGTAGATAAACGTCGGTGCTGCCTGGGCTCTGTGCAGCGCCGACGTTTAAAAACGGTGGGTGGTCCCGCAGCGCTCAGGACCCTGAGGGTCCTGCAAGCGCTGCGGGAGCGGTGCAGAGCGATAGCTCTGACAGGGAACATCATCGGGACCTGATTGGATCAGGTCCCAGTGATGTTAATGACGCGCCCCCTGGGCCTGTGTTGTGCAGGGGAACCCGGAACCGGGCCTGTTGTAGAATGCTGGGGGTTGTAGTCTCCGTGTGGCGGTGACCCGGTCTGTGCCCAGGGTGGTCAAACCAGTGGCAGTCTTAATGTATAGCAAATGTCCGACTACGCCACCCGTGGATTGCGGTCAGTGGGGACCGCCGCCGCGCTGCAGACCGCTGAGGCTGATGTTGTTTGCGCAGCTGAGTATGGGATAACTCCCCACGGGAGAAGTATTGCCTCAGGGCAGCTAATGTGAGAGATGATGGGAGTGATGGTGTGAGCGTCCCAGTGCTAATGGTGCTGGTGCGGCGAGGAACCACAGAGACGTGCGGTTGCAGTTTTCAATGCTTTACTCACAGTTGTTGTTCATGTCAATGCTGCAGGCGATGACTGCCCGAGCCGCGCTGCGTCCACCAGGCAAGGGACTCGGTCAACTCCCAGGTAATTCCAGAGTGTGGTTCAGAGCTCCCTTCTCTTCCTTTCTCTGGCCGTCCCCACCAGTGACCCACCTTTGTCCAGCTTCCTCGGGCCTTCTGTTGGCGAAACCTGTCCCGGTTTCCCTGACCCTATACGGCATGCCTTTCTGGTGGATGTAGTGAGGGGTCGCACCAAGATGTGGTAACAACCTCCGGTCTTTGGCTGAGGAAACTGTTGCCTCCACCAATTTGGGTTCCAGTACCCTGTTCTGCCAACCCTTCACCCTGTATCTCCTCTGGGCATATGGGGTTCCTTCGGTCCTCGTGTCTCTGGGCCTTTCTCTGTGTTCCTTGCTTCCTTTCTCCTCTGTTCCAGTTCCTTTCTTACTTTCCTTTCCTTCTCCTCTCTCTTTCTGCTGTTTCTGGCCTCCACTCCAGGCCTGCCTCTGGAGCTGGGCCCAGATTGAGCCACAGCTCCCTGTCAGCCCTCTCTGGCTGAACTCCTGTCTTCTTCTCCTCCTCTCTGAACTGAACCGGACTGAACTCGACTCTGTTCTAAGATGGTGCCCACCTTATATACCTCCTTCTGACACCCGAGCCCAGGTGACTAGCAACCAATGGGCTGCTACCTATGCCCAGAGACCCACCCCTATCTGCTCCTACACCACTGGGTATTCCACCCCCTCCCCACTCCAGCCAGGGACAGATGCTGTCGTGCCTGCACTTCTATCTTGTGGGAGCACCGTTGAGCTGTCCCTCGGAAATGGGGTGTGTGTGGTGCATGCAGCTACTGAGTCCTGGTCCACAATCCATCCTTACCCGGGAGTGGAATACCACACCTCTGGTTTGAGGTTCAATACCCCTGTAGCAGCCAAGCCCTCGGGGTGCTACATTCCCCCCTGGTAAATCACAGCACGTCCTCGGGCTGGAAAAGAGCAAAACAATTTAAACATACAAATTTTTAGAATGCATTCGTATATAAGACAATAACTATAAACCCATCCCTTTATGGGAGGCACTTTTCTCTTTTAACGTTGCTGGTACTCTTTTTCTTTTCTTTAACATTCTTCTGTCACTAGCTATGGTCAAAACTACCGGAACTCTTTTAGCATATAAAACATCACATGAAACATTTGCATTATTATTCTAGCAGCATATAAAACTTTTCAATATAAAACTTTTTCAAGTAGAACATTCTTGAGCTCTGGCCGCTGTGCAACTTGCGACCAGGAAAAGGTGCAACAGTCCATTTAATCTGCCTTGAGGTAGACGTTTCGGTTTTTGTATAAAACCAGTAGGGGGCGCTTTAGGAAGCGCAACTATATACAAGGGTGGCCGCTCTCAGTCCTCGACCAGTGGGGATAGGGGAATGGCTGCTCACAGTCCTCAGCCTGGTTAGGGATTAGGGGAACACAGATAACAGTCCTTTAACAGTTCCACATTAGTTCCAACGGGGACCACACTCCACTCAGCAACAGTTTCTATACCCTTACGGGTAACTATATACAGTTCCATTTTACCGTTTACTGGTAACGGTATCCTCCTGATGCTCCTTCCTCATAGTCTTCAGATCTGTCCGGATCCTCAGGGTAGTCCATGTCTGGGCGGTACCGCAGCTCCTCCTCTGTTAGACGGTGAACATGGAGGGCATACAGTCCCTTGGTGCCCTTGTGTAGCAGGCCTTGCGGCCGGGCCTGGAGAGAGCCGCTGTTGACGACGCCCGGGATCAGAGGGTGCGACTTTGGGCCTTTGCGCTGGCTGGTGGTGGCAGTGACCAGGGCTGGAGGACTCGGCAGCAGGGCTTGTTGCGGGGTCTGGAGCAGGTCGGTGTTTGCAGCGCCCGGGATCGGCGGCTCCACCAGGGGGCTCGGGAGCAGGCTGACGCTGGCAGCGTCCGGGACAGGGAGACTCCTCTTACCTGCTCCCGCGACCGCTCCTGCATCACGCGTCTTCTCCTGGCGCTGGTCGGGGCCCGCGACGGCTTGGGCACTGCCGATGCTGGGCAGCTTGGTCTGCTGCCGGTCCGCCATCTTGCTCTCCGTTCCTGGTGTCCTCCTCCCCCCTGGTGGACCGTGGCCTACCTTGCGTTGATCTTCCTCCGTAGGCCGCGGCTCCGCAGTCGATCGTCGGGGTTGAGGACCTTGCGTCGCGCTCCTGTGACGTCAGCGTCGCTCCCTCTCCCTTTCTGGACCTTACGCAGCGTCGGTGCGTGGGGCGGAGCTTCGGATCTCGCGCGCTTTCGGCGTCCACGCCCCTCTTCTTCCCGTGCGGCGTCCCGAAGATGGCGCCCGATGGCGGGAAAACGACTGCGGATGGCGGGAAGACGGTGGGAAATGACCCAAGATGGCGTCCGATGGCGGGAAACGGTCCAAGATGGCGTCTGATGGCGGGAATCTGCTCCGGATGGCGGGAAACTTCGAGAAATGGCGGGAGACTTCTTTTCCAGGTACATGTACAATTTTCTTCAGGCACGCGATACCCGTTTGTGGCGGGTTGGTCTCGATCCTGCCGACTACGCCAAAGTTAACGCGCCCCCTGGGCCTGTGTTGTGCAGGGGAACCCGGAACCGGGCCTGTTGTAGAATGCTGGGGGTTGTAGTCTCCGTGTGGCGGTGACCCGGTCCGTGCCCAGGGTGGTCAAACCAGTGGCAGTCTTAATGTATAGCAAATGTCCGACTACGCCACCCGTGGATTGCGGTCAGTGGGGACCGCCGCCGCGCTGCAGACCGCTGAGGCTGATGTTGTTTGCGCAGCTGAGTATGGGATAACTCCCCACGGGAGAAGTATTGCCTCAGGGCAGCTAATGTGAGAGATGATGGGAGTGATGGTGTGAGCGTCCCAGTGCTAATGGTGCTGGTGCGGCGAGGAACCACAGAGACGTGCGGTTGCAGTTTTCAATGCTTTACTCACAGTTGTTGTTCATGTCAATGCTGCAGGCGATGACTGCTCGAGCCGCGCTGCGTCCACCAGGCAAGGGACTCGGTCAACTCCCAGGTAATTCCAGAGTGTGGTTCAGAGCTCCCTTCTCTACCTTTCTCTGGCCGTCCCCACCAGTGACCCACCTTTGTCCAGCTTCCTCGGGCCTTCTGTTGGCGAAACCTCTCCCGGTTTCCCTGACCCTATACGGTATGCCTTTCTGGTGGATGTAGTGAGGGGTCGCACCAAGATGTGGTAACAACCTCCGGTCTTTGGCTGAGGAATCTGTTGCCTCCACCAATTTGGGTTGCGGTACCCTGTTCTGCCAACCCTTCACCCTGTATCTCCTCTGGGCATATGGGGTTCCTTCGGTCCTCGTGTCTCTGGGCCTTTCTCTGTGTTCCTTGCTTCCTTTCTCCTCTGTTCCAGTTCCTTTCTTACTTTCCTTTCCTTCTCCTCTCTCTTTCTGCTGTTTCTGGCCTCCACTCCAGGCCTGCCTCTGGAGCTGGGCCCAGACTGAGCCACAGCTCCCTGTCAGCCCTCTCTGGCTGAACTCCTGTCTTCTTCTCCTCCTCTCTGAACTGAACCGGACTGAACTCGACTCTGTTCTAAGATGGTGCCCACCTTATATACCTCCTTCTGACACCCGAGCCCAGGTGACTAGCAGCCAATGGGCTCCTACCTATGCCCAGAGACCCACCCCTATCTGCTCCTACACCACTGGGTATTCCACCCCCTCCCCACTCCAGCCAGGGACAGATGCTGTCATGCCTGCACTTCTATCTTGTGGGAGCACCGTTAAGCTGTCCCTCGGAAATGGGGTGTGTGTGGTGCATGCAGCTACTGAGTCCTGGTCCACAATCCATCCTTACCCGGGAGTGGAATATCACACCTCTGGTTTGAGGTGCAATACCCCTGTAGCAGCCGAGCCCTCGGGGTGCTGCATTAACCCTTTGCTGTCTTCTATATGCCGCGATCTATAGTGATCGCGGCATATAGAAGACAGCAGGAGGAGAGGGGGTCGTATACTTACCTCTCCGAAGACCCCTGATACTTCCAGGACCTGACGTTACTATGGCAGCTGGAGGTCACAGGACCGCCTCCAGATCTGCCATATATGGTGTCCTGCCTGACTCAGCCTGCAGCAGAAGCCTGGCAGGAGACACTGACTGTGAAACAGTCTGCAGAGATCTCATGTAATGTAATATATGTCTATTACATTACATGAGATCAGTGATCAGAAAAATAAAAATTAATGTCCCATACAGGGACTAAGTAAAAATGTAAAAAAAAAGTAAAAAAAATGTTTTGAAATTGTTAAAAAAAAAATCACAAAATAAATAAAAATAAATAAATAAAATATTAAACCGATAAATCCGTATATTTATGCAAAAACAAAAAAAGTACACATATTTGGTATCGCCGTGTCCGAAACAACCCGAGCTATAAAACTGTCACACTAATTAACTCCTTCTATGCACACCGTAATTAAAAATAAATAAAAAACGGAGCAAAAAACTATGCTTTTTCCTCATATCGCCAAACAAAAAGTGGAAAAAAATGCGATCAAAAAGCAAAATGGAAATAAAAATGGTACCGCTGAAAACGTCATCTTGTTCCACAAAAAAAAAGCCGCCATACAGCTCCATTAGCCAAAAAATAAAAAAGTTATAGCGCTCAGAATAAAGTGATGCAAAAAAAAATTTTTTCTATAAAATTGTTTTAGTGTAAAAGCGCCAAAACATAAAAAAAATATACAGTACATGTAGTATCGCTGTAAACGTATTGACCCGAAGAATAATGCTGCCTTATCACTTTTACCACACGCAAAACGGCATAAAAAAACCCTCAAAAAACAATGAATTGTTGGTTTTTGTTAATTTTACCTCCCAAAAAATGGAATAGAAAGTGATCAAAAAATGTCACGTTCCCAAAAATGGTAGCAATAAAAATGTCAACTCGTCCCGCAAAAAACAAGCCGTCACATGACTCTGTCAGCTGAAATATGGAAAAATTATAGCTCTCAAAATATGGCGATGCAAAAACTAGATTTTGCAAAAAAAAGCGTCTTTTAGTGTGTGACAGCTGTCAATCATAAAAACCCGATATAAATCTGGTATCTCTGTAATCGCACCGACCCGAAGAATAAAGTAATCTAATCAGTTATACCGCACGAGGAACGGCGTAAAAAATAAATAAAACCAATTCTTCACCTGCTACTGATTTGTTTATTATGTCTCCCAATGTGCTCACCACACATCTAGATAAGTTCCCTAAGGGGTCTAGTTTACATAATGGTGTCACTTGTGGGGGGTTTCCACTGTTTAGGCGCATCAGGGGCTCCCCAAACGCAACATGGCGTCTGCTAATTATTCAAGCAAATTTTACATTCAAAAGTCAAATGGCGCTCCTTCCCTTCCGAACCCTGCCGTGCGCCCAAACAGTGGTTTTCCCTCACATATGGGGTATCAGCGCGCTCAAGAGAAATTGCACAAAAAATGTTGGGGTTCATTTTTTCCCGTTACCCCTGCGAAAATAACAAAAATTGGGTCTAAAGTAACATTTTTGTGAAAAAAGTTAAATGTTAATTTTTTTCTTCCACATTCCAAAAATTCCTGTGAAGCACCTGAAGGGTTAATAAAGTTCTTCAATGTGGTCTTGAGCACCTTGAGGGGTGCAGTTTTTAGAATGGTGTCACTTTTGGGTATTTTCTGTCATAAAGACCCCTCAAAGTGACTTCAAATATGATGTGGTCCCTAAAAAAATGTTTTTTAAATTTTGTTGGAAAAATGAGAAATCGCTGGTCAACTTTTAACCCTTATAGCTCCCTAACAAAAAAAAATTTGGGTTCCAAAATTGTGCTGATGTAAAGTAGACATGTGGGAAATGTTATTTATTAACTATTTTGTGCAACGTATCTCTCTGATTTAAGGGCATGAAAAATTCAAAGTTTGAAAATTGCAAAATTTTCAAAATTTTCGCCAAATTTCCGATTTTTTCACAAATAAACGCAAGTGATATCGATGAAATTTTACCACTATCATGAAGTACAATATGTCACGAAAAAACATTCTCAGAATCAGGGGAATCCGTTGAAGCGTTCCAGAGTAATTACCTCATAAAGTGACAGTGGTCAGAATTGAAAAAATTGGCCCGGTCACGAAGGCAAAAACAGGCTCTGGCGCGAAGTGGTTAAAGCTACATCAGTCTGTGAGGTCACAAAGGAACTCAAGGTAACCTCTAAGCAACTAAGGGCCTCTCCTCACATTAGCTAATGTAATTGTTCATGAGTCCACCATCAGAAGGACAATGAACAACAATGGCGAGCATGACAGGATTGCAAGGAGAAAGGCAATGCGATTTAAAATGTCACTGCTAAAACTCACCTGGGCACATCAATAGGTAACTGGAATAATGCTTTGTGGAAGGATGAGGCCAAGATAGAGATTTTAAGTGAGAAGCTATATGCTTGCAGAAAGAAAATACTGCATTACAGCATAAGAACCTCCTATCATCTATGAAACACAAAGATGGTAATCGTAACATGCTTTGGGCCTGTTTTGCTGCACTTGGCCAAGGACGGCTGCCATCATTGATGGAACAATGAATTCTAAAATCTATCAGCAAATGCTAAAGGAAAATATCAGGATATCAGTTCATGTACTGAATCTCAAGAAAACGTGGGTCATGCAGCAAGACAATGGCCCAAAGACACAAGTCGTTCTACAAAAGAATGGTTGAATAAACATAAAGTTTTGGAATGGCCGAGTCATAATCCTGAGCTTCATCCTATAGAAATGTTGTGGAAGGACCTGATGCAAGGCACTGGGACTCTTTACCTTGAGGTTATCGGGCAGCTCAGAACGTCCCGCGTAGCCAGAATTCATGGTAATGGCTACGAAGCAATTTGGGTTAAGCTTCAGTTCTGTTCCTTCGAAGTTGAACATGTCCATCTTCGTCTGGATGGCTCTCTGGATGCGGAGAATCTGTTGGGCCACCATGGACAACACCTCCAGCTCAATACGGTTAAACTCATCAAAACACGACCATTCTCCCGATGATGCCAGCCCTTTGAAAAACTAAAAAAAAGTATATACAGTACAGACCAAAAGTTTGGACACACCTTCTCACTTAAAGATTTTCTGTATTTTCATGACTATGAAAATTGTACATTCACACTGAAGGCATCAAACTATGAATTAACACATGTGGAATTATATACTTAACAAAAAAGTGTGAAACAACTGAAAATATGTCTTATATTCTAGGTTCTTCAAAGTAGCCACCTTTCGCTTTGATGACCGCTTTGCACACTCTTGGCATTCTCTTGATGAGCTTCAAGAGGTAGTCACCGGAAATGGTCTTCCAACAATCTTGAAGGAGTTCCCAGAGATGCTTAGCACTTGTTGGCCCTTTTGCCTTCACTCTGCGGTCCAGCTCACCCCAAACCATCTCGATTGGGTTCAGGTCTGGTGACTGTGGAGGCCAGGTCATCTGGCGTAGCACCCCATCACTCTCCTTCTTGGTCAAATAGCCCTTACACAGCCTGGAGGTGTGTTGGGGTCATTGTCCTTTTGAAAAATAAATGATGGTCCAACTAAACGCAAACTGGATGGAATAGCATGCCGCTGCAAGATGCTGTGGTAGCCATGCTGGTTCAGTATGCCTTCAATTTTGAATAAATCCCAAACAGTGTCACCAGCAAAGCACCCCCACACCATCACACCTGCTCCTCCATGCTTCACGGTGGGAACCAGGCATGTAGAGTCCATCCGTTCACCTTTTCTGCGTCGCACAAAGACACGGTGGCTGGAACCAAAGATCTCAAATTTGGACTCATCAGACCAAAGCACAGATTTCCACTAGTCTAATGTCCATTCTTTGTGTTCTTTAGCCCAAACAAGTCTCTTCTGCTTGTTGCCTGTCCTTAGCAGTGGTTTCCTAGCAGCTATTTTACCATGAAGGCCTGCTGCACAAAGTCTCCTCTTAACAGTTGTTGTAGAGATGTGTCTGCTGATAGGACTCTGTGTGGCATTGACCTAGTCTCTAATCTGAGCTGTTGTTAACCAGCGACTTTTAAGAACCCAGAATATAAGACATATTTTCTGTTGTTTCATACTTTTTTGTTAAGTATATAATTCCACATGTGTTAATTCATAGTTTTGATGCCTTCAGTGCGAATTTACAATTTTCTTAGTCATGAAAATACAGAAAAATCTTTAAATGAGAAGGTGTGTCCAAACTTTTGGTCTGTACTATATAATCAAAAGGTGTCAGCAGAACATCGGTTGGAGTCAGTTTATTATCTGCAATGGAGCAGCTTAACATTGTATGTACCTTTGACATTGCTATGTAGTCCAAACCATCAGAGCAGTTAAAGACCACACACTGCATGGCCAGCGCCTTGGCCAAATCTTTGGTGGTCTCAGTTTTTCCTGTGCCGGCCGGACCTTCTGGAGCTCCACCAAGATTTAGATAAAAAGCACCGATCTACCAATGAAACATGAAAGAACTGGTATGAGACAGCCGTCAGCTGTCGAAACGCGTTGGAATTGACTGACCCAGCAGAGAAGGCGCCCACAGGCATCCGTCCCGAATATACGCTGCACACCACGTGTCAGCTCGTCTCTCTGCCTCTCGCGCGCTTCCAATAGAACGCGCCCCCTCACCTTCTCCGCCCCTCCTCTCCTGCTCCACTTACCCGGAAGCCCGCGAGTAGCGGCGGTCACCGGCCGGGACCCCGCTCTCGCCCCGGGCCCCACAACTCCTTGACATCTCCGCAGGACTACGGACCGTAAGTACTCTGGGCCACGGCCCCCACCGCTTATGATACACGCCACCACAAGGACCAAAACCACACATACTCACCTCTTTATTACCGACAGGATTCCAGGAACGCGGCCTGCCTGACTCCACACGAGTAGGGACCGTGCCTGAAAACCGGACTCCACAACCATAGACCTTGCCCGGATATCTACTACACAGCCTGCCACCAAAGCCTTCCACCTACTTGAATATACTTATCCAGACCAGGCCTCCTGCCACATTTGCAGCCGGTCCCCTGCTGCACCTCAGCGTCCAGGGACAAGACCCACTGCTACTTAGCCAGTAAATTACTCAGCCAGAGCCTCCTGCTGCACCTACCACTAGGCTGAACCCTCTTGCAGAACCTCCTGAACACCTTCCCTTGATTTAGGCCTTCAGCCACAGATAAAGAAGGTGACTGACCATTTCACACCTGGACCCTAAACAAGGTAATCAACCAGGCTTACTTATATTGTGGCTTATTGTTTGTATACCTCAGCTCCTAACTCTCCCTCCCCATCTATATACAGGACATCAATTATCCTTGAGTGCCACAACGCCCCCTATCACCTGGCAACCAGTAGCCTCCTACTACATCTCTGCTCAGAGACAGATACAATCCAGAGCCTCCTGTTGCACCCCTGGATTACTGATAATCACGCACAGGTAAACATCTAGGTTTACCACACTGTGGACTATTCCTGTATTCCTCAGTTCCTAACCCTTCCTCCATATCTATATACAGGACATTGAGTATCCTCAAGCGTTACTACGCCTACTGGCAATCAAAAAGCCCCCCTGTCACATCTCTGCAACAAAGTGAGATACAATCCAGAGCCTCCTGCTGCACCCCCCACTGAGGGAGTGCTAACAAGCAATCTCCAAAAGCAGAACAGCTCCTCCGTGGGTAAGTCGCTAACCCCACTATCTACCTACCCAGAGCTAACAGCACTAACCCCATATCATTAAATCTCCAGGAGCATAACAAAGCGTTCAGGACCACGCCTCACCCAAAGAATCCTGACGGACCACAGCCCTAGTGCACACCTGCACTTTACCCACTCTGATACCTGGTGAGTAACAGATCCACAGCCAGCTAAGCATATCCAATACTAGAGAACAATAGCCCTAACCAAACTCCTCTTCTTTCCAGGTACCAAGCCACCACAGGCATTTTACCACACCAGATTAACCGCTGGATTTTACTATTTATTACACCTTGTATACCATTAGTTCTTTTACCCCAATCGAAATATTGTTGTCTACACTCGTCTTTTAAATCCTGTATTAAATCCTGTATTTTATTAAGTTTTTATTGCTAGCATCCAAACAAATAAATCTTATTTTTATAAAATAATAGTACTCTTCTCCTGATCTCTTTTTCACTACCGATAGCGCGATTTTTACTATAGAACTGGTATGAGATATCAATAAACTTTCTAATAAGTTTCATGCATCATACAAAAGTCAAAAAGATTTCTGAGCATAACCCATCACATCATAGCAGAGTCCGCTAGCATCTGTCAGTGAGCGGAGTGATGACCAGGCGTGGGGAGTTGCCCAGGTACTCATAGGCGGACTTCACATTGCAGTTGATGATTCGCACTCTCGCATTCTCATTCTCCCAGTAATAGCGGAGTTGGGCAAGCCACTGGAAGTCTGTTTCATGAGAAACTCCTGAGCAATGTAGGAAAAGATAGTCAACCTCTAAGACACTGCAGAATCACAAGGGAGAGTTTCTAAAGGGAAGGCAAATGCACATACATTATAGGACAAAACTCCTAGTCACCGAATTCTGCGTTTTTCATTTAGTCCCATTGCCCACGGTGTATAACATCCGGACTCTCAGCCCCCAGTTTATAAAATCCGGCCTCTCGCCTCCCCCGGGGTATAACATCCGCCCCTCGCCCCTAGTTTAGTATAATATCCGTCCCCTCGCCCCCCCACCAGTGTATAACATCAATCCCCTCGCCCCTGGTGTATAATATCCATCCCCTTGCCCCTGGTGTATAATATCCGTCCCCTCGCCCCTGGTGTATAATATCCATCCCCTCGCCCCTGGTGTATAATATCCATCCCCTCGCCCCCGGTGTATAACATCCGCCCCTCGCCCCTAGTTTAGTATAACATCCGTCCCCTCGCCCCCCCGCCAGTGTATAAAATACATCCCCTCAACCCCACTGTATAACATCCAACCCCAAGCCCTCCTTTGCATAACATCCGACCCCCAGGGTATAACATCCGGCCCCCAGCCCCGGTGTATAACATCTGTACCCTCGCTCCCTCCCCCTGGTGTATAACATCCGGCCTCTCGCCCCCCCGGTGTATAATATCCGTCCCATCGCTCCCAGTGTATAACAACCATCCCCTCGCCCACGGTGTATAATATCCATCCCCTCGCCCCTGGTGTATAATATCCATCCCCTCGCCCCGGTGTATAATATCCGTCCCCTCGCCCCTGGTGTATAATATCCGTCCCCTCGCCCCTGGTGTATAATATCCATCCCCTCGCCCCGGTGTATAATATCCGTCCCCACGCCCCTGGTGTATAATATCCGTCCCCTCGCCCCGGTGTATAATATCCATCCCCTCGCCCCTGGTGTATAATATCCATCCCCTCGCCCCGGTGTATAATATCAATCCCCTCGGCTCTGGTGTATAATATCCGTCCCCTCGCCCCTGGTGTATAATATCCGTCCCCTCGCCCCTGGTGTATAATATCCGTCCCCTCGCCCCTGGTGTATAATATCCATCCCCTCGCCCCGGTGTATAATATCCGTCCCCTCGCCCCTGGTGTATAATATCCGTCCCCTCGCCCCTGGTGTATAATATCCATCCCCTCGCTCCCGTGTATAATATCCGTCCCCTCGCCCCTGGTGTATAATATCCGTCCCCTCGCCCCGGTGTATAACATCTGGCCCCTCGGCCTTGTATAACATTAAGACTCTCGCCCCCCACCAGTGTATAACATCAATCCCCTCGCCCCTGGCGTATAATATCCATCCCCTTGCCCCTCAGTGTATAACATCCAGCCCTCGGACATGTATAACATCTAGCCCCTCATACCCCTAGGGTATAACATCCGGCCCCTCGGCCTTGTATAACATTAAGACTCTCGCCCCCCACCAGTGTATAACATCAATCCCCACGCCCCCCGGTGTATAACATCCGCCCTCCCATGCTGTGTGCTGTTACTAACATATGACAGAACGGCTGGTGGTGCAGAGCTCTCTGATACCAGCGCGGTCCTGTAATAGGAGCCACCGACGTAACAAGTCTGGATATTACATTTCTCCCCTCCTAAATCTTCCCCCATCACAAGTGAGTGATATTATTAAGGAGTAGAAGGAACTGCAGCAACTGAGTGCTGAGGAGCAGAGGGCAGAACGCTTTCCTGACTCCATTGGTAACAACATCACCACAAACACTGCGTCCCCGCCAGGAGCTTTATGGCTGAGCAGCTGCATGCAGCCTTACATCACCAAGCACGATGCAGAGCGTCGGATGGAGTGGTGTGAAGCCGCCACCACAGGACTCTGGAGGAGACCTGTTCTGTGCAGTGACGGATCACACTTCTCTATCTGGCATCTGATGGACGAGTCTGGATTTGGTGAATGCCAGGAGAACGTTACCCTATTAACTGCATTGTGCCCGCTGTACAGTTTGCTGGTGGAGGTATGGCCTTGTTTTTAGGGGTTGGTCTAGGCCCCTTAGTTCCAGTGAAAAGATATCTTAATGCTTCAGCACAAGACATTTTAAACAATTGTAGCTTCCAACCCTAAGGGAATAGAAGAGCAGAACTGTTTCACACACGTTCTCAACCTCAACCCCACTAAACACCTTTAGGATGATTAATTAGAACAAATACTGGACAATGGCAGCATAAATATGTCACCGCAACATAGGGAAGAACAATGTCAGTCACACATCAATTACATTGCCATATGTCTGCTCAGGCTTAGAATGGCTGACCATTCAGAGAATTACATAATACCTACAAAGAAACCGAACAAAAGGTCATTAAAGGAATTGAAATAAAAACCCCTTTATTAGTACATCCATGGTTATGGAAGGACACTGCACAGAGGAGGGCACACACACCATTGATATAAAATATTACACACCGCACCTAGGCCATCCAAAACACTGACTATAAAGAATATCAATTGTGGCAATGAGTCATATACAGGGGATGCCGACACATACAGATGCAAAAACATTCCTATATAGGGACCACCATCTCAATATGCAGAAATGACTACTGCCCCATAGACGTCATTGTAAGTACACCCCAAGATTGCTTTACTGTGACAAGATCAATTGTGTCCTATGAAAACTCAAAGAAAAGAGGGGGGAATATAACATAGATATGGAAAGAAGATAGGAATGGGGTGAAATGTATGAAGGTGCTCTGCATATTGAGCTGTGATATCTGTAGAGGGACGGACTCCATATTAACATCCTGTATATGGATTTAGAATAGGGGGCCATAAAAGCCCCTGTAGGTGTAATGTGGAGGGGGCACAATACCTTTCTCCATGTAGTGTATAATAAATAGAACATGGTATTGGAAAGTTTGGTGCCAGCCATGATGTTTGCACAAACCTGTTTGGATCATTCCCATGCCCACGTCACGAGCGTGCCCCTCTATGGTGACGAGAGCCCCCAATGTGCTGCGAGTCTGCTGGGACAATTTGCCTCCTCGCACAAGCTCCACAATATCATTTAG
The DNA here is from genome assembly GCF_046119375.1 of Phyllobates terribilis. Classification (NCBI taxonomy): domain Eukaryota; kingdom Metazoa; phylum Chordata; class Amphibia; order Anura; family Dendrobatidae; genus Phyllobates; species Phyllobates terribilis. The sequence goes on along the minus strand of NW_027362920.1, from coordinate 640,770 downwards.
CTGGAGCTGCAGATTATCATAGGAGTTTTTCAGGCCCTACAAGAAGGATGTAACGGTGAAACCATCTGCTGAAACATTCATAGAACATACATATTGCAAGGGGGCTGAAATCTATATAGATTATAAGCTGCAGACTAGATGGAGAACTCCACAATATGCAGGCACTTTATAATGTACACAACAATTTTACAACATATCTTTATAGAAGTTGGAGATCTGGATTGAACCCAGAGCTCCAAATACCCAGATGTACCTCTATAAAACCCTGCCACAAACAGCATGGAAAACTCAATGCAGATGGATTCATTTTATGCTGGTATTATGGGAAATCCCATACAATGTCTTCCCTTATTGGTAGATATGACGAGAGTAGAGATGAGCGAATGGATTTGCAGGACTCTGGTCCAACAGTCGGGTCAGTATTCCACGGCCGCAGGACCGGAGCTCCATGAACCGGCATCTCCGGCTCCTCTTTTGATGTCGATGTCATAGTTGTGGTGTGAGGCACAAATGACATCACGCCTGGTCGGCTAATCAAAAGAGGAGCCAGGGATGCCGGTTAGAGGCGGTTAGCAAGGCTCTCATCCAACAGCCACAGACTACTAACCTGCTCTCTTAGACCAAGGTCCTGCAAATTTAGTTGCTCATCTCTAGACAAGATGCATGAATCAATGCAAAATCCCAACAATACTATGGAGCCTTTTGTGTACCTTCAAGATATTGAGCCGCTGTACAACTGCAACCCCCAGGAGAAGACCCCTGGGCAAGAACAGTACATGGGCTCTTTGCAGTCTAATAACGTACTGTGAAAGAAGCTACTTGCATCTTTTGATGTGAATGTGGGTCCCCTTACCTCTGTTGCACCAATGGTATATCCGCCCCTGGAAACTCCTATAAGCTGCGTCCCTGGGTATGACAGTCTATTAGCAGGAGAACACATGAAGTCTGTCTATGAATGTATATATATGTATTTCTCCCAGAAAAATTATTACAATTACACATGTTTTGTTGTTCACATGTTTATTTAATTTGTGTGTATTGGAACAACACAAAAAGAAGATATTGGTCAACAATTTTGGTTCTCAAGTCCTCAGACAGTTCTCTTTTCCTCTTTCTGTTCTCCCTACTTAGTGTGGCACGTAACAACGCAAAGATTGAGTCAACTTTTACCCTTTGTATCGGGTTTCAGGTGTGATTTTCATATTGCCCACACCTTTTACTTGCCACAGGTGAGTTTGAACGAGCATCACATGCTTGAAACAAAATTGTTTACCCACGATTTTGGAAAGATGCCAACAATTTTGTCCGGGCAATTTTTGGGGTTTTGTGTGAAATTATATCCAATTTGCCTTTTTTTCCTGTTTTTTTGTGTTGTTCCAATACACACAAAGGAAATAAACATGTGTATAACAAAAAATACACATGCAGTTTCAATAATTTTATGGAAAAATACTTCAAGGGTGCCAACACTTCCGGCCATGACTTTATAGTGAAGCCACCTTGATCAGTAAAGGAGCTTATGCCGTACCTCTGGGCCACTGCCGATAGCTTCATGCACTTCACTTGTCCAGAACATCTGAGACACACAGAGCACGACCTGTCCCGGCCATTCCCTCACCCAGTCTTTTCTTGCAGTCTCAGGGTACGCCTTTTAAAAAACAAAGTTAAATTACGTTGACAGAAGCATTTAAGAGAGGGACAACCTTACTAGTATTATCTAGCAAATTCATTTCTACCGATTGCTGGTAGAAGATCTGCTACCTGGCTCTATAGCAAGAGATACATCATCCACAAATCATTCACTGCCGCCAAATAATCTTATACAAATATAAAAGTACTAGATTAGTTCCAGTTAATGCTTTTGGTCTGTAGGTAGATCCGTACCATTCGTGACCGAGCAATAACATCATGAACGCTCCTTAACATGACATCTTCCCCTTGGATGAGCCACTTCTCCACGGCCCCCCGAGCCTCGGAGGTGGAGATGGTCTGGATGAGCTCTACGCGTTCCCCCTCGGTGCTGTACATGGCTTTGATGTCCAGGTTAGGAAGGAACTCCAGCTTTGCGATGCCTTCAAAGCCCTTCTTTAGATGTGGTTGGACCCGCAGAGGATCTTTAGTCTCAGAGAGAATTTCTAGCATTTCGTCGTTGGACAGGAAGAAAAAGCTAAAGCGAAAATGCACAATATGATAAAAATGTCATTAAAGTATTGGGTCAGGCGCCATTTGTATTAGTGTCTATGTGAGAAAATAGAAAAGCAAAGCTTTAAAGTAAAGATTCAGTCCCCATACAAATTGGATTAAAATAGTTTAAACCTGACGATTGCAGCAGGACCGGCCTACCCACTGATGTGTATGGGGGTCTCCTGACTCTCCCCCGATAGAGGATGTCAGGGCCAGAAGGATCGGGCAGATGGGATTTCAATACCCGGTCTTTTGGTTCTCAGGGGAGATAACCCGCTGCCGGAGGTGTCCAGTACCGACTTTCTCCTCTCTCCCCATTAAAAACACATGACTGTTCAGCAGAATATGTGGGAGTCAGGAGAAGTAGCCAAATAACCATTCAGACGACGGGTATCTCATATCTCATGCGTATGGCTAGCTTAAAGGGGCTATCCAGTTTTGGGAACTTTTTTTATTTAACTGAAATGGGTATTCCCATCTCCAGGATTCTACCCCAATATGTAGTAGGTGTAATAATAATAATATTAGCAAATAGCTCCAATTAGAAGTGTAGTATAGTTCTCCTGATTTGCTTTGTCGCTTACCCAATGTGCAGGGCATTGCAGTAGCTTACGTTACGACCACTAGCAAATAACTGTCACTATATGAGTGGTCGTAACCATGGATACCGAAGCTGGGGAAAGCGACATAGCGAATCAGAAGAACTATACTACATTTCTAATTGGAGGTATTTGCTAATATTATTATTATTACTACGCCTACTACATATTGGGATAGGATCTTGGAGATGGGAATACCCATTTAATTGCGAGTATTTGCGACAATTCAGTTTCATTAAAAATGTTGCACCGTTAGGCTTTTTGTTTCCTGCACATTCAGCTTTGATGTGATCTGTGGTCATAAATCGGCTAAGAGGAGCTGAAAAAAGACAGATTAAAAATAAGTCCAATAGCCAGCACAACACAGAGCCAATAGAAGGCAAACAGTGCAAAATTATTAATGAAATCCAATTACAAAAATGATTTCAATGGTTTAAATAAGAAAAAAAAAATTTCTTTAAGTAGTATATAGAATCATTGCAACAAGTGAAAGGACTATACCGTGGGAAAAAAGCCTCTTTTTCTCCAGATAGGCATTCAGCCCTTTCATGATTTTATCCAGAAGCACATTGCTGTCCTGAAGTTTTTCCAGAAGTCCGGTCAGAGAAGTGGCGCTTAAAACCTAAAACAAAGTAGATAGCCCATAAGTAAGATTCCATTATATAGTTATAGAGACTGAAAAAAGGTCACATTCATTGACTATTGTGCCAATAGTTCATATTAAAAAAAAAATGAGAACCTATATGGATAGAAAATAGAAGATGCGGGAGGCTGGAGTCCAGGCAGTGCGGAGCCCCATAACCCGGGATCCTTGTGATGGAAGCATCAGGACACGGACTCTTGGAAAACATCAATCCTGGATGCAAGATGACCGTGCTTTCTTGTATCAGTCCACCATGAAGCATCCATTTACCTTCGGGTCTTTAACGCAATGTTTCATGATCTCTCTCCAGTTTCTGTCCACAGTCTGGAATAAGCGTCCTTCTTCAGGCATTTGCTGCATGATGTCCTCAGAAGAGAAGATGGGGTCTAGATAAAGCCACTGGGCCTGCACCTTCAGCCATTCATCAATGGTTTCCTGGATCCTTATCAGTCGTTCCTCCCATTGCTTAAAGGAGGAGAGCAAAAAGTTAATTACACATAAAATGAAAATGATAGAAAAAAATGCTATCATTTTAGAAGATAAATTATCAATGGATATGAATTCTGAATTGTTGGATATTTGTAGGGAAAGTTTGGTGAGACTCCTTGATACCATCCCCTTTACATGTAAGCTGGAGCCGCATGTAACTTTAGCCTCGGAGATCCTAATGAAACCTTAGCTTCTGCTAATAAGCAAGTGAATATTTTATACCTTGATTTCTTTCTCATAGGGCTTGATGAAAGGCGATCCCCTCATTGTCTGAGTCTTCACAATTTGCTCATCCAGAGTGGTTTGGATTTCATCCACTGCTAATAGAATAGAAACGCCAGATTCTCGATAGGGACTGGTATTAAAGGATATGGAGTCCCACATTTCTTCCATGGTATGCATCGCCTTCTACAGGGAAAACTCCTAATAAGAAAATACAGAAACTTTTCACTAGTAGCTGATTCCTCTTTGTTCCGACAAGGATGGGGGAGCAGCATATATACAAGGATGGGGGGAAGCATATATACAAGGATGGGGGGCAGCATATATACAAGAATGGGGGAGCAGCATATATACAAGGATGGGGAAGCTGCATATATACAAGGCTGGGGGAGCAGCATATACAGTATACAAGGATGGGGGAGCAGCATATATACAAGGATGGGGGAGCAGCATATATACAAGGCTGGGGGAGCAGCATATATACAAGGATGGGGGGCAGCATATATACAAGGATGGGGGAGCAACATATCTAGAAGGATGGGGGAGCAACATATATACAAGAATGGGGGGAGCACATACAAGGATGGGGGAGCAACATATCTACAAGGATGGGGGAGCAGCATATATACAAGGATGGGGGAGAAACATATACAAGGATGGGGGAGCAACATACATACAAGGATGGGGGAGCAACATATCTACAAGGATGGGGGAGCAACATATATACAAGGATGGGGGAGCAACATATCTACAAGGATGGGGGAGCAACATATATACAAGGATGGGGGAGCAGCATATATACAAGGATGAGGGGCAGCATATATACAAGGCTGGGGAAGCAGGAAATATACAAGGATGGGGGAGCAGCATATCTACAAGGATGGGGGAGCAGCATATATACAAGGATGGGGGAGCAGCATATATACAAGGATGGGGGAGCAACATATATACAAGGATGGGGGAGCAACATATATACAAGAATGGGGGAGCAGCATATATACAAGGATAGGGGAGCAACATATATACAAGGATGTGTGAGCAGCATATATACAAGGATTTGGAGGAGCATATACAAGGATGGGGGAGAAGCATATATACAAGGATGGGGGAGCAGCATATATACAAGGATGGGGGAGCAGCATATATACAATGATGGGGGAGCAACATATATACAAGGATGGGGGAGCAACATATATACAAGAATGGGGGAGCAGCATATATACAAGGATAGGGTAGCAACATATATACAAGGATGGGGGAGCAGCATATATACAAGGATTTGGGGGAGCACATACAAGGATGGGGGAGAAGCATATATACAAGGATGGGGAAGCAGCATATATACAAGGATGGGGAAGCAGGATATATACAAGGATGGGGGAGCAACATATATACAAGGATGGGGGGCAGCCTATATACAAGTGACTCGTCCCCTGGGCCGTGGGGCACTCGGAACCGGGCAATAGGGAGACGATGGGGGTAGTAGTGGCGACCCGGTCCCATGGCTCAGGGTGGTCAGACCAGTGGCAGTCTTTTAGATGTTTTAGATAATGTCCGACTACGCCACCCGTGGATTGCGGTTATTAGGAACCGCCGCTGCAGGGCAGACCGCTGGGGCCGATGATGTATGCAGCTGGGATGGTGTGACTCCCCACGGGAAGAGTGCGGCCCCAGGGCAGTGTAGTGGATGGTGGGAGTGATGGTGGTGAGAGTCCCAGTACCGGTAATGCCGGAGGAGCGAAAAAGCACACAGACAACGTACTGCAGTCCAGGGTCTTTACTCACGGTTAATATCCAAGTCACTTCTGCAGGGAATGACTGCCCGAGCCGTGCTGCGTCCACCAGGTGAGGGGCTCGGTCAACCCCCAGACAGCTCAGGAGTATGGCTCAAGACCCCCTTTAGTCCTTTCTCTGGCCTGCCTCACCAGTGACCCACTTTTGTCCAGCTACCGCGGACTTGTGCGGTTAAACGTGGGCCCCGTCCTCCGCTGTCCTATATGGTGCCTTCCTAGCAGGTTTGATGAGGTGTCGCACCAATAAATGATCACGACCTCCGGTCTTTGGCTGAGGGTTGTTTCTCCTCCACCAACTTGGGATCCGGTACCCTTAATCTGCCTGACCCTGCACCCTGGATTCTCGTGGGTTCTTAGGGTCCCTTCCACCTTCTTGTTCCTGAGCCCTTCTGTTTCTTCCTCTCTTTCTTTGCTGTTCCTTTCTGTTTCTGTTCTTGTTCCTTTCTGTTCCTGGCCCTCTCCTCAGGCCTGCCTCATGGAGCTGGGCCCAGACTGAGCCACAGCTTCCTGTCAGCCCTCTCTGGCCGAACTCCTCTCTCTTCTCCTCCTGCTTGAACTGACCCAGAACTAAGATGGTGCCCACCTTTTATACCTCCCTCTAGAAACATGAGCCCAGGTGACCAGCAACCAATGGGCTCCTTCCTACACTCAGGAACCAACCCCTATCTGCCTCTACAGCACTGGGTGTTCCACTCCCCTCCCCACTCCAGGCAGGGACATAGTCGGTCGTGCCTGCACTTCTGTCTAGTGGGAGCACCGTTGAGCTGTCCCTCGGAAATGGGGTGTGTGTGCTGTATGCAGCTAACTGAGCCCTGGTCCATACTCCATCCTTACCCGGGAGTGGAATACCACACCTCTGGCAGAGATGCAATACCCCTGTAGCGGCCGAGCCCTCGGGGCGCTACATTCCCCCCTGGTAAACCACAGCACGTCCTCGGGCTGGAAAAGAGCAAAAACAATTAATTACAGGACATGCAAACTTTTTCAATAACTTTTTACTTCAGAAAAGGACGACATTATTCAATTCTCTTTATGGGAAACACTTTTCTTTGTCATTGTTAATACTACCGGAACTCTTTTATCATATAAAACATTTGCATTATCACCTAGCAGCATATAAAACTTTCTCATGTAAAACATTTTCAAATACGGCATATTCTTGTATCCTGGCCGCGGTGCAACTTGCGACCAGATGTTCTTTCTTCTTAAAGGTGCAACAGTCCAGTAAACTTGTCTTGAGGTAGACGTTGCGGTTGTTATATAAAACCATAAAACCAGTAGGGGGCGCTTTAGGAAGCGCAACTATATACAAGGGATTGGCCGTTCCCAGTCCTCGGCCGGTTGAAAAGGGGGAATGGCTGCTCACAGTCCTCAGCCTGTTAAAGGGAAGAGGGATGGCTGCTCTCAGTCCTCAGCCAGATTACTTAGGGGATAGGGCAACAGTCACACAGTCTTTTATCAGTCCCAACGGGGACCACACTTTATTTTGTGAAACAGTCCCAAACAGTTCCTTTGTACCCCGACGGGTAACTATTTACAATGGTATGCTACTGTTTACTGATAGCGATACCCTCCAGCCGCTCCTTGCTCCTCATAATCTTCAGGCCCGTCCGTGCCCTCTTAGTACTCAGAGTCCGAGTAGTGCTGTTCCTCCTCCTCTACTAATCTGTGGACGTGGAGGGCGTACCATCCCTTCACGCCTTGGTGCCGGGTGTAAGACACCACATCTCCTGGAAATAGGTCCCGCCCTCGATGACCTTCCGGCAGGTGGCTCTCCACATCCCTTCTCGTCACGAACATGTCGCTGATGGTCTCAGGGTCTCGGATGAAACCCCAGCCGCGCTCCATCTGGAACTTCACAACAGTTCCGGTGACTCGGGGACTGCGGGCAGTTCGGGGATCTCGCCGGGCCTTCATTTTCTGCTCCGCGCTCCGGACCTGCAGCTTCTCCTGTTTCACGCGCCGCTCTCGCTGCTCCCTCTCAAACATCTCCAGCTGTTGGCGGCAGGCCTCCCGCCGTTCGGCTGCGTCTGCCCGGGTTTCCTTTGTGAACCCCATTAGGTCCTCCCCAGTGGGGTCCCATTCAAACTGGGCGTCCTCCAACGGTAGCTGGGGGGTTTCCTGAGGTGCCGGAGCAGGGATGAGGGGCTCAGATGGTACCCCAACCTCCGCGGGCGGGCTCCTCCGTAGGCGGGGGTTGACATACTCGGGGGGCCAGATGAAAGGAAGCCCATCCGGACTGGTATGTTGGGCGAAAAGATCCGTGCCTAGTGGTGGTACTGCAGAGGCAGGGGGCGCGAGCGGGTTGGCGGCGCCCGGGGGTACGCGGCCTTGCGACCAGGCCCGCGCTGGTCGTTTCCTAGTTGCTCCCAGGGGTGGTACAGCGGGTGCAGGGGGTTCCGTCAGGGCAGCGGCGCCCGGGGGCGCTAGGCCTTGCGGCCGGGCCTGCGGTGGTGGTTTACTGAGCACGCCCGGGGTCAGAGGGCACGGCGTGGGGCGGGGCTCACTGGCAGCGTCGACGGCCTAGGGGCCGGTTGATGGCGGTGGCGGCACGGTGTCGACGGCGAGTCCAGGTGCGTTGGGCTCCGCAACAGGGTGCAGGGGCAGGTCGGCGGCCCCAGGGTTCGGGGTAGGGGCGTCTCCGTTACCTTCCTCTGCTGTCGCGGCCTCCTCCGCGGCATCGTCGTCAGCCTCCGCTCCGTCTTCACTGCCCTCGGTGGCTGGTGTGCTCCTGGATGTCGACGGCGCCTCCTGCTGCAGGGTCACAGCCCGCCGAGCCACTTCTTCTTTCCACCCGGCTATCACGTCCTGCTGCGCCCGGACCATCCTCCGGTCCAGCTCCTCCAACGCCGCCCGCGCATACTCGGGGTCCTCCTTGGGGAGATGGGCTAGCAGCTCTGTGAGGCAGCATGGTGGTGTGGCTTGCAGCAGGCCCCTTGCTAAAGTGCTGGAGCTGGTTCCTTTCTCCATCTCCGGGTGCGGCCTGGCCAGACTGATCCAGACCACCCCCTGCTCCGCAGTTTTCTTCTCTTTCCGCCCCCATGGGGGGTGGTCCTGGGGCGTTCTGCTGACAATCACTCTCAGGGGCAGCCCCCCCACGTTGACGGACATTTCTACCGCCGTGCTCATGGTTGTTGGGGGCGGGCTTCCTCTTTGGCGCCATTCTGGGACCCGACCCATGATGGGAAGTGGCCTCCTGTGGTCTTTTGGCGCGCACATTATGGCGCTCGTTCTTCTGGGGCGGGCGCCATCTTTAGTACAATGAAACAGTCTCTTTTCAGGCGCGCAGTACCCGTTGTTAGCGGGCACGAAATCCTGCCGACTACGCCAAAGCTGACTCGCCCCCCGGGCCATGGGGCACTCGGAACCGGGCAATAGGGAGACGATGGGGGTAGTAGTGGCGACCCGGTCCCGTGGCTCAGGGTGGTCAGACCAGTGGCAGTCTTTTAGATGTTTTAGATAATGTCCGACTACGCCACCCGTGGATTGCGGTTATTAGGAACCGCCGCTGCAGGGCAGACCGCTGGGGCCGATGATGTACGCAGCTGGGATGTTGTGACTCCCCACGGAAGAGTACGGCCCCAGGGCAGTGTAGTGGATGGTGGGAGTGATGGTGGTGAGAGTCCCAGTACCGGTAATGCCGGAGGAACGAAAAAGTACACAGACAACGTACTGCAGTCCAGGGTCTTTACTCACGGTTAATATCCAAGTCACTTCTGCAGGGAATGACTGCCCGAGTCGTGCTGCGTCCACCAGGTGAGGGGCTCGGTCAACCCCCAGACAGCTCAGGAGTATGGCTCAAGACCCGCTTTTGTCCTTTCTCTGGCCTGCCTCACCAGTGACCCACTTTTGTCCAGCTACCGCGGACTTGTGCGGTTAAACGTGGGCCCCGTCCTCCGCTGTCCTATATGGTGCCTTCCTAGCAGGTTTGATGAGGTGTCGCACCAATAAATGATCACGACCTCCGGTCTTTGGCTGAGGGTTGTTTCTCCTCCACCAACTTGGGATCTGGTACCCTTAATCTGCCTGACCCTGCACCCTGGATTCTCGTGGGTTCTTAGGGTCCCTTCCACCTTCTTGTTCCTGAGCCCTTCTGTTTCTCTCTCTCTCTCTTCTTCTCCTTTTCTGTTCCTTTCTCGTGGAGCTGGGATGAGACGTAATCTCAGCTCCACTTCACCTCCTCTCTCTCTCTCTCCACTCTCCTCCTCGACCTCTCACTAGGCCCACTCTGGAGTAGAGCTCCTACAGAGCCTCTACTCCCTGTCTTCTCTTCTCTGGACAGAACCTAGATCTAAGATGGTGCCCACCTTTTATACCTCCCTCTAGCCATGAGCCCAGGGGACCAGCAACCAATGAGCTCCTATCTACGCTCAGGAACCAACCCCTATCTGCCCCTACAGCACTGGGTGTTCCACCCCCCTCCCCACTCCAGACAGGGACATAGTTGGTCGTGCCTGCACTTCTGTCTAGTGGGAGCACCGCTGAGCTGTCCCTCGGAAATGGGGTGTGTGTGCTGTATGCAGCTAACTGAGCCCTGGTCCATACTCCATCCTTACCCGGGAGTGGAATACCACACCTCTGGCAGAGGTGCAATACCCCTGTAGCGGCCGAACCCTCGGGGCGCTACATACATGAGGAGGAAGAGGAGGTGAGCTGTGACATCACCTATTGTGAAAGGTGGATCCTGTGTTATATACTGTATATAGAGGTGTTATCAGTCATTGTACAGGAGGAGAAAGTGAGCTGTGACATTACCTATTGTAAATGGTGGATCCTGTGTTATATACTGTATATAGTAGCTGTTATCAGTCATTGTACAGGAGGGAAAGGAGGTGAGCTGTGACATCACCTATTGTAAATGGTGGATCCTGTGTTTTCTACTGCATATAGAGGTGTTATCAGTCATTGTACATGAGGAGGAGGAGGAGGTGAGTTGTGACATCACCTATTGTGAATGGTGGATCCTGTGTTATCTACTGTATATAGAGGTGTTATCAGTCATTGTACAGGAGGAGGAGGTGAGCTGTGACATCACCTATTGTAAATGTTGGATCCTGTGTTATATACTGTATATAGAGGTGGTATCAATCATTGTACAGAAGGAGGAAGTGAGCTGTGACATCACCTATTGTGAATGGTGGATCCTGTGTTATCTACTGTATATAGAGGTGTTATCAGTCATTGTACAGGAGGAGGAGGAGTTGAGCTGTGACATCACCTATTGTAAATGGTGGATCCTGTGTTATATACTGTATATAGAGGTGTTATCAGTCATTGTATAGGAGGAGGAGGTGAGCTGTGACATCATCTATTGTGAATGGTGGATCCTGTGTTATCTACTGTATATAGAGGTGTTATCAGTCATTGCACAGGATGTGAAGGTGAGCTGTGATATCACCAATTGTAAATGGTGGATCCTGTGTTATCTACTGTATATAGAGGTGTTGTCAGTCATTGTAAAGGAGGGGGAGGAGGTGAGCTGTGACATCACCTATTGTAAATGGTGGATCCTGTGTTATCAACTGTATATAGAGGTATTATCAGTCATTGTACAAGAGGGGGAGGAGGTGAACTGTGACATCAGCTATTGTGAATGGTGGATCCTGTGTTATCTACTGTATATAGGGGTGTTATCAGTCATTGTACAGGAGGAGGAGGTGAGCTGTGACATCTTCTATTGTAAATGGTGGATCCTGTGTGATATACTGTATATAGAGGTGTTATCAGTCATTGTACAGGAGGAGGAGGTGAGCTGTGACATCACCTATTGTGAATGCTGGATCCTGTGTTATCTACTATATATAGAGGTGTTATCAGTCATTGTACAGGAGGGGGAGGAGGTGAGCTGTGATATCACCTATTGTAAATGGTGGATCCTGTGTTTTCTACTGCATATAGAGGTGTTATCAGTCATTGTACATGAGGAGGGGGAGGAGGTGAGTTGTGACATCACCTATTGTGAATGGTGGATCCTGTGTTATCTACTGTATATAGAGGTGTTATCAGTCATTGTACAGGAGGAGGAGGTGAGCTGTGACATCACCTATTGTAAATGGTGGATCCTGTGTTATATACTGTATATAGAGGTGGTATCAATCATTGTACAGGAGGAGGAAGTGAGCTGTGACATCACCTATTGTGAATGGTGGATCCTGTCTTATCTACTGTATATAGAGGTGTTATCAGTCATTGTACAGGAGGAGGAGGAGTTGAGCTGTGACATCACCTATTGTAAATGGTGGATCCTGTGTTATATACTGTATATAGAGGTGTTATCAGTCATTGTATAGGAGGAGGAGGTGAGCTGTGACATCATCTATTGTGAATGGTGGATCCTGTGTTATCTACTGTATATAGAGGTGTTATCTGTCATTGCACAGGATGTGGAGGTGAGCTGTGATATCACCAATTGTAAATGGTGGATCCTGTGTTATCTACTGTATATAGAGGTGTTGTCAGTCATTGTAAAGGAGGGGGAGGAGGTGAGCTGTGACATCACCTATTGTAAATGGTGGATCCTGTGTTATCAACTGTATATAGAGGTATTATCAGTCATTGTACAAGAGGGGGAGGAGGTGAACTGTGACATCAGCTATTGTGAATGGTGGATCCTGTGTTATCTACTGTATATAGGGGTGTTATCAGTCATTGTACAGGAGGAGGAGGTGAGCTGTGACATCTTCTATTGTAAATGGTGGATCCTGTGTGATATACTGTATATAGAGGTGTTATCAGTCATTGTACAGGAGGAGGAGGTGAGCTGTGACATCACCTATTGTGAATGCTGGATCCTGTGTTATCTACTATATATAGAGGTGTTATCAGTCATTGTACAGGAGGGGGAGGAGGTGAGCTGTGATATCACCTATTGTGAATGGTGGATCCTGTGTTATCTACTCAATATAGAGGTGTTATCAGTCATTGTACAGGAGGGGGAGGACGTGAGCTGTCATATCACCTATGGTGAATGGTGGATCCTGTGTTTTCTACTGTATATAGAGGTGTTATCAGTCATTGCACAGGATGTGGAGGTGAGCTGTGATATCACCAATTGTAAATGGTGGATCCTATGTTATCTACTGTATATAGAGATGTTGTCAGTCATTGTACAGGAGGGGGAGGAGGTGAGCTGTGACATCACCTATTGTAATTGGTGGATCCTTTGTTATCTACTGTATATAGAGGTGTTATCAGTCATTGTACAGGAGGAGAAGGTGAGCTGTGACATCACCTATTGTAAATGGTGGATCCTGTGTTATATACTGTATATAGAGGTGTTATCAGTCATTGTACTGGAGGAGGAGGTGAGCTGTGACATCACCTATTGTAAATGGTGGATCCTGTGTTATCTACTATATATAGAAGTGTTATCAGTCATTGTACAAGAGGAGGAGGAGGTGAGTTGTGACATAACCTATTGTGAATGGTGGATCCTGTGTTATCTACTGTATATAGTGTTGTTTTCAATCATTGAACAGGAGGAGGAGAAGGTGAGCTGTGACTTCACCTATTGAGAAATATGGATCCTGTGTTATATACTGTATACAGAGATGTTATCAGTCATTATACAGGAGGAGGAGGTGAGCTGTGACATCACCTATTGTGAATGGTGGATCCTGTGTTATCTACTGTATATACAGGTGTTATCAGTCATTGTACAGGAGGAGGAGGTGAGCTGTGACATCACCTATTGTGAATGGTGGATCCTGTGTTATATAATGTATGTAGAGGTGTTATCAGTCATTGTACAGGAGGAGGAGGTGAGCTGTGACATCACCTATTGTGAATGGTGGATCCTGTGTTATCTACTGTATATAGAGGTGTTTTCAGTCATTATATAGGAGGAGGAGGTGAGCTGTGACATCACTTATTGTGAATGGTAGATCCTGTGTTATCTACTGTATATAGAGGTGTTATTAGTCATTGTACAGGAGGAGGAGGTCAGCTGTGACATCACCTATTGTGAATGGTGGATCCTGTGTTATATACTGTATATAGAGGTGATATCATTAATTGCACAGGATGTGAAGGAGGTGAGCTGTGACATCACCTATTGTGAATGGTGGATCCTGTGTTATCTACTGTATATAGAGGTGTTATCAGTCATTGTACAGGAGAAGGACGAGGTGAGCTGTGACATCACCTATTGTAAATGGTGGATCCTGTGTTATATACTGCATATAGAGGTGATATCAGTCATTGTACAGGAGAAGGAGGAGGAGGGGAGCTGTGACATCACCTGTTGTGAATCGTGGATACTGTGTTATCTACTGTATATAGAGGAGTTATCAGTCATTGTACAAGTGGAGGAGGAGGTGAGCTGTGACATCACTTATTGTGAATGGTGGATCCTGTGTCATCTACTGTATATAGAGGAGTTATCAGTCATTGTACAGGAGGAGGAGGTGAGCTGTGACTTCAACTATTGTAAATGGTGGATCCTGTATTATATACTGTATATAGAGGAGTTATCAGTCATTGTACAAGAGGAGGAGGAAGTGAGCTGTGACATCACCTATTGTAAATGGTGGATCCTGTCTTATATACTGTATATAGAGGTGTTATCAGTCATTATATATTAGGAGGAGGTGAGCTGTGATATCACCTATTGTGAAAGGTGGATCCTGTGTTATCTGCTATATATAGAGGTGTTATCAGTCATTATACAGGAGGAGGAGGTGAGCTGTGACATCACCTATTGTAAATGATGGATCCTGTGTTATATACTGTATATAGTAGCTGTTATCAGTCATTGTACTGGAGGAGGAGGAGATGAGCTGTGACATCACCTATTGTGAATGTTGGATCCTGTGTTATCTACTGTATATAGAGGTGTTATCAGTCATAGTACAGGAGGAGGAGGAGGTGAGCTGTGACATCACCTATTGTAAATGGTGGATCCTGTGTTATATATTGTATATAGAGGTGTTATCAATCATTGTACAGGAGGAGGAGGTGAGCTGTGACATCACCTATTGTGAATGGTGGATCCTGTGCTATCTACTGTATATAGAGGTGTTATCAGTCATTGCACAGGATTTGGAGATGAGCTGTGATATCACCAATTGTAAATGGTGGATCCTGTGTTATCTACTGTATATAGAGGTGTTGTCAGTCATTGTACAGGAGGGGGAGGAGGTGAGCTGTGACATCAACTATTGTAAATGGTAGATCCTCTATTATCAACTGTATATAGAGGTGTTATCAGTCATTGTACAGGAGGAGGAGGTGAGCTGTGATATCTATTGTAAATGGTGGATCCTGTGTGATTTACTGTATATAGAGGTGTTATCAGTCATTGTACAGGAGGAGGAGGTGAGTTGTGACATCACCTATTGTGAATGGCGGATCCTGTATTATCTACTGTATATAGAGGTGTTGTCAGTCATCGTACAGGAGGAGGAGGAGGTGAGCTGAGACATCACCTATAGTGAATGCTGGATCCTGTGTTATATACTGTATATAGAGGTGTTATCCGTCATTGTGCAGGAGGAGGAGGTGAGCTGTGACATCACCTATTGTGAATGGTGGATCCTGTGTTATCTACTATATATAGAGGTGTTATCAGTCATTGTACAAGAGGGGGAGGAGGTGAGCTGTGATATCACCTATTGTGAATGGTGGATCCTGTGTTATCTACTGTATATAGAGGTGTTATCAGTCATTGCACAGGGTGTGGAGGTGAGCTGTGATATCACCAATTGTAAATGGTGGATCCTGTGTTATCTACTGTATATAGAGGTGTTGTCAGTCATTGTACAGGACGGGGAGGAGGTGAGCTGTGACATCACCTACTGTAATTGGTGGATTCTTTGTTATCTACTGTATATAGAGGTGTTATCGGTCATTGTGCAGGAGGAGGAGGTGAGCTGTGATATCATCTATTGTAAATGGTGGATCCTGTGTTATATACTGTATATAGAGGTGTTATCAGTCATTGTACAGGAGGAGGAGGTGAGCTGTGACATCACCTATTGTAAATGGTGGATCCTGTGTTATATACTGTATATGGAGGTGTTATCAGTCATTGTACTGGAGGAGGAGGTGAGCTGTGACATCACCTATTGTAAATGGTGGATCCTGTGTTATCTACTGTATATAGAGGTGTTATCAGTCATTGTACAAGAGGAGGAGGAGGTGAATTGTGATATAACCTATTGTGAATGGTGGATCCTGTGTTATATACTGTATATAGAGGTGTTATCAGTCATTGTACAGGAGGAGGAGGTGAGCTGTGACATCACCTATTGTAAATGGTGGATCCTGTGTTATATACTGTATATAGAGGTGTTATATCAGTCATTGTGCATGAAGAGGAGGAGGAGGTGAGCTGTGACATCACCTATTGTGAATGGTGGATCCTGTGTTATCTACTGTATATAGTGCTGTTTTCAGTCATTGTACAGGAGGAGGAGGTGAGCTGTGACATCACCTATTGTGAATGGTGGATCCTGTGTTATCTACTGTAAATAGAGATGTTATCAGTCATTGTACAGGAGGAGGAGGAGGTGAGCTGTGACATCACCTATTGTAAATGGTGGATCATGTGTTATCTACTGTATATAGAGGTGTTATCAGTCATTGTTCAGGAGGAGGAGGAGGTGAGCTGTGACATCACCTCTTGTAAATGGTGGATCCTGTGTTATATACTGTATATAGAGGTGTTATCAGTCATTGTACAGGAGGAGGAAGTGAGCTGTGACATCACCTATTGTAAATGGTGGATCCTGTGTTATATACTGTATATAGAGGTGTTATATCAGTCATTGTGCATGAAGAGGAGGAGGAGGTGAGCTGTGACATCACCTATTGTGAATGGTGGATCCTGTGTTATCTACTGTATATAGTGGTGTTTTCAGTCATTGTACAGGAGGAGGAGGTGAGCTGTGACATCACCTATTGTGAATGGTGGATCCTGTGTAATCTACTCTATATAGAGGTGTTGTCAGTCATTGTACAGGAGGAGGAGGAGGTGAGCTGTGACATCACCTATTCTGAATGCTGGATCCTGTGTTATATACTGTATTTAGAGGAGTTATCCGTCATTGTACAGGAGGATGAGGTGAGCTGTGACATCACATATTGTGAA
The DNA here is from genome assembly GCF_046119375.1 of Phyllobates terribilis. NCBI lineage: Eukaryota > Metazoa > Chordata > Amphibia > Anura > Dendrobatidae > Phyllobates > Phyllobates terribilis. Next base: position 623,751 of record NW_027362920.1, on the reverse strand, counting down.
TGCTGGATCCTCTGTTATATACGGTATATAGAGGTGTTATCTGTCATTGTACAGGAGGAGAAGGTGAGCTGTGACATCAACTATTGTGAATGGTGGACTCTGTGTTATCTACTATATATAGAGGTGTTATCAGTCATTGTACAGGAGAGGGAGGAGGTGAGCTGTGATATCACCTTTTGTGAATGGTGGATCCTGTGTTATCTACTGTATATAAAGGTGTTATCAGTCATTGTACATGAGTAGTAGGAGGAGGTGAGCTGTGACATCACCTATTGTGAATGGTGGATCCTGTGTTATCTGCTGTATATAGAGGTGTTATCAGTCAATGTACAGGAGGAGGAGGTGAGCTGTGACATCACCTATTGTGAATGGTGGATCCTGTGTTATATACTGTATATAGAGGTGTTATCAGTCATTATACAGGAGGATGAGGTGAGGTGTGACATCACCTATTGTAAATGGTGGATTCTGTTTTATCTACTGTATATAGAGGTGTTACCAGTCATTGTACAGGAGGAGGAGGTGAGCTGTGACTTCACCTATTGTGAACGGTGGATCCTGTGTTATCTACTGTATATAGAGGTGTTATCAGTCATTGTACAGGAGGAGGAGGTGAGCTGTGACATCACCTATTGTAAATGGTGGATCCTGTGTTATCTACTGTATATAGAGGTGTGATCAGTCATTGTACAAGAGGAGGAGGAGGTGAATTGTGACATAACCTATTGTGAATGGTGGATCCTGTGTTATATACTGTATATAGAGGTGTTATCAGTCATTGTACAGGAGGAGGAGGAGGTGAGCTGTGACATCACCTATTGTAAATGGTGGATCCTGTGTTATATACTGTATATAGTGGTGTTATCAATCATTGTACAGGAGGAGGAGGAGGTGAGCTGTGACATCACCTATTGTGAATGGTGGATCCTGTGTTATCTACTGTAAATAGAGATGTTATCAGTCATTGTTCAGGAGGAGGAGGAGGTGAGCTGTGACATCACCTATTGTAAATGGTGGATCCTGTGTTATCTAATGTATATAGAGGTGTTATCAGTCATTGTACAGGAGGAGGAGGAGGTGCGTTGACATCACCTCTTGTAAATGGTGGATCCTGTGTTATATACTGTATATAGAGGTGTTATCAGTCATTGTACAGGAGGAGGAGGTGAGCTGTGACATCACCTATTGTAAATGGTGGATCCTGTGTTATATTCTGTATATAGAGGTGTTATATCAGTCATTGTGCATGAGGAGGAGGAGGAGGAGGTGAGCTGTGACATCACCTATTGTGAATGGTGGATCCTGTGTTATCTACTGTATACAGTGGTGTTTTCAGTCATTGTACAGGAGGAGGAGGTGAGCTGTGACATCACCTATTGTGAATGGTGGATCCTGTGTAATCTACTCTATATAGAGGTGTTGTCAGTAGTGTTGAGCGAGCACTAAAATGCTCGGGTGCTCGAAGCTCGGGCCGAACTCACTGTGATACTCGGGTGCTCGACCCGAGCAACGAGCCCAATGTTAGTCTCTGGGAGACCCGAACATTTTTGCGGCGGCTCCCCCAGCAGTCTGTAGAAAGCCTAAAAAGTGCCCAAAACGATAGTGACAGTGCTCAAATGACATGGGGACAGCATGGGGATCGCCCCTGGAAGCATTTCTGACCCCCAGGTCACTGCTGTCAACAACGTGGTCAGAGGTATTAAGCCACTTTTACAGGCTCACAATAAAACGTTCAAAAACGAAACTGAAAGTGCTTTCCTGTGAAATATGTTAACCCCTTAACGACCATGGGTCTTTCTGTTTTTGTGTTTTCCTTTTTTGCTCCCCTTCTTCCCAGAGCCAGAACTTTTTTATTTTTTTCCGTCAATATGGCCATGTGAGGGCTTATTTTTTGCGGGACGAGTTGTACTTTTAAACACCATCACTGGTTTTACCATATCGTGTGCTGGAAAATGGGAAAAAAATTCCAAGTGCAGTGAAACTGCAAAAAAAATGCAATTCCACAGTTGTTTTTTGGGTCCTTTTTTTACCACGTTCACAGATTGCTAAAACTGACCTGCCATCATTATTTTCCAGGTCGTTACGAGTTCATAGACACCAAACATGTATAGGTTCTTTTTTATTTAAGTGGTGAAAAAAAAATCCAAAGCTTGCTAAAAAAAACAAAAAAAAATGACGCCATTTTCCGAGACCCTTAGCTTCTCCATTTTTCGGGATCTGGGGTCAGGTGAGGGCTTATTTTTTGCGTGCCGGGCTGACGTTTTTATTGATACCATTTTGGGGTAGATCCGATGTTTTGATCGCCCGTTATTGCTTTTTATTGCAAAGTTGTAGCGACCAAAAAAACTTAATTCTGGCGTTTAAAATTTTTTTCTCGTTACGCCGTTTACTGATTGTATTAATTCTTCTTTTATATTGATAGATCGGGCAATTCTGAACGCGGCAATACCAAATATGTGTATGTGTTTTTTTTTTATATATATATATATTTTATTTTGAATGGGGCAAAAGGGGGGTGACTTAAACTTTTATATATTTTTTATTTTTTTAATATTTTTAAAAACTTTTTTTTTACACTTTCTGCTTGCTTCTATAGTCTCCAGAGGAGACTAGAAGCAGCAGTTGTCTGATTGCTTCTACTGCATACAAGCGATGAGCAGATCGCTTGTATGCAGGAGAAATGCTCACTTACTATGAGCGCTGACCGCTAGGTGGCGCTCATAGCAATTGAGACATTACAACCACAGGCGTCTGCTGCAGACCCTGAGTTGTCATGCCCACCCATTGGTGACCCGCGATCACATGACGGGGTCACTGTGGGCGGGGCTTAGGACTCCCGGAAGCGCGAGTTAAATGCCACTGTCAGAGATTTAACATGTTAACAGCCGCGGGTGGATTGCGATTCCAATAATCAGCTGACATGTGCTCGCTTCAGTGCGGGCTCACCGCCGGAGCCCCCGCTGAACCGGCCTTCCCGACCTGGTGCGTACTATTACTGACCAGGTCGGAAAGGGGTTAAGGAACATCCTTTCCAGGGTAAAGACTTGTGTATAAGGTAAAATAAATAACCAAAAACAAAAATACTCCTCCACACCTTGGGCTATGTTCACAAGTAGCATTTTTTATGCGTTTTTGCACGTTTGTATTGCTTTCAACCGTGACAAATGCATTCACCGGGAAATGTCATTTTAACATTTTACAACCTTATCTGGCCATGTGCTGTGTGACACATGCATACAGTGCTAAAAAAAAATGGGAACAGCATGGGGAAGACCCCTGGAAACATCTCTGACACCCAGGTCACTGCCTAAAAGTGTGCCCATCAGAAGTGATCCTTGCCGCATCAGAAGATGCAGACTTGCAACTATCCCCGTGCAAGTCCTTGTCCCAGGGCAGTGTTCAATTGTACCTCCCCCATAACTTGCAATACAAGCGCTAGTATGCAGCCTGCCACCCACCCACCCCGGGCTGCAATACCATACTGCTAGCTTGCTTGCACTTGAAATTGGGCCTTTTAGGCATGTGGAGGTGGAATCTGGCCACCACGTCATGGCTGCGTCGGTAGCCTGGTATCCATACTCAGTCCCCTGCCGCCCGGCGGCCGGGTGTCCACGCTTGGTCCCCAGCCGCCAGGGGGCGGCCGGGTGTCCATACTCGGTCCCCAGCCGCCCCGCGGCCGGGTGCCCACACGCAGTCACCAGCCGCGTGGGGGTGGCCGGGTGTCCATAAACGGTCCCCAGCCGCCCCTATTTGTCCCGGTGTGCCTTATACACAAGCGCGCATGCCAAAACATTACCTGTGCCCTCCCCAGTGCATTTAGTGGGAAGCACAGCCTAACCACAAACACGTGGACAAGTGAATGTGGCCAGGAATGGTCCATCTCACTGACGCCTTCACACTGGGTTAATATTGTGGAAGCCGGGACACAGTTGGACACTGGGATGCAACACGTCCTCCAGACATAGAGGATTGCGGGTCCTGGGTCAATCAGGCTTCAACACAAAGTTCAGAAGGTAGACAGCAGCAGTGGTCGGCCTCCTACACAACGAGTAAATTATTCATGATCATGAGGCCATCCACCTCCTTAGCTTTCTGTTCCTTGGAATGCAAGCGCATGTATGTAGTAGCAGCTAGGCCTGAGGTGGTCAGCGTTTTGGCGCATATTCTACCTCCTTCGAGGATTGCTGGATGTTTTCCTGCTACTATCCCAGTTCTATGACTCCCATTAAAACAAAGCTTCAGGTGATGAATGATGGATGAGGTGGTGGCAAAGGAGAAAGAGCAGGAGGAACAGGGACCATTCACATCAATATCAGGCCAGTCAACCAGATATGTCTTGTAGGATATGTTTCTGTACCAAAAGGAGCGGTTCAGCTACACAGTTATAGGGCATACAGTGAATGCAATGCCTACCAAAAATTTCAAGGCACTCCAATACCCCTTGGAAGTGACATGGAGGTCAGAGGGCCTTAACTAAACCGTTTTTTCCATTTATAGCAACTGGGTCTCCTGTACGCTGTTGGCCTAAGCAGGGAATGGAAGGTTTTCCAAAAATTATTAGGCACTGCAATGCCCCTTGAAACAGACGTGGATTACAGCGTATTAAAAACCTTCTACCCATTATTGGGGAGTGGGTCTCCCTTAGTGTTCGCCTATGCATTGAAAAGCAAAAGCTGACAAAAATTAGAAGGAAATGCAATGCCCGTTGCAAGAGTCGTGGAGGTTAGAGGTAATTAAAAACAACATGTCAATGCCCCTTGGAAGAGCTGTGGAGTTCAGAGTGGTTTAACAAGACAGTTTTAATGCCCCTTAGAAGAGACGTGGAGTTCAGAGTGGTTTAACAAGACAGTTTTAATGCCCCTTGGAAGAGATGTGGAGGTCACAGTAGCTTAACAAGATGGTTTTAATGCCCCTTGGAAGAGATGTGGAGTTCAAAGTGGTTTAACAAGACAGTTTTAATGCCCCTTGGAAGAGTGGTGGAGGTTACAGTGGAATAAAAAGACAATATCAATGCCCCGTGGAAGAGACGAGGAGGTCACAGTAGCTTAACAAGATGGTTTTAATGCCCCTTGGAAGAGACGTGGAGTTCAGAGTGGTTTAACAAGACAGTTTTAATGCCCCTTGGAAGAGTGGTGGAGGTTACAGTGGAATAAAAAGACAATATCAATGCCCCGTGGAAGAGACGTGGAGGTCACAGTAGCTTAACAAGACGGTTTTAATGCCCCTTGGAAGAGTGGTGGAGGTCGCAGTGGAATAAAAAGACAATATCAATGCCCTGTGGAAGAGACGTGGAGGTCACAGTAGCTTAACAAGACGCTTTTAATGCCCCTTGGAAGAGTGGTGGAGGACGCAGTGGAATAAAAAGACAATATTAACGACCCTTTGAAGAAACGTGGAGGTCACAGTAGCTTAACAAGACGATTTTAATGCCCCTTACAAGAGCCATGCAGTACAGCATATTAAAAACATTATTCCCATTATTGGGGAGTGGGTCTCCCATAGTCTTTGCCTATGCCTTCCAAGCAAAAGCTGCCAAAAATTAGGAAGGGGGAACTTGCAATGTCCCTTCCAAGAGCCATGCAGTACCGCATATTAAAAACATTATTCCCATTATTTGGGAGTGGGTCTCCCATAGTCTTTGCCTATGCCTTCCAAGCAAAAGCTGCCAAAAATTAGGACAGAGGAACTTGCAATGCTGGCAACATGGACCACGGTCACCCTGGTGGTATAGTGGTCGTGGAGGCTGAGGATAAGTAGAAGAGCAAAAAACAGCCGAAATGAGGAAGCGTATACCCATGTGTGGGAGTGAAGCGATGCATGGGAATACACCTCCCGAAATAACACAGTGGATTTGACTTTATGTTACTCTGCTGTCATTTGGTGGTGATGAGAAGTCTGGCCCAATCTTGCCCTTGTTCATTTTGATAAGGGTCAGCTTGTCAGCATTGTCAGTTGACAGGCGAGTGCACTTATCAGTTATAATTCCCCCAGCGGCACTAAAAACACGCTCCGATAACACGCTAGCGGCAGGGCAGGCCAGGACCTCCAAGGCGTACAGAGCGAGTTCATTCTAAGTGTCCAGCTTGGATACCCAATAATTAAAAGGCACAGAGGAATCACGGAGGACGCTGGTACGATCGGCAAGGTACTCCCTCAACATCTTTTGAAACTTTCCACTCCTTGTGAGAGTACCCCGCGCCTCAGGGCCTGTAAGCTGGGCGGGTGTCAGAAAACTGTCCCAGAACGTTGACAGTGTTCCCCTGCCTCTGCTGGATTGGAGTTGCATCTCTCTCGCCTGTACGCCTTGGTTGGGCAACGAACTGTGACCTCTGCCGCTAGCGTGTTCAGATGGGAATTTTTTTAAGAGTTCTGCAGCAAGGGCCTTCTGGTATTGCCCCATTTTTGTAGACCTCTCCACCTCAGGAATAAGAGAGTGAAAGTTCTCCTTGTAGCGGGGGTCTACAAGTGTCACCAACCAGTAATGACTGTCACCCAACATTCTGACAACGCGAGGGTCACGGTTAAGGCAGCGTAACATAAAGTCAGTCATGCGTGCCAGACTGGTAACGGGCAAGATTTCCGTGTCCTCACCAAGATGACGACTGACCATGCTCTCCTCCTCCTCCTCCTCCTCCTCTTCCTCCTCCCCCCTGTCCTCAGGCCACCCACGCTGAACCGACGGTATGACACTTGTACAGGTACTACCGTCTACAATGCATGATAGCAGCTCCTGTTCTTCCTCCTCCTCCTCCTCTCCCTCATTGTCCCCCAATGCACGTTGGGATGAGATGAGGCTGGGCTGTGTGTAATCGTCCGCTACGGCTTCTTGATCCATCTCATCATACTCTGGCTGCAATGCCTCCTCTTTAATTCTCTGCAGAGAGCGTTGCAAAAGACAGACAAGTGGGATGCTGACACTAATGATGGCATCATCGCCACTCACCATCTTGGTGGCCTCCTCAAAGTTTGTCAGGATGGTACATATGTCAGACATCCAGGTCCACTCCTGAGGTCTTATGTGTGGAGTCTGACCTGAATATCGACGGCCTTGTTGCAGCTTGTATTCCACAACTGCTCTCTTCTGCACACAAATCCTTTGCAACATCTGGAGGGTAGAGTTCCAATGTGTGGGGACATCACACACCAGTCGGTGTGCCGGAAGCTTAAAACGCTGCTGCAACACAGCAAGGGCGGCGGAAGCTGTAGCTGACTTGCGAAAATGAGCTGACAGGCGGCGTACTTTCACGAGCAGATCTGGAAACTCAGGGTACGATTTAAGAAACCGCTGAACCACGAGGTTAAGCACATGAGCCACGCATGGTACGTGTGTGATCTCACCTCGCCTCAGAGCCGCCACCAGGTTACGGCCATTGTCACACGCGACCATGCCGGGATGTAGGTTCAGCGGTCTCAGCCACAGATCTGCCTGCTCTTTCACAGCTGTCCACAACTCACAAGCAGTGTGAGGTTTATCACCTAAGCTTATGAGTTTCAGCACAGCCTGTTGCCGCTTGGCGGAGGCAGTACTGCAATGCTCCCAGCTTGTAACTGATGTGGTGATATCTGAGATGGAGGCTGAACATGAGGAGGAGGAGGAGGATGCGCAGGAGCTGTACACTGTGGGGGCAACTCTGACTGACATAGGGCCCGCAATCCTCGGTGTGGGGAGGATGTGTTCCGTCCCAAGGTCCGACTGGGTCCCGGCTTCCACTATGTTTACCCAGTGTGCCGTCAGAGAGATGTACCGTCCCTGGCCACAAGCACTTGTCCACGTGTCCGTTGTCAGGTGGACTCTCCCAGTAACTGCGTTGTTGAGGGCACGGCAGATGCTTTGGGACACGTGCTTGTGTAGTGCGGGGATGGCACACCGGGCAAAATAGTGTCGGCTGGGGACCGAGTACCGAGGGACGGCCACCGCCATAAGATTGCGGAAGGATTCCGTCTCCACCAGCCTAAAAGGCAGCATTTCCAATGCAAGCAGTCGTGAAATGTGCGAATTTAGGACTGTGGCCTGTGGGGCGTTAGCTGCGAATTTCCACTTTCGTTCAAAGGACTGGGATATGGACAATTGAACGCTGCGGTGGGACGTGGACGTGGACGTTGATGCTGTTTCTTGAGAAACTGCCATAACAAGTGAAGACTGAGAGGAGGGGGCATCTTTACATGCAGTATGGGGATTGCCTTGCACACACAACAGGGGGTTCTATTGCACGCACAACAGTGGAAGAAGCAGTTGTGACACCCGCTGACACTGGTCGTGGACCCTGGGTTTCGCCCCACAAAGTCGGGTGCTTTGCTGCCATGTGCCTGATCATGCTGGTGGTGGTCAGGCTGGTAGTTTTGTCACCCCTGCTGATGCTGGCATGGCAGGTGGAACATATGGCCTTTTCGGGGTTATCAGCAGAGTCTTTAAAAAAATTCCAGACTCTGGAAGACCTACCGCTTGTACTGGCAATGTCCCTCGTGTTGGTGTTACGGGGAACGGTTGCCTGCCTTCTGTCAGCGGCCACCACACTGCTTCTTCCTGCCTGTTGGGGTACTCTGCCTCCCTCCCCCTGTGTGCTGCTGGCCTCACTCTGCATGTCCTCCTTCCACGTTGGGTCAGTTACTAGATCATCCACCACCTCCTCCTCTTCCACTTGCGCACCACGATCCTCCTCCTCACTTCCTGGCAATTGTGTCTCGACATCGTCCACCTCTTGTGACAGATTGCCAACGTCGACTTCCTGTGGCCGTGGCTGTTCAAATATTTGGGCATCGCGACATGGGATCTCCTCTTCCACCACTTCAAGCGTATCAGGCGAGGGGCCCAAATATGGAAATGGACCAGTGAACAGCTCTTCAGAGTGTCCAAGTGTGGGATCACTTGCTGTCTGACGACACTCGGCATGGTGGTAGGAAGGAGCATCAGGGTGAGGAGGAGTATGCGGTCGAGACTCATGGCTACTAAGAGTTGACCGTGTGGAAGACAGACCGGAGGTGGTGGTGCCCAGGTAACTGGAAGTATTATCTGCTATCCAATTAATAACCTGTTCACACTGATCAGTTCTCAATACTGGTGTTGTTCTGTGCTTCCCTAGTAATTCGGTCAAGAAGTGGGAGCGAGAAGATGTGGCGTTGGTTGTGGCACATTTTCACCTTGGCCACGGCCCCGTCCTCTGCACGAACCATCACCAGAACGTCCACTTCCACGTCCCTTGCCACGCGCCTTTCCCATTGTAAATGAAGTAAAATAGCTTACACTTGCACTATCAATGGAAAAAGGGTAATATAGAGTAGATTAGAACCGTGGAAGAGGAAAACCACAGTTATTGTTTACTGGGGTATACCACACTTTTTTAAATAGAGATATTTGCGGCTGAACAGTGAGCGACACACTCAAACTGCTTTTTTTTTAGATACCAAAGGCCCAAAACTGGATAGTACAGCGATTTGACCCGTGGAACTGCGAAACCACACTGGGATGTTGGGCCTACACAAGACTATTTTCAACAGATATATTTTTGTGTCACAACAGTCAGGAGACACTACTGTTTTTCTTTACGGAAAAAACTACCAAAAGCTGAATAATAGAGATTTTTTACCGTGGGATGGCAAAACCACAGTTATTGTTTACTGTGGTATACCACACTGTTTTAAATAGAGATATTTGCGGCTGAACAGTGAGCAACACACTCAAACTGTTTTTTTTTTAGATACAAATGGCCCAAAATGGATAATACAGAGGTTTGAACCGTGGAAGTGCAAAACCACACTTCTGTTTCTCTAGCCTACACCAGACTATTTTCAACAGTTATATTTGGGTCTGAAAAATCAGAGACACGCTTTTTTTTTTTTGGGGGGGGGGGGCACACACCAAAAGGTTAATAAGACGAGTATTTGTGCAGTGTGAAGGAGGAAAAAAAAAGGAGGATTTAGATGAAAAAAAAGGATTTTTCCTGGCCCCCGACACCTGGTGCTAAGTCCAGCAATTTAAGCAACAGGAGCACACAGGACTGTAATGCAGCGTTTGCTGGTATAACCACTGTGCCTCCTATACAGCCTTCCTGCCTGGTATCTGGGATGGATATTAGTCCTGAAAAGGACTGTTTGTTTGTTCTGGCAGCCTTTACGGACCCTACACTAACTATTTCGCAGTTTATGTCTCTCCCTAAATCAGCAGCGCTGTCCCTACACTGTCTAATCCGGAGCGACTGTGTCCAAGATGGCGGCGCCCCGTTTTAAATACTCGAGGTGACGCTGTGCGGCCAGCCAATCACTGTAATGCCCACAACCAACATGGCTGCAGCATTACAGTGACTGGCTGGCAATCCCTGCATGTTCATTGGCTCTGTAAAGAGCGCCAAACATGCAGGGCGGAGACCCGAGTTCCCGCCCGAGTAACCCGGAAATGCTCGGTGCTCACCGAACATCCCGAGTAGCGTGATGCTCGGGCGAGTACCGAGCAGTGTCGAGCATGTTCGCTCAACACTAAAAATTACTAATCATGTTTATCTGTATCTTGGCTGGAAAATAATTTGGGCTTTGTAGCAGTGTGCAGTACTGATTCTATTAGGCCATCTATACTAAGCTCCACCAGATTTAAAATTAATAATAATTTTTAGCTGCATCTAGCCCGGAAAATAATTTTGGGGCTCCGAGATGCGCAAGACACATAAGTGCCTTCTTGCTGCACTACCTGCAACATGACCCTCAGATTGTCAGAATTCGAAGTAATCCTGACTACTGGGTTGCCACACTCTTAGATCCCTGACACTCTTCGATCAACCTTTTCATTTTAATAAAGACCAAAAAAATGGTCATTTTTGAAATTATAAGCATTAGCAGGTTATTAGAAACTGAAATCAAACAGTTTTCAACTCAAAACTTTATTCTAGGTGATGCTACATTTGCACATAGGACCCCTTGTTCGAAAGGAGCTTCTGAACTCTCTCGTCCATTGAATTTGTCAGGTTTTGGATGGTTTCTGCTTCAATTGTTTTGCATGAGGACAGAATACCCTCCCAGAGCTGTTGCTTAGATGTGAACTGCCTCCCGCCATCATAGACACTCCTTTTGATGATGCTCCAGAGGTTCTGAATGGGGAAGAAGTCAGGGGAGCATGGGGGTCACACCATAAGTTTGTCCCCTTTTATGCCCATATCAGCCAGAGATGCAGATGTGTTATGTGCAGCATGAGACGGTGCATTATCATGCAAAAAAATGATCTTGCTGTGGAATACACGGTTCTTCTTCTTGAACCATGGCAGGAAGTGCTGTTTGAGAAACTCCACATACATTATGGAGTTCATCTTTACCCCTTCAGGGATCCTAAAGGGGCCGACAATCTCTCTTCCCATGATTCCAGCCCAAAACATTACTCCACCTCCTCCTTGTTGGCGCTGTAGCCGTGTTTGCGTGGGGTGTCCATCAACCAGCCATCCTCCACTCCATCCATCTGGACCATCGAGCGTTGCACGGCACTCATCCGTGAACAAAACAGTTTTGAAATCAGTCTTCATGTAATGTTTGGCCCACTGGAGCCGTTTCTGCTTGTGTGAAGTGGATAGAGGAGGTCGACAGGATGGCGTACGCACAGCTACAAACCTCTGAAGGACCCTGCATCTTGTTGTTCGGGGGACGTTGGAGGCACCAGCAGCTTCAAAAACTTGTCTGCTGCTATGACAAGGCTTTTTTGCCGCTGCTCTTTTAACCTGACGTAATTGCCTGTAGGAAAGAGTCCTCAATTTGCCCTTATCAGCACGCACACGTGTGTACTGTGAATCAGCTACATACTTCTTTATTGCCAAGACACTTCATCCTGATCATCGCACAATGTTGATTGTAGTCATGCCTTGACCTAAACACTCCACAATTTGTTGCTTCTCAGCAGCCGACACATCCTTTTTCTTTCCCATTTTGGCAGAAAATGTAGGCTGCTTAATAATGTGGGACAGCCTTCTTAAGTAGTCTTGCCTTTCATTGGACACACCTGCCAAGCTAATTAGCACAGGTGTCTGCAATTGCTTACAGTGATATAAAGAGCCCTGACACACATCACCATCAATGAGTTTAACTGACAAACAAATTCTTCCCTTATCACTCCTAAACACTTTTTGCATCATAATTTGGAACACAGTGTACATGTGCTTTTCCACAAAACACCAGTGGTTCACGTAGTGAATCTTACAGTTCTAACTTGCCAACCGTGGTCTGTATGGAGTTGTTCAATAAAGGGCCCAAAATTAAGATAACATAGATGGGAGAGGTCTCTATGAATAGGAATTCCTAAGTATTTGATACCCTGTGAGGGGCAGGCAACGGGAAAGTTGGACTGGATGGAATCCTGTATGGATTTGGGGAGGGAGACATCGAGGGCCTCAGACTTCGCTGCATTGATTTTAAAATTTGACCATGTAACAAAGTGATCTATTTCAGCCATAACAGCAGGGATGGATATATGTGATTGAGTGATATATACTAGGACATCATCAGCAAATAGAGAGCACTTGTACTCGGTGCCTCCCACCTCAATCCACCTAATATTGGGGTTATGGCGAATTGATGAGAGCAGGTGCTCCGTCACTAGGATGTATAAGAGAGGGGACAGAGGACATCCCTGCCTTGTCCCATTGGTGATTATGAAAGGTGATGAAAATGTTCTAACGCGCCCCCTGGGCCTTGGGACAACCGGAGCCGGACCCTTTTTGGTGGATGCTGGTGGTTGTAGTCTCCGTGGCGGCGACCCGGTTCCGTGGCTCAGAGCGGTCAAACCAGTGGCGGAACTATTTATGTGGTTTTGATGTTTAAATGTCCGACTACGCCACCCGTGGATTGCGGTCAGAGTGAACCGCCGCTGCAGGGCAGACCGCTGAGGCTGGTGTTGTGGGTGCAGCAGAGCGTAGTATAACTCCCCACGGGAGGAGTATAGCCTCAGGGCAGTGTATGCGGAGAATGGGGGTGATGGTGCAGGGCAGCAGCAGTAACGACACGGAGTCAGTGATGCAGTCCAGGGCCTTTACTCACAGTTCTTATTATCCAGACCACTTCTGCAGGTAACGGCTGCCCACGTCGTACTGTGGTCACCAGGTGAGGGGCTCAGACAACTCCCAGATAACTTTGGAGCGCTTCACAGGACCCCCTTTGTGTGTCCTTTGTCTGGCCTTTCTTACCAACCCTTCTGTCCTGCTGCCTCGGGCCTCTTCTTGGTAAACTTGGCGCCAGTTTCCCTGACCCTATGTGGTGCCTTCCTAGCGGGTGTAGCGAGGGGCTGCGCCACATAAAATGTCACAGCCTCCGGTTTCTAGCTGAGGGTCGTTTCCCGCCTCCACTAGTTTCGGGGACCGGTCTCCCCCTTTGGCCTGACCCCTCCACACAGGTGGATTCGGGCGTGCGGTGGCGACTCGCCCGTCCCCACCCCTGGGATCCCTTCGTTCCTCGTTCCTGGAGCCTTCTCCGCTCCTCTTCCTTCCTTCTCCCTCTTCCAGGCCTGGGCCTCTGTTACTAGGCCCGCCTCCGGAGCAGAACTCATGCAGAGCCCCTGCTCCCTGTCACTTCTGCTCAGACTTCTCTGCACTGAACTAAGATGGTGCCCACCTTTTATACTCCCTTCTCAATGCACCCAGGAACTGCTTCCTCCCTGCTCCTGCACTACAGGGTTCCCCTTCCTCAGTGTTCCCTCCCCCCACTCCAGCCAGGGACAGGGACTGTCGTGCCCATCTCAGGGGCATATTGGTCGCCCTGCCCCACGGCAATGTGGTGTAATGCATGCAGGTGTTGGGTCCTGATCCACACTCCATCCTTACCTGAGAGTGAGATATCACACCTCTGGGTGAGGTGGAATACCTCTGTAGCAACCGAGCCCTCAGGGTGCTACAGTTCCATTTATATTCAGTCTAGGTGACGTATTGCGATACAGGGCCGTGATTTTGGCTATAAAAGGGTCCCCTAGACCCCTACCCCAAGCTTTTTAAGAGAATAATATATGGCGTGCCAGGAGACTCTATGGAATGCTTTCTCAGCATCCAACGAGAGTATCTAATTACAAATTTTTAACTGCATCTAGCCCAGGAAATACTTTGTGCCTAGTAGCAGTGTCTGCTAGTCAGCGGATTATCCCGGCTGTTAAGCAAGCTACACCACCTGTAGTTTGGACACTTAATTTTTTCAAAGGAAATGCTTCGGGACCACGGGATACTCAGTGAAGAGCATCAGGAGGCATCCCAAGGCACAGGGGCTGGGACTGGCGGTAGGATGCCTTGCGGTGGACAGCCGAGCTCGATCCTTATAAAAGCTTTTTAACTGCAGCAGCTTTAGTGGACGCTACTGGAGCTGGAATTACGCGGCTGCTGGCATGAGACTTGCCCTCCAATAGATCCTTGTAAAAGGATTTAAAGTGTAGTCATTCAAATTAGAGAGACAATTTAAATTAAAAAGCTTAGAGCTGCCTCCACCACAGGGGGGCTCGCTCGACCCACCAGCGGGCAGGCACCAGTATTGGGAGAGGGGGGCTGGCCGTCAGGGTCCACCGCGGCTCTGGCACAAACCTGGCGACACGTAGGTGGCACGGGCAGGAACGGACTGGCCGTGTCGGCTTCTCACTTTTTGGATTTTAGAAGGGCATGACATGCCTATATCTGTGTCTCCCCCTCCTTTTACTCCTCCACCTCTTTTCTTTTCGCATGACTATATGTACTTGTCACTTTTCCATGTGTTAGTTATGTCTTCTGAGCAGTTTGTCAGCTTTTGGACACCTTTGAAGGTGTTTTCTATGTGTTTCTATGTGTTTTTGTTTGCCTGCCATTGGTTTTAACGGTGTTCGAAGGTGTTTGACGAACAGTTCGACGAACAGTTCGGCGAACACATGGGTGTTCGACGAACCGAACTCGAACACTACGGGGGTGGCTCAACACTAATCCTCACCAGACACCACAGGTGGCGTCACGACAAATCCCCTATAAATAATCCCCTATAAATAATACCTTTTGCACTGACCGCCCCGGGCCAGCCACCGTGATATTCCCCAAAAGCCGCCATAAGGCCAGGCTGCAGTGTGCCCCACGGCCCTGCGGGGCGAGTCAGGCACTTAGCCGTAGACTGGCAGACTCGGGAGGTGGTAAAATGGAGCGAGTATTGCCAAGAACACTGCTTGGTCACTCGGATAGCCATGGTGGATCTGATTTCAGGAATGTGTTTTCTGAACAGGGGTGTCAAGAGATTCCTCCCCATCATCCTTACGATTGCGTCGTTAATATTATTCCTGGGGCCAAGCTGCCAAAAAAGCAGGTTATATAATATCTCTGGTTCAGAGAGACAGGCCATGAAAAACTAGATCACTGAAAGTCTACCATTGGGCCATATAAGACGTTCTTCATCTCCCGTTGCAGTGGGGTTTTTATTTGTCAAAAAAAAAGACTGGGGGTTGCGCCCCCGCCTTGATTTTCGCGAGTTTAATCGGATCACGGTCTGGGATGCATATCCTCTCCCTCTCATCCCCGACCTCTTTAGAAAAAAATTTGGCTCCTACGATTTGATTAAACTAGACCTCAGGGGGGCTTATAATCTCATTCACATTGAGGAGATGAGTGGAAGATGGCCTTCAATACTCCTGAGGGGCACTATGAAAAGCTTGTGATGGCATTTGGGTTGACTAATGCTCCCACTTTCTTTCAACACTGTTAGTGACATTTTTAGTCATCTGGCAGGTAGATCACAACAAACCAATCTTGATGACATATTAATTTATTTACCTCCAGTCACATCAGGTACATGTCAGGCAGGTCTTACAGATACTCAAAGATAATAAATTATTTGTCAAACCAGAGAAATGTATGTTCTCCATTCAGGGTTAGTTCTTATCATTCACCGTTTTTGCATGGATCTGGCCAAAGTCTGGACGGTACTGGATTGGTATTATATTCAAGACTTAAAGGCGTTACAAAGTTTTTTGGGTTTCGCCAGCTACTACTGTAAGTTCATCAAAAACTTTTCGGTAGTGGCCAAACCTCTGATGGACGATTTTGCCAAATAGAAAAAAAAAATTAAGATTTTATTATTTTACTTTCCATTCTTGTAGCTAAACACAATCCAGCTAAGTTTAAAATTGAAATGAAGCCCCTGTACCCCCCTCTCTAGGTGCTTCTGTACCAACTCCTCCCTGGTCCAGGATGGTCTCTATATCACAGCCTCCAGCAATAACCTATTGACACATGATTGTGGCAGCCCTCACATGCTGATATATCACAGTGCCAATAGAAGTGGGAAGCGGCACAGAAATCACAAAATAAAGGCAGTGTTTGTGGTAATGCAAGAATCCAGCAAGCAGAGTAATCCACACGTCATACAACAGCCCAACATGGATGATGAAAAGCTGCGTCTTCAGGCTTCTGTGTAAGAACATCACATTTTTGTATTCCTTCCAGAATAAGCACCAAATGGAATAGCTGAATGCCAGGATACAGAGACCGGCGGGGGGCAGGGAAGCGCTGTCTGCTGGATTTTGTGCTGGTTTCACAAGCGGTCACCCTGCAGTTTTCTCCGGATAATGCTGTGGAGACTTTTCACAACACATCTAATAATTGTGAACCTTCCACTCACATGTTTATTATCTTGTCCGCTGGTCAGATTGGGGGGGATGAAAGCTGGACAAGGGATGAAGAATGATCCTTATTACATATAATGGGTGCACTGAGCGATTGTGAAAAGTCGCAGAGGACTGAGAGCAGAAGGGCAGAGGGTTTCCTCTTCCTCACAGGGACCAGCACAGAAGCCGGAGCAGAAGGGCAGAGGGTTTCCTCTTCCTCACAAGGACCAGCACAGAACCCGGAGCAAAAGGGGAGACAAGGACTGAGCCACTTACACAGACAGAAAGCTGAGGAGAGGAGGACATGTTATTACTCCAGGAGCCGCTCCATTCATTCTCTATGTGGCATTCAAGCGCTGAGCTCGGCTTTTCCGGAGCCCCATAGAGAATGAATGGAGCTGCAGTTGATCCCTGACTTTCCACTCCTTCCCGATCAGACGATGGCTCGCAGCGGTCAGACCCCACGATCAGTAAGTGATCACCGAGCCTGTGGATAAGTGATAACTTGTTTTCTTCAGACATCCCCTTTAAGTAATGGAGCATGCCAGCAGAGAAGGTGGGAGGAGGCGCTGGTTACACAGGAGACTTTACGTCTGGAGGCCGCATATAGGACATGTGAGGGGAGGACACTTCCCATATTCATCATTACTGAACCCCCGCTCTGTGCGGCTCTTATCTGAGCTGCAGGAGACGCAGCAGTCACTAATCAGCCGCTCTCCGTTCACTTGCAGCCGTCCGAGCTCTGCTGTGCCTGTTAGGGGTGAAGTTCGGGTCCTTCGAGGCATCTACTATGCAGCCTGCACAGCAGATCACGGCCCGAGCACAGCGTCTCCGGGTAAATCTCCACCTTGTGAGTTGCTTCTTGTGCAGCAGCCCCATGCAAGTTGCTCTGCTCTCCTCGGCCAGCTCCTGCTGAATACTGAGCTCCTCTGCCCAATCTAGGAGCTCAATAGCCCTGATCACGTCAGTGGTAGCCCAGCGCTGCTGGATCAGATTTACAAATGGCAAACTAATCAGCCCTAGGTATTTCTAATATGTGCAGAGCAGGCGACATAAGTCTGACCGGTGTCCTCATAGACCTTTCCTCAGCCGGGGTCTAATAGGAGCAGTAAGATGGCCGTCATGGGGTCCATTGTTAGATCTCAGCTGCCATAGAAACTCATTGGCACCATGATCATGCACAAAAGTATATAACAAAATGTGTGTACACAGATATCTATCTCCTGAATGGTATTACTGCTAGATCTTCTGTACATAGAAATATGAGGTTCTTAGCGCACATTTTGAGCAAATTGTGCGAGCCCATCTGCCAACGTCAAGGCGACCTCTTCAGATGGGTCCCTACACTAACATTACACTAACTTACTAACTGGGACTAGTTTTTTGTATTATTATTATTACCACCATTTTTACTATTTATTATTATTGCATTAATGCAATTAATTGTAACTGTTATAAAACGAATTACAAAAATGTAATTCTAATTTTTTCTTATTATTCTTGTGATTCTAATAATGGTATTACTAAAATCCCTATGCCTAAAGCTGTTGATCCAGAAGAAGGCAAAAACCCCAGGACACCTTCAGCCAATTTGTGTCACAGGGGAAAAATTCCTTCTTGACCCCGGGAAAAGGCGATCAGTCCTAGGACCCTGGATCAAACCTAATAATGTTATTGCAAGTTATATAATATTACACTAATTATTGTACTACTGGAGTTATTTTAATTTGTTTTTATAAATCTATTTGATATGGTTATTATTACATTGTGCTATCTTATTACAGTATTATTCTTCTTTCCTTTCACTACTAATACTGCCCTATACCTACAGTGTTGATCCAGAAGAAGGCAAAAACCCCAGGACACCTTCAGCCAATTTGTGTCACAGGGGAAAAATTCCTTCTTGACCCCGGGAAAAGGCGATCAGTCCTAGGACCCTGGATCAAACCTAATAATGTTATTGCAAGTTATATAATATTACACTAATTATTGTACTACTGGAGTTATTTTAATTTGTTTTTATAAATCTATTTGATATGGGATTATTACATTGTGCTATCTTATTACAGTATTATTCTTCTTTCCTATCACTACTAATATTGCCCTATACCTACAGTGTTGATCCAGAAGAAGGCAAAAACCCCAGGACACCTTCAGCCAATTTGTGTCACAGGGGAAAAATTCCTTCTTGACCCCGAGAAAAGGCGATCAGTCCTAGGACCCTGGATCACACTGCTATTCTACCTACTACTATTACTACTGTTATTTTATTACTTTCTTACTATTATCACTAGTATTATTATTCATATTACACTAATATGGATATACTACCACTATATTACTACCATCTCTTTCCCCCTAGGGATCTTAAGGTGCAGTTCTGTCCTCCTCCTCCTATTCTGTCCTCCTCCTCTTCCATCCTCCTCCACTTCCGTCCTCCTCCTCTTCCGTCCTCTTCCGTCCTCCTCCTCTTCCGTCCTCCTCCTCTTCCGTCCTCCTCCTTTTACATCCTCCTTCTCTTCCGTCCTCCTCCTCTTCTGTCCTCTGCCTCTTCCGTCCTCCGCCTCTTCTGTCCTCTGCCTCTTCCGTCCTCCGCCTTTTCTGTCCTCCGCCTCTTCCGTCCTCCTTCTCTTCCGTCCTCTTCCTCTTACGTCCTCCTCCTCTTACGTCCTCCTCATCTTCTGTCCTCCTCCTCTTCCGTCCTCCTTCTCTTCCGTCCTCCGCCTCTTCCGTCCTCCGCCTCTTCTGTCCTCTGCCTCTTCCATCCTCCGCCTCTTCCGTCCTCCGCCTCTTCCGTCCTCCTTCTCTTCCATCCTCCTCCTCTTCCGTCCTCCTCCTTTTCCGTCCTCCTCCTCTTCTGTCCTCCTCCTCTTCCATCCTCCGCCTCTTCCGTCCTCCGTCTCTTCCGTCCTCCGCCTCTTCCGTCCTCTTCCTCTTCCGTCCTCCTCCTGAGACGTAATAAATAGCATTAAAGCTGCAGTAATTGTTTATATTATATATACACACTGCTCAAAAAAATAAAGGGAACACTCAAATAACACATCCTAGATCTGAATGAATGAAATATTCTCATTGAATACTTTGTTCTGTACAAAGTTGAATGTGTTGACAACAAAATCACACAAAAATCATCAATGGAAATCAAATTTATTAACCAATGGAGGCCTGGATTCGGAGTCACCCCCAAAATTAAAGTGGAAAAACACACTACGGGCTGATCCAACTTTGATGTAATGTCCTTAAAACAAGTCAAAATGAGGCTCAGTATTGTGTGTGGCCTCCACGTGCCTGTATAACCTCCCTACAACGCCTGGACATGCTCCTGATGAGGTTGCGGAAGTTCTCCTGTGGGATCTCCTCCCAGACCTGGACTAAAGCATCCACCAACTCCTGGACAGTCTGTGGTGCAACGTGACGTTGGTGGATGGAGTGAGGCATGATGTCCCAGATGTGCTCAATGGGATTCAGGTCTGGGGAACGGGCGGGCCAGTCCATAGCTTCAATGCCTTCATCTTGCAGGAACTGCTGACACACTACAGCCACATGAGGTCTGGCCCATCTGTGGACGTCTGGCCCTCATCCCACTCTCATGGAGTCGGTTTCTAACCGTTTATGCAGACACATGCACATTTGTGGCCTGCTGGAGGTCATTTTGCATGGCTATGGAAGTGCTCCTCCTGTTCCTCCTTGCACAAAGGCAGAGGTAGGGGTCCTGCTGCTGGGTTGTTGCCCTCCTATGGCTCCCTCCACCTCTTCTGGTGTACTGGCATGTCTAATGGTAGCGCCTCCAGCCTCTGGACACTACGCTGACAGATGCAGCAAACCTTCTTGCCACAGCTCGCATTGATGTGCCATCCTGGATGAGCTGCACTACTTGAGCAACTTCTGTGGGTTGTAGAGTCCGTCTCATGCTACCATGAGTGTGAAAGCACAACCAACATTCAAAAGTGACCAAAACATCAGCCAGAAAGCATTGGTACTGAGATGTGGTCTGTGGTCTCCACCTGCAGAACCACTCCTTTATTGAGTGTGTCTTGATAATTGCCAATAATTTCCATCTATTGTCTATTCCATTTGCACAACAGCATGTGAAATTGATTGTCAATCAGTGTTGCTTCCTAAGTGGACAGTTTGATTTCACAGAAGTTTGATTTACTTGGAGTTATATTCTGTTGTTTAAGTGCTCCCTTTGTTTTTTTGAGCAGTGTATATTTTCTCATGTCATGTATTTACTACTAAAAGTAATTTTTTACATTTAGGTTTCATTAAGTGTTTTTCACCGGCTATTACAGACTTATTGTTTCCCTGCACATTCAAGTTTTGTGTTTTCTTTGGGCATAGATCAGCTAATAGGCACTCAGGAAAAAAAAAACAGATGAAAGATCTACAAACTCTCCCTTAAGAGTAAGGAGCTCACTGATAGATTCTCAGTTAGCTAATTTTGCAGCCAGCAATAGACAGTGCAGCACAGATACTACAGAAGGCAACATTTTTAATGAAACTCAATTACAGAAATCGATTTTAGCCCCAAATACTTGCATTAAAGTAAAAAAAATGGCCCCAAAGCTGGACAACCGCTTTAACTCCTTACCAACATCTGCCGTACATGTATGGTATAAGTCAGTAGCGGGTGTATGGAGCAGGGTCAGCTCGCCCCGTACATGGCAGATAATGGCTGTGACAAACAACCAGGACCTGCCTCTAACAGCTGCGAGTGGAGCGAAGATCTGCCCACCACTGTTAACCTGTTCAGTGCTGCTGTCAATCTCTAACAGCAGCATTAACAGCGCGCCAGCATTGGGACGCGTCGTTCCATACAACCACCGGCGCTCCTGTGACGCGATCATAGGGCGCCGATGGACTGCTATGACATCCGGGGGTCTGCTGAAGCCTCCGTGCCTGTCATCATAAAGCTTCATTTGGGCTGTAAAGAAGACCGTGGTTTTGCTATATGGAGCATTACTGTGGTATCGCTGTATATAGCACAAGCAATCAGATGATGTATACAAATACAGTGAAAAAAAGTATATATATATTTATTAAAACCCCACACGTTCAACTCACCTCCCACTAAAAATAAAGATAATAAAAATATACACATTTTGTGGTATGGTCTCTTTCAGAGAAATACAATCTATCAAAATATAAAAAAAAAAACGATCAGTGAACACAGAAAAAAATTCAAAAAGACAAAATTGCATTTTTTCGTTCGCCTCAATACTGCAGAAAATCCTGTAAGAAGCGATGACCATGACATATGTGTCCCAAAATGTTATCAATAAAGTCCTCTTGCCCTTCAAAAAATAAGCCCCCACACAGCTCCATCAACCCGAAAACTGAAAATGTTTCGGGTCTCAGAAAAAATGGTGACAGCATCAAAAAAAAGTTTTTTTCTTTTGCCAAAACTATTGGAGAAGTTTGGTCTTGCTGTAATCACACTGAGGAGTAGGATCCTATTACCAGGTCATTTTTACCACACAATGTGCGCCGTTAAAACCGTTCCCAGAAAAACAATGTCAGGCTTTTTTTTCGCACTTTTACTGCACTTGAAATGTTTTTCCCGTTTTCTAGCACTATGTGGTAAATGAATGGTGTCATTTATAAGGACAGCTCATCCTACAAAATAACAAGACCTCACACTATGTGGACAGATATCAAAAAGTTAGAAAAGTTGGAAAAAGCGGAGGAAAAAACAGAAAAAAAACATAAATTGGTTATGTCGGGAAGGGGTAAAGCTGAAGAAACGCATGTAAGAGCAGAATATGGAGGAAGGTCAGATATCACAGACTGGTGGATACTACCTGCTCCATCGCTGGCAGAATACTCCACCCCCATGGTGTCCGCTGATATCTTCTCTTGTAGCAACGTCTCCAAACTCTATAAAACATCGGGAACAGTCAGCAGAGGGTTTGATGATTGGCTCATATTGGCGATATACTCGGGGGCATTACTGGGGCCAGGGAAGATTGGGAATGAATAGCGTATTGACTGTTAGAGATGTGATCTCTTCCATTAAAGGGGATGTCTAGTTGGAACAAGTTATCACTGATCTCTGGATAGGTGATGACCTGTCCCAGTGGGAGCACCCCTTTATTATGTGGTATATATGGAGGATGTGATATCATGCAGAGTTCTAGCAGTATTACACTTCGGTCCGTTCTGCGTGCATCTGGGCCATTCCCTATGGAGGAGCGGAGCTGGGGGTAAATATCAGGATCTCGTCGCTGGATCCATCCAGATGGGAGATGTAACGAGTGCGGCGCCCCCCACTGGTGTCTCAGCGTATTATGTGTTGGGGAATAATAACTTATTGTCTGGTAAATGTGCTGATTCCTGTGAGTTGTGGTCGCTGAGTGCGTGTGATGGGATGTGGCTCCGTCGTTATATTATATCACGTCTTATACCTATAATCTCTCGCTGATCGCAGGTGTCTGTCTTCACACTCAGATGAGAAGGAACAAACTGACGATATAGGACTTTTTTTTTTTTTTCCAAATTCAAACCGAGCAATCCTATTGGCTGAGTATGAAAGCAGTTACCATGGTGACAGAAGTAGCAGCAGATTTAAAGGGACAAAACACTAATAT
Organism: Phyllobates terribilis; assembly: GCF_046119375.1. NCBI lineage: Eukaryota > Metazoa > Chordata > Amphibia > Anura > Dendrobatidae > Phyllobates > Phyllobates terribilis. The sequence continues at coordinate 600,603 of NW_027362920.1, read as the reverse complement.
TGTACTAAAGTGTATTTTATTATATATTTCACATAACTGACTGGGTACACCTTGGTGCGGGTGGGATGGCTTTTTTTAAATCAAAAACCATGTTTACTAAGTACCCTATATTATATATATTCACTATTGCTTTTTACTTACTTATAGCAGGGTATATGCTCATATTGTTTCTATCCTAAGTTTATCTATTTTCTAATAGAGACATGACCAGTCCTCTTTAGAATTTTATAGTGACCCCATTGAGGTCATGGACTGATATTGGGGATTGCAGAGTTGGGGCAAGGTGACAGGTGACAGTAAGTGACATCAAATGAAGGCTATGGTGCATACACAGTAAATCAGTCGTGTTATTCCACAGAAATGCTGTTCTATAAAACACAAAATATCTTCATATGGTGAGGAGTTGTGTTGTGTTTTCATCATTTACATTCTAGCGTGGTGATCACATAAAATGTAAAATTCCTATGAAATAATTACTGAATGACAGTAGCCTGTATCCCTGGAGGACAAGTCATTTACCGCTTCACCAGGTTTGATGTTCTAATGCATTTAGATGTTTCAGTATTTGTATATATGTATATATATATTTTTTCCCCTCTTAAGGGTATTCAAGCGCAGACGGTGACCAACTTCTTCCTCGCCTTTGAAGCACAGCTTTCAATTATTCCTGTCGTAAACAAGGTAAAAAGCTTAGAGCCGAACACTATCAGACTCCTTCAGTCCCGCAGCAGGTAAATCTGTGAACATCGCCGGCACTGCTGCTGTTCCTAGCACCGATCCCTCTATGAGCGGCTGTGCAGTAATGAAGGCAGGATTCACCCCAAACTTGCTCGTCTTTTTTTTCGATTTCCAGTTCTGGTAATTAGTTATACACATGTGTATATCCAGTGGTCAACTCACAACCTGTGTATGGAAAATGAATTGTTTGCTGTATGCATCGCATTTGTAGCATGCACACTGTTCATTTCATTATGGAGCGGAGTAGGAGGAGACTTTCATTACTGTTCCCTTTACTTCCTCCCTGCTGATAGGAAATGCCATGCTGTTTGCTTGTGTCCTGTGATTACAGCAGCCTGCAACAGTTTTCAAGCGTGCACTTCCCGGCTCAGGCATCAAGCAGTAAATGATAACATTAAAACGCTGCTATCCCTTTGTTAGTCACTTTTTTATCTTCTTCCCCCTTCTACGAATGCTGTAGTCCGTTATTCTAGAACTGCTCTGAAAATGGTTCTCTCTGGAGTGTTGGGATTTGGGTTTAGGGTGGGTTAGGGAATTGAAGTTCAGATACTTTGTTCATGTTTTATACTATGGAATTACTATGTCATGTATGTTATTTGAAAGATGGAAAATTTGTATTTGGAGTTTTTCAATAAAAATAATTTGATTAAAAAAAATTATGAAATTAAAATTCCTCCCGTTCTTGAGAAAGAATAGGATTTTTACTAAGAGGTAAATTGCACGTTCCTTGTTTTACAGGCACTTTACATTTTTGCTAGTTTTGTGCGATTACACAATCCCTTCTAAAGGCCAGTGCCAGTTGTACATCTCTCCCTAAACTCTTGTTCAGCACTATATTTTATGCCAGTTTTATTATATGGTTTCTAGATTTTGTCCAGCTTTGATAAATAATTAGTATTTATACTTTTGCTTTTAGGCTGCGTGCCCACGTTGCGGATTACAAGCGTTTTTGATGCGGAATTTCCGCAGCGGAAATGCTTGTAAAACGCATGGTAATCCGCACCCCATGGTCCCCAAGGGGATTCCGCAAGTTCTATGCACATGCTGCGGATTTTTCCGCAGTTTTTATGCTGCGTTCAAAAGTCCGCAGCATGTCAATTAATTTTGCGTTTCCACAAGCGGAATTGCCTTGTGCAATGCATTAAAAACGCAAGGCAATTCCGCATGTGGAATACGCGAGATAAACGCACGAAAAACGCGCGATAAATGCGTGCGGAATTCCGCATGCGTTTTTCCGGGAGAGGACTTGCAGAAATGAAGCAGAAATTTTCTGCTTCATTTCTGCAACGTGGGCACATAGCCTTAGATAGACTTGAAGAATGCAGATCCGGAGAGGGTGGAGAAACAAATTGAGAAGATGGTTGACATTCCCGCTAGTGACTGTATCCGGGTACAATGCGCTCCAGATCTAAATCATTCCTGTAGGCAAATTTAACTTCGCTGTCTGTACCTTGTCTTTTATTTTTTTTTTCTACAAAATTTGGCTGGAAAAGGGGCAATGTAGCGAGGAATTTTTAACAATTTTTGGCGTTAAAAAAACACAAAACTATTTTGTAACGCATCATTTTTGCGCAAAAATGTGCAGCTTCCTATTTTACAGCACTCTTGCAACTTTTAGAAATTGGGCTTGGTAAGCTACACAGGTCTAAGAACGACTGGTGACGTTAAAAGTGGATAAATATACACGGTGGCTCAGTGGATAAAGATACACGGTGGCTCAGTGGATTAAGATACACGGTGGCTCAGTGGATGATACACGGTGGCTCAGTGGATAAAGATACACGGTGGCTCAGTGGATTAAGATACATGGTGGCTCAGTGGTTAGCATTGTTGCTTTGCAGCACTGGGATCCTGGGTTCAAATCCCACCAAGGATGACATCTGCAAGAAGTTTGTATGTTCTCCCCATGTTTGCGTGGGTTTTCTCCAGGTTCTCCGGTTTCCTCCCACACTCCAAAGACATACTGATAGGGAATGTAGATTGTGAGCCCCAATGGGGACAGCGATGATAATGTCTGTAAAGCACAGCGGAATAGGATGGTGCTATGTAAGTGAGTAAAATAAATAAATAAAGACGGAAGTGCTACATAAACATTTATCAAACATCGTGCAACTCTTTGATACATTTGGCACAAATAATGGTAACACAACCACAAGCAAAACTGACCTGAGGAAGTCCCTTTATGATACATTTTTCGGAAAGAATTTGGAAGATTTAAAGCGTTAGAAATGAACAAGATTATCCAATATCACAGAAAAAGGAAAAGTCTCCAGATGTTTTTATGCCGGATGCCGGTATGTGTCCATACCTAAAGAAGAGCTGTCAGAAGAATGGGTAAGGAATCCTTTAGTAAACATAAATATCCATAGGGGTTTTGAGTGTTAAAAATAAAAGATCATCTGAAAGATTTTGTGATCTGCGTTTACATGATTGTAATAACATTACAGCCCCATTCAGACTTACAGGTTTTATCCATGAGAAACTGAGCAGAACGATATATAGGTTTGTGGGAGAAGATTCAGTATAAATTGTAATTCATTCATTAGATTTGAGAGTCCTCAGTGGTTGATACCTTTAATGGCTAACGGAAAAGATGGTAACAAATTGCAAGCTTTCCAGACTACCCAGGCCTCTTCATCAGGCAGACCTGAGACCTGAGTAGTCTGGAAAGCTTGCAATTTGTTACCATCTTTTCCGTTAGCCATTAAAAAGTATCAACCACTGAGGACTCTCAAATCTAAATACTCTTCTATCTACTGGCTAACACAGTACAAAGATAGATATTTTTCCTGTATCAATTTATTCAGTGGAATCCTGCTGTTTGTATAGATGAGTCCAGTGGGCGGTCATGCTAGTGATTGACAACTATCTTTGCCTGCATGGTCATACAGGGAACTGTCAATCACTTAGGACCGCCCACTGGACTAGTATAAATACTGCAGGACTTTCTCTGCATAAAATGCAAGTCTTACTGACTCTCTTCCCACAGATATGTCTATCAGTCTGATCAACTTCTCTGCTCTACAACCTCCCCCTACAGATCTTATACCATTTCAACATGACAGGTTCCTTTAATCACCTGCAGATGACATAAGTAGCCATGTTCTGTGTGGCTTACGGAGGGGCTTGATTGCTTGTCAGCTTCAAACAGGTTTCATTTCTTGTGATTCATTGGAGCCGAGGTCTAAACTGTATTAAGAAATTAATTTCTCTGTTTATTTCTATTAGATCTCGGCGAAGCTTGGAACAAATGTGGAAAGTGTTCTTCAAGAAGTTGTCAGGAGGCTTCCACCGTGAGTATGGACTAATGCGGCTCTATCCATCTTCTCTTTATTAAAGGGAACCTGTCACCTTGAAAAATGCTATGTACCTGCAGGTATAGGGTTAATCTGCAGATAAATATTGTTACAATGGCCGCCTTATTGATAATGCAGGTAAATTAACTTCTTTCCTCCCTGCAGCTGCCGGCCTTCACTCATCGTTGTGCACGGAGCGGCTACAGTCTTGGATCACAGCACCGCTCACTATATCGGAGGTGACGGCTGTAAACCTGGCCCGGATTTTGATTGACAGCTTGCTCTGCACAGATGCGCTGCAGAACCACTTACAATCTGAGTGAAGGAGAGTAGTATGTTCACAGATAGAGAATATGGCTCATCCACGTGCGGATCTGCTCCACGTCCGATTACATATTTGTGGGAGAAACCCTAGTGGCAGCCTCATATTTCTGACATGGATCCTCTAGCACTATTTGTGAAACTGCAGCTCCCAGCATAACTTGATGAGAGACCGTCAGCCTGCTGGGATCTGTAGTTTCACTACAGCAGGATTGTCACAAGCTGCGGACCTCTGCTCACTCCAGCACTGGTCGGCATTTTCAGCACGTGAACGTACACCATGCTTTCCGGAGACACAAGGGTGTAGATAACTTTATCAAACCCTTGACTGTAAGTTTGCTGAACCCTAAGTGGATTCGATTGTTCCCACAGTTTCAGTTTTGGACCATTTAAGGGGAATTTACAGGGTTCTGGCCACTGACCAGGGGGATCAGTATCCCTGTATGTCTTTGTATATACTTGATAAAGACCTATAACAGGTCGAAAAGTTATGTGATGGCAGAATAAACTTTGTCTTTTGGAATTCATCACCCCGGACTGAACGCGGTTTACTTACCTTTATACCCCTTAACAGGATGTCTTATTTTTGTGTTTTAGTCCCAAGATTGAAAAGGGCAGCCCTCTTAAAGCCCTGCTGTTTGACTCAACGTTTGATCACTACAGAGGCGTCGTAGCCAGCATCGCCCTGTGTGGAGGTGACGTGTGTAAAGGCAATAAATCGTGTCTGCCCACTCTGGCAAGTGCTATGAAGTCGATGAGGTTGGCATACTGACCCCAGAGGAAGTACCAGCTGAAAAACTAAGTTTTTTTTAATAATCTTATTAGCCTTTCCCTCTATCTTCCCCAATCAGCCCTCTGTATTGATGATCAGATCAAAGATCTAGACAGGGATTGTCTCACGCTGCATCTCCTTCCTGATTGTATCACTGAGAAGACAGAAGCTGCCCCATCCCATTCTCCAAGAAATGCAGAACCCAATGCATCTGCTGTCCGTGATCCGCTTATTGTCAGAGGACATCATTAGGGACTGCATTTTCTCATTGCTTAAGAAATTGTTGGGGGATCCTGCTAATCGCTGAATAATAAAACTGCAGCACCGCTCCATTTAAGGCAGTGTTTCCCAAACTCCAGTCCTCATGGCCCCCAACAGGTCAGGTTTTCAGGATTTTCTCAGTATTACACATGTGATGAAAGTATCATCAAGGAATCAGGAATTCTCTCACCTGTGCAATACTATAGAAATCCTGAAGACATGACCTGTGGGGGGCCGTGGGGACTGGAGTTTGGGAAACACTGATTTTAAAGGGACTGTCAGCACAGAATGACTGTTGAAACCAAGTACAAGCGCTCCATGGATCACGGCGTGGGCCAATCATTTATATACACCTTCCCACCTGCTTGTTTTACCTCTGTCTCCTTCCTTCTCTGGTTCTATGAAGCCAGAGCTGTCAATCAAAGAAGAGGAGGGTGTGGATAGAGGGAAAACAAGCAGGTGGGAAGGTGTATATAAATGATTGGCCCCGAAGCACCGAGAGTTGGGACTTAGTTTGAACAGTCATTCTGTGCTGACAGTCCCTTTAGGTGGACGAGATCCAGATGCAGCTCATTTCACCGCGTAAGGTTGTTTGCCCACTATGCGCTCTCCACGGCATCTCCAGACTCTGTCTCGTCTGTCGCATGAGCTCAGTGTGAACCTGCTTTCATCTATGAAGAGCACAGGGCGCCAGTGGCGACTTTGCCAATACTGGTGTTCTGTGGAAAATGCCAAGTGTCCTGCACGGTGTTGGTCTGTGAGCACAACCCCCATCTCTGGACGTCGGGCCCTCATACCACCCTCATGGAGTCTGTTTCAAACCGTTTGTGCAGACACATGCACATTTGTGGCCTGCTGGAGGTCATTTTGAAGGGCTCTGGCAGTGCTCCTCCTGTTCCTCCTTGCACAATGACAGAGGTAGCGGTCCTGCTGCTGGGTTGTTTCCCTCCTACGGCCCCCTCCACGTCTCCTGGTGTACTGGCCTGTCTCCTGGCAGCGCCTCCAGCCTCTGGACACTACGCTGACAGATGCAGCAAACCTTCTTGCCACAGCTTGCATTGATGTGCCATGTTGGATGAGTTGCACTACCTGAGCAACTTCTGTGGGTTGTAGAGTCCGTCTCATGCTACCACGAGTGTGAAAGCACAACCAACATTCAAAAGTGACCAAAACATCAGCCAGAAAGCATTGGTACTGAGATGTGATCTGTGGTCCCCACCTGCAGAACCACTCCTTTATTGAGGGTGTCTTGATAATTGCCAATAATTTCCATCTATTGTGTATTCCATTTGCACAACAGCATGTGAAATTGATTGTCAATCAGTGTTGCTTCCTAAGTGGACAGTTTGATTTCACAGAAGTTTGATTTACTTGGAGTTATATTCAGTTGTTTAAGTGCTCCCTTTATTTTTTTGAGCAGTTTACTTTTTCCCCCACTGTATATAGAGAAGATGCACAGCCCAAAAAGGGTGTTCTGTGTACCTATGTTCCCTGGAACTTGTAGGGTCTTATTTGTGGACCTAGGAAAGGGAAAATATTAAAAAATCCCCAAATCACCTCCCAAACCAGTGCCCTCTTATACTCATTGTTGTGTATCCCGCCATTATTCTGACATCCACATCTGGCAGGGGTGTCATGTGAGCACTACTTCTTCTGGCTTAGATGAAATATGAATGCTGCAACCAATCAGAAGCTGCAACACTCATGCGTTGCCCCCACTGGTTGTTAACCTCATGTAACCAGTGGGGTATGCAGCGCTGGTCTGGAGATATCGATTTCTTTTAGTTTTCTCACCTCCCTTGGCCCATCAATAGTTGGTGTCTAGTAGTGGATAACCCAATTAAAGGGTTATTTCCCTCTCAGATATATCCACCGAAGAAGCCATAAATGGCTAATAGATGTTGGCTCCACCTCTGTAGCCCCCCGCAGCTATCGAGATAAGGCTGTATCTCTAGTTAATATGAACATAGAAGTGGCTGTGCATGATAGGCTTTCTCCATTCACTTCTATGGAGGTTCAGAATAATACAAAGGGTTGTAGATGTGTTAATAAAGAATACAATGGAAGTCTACTAACAATACACGGGCACTGATTCCCTGTGGGCACCTGAGATCAGCCACTGAAGCTGTAGGGGGCAGTGTTAGCTTATATGTGCACATTTATATGGAGGGTGTTTGTACATATCCCTATGGACCTGTCCCACATCTATGGATTATTTTACATAAATGAACACTGTCCCATTGTGCAGCAAAGGTCTATACAATAAACTGTGTACACCGCTGTCTAATGAGGATAATAGAACTGTACTGGTTATTGTATCATTATGGGATCTAATTGATGGCTGTCGTAGCGCAGTGTTTTAATAATTAATTTACTACATATTTTTACAGAAAACCACATTGGCAGCACGGCATATACAGTAAAATGTTACATGCATATCACATCAAGTGAAAAATCCCCATGGAAATGCCTCTACTAAAGCACGCTGCTATAATAAACACTCTGTAAAGTAAGTCCACGCTGCAGCATGAATATAACGGGCCAACTAGAAAACAGGTTTGGCAAAAAAATGTATCCATCAGATAGATGTCAACTGTATACTTTTATAATATAGATCTGGACAGGGGTATATATAGCATAGACAGGATTGGGTTTATTAAGGATTGCATTCATACGACAACCCTACAAGGGAACCAGTCACGTGAAAGAAAGGCTATTAACCTGCAGATATGCAATTAATCTGCAGGTTAATGGTCAAATGTATATAGAGGTCTCAAAAAGTCAGAAATCATAAAGGGATCTAATAATAAAATGTAACCTTTATTTATACAATGCTAAAAAGACATAAATATGATCTAGGACATAAACAAAAACTGCACCCAAAACGTGAAAATATATGAAAGAAAAATATTATTTTTAAAACCAATTCAAATTGCTGTATGTGAACCTCTCTGATGACCCTCAAATGCTCCCATGAAGGGAGGAAAAAAAGCCCCATGTTTAGGAAGTTGGTGAAATGACGTTGAAGGGAAAGGATCTAGGCTGAGGTCCTGGACCCATGGATGAATGGCCTATGGAGTTTGAAGATCGGTTGATCACTGGGCTGGATAAATGTGCTACAGTTGTGGAATCTGTCGTCTGGATTTGATGAACTTTCTTAAGCACTGTTGCTACTGGATACCTGTGTCTCTATTGTTTTATCTTGTCGTCTGGAGGAGCGAGGAATGTGAATACAAACTATACTGGTTGGCGATACGAAATCTGTGAGCCAACCAAAAGTTGGGAAACAGTGAGTATCGCCTGGTACAAAGGCAGTTGAACTACCGCCCCAGGAAGGGTATCTTGTGCACTGGGGGCAATGTATTTTGGCCATTTACCTAGAGTTGTAGTAAAACCTTGGATGTAAGAGATAAACTATTGTTGCATCATTAACTTGTCTAGGTGATTATTGCAACCCACAACCTCAGATCTTCACATACAGGATTAGAAAAACATTATTGTTTTCTTTCAAAAGCAATATCACATCTGTCCATAGATTGTGACTGGCATTGGACTTCAGCTCTACTGAAATAAATGGAGCTGAGCTGCAATACCACACTGAACCTGCAGACAGGTTGTGGTGCTGTTTTTAGACAAAAAAACACAAGTTTCTAATCATGGACAACACCTTTGAAGACTTAGGCTGCGTGCTCACCAGGGCTGTGGAGTCGGTAAGCCACAGTTGCGACTACGACTCCTGGATTTTATCAGGTTCCGACTCCTTCATAAATGGCCAATTCGTAACAATAAATTTACTGTTGTAAAATATTAACATCGTGCTTATTCAGTTTCTCACCATCATATAAGTAATCAGACCACTTAGAGCAAAAACTATATTTATTAGAATACAATTAGAATATAGCAAATAACTTTTATAAACTTTTCTAAACTCTTGTAAGTAAATATGCAATAAACACTGTTATGCAGTTAATAAGAAGAAATCTATAAATTTGTCCTCAGAAAAAGTATTGCCTCTGTCAGATCCTCCTTCATGGATGCCCTCAAATCTGATCTAATTATTTTGAGAGCAGAGAACAACCTCTCTGCACTAACTTGGGTTGGTGGCAAAGCAGTAACCACTCGGGCAACATCTCTGACAATGTCAGGATACAGAGGAATCGCTTGTTTCACTGTTATTTTTGATGAACGGTCAAATTTCTCAATTTTCTTTTAGTGCACATGAAAAATTCTGCTGAAATGCACTGGCTGTGTTCTTTGATGGGGATGACTCTTCTTCTATGCGGGAACGCTTTGCACGGTCCTTGTGATCCAAATATTTTTCGAAATTAAATTCTTCATCAGTTGATGATGAGGGTGAAGATGTGGCAGGACGACCAAACTCTTCTTGTTCCTCCTGACTGTTCTGCAACCCTTTCATCCTTACTGCTATTTCAAACAGAGCTTCTTTTCCTTTAGTTAGCTGTTGATCATCTAGAAGAATCCGATGCATTGGGTCTACATAAACAGCTGCCAAAAGAATGGTATTTTGTAATAGTAGCTCCTCTCTCCTTTCATTGATGTAGCAATGCCACTTGCAATTAACCCTCCTCTTTGGGACAGGCGAAACATCAGGTTCTTCCACTCCTTTAAGAAAATACCTGGAGTTAAGTCCTCTGCTTGTCATTTTTTAGTCACTGTAAATGGGTGCTCTAGCAATTTTTCCAGCTCAGTCACCTGATTCCACTGACTTTCATTTAGCGTCAGTTGAGGGTTAGCCATGTCTACAAGAAAGGTTTTCAGTTCAACCAAGCGCTGAATCATTAAGTAAGTGACGCACCCCCTGGGCCATATTCTTTAGGGGAATACCCGGAGCCGGATCAGATGGGGGTTGTAGTCTCCGAGTGGCTGTGACCCGGTCCGTGCCCAGGGTGTCAAGCTCAGTGTGTGGCAGTCCTTACTGATGTTACTAAAGTTCTTTATGTCGACTACGCCACCCGTTGAATTGCGGTCACTACGGCCGCCGCTGCAGCAGGGTCCGCTGAGGCTGATGGTGTTGGTGCAGCTAGGTAGTATAACGCCCAACGGGAGGGGTATAGCCTCAGGGGGGTCAGGTGCAGAGGATGGTGGTTGTGGAAGTGCAGGGATGATGGTAATGAGAGTCAGAGTCGGGTTGTGCAGTTCAGGGTTCTTTACTTACTGCAGATGTTCCGGTCACTCCGGCCTTGAGTGACCACCCGAGCCGTGCTGCGTCCACCAGGTCCTGGACTCGGCCAACCCCCAAGTAGTTCTGGAGCGTGGTTCTGAGCTCCCGTTCTGTCCTGTCCTCGTCTCTGGCCTTCCCCACCAGGGATCCACCTAAGTCCGGCTCCCTCGGGCCTCTTGTTGGCGAACCCTTGCCTCTGGGTTCCCTGACCCTATGCGTGGTCTGCCTTCTGGGTGGATATGGTGGGTGGCCGTGGCAGATGCTGCCCACGGCCTCCGGTCTCTGGCTGAGGTATGCTGTAGCCCCCACCAGTTTGGGATCCGGTACCCTGTTGCCAACTCTTCACCCTGTGATTATATTTGGGCTCTCAGAGTTCCTTCTTTCTCCCCCTCTGGGTCTTTCGTTTTCTCCTCTCTCTCTTTTGGGCCTGGGGCTGCTCTGCTCTTCTGCTCTCTTCCTCTGACTTCTCTGCAAAGACTCACAGACTGACTGACTGTGGCTGACTGACTGACTGACCCTGATCTTAGATGGTGCCCACCTTATATACTCCCTCTATGTGTGAGCTCAGGTGACCAGCACCCAATGAGCTCCTATCTTTACCCAGGCTGCTCCCCCTATCTGCCCCTACACTACTGGGATGTACCACCCCCCTCCCACTCCAGCCAGGAACAGACTCGGTCGTACCTGCACATTTCTAAGTGGGAGTACCGTTGGTCTGTTCCTCGGAAATGGGATGTGTGTAGTGCATGCAGCTTTCTGAGCTCAGCTCCACACTCCATCCTTACCCGGGAGTGGAATATCACACCTCTGGGTTGAGGTGCAATACCCCTGTAGCAGCCGAATCCTCAGGGTGCTACATAAGTACTGCCCCATCGTGTGGCTTGATCAATAATTGCCCCTTTTCCAGCACGTCTCTTCAAAATTGAGTCAACTTTAGGGGTTCTGGCAACAGTAGCCAATTTTCTCTCCTTGCCAATCAGTGCAGCAGCATGTCCTTCTTGCAGACTGTCTCTTATAGCCAGCTGTAGCGTATGCACAACACAGCGCATGTGATGAATGAAGGAACGGATTGTCACAGTTTCAACAAGATCATCTAAACTATCATGTTGCTGTTCATCTGAAGCAACTTCAGTTTGCTCCTCAGTTACAATACTGTGTTCCTCTATTTCAAACATTTCTGTGTCTGTGGACCCAGAATGTTCTTCTAGCTGCTGGTCACCATCATTACTCTCATTCATTAGCTTAATAGTACTTATCATATTTGAAGCATTGAACTTGCTCTTTTTTTAGTTCATAGTCTTGCAGAACCTTTTCCACCAAGACCTGGAGAAACTCACTGGTGTGATGCGCTTTGGTGTCTTTTACTGCCAATGTCTTGGTAACTATTTCATTTTTGTCACAAACAAATCGGACATTGATGGCAAAATAGTTCACTCTGTGACGTGTGCAGGCATCCATTTTAAGAAGCAGAAAGCGTCCCTTGAGAGTTTTTTTAAGTTCTTCCTTTTGTTTAAAAGCTTCTTCGATTACTAATTTTCTAATACTCTCTCTCTCCAGAGAAACACCAAGCTTGCGGGCCATTTCCCCATTCAGACACATAAAAGCTGGTCGTGAAAATAATGAAATAGGCACACTATCCTTTACAACAAGCTCTATGATCTGTTTTTTATATGTATCTACTGTCATTGTCACAGTAACTTTGTCACTGACAAAATATCTTGCAAATGATGGCTGCAAAGTTCTCTGCTCCTTTGTTTGGCTGGAAGAGCTGGGCACTGGTTCATTGGTTTGGATGCAGTCTTTCTCATCCACTGCTTTCAGTACTTCTGGATGAAAGCGCTGTAAATGTCTCTTTAGATTAGAAGCTCTGGTAGGAGCATTTTAATCTTTGCCTGAATATGCACTGATCTTGGCTTCACAGCTTTTGTTTTCGTCTGGATCATTTGTCATACACTGACAGACATAATGTTTTCTATCTTGAGTGATGGTGAAATGTTCAAATACAGCTGATTTAATGTGACGCTTCTTTGACATTCTCAGGTTTTTAATTCTGCATTCACAATCCAAATGACAATTGTTTTTCCTAAAAACAATGGTACAAAATTATTGCCAGGTCGTACAACTGATATAGTGGTCAGTAATACTGTTATTCCTCATGTACTCACAGTTAACTGATGCAAAGTTTGTTGAAAGGATAATACTTCTTACAGTCTTCCTCTTCTGAGTAGCAGCTGTGAGATGCTTGGAAGACGCACACCTAGTAAACATCTAGTCTAGAGGAGGAGCTTTACTACTAAGAATTTGCAACACATTTTCACTTTCAGTTTCATACATTGTAAGTAGGGGGGTTGTGGCAGCATGAGGTTAACCAAGTATAAGATTAGATAAGGGCAGTGGAGAACAGTGACACACAAGAAGTAAGAAATGTCTCTATCTCCAGCAGAACTGCTTATCACTGTTGTTCATAGTTTGATAGAACATATATATTTGAGTAACATTTATAAAATTCATATGAAAGTTCAATTATGAAATATTAATACATTTTTTTTAAAGCTGGAGTCGGTACATTTCTACCGACTCAGACTCCAACCAAAACTAACTCCGACTCCACGACTCCGACTCCACAGCCCTGGATGTAACAGCAGAATAGTGAGTGCAGCTCTGGAGGTGACAGGAGGATAAGACATAATGTAACAGCAGAATAGTGACAGCAGCTCTGGAGGTGGCTGGAGGATAAGACCTGAAGTAACTGCAGAATAGTGAGTGCAGCTGTGGAGGTGACTGGAGGATAAGACACAATGTAACAGCAGAATGGTGAGTGCAGCTCTGGAGGTTACTGGAGGATAAGACACGATGTAACAGCAGAATAGTGAGTGCAGATCTGGAGGTGACTGGAGGATAAGACCTGATGTAACTGCAGAATAGTGAGTGCAGCTCTGGAGGTGACTGGACGATAAGACATGATGTAACAGAAGAATAGTGACTGCAGCTCTGGAGGTGAATGGAGGATAAGACCTGATGTAACCGCAGAATAAAGACTACAGCTCTGGAGGTGACTGGAGGATAAGACACGAAGTAACAGGAGAATAGTGACTGCACCTCTGGAGGTGACTGGAGGATAAGACATGAAGTAACAACAGAATAGAGATTGCAGCTCTGGAGGTGACTGGAGGATGAGACACGATGTAACAGCAGAATAGTGAGTGCAGCTCTGGAGGTGACTGGCAGATAAAACATGATGTTACAGCAGAATAGTGACTGTAGCTCTGGAGGTGAATGGAGGATAAAACCTGATGTAACAGCAGAATAGAGACTACAGCTCTGGAGGTGACTGGAGGATAAGACGTAATGTAACAGAAGAATAGTGAGTGCAGCTCTTGAGGTTACTGGAGGATAAGACACGATGTAACAGCAGAATAGTGACTGCAGCTCTGGAGGTGTCTGGAGGATAAGACACGATGTAACAGCAGAATAGTGAGTGCAGCTCTGGAGGTGGCTGGAGGATAACACACGATGTAACAGCAGAATAGTGACTGCAGCTCTGGAGGTGTCTGGAGGATAAGACACGATGTAACAGCAGAATAGTGAGTGCAGCTCTGGAGGTGGCTGGAGGATAACACACGATGCAACAGCAGAATAGTGACTGCAGCTCTGGAGGTGTCTGGAGGATAAGACACGATGTAACAGCAGAATAGTGAGTGCAGCTCTGGAGGTGACTGGAGGATAAGACACGATGTTACAGGAGAATAGAGACTGTAGCTCTGGAGGTGACTGCAGGATAAGACATGATGTAACAGCAGAATAGTGAGTGCAGCTCTTGGGGTGACTGGAGGATAAGACACGATGTAACAGCAGAATAGTGACTACAGCTCTGGAGTTGACTGGAGGATAAGACATGATGTAACAGCAGAATAGTAACTGCAGCTCTGGAGGTGACTGGAGGATAAGACACGATGTAACAGCAGAATAGTGACTACAGCTCTGGAGGTGACTGGAGGATAAGACATGATGTAACAGCAGAATAGTGAGTGCAGCTCTTGGGGTGACTGGAGGATAAGACACGATGTAACAGCAGAATAGTGACTACAGCTCTGGAGTTGACTGGAGGATAAGACATGATGTAACAGCAGAATAGTAACTGCAGCTCTGGAGGTGACTGGAGGATAAGACACGATGTAACAGCAGAATAGCGAGTGCAGCTCTGGAAGTAACTGGAGGATAAGACATGATGTAACAGCAGAATAGTAACTGCAGCTCTGGAGGTGACTGGAGGATAAGACACGATGTAACAGCAGAATAGCGAGTGCAGCTCTGGAAGTAACTGGAGGATAAGACACGATGTTACAGCAGAATAGTGAGTGCAGCTCTGGAGGTGACTGGAGGATAAGACACTATAACAGCAGAATAGTGAGTGCAGCTCTGGAGGAGACTGGAGGATAGGACACAATGTAACAGCAGAATACTGAGTGCAGCTCTGGAGGTGACTGGAGGACAAGACACGATGTAACAGCAGAAAAGTGACTGCAGCTCTGGAGGTGACTTGATGATAAGACATGATGTTACAGCAGAATAGAGACTGCAGCTCTGGAGGTGACTGCAGGATAAGACATGATGTAACAGCAGAATAGTGAGTGCAGCTCTGGAGGTGACTGGAGGAAAAGACATGATGTAACAGCAGAATAGTAACGGCAGCTCTGGAGGTGACTGGAGGATAAGACACGATGTAACAGCAGAATAGTGACTGCAGCTCTGGAGGTGACTGGAGGATAAGACATAATGTAACAGACTAGTGAGTGCAGCTCTGGAGGTGACTGGAGGATCAGACATGATGTAACAGCAGAATAGTGAGTGCAGTTCTGGAGGTAGCTGGAGGATAAGACACGATGTAACAGCAGAATAGTGACTGCAGCTCAGGAGGTGGCTGGAGGATAGGACACGATGTAACAGCGGAATAGTGAGTGCAGCTCTGGAGGTGACTGGAGGATAAGACATGATGTAACAGCAGAATAGTGACGACAGCTCTGGAGGTAACTGGAGGATAAAACACGATGTAATAGCAGAACAGTGAGTGCAGCTCTGGAGGTTGCTGGAGGATAAGACACGATGTAACAGCAGAATAGTGACTGCAGCTCTGGAGGTGACTGGAGGATAAGACATGATGTAATAGCAGAATAGTGACTGCAGCTCTGGAGATGACTGGAGGATAAGACCTGATGTAACAGCAGAATAGTGACTGCAGCTCTGGAGGTGACTGGAGGATAAGACACGATGTAACAGCAGAATAGTGAGTGCAGCTCTGGAGGTGACTGGAGGATAAGACACGAAGTAAAAGCAGAATACTGAGTGCAGCTCTGGAGGTGACTGGAGGATAAGATGTCATGTAACAGCAGAATAGTGAAGGCAGCTCTGGAGGTGACTGGCGGATAAGACACTATGTAACAGCAGAAAAGTGAGTGCAGTTCTGGAGGTGGCTGGAGGATAAGACACGATGTAACAGCAGAATAGTGACTGCAGCTCTGGAGGTGACTTGAGGATAAGACATGATGTTACAGCAGAATAGAGACTGCAGCTCTGGAGGTGACTGGAGGAAAAGACATGATGTAACAGCAGAATAGTAACGGCAGCTCTGGAGGTGACTGGAGGATAAGACACGATGTAACAGCAGAATACTGAGTGCAGATCTGGAGGTGGCTGGAGGATAAGACCTGATGTAACAGCAGAATAGTGATTACAGCTCTGGAGGTGACTGGAGGATAAGACCTCATGTAACAGCAGAATACTGAGTGCAGATCTGGAGGTGGCTGGAGGATAAGACCTGATGTAACAGCAGAACAGTGAGTGCAGCTCTGGAGGTGACTGCAGGATAAGACATGATGTAACAGCAGAATAGTAACTGCAGGTGTGGAGGTGACTGGAGGATAAGACACGATGTAAGAGCAGAATAGTGAGTGCAGCTGTGGAAGTAACTGGAGGATAAGACATGATGTAACATCAGAATAGTGACTGCAGCTCTGAAGGTAACTGGAGAATAAAACATAATGTAACAGCAGAATAGTGACAGCAGCTCTGGAGGTGACTGGAGGATAAAACATGATGTAACAGCAGAATAGTGACTGCAGCTCTGGAGGTGACTGAAAGATAAGACATGATGTAACAGCAGAATAGTGACTGCAGCTTTTGAGGTGACTGGAGGATAAGACCTGATGTAATAGCAGAACAGTGATTGCATCTCTGGAGGCGACTGGAGGATAAGACCTGATGTAACAGCAGAATAGAGACTGCAGCTCTGGAGGTGACTGGAGGATAAGACCTGATGTAACAGCAGAATAGTGAATGCAGCTCTGGAGGTGGCTGGAGGATAAGACACGATGTAACAGCAGAATAGTGACTGCAGCTCTGGAGGTGGCTGGAGGATAAGACACGATGTAACAGCAGAATAGTGACTGCAGCTCTGGAGGTGACTGGAAGATAAGACATGATGTAACAGCAGAATAGTGACTGCAGCTCTGGAGATGACTGGAGGATAAGACCTGATGTAACAGCAGAATAATGACCACAGCTCTGGAGGTGAGTGGAGGATAAGACACGATGTAACAGCAGAAAAGTGACTGCAGCTCTGGAGGTGACTTGATGATAAGACATGATGTTACAGCAGAATAGAGACTGCAGCTCTGGAGGTGACTGCAGGATAAGACATGATGTAACAGCAGAATAGTGAGTGCAGCTCTGGAGGTGACTGGAGGAAAAGATATGATGTAACAGCAGAATAGTAACGGCAGCTCTGGAGGTGACTGGAGGATAAGACACGATGTAACAGCAGAATAGTGACTGCAGCTCTGGAGGTGACTGGAGGATAAGACATAATGTAACAGACTAGTGAGTGCAGCTCTGGAGGTGACTGGAGGATCAGACATGATGTAACAGCAGAATAGTGAGTGCAGTTCTGGAGGTAGCTGGAGGATAAGACACGATGTAACAGCAGAATAGTGACTGCAGCTCAGGAGGTGGCTGGAGGATAGGACACGATGTAACAGCGGAATAGTGACTGCAGCTCTGGAGGTGACTGGAGGATAAGACATAATGTAACAGCAGAATAGTGAGTGCAGTTCTGAAGGTGACTGGAGGATAAGACATGATGTAACAGCAGAATAGTGACGACAGCTCTGGAGGTAACTGGAGGATAAAACACGATGTAATAGCAGAACAGTGAGTGCAGCTCTGGAGGTTGCTGGAGGATAAGACACGATGTAACAGCAGAATAGTGACTGCAGCTCTGGAGGTGACTGGAGGATAAGACATGATGTAATAGCAGAATAGTGACTGCAGCTCTGGAGATGACTGGAGGATAAGACCTGATGTAACAGCAGAATAGTGACTGCAGCTCTGGAGGTGACTGGAGGATAAGACACGATGTAACAGCAGAATAGTGAGTGCAGCTCTGGAGGTGACTGGAGGATAAGACACGAAGTAAAAGCAGAATACTGAGTGCAGCTCTGGAGGTGACTGGAGGATAAGATGTCATGTAACAGCAGAATAGTGAAGGCAGCTCTGGAGGTGACTGGCGGATAAGACACTATGTAACAGCAGAAAAGTGAGTGCAGTTCTGGAGGTGGCTGGAGGATAAGACACGATGTAACAGCAGAATAGTGACTGCAGCTCTGGAGGTGACTTGAGGATAAGACATGATGTTACAGCAGAATAGAGACTGCAGCTCTGGAGGTGACTGGAGGAAAAGACATGATGTAACAGCAGAATAGTAACGGCAGCTCTGGAGGTGACTGGAGGATAAGACACGATGTAACAGCAGAATACTGAGTGCAGATCTGGAGGTGGCTGGAGGATAAGACCTGATGTAACAGCAGAATAGTGATTACAGCTCTGGAGGTGACTGGAGGATAAGACCTCATGTAACAGCAGAATACTGAGTGCAGATCTGGAGGTGGCTGGAGGATAAGACCTGATGTAACAGCAGAACAGTGAGTGCAGCTCTGGAGGTGACTGCAGGATAAGACATGATGTAACAGCAGAATAGTAACTGCAGGTGTGGAGGTGACTGGAGGATAAGACACGATGTAAGAGCAGAATAGTGAGTGCAGCTGTGGAAGTAACTGGAGGATAAGACATGATGTAACATCAGAATAGTGACTGCAGCTCTGAAGGTAACTGGAGAATAAAACATAATGTAACAGCAGAATAGTGACAGCAGCTCTGGAGGTGACTGGAGGATAAAACATGATGTAACAGCAGAATAGTGACTGCAGCTCTGGAGGTGACTGAAAGATAAGACATGATGTAACAGCAGAATAGTGACTGCAGCTTTTGAGGTGACTGGAGGATAAGACCTGATGTAATAGCAGAACAGTGATTGCATCTCTGGAGGCGACTGGAGGATAAGACCTGATGTAACAGCAGAATAGAGACTGCAGCTCTGGAGGTGACTGGAGGATAAGACCTGATGTAACAGCAGAATAGTGAATGCAGCTCTGGAGGTGGCTGGAGGATAAGACACGATGTAACAGCAGAATAGTGACTGCAGCTCTGGAGGTGGCTGGAGGATAAGACACGATGTAACAGCAGAATAGTGACTGCAGCTCTGGAGGTGACTGGAAGATAAGACATGATGTAACAGCAGAATAGTGACTGCAGCTCTGGAGATGACTGGAGGATAAGACCTGATGTAACAGCAGAATAATGACCACAGCTCTGGAGGTGAGTGGAGGATAAGACACGATGTAACAGCAGAATAGTGAGTGCAGCTCTGGAGGTAACTGGAGGATAAGACATGATGTAACAGCAGAATAGTAACTGCAGCTCTGGAGGTAATTGGAGGATAAGACATAATGTAACAGCAGAATAGTGACTGCAGCTCTGGAGGTGACTGGAGGATAAGACACGATGTAACAGCAGAACAGTGACTGCAGTGACGCGCCCCCTGGGCCATATTCGTTAGTGGGAATATCCGGAGCCGGATCAGATGGGGGTTGTAGTCTTCCGAGTGGCTGTGACCCGGTCCGTGCCCAGGGTGTCAAACTCAGTTGTATGTGGCAGTCCTACAGATGTTATAAAGTTCTTTATTGTCGACTACGCCACCCGTTGTGTTGCGGTCACTATGGCCGCCGCTGCAGCAGGGTCCGCTGAGGCTGATGGTGTTGGTGCAGCTTTCGGTAGTATAACCCCCAACGGGTGGGGTATAGCCTCAGGGGGTCAGGTGCAGAGGATGGGGGTTGTGGTGGTGCAGCATAGGTGTAAAATGAAGACAAAGTCGGGTTGTGCAGTTTAGGGTATTTACTCACTGCTGATGTTCCGGTCACTCCAGCTCCAAGTGACCTCCCGAGCCGTGCTGCGTCCACCAGGTCCGGGATCCAGCCAACCCCCAAGCGAGTCCGGAGCGTGACCCTGAGCTCTCCTTCTGTCCTTTCTCTGGCCGTCCCCACTAGTGATCCACCCAGGTCCAGCTCCCTCGGGCCTTCTGTTGGGTGACCCTTGGCCTTGGGTTCCCTGACCCTCCACGTGGTATGCCTTCGTGGTGGATGTGGTGGGTGGCCGTGGCAGACGCTGCCCACGGCCTCCGGTCTCTGGCTGGGGTGTGTTTTTGCCCCCACCAGCTTGGGTTCCGGTACCCTGCGCCGACTCTTCACCCGGGGATTTAATTTGGGGTCTTAGAGTCCTTTCTTCTGTTTCCCCCTCTGGGTCTCTCTCTCTCCTCTCTCTCTCTGGATCTGCTCTGCTCCTCTTCCTGTGACTCCTCTGCAAAGGCTGACAGACTGACCCTGATCTCTGATGGTGCCCACCTTATATACACCCTCTATGTGTGAGCTCAGGTGACCAGCACCCAATGAGCTCCTATCTTTACCCAGGCTGCTCCCCCTATCTGCCCCTACACTACTTGGGATGTACCACCCCCCTCCCACTCCAGCCAGGAACAGACTCGGTCGTACCTGCACATTTCTAAGTGGGAGTACCGTCGGTCTGTTCCTCGGAAATGGGATGTATGTAGTGCATGCAGCCTACCGAGCTCAGTTCCACACTCCATCCTTACCCGGGAGTGGAATATCACACCTCTGGGTTGAGGTGCAATACCCCTGTAGCAGCCGAATCCTCAGGGTGCTACATTCCCCCCTGGTAAATCACAGCACGTCCTCGGGCTGTAAGACAAAACACCACAACATACAAATTTTTGCATAAACATAAACATAATAAAACATATAAAATATCATATATATATCAGCATCATCATAAAACTTTTCATAATAACATTCTCGTCGCCTCTGGCTCCTCCTCCGGTCACTGTGCAACGTGTGACCGGGTAAAGTGCGACAGTCTCTCTGGAAAACTGGTTTTCCCTATAAAACCGGTTGGGGGCGCTTTAGGACGCGCAACTATATACAGGGATTATGGCCGCTCTCAGTCCTCGGCCAGGTATGGGGAAGGAATGACCGCTCTCAGTCCTCGGTCAGTGGGAATTAAGGGATAAACGGGTAACAGTTCACACTTGCTGGTCCCAACGGGGACTATATTAGCAGCAGTAACAGTTTCAGTTTCAGTTTCAATTCACTGTGCCCCGACGGGCAACTATATACAGCTCCTGCTTCGCTGTACTTAGCGACGGCGTCCTCCTGCTCTTTCTTTATGGTTACCTTTGGCTTTAGTTTCAGACCCGTCCGGGTCCTCTTGCTCTTCCTCCTCACACCGCAGCTCTTCCTCCGTCAGGCGATGCACATGGAGGGCGTAGGGTCCTTTGGCACACTTGTGCCGGGTGAAGGTGACCTCGTCCCCGATGTAAAGGTCACGACCTCTGTGTCCCTCCGGTAGGTGGGACTCAACGTCTCTCCTGGTCACGAAGACGTCGCCTAGGGTGCGGTGGTCTCGGATGAAGCCCCACCCATGCTGCATGTTAAACTTTATCACAGTCCCGGTGGTGCGGGGACTATGCGCTGCACGGGGGTCTCTCCTGGCCCGGCTCTTCTGCTCCGCGCTCCTTACTTGAGCTTGTTGTTCCCGGACCCGCCTCTCTCTCCGCTCCCTCTCAAAGTCCTCGAGCTGTTGGCGGCAGCACTCAGCACGCTCCGCTGCAGCTGCCCGAGTCTCTTGAGTGAACCCCATGAGATCTTCTCCGGTGGGGTCCCACTCAAATTGGGTCTCTTCAAGCGGGGGCGAGATCCTCTTTACGGGCTTCGGAGCCGGAATCAGGGGTTCATCCAGGGGTCTCTCTCTCCGGAGTCGGGGATGGTGAAACTCCGGTGGCCATATAAATGGCTGCCCATCCGGGCACGTATGCTGGGCGTACAGGTCCTCTCCCAGATGCGGCACTCTTGGTCTTATGGGCGCGGTGGTGTTAGCGCCCGGGTTGCCCGGGCCTTGCGGCCAGGCCTGGGGTATCTGGAAGGTAAAGGGCACCGTAAGGACGGCGGCGCCCTGGGCTACTTGGCCCTGCGACCAGGCCGGGGGCTCCGCGGAGGTAGGGGGCGCTGTTGGTATTGCGGCGCCCGGGGGTACTAGGCCTTGCGACCAGGCTGGTGGTACTTCCTGCTTGGTCACGCTCGGGGTCGAGGCGTGTGACGTCACAGGGGTCGCGGCTCCCGTTTGAGGCCTAGTCTGCGGCGGTGACGTTGCAGCGACGGGCACGGCAGGATAGACTTCGGGCTCTGCGACGGGGAGCTGGGGCAGGTACGCGGTTTCCCGGTTTGGGGTATAGACGTCCCCTTTACCTGCCTCCACTCGTTCGGCTCCCTTCTCGGCGCCGTCTCCGGCCTTCAATCCTCCCGCGCCATCCTCAGAGGCGGTCTGTCTCCTCGTCTTGGGTGGCGTGCTCCGCTGACGGGTCTCGGTCTGCTGGGCCATCTCACGGCTCCACTCCGCCAACGTCTCTCGCTGCACCCGGGCCATCCTCCTTGCGAGGCCCTCCAGAGCGGTCTGTGCACACTCCCGGTCTCGGGGAAGCTGTGCTAGGACCTCCACTAGGCCTAGTGGGGTCGTTGCTTCCAGCAGGCTCCTGACCAACGGGTCGGTGCTGCTCTGCTCTCCTCCATTTGTCTCCAGCAGGCTCCTGGCCAGCGGGCCGGTGCTGCTCTGCTCTCCCTCTTCTGTTTCTAGCAGGCTCCTGGCCAACGGGCCGGTGCTGCTCTGCTTTCTCGCCATCTCCGGGTAAGCTCCTCCGATCTTCTTCTCCAGGCTTCTTGCCTCCGGGTGCGCTCGCTCTAGACTGCTCCAGGCGGCACCCATCTTTTTTCTCTTCTTTCGTCTCCTCCCCCTTCGAGGGCGGTCCCGGGGCCACTTGGTGACTGTCAGCTCCAGGGGCTGTTCTTTCACGCTGACAGACACCTCTAGCATCACAGTCTCTGTTGGTGGGGGCGGTTTCCACTTTTGGCGCCATTTTCGGTCCTGGCCCACGATGGGAGGTGGCCTCTTGCCACCCTCTGGCACGCCCATAATGGCGTCCGCTCTTCCAAGGCGGGAAACCTTTGGAAATGGCGGGAATCGTCTCCCAGTGGCGGGAAACTCTGCAGATGGCGGGAACAAGCTGTTAATGGCGGACAACCGGCGGGAATCGACCTGTGATGGAGTCCGATGGCGGGGACCCTCCGGAACCGGCAGGAGACTTCTTTTTGAGGTAAACTCGCACTTTTCTTCAGGCACGCAGTACCCGGGTGTTGCGGGCACGTAATCCTGCCGACTACGCCAAAGTTGACGCGCCCCCTGGGCCATATTCGTTAGTGGGAATATCCGGAGCCGGATCAGATGGGGGTTGTAGTCTTCCGAGTGGCTGTGACCCGGTCCGTGCCCAGGGTGTCAAACTCAGTTGTATGTGGCAGTCCTACAGATGTTATAAAGTTCTTTATTGTCGACTACGCCACCCGTTGTGTTGCGGTCACTATGGCCGCCGCTGCAGCAGGGTCCGCTGAGGCTGATGGTGTTGGTGCAGCTTTCGGTAGTATAACCCCCAACGGGTGGGGTATAGCCTCAGGGGGTCAGGTGCAGAGGATGGGGGTTGTGGTGGTGCAGCATAGGTGTAAAATGAAGACAAAGTCGGGTTGTGCAGTTTAGGGTATTTACTTACTGCTGATGTTCCGGTCACTCCAGCTCCAAGTGACCTCCCGAGCCGTGCTGCGTCCACCAGGTCCGGGATCCAGCCAACCCCCAAGCGAGTCCGGAGCGTGACCCTGAGCTCTCCTTCTGTCCTTTCTCTGGCCGTCCCCACTAGTGATCCACCCAGGTCCAGCTCCCTCGGGCCTTCTGTTGGGTGACCCTTGGCCTTGGGTTCCCTGACCCTCCACGTGGTATGCCTTCGTGGTGGATGTGGTGGGTGGCCGTGGCAGACGCTGCCCACGGCCTCCGGTCTCTGGCTGGGGTGTGTTTTTGCCCCCACCAGCTTGGGTTCCGGTACCCTGCGCCGACTCTTCACCCGGGGATTTAATTTGGGGTCTTAGAGTCCTTTCTTCTGTTTCCCCCTCTGGGTCTCTCTCTCTCCTCTCTCTCTCTGGATCTGCTCTGCTCCTCTTCCTGTGACTCCTCTGCAAAGGCTGACAGACTGACCCTGATCTCTGATGGTGCCCACCTTATATACACCCTCTATGTGTGAGCTCAGGTGACCAGCACCCAATGAGCTCCTATCTTTACCCAGGCTGCTCCCCCTATCTGCCCCTACACTACTTGGGATGTACCACCCCCCTCCCACTCCAGCCAGGAACAGACTCGGTCGTACCTGCACATTTCTAAGTGGGAGTACCGTCGGTCTGTTCCTCGGAAATGGGATGTATGTAGTGCATGCAGCCTACCGAGCTCAGTTCCACACTCCATCCTTACCCGGGAGTGGAATATCACACCTCTGGGTTGAGGTGCAATACCCCTGTAGCAGCCGAATCCTCAGGGTGCTACATTAGCACTGGAGGATAAGACACGATGTAACAGCGGAATAGTGAATACAGCTCTGGAGGCGACTGGAGGATAGGACACGATGTAACAGCAGAACGGTGATTGCATCTCTGGAGCTGAATGGAGGTTAAGACAGGATGTAACAGCAGAATAGTGTGTGAAGCTCTGGAGGTGGCTGGAGGAAAAGACACGATGTAACAGCAGAAAAGTGACTGCAGCTCTGGAGGTGACTGGAGGATAAGATATGATGTTACAGGAGAATAGAGACTGCAGCTCTGGAGGTGACTGTGACGCGCCCCCTGGGCCGTGTTCAGGGGATACCCGGAGCCGGATCCGGATAGGGGTAGTAGTCCTTGTGGCGGTGACCCGGTCCGTGCCCAGGGTGTCAAACTCAGTGGCAGTCTATGGCAGTAGATGTTAGAACGACTACGCCACCCGTTGAATGCAGCTTTGGAGCCGCCGCTGCAGGGCAGACCGCTGAGGCCGGTGGTGAGATTGTGCAGCGTGGTGGTATAACCCCCAACGGGAGGGGTATGGCCTCAGGGCAGCCGACGTGGATGATGGGGGTAGCAGGAACCACTCGGAGACGGTACCGTGCAGTTCAGGGTCTTTACTGGTAATAAAGATAGACCCTCCCGGAGTACTGGCTAGTGATTGGGGCCTGGTCAGTCCTTGAGCAGATGGGATCTCCCCTGGCCAGGCGGAGTTGTAGGCCTCCCAAACTATCTGTACTCTTCTGGCTACCTTGCTTGAGGCGGGTATAAGTAGCCCACGTCCCTGAGTGTACCGTGTGGTGCTCACCCGTATGGCCGGTGACTCGGGGCCTTCTAATAGCTTCCGCTCCACGACGGCGGTGCTGGACCCATGCCTGTGACCGTGCCTTCGGGCTTCTTGGCCAGAGGACCTGAAATCCCCTGCCTGACGGATTCTGCTGCTGGGTAGGAGTTAGTCCCCACAGCCTCGGACTCCGGGTCCGGTAAGAAATCTTCTCAGTCAGGGCGAGCTCTGCAGCTGCCAGCCCCTGACTCTTTGTAACACTGCTCCCACAGAGCTCCTGTTGTTTCTTCCTATGCTGCTTCTCTGTCTCTACTTCTGTTCTTCTTCTACTCCAGGCTCAGGCCCCAGGACAGGGCCTGCCTGTGGAGCAGAGCCCATAGAGCAGCTCTGCTCCCTGTCTTCTCCTCTCTGAAACTCTCTAACCCTGCCTCAGCCCCAGGTTTATATAGGGGAAGTTCATCCCCTCCCAAGACTGGGCAGGAGGTGTGGCATGCACAGGATCCCTGACCAAAGGACCTCCCACCTGCTCTCAGACATAACATTACATTACTGTGGAAACCAGACCCCTGGGGTGCCACAACTGCATGATAAAACATGATGTAATAGCAGAATAGTGACTACAGCTCTGGAGTTGACTGGAGGATAAGACATAATGTAACAGCAGAATAGTGAGTGCAGCTCTGGAGGTGGCTGGTGATAAGACATGATGTTACAGCAGAATAGTGAGTGCAGCACTTGAGGTGACTGGAGGATAAGACCTGATGTAACAGCAGAATAGTGAGTGCAGCTCTGGAGGTGACTGGAGGATAAGACACGATGTTACAGCAGAATAGTGAGTGCAGCTCTGGAGGTGACTGGAGGATAAGACCTGATATAACAGCAGAATAGTGACTGCAGCTCTGGAGGTGACTGGAGGATAAGACACGATGTAACAGCAGAACAGTGAGTGCAGCTCTGTAGGTGACTGGAGGATAAAACACGATGTAACAACAGAACAGTGACTGCAGCTCTGGAGGTGACTGGAGGATAAGACACGATGTAACAACAGAACAGTGACTGCAGCTCTGGAGGTGACTGGAGGATAAGACACGAAGTAACAGCAGAATACTGAGTGCAGCTCTGGAGGTGACTGGAGGATAAGATGTCATGTAACAGAAGAATAGTGAATGCAGCTCTGGAGGTGACTGGAGGATAAGACAGGATGTAACAGCAGAATAGTGAGTGCAGCTCTGGAGGTGGCTGGAGGATAAGACACGATGTAAAAGCAGAAAAGTGACTGCAGCTCTGGAGGTGACTGGAGGATAAGACATGATGTTACAGGAGAATAGAGACTGCAGCTCTGGAGGTGACTGCAGGATAAGACACGATGTAACAGCAGAATAGTGACTGCAGCTCTGGAGGTGACTGGAGGATAAGACACGATGTAACAGCAGAAAAGTGACTGCAGCTCTGCAGGTGACTGGAGGATAAGAGATGATGTAACAGCAGAATAGTGAGTGCAGCTCTGGAGGTGACTGGAGGATAAGACATGATGTAACAGCAGAATAGTAACAGCAGCTCTGGAGGTGACTGGAGGATAAGACACGATGTAACAGCAGAATAGTGACTGAAGCTCTGGAGGTGACTGGAGGATAAGACACGATGTAACAGCAGAATAGTGAGTGCAGATCTGGAGGTGGCTGGAGGATAAGACACGATGTAACAGCAGAAGAGTGACTGCAGCTCTGGAGGTGACTGGAAGATAAGACCTGATGTAACAGCAGAATAGTGAGTGTAGCTCTGAAGGTGACTGGACGATAAGACTTGATGTAACAGCAGAATAGTGACCACAGCTCTTGAGGTGACTGGAGAATAAGACGCGATGTAACAGCAGAATAGTGACTGCAGCTCGGGAGGTGACTGGAGGATAAGTCCTGATGTAACAGCAGAACAGTGATTGCATCTCTGGAGGTGAATGGAGGATAAGACAGGATGTAACAGCAGAATAGAGACTGCAGCTCTGGAGGTGACGGGAGGATAAGACACGATGTAACAGCAGAATAGTGAGTGCAGCTCTGGAAGTAACTGGAGGATAAGACATGATGTAACATCAGAATAGTGACTGCAGCTCTGGAGGTAACTGGAGGATAAGACATGATGTAACATCAGAATAGTGACTGCAGCTCTGGAGGTAACTGGAGGATAAGACATAATGTAACAGCAGAATAGTGAGTGCAGCTCTGGAGGTGACTGGAGGATAAGACATGATGTAACAGTAGAATAGTGAGTGCAGCTCTGGAGGTGGCTGGAGGATAAAACACGATGTAACAGCAGAATAGTGACTTTAGCTCTGGAGGTAGCTGGAGGATAAGACACGATGTAACAGCGGAATAGTGACTGCAGCTCTGGAGGTGACTGGAGGATAAGACACGATGTAACAGCAGAAAAGAGACTACAGCTCTGGAGGGGAATAAAGGATATGACATGATGTACAGCCGAATAGTGACTACAGCTCTGGAGATAACTGGAGGATAAGACATTATGTAACAGCAGAATAGTGAGAGCAGCTCTGAAGGTGACTGGAGGATAAGACAAGATGTAATAGCAGAATAGTGACGACAGCTCTGAAGGTGACTGGAGGATAAGACTCGATGTAACAGCAGAATAGTGAGTGCAGCTCTGGAGGTGGCTGGAGGATAAGACACGATGTAACAGCAGAATAGTGACTGCAGCACTGGAGGTGACTGGAGGATAAGAAATGAATTAACAGCAGAATAGTGAGTGCAGCTCTGGAGGTGACTGGAGGATGAGACACGATGTAACAACAGAATAGTGACTGCAGCTTTTGAGGTGACTGGAGGATAAGACCTGATGTAATAGCAGAACAGTGATTGCATCTCTGGAGGTGAATGGAGGATAAGACAGGATGTAACAGCAGAATAGTGACTGCAGCTCTGGAGGTGATTGGAGTATAAGACCTGATGTAACAGCAGAATAGTGACTGCAGCTCTGAAGGTGGCTGGAGGATAAGACACGTTGTAACAGCAGAATAGTGACTGCAGCTCTGGAGGTGAGTGGAAAATAAGACATGACGTAACAGCAGAATAGTGACTACAGCTCTGGAGAAGACTGGATGATAAGACCTGATGTAACAGCAGAATAGTGACCACAGCTCTGGAGGTAAGTGGAGGATAAGACAGGATGCAACAGCAGAATAGTGACTGCAGCTATGGAGGTAACTGGAGGAGAACACATGATGTTAGAGCAGAATTGTGACTGCAGCTCTGGAGGTGAATGGAGGATAGGACGTGACGTAACAGCAGAATAGTGAGTGCAGCTCTTAAGGTGACTGGAGGATAAGACACGATGTAACAGCAGAATAGTGAGTGCAGCCCTTTAGATGACGAGGATAAGACACGATGTAAAAGCTGAATACTGACTGCAGCTCTGGAGGTGGCTGGAGGATAAGGCATGATGTTACAGGAGAATAAGAGACTGCAGCTCTGGAGGTGACTGCAGGATAACACATGATGTAACAGCAGAATAGTGAGTGCAGCTCTTGGGGTGACTGGAGGATAAGACACGATGTAACATCAGAATAGTGACTACAGCTCTGGAGGTGACTGGAGGATAAGACACAATGTAACAGCAGAATGGTAATTGCAGATCTGGAGGTGACTGGCTCATAAGACACGATGTTACAGCAGAATAGTGAGTGCAGCTCTGGAGGTGACTGGAGGATAAGACCTGATGTAACAGAATAGTGACTGCAGCTCTGGAGGTGACTGGAGGATAAGACACGATGTAACAGCAGAACAATGAGTGCAGCTCTGGAGGTGACTGGAGGATAAGACACGATGTAACAGCAGAACAGCGACTGCAGCTCTGGAGGAGACTGGAGGATAAGACACGATGTAACAGCAGAATAGTGAGTGCAGATCTGGAGGTGACTGGAAGATAAGACACGAAGTAACAGCAGATACTGAGTGCAGCTCTGGAGGTGACTGGAGGATAAGACCTGATGTAATAGCAGAACAGTGATTGCATCTCTGGAGGTGAATGCAGGATAAGACAGGATGTAACAGGAGAATAGAGACTGCAGCTCTGGAGGCGACTGGAGGATAAGACCTGATGTAACAGCAGAATAGAGACTGCAGCTCTGGAGGTGACTGGAGGATAAGACCTGATGTAACAGCAGAATAGTGACTACAGCTCTGGAGTTGACTGGAGGATAAGACATGACGTAACAGCAGAATAGTGACTACAGCTCTGGAGGTGACTGGAGGATAAGACATAATGTAACAGCAGAATAGTGACCGCAGGTCTGGAGGTGACTGCAGGATAAGACATGATGTAACAGCAGAATAGTGACTGCACGTCTGGAGGTGACTGGAGGATAAGACATGATGTAACAACAGAATAGTGAGTGCAGCTCTGGAGGTGACTGGAGGATAAGACACGATGTAACAACAGAATAGTGTCTGCAGCTCTGGAGGTGACTGGAGGATAAGACATGATGTAACAACAGAATAGTTATTGCAGCTCTGGAGGTGACTGGAGGATGAGACACGATGTAACAGCAGAATAGTGAGTGCAGATCTGGAGGTGGCTTTAGGATAAGACACGATGTAACAGCAGAAAAGTGACTGCAGCTCTGGAGGTGACTACAGGATAAGACATGATGTAACAGCAGAATAGAGACTGCAGCTCTGGAGGCGACTGGAGGATAAGACCTGATGTAACAGCAGAATAGTGACCACAGCTCTGGAGGTGAGTGGAGGATAAGACCTGATGTAACAGCAGAATAGTGACCACAGCTCTGGAGGTGAGTGGAGGATAAGCCATGATGTAACAGCAGAATAGTGACTGCAGCTCTGGAGGTAACAGGAGGATAAGACACGATGTAACAGCAGAATAGTTACTGCAGCTCTGGAGGTGACTGAAGGATAAGACATGATGTAAGAGCAGAATAGAGAATGCAGCTCGGGAGGTGACTGGAGGATAAAAGATGATGTAACAGCAGAATATTAAGTGCAGCACTGGAGGTGACTGGAGGATAAGACATGATGTAACAGCAGAATAGTAACGGCAGCTCTGGAGGTAACTGGAGGATAAGACACCATGTAAAAGCAGAATAGTGACTGAAGCTCAGGAGGTGACTGGAGGATAAGACACGATATAACAGCAGAATAGCAAGTGCAGCTCTGGAAGTAACTGGAGGATAAGACATGATGTAACAGCAGAATAGTGACTGCAGCTCTGGAGGTGACTGGAGGATAAGACACGATGTAACAGCAGAAAAGTGACTGCAGCTCTGGAGGTGACTGGAAGATAAGACACAATGTGACAGCAGAATAGTGATTGCAGCTCTGCAGATGACTGGAGGATAAGACACGATGTAACAGGAGAACAGTGACTGCAGCACTGGAGGATAAGACACGATGTAACAGCAGAATAGTGAGTGCAGCTCTGTAGGAGGCTGGAGGATAAGACACGATGTAACAGCAGAAAAGTGACTGCAGCTCTGCAGGTGACTGGAGGATAGGATACGAAGTAACAGCAGAATACTTAGTGCAGCTCTGGAGGTGACTGGAGGATAAGATGTCATGTAACAGTAGAATAGTGAATGCAGCTCTGGAGGTGACTGGAGGATAAGACACGATGTAACAGCAGAATAGTAACTGCAGCTCTGGAGGTAATTGGAGGATAAGACATAATGTAACAGTAGAATAGTGACAGCAGCTCTGGAGGTGGCTGGAGGATAAGATGTCATGTAACAGCAGAACAGTGAGTGCAGCTCTGGAGGTGACTGGAGGATAAGACACGATGTAACAGCAGAACAGTGACTGCAGCACTGGAGTATAAGACACGATGTAACAGCAGAATAGTGAGTGCAGCTCTGGAGGTGACTGGAGGATAAGACACGATGTAACAGCAGAATAGTGAGTGCAGGTCTGGAGGTGACTGGAGGATAAGATGTCATGTAACAGTAGAATAGTGAATGCAGCTCTGGAGGTGACTGGAGGATAAGACACGATGTAACAGCAGAATAGTAACTGCAGCTCTGGAGGTGACTGGAGGATAAGACAATGGAAAAGCAGAATAGTGAGTGCAGCTCTGGAGGTGACTGGCGGATAAGGCGTGATGTTACAGCAGAATAGTGACTGCACGTCTGGAGTTGACTGGAGGATAAGACATGAAGTAACAACAGAATAGTGAGTGCAGCTCTGGAGGTGACTGGAGGATAAGACATGATGTAACAGCAGAATAGTGACTGCACGTCTGGAGGTGACTGGAGGATAAGACATGATGTAACAACAGAATAGTTATTGCAGCTCTGGAGGTGACTGGAGGATGAGACACGATGTAACAGCAGAATAGTGAGTGCAGCTCTGGAGGTGGCTGGAGGATAAGACACGATGTAACAGCAGAAAAGTGACTGCAGCTCTGGAGGTGACTACAGGATAAGACATGATGTAACAGCAGAATAGAGACTGCAGCTCTGGAGGCGACTGGAGGATAAGACCTGATGTAACAGCAGAATAGTGACTACAGCTCTGGAGGTGACTGGAGGATAAGACCTGATGTAACAGCAGAATAGTGACCGCAGCTCTGGAGGTAACAGGAGGATAAGACACGATGTAACAGCAGAATAGTTACTGCAGCTCTGGAGGTGACTAAAGGATAAGACATGATGTAAGAGCAGAATAGAGAATGCAGCTCTGGAGGTGACTGGAGGATAAGAGATGATGTAACAGCAGAATATTAAGTGCAGCTCTGGAGGTGACTGGAGGATAAGACATGATGTAACATCAGAATAGTAACGGCAGCTCTGGAGGTAACTGGAGGATAAGACACGATGTAAAAGCAGAATAGTGACTGAAGCTCAGGAGGTAACTGGAGGATAAGACATAATGTAACAGCAGAATAGTGACAACAGCTCTGGAGGTGGCTGGAGGATAAGACCTGATTTTACTGCAGAATAGTGAGAGCAGCTCTGGAGGTGACTGGAGGATAAGACAAAATGTAACAGCAGAATGGTGAGTGCAGCTCTGGAGGTGACTGGAGTATAAGACCTGATGTAACAGCAGAATAGAGACTACAGCTCTGGAGTTGACTGAAGTATAAGACATGAAGTAACAGCAGAATAGTGACTGCAGCTCTGGAGGTGACAGGAGGATAAGACATGATGTAACAACAGAATAGTGAGTGCAGCTCTGGAGGTGACTGTAGGATAAGACATGATGTAACAGCAGAACAGTGACTGCACCTTTGGAGGTGACTGGAGGATAAGACATGATGTAACAACAGAATAGTTATTGCAGCTCTGGAGGTGACTGGAGGATGAGACACGATGTAACAGCAGAATAGTGAGTGCAGCTCTGGAGGTGACTGGCAGATAAAACATGATGTTACAGCAGAATAGTACCTGCAGCTCTGGAGGTGACTGGAGGATAAGACACGATATAACAGCAGAATAGCAAGTGCAGCTCTGGAAGTAACTGGAGGATAAGACATGATGTAACAGCAGAATAGTGACTGCAGCTCTGGAGGTGACTGGAGGATAAGACACGATGTAACAGCAGAAAAGTGACTGCAGCTCTGGA
The DNA here is from genome assembly GCF_046119375.1 of Phyllobates terribilis. Classification (NCBI taxonomy): domain Eukaryota; kingdom Metazoa; phylum Chordata; class Amphibia; order Anura; family Dendrobatidae; genus Phyllobates; species Phyllobates terribilis. The sequence continues at coordinate 567,798 of NW_027362920.1, read as the reverse complement.
GGTGACTGGAGGATAAGACACGATGTAACAGCAAAATAGTGACTGCAGCTCTGGAGGTGAATGGAGGATAAGACACAATGTAACAGCAGAATAGTGACTGCAGCTCTGCAGATGACTGGAGGATAAGACATGATGTAACAGCAGAACAGTGAGTGCAGCTCTGGAGGTGACTGGAGGATAAGACACGATGTAACAGGAGAACAGTGACTGCAGCACTGGAGGATAAGACACGATGTAACAGCAGAATAGTGAGTGCAGCTCTGTAGGAGGCTGGAGGATAAGACACGATGTAACAGCAGAAAAGTGACTGCAGCTCTGGAGGTGACTGGAGGATAGGATACGAAGTAACAGCAGAATACTTAGTGCAGCTCTGGAGCTGACTGGAGGATAAGATGTCATGTAACAGTAGAATAGTGAATGCAGCTCTGGAGGTGACTGGAGGATAAGACACGATGTAACAGCAGAATAGTAACTGCAGCTCTGGAGGTAATTGGAGGATAAGACATAATGTAACAGCAGAATAGTGACAGCAGCTCTGGAGGTGGCTGGAGGATAAGATGTCATGTAACAGCAGAACAGTGAGTGCAGCTCTGGAGGTGACTGGAGGATAAGACACGATGTAACAGCAGAACAGTGACTGCAGCACTGGAGTATAAGACACGATGTAACAGCAGAATAGTGAGTGCAGCTCTGAAGGTGACTGGAGGATAAGACACGATGTAACAGCAGAATAGTGAGTGCAGGTCTGGAGGTGACTGGAGGATAAGATGTCATGTAACAGTAGAATAGTGAATGCAGCTCTGGAGGTGACTGGAGGATAAGACACGATGTAACAGCAGAATAGTAACTGCAGCTCTGGAGGTGACTGGAGGATAAGACAATGTAAAAGCAGAATAGTGAGTGCAGCTCTGGAGGTGACTGGAGGATAAGGCGTGATGTTACAGCAGAATAGTGACTGCACGTCTGGAGTTGACTGGAGGATAAGACATGAAGTAACAACAGAATAGTGAGTGCAGCTCTGGAGGTGACTGGAGGATAAGACATGATGTAACAGCAGAATAGTGACTGCACGTCTGGAGGTGACTGGAGGATAAGACATGATGTAACAACAGAATAGTTATTGCAGCTCTGGAGGTGACTGGAGGATTAGACACGATGTAACAGCAGAATAGTGAGTGCAGCTCTGGAGGTGGCTGGAGGATAAGACACGATGTAACAGCAGAAAAGTGACTGCAGCTCTGGAGGTGACTACAGGATAAGACATGATGTAACAGCAGAATAGAGACTGCAGCTCTAGAGGCGACTGGAGGATAAGACCTGATGTAACAGCAGAATAGTGACTACAGCTCTGGAGGTGACTGGAGGATAAGACCTGATGTAACAGCAGAATAGTGACCACAGCTCTGGAGGTGAGTGGAGGATAAGCCATGATGTAACAGCAGAATAGTGACTGCAGCTCTGAAGGTAACAGGAGGATAAGACACGATGTAACAGCAGAATAGTTACTGCAGCTCTGGAGGTGACTGGAGGATAAGACATGATGTAAGAGCAGAATAGAGAATGCAGCTCTGGAGGTGACTGGCGTATAAGAGATGATGTAACAGCAGAATATTAAGTGCAGCTCTGGAGGTGACTGGAGGATAAGACATGATGTAACAGCAGAATAGTAATGGCAGCTCTGGAGGTAACTGGAGGATAAGACATAATGTAACAGCAGAATAGTGACAACAGCTCTGAAGGTGGCTGGAGGATAAGACCTGATTTTACTGCAGAATAGTGAGAGCAGCTCTGGAGGTGACTGGAGGATAAGACAAAATGTAACAGCAGAATGGTGAGTGCAGATCTGGAGGTGACTGGAGGATAAGACACGATGTAACTGCAGAATAGTGAGTGCAGATCTGGAGGTGACTGGAAGATAAGGCGTGATGTTACAGCAGAATAGTGACTGCAGCTCTGGAGGTGAATGGAGGATAAGACCTGATGTAACAGCAGAATAGAGACTACAGCTCTGGAGTTGACTGAAGGATAAGACATGAAGTAACAGCAGAATAGTGACTGCAGCTCTGGAGGTGACAGGAGGATAAGACATGATGTAACAACAGAATAGTGAGTGCAGCTCTGGAGGTGACTGGAGGATAAGACATGATGTAACAGCAGAATAATGACTGCACCTCTGGAGGTGACTGGAGGATAAGACATGATGTAACAACAGAATAGTTATTGCAGCTCTGGTGGTGACTGGAGGATGAGACACGATGTAACAGCAGAATAGTGAGTGCAGCTCTGGAGGTGACTGGCAGATAAAACATGATGTTACAGCAGAATAGTGAGTGCAGCTCTGGAGGTGAATGGAGGATAAGTACTGATGTAACAGCAGAATAGAGACTACAGCTCTGGAGGTGACTGCAGGATAAGACATGATGTAACAGCAGAACAGAGACTTCAGCTCTGTAGGTGACTGGAGGAGAAGACAAGATGTAACAGCAGAATAGTGAGTGCAGCTCTTGGGGTGACTGGAGGATAAGACACGATGTAACAGCAGAAAAGTGACTGCAGCTCTGCAGGTGACTGGAGGATAGGATACGAAGTAACAGCAGAATACTTAGTGCAGCTCTGGAGGTGACTTGGGGATAAGATGTCATGTAACAGTAGAATAGTGAATGCAGCTCTGGAGGTGACTGGAGGATAAGACACGATGTAACAGCAGAATAGTAACTGCAGCTCTGGAGGTAATTGGAGGATAAGACATAATGTAACAGTAGAATAGTGACAGCAGCTCTGGAGGTGGCTGGAGGATAAGATGTCATGTAACAGCAGAACAGTGAGTGCAGCTCTGGAGGTGACTGGAGGATAAGACACGATGTAACAGCAGAACAGTGACTGCAGCACTGGAGTATAAGACACGATGTAACAGCAGAATAGTGAGTGCAGCTCTGGAGGTGACTGGAGGATAAGACACGATGTAACAGCAGAATAGTGAGTGCAGGTCTGGAGGTGACTGGAGGATAAGATGTCATGTAACAGTAGAATAGTGAATGCAGCTCTGGAGGTGACTGGAGGATAAGACACGATGTAACAGCAGAATAGTAACTGCAGCTCTGGAGGTGACTGGAGGATAAGACAATGGAAAAGCAGAATAGTGAGTGCAGCTCTGGAGGTGACTGGCGGATAAGGCGTGATGTTACAGCAGAATAGTGACTGCACGTCTGGAGTTGACTGGAGGATAAGACATGAAGTAACAACAGAATAGTGAGTGCAGCTCTGGAGGTGACTGGAGGATAAGACATGATGTAACAACAGAATAGTTATTGCAGCTCTGGAGGTGACTGGAGGATGAGACACGATGTAACAGCAGAATAGTGAGTGCAGCTCTGGAGGTGGCTGGAGGATAAGACACGATGTAACAGCAGAAAAGTGACTGCAGCTCTGGAGGTGACTACAGGATAAGACATGATGTAACAGCAGAATAGAGACTGCAGCTCTGGAGGCGACTGGAGGATAAGACCTGATGTAACAGCAGAATAGTGACTACAGCTCTGGAGGTGACTGGAGGATAAGACCTGATGTAACAGCAGAATAGTGACCGCAGCTCTGGAGGTAACAGGAGGATAAGACACGATGTAACAGCAGAATAGTTACTGCAGCTCAGGAGGTGACTAAAGGATAAGACATGATGTAAGAGCAGAATAGAGAATGCAGCTCTGGAGGTGACTGGAGGATAAGAGATGATGTAACAGCAGAATATTAAGTGCAGCTCTGGAGGTGACTGGAGGATAAGACATGATGTAACATCAGAATAGTAACGGCAGCTCTGGAGGTAACTGGAGGATAAGACACGATGTAAAAGCAGAATAGTGACTGAAGCTCAGGAGGTAACTGGAGGATAAGACATAATGTAACAGCAGAATAGTGACAACAGCTCTGGAGGTGGCTGGAGGATAAGACCTGATTTTACTGCAGAATAGTGAGAGCAGCTCTGGAGGTGACTGGAGGATAAGACAAAATGTAACAGCAGAATGGTGAGTGCAGCTCTGGAGGTGACTGGAGTATAAGACCTGATGTAACAGCAGAATAGAGACTACAGCTCTGGAGTTGACTGAAGTATAAGACATGAAGTAACAGCAGAATAGTGACTGCAGCTCTGGAGGTGACAGGAGGATAAGACATGATGTAACAACAGAATAGTGAGTGCAGCTCTGGAGGTGACTGTAGGATAAGACATGATGTAACAGCAGAACAGTGACTGCACCTTTGGAGGTGACTGGAGGATAAGACATGATGTAACAACAGAATAGTTATTGCAGCTCTGGAGGTGACTGGAGGATGAGACACGATGTAACAGCAGAATAGTGAGTGCAGCTCTGGAGGTGACTGGCAGATAAAACATGATGTTACAGCAGAATAGTACCTGCAGCTCTGGAGGTGACTGGAGGATAAGACACGATATAACAGCAGAATAGCAAGTGCAGCTCTGGAAGTAACTGGAGGATAAGACATGATGTAACAGCAGAATAGTGACTGCAGCTCTGGAGGTGACTGGAGGATAAGACACGATGTAACAGCAGAAAAGTGACTGCAGCTCTGGAGGTGACTGGAGGATAAGACACGATGTAACAGCAAAATAGTGACTGCAGCTCTGGAGGTGAATGGAGGATAAGACACAATGTAACAGCAGAATAGTGACTGCAGCTCTGCAGATGACTGGAGGATAAGACATGATGTAACAGCAGAACAGTGAGTGCAGCTCTGGAGGTGACTGGAGGATAAGACACGATGTAACAGGAGAACAGTGACTGCAGCACTGGAGGATAAGACACGATGTAACAGCAGAATAGTGAGTGCAGCTCTGTAGGAGGCTGGAGGATAAGACACGATGTAACAGCAGAAAAGTGACTGCAGCTCTGGAGGTGACTGGAGGATAGGATACGAAGTAACAGCAGAATACTTAGTGCAGCTCTGGAGCTGACTGGAGGATAAGATGTCATGTAACAGTAGAATAGTGAATGCAGCTCTGGAGGTGACTGGAGGATAAGACACGATGTAACAGCAGAATAGTAACTGCAGCTCTGGAGGTAATTGGAGGATAAGACATAATGTAACAGCAGAATAGTGACAGCAGCTCTGGAGGTGGCTGGAGGATAAGATGTCATGTAACAGCAGAACAGTGAGTGCAGCTCTGGAGGTGACTGGAGGATAAGACACGATGTAACAGCAGAACAGTGACTGCAGCACTGGAGTATAAGACACGATGTAACAGCAGAATAGTGAGTGCAGCTCTGGAGGTGACTGGAGGATAAGACACGATGTAACAGCAGAATAGTGAGTGCAGGTCTGGAGGTGACTGGAGGATAAGATGTCATGTAACAGTAGAATAGTGAATGCAGCTCTGGAGGTGACTGGAGGATAAGACACGATGTAACAGCAGAATAGTAACTGCAGCTCTGGAGGTGACTGGAGGATAAGACAATGTAAAAGCAGAATAGTGAGTGCAGCTCTGGAGGTGACTGGAGGATAAGGCGTGATGTTACAGCAGAATAGTGACTGCACGTCTGGAGTTGACTGGAGGATAAGACATGAAGTAACAACAGAATAGTGAGTGCAGCTCTGGAGGTGACTGGAGGATAAGACATGATGTAACAGCAGAATAGTGACTGCACGTCTGGAGGTGACTGGAGGATAAGACATGATGTAACAACAGAATAGTTATTGCAGCTCTGGAGGTGACTGGAGGATAAGACATGATGTAACAACAGAATAGTTATTGCAGCTCTGGAGGTGACTGGAGGATTAGACACGATGTAACAGCAGAATAGTGAGTGCAGCTCTGGAGGTGGCTGGAGGATAAGACACGATGTAACAGCAGAAAAGTGACTGCAGCTCTGGAGGTGACTACAGGATAAGACATGATGTAACAGCAGAATAGAGACTGCAGCTCTAGAGGCGACTGGAGGATAAGACCTGATGTAACAGCAGAATAGTGACTACAGCTCTGGAGGTGACTGGAGGATAAGACCTGATGTAACAGCAGAATAGTGACCACAGCTCTGGAGGTGAGTGGAGGATAAGCCATGATGTAACAGCAGAATAGTGACTGCAGCTCTGAAGGTAACAGGAGGATAAGACACGATGTAACAGCAGAATAGTTACTGCAGCTCTGGAGGTGACTGGAGGATAAGACATGATGTAAGAGCAGAATAGAGAATGCAGCTCTGGAGGTGACTGGCGTATAAGAGATGATGTAACAGCAGAATATTAAGTGCAGCTCTGGAGGTGACTGGAGGATAAGACATGATGTAACAGCAGAATAGTAATGGCAGCTCTGGAGGTAACTGGAGGATAAGACATAATGTAACAGCAGAATAGTGACAACAGCTCTGAAGGTGGCTGGAGGATAAGACCTGATTTTACTGCAGAATAGTGAGAGCAGCTCTGGAGGTGACTGGAGGATAAGACAAAATGTAACAGCAGAATGGTGAGTGCAGATCTGGAGGTGACTGGAGGATAAGACACGATGTAACTGCAGAATAGTGAGTGCAGATCTGGAGGTGACTGGAAGATAAGGCGTGATGTTACAGCAGAATAGTGACTGCAGCTCTGGAGGTGAATGGAGGATAAGACCTGATGTAACAGCAGAATAGAGACTACAGCTCTGGAGTTGACTGAAGGATAAGACATGAAGTAACAGCAGAATAGTGACTGCAGCTCTGGAGGTGACAGGAGGATAAGACATGATGTAACAACAGAATAGTGAGTGCAGCTCTGGAGGTGACTGGAGGATAAGACATGATGTAACAGCAGAATAATGACTGCACCTCTGGAGGTGACTGGAGGATAAGACATGATGTAACAACAGAATAGTTATTGCAGCTCTGGTGGTGACTGGAGGATGAGACACGATGTAACAGCAGAATAGTGAGTGCAGCTCTGGAGGTGACTGGCAGATAAAACATGATGTTACAGCAGAATAGTGAGTGCAGCTCTGGAGGTGAATGGAGGATAAGTACTGATGTAACAGCAGAATAGAGACTACAGCTCTGGAGGTGACTGCAGGATAAGACATGATGTAACAGCAGAACAGAGACTTCAGCTCTGTAGGTGACTGGAGGAGAAGACAAGATGTAACAGCAGAATAGTGAGTGCAGCTCTTGGGGTGACTGGAGGATAAGACACGATGTAACAGCAGAATAGTGACTACAGCTCTGGAGTTGACTGGAGGATAAGACATGATTTAACAACAGAATAGTAACTGCAGCTCTTGAGGTGACTGGAGGATAAGACACGATGTAACAGCAGAATAGCGAGTGCAGCTCTGGAAGTAACTGGAGGATAAGACATGATGTAACAGCAGAATAGTGACTGCAGCTCTGGAGGTGACTGGAGGATAAGACACGATGTAACAGCAGAAATATGACTGCAGCTCTGGAGGTGACTGGAGGATAAGACACGATGTAACAGCAGAATAGTGAGTGCAGCTCTGGAGGTGACTGGAGGATAAGACACGATGTAACAGCAGAACAGTGAGTGCAGCTCTGGAGGTGACTGGAGGATAAGACACGATGTAACAGCAGAATAGTGAGTGCAGCTATGGAGGTGACTGGAGGATAGGACAAGATGTAGCAGCAGAATAGTGAGTGCAGATCTGGAGGTGACAGGAGGATAAGACACGAAGTAACAGCAGAATACTTAGTGCAGCTCTGGAGGTGACTGGAGGATAAGATGTCATGTAACAGTAGAATAGTGAATGCAGCTCTGGAGGTGACTGGAGGATAAGACACGATGTAACAGCAGAATAGTGACTGCAGCTCTGGAGGTGACTGGAGGATAAGACATGATGTAACAGCAGAATAGTAACTGCAGCTCTGGAGGTAATTGGAGGATAAGACATAATGTAACAGCAGAATAGTGACAGCAGCTCTGGAGGTGGCTGGAGGATAAGATGTCATGTAACAGCAGAACAGTGACTGCAGCTCTGGAGGTGGCTGGAGGATAAGATGTCATGTAACAGCAGAACAGTGATGCAGCTCTGGAGGTGACTGGAGGATAAGATGTCATGTAACAGTAGAATAGTGAATGCAGCTCTGGAGGTGACTGGAGGATTAGACATGATATAAAAGCAGAATAGAGACTGCAGCTCTGGAGGTAACTGGAGGATATGACATAATGTAACAGCAGAATAGTGACCGCAGCTCTGTAGGTGACTGGAGGATAAAACACGATGTAACAGCAGAATAGTGATTACAGCTCTGGAGGTGACTGGAGGATAAGACACAATGTAACAGCAGAATAGTGAGTGCAGCTCCGGAAGTGACTGGAGGATAAGACAGGATGTAACAGCAGAATAGTGACTGCAGCTCTGGAGGTAACTGGAGGATAAGACATGATGTAAGATCAGAATAGTGACTGCAGCTCTGGAGGTAACTGGAGGATAAGACATAATGTAAGATCAGAATATTGAGTGCAGCACTGGAGGTGACTGGAGGATAAGACCTGATGTAATAGCATATTAGTGACTGCAGCTCTGGAGGTGACTGGAGGATAAGACCTGATGTAACAGCAGAATAGTGACTGCAGCTCTGGAGGTAACTGGAGGATAAGACATGATGTTAGATCAGAATAGTGACTGCAGCTCTGGAGGTAACTGGAGGATAAGACATAATGTAAGATCAGAATATTGAGTGCAGCACTGGAGGTGACTGGAGGATAAGACCTGACGTAATAGCATATTAGTGACTGCAGCTCTGGAGGTGACTGGAGGATAAGACCTGATGTAACAGCAGAATAGTGACTGCAGCTCTGGAGGTGACTGGAAGATAAGACATGATGTAACAGCAGAATAGTGAGTGCAGCTCTAGAGGTGACTGGCGGATAAGACACGATGTAACAGCAGAATAGTGAATGCAGCTCTGGAGGTGACTGGAGGATAAGACATAATGTAACAGCAGAATAGTGAGAGCAGCTATTGAGGTGACTGGAGGATAAGACATGACGTAACAGCAGAATAGTGAGTGCAGCTCTGGAGGTGACTGGAGGATAAGACATAATGTAACAGCAGAATAGTGAGAGCAGCTATTGAGGTGACTGGAGGATAAGACATGATGTAACAGTAGAATAGTGACTGCAGCTCTGGAGGTAACTGGAGGATAAGACATGATGTAAGAGCAGAATAGTGAGTGCAGCTCTGGAGGTGGCTGGAGGATAAGACCTGATGTAATCGCAGAATAGTGACTGCAGCTCTGGAGGTAACTGGAGGATAAGACATGATGTAAGAGCAGAATAGTGAGTGCAGCTCTGGAGGTGGCTGGAGGATAAGACCTGATGTAATAGCAGAATAGTGACTGCAGCTCTGGAGGTGACTGGAGGATAAGGCCTGATGTAACAGCAGAATAGTGACTGCAGCTCCGCAGGTGGCAAGAGGATAAGACACAATGTAACAGCAGAATAGTGAGTGCAGCTCTGGAGGTGACTGACGTTTAAGACACATTTTAACAGCAGAATAGTGAGTGTAGCTCTGGAGGTGACTGGAGGATAAGACATGACGTAACAGCAGAATAGTGACTACAGCTCTGGAGATGACTGGAGGATAAGACATGATGTAACAGCAGAGTAGTGACTGCAGCTCTGGAGGTGACTGGCGGATAAGACACGATGTAACAGCAGAATAGTGAATGCAGCTCTGGAGGTGACTGGAGGATAAGACATAATGTAACAGCAGAATAGTGAGTGCAGCTCTGGAGGTGGCTGGAGGATAAGACATGATGTAAGAGCAGAATAGTGAGTGCAGCTCTGGAGTTAACTGGAGGATAAGACATGATGTAAGAGCAGAATAGTGAGTGCAGCTCTGGAGGTGGCTGGAGGATAAGACCTGATGTAATAGCAGAATAGTGATTGCAGCTCTGGAGGTAACTGGAGGATAAGACATGATGTAAGAGCAGAATAGTGAGTGCAGCTCTGGAGGTGACTGGAGGATAAGGCCTGATGTAACAGCAGAATAGTGACTGCAGCTCCGGAGGTGGCAAGAGGATAAGACACAATGTAACAGCAGAATAGTGAGTGCAGCTCTGGAGGTGACTGACGTTTAAGACACATTTTAACAGCAGAATAGTGAGTGCAGCTCTGGAGGTGACTGGAGGATAAGATATGATGTAACAGCAGGATAGTGACTACAGCTCTGGAGATGACTGGAGGATAAGACATGATGTAACAGCAGAGTAGTGACTGCAGCTCTGGAGGTGACTGGAGGATAAGACACGATGTAACAGCAGAATAGTGGGTGCAGCTCAGGAGGTGACTGGAGGATAAGACATTAAGTAACAGCAGAATAGTGACTGCAGCTCTGGAGGTGACTGGAGGATAAGACACGTTTGTAACAGCAGAATAGTGAGTGCAGCTCTAGAGGTGGCTGGCGGATAAGACACGATGTAACAGCAGAATAGTGTGTGCAGCTCTGGAGTTGGCTGGCGGATAAGATACATTGTAACAGCAGAATAGTGACTACAGCTCTGGAGGATAAGACACAAGGTAACAGCAGTATGGTAAGTGCAGATCTGGAGGTGATTGGAGGTTAAGACACGATGTTACAGCAGAATAGTGAGTGCAGCTCTTGTGGTGACTGGAGGATAAGACTCGATGTAACAGCAGAATAGTGACTGCAGCTCTGGAGGTGACTGGAGGATAAGACACGATGTAACAGCAGAAGAGTGAATGCAGCTCTGGAGGTGACTGGAGGATTAGACATGATGTAAAAGCAGAATAGTGATTGCAGCTCTGGAGGTGACTGGAGGATAAGACAAGATGTAACAACAGAATAGTGACCGCAGCTCTGGAGGTGACTGGAGGATCAGACCTGATGTAGCAGCAGAATAGTGAGTGCAGCTCTGGAGGTGACTGGAGGATAAGACATGATGTAACAGCAGAATAGTAACTGCAGCTCTGGAGGTGACTGGAGGATAAGATACGATGTAACAGCAGAAAAGTGACTGCAGCTCTGGAGGTGACTGGAGGATAAGACATGATGTAACAGCAGAATAGAGACTGAAGCTCTGGAGGTGACTGGAGGATAAGACATGATGTAACAGCAGAATAGTGACTACAGCTCTGGAGGTAACTGGAGGATAAGACATAATGTAACAGCAGAATATTGACTGCAGCTCTGGAAGGTGGCTCGAGGATAAGACATGATGTTACACCAGAATAGTGACTGCAGCTCTGGAGGTGACTGGAGGATAAGACACAATGTAACAGCAGAATGGTGAGTGCAGCTTTGGAGGTGACTGGAGGATAAGACACGATGTAACAGCAGTATAGTGTCTGCAGCTCTGGAGGTGACTGGAGGATAAAACACGATGTAACAGCAGAATAGTGATTATAGCTCTGGAGGTGACTGGAGGATAAGACACAATGTAACAGCAGAATAGTGAGTGCAGCTCTGGAAGTGACTGGAGGATAATACAGAATGTAACAGCAGAATAGTGACTGCAGCTCTGGAGGTAACTGGAGGATAAGACCTGATGTAATAGCATAATAGTGACTGCAGCTCTGGAGGTGACTGGAGGATAAACCTGATGTAACAGCAGAATAGTGACTGCAGCTCTGGAGGTGGCTGGAGAATAAGACACAATGTAACTGCAGAATAGTGACTGCAGCTCTGGAGGTGACTGGAAGATAAGACATGATGTAACAGCAGAATAGTGAGTGCAGCTCTAGAGGTGACTGGCGGATAAAACAAGATGTAACAGCAGAATAGTGAGTGCAGCTCTGGAGGTGGCTGGCGGATAATACAGAATGTAACAGCAGAATAGTGAGCGCAGCTATTGAGGTGACTGGAGGATAAGACATGATGTAAGAGCAGAATAGTGAGTGCAGCTCCGGTGGTGGCTGGAGGATAAGACACGATGTAACAGCAGAATAGTGAGTGCAGCTCTGGAGGTGACTGGAGGATAAGACATGACGTAACAGCAGAATAGTGACTACAGCTCTGGAGATGACTGGAGGATAAGACAGGATGTAACAGCAGAATAGTGACAGCAGCTCTGGAGGTGACTGGAGGATAAGACACGATGTAACAGCAGAACAGTGACTGCAGCTCTGGAGGTGACTGGAGGATAAAACATGATGTAACAGCAGAATTTTGATAGCAGCTCTGGAAGTGGCTGGAGGAAAAGACACGATGTAACAGCAGAATAGTGACAGCAGCTCTGAAGGTGGCTGGAGGATAAGACCTGATTTTACTGCAGAATAGTGAGAGCAGCTCTGGAGGTGACTGGAGGATAAGACAAAATGTAACAGCAGAATGGTGAGTGCAGATCTGGAGGTGACTGGAGGATAAGACACGATGTAACTGCAGAATAGTGAGTGCAGATCTGGAGGTGACTGGAAGATAAGGCGTGATGTTACAGCAGAATAGTGACTGCAGCTCTGGAGGTGAATGGAGGATAAGACCTGATATAACAGCAGAATAGAGACTACAGCTCTGGAGTTGACTGAAGGATAAGACATGAAGTAACAGCAGAATAGTGACTGCAGCTCTAGAGGTGACAGGAGGATAAGACATGATGTAACAACAGAATAGTGAGTGCAGCTCTGGAGGTGACTGAAGGATAAGACATGATGTAACAGCAGAATAGTGACTGCACCTCTGGAGGTGACTGGAGGATAAGACATGATGTAACAACAGAATAGTTATTGCAGCTCTGGAGGTGACTGGAGGATGAGACACGATGTAACAGCAGAATAGTGAGTGCAGCTCTGGAGGTGACTGGCAGATAAAACATGATGTTACAGCAGAATAGTGAGTGCAGCTCTGGAGGTGAATGGAGGATAAGTACTGATGTAACAGCAGAATAGAGACTACAGCTCTGGAGGTGACTGCAGGATAAGACATGATGTAACAGCAGAATAGAGACTTCAGCTCTGTAGGTGACTGGAGGAGAAGACAAGATGTAACAGCAGAATAGTGAGTGCAGCTCTTGGGGTGACTGGAGGATAAGACACGATGTAACAGCAGAATAGTGACTACAGCTCTGGAGTTGACTGGAGGATAAGACATGATTTAACAACAGAATAGTAACTGCAGCTCTGGAGGTGACTGGAGGATAAGACACGATGTAACAGCAGAATAGCGAGTGCAGCTCTGGAAGTAACTGGAGGATAAGACATGATGTAACAGCAGAATAGTGACTGCAGCTCTGGAGGTGACTGGAGGATAAGACACGATGTAACAGCAGAAATGTGACTGCAGCTCTGGAGGTGTCTGGAGGATAAGACATGATGTAACAGCAAAATAGTGACTACAGCTCTGGAGGTGACTGGAGGATAAGACACAATATAACAGCAGAATGGTAAGTGCAGCTCTGGAGGTGAATGGAGGATAAGACACGATGTAACAGCAGAACAGTGAGTGCAGCTCTGGAGGTGACTGGAGGATAAGACACGATGTAACAGCAGAATAGTGAGTGCAGCTATGGAGGTGACTGGAGGATAGGACAAGATGTAACAGCAGAATAGTGAGTGCAGATCTGGAGGTGACAGGAGGATAAGACACGAAGTAACAGCAGAATACTTAGTGCAGCTCTGGAGGTGACTGGAGGATAAGATGTCATGTAACAGTAGAATAGTGAATGCAGCTCTGGAGGTGACTGGAGGATTAGACATGATATAAAAGCAGAATAGAGACTGCAGCTCTGGAGGTAACTGGAGGATAAGACATAATGTAACAGCAGAATAGTGACCGCAGCTCTGTAGGTGACTGGAGGATAAAACACGATGTAACAGCAGAATAGTGATTACAGCTCTGGAGGTGACTGGAGGATAAGACACAATGTAACAGCAGAATAGTGAGTGCAGCTCCGGAAGTGACTGGAGGATAAGACAGGATGTAACAGCAGAATAGTGACTGCAGCTCTGGAGGTAACTGGAGGATAAGACATGATGTAAGATCAGAATAGTGACTGCAGCTCTGGAGGTAACTGGAGGATAAGACATGATGTAAGATCAGAATATTGAGTGCAGCTCTAGAGGTGGCTGGAGGATAACACCTGATGTAATAGCATATTAGTGACTGCAGCTCTGGAGGTGACTGGAGGATAAGACCTGATGTAACAGCAGAATAGTGACTGCAGCTCTGGAGGTGACTGGAAGATAAGACATGATGTAACAGCAGAATAGTGAGTGCAGCTCTAGAGGTGACTGGCGGATAAGACACGATGTAACAGCAGAATAGTGAATGCAGCTCTGGAGGTGACTGGAGGATAAGACATAATGTAACAGCAGAATAGTGAGAGCAGCTATTGAGGTGACTGGAGGATAAGACATGACGTAACAGCAGAATAGTGACTGCAGCTCTGGAGGTAACTGGAGGATAAGACATGATGTAAGAGCAGAATAGTGAGTGCAGCTCTGGAGGTGGCTGGAGGATAAGACCTGATGTAATCGCAGAATAGTGACTGCAGCTCTGGAGGTAACTGGAGGATAAGACATGATGTAAGAGCAGAATAGTGAGTGCAGCTCTGGAGGTGGCTGGAGGATAAGACCTGATGTAATAGCAGAATAGTGACTGCAGCTCTGGAGGTGACTGGAGGATAAGGCCTTATGTAACAGCAGAATAGTGACTGCAGATCCGGAGGTGGCAAGAGGATAAGACACAATGTAACAGCAGAATAGTGAGTGCAGCTCTGGAGGTGACTGACGTTTAAGACACATTTTAACAGCAGAATAGTGAGTGTAGCTCTGGAGGTGACTGGAGGATAAGACATGACGTAACAGCAGAATAGTGACTACAGCTCTGGAGATGACTGGAGGATAAGACATGATGTAACAGCAGAGTAGTGACTGCAGCTCTGGAGGTGACTGGCGGATAAGACACGATGTAACAGCAGAATAGTGAATGCAGCTCTGGAGGTGACTGGAGGATAAGACATAATGTAACAGCAGAATAGTGAGAGCAGCTATTGAGGTGACTGGAGGATAAGACATGACGTAACAGCAGAATAGTGACTGCAGCTCTGGAGTTAACTGGAGGATAAGACATGATGTAAGAGCAGAATAGTGAGTGCAGCTCTGGAGGTGGCTGGAGGATAAGACCTGATGTAATAGCAGAATAGTGACTGCAGCTCTGGAGGAAACTGGAGGATAAGACATGATGTAAGAGCAGAATAGTGAGTGCAGCTCTGGAGGTGACTGGAGGATAAGGCCTGATGTAACAGCAGAATAGTGACTGCAGCTCCGGAGGTGGCAAGAGGATAAGACACAATGTAACAGCAGAATAGTGAGTGCAGCTCTGGAGGTGACTGACGTTTAAGACACATTTTAACAGCAGAATAGTGAGTGCAGCTCTGGAGGTGACTGGAGGATAAGATATGATGTAACAGCAGGATAGTGACTACAGCTCTGGAGATGACTGGAGGATAAGACATGATGTAACAGCAGAGTAGTGACTGCAGCTCTGGAGGTGACTGGAGGATAAGACACGATGTAACAGCAGAATAGTGGGTGCAGCTCAGGAGGTGACTGGAGGATAAGACATGAAATAACAGCAGAATAGTGACTGCAGCTCTGGAGGTGACTGGAGGATAAGACACGTTTGTAACAGCAGAATAGTGAGTGCAGCTCTAGAGGTGGCTGGCGGATAAGACACGATGTAACAGCAGAATAGTGTGTGCAGCTCTGGAGTTGGCTGGCGGATAAGATACATTGTAACAGCAGAATAGTGACTACAGCTCTGGAGGATAAGACACAAGGTAACAGCAGTATGGGAAGTGCAGATCTGGAGGTGATTGGAGGTTAAGACACGATGTTACAGCAGAATAGTGAGTGCAGCTCTTGTGGTGACTGGAGGATAAGACTCGATGTAACAGCAGAATAGTGACTGCAGCTCTGGAGGTGACTGGAGGATAAGACACGATGTAACAGCAGAAGAGTGAATGCAGCTCTGGAGGTGACTGGAGGATTAGACATGATGTAAAAGCAGAATAGTGATTGCAGCTCTGGAGGTGACTGGAGGATAAGACAAGATGTAACAGCAGAATAGTGACCGCAGCTCTGGAGGTGACTGGAGGATAAGACCTGATGTAGCAGCAGAATAGTGAGTGCAGCTCTGGAGGTGACTGGAGGATAAGACATGATGTAACAGCAGAATAGTAACTGCAGCTCTGGAGGTGACTGGAGGATAAGATACGATGTAACAGCAGAAAAGTGACTGCAGCTCTGGAGGTGACTGGAGGATAAGACATGATGTAACAGCAGAATAGAGACTGAAGCTCTGGAGGTGACTGGAGGATAAGACATGATGTAAAAGCAGAATAGTGACTACAGCTCTGGAGGTAACTGGAGGATAAGACATAATGTAACAGCAGAATAGTGACTGCAGCTCTGGAAGGTGGCTCGAGGATAAGACATGATGTTACACCAGAATAGTGACTGCAGCTCTGGAGGTGACTGGAGGATAAGACACAATGTAACAGCAGAATGGTGAGTGCAGCTCTGGAGGTGACTGGAGGTTAAGACACGATGTAACAGCAGAATAGTGAGTGCAGTTCTGAAGGTGACTGGAGGATAAGACACGATGTAACAGCAGTATAGTGTCTGCAGCTCTGGAGGTGACTGGAGGATAAAACACGATTTAACAGGAGAATAGTGATTACAGCTCTGGAGGTGACTGGAGGATAAGACACAATGTAACAGCAGAATAGTGAGTGCAGCTCTGGAAGTGACTGGAGGATAATACAGAATGTAACAGCAGAATAGTGACTGCAGCTCTGGAGGTAACTGGAGGATAAGACCTGATGTAATAGCATAATAGTGACTGCAGCTCTGGAGGTGACTGGAGGATAAACCTGATGTAACAGCAGAATAGTGACTGCAGCTCTGGAGGTGGCTGGAGAATAAGACACGATGTAACTGCAGAATAGTGACTGCAGCTCTGGAGGTGACTGGAAGATAAGACATGATGTAACAGCAGAATAGTGAGTGCAGCTCTAGAGGTGACTGGGGGATAAGACAAGATGTAACAGCAGAATAGTGAGTGCAGCTCTGGAGGTGGCTGGCGGATAATACAGAATGTAATAGCAGAATAGTGAGCGCAGCTATTGAGGTGACTGGAGGATAAGACATGATGTAAGAGCAGAATAGTGAGTGCAGCTCCGGAGGTGGCTGGAGGATAAGACACGATGTAACAGCAGAATAGTGAGTGCAGCTCTGGAGGTGACTGGAGGATAAGACATGACGTAACAGCAGAAGAGTGACTACAGCTCTGGAGATGACTGGAGGATAAGACAGGATGTAACAGCAGAATAGTGACGGCAGCTCTGGAGGTGACTGGAGGATAAGACAGGAAGTAACAGCAGAATGGTGACTGCAGCTCTGGAGGTGACTGGAGGATAAGACTCGATGTAACAGCAGAATAGTGACAGCAGCTCTGGAGGTGACTGGAGGATAAGACACGATGTAACAGCAGAAGAGTGACTGCAGCTCTGGAGGTGACTGGAGGATAAGACACGATGTAACAGCAGAAGAGTGACTGCATCTCTGGAGGTGACTGGAGGATAACACACGATGTAACAGCAGAATAGTGACTGAAGGATAAGACATGACGTAACAGCAGAATAGTGACTACAGCTCTGGAGATGACTGGAGGATAAGACAGGATGTAACAGCAGAATAGTGACGGCAGCTCTGGAGGTGACTGGAGGATAAGACAGGAAGTAACAGCAGAATGGTGACTGCAGCTCTGGAGGTGACTGGAGGATAAGACTCGATGTAACAGCAGAATAGTGACAGCAGCTCTGGAGGTGACTGGAGGATAAGACACGATGTAACAGCAGAAGAGTGACTGCAGCTCTGTAGGTGTCTGGAGGATAAGACATGATGTAACAGCAGAATAGTGACTGCAGCTCTGGAGGTGACTGGAGGATAAGACAGGATGTAGCATCAGAATAGGGACTGCAGCTCTGGAGGTGACTGGAGGATAAGACAGGATGTAACATCAGAATAGTGACTGCAGCTCTGGAGGTGACTGGAGGATAAGACACGATGTAACAGCAGAATAGTGACTACAGCTCTGGAGATGACTGGAGGATAAGACATGATGTAACTGCAGAGTAGAGACTGCAGCTCTGGAGGTGGTTGGAGGAGAAGAAACGATGTAACAGCAGAATAGTGAGTGCAGCTCTGGAGGTGTCTGGAGGATAAGACATGATGTAACAGCAGAATATTGAGTGCAGCTCTAGAGGTGGCTGGCGGATAAGACACGATGTAACAGAAGAATAGGGAGTGCAGCTCTGGAGGTGGCTGGCGGATAAGACACATTGTAACAGCAGAATAGGGAGTGCAGCTCTGGAGGTGGCTGGCGGATAAGACACATTGTAACAGCAGAATAGTGAGTGCAGCTCTGGAGGTGACTGGAAGATAAGACATAAAGTAACAGCAGAATATTGACCGCAGCTATTGAGGTGACTGGAGGATAAGACATGACGTAACAGCAGAATAGTGACTACAGCTCTGGAGATGACTGGGGGATAAGACATGATGTACCAGCAGAGTAGTGACTGCAGCTCTGGAGGTGGCTGGAGGATAAGACACGATGTAACAGCAGTATGGTAAGTGCAGCTCTGGAGGTGACTGGAGGTTAAGACACGATGTTACAGCAGAATAGTGAGTGCAGCTCTGGAGGTGACTGGAAGATAAGACACGATGTAACAGCAGAATAGTGACTGCAGCTCGGGAGGTGACTGGAGGATAAGACACGATGTAACAGCAGAATAGTGACTGCAGCTCTGGAGGTGACTGGAGGATAAGACACGATGTAACAGCAGAATAGTGACTGCAGCAATGGAGGTGACTGGACGATAAGAAACGATGTAACAGCAGAATAGTGAGTGCAGCTCTGGAGGTGACTGGAGGATAAGACACGATGTAAAAGCAGAATAGTGCGTTCAGGTCTGGAGGTGACTGGAGGATAAGATGTCATGAAACAGCAGAATAGTGACTGCAGCTCTGGAGGTGACTGGAGGATAAGACACGATGTAACAGCAGAATAGTGACTGCAGCTTTGGAGGTGACTGGCGGATAAGACACGATGTAACAGAAGATTAGGGAGTGCGGCTCTGGAGGTGGCTGGCGGATAAGACACATTGTAACAGCAGAATAGTGAGTGCAGCTCTGGAGGTGACTGGAGGATAAGACATAATGTAACAGCAGAATAGTGACAGCAGCTATTGAGTTGACTGGAGGATAAGATATGACATAACAGCAGAGTAGTGACTGCAGCTCTGGAGGTGACTGGAGGATAAGACACGATGTTACAGCAGAATAGTGAGTGCAGCTCTGGAGGTGACTGGAGGATAAGACACAATGTAACAGCAGAATAGTGACTGCATCTCTGGAGGTGTCTGGAGGCTAAGACATGATGTAACAGCAGAATAGTGACTACAGCTCTGGAGGTGACTGGAGGATAAGACACGATGTAACAGCATTATGGTAAGTGCAGCTCTGGAGGTGACTGGAGGTTAAGACAGGATGTAACAGCAGAATAGTGACTGCAGCTCTGGAAGTGACAGGAGGATAAGACAGGATGTAAAAGCAGAATAGTGAGTGCAGCTCTGGAGGTGACAGGAGGATAAGACACGATGTAACAGCAGAATAGTGAGTGCAGCTCTGGAGGTGAATGGATGATAAGACATAATATCACAGCAGAATGGTGAGAGCAGCTCTGTAGGTGACTGGAGGATAAGACACGTTGTAACAGCAGAATGTTGAGTGCAGCTCTGGAGGTGACTGGAGGATAACACACGATGTAACAGAATAGTGAGTGCAGCTCTGGAGGTGAGTGGAGGATAACAGCTGATGTAACATCAGAATAGTGACTGAAGCTCCGGAGGTGACTGGAGGATAAGACCTGATGTAACAGCAGAATAGTGACTGCAGCTCTGGAGGTGGCTGGAGGATAAAACACGATGTAACAGCAGAATAGTGACTGCAGCTCTGGAGGTGACTGGAGGATAAGACCTGATGTAACAGCAGAACAGTGAGGGCAGCTCTGGAGGTGACAGGAGGATAAGACACGATGTAACAGCAGAATAGTGACTGCAACTCTAGAGGTGAGTGGAGTATAAGACAGGATATAACAGCAGAATAGTGAGTGCAGCTCTGGAGGAGACAGGCGGATAAAACATGATGTAACAGCAGAATAGTGAGTGCAGCTCTGGACGTGACTGGAGGAAAAGATAAGATGTAACAGCAGAACAGTGACTACAGATCTGGAGGTGACTGGAGGATAAGACACGATGTAACAGCAGAATAGTGAGTGCAGCTCTTGAGGTGACTGGAGGATAAGACATGAAATAATAGCAGAATAGTGAGTGCAGCTCTGGATGAGACTAGAGGATAAGACACGATGTAACAGCAGAATAGTGACTGCAGCTCTTGAGGTGACTGGAGGATAAGACACGAACTAACAGCAGATTAGTGACTGCAGCTCTGGAGGTGACTGCAGGATAAGACTTGATGTAACAGCAGAATAGTGACTGCAGCTGTGGAGGTGGCTGGAGGATAAGACATGATGTAACAGCAGAATACTGAGTGCAGCTTTGGAGGTGGCTGGAGGAAAAGACACGATTTAACAGCAGAATAGTGACTGCAGCTCTGGAGATGACTGGAGGATAAGACATGGTGTAACAGCAGCTCTGGAGGTGACAGGAGGATAAGACACGATGTAACAGCAGAATAGTGAGTGCAGCCCTTGAGGTGACTGGAGGATAAGACACGATGTAACAGCAGAATAGTGAGTGCAGCTCTTGAGGTGACTGGAGGATAAGACATGAAATAATAGCAGAATAGTGAGTGCAGCTCTGGATGAGACTAGAGGATAAGACACGATGTAACAGCAGAATAGTGACTGCAGCTCTTGAGGTGACTGGAGGATAAGACACGAACTAACAGCAGATTAGTGACTGCAGCTCTGGAGGTGACTGCAGGATAAGACTTGATGTAACAGCAGAATAGTGACTGCAGCTGTGGAGGTGGCTGGAGGATAAGACATGATGTAACAGCAGAATACTGAGTGCAGCTTTGGAGGTGGCTGGAGGAAAAGACACGATTTAACAGCAGAATAGTGACTGCAGCTCTGGAGATGACTGGAGGATAAGACATGGTGTAACAGCAGCTCTGGAGGTGACAGGAGGATAAGACACGATGTAACAGCAGAAAAGTGAGTGCAGCTCTGGAGGTGACTGGAGAATAATACACGATGTAAGAGCAGAATAGAGACTGCAGCTCTGGAGGATAAGACCTGATGTAACAGCAGAATAGAGACTACAGCTCTGGAGGTGACTGGAGGATAAGACATGATGCAACAGCAGAATAGTGACTGCAGATCTGGAGGTGACTGGAGGATAAGGCACGATGTAACAGCAGAATAGTGACTGCAGCTCTGGAGGTGACTGGAGGATAAGACACGATGTAACAGCAGAATAGTGAGTGCAGCTCTGGAGGAAACTGGAGGATAAGACGTGTTGTAACAGCAGAATAGTGACTGCAGCTCTGGAGGTGACTGGAGGATAAGACATGAAATAATAGCAGAATAGTGAGTGCAGCTCTGGATGTGACTGGAGGATAAGACACGATGTAACAGCAGAATAGTGACTGCAGCTCTGGAGGTGACTGGAGGATAAGACTTGATGTAACAGCAGAATAGTGACTGCAGCTCTGGAGGTGGCTGGAGGATAAGACAGGTTGCAACAGCAGAAGAGTGACTGCAGCTCTGGAGGTGACTGGAGGATAAGACATGATGTAAAAGAAGAATATTGAGTGCAGCTTTGGAGGTGACTGGAGGATAACGCACGATGTAACAGCAGAATAGTGACTGCAGCTCTGGAGATGACTGGAGGATAAGACATGGTGTAACAGCAGCTCTGGAGGTGACAGGAGGATAAGACACGATGTAACAGCAGAATAGTGAGTGCAGCACTTGAGGTGACTGGAGGATAAGACATGATGTAACAGCAGAATAGTGAGTGTAGCTCTGGAGGTGACTGGAGGATAAGACACGATGTAACAGCAGAATAGTGACTGCAGCTCTGGAGGTAACTGGAGGATAAGACACGATGTAACAGCTGAAAAGTGACTGCAGCTCTTGAGGTGACTGGAGGATAAGACACGATATAACAGCTGAAAAGCGACTGCAGCTCTGGAGGTGACAGGAGGATAAGACATGATGTAACAGCAGAACAATGAGTGCAGCTCTGGAGGTGACTGGAGAATAAGACTTGATGTAATAGCAGAATAGAAACTACAGCTCTGGAGGTGACTGGAGGATAAGACCTGATGTAACAGCAGAATAGTGATTGCAGCTCTGGAGGTGACAGGAGGATAAGACACGATGAAACAGCAGAATATTGAGTGCAGCTCTGGAGGTGACTGGCGGATAAAACATGATATAACAGCAGAATAGTGAGTGCAGCTGTGGAGGTGACTGGAGGATAATACATGGTGTAACAGCAGAATAGTGACTACAGCTCTGGAGGTGACTGGAGGATAAGATATGATGTAACAGCAGAATAGTGAGTGCAGCTCTGGAGGTGACTGGAGCATAAGACGTGTTGTAACAACAGAATAGTGACTGCAGCTCTGGAGGTGACTGGAGGATAAGATACGATGTAACAGTAGAATAGTGACTACAGCTCTGAAGGTAACTGGAGGATAAGACATGAAATAATAGTAGAATAGTGACTGCAGCTCTTGAGGTGACTGGAGGATAAGACACGAACTAACAGCAGAATAGTCACTGCAGCTCTGGAGGTGACTGGAGGATAAGACACAATGTAACAGCAGAATAGTGACTGCAACTCTGGAGGTGACTGGAGGATAAGACACGATGTAACAGCAGAATAGTGAGTGCAGCTCTGGAGGTGACTGGAGGATAAAACATGATGTAACATCAGAATAGTGACTGCAGCTCTGGAGGTGACTGGAGAATAAGACACGATGTAACAGCAGAATAGTGACTACAGCTCTGGAGATGACTGGAGGATAAGACACGATGTAACAGCAGAATAGTGACTGCAGCTCAGGAGGTGACTGGAGGATAAGACACGATGTAACTGCAGAGTAGAGACTGCAGCTCTGGAGGTGGTTGGAGGAGAAGAAACGATGTAACAGCAGAATAGTGACTGCAGCTCTGGAGGTGACTGGAGGATAAGACATGAAATAATAGCAGAATAGTGAGTGCAGCTCTGGATGTGACTGGAGGATAAGACACGATGTAACAGCAGAATAGTGACTGCAGCTCTGGAGGTGACTGGAGGATAAGACTTGATGTAACAGCAGAATAGTGACTGCAGCTCTGGAGGTGGCTGGAGGATAAGACAGGTTGCAACAGCAGAAGAGTGACTGCAGCTCTGGAGGTGACTGGAGGATAAGACATGATGTAAAAGAAGAATATTGAGTGCAGCTTTGGAGGTGACTGGAGGATAACGCACGATGTAACAGCAGAATAGTGACTGCAGCTCTGGAGATGACTGGAGGATAAGACATGGTGTAACAGCAGCTCTGGAGGTGACAGGAGGATAAGACACGATGTAACAGCAGAATAGTGAGTGCAGCACTTGAGGTGACTGGAGGGTAAGACATGATGTAACAGCAGAATAGTGAGTGCAGCTCTGGAGGTGACTGGAGGATAAAACATGATGTAACATCAGAATAGTGACTGCAGCTCTGGAGGTGACTGGAGAATAAGACACGATGTAACAGCAGAATAGTGACTACAGCTCTGGAGATGACTGGAGGATAAGACACGATGTAACAGCAGAATAGTGACTGCAGCTCAGGAGGTGACTGGAGGATAAGACACGATGTAACTGCAGAGTAGAGACTGCAGCTCTGGAGGTGGTTGGAGGAGAAGAAACGATGTAACAGCAGAATAGTGACTGCAGCTCTGGAGGTGACTGGAGGATAAGACATGAAATAATAGCAGAATAGTGAGTGCAGCTCTGGATGTGACTGGAGGATAAGACACGATGTAACAGCAGAATAGTGACTGCAGCTCTGGAGGTGACTGGAGGATAAGACTTGATGTAACAGCAGAATAGTGACTGCAGCTCTGGAGGTGGCTGGAGGATAAGACAGGTTGCAACAGCAGAAGAGTGACTGCAGCTCTGGAGGTGACTGGAGGATAAGACATGATGTAAAAGAAGAATATTGAGTGCAGCTTTGGAGGTGACTGGAGGATAACGCACGATGTAACAGCAGAATAGTGACTGCAGCTCTGGAGATGACTGGAGGATAAGACATGGTGTAACAGCAGCTCTGGAGGTGACAGGAGGATAAGACACGATGTAACAGCAGAATAGTGAGTGCAGCACTTGAGGTGACTGGAGGATAAGACATGATGTAACAGCAGAATAGTGAGTGTAGCTCTGGAGGTGACTGGAGGATAAGACACGATGTAACAGCAGAATAGTGACTGCAGCTCTGGAGGTAACTGGAGGATAAGACACGATGTAACAGCTGAAAAGTGACTGCAGCTCTTGAGGTGACTGGAGGATAAGACACGATATAACAGCTGAAAAGCGACTGCAGCTCTGGAGGTGACAGGAGGATAAGACATGATGTAACAGCAGAACAATGAGTGCAGCTCTGGAGGTGACTGGAGAATAAGACTTGATGTAATAGCAGAATAGAAACTACAGCTCTGGAGGTGACTGGAGGATAAGACCTGATGTAACAGCAGAATAGTGATTGCAGCTCTGGAGGTGACAGGAGGATAAGACACGATGAAACAGCAGAATATTGAGTGCAGCTCTGGAGGTGACTGGCGGATAAAACATGATATAACAGCAGAATAGTGAGTGCAGCTGTGGAGGTGACTGGAGGATAATACATGGTGTAACAGCAGAATAGTGACTACAGCTCTGGAGGTGACTGGAGGATAAGATATGATGTAACAGCAGAATAGTGAGTGCAGCTCTGGAGGTGACTGGAGCATAAGACGTGTTGTAACAACAGAATAGTGACTGCAGCTCTGGAGGTGACTGGAGGATAAGATACGATGTAACAGTAGAATAGTGACTACAGCTCTGAAGGTAACTGGAGGATAAGACATGAAATAATAGTAGAATAGTGACTGCAGCTCTTGAGGTGACTGGAGGATAAGACACGAACTAACAGCAGAATAGTCACTGCAGCTCTGGAGGTGACTGGAGGATAAGACACAATGTAACAGCAGAATAGTGACTGCAACTCTGGAGGTGACTGGAGGATAAGACACGATGTAACAGCAGAATAGTGAGTGCAGCTCTGGAGGTGACTGGAGGATAAAACATGATGTAACATCAGAATAGTGACTGCAGCTCTGGAGGTGACTGGAGAATAAGACACGATGTAACAGCAGAATAGTGACTACAGCTCTGGAGATGACTGGAGGATAAGACACGATGTAACAGCAGAATAGTGACTGCAGCTCAGGAGGTGACTGGAGGATAAGACACGATGTAACTGCAGAGTAGAGACTGCAGCTCTGGAGGTGGTTGGAGGAGAAGAAACGATGTAACAGCAGAATAGTGACTGCAGCTCTGGAGGTGACTGGAGGATAAGACATGAAATAATAGCAGAATAGTGAGTGCAGCTCTGGATGTGACTGGAGGATAAGACACGATGTAACAGCAGAATAGTGACTGCAGCTCTGGAGGTGACTGGAGGATAAGACTTGATGTAACAGCAGAATAGTGACTGCAGCTCTGGAGGTGGCTGGAGGATAAGACAGGTTGCAACAGCAGAAGAGTGACTGCAGCTCTGGAGGTGACTGGAGGATAAGACATGATGTAAAAGAAGAATATTGAGTGCAGCTTTGGAGGTGACTGGAGGATAACGCACGATGTAACAGCAGAATAGTGACTGCAGCTCTGGAGATGACTGGAGGATAAGACATGGTGTAACAGCAGCTCTGGAGGTGACAGGAGGATAAGACACGATGTAACAGCAGAATAGTGAGTGCAGCACTTGAGGTGACTGGAGGATAAGACATGATGTAACAGCAGAATAGTGAGTGCAGCTCTGGAGGTGACTGGAGGATAAAACATGATGTAACATCAGAATAGTGACTGCAGCTCTGGAGGTGACTGGAGAATAAGACACGATGTAACAGCAGAATAGTGACTACAGCTCTGGAGATGACTGGAGGATAAGACACGATGTAACAGCAGAATAGTGACTGCAGCTCAGGAGGTGACTGGAGGATAAGACACGATGTAACTGCAGAGTAGAGACTGCAGCTCTGGAGGTGGTTGGAGGAGAAGAAACGATGTAACAGCAGAATAGTGACTGCAGCTCTGGAGGTGACTGGAGGATAAGACATGAAATAATAGCAGAATAGTGAGTGCAGCTCTGGATGTGACTGGAGGATAAGACACGATGTAACAGCAGAATAGTGACTGCAGCTCTGGAGGTGACTGGAGGATAAGACTTGATGTAACAGCAGAATAGTGACTGCAGCTCTGGAGGTGGCTGGAGGATAAGACAGGTTGCAACAGCAGAAGAGTGACTGCAGCTCTGGAGGTGACTGGAGGATAAGACATGATGTAAAAGAAGAATATTGAGTGCAGCTTTGGAGGTGACTGGAGGATAACGCACGATGTAACAGCAGAATAGTGACTGCAGCTCTGGAGATGACTGGAGGATAAGACATGGTGTAACAGCAGCTCTGGAGGTGACAGGAGGATAAGACACGATGTAACAGCAGAATAGTGAGTGCAGCACTTGAGGTGACTGGAGGATAAGACATGATGTAACAGCAGAATAGTGAGTGTAGCTCTGGAGGTGACTGGAGGATAAGACACGATGTAACAGCAGAATAGTGACTGCAGCTCTGGAGGTAACTGGAGGATAAGACACGATGTAACAGCTGAAAAGTGACTGCAGCTCTTGAGGTGACTGGAGGATAAGACACGATATAACAGCTGAAAAGCGACTGCAGCTCTGGAGGTGACAGGAGGATAAGACATGATGTAACAGCAGAACAATGAGTGCAGCTCTGGAGGTGACTGGAGAATAAGACTTGATGTAATAGCAGAATAGAAACTACAGCTCTGGAGGTGACTGGAGGATAAGACCTGATGTAACAGCAGAATAGTGATTGCAGCTCTGGAGGTGACAGGAGGATAAGACACGATGAAACAGCAGAATATTGAGTGCAGCTCTGGAGGTGACTGGCGGATAAAACATGATATAACAGCAGAATAGTGAGTGCAGCTGTGGAGGTGACTGGAGGATAATACATGGTGTAACAGCAGAATAGTGACTACAGCTCTGGAGGTGACTGGAGGATAAGATATGATGTAACAGCAGAATAGTGAGTGCAGCTCTGGAGGTGACTGGAGCATAAGACGTGTTGTAACAACAGAATAGTGACTGCAGCTCTGGAGGTGACTGGAGGATAAGATACGATGTAACAGTAGAATAGTGACTACAGCTCTGAAGGTAACTGGAGGATAAGACATGAAATAATAGTAGAATAGTGACTGCAGCTCTTGAGGTGACTGGAGGATAAGACACGAACTAACAGCAGAATAGTCACTGCAGCTCTGGAGGTGACTGGAGGATAAGACACAATGTAACAGCAGAATAGTGACTGCAACTCTGGAGGTGACTGGAGGATAAGACACGATGTAACAGCAGAATAGTGAGTGCAGCTCTGGAGGTGACTGGAGGATAAAACATGATGTAACATCAGAATAGTGACTGCAGCTCTGGAGGTGACTGGAGAATAAGACACGATGTAACAGCAGAATAGTGACTACAGCTCTGGAGATGACTGGAGGATAAGACACGATGTAACAGCAGAATAGTGACTGCAGCTCAGGAGGTGACTGGAGGATAAGACACGATGTAACTGCAGAGTAGAGACTGCAGCTCTGGAGGTGGTTGGAGGAGAAGAAACGATGTAACAGCAGAATAGTGACTGCAGCTCTGGAGGTGACTGGAAGATAAGACACGATGTAACGGCAGAATAGTGAGTGCAGCTCTGGAGGTGTCTGGAGGATAAGACATGATGTAACAGCAGAATATTGAGTGCAGCTCTAGAGGTGGCTGGCGGATAAGACACGATGTAACAGAAGAATAGGGAGTGCAGCTCTGGAGGTGGCTGGCGGATAAGACACATTGTAACAGCAGAATAGGGAGTGCAGCTCTGGAGGTGGCTGGCGGATAAGACCTGATGTAACAGCAGAATAGTGAGTGCAGCTCTGGAGGTGACTGGAAGATAAGACCTAATGTAACAGCAGAATATTGACCGAAGCTATTGAGGTGACTGGAGGATAAGACATGACGTAACAGCAGAATAGTAACTACAGCTCTGGAGATGACTGGGGGATAAGACATGATGTAACAGCAGTATGGTAAGTGCAGCTCTGGAGGTGACTGGAGGTTAAGACACGATGTTACAGCAGAATAGTGAGTGCAGCTCTGGAGGTGACTGGAAGATAAGACACGATGTAACAGCAGAATAGTGACTGCAGCTCGGGAGGTGACTGGAGGATAAGACACGATGTAACAGCAGAATAGTGAGTGCAGCTCTGGAGGTGACTGGAGGATAAGACACGATGTAAAAGCAGAATAGTGCGTTCAGGTCTGGAGGTGACTGGAGGATAAGATGTCATGAAACAGCAGAATAGTGACTGCAGCTCTGGAGGTGACTGGAGGATAAGACACGATGTAACAGCAGAATAGTGAGTGCAGCTCTGGAGGAAACTGGAGGATAAGACGTGTTGTAACAGCAGAATAGTGACTGCAGCTCTGGAGGTGACTGGAGGATAAGACATGAAATAATAGCAGAATAGTGAGTGCAGCTCTGGATGTGACTGGAGGATAAGACACGATGTAACAGCAGAATAGTGACTGCAGCTCTGGAGGTGACTGGAGGATAAGACTTGATGTAACAGCAGAATAGTGACTGCAGCTCTGGAGGTGGCTGGAGGATAAGACAGGTTGCAACAGCAGAAGAGTGACTGCAGCTCTGGAGGTGACTGGAGGATAAGACATGATGTAAAAGAAGAATATTGAGTGCAGCTTTGGAGGTGACTGGAGGATAACACACGATGTAACAGCAGAATAGTGACTGCAGCTCTGGAGATGACTGGAGGATAAGACATGGTGTAACAGCAGCTCTGGAGGTGACTGGAGGATAAGACACGATGTAACAGCAGAATAGTGAGTGCAGCACTTGAGGTGACTGGAGGATAAGACATGATGTAACAGCAGAATAGTGAGTGTAGCTCTGGAGGTGACTGGAGGATAAGACACGATGTAACAGCAGAATAGTGACTGCAGCTCTGGAGGTAACTAGAGGATAAGACACGATGTAACAGCTGAAAAGTGACTGCAGCTCTTGAGGTGACTGGAGGATAAGACACGATATAACAGCTGAAAAGCGACTGCAGCTCTGGAGGTGACTGGAGGATAAGACATGATGTAACAGCAGAACAATGAGTGCAGCTCTGGAGGTGACTGGAGAATAAGACTTGATGTAATAGCAGAATAGAAACTACAGCTCTGGAGGTGACTGGAGGATAAGACCTGATGTAACAGCAGAATAGTGATTGCAGCTCTGGAGGTGACAGGAGGATAAGACACGATGAAACAGCAGAATATTGAGTGCAGCTTTGGAGGTGACTGGCGGATAAAACATGATATAACAGCAGAATAGTGAGTGCAGCTGTGGAGGTGACTGGAGGATAATACATGGTGTAACAGCAGAATAGTGAGTGCAGCTCTGGAGGTGTCTGGAGGTTAAGACACTATGTAACAGCAGAACAGTGACTACAGCTCTTGAGGTGACTGGAGGATAAGACACGAACTAACAGCAGAATAGTGACTGCAGCTCTGGAGGTGACTGGAGGAGAAGACACGATGTAACAGCAGAATAGTGACTGCAGCTCTGGAGGTGACTGGAGGATAAGACTCGATGTAACAGCAGAATAGTGAGTGCAGCTCTGGAGGTGACTGGAGGATAAGACATGAAGTAACAGCATAATAGTGAGTGCAGCTCTGGAGGTAACTGGAGGACAAGACATGATGTAACAGCAGAATATTGACTGCAGCTCTTGAGGTGACTGGAGGATAAGACACGATGTAATAGCAGAATAGTGACTGCAGCTCTGGAGGTGACTGGAGGATAAGATATGATGTAACAGCAGAATAGAGACTGCAGCTCTGGAGGTGACTGGAGGGTAAGACATGATGTAACAGCAGAATAGAGAGTGCAGATCTGCAGGTGACTGGAGGATAAGACCTGATATAACAGCGGAATAGTTATCGCAGCTCTGGAGATGACTGGAGGATAAGACATGATGTAACAGCAGAATAGTGACTGCAGTTCTGGAGGTGAATGGAGGACAAGACATGATGTAACAGCAGAATAGTGACTGCAGCTCTGTGGGTGACTGGAGGATAAGACACGATGTAACAGCAGAATGGTGAGTGCAGCTCTGGAGGTGACTGGAGGATAAGAGCTGATGTAACATCAGAATAGTAACTGCAGCTCTGGAGGTGACTGGAGGATAAGACATAATATCACAGCAGAATGGTGAGTGCAGCTCTGTAGGTGACTGGAGGATAAGACACGATGTAACAGTAGAATAGTGAGTGTAGCTCTGGAGGTGACTGGAGGATAAGAGCTGATGTAACATCAGAATAGTGACTGCAGCTCTGGAGGTGAGTGGAGGATAAGAGCTGATGTAACATCAGAATAGTGACTGCAGCTCTGGAGGTGACTGGAGGATAAGACACGATGTAACAGCAGAATAGTGACTGCAGCTCTGGAGGATAAGACCTGATGTAACACCAGAATAGTGACTGCAGCTCTGGAGGTGACTGGAAGATACCAGAGAGTTGTCAGCTCTCCTGTGTGGTGTAGTATATAGAGGATGTGTCAGCTTTCCTGTGTGGTGTAGTATATAGAGGATCTGTCGGTTCTCCTGTGTGGTGTAGTATATAGAGGATCTGTCAGCTCTCCTGTGTGGTGTAGTATATAGAGGATCTGTCAGCTCTCCTGTGTGGTGTAGTATATAGAGGATCTGTCAGCTCTCCTGTGTGGTGTAGTATATAGAGGATCTGTCGGTTCTCCTGTGTGGTGTAGTATATAGTGGATCTGTCAGCTCTCCTGTGTGGTGTAGTATATAGAGGATCTGTCAGCTCTCCTGTGTGGTGTAGTATATAGAGGATCTGTCAGCTCTCCTGTGTGGTGTAGTATATAGAGGATCTGTCAGCTCTCCCGTGTGGTGTAGTATATAGAGGATCTGTCAGCTCTCCTGTGTGGTGTAGTATATAGAGGATCTGTCAGCTCTCCTGTGTGGTGTAGTATATAGAGGATCTGTCAGCTCTACTGTGTGGTGTAGTATATAGAGGATCTGTCAGCTCTCCCGTGTGGTGTAGTATATAGAGGATCTGTCAGCTCTCCTGTGTGGTGTAGTATATAGAGGATGTGTCAGCTCTCCTGTGTGGTGTAGTATATAGAGGATGTGTCAGCTCTCCTGTGTGGTGTAGTATATAGAGGATCTGTCAGCTCTCCTGTGTGGTGTAGTATATAGAGGATTTGTCGGCTCTCCTGTGTGGTGTAGTATATAGAGGATGTGTCAGCTCTCCTGTGTGGTGTAGTATATAGAGGATCTGTCAGCTCTCCTGTGTGGTGTAGTAAATAGTGGATCTGTCAGCTCTCCTGTGTGGTGTAGTATATAGAGGATCTGTCAGCTCTCCTGTGTGGTGTAGTATATAGAGGATCTGTCAGCTCTCCTGTGTGGTGTAGTATATAGAGGATCTGTCAGCTCTCCTGTGTGGTGTAGTATATAGAGGATCTGTCAGCTCTCCTGTGTGGTGTAGTATATAGAGGATCTGTCAGCTCTCCTGTGTGGTGTAGTATATAGAGGATCTGTCAGCTCTCCTGTGTGGTGTAGTATATAGAGGATCTGTCAGCTCTCCTGTCTGGTGTAGTATATAGAGGATCTGTCATCTCTCCTGTGTGGTGTAGTATATAGAGGATCTGTCAGCTCTCCTGTGTGGTGTAGTATATAGAGGATCTGTCAGCTCTCCTGTGTGGTGTAGTATATAGAGGATCTGACGGCTCTCCTGTGTGGTGTAGTATATAGAGGATGTGTCAGCTCTCCTGTGTGGTGTAGTATATAGACGATCTGTCAGCTCTCCTGTGTGGTGTAGTATATAGAGGATCTGTCAGCTCTCCTGTGTGGTGTAGTATATAGTGGATCTGTCAGCTCTCCTGTGTGGTGTAGTATATAGTGGATCTGTCAGCTCTCCTGTGTGGTGTAGTATATAGTGGATCTGTCAGCTCTCCTGTGTGGTGTAGTATATAGAGGATCTGTCAGCTCTCCTGTGTGGTGTAGTATATAGAGGATCTGTCAGCTCTCCTGTGTGGTGTAGTATATAGAGGATCTGTCAGCTCTCCTGTGTGGTGTAGTATATAGAGGATGTGTCAGCTCTCCTGTGTGGTGTAGTATATAGAGGATCTGTCAGCTCTCCTGTGTGGTGTAGTATATAGAGGATGTGTCAGCTCTCCTGTGTGGTGTAGTATATAGAGGATCTGTCAGCTCTCCTGTGTGGTGTAGTATATAGTGGATCTGTCAGCTCTCCTGTGTGGTGTAGTATATAGTGGATCTGTCAGCTCTCCTGTGTGGTGTAGTATATAGAGGATCTGTCAGCTCTCCTGTGTGGTGTAGTATATAGAGGATCTGTCAGCTCTCCTGTGTGGTGTAGTATATAGAGGATCTGTCAGCTCTCCTGTGTGGTGTAGTGTATAGTGGATCTGTCAGCTCTCCTGTGTGGTGTAGTATATAGAGGATCTGTCAGCTCTCCTGTGTGGTGTAGTATATAGAGGATGTGTCAGCTCTCCTGTGTGGTGTAGTATATAGAGGATCTGTCAGCTCTCCTGTGTGGTGTAGTATATAGAGGATGTGTCAGCTCTCCTGTGTGGTGTAGTATATAGAGGATCTGTCAGCTCTCCTGTGTGGTGTAGTATATAGAGGATGTGTCAGCTCTCCTGTGTGGTGTAGTATATAGAGGATCTCTCGGCTCTCCTGTGTGGTGTAGTATATAGAGGATCTCTCGGCTCTCCTGTGTGGTGTAGTATATAGAGGATGTGTCAGCTCTCCTGTGTGGTGTAGTATATAGAGGATGTGTCAGCTCTCCTGTGTGGTGTAGTATATAGAGGATCTGTCAGCTCTCCTGTGTGGTGTAGTATATAGAGGATCTGTCAGCTCTCCTGTGTGGTGTAGTATATAGAGGATCTGTCAGCTCTCCTGTGTGGTGTAGTATATAGAGGATCTGTCAGCTCTCCTGTGTGGTGTAGTATATAGAGGATCTGTTAGCTCTCCTGTGTGGTGTAGTATATAGAGGATGTGTCAGCTCTCCTGTGTGGTGTAGTATATAGAGGATGTGACGCGCCCCCTGGGCCAGTGCTGTTTGGGGATTACCCGGAGCCGGATCTGATGGGGGTTGTAGTCTCCGAGTGGCGGCGACCCGGTCCGTGCCCAGGGTGTCAAACTCAGTGTGTGGCAGTCTTTACAGATGTTATTAGTTGTTCTTAGTGTCGACTACGCCACCCGTTGATTTGCGGTCAAAAGGCCACCGCTGCAGCAGGGTCCGCTGAGGCTGGTGGTATACGTGCAGCTGTGGTAGTATAACCCCCAACGGGAGGGGTATAGCCTCAGGGGGTCAGGTGTAGAGGATGGTGGTAGTGGTGGTGCAGTGTGGATGGTAAGAAGACTCAGAGTCGGGCTGTGCAGTTCAGGGTTTTTACTTACTGCTGTTCTGTTGGTCACTCTGGCCTTGAGTGACCGCCCGAGCCGTGCTGCGTCCACCAGGTCCTGGACTCGGCCAACCCCCAAGCAATTCTGGAGCGTGGTCCTGAGCTCCCTTTCTGACTGTCCTCTCTACTGGCCGTTCCCACCAGGGGTCCACTTATGTCCGGCTCCCTCGGGTCTCCTATTGGGTGAACCTTCTTTGGCTTCCCTGACCCTATGCTCGGTGTGCCTTCTTAGTGGACTTGGTGAGGGGCTGCTCCACATGTAATGTCGCAGCCTCCGGTTCTTAGTTGAGGGTTGTTTCTCTCCTCCACTAATTTGGGATCCGGTTCCCTTGCGTGCCAACCCTTCACCCTTCTGGTTGTATACTGGGTTCTTGGGGTTCCTTCTTCTCCCCCTCTGGGTCCTTCTCTTCTCCTCTCTCTCTTCTCTCTGCAGGCGCTCCTGGACCTCTCTCAGGACTGACTGACCCTCTACAGAAGACTGACCCTGATCTAAGATGGTGCCCACCTTATATACTCCCTCTATGTGTGAGCTCAGGTGACCAGCACCCAATGAGCTCCTAGCCTTACCCAGACTGCTCCCCCTATCTGCCCCTACACTACTGGGATGTTCCACCCCCCTCCCACTCCAGCCAGGGACAGACACTGTCGTACCTGCACATATACTGGTGGGAGTACCGTCGGTCTGTCCCCCGGAAATGGGATGTGTGTAGTGTATGCAGCTATCTGAGCTCAGTCCCACACTCCATCCTTACCCGGGAGTGGAATACCACACCTCTGGCTTGAGGTGCAATACCCCTGTAGCAGCCGAGTCCTCAGGGTGCTACATTCCCCCCTGGTAAATCACAGCACGTCCTCGGGCTGTAAGAGAATAAAACATCCATAAACATACAATTTTTTTTCATAACAACATAAACATATAAAACATTATATATATATTTCTGCAGCATAAAACTTTTTCATAATAAACATTCTTGTAAACTTTCTTGTTCCTCCGGCCACGGTGCAACTTGTGACCGGGTAAAGTGCGACAGTCTCCTGTAGAATAACACAGCTTTCCTATAAAACCAGTAGGGGGCGCCTTAAAAAGCGCAACTATATACAAGGGGAAATATGTCCGCTCTCAGTCCTCGGCCAGGTATTAGGAAAGGAATGACCGCTCTCAGTCCTCGGTCAGTGGGAATAGGGACACACGGGTTTCAGTTCAATTTGCTGGTCCCAACGGGGACTATATTTTAACTAGCAGCAGTAACAGTTCTTATACCCTGACGGGTAACTATGTACAGTCTCTTTACCGTACTTTAATGACGGCGTACTCCTGCTCCTCCTTCAGACCCGTCCGCGTCCTCTTGCTCCTCTTCACACCGTAGCTCCTCCTCCGTCAGCCGGTGTACATGGAGGGCGTAGGGTCCTTTGGCACACTTGTGCCGGGTGAACGTGACCTCGTCCCCTACATATAGGTCACGACCTCTGTGTCCCTCCGGCAGATGGGACTCCACGTCTCTTCTGGTCACAAAGACGTCGCCGGGGGTGTGGTGATCTCTTATGAAGCCCCACCCGTGCTGCATTTGGAATTTAATCACAGTCCCGGTGGCACGGGGACCATGAGCTGCACGGGGGTTCCTCCTGGTCCTGCTCTTCTGCCGTGCGCTCTGTTCCTGCAGCCGCTGCTCACGGACCCGCCTCTCTCTCCGTTCTTGCTCGAAGACTGCCAACTGCTGGCGGCAGCACTCCACACGCTCCGCTGCGGCTGCCCGAGTTTCCTGAGTGAACCCCATGAGGTCTCCTCCGGTGGGGTCCCACTCGAACTGCGCTTCTTCCAGCGGGAGCGGGGTCCTCTTAACGGGCTTCGGAGCCGGAATCAGGGGCTCGCACAGGGGCCTTGCTTTTTGGAGTTCCAGTTGGTAGTACTCCGGTGGCCATATAAAGGGCTGCCCATCCGGGCAAGTGTGCTGGGCAAACAAGTCTTCACCCAGGTGCGGCACTCCAGATGTTGAGGGCGCGGTGGTGGAAGCGGCGCCCGGGTTCGCCAGGCCTTGCGACCAGGCCTGGGGTACCCTGAACGTAAAGGGCACCGTGAAGACGGCGGCGCCCGGGGTTACTTGGCCCAGCAACCAGGCCGGTGGCTCAGTGGAGGTAGAGGGCGCTGTTGGTACTGCGGCGCCCGGGGGTACTAGACCTTGCGACCAGGCCGGTGGTGTTTCCTGCTTTGCCGCGCTCAGGGTTGAGGCGCGTGACGTCACAGGGGTCGTGGCCGCGGCTTCTGCTTGAGGCCTTGTCTGGAGCGGTGACGATGCAGCGACGGGCACGGCAGGGGGAATTTCGGGCTCTGCGACGGGGAGCTGGGGCAGGCACGCGGTTTCTCGGCTCGGGGTAGTGACGTCCCCTTTACCTGCCTCCATCTGTTCAGCTCCCTCTTCGGCGCCGTCTCCGGCCTTCACTCCTCCTGCACCATCCTCAGAGGCGGTCTGTCTCCTCGTCTCGGGTGGCGTGCTTCGCTGGCGGGTTCCAGCCTGCTGGGCCATCTCTCTGCTCCATGCGGCCAGTACGTCCCGCTGCACTCGGGCCATCCTCTGAGCCAAGCCCTCCAGTGCGGTCTGTGCACGCTCCCGGTCTCGGGGGAGCTGTGCCAGGATCTCCACCAGGCCTTCTGGGGTTGTCGCTTGCAACAGGCTCCTGACCACTGGGTCGGTGCTGCCTGCCTCTCCCTCCATCTCCGGGTACGGCTCCTCCAGACTCCTCCAGGCTGCACCCATCTTCGCTCTCTTGTTCTGTCTCCGCCCACATTGAAGGTGGTCCCGGGGCAACTTTGTGATTGTCAGTTCCAGGGGCAGTTCTCTCACGCTGATGGACATCTCTAGCATCACAATCTCCGTTGGTGGGGGCGGTTTCCGCTTTTGGCGCCATTTCTTGGCCTGGCCCACGATGGGAGGTGACCTCTTGCCACCCTCTGGCACGCCCATAATGGCGTCCGCTCTTCCAAGGCGGGAAATCTTCTGGAAATGGCGGGAATCGTCTCCAAGTGGCGGGAAACTCCGTGGATGGCGGGAAAAAGCTGCAGATGGCGGGCAACCGGCGGGAAACGATCCGTGATGGCGTCCCATGGCGGGGACCCTCTGGAACCGGCGGGAGACTTCTTCTTGAGGTAAATTTGAACTTTTCTTCAGGCACGCAGTACCCGGTGGTTGCGGGCACGAAATCCTGCCGACTACGCCAAAGTTGACGCGCCCCCTGGGCCAGTGCTGTTTGGGGATTACCCGGAGCCGGATCTGATGGGGGTTGTAGTCTCCGAGTGGCGGCGACCCGGTCCGTGCCCAGGGTGTCAAACTCAGTGTGTGGCAGTCTTTACAGATGTTATTAGTTGTTCTTAGTGTCGACTACGCCACCCGTTGATTTGCGGTCAAAAGGCCGCCGCTGCAGCAGGGTCCGCTGAGGCTGGTGGTATACGTGCAGCTGTGGTAGTATAACCCCCAACGGGAGGGGTATAGCCTCAGGGGGTCAGGTGTAGAGGATGGTGGTAGTGGTGGTGCAGTGTGGATGGTAAGAAGACTCAGAGTCGGGCTGTGCAGTTCAGGGTTTTTACTTACTGCTGTTCTGTTGGTCACTCTGGCCTTGAGTGACCGCCCGAGCCGTGCTGCGTCCACCAGGTCCTGGACTCGGCCAACCCCCAAGCAATTCTGGAGCGTGGTCCTGAGCTCCCTTTCTGACTGTCCTCTCTACTGGCCGTTCCCACCAGGGGTCCACTTATGTCCGGCTCCCTCGGGTCTCCTATTGGGTGAACCTTCTTTGGCTTCCCTGACCCTATGCTCGGTGTGCCTTCTTAGTGGACTTGGTGAGGGGCTGCTCCACATGTAATGTCGCAGCCTCCGGTTCTTAGTTGAGGGTTGTTTCTCTCCTCCACTAATTTGGGATCCGGTTCCCT
This sequence comes from Phyllobates terribilis, assembly GCF_046119375.1. Lineage (NCBI taxonomy): Eukaryota > Metazoa > Chordata > Amphibia > Anura > Dendrobatidae > Phyllobates > Phyllobates terribilis. The sequence goes on along the minus strand of NW_027362920.1, from coordinate 530,083 downwards.
TGCGTGCCAACCCTTCACCCTTCTGGTTGTATACTGGGTTCTTGGGGTTCCTTCTTCTCCCCCTCTGGGTCCTTCTATTCTCCTCTCTCTCTTCTCTCTGCAGGCGCTCCTGGACCTCTCTCAGGACTGACTGACCCTCTACAGAAGACTGACCCTGATCTAAGATGGTGCCCACCTTATATACTCCCTCTATGTGTGAGCTCAGGTGACCAGCACCCAATGAGCTCCTAGCCTTACCCAGACTGCTCCCCCTATCTGCCCCTACACTACTGGGATGTTCCACCCCCTCCCACTCCAGCCAGGGACAGACACTGTCGTACCTGCACATATACTGGTGGGAGTACCGTCGGTCTGTCCCCCGGAAATGGGATGTGTGTAGTGTATGCAGCTATCTGAGCTCAGTCCCACACTCCATCCTTACCCGGGAGTGGAATACCACACCTCTGGCTTGAGGTGCAATACCCCTGTAGCAGCCGAGTCCTCAGGGTGCTACAGATGTGTCAGCTCTCCTGTGTGGTGTAGTATATAGACGATCTGTCAGCTCTCCTGTGTGGTGTAGTATATAGAGGATCTGTCAGCTCTCCTGTGTGGTGTAGTATATAGAGGATCTGTCAGCTCTCCTGTGTGGTGTAGTATATAGAGGATGTGTCAGCTCTCCTGTATTGTGTAGTATATAGAGGATGTGTCAGCTCTCCTGTGTGGTGTAGTGTATAGAGGATCTGTCAGCTCTCCTGGGTGGTGTAGTATATAGAGGATATGTCAGCTCTCCTGTGTGGTGTAGTATATAGAGGATCTGTCAGCTCTCCTGTGTGGTGTAGTATATAGAGGATGTGTCAGCTCTCCTGTGTGGTGTAGTATATAGAGGATCTGTCAGCTCTCCTGTGTGGTGTAGTATATAGAGGATCTGTCAGCTCTCCTGTGTGGTGTAGTATATAGAGGATGGGTCAGCTCTCCTGTATTGTGTAGTATATAGAGGATGTGTCAGCTCTCCTGTATTGTGTAGTATATAGAGGATGTGTCAGCTCTCCTGTGTGGTGTAGTGTATAGAGGATCTGTCAGCTCTCCTGGGTGGTGTAGTATATAGAGGATCTGTCAGCTCTCCTGTGTGGTGTAGTATATAGAGGATCTGTCAGCTCTCCTGTGTGGTGTAGTATATAGTGGATCTGTCAGCTCTCCTGTGTGGTGTAGTATATAGAGGATCTGTCAGCTCTCCTGTGTGGTGTAGTATATAGAGGATCTGTCAGCTCTCCTGTGTGGTGTAGTATATAGAGGATGTGTCAGCTCTCCTGTGTGGTGTAGTATATAGAGGATCTGTCAGCTCTCCTGTGTGGTGTAGTATATAGAGGATCTGTCAGCTCTCCTGTGTGGTGTAGTATATAGAGGATGTGTCAGCTCTCCTGTATTGTGTAGTATATAGAGGATGTGTCAGCTCTCCTGTATTGTGTAGTATATAGAGGATGTGTCAGCTCTCCTGTGTGGTGTAGTATATAGTGGATCTGTCAGCTCTCCTGTATTGTGTAGTATATAGAGGATCTGTCAGCTCTCCTGTGTGATGTAGTATATTGAGGATCTGTCAGCTCTCCTATGTGATGTAGCATATAGAGGATCTGTCAGCTTTCCTGTGTGGTGTAGTATATAGAGGATCTGTCAGCTCTCCTGTGTGGTGTAGTATATAGAGGATCTGTCAGCTCTCCTGTGTGGTGTAGTATATAGAGGATATGTCAGCTCTCCTGTGTGGTGTAGTATATAGAGGATCTGTCGGCTCTCCTGTGTGGTGTAGTATATAGAGGATCTGTCAGCTCTCCTGTGTGGTGTAGTATATAGAGGATCTGTCAGCTCTCCTGTGTGGTGTAGTATATAGAGGATCTGTCAGCTCTCCTGTGTGGTGTAGTATATAGAGGATCTGTCAGCTCTCCTGTATTGTGTAGTATATAGAGGATGTGTCAGCTCTCCTGTGTGGTGTAGTATATAGTGGATCTGTCAGCTCTCCTGTGTGGTGTAGTATATAGTGGATCTGTCAGCTCTCCTGTATTGTGTAGTATATAGAGGATGTGTCAGCTCTCCTGTGTGGTGTAGTATATAGAGGATCTGTCGGCTCTCCTGTGTGGTGTAGTATATAGAGGATGTGTCAGCTCTCCTGTGTGGTGTAGTATATAGTGGATCTGTCAGCTCTCCTGTATTGTGTAGTATATAGAGGATGTGTCAGCTCTCCTGTGTGGTGTAGTATATAGAGGATCTGTCAGCTCTCCTGTGTGGTGTAGTATATAGAGGATCTGTTAGCTCTCCTGTGTGGTGTAGTATATAGAGGATCTGTCAGCTCTCCTGTGTGGTGTAGTATATAGAGGATCTGTCAGCTCTCCTGTGTGGTGTAGTATATAGAGGATCTGTCAGCTCTCCTGTGTGGTGTAGTATATAGAGGATCTGTCAGCTCTCCTGTGTGGTGTAGTATATAGAGGATCTGTCAGCTCTCCTGTGTGGTGTAGTATATAGAGGATCTGTCAGCTCTCCTGTGTGGTGTAGTATATAGAGGATGTGTCAGCTCTCCTGTATTGTGTAGTATATAGAGGATGTGTCAGCTCTCCTGTATTGTGTAGTATATAGAGGATGTGTCAGCTCTCCTGTGTGGTGTAGTGTATAGAGGATCTGTCAGCTCTCCTGGGTGGTGTAGTATATAGTGGATCTGTCAGCTCTCCTGTATTGTGTAGTATATAGAGGATGTGTCAGCTCTCCTGTGTGGTGTAGTATATAGAGGATCTGTCGGCTCTCCTGTGTGGTGTAGTATATAGAGGATGTGTCAGCTCTCCTGTGTGGTGTAGTATATAGAGGATCTGTCGGCTCTCCTGTGTGGTGTAGTATATAGTGGATCTGTCAGCTCTCCTGTATTGTGTAGTATATAGAGGATCTGTCAGCTCTCCTGTGTGATGTAGTATATTGAGGATCTGTCAGCTCTCCTATGTGATGTAGCATATAGAGGATCTGTCAGCTTTCTTGTGTGGTGTAGTATATAGAGGATCTGTCAGCTCTCCTGTGTGGTGTAGTATATAGAGGATCTGTCAGCTCTCCTGTGTGGTGTAGTATATAGAGGATATGTCAGCTCTCCTGTGTGGTGTAGTATATAGAGGATCTGTCGGCTCTCCTGTGTGGTGTAGTATATAGAGGATCTGTCAGCTCTCCTGTGTGGTGTAGTATATAGAGGATCTGTCAGCTCTCCTGTGTGGTGTAGTATATAGAGGATCTGTCAGCTCTCCTGTGTGGTGTAGTATATAGAGGATCTGTCAGCTCTCCTGTATTGTGTAGTATATAGAGGATGTGTCAGCTCTCCTGTGTGGTGTAGTATATAGTGGATCTGTCAGCTCTCCTGTGTGGTGTAGTATATAGTGGATCTGTCAGCTCTCCTGTATTGTGTAGTATATAGAGGATGTGTCAGCTCTCCTGTGTGGTGTAGTATATAGAGGATCTGTCGGCTCTCCTGTGTGGTGTAGTATATAGAGGATGTGTCAGCTCTCCTGTGTGGTGTAGTATATAGTGGATCTGTCAGCTCTCCTGTATTGTGTAGTATATAGAGGATGTGTCAGCTCTCCTGTGTGGTGTAGTATATAGAGGATCTGTCAGCTCTCCTGTGTGGTGTAGTATATACAGGATCTGTTAGCTCTCCTGTGTGGTGTAGTATATAGAGGATCTGTCAGCTCTCCTGTGTGGTGTAGTATATAGAGGATCTGTCAGCTCTCCTGTGTGGTGTAGTATATAGAGGATCTGTCAGCTCTCCTGTGTGGTGTAGTATATAGAGGATCTGTCAGCTGTCCTGTGTGGTGTAGTATATAGAGGATCTGTCACCTCTCCTGTGTGGTGTAGTATATAGAGGATCTGTCAGCTCTCCTGTGTGGTGTAGTATATAGAGGATCTGTCAGCTGTCCTGTGTGGTGTAGTATATAGAGGATCTGTCAGCTCTCCTGTGTGGTGTAGTATATAGAGGATCTGTCAGCTCTCCTGTGTGGTGTAGTATATAGAGGATCTGTTAGCTCTCCTGTGTGGTGTAGTATATAGAGGATGTGTCAGCTCTCCTGTGTGGTGTAGTATATAGAGGATGTTTCAACTCTCCTGTGTGGTGTAGTATATAGAGGATCTGTCAGCTCTCCTGTGTGGTGTAGTATATAGAGGATCTGTCAGCTCTCCTGTGTGGTGTAGTATATAGAGGATCTGTCAGCTCTCCTGTGTGGTGTAGTATATAGAGGATGTGTCAGCTCTCCTGTATTGTGTAGTATATAGAGGATGTGTCAGCTCTCCTGTGTGGTGTAGTGTATAGAGGATCTGTCAGCTCTCCTGGGTGGTGTAGTATATAGTGGATCTGTCAGCTCTCCTGTATTGTGTAGTATATAGAGGATGTGTCAGCTCTCCTGTGTGGTGTAGTATATAGAGGATCTGTCGGCTCTCCTGTGTGGTGTAGTATATAGAGGATGTGTCAGCTCTCCTGTGTGGTGTAGTATATAGAGGATCTGTCGGCTCTCCTGTGTGGTGTAGTATATAGTGGATCTGTCAGCTCTCCTGTATTGTGTAGTATATAGAGGATCTGTCAGCTCTCCTGTGTGATGTAGTATATTGAGGATCTGTCAGCTCTCCTATGTGATGTAGCATATAGAGGATCTGTCAGCTTTCTTGTGTGGTGTAGTATATAGAGGATCTGTCAGCTCTCCTGTGTGGTGTAGTATATAGAGGATCTGTCAGCTCTCCTGTGTGGTGTAGTATATAGAGGATATGTCAGCTCTCCTGTGTGGTGTAGTATATAGAGGATCTGTCGGCTCTCCTGTGTGGTGTAGTATATAGAGGATCTGTCAGCTCTCCTGTGTGGTGTAGTATATAGAGGATCTGTCAGCTCTCCTGTGTGGTGTAGTATATAGAGGATCTGTCAGCTCTCCTGTGTGGTGTAGTATATAGAGGATCTGTCAGCTCTCCTGTATTGTGTAGTATATAGAGGATGTGTCAGCTCTCCTGTGTGGTGTAGTATATAGTGGATCTGTCAGCTCTCCTGTGTGGTGTAGTATATAGTGGATCTGTCAGCTCTCCTGTATTGTGTAGTATATAGAGGATGTGTCAGCTCTCCTGTGTGGTGTAGTATATAGAGGATCTGTCGGCTCTCCTGTGTGGTGTAGTATATAGAGGATGTGTCAGCTCTCCTGTGTGGTGTAGTATATAGTGGATCTGTCAGCTCTCCTGTATTGTGTAGTATATAGAGGATGTGTCAGCTCTCCTGTGTGGTGTAGTATATAGAGGATCTGTCAGCTCTCCTGTGTGGTGTAGTATATACAGGATCTGTTAGCTCTCCTGTGTGGTGTAGTATATAGAGGATCTGTCAGCTCTCCTGTGTGGTGTAGTATATAGAGGATCTGTCAGCTCTCCTGTGTGGTGTAGTATATAGAGGATCTGTCAGCTCTCCTGTGTGGTGTAGTATATAGAGGATCTGTCAGCTGTCCTGTGTGGTGTAGTATATAGAGGATCTGTCACCTCTCCTGTGTGGTGTAGTATATAGAGGATCTGTCAGCTCTCCTGTGTGGTGTAGTATATAGAGGATCTGTCAGCTGTCCTGTGTGGTGTAGTATATAGAGGATCTGTCAGCTCTCCTGTGTGGTGTAGTATATAGAGGATCTGTCAGCTCTCCTGTGTGGTGTAGTATATAGAGGATCTGTTAGCTCTCCTGTGTGGTGTAGTATATAGAGGATGTGTCAGCTCTCCTGTGTGGTGTAGTATATAGAGGATGTTTCAACTCTCCTGTGTGGTGTAGTATATAGAGGATCTGTCAGCTCTCCTGTGTGGTGTAGTATATAGAGGATCTGTCAGCTCTCCTGTGTGGTGTAGTATATAGAGGATCTGTCAGCTCTCCTGTGTGGTGTAGTATATAGAGGATGTGTCAGCTCTCCTGTGTGGTGTAGTATATAGAGGATCTGTCAGCTCTCCTGTGTGGTGTAGTATATAGAGGATCTGTCAGCTCTCCTGTGTGGTGTAGTATATAGAGGATGTGTCAGCTCTCCTGTGTGGTGTAGTATATAGAGGATCTGTCAGCTCTCCTGTGTGGTGTAGTATATAGAGGATGTGTCAGCTCTCCTGTGTGGTGTAGTATATAGAGGATCTGTCGGCTCTCCTGTGTGGTGTAGTATATAGAGGATGTGTCGGCTCTCCTGTGTGGTGTAGTATATAGAGGATGTGTCAGCTCTCCTGTGTGGTGTAGTATATAGAGGATCTGTCAGCTCTCCTGTATTGTGTAGTATATAGAGGATATGTCAGCTCTCCTGTGTGGTGTAGTATATAGAGGATATGTCAGCTCTCCTGTGTGGTGTAGTATATAGAGGATCTGTCGGCTCTCCTGTGTGGTGTAGTATATAGAGGATCTGTCAGCTCTCCTGTGTGGTGTAGTATATAGAGGATCTGTCAGCTCTCCTGTATTGTGTAGTATATAGAGGATATGTCAGCTCTCCTGTGTGGTGTAGTATATAGAGGATCTGTCAGCTCTCCTGTGTGGTGTAGTATATAGAGGATCTGTCAGCTCTCCTGTGTGGTGTAGTATATAGAGGATGTGTCAGCTCTCCTGTGTGGTGTAGTATATAGAGGATCTGTCAGCTCTCCTGTGTGGTGTAGTATATAGAGGATCTGTCAGCTCTCCTGTGTGGTGTAGTATATAGAGGATGTGTCAGCTCTCCTGTGTGGTGTAGTATATAGAGGATCTGTCAGCTCTCCTGTGTGGTGTAGTATATAGAGGATGTGTCAGCTCTCCTGTGTGGTGTAGTATATAGAGGATCTGTCGGCTCTCCTGTGTGGTGTAGTATATAGAGGATGTGTCGGCTCTCCTGTGTGGTGTAGTATATAGAGGATGTGTCAGCTCTCCTGTGTGGTGTAGTATATAGAGGATCTGTCAGCTCTCCTGTATTGTGTAGTATATAGAGGATATGTCAGCTCTCCTGTGTGGTGTAGTATATAGAGGATGTGTCAGCTATTCTGTGTGGTGTAGTATATAGAGGATCTGTCAGCTCTCCTGTGTGCTGTAGTATATAGAGGATCTGTCAGCTCTCCTGTGTGGTGTAGTATATAGAGTATCTGACAGCTCTCCTGTGTGGTGTAGTATATAGTGGATCTGTCAGCTCTCCTGTATTGTGTAGTATATAGAGGATGTGTCAGCTCTCCTGTGTGGTGTAGTATATAGAGGATCTGTCGGCTCTCCTGTGTGGTGTAGTATATAGAGGATGTGTCAGCTCTCCTGTATTGTGTAGTATATAGAGGATGTGTCAGCTCTCCTGTGTGGTGTAGTGTATAGAGGATCTGTCGGCTCTCCTGTGTGGTGTAGTATATAGAGGATGTGTCAGCTCTCCTGTATTGTGTAGTATACAGAGGATGTGTCAGCTCTCCTGTGAGGTGTAGTATATAGAGGATCTGTCAGCTCTCCTGTGTGGTGTAGTATATAGAGGATCTGTCGACTCTCCTGTGTGGTGTAGTATATAGTGGATCTGTCAGCTCTCCTGTATTGTGTAGTATATAGAGGATGTGTCAGCTCTCCTGTGTGGTGTAGTATATAGAGGATCTGTCAGCTCTCCTGTGTGGTGTAGTGTATAGAGGATCTGTCAGCTCTCCTGGGTGGTGTAGTATATAGAGGATCTGTCAGCTCTCCTGTGTGGTGTAGTATATAGAGGATGTGTCAGCTCTCCTGTGTGGTGTAGTATATAGTGGATCTGTCAGCTCTCCTGTATTGTGTAGTATATAGAGGATGTGTCAGCTCTCCTGTGTGGTGTAGTATATAGAGGATCTGTCGGCTCTCCTGTGTGGTGTAGTATATAGTGGATCTGTCAGCTCTCCTGTATTGTGTAGTATATAGAGGATCTGTCAGCTCTCCTGTGTGATGTAGTATATAGTGGATCTGTCAGCTCTCCTGTATTGTGTAGTATATAGAGGATGTGTCAGCTCTCCTGTGTGGTGTAGTATATAGAGGATCTGTCGGCTCTCCTGTGTGGTGTAGTATATAGAGGATCTGTCGGCTCTCCTATGTGGTGTAGTATATAGAGGATCTGTCAGCTCTCCTGTGTGGTGTAGTATATAGTGGATCTGTCAGCTCTCCTGTGTGGTGTAGTATATAGAGGATCTGTCGGCTCTCCTGTGTGGTGTAGTATATAGAGGATGTGTCAGCTCTCCTGTGTGGTGTAGTATATAGAGGATCTGTCGGCTCTCCTGTGTGGTGTAGTATATAGAGGATGTGTCGGCTCTCCTGTGTGGTGTAGTATATAGAGGATGTGTCAGCTCTCCTGTGTGGTGTAGTATATAGAGGATCTGTCAGCTCTCCTGTGTGGTGTAGTATATAGAGGATCTGTCAGCTCTCCTGTGTGGTGTAGTATATAGAGCATCTGTCAGCTCTCCTGTGTGGTGTAGTATATAGTGGATCTGTCAGCTCTCCTGTATTGTGTAGTATATAGAGGATGTGTCAGCTCTCCTGTGTGGTGTAGTATATAGAGGATCTGTCGGCTCTCCTGTGTGGTGTAGTATATAGAGGATGTGTCAGCTCTCCTGTATTGTGTAGTATATAGAGGATGTGTCAGCTCTCCTGTGTGGTGTAGTGTATAGAGGATCTGTCAGCTCTCCTGTGTGGTGTAGTATATAGAGGATGTGTCAGCTCTCCTGTATTGTGTAGTATATGGAGGATGTGTCAGCTCTCCTGTGAGGTGTAGTATATAGAGGATCTGTCAGCTCTCCTGTGTGGTGTAGTGTATAGAGGATGTGTCAGCTCTCCTGTATTGTGTAGTATATAGAGGATCTGTCAGCTCTCCTGTGTGGTGTAGTATATAGAGGATCTGTCAGCTCTCCTGTGTGGTGTAGTATATAGAGGATCTGTCAGCTCTCCTGTGTGGTGTAGTATATAGAGGATGTGTCAGCTCTCCTGTATTGTGTAGTATATAGAGGATCTGTCGGCTCTCCTGTGTGGTGTAGTATATAGAGGATGTGTCAGCTCTCCTGTATTGTGTAGTATATAGAGGATGTTTCAGCTCTCCTGTGAGGTGTAGTATATAGAGGATCTGTCAGCTCTCCTGTGTGGTGTAGTATATAGAGGATCTGTCGGCTCTCCTGTGTGGTGTAGTATATAGTGGATCTGTCAGCTCTCCTGTATTGTGTAGTATATAGAGGATGTGTCAGCTCTCCTGTGTGGTGTAGTATATAGAGGATCTGTCAGCTCTCCTGTGTGGTGTAGTGTATAGAGGATCTGTCAGCTCTACTGGGTGGTGTAGTATATAGAGGATCTGTCAGCTCTCCTGTGTGGTGTAGTATATAGAGGATTTGTCAGCTCTCCTGTGTGGTGTAGTATATAGAGGATCTGTCGGCTCTCCTGTGTGGTGTAGTATATAGAGGATGTGTCAGCTCTCCTGTATTGTGTAGTATATAGAGGATGTGTCAGCTCTCCTGTGAGGTGTAGTATATAGAGGATCTGTCAGCTCTCCTGTGTGGTGTAGTATATAGAGGATCTGTCGGCTCTCCTGTGTGGTGTAGTATATAGAGGATGTGTCAGCTCTCCTGTATTGTGTAGTATATAGAGGATGTGTCAGCTCTCCTGTGAGGTGTAGTATATAGAGGATCTGTCAGCTCTCCTGTGTGGTGTAGTATATAGAGGATCTGTCGGCTCTCCTGTGTGGTGTAGTATATAGTGGATCTGTCAGCTCTCCTGTATTGTGTAGTATATAGAGGATGTGTCAGCTCTCCTGTGTGGTGTAGTATATAGAGGATCTGTCAGCTCTCCTGTGTGGTGTAGTATATAGAGGATCTGTCGGCTCTCCTGTGTGGTGTAGTGTATAGAGGATCTGTCAGCTCTCCTGTGTGGTGTAGTATATAGAGGATCTGTCAGCTCTCCTGTGTGGTGTAGTATATAGTGGATCTGTCAGCTCTCCTGTATTGTGTAGTATATAGAGGATGTGTCAGCTCTCCTGTGTGGTGTAGTATATAGAGGATGTGTCAGCTCTCCTGTGTGGTGTAGTATATTGAGGATCTGTCAACTCTCCTATGTGATGTAGCATATAGAGGATCTGTCAGCTTTCCTGTGTGGTGTAGTGTATAGAGGATCTGTCAGCTCTCCTGTGTGGTGTAGTATATAGAGGATCTGTCAGCTCTCCTGTGTGGTGTAGTATATAGAGGATCTGTCCTGTGTGGTGTAGTATATAGAGGATCTGTCAGCTCTCCTGTGTGGTGTAGTATATAGAGGATCTGTCAGCTCTCCTGTGTGGTGTAGTATATAGTGGATCTGTCAGCTCTCCTGTATTGTGTAGTATATAGAGGATGTGTCACCTCTCCTGTGTGGTGTATTATATAGAGGATCTGTCGGCTCTCCTGTGTGGTGTAGTATATAGAGGATGTGTCAGCTCTCCTGTGTGGTGTAGTATATAGTGGATCTGTCAGCTCTCCTGTATTGTGTAGTATATAGAGGATGTGTCAGCTCTCCTGTGTGGTGTAGTATATAGTGGATCTGTCAGCTCTCCTGTATTGTGTAGTATATGGAGGATCTGTCAGCTCTCCTGTGTGGTGTAGTATATAGAGGATCTGTCAGCTCTCCTGTGTGGTGTAGTATATAGAGGATCTGTCAGCTCTCCTGTGTGGTGTAGTATATAGAGGATCTGTCCTGTGTGGTGTAGTATATAGAGGATCTGTCAGCTCTCCTGTGTGGTGTAGTATATAGAGGATCTGTCAGCTCTCCTGTGTGGTGTAGTATATAGTGGATCTGTCAGCTCTCCTGTATTGTGTAGTATATAGAGGATGTGTCAGCTCTCCTGTGTGGTGTAGTATATAGAGGATCTGTCAGCTCTCCTGTGTGGTGTAGTATATAGAGGATGTGTCAGCTCTCCTGTGTGGTGTAGTATATAGTGGATCTGTCAGCTCTCCTGTATTGTGTAGTATATAGAGGATGTGTCAGCTCTCCTGTGTGGTGTAGTATATACTGGATCTGTCAGCTCTCCTGTATTGTGTAGTATATGGAGGCTCTGTCAGCTCTCCTGTGTGGTGTAGTATATAGAGGATCTGTCAGCTCTCCTGTGTGGTGTAGTATATAGAGGATCTGTCAGCTCTCCTGTGTGGTGTAGTATATAGAGGATCTGTCAGCTCTCCTGTGTGGTGTAGTATATAGAGGATCTGTCAGCTCTCCTGTGTGGTGTAGTATATAGAGGATCTGTCAGCTCTCCTGTGTGGTGTAGTATATAGAGGATCTGTCAGCTCTCCTGTGTGGTGTAGTATATAGAGGATCTGTCCTGTGTGGTGTAGTATATAGTGGATCTGTCAGCTCTCCTGTATTGTGTAGTATATAGAGGATGTGTCAGCTCTCCTGTGTGGTGTAGTATATAGTGGATCTGTCAGCTCTCCTGTATTGTGTAGTATATGGAGGATCTGTCAGCTCTCCTGTGTGGTGTAGTATATAGAGGATCTGTCAGCTCTCCTGTGTGGTGTAGTATATAGAGGATCTGTCAGCTCTCCTGTGTGGTGTAGTATATAGAGGATGTGTCAGCTCTCCTGTGTGGTGTAGTATATAGAGGATCTGTCGGCTCTCCTGTGTGGTGTAGTATATAGAGGATCTGTCGGCTCTCCTATGTGGTGTAGTATATAGAGGATCTGTCAGCTCTCCTGTGTGGTGTAGTATATAGTGGATCTGTCAGCTCTCCTGTGTGGTGTAGTATATAGAGGATCTGTCGGCTCTCCTGTGTGGTGTAGTATATAGAGGATGTGTCAGCTCTCCTGTGTGGTGTAGTATATAGAGGATCTGTCGGCTCTCCTGTGTGGTGTAGTATATAGAGGATGTGTCGGCTCTCCTGTGTGGTGTAGTATATAGAGGATGTGTCAGCTCTCCTGTGTGTTGTAGTATATAGAGGATCTGTCAGCTCTCCTGTATTGTGTAGTATATAGAGGATGTGTCAGCTCTCCTGTATGGTGTAGTATATAGAGGATATGTCAGCTCTCCTGTGTGGTGTAGTATATAGAGGATATGTCAGCTCTCCTGTGTGGTGTAGTATATAGACGATCTGTCGGCTCTCCTGTGTGGTGTAGTATATAGAGGATCTGTCAGCTCTCCTGTGTGGTGTAATATATAGAGGATCTGTCAGCTCTCCTGTGTGGTGTAGTATATAGAGGATCTGTCACCTCTCCTGTGTGGTGCAGTATATAGAGGATCTGTCAGCTCTCCTGTGTGGTGTAGTATATAGTGGATCTGTCAGCTCTCCTGTATTGTGTAGTATATAGAGGATGTGTCAGCTCTCCTGTGTGGTGTAGTATATAGAGGATCTGTCGGCTCTCCTGTGTGGTGTAGTATATAGTGGATCTGTCGACTCTCCTGTGTGGTGTAGTATATAGAGGATCTGTCAGCTCTCCTGTGTGGTGTAGTATATAGAGGATGTGTCGGCTCTCCTGTGTGGTGTAGTATATAGAGGATCTGTCAGCTCTCCTGTATTGTGTAGTATATAGAGGATGTGTCAGCTCTCCTGTGTGGTGTAGTATATAGAGGATCTGTCAGCTCTCCTGTGTGGTGTAGTATATAGAGGATCTGTCAGCTCTCCTGTGTGGTGTAGTATATAGTGGATCTGTCAGCTCTCCTGTATTGTGTAGTACATAGAGGATGTGTCAGCTCTCCTGTGTGGTGTAGTATATAGAGGATCTGTCGGCTCTCCTGTGTGGTGTAGTATATAGAGGATGTGTCAACTCTCCTGTGTGGTGTAGTATATAGTGGATCTGTCAGCTCTCCTGTATTGTGTAGTACATAGAGGATGTGTCAGCTCTCCTGTGTGGTGTAGTATATAGAGGATCTGTCAGCTCTCCTGTGTGGTGTAGTATATAGAGGATCTGTCGGCTCTCCTGTGTGGTGTAGTATATAGAGGATCTGTCAGCTCTCCTGTGTGGTGTAGTATATAGTGGATCTGTCAGCTCTCCTGTATTGTGTAGTATATAGAGGATGTGTCAGCTCTCCTGTGTGGTGTAGTATATAGAGGATCTGTCGGCTCTCCTGTGTGGTGTAGTATATAGAGGATGTGTCAGCTCTCCTGTATTGTGTAGTATATAGAGGATGTGTCAGCTCTCCTGTGAGGTGTAGTATATAGAGGATCTGTCAGCTCTCCTGTGTGGTGTAGTATATAGAGGATCTGTCGGCTCTCCTGTGTGGTGTAGTATATAGAGGATGTGTCAGCTCTCCTGTATTGTGTTGTATATAGAGGATGTGTCAGCTCTCCTGTGAGGTGTAGTATATAGAGGATCTGTCAGCTCTCCTGTGTGGTGTAGTATATAGAGGATCTGTCGGCTCTCCTGTGTGGTGTAGTATATAGTGGATCTGTCAGCTCTCCTGTATTGTGTAGTATATAGAGGATGTGTCAGCTCTCCTGTGTGGTGTAGTATATAGAGGATCTGTCAGCTCTCCTGTGTGGTGTAGTATATAGAGGATCTGTCGGCTCTCCTGTGTGGTGTAGTGTATAGAGGATCTGTCAGCTCTCCTGTGTGGTGTAGTATATAGAGGATCTGTCAGCTCTCCTGTGTGGTGTAGTATATAGTGGATCTGTCAGCTCTCCTGTATTGTGTAGTATATAGAGGATGTGTCAGCTCTCCTGTGTGGTGTAGTATATAGAGGATGTGTCAGCTCTCCTGTGTGGTGTAGTATATTGAGGATCTGTCAACTCTCCTATGTGATGTAGCATATAGAGGATCTGTCAGCTTTCCTGTGTGGTGTAGTGTATAGAGGATCTGTCAGCTCTCCTGTGTGGTGTAGTATATAGAGGATCTGTCAGCTCTCCTGTGTGGTGTAGTATATAGAGGATCTGTCCTGTGTGGTGTAGTATATAGAGGATCTGTCAGCTCTCCTGTGTGGTGTAGTATATAGAGGATCTGTCAGCTCTCCTGTGTGGTGTAGTATATAGTGGATCTGTCAGCTCTCCTGTATTGTGTAGTATATAGAGGATGTGTCAGCTCTCCTGTGTGGTGTAGTATATAGAGGATCTGTCGGCTCTCCTGTGTGGTGTAGTATATAGAGGATGTGTCAGCTCTCCTGTGTGGTGTAGTATATAGTGGATCTGTCAGCTCTCCTGTATTGTGTAGTATATAGAGGATGTGTCAGCTCTCCTGTGTGGTGTAGTATATAGTGGATCTGTCAGCTCTCCTGTATTGTGTAGTATATGGAGGATCTGTCAGCTCTCCTGTGTGGTGTAGTATATAGAGGATCTGTCAGCTCTCCTGTGTGGTGTAGTATATAGAGGATCTGTCAGCTCTCCTGTGTGGTGTAGTATATAGAGGATCTGTCCTGTGTGGTGTAGTATATAGAGGATCTGTCAGCTCTCCTGTGTGGTGTAGTATATAGAGGATCTGTCAGCTCTCCTGTGTGGTGTAGTATATAGTGGATCTGTCAGCTCTCCTGTATTGTGTAGTATATAGAGGATGTGTCAGCTCTCCTGTGTGGTGTAGTATATAGAGGATCTGTCAGCTCTCCTGTGTGGTGTAGTATATAGAGGATGTGTCAGCTCTCCTGTGTGGTGTAGTATATAGTGGATCTGTCAGCTCTCCTGTATTGTGTAGTATATAGAGGATGTGTCAGCTCTCCTGTGTGGTGTAGTATATACTGGATCTGTCAGCTCTCCTGTATTGTGTAGTATATGGAGGATCTGTCAGCTCTCCTGTGTGGTGTAGTATATAGAGGATCTGTCAGCTCTCCTGTGTGGTGTAGTATATAGAGGATCTGTCAGCTCTCCTGTGTGGTGTAGTATATAGAGGATCTGTCAGCTCTCCTGTGTGGTGTAGTATATAGAGGATCTGTCAGCTCTCCTGTGTGGTGTAGTATATAGAGGATCTGTCAGCTCTCCTGTGTGGTGTAGTATATAGAGGATCTGTCAGCTCTCCTGTGTGGTGTAGTATATAGAGGATCTGTCAGCTCTCCTGTGTGGTGTAGTATATAGAGGATCTGTCCTGTGTGGTGTAGTATATAGTGGATCTGTCAGCTCTCCTGTATTGTGTAGTATATAGAGGATGTGTCAGCTCTCCTGTGTGGTGTAGTATATAGTGGATCTGTCAGCTCTCCTGTATTGTGTAGTATATAGAGGATGTGTCAGCTCTCCTGTGTGGTGTAGTATATAGTGGATCTGTCAGCTCTCCTGTGTGGTGTAGTATATAGAGGATCTGTCAGCTCTCCTGTGTGGTGTAGTATATAGAGGATCTGTCGGCTCTCCTGTATTGTGTAGTATATGGAGGATCTGTCAGCTCTCCTGTGTGGTGTAGTATATAGAGGATCTGTCAGCTCTCCTGTGTGGTGTAGTATATAGAGGATCTGTCAGCTCTCCTGTGTGGTGTAGTATATAGAGGATGTGTCAGCTCTCCTGTGTGGTGTAGTATATAGAGGATCTGTCGGCTCTCCTGTGTGGTGTAGTATATAGAGGATCTGTCGGCTCTCCTATGTGGTGTAGTATATAGAGGATCTGTCAGCTCTCCTGTGTGGTGTAGTATATAGTGGATCTGTCAGCTCTCCTGTGTGGTGTAGTATATAGAGGATCTGTCGGCTCTCCTGTGTGGTGTAGTATATAGAGGATGTGTCAGCTCTCCTGTGTGGTGTAGTATATAGAGGATCTGTCGGCTCTCCTGTGTGGTGTAGTATATAGAGGATGTGTCGGCTCTCCTGTGTGGTGTAGTATATAGAGGATGTGTCAGCTCTCCTGTGTGGTGTAGTATATAGAGGATCTGTCAGCTCTCCTGTATTGTGTAGTATATAGAGGATGTGTCAGCTCTCCTGTATGGTGTAGTATATAGAGGATATGTCAGCTCTCCTGTGTGGTGTAGTATATAGAGGATATGTCAGCTCTCCTGTGTGGTGTAGTATATAGACGATCTGTCGGCTCTCCTGTGTGGTGTAGTATATAGAGGATCTGTCAGCTCTCCTGTGTGGTGTAGTATATAGAGGATCTGTCAGCTCTCCTGTGTGGTGTAGTATATAGTGGATCTGTCAGCTCTCCTGTATTGTGTAGTATATAGAGGATGTGTCAGCTCTCCTGTGTGGTGTAGTATATAGAGGATCTGTCGGCTCTCCTGTGTGGTGTAGTATATAGTGGATCTGTCGACTCTCCTGTGTGGTGTAGTATATAGAGGATCTGTCAGCTCTCCTGTGTGGTGTAGTATATAGAGGATGTGTCGGCTCTCCTGTGTGGTGTAGTATATAGAGGATCTGTCAGCTCTCCTGTATTGTGTAGTATATAGAGGATGTGTCAGCTCTCCTGTGTGGTGTAGTGTATAGAGGATCTGTCAGCTCTCCTGGGTGGTGTAGTATATAGAGGATCTGTCAGCTCTCCTGTGTGGTGTAGTATATAGAGGATCTGTCAGCTCTCCTGTGTGGTGTAGTATATAGAGGATCTGTCAGCTCTCCTGTGTGGTGTAGTATATAGTGGATCTGTCAGCTCTCCTGTATTGTGTAGTACATAGAGGATGTGTCAGCTCTCCTGTGTGGTGTAGTATATAGAGGATCTGTCGGCTCTCCTGTGTGGTGTAGTATATAGAGGATGTGTCAACTCTCCTGTGTGGTGTAGTATATAGTGGATCTGTCAGCTCTCCTGTATTGTGTAGTACATAGAGGATGTGTCAGCTCTCCTGTGTGGTGTAGTATATAGAGGATCTGTCAGCTCTCCTGTGTGGTGTAGTATATAGAGGATCTGTCGGCTCTCCTGTGTGGTGTAGTATATAGAGGATCTGTCAGCTCTCCTGTGTGGTGTAGTATATAGTGGATCTGTCAGCTCTCCTGTATTGTGTAGTATATAGAGGATGTGTCAGCTCTCCTGTGTGGTGTAGTATATAGTGGATCTGTCAGCTCTCCTGTATTGTGTAGTATATAGAGGATCTGTCAGCTCTCCTGTGTGGTGTAGTATATAGAGGATCTGTCAGCTCTCCTGTGTGGTGTAGTATATAGAGGATCTGTCAGCTCTCCTGTGTGGTGTAGTATATAGTGGATCTGTCAGTTCTCCTGTATTGTGTAGTACATAGAGGATGTGTCAGCTCTCCTGTGTGGTGTAGTATATAGAGGATCTGTCGGCTCTCCTGTGTGGTGTAGTATATAGAGGATGTGTCAACTCTCCTGTGTGGTGTAGTATATAGTGGATCTGTCAGCTCTCCTGTATTGTGTAGTACATAGAGGATGTGTCAGCTCTCCTGTGTGGTGTAGTATATAGAGGATCTGTCAGCTCTCCTGTGTGGTGTAGTATATAGAGGATCTGTCGGCTCTCCTGTGTGGTGTAGTATATAGAGGATCTGTCAGCTCTCCTGTGTGGTGTAGTATATAGTGGATCTGTCAGCTCTCCTGTATTGTGTAGTATATAGAGGATGTGTCAGCTCTCCTGTGTGGTGTAGTATATAGTGGATCTGTCAGCTCTCCTGTATTGTGTAGTATATGGAGGATCTGTCAGCTCTCCTGTGTGGTGTAGTATATAGAGGATCTGTCAGCTTTCCTGTGTGGTGTAGTATTGTAGTATATAGAGGATCTGTCAGCTCTCCTGTGTGGTGTAGTATATAGAGGATCTGTCGGCTCTCCTATGTGGTGTAGTATATAGACGATCTGTCAGCTCTCCTGTGTGGTGTAGTATATAGTGGATCTGTCAGCTCTCCTGTGTGGTGTAGTATATAGAGGATCTGTCGGCTCTCCTGTGTGGTGTAGTATATAGAGGATCTGTCAGCTCTCCTGTATTGTGTAGTATATAGAGGATCTGTCAGCTCTCCTGTGTGGTGTAGTATATAGAGGATGTGTCAGCTCTCCTGTGTGGTGTAGTATATAGAGGATCTGTCGGCTCTCCTGTGTGGTGTAGTATATAGAGGATCTGTCGGCTCTCCTGTGTGGTGTAGTATATAGAGGATGTGTCGGCTCTCCTGTGTGGTGTAGTATATAGAGGATGTGTCAGCTCTCCTGTGTGGTGTAGTATATAGAGGATCTGTCAGCTCTCCTGTATTGTGTAGTATATAGAGGATCTGTCAGCTCTCCTGTGTGGTGTAGTATATAGAGGATCTGTCAGCTCTCCTGTATTGTGTAGTATATAGAGGATCTGTCAGCTCTCCTGTGTGGTGTAGTTTATAGAGGATCTGTCGGCTCTCCTGTGTGGTGTAGTATGACTCGCCCAGGGGGAATATGGGTGACTCGGTACCCGGGCCTTTACCTTCTTCGGATGTCACGGGCCCGTACCCTGGGGTCACTCTTTAAAAAAAAAGGATTTGTTAACAGTTTTGTCTCGTGACGCCACCTGTGGTTCCCGGTAATGAGTACCGGCGCTGCTGCAGACCTCTGAAGCAGATGTTAGGGCAGCTGGGTTGGCATGGCTCTCCACAGGCAGAGCACAGCTCCAGGGCAGTGTAGATGCAGATGGTGATGCTGGGCGTTGTAGTGCAGGAGCGATAGCGTTGTAGAAATAACTGACAGAAACAGTGGGGTGCAGTCATCCGAGTTTACTCATAGTTCTTTAGCTTCCTCAGGTGCACTGTACAGGTGTCAGCCTCCCATGTCGCGCTGCGTTTACCAGGCAGGGGCTCAGCACTCTCCCACGTACTTCAAGAGCACTTAACGAGACCCCCTTTCTGTATGTTCCTTTCTTAGCTGACTTCCCGCGGTGGGTCTTCTCCCTCCTGCCATGCGCCCCGCCACACAAAGTGCCGATCTGTTACCTTGAGATCCCTCTGGGCAACTTGAAGTTCCCGGACCTTGCTTGGTGCCCTTCACGGCGGCTTAGGTGAGGTTGTGGCAACTGCACAATGAAAGTTTTCCAGCCGAGACCTGAAGTAACTCGGCTAGTCCAGGGACCGGTTCCCTTCTTGCAGCCTGATCCCTCTGACACCTGGCAGATTCGGGCGTACGGGTGCCGTCCTGCACTCACCGTACCCCCTGGGATCCCTTAAGTTACTGGAGCCTTCCTCCCTAGCTCCCACTCCTCTCTCCTTCTTGGGCATGACAGGCCGAGCCTGCCTACCGAGCAGAGCTCCTGCAGAGCCCCTGCTCCTCTCACTTCTCCTCACTGAATCCACCCCTACACATGGTGATGTGACGCTCTCAGCCCTGCCCTGGGAAGATGGGGGTACTCGGAGTCGGGTCAGATGTTGAGAACGGGGGTGCAGTCGTGGCCTGGACCCGTTCCTTGCCCAGGGCCGTCACATTGAAAATGATGCTAGGGCTTTCCGGGTTGAGTGGTAATTGTCGACTACGCCACCTGTGGTGTCTGGTGATGCGCCACCAGCGCAACTACAGTCCGCTGAGGCCTGGAGTCATGGCGGCTAAAGTTCTCGCCGCTCCCTACAGGCGGAGTGCGGCCTCAGGGCCGGTAAAGCAGGATAAAGGGGGGGTAGTAGTGCGGCAGTAGGGACGCGGCGTCGCACGGAATGGCGCGTAATGAACAGTCCGGAGGCCATAGGGATGAATTTCCAAGGCTTTACTCACATTAGAGATGGCAGAAGGAAGGCGACTCCCTGCTCCCCACGGAGTCCTGCGGTCACCAGGGACCGGGGTCCGACAACCTCCGAGCAAGTCCAGCATTCAATCGGGACCCCGCACCTGAGTGTTCCTGAACTACAGACCGTATCCTCTCCTGTCTGTGTGTGTGTAGATAGGCCGGATCTCCCTCTGAACTCCTCTCAGAACAAGGGCACGGGTGGCAGCTCTGCTCCTTCCGATACCCGATGGGATCCTCTGGGCCTACCGGGCTTTACCAACCAGGACATGGAGTAGCAAGGTCGGGTGTCGGGGGCCGGTACCCCTCTTGCAGCTGGACTCCCTCTGAATATATCAGGTGGTGAGGACAGGTGGCGTACACTGCTCCGTCTGCATCCTCCCCGGGATCCATTTGCTGTGGAGCTACACTCTTTAGCTCCGGGCCTTCTTGGTCGTGGTCCTTGACCGGGTTGAGACATTCCTCGTCTGCAACCTGCCCCTCGTTCCAAGGCTGGGGTATGAGGGCTGTGTCTCCATCCACTGTAGGTTCACACAGGATCCACGTTCAGGGTGGGAGATCACAATACCTCACAGTAATTAACAGCACAAAGACCAAAACCAAAGATGGCTTTTTATTAAATATGAAATTTAAAGTGTCACTAAATTGTAAGTCCTCCACCCTCACCCACTAACTGGTTCCCCTCACTCTTGGTTCCCCAGTCTCCCTGTAACCAGGAGGGCAGCACCTGGTGCATACTAGCCCCCTCTGGTGGAGAAATGTGGTGTTGGATGCAAAGGTTGGGTCCCGACCATCACGCTGTTCTTACCTCGGAGGAGGAACACTACACTCCATTACAGAAGTGCAGCATCCCTGTGGCGGTCGAATCTTCAGGGGCGCCACAGTTCTACAGTGGGATGTGCTACATAATGAAGTTTCTCTTAAGGGGCACTTGGAAGGGAAGATGTCCTTATCACCCCGGTCAGTAAAATCTTTATAGTGGTGGCAGGATGAGCCTAACCTATCTCGAGGGGTTCCCTGGGTACTTAGGGTCACTAGAA
This sequence comes from Phyllobates terribilis, assembly GCF_046119375.1. NCBI lineage: Eukaryota > Metazoa > Chordata > Amphibia > Anura > Dendrobatidae > Phyllobates > Phyllobates terribilis. Next base: position 509,616 of record NW_027362920.1, on the reverse strand, counting down.
CAATTACCACAGATGCGAGTCTGAGAGGGTGGGGAGCCCATCTGGGAGATATGGTAGCCCAGGGGACCTGGTCAGATATCGAAAAGGGTCTCTCCTCCAATGCAAAAGAACTTCTGGCGGTAGACAAGGCGGTGAATAATTTCTTACCTTTCCTTCAGGGCCAGAATGTAAAGATCCTCTTGGATAATCTAGTTGCGGTAGCATATGTGAACCACCAGGGGGATACATGGTCAAGATCGCTGATGAGAGTGACAGATCATCTCTTCCAGATTACAGAAAGTCACCTCCTTTCCCTGATGGCCCTCTATATAAGGGAAAAAGAAAACATGAGAGCAGATTTCCCAAGCTGCTATCCTCTGATGCAAGGGGAATGGGAACTAAATCAAGGAATTTTTACCCAAATAGCCGAAGATGGGGGGGGGCCTCCGGTCAGGTAGATCCGTTTGCCACAAAACTAAATCGGAAGACAAAGATCTTGTGTTCCCTAAATCCCCTAGCTGTGGACGCTTTCCTGATTCGTTGGTATTTCAGCCTGGCGTATGACTCCTCCCCCCCTGGTTGGCTGTTCTTCTCATGGTAATAAGAAAGATCAGGGAGGACAAGGCCAGGGTTCTGCTGATCGCACCCTTTTGGCCCAGGAGGGTGTCCATCTACGATCCTTGGGTTCTTCCAGAGATTCCATATCTCCTTCTCCGGGGTCCGATATTCCATCCTCAAGCAACTGGCCTCCACTTGACGGTGTGGAACTTGAAAGGACACTGCCAAATCAGAAAGGTTTTTCCAAAGGTCTAGTAACCATCCTGCACAGGAGAAAACCTGTTACAACCCAGATTTATGCCACAAGTTGGAGAAAGTTTTTGTCTTTCTCTGGTTCTGGCGTTCATAGGGAGGGGGTGCCAATAGGACAAATCTTTGGAGTTTTTACAAAAAAGTCTTGAACTAGGGTTATCCACCAGCACCCTTAAAGTACAGATTTCTGCCTTGGGTGCCCTATATAGCTGTGATGTAGCTTGTAACTACTGGGTTTCTCGGTTCATTAAGGCAGCTTTTAGATCTAGACTCATTATTAAAAGCAGCTTGGTTCCCTGGTATTTAAATTTGGTTCTAAAGGCCTTGACTATCTCGCTGTTTGAGCTAATAGTCAGCAACCCTTAAATCCCTCTCTCTTAAGACCGCTTTAATATCTTTAACCTCGGCCAGGAGCATTAGTGACATCCAGGCCCTGTCTATGGCCTCGCCGTTTACTCAAATTCTGGATGATAGGCAGGATCTGGTCTAAAAATCACTCTCTCTCCCTAAGGTAGCTACTCGTTTCAACAGACTTCAGGAAGTCCTCCTACCCTCCTTTTGTCCACATCCTAGTAACCAGAAAGAGGTGGAGTTACATACGTTAGAAGTGAGGAGATGTCTGGTTAGGTAACATTCAGTTACCAAAAGCTTTAGGAAAGATAACTCGTTGTTTATATCCTACCAAGGGACTAGGAACGGTCTAAGGTCACGAAGTCCACCATAGCTAGATGGAATTGGGAGGCCATTTCTCTATCATATACAGTATAGACCAAAAGTTTGGACACACCTTCGCATTTAAAGATTTTTCTGTATTTTCTTGACTATGGAAATTGTACATTCACACTGAAGGCATCAAAACTATGAATTAACACATGTGGAATTATATACTTAACAAAAAAGTGTGAAACAACTGAAAATATGTCTTATATTCTAGGTTCTTCAAAGTAGCCACCTTTTGCTTTAATGATTGCTTTGCACACTCTTGGCATTCTCTTGATGAGCTTCAAGAGGTAGTCACCGGAAATGGTCTTCCAACAATCTTGAAGGAGTTCCCAGAGATGCTTAGCACTTGTTGGCCCTTTTGCCTTCACTCTGCGGTCCAGCTCACCCCAAACCATCTCGATTGGGTTCAGGTCTGGTGACTGTGGAGGCCAGGTTATCTGGCGTAGTCCCCCATCACTCTCCTTCTTGGTCAAATAGCCCTTACACAGCCTGGAGGTGTGTTTGGGGTCATTGTCCTGTTGAAAAATAAATGATGGTCCAACTAAACGCAAAGCGGATGGAATAGCATGCTGCTGCAAGATGCTGTGGTAGCCATGCTGGTTCAGTATGCCTTCAATTTTGAATAAATCCCCAACAGTGTCACCAGCAAAGCACCCCCACACCATCACACCTCCTCCTCCATGCTTCACGGTGGGAACCAGGCATGTAGAGTCCATCCGTTCACCTTTTCTGCGTCGCACAAAGACACGGTGGTTGGAACCAAAGATCTCAAATTTGGACTCATCAGACCAAAGCACAGATTTCCACTGGTCTAATGTCCATTCCTTGTGTTCTTTAGCCCAAACAAGTCTCTTCTGCTTGTTGCCTGTCCTTAGCAGTGGTTTCCTAGCAGCTATTTTACCATGAAGGCCTGCTGTACAAAGTCTCCTCTTAACAGTTGTTGAAGAGATGTGTCTGCTGTTAGAACTCTGTGTGGCATTGACCTGGTCTCTAATCTGAGCTGCTGTTAAACTGCGATTTCTGAGGCTGGTGACGCGGATAAACTTATCCTCAGAAGCAGAGGTGACTCTTGGTCTTCCTTTCCTGGGGCGGTCCTGATGTGAGCCAGTTTCTTTGTAGCGCTTGATGGTTTTTGCAACTGCACTTGGGGACACTTTCAAAGTTTTCCCAATTTTTCGGACTGACTGACCTTCATTTCTTAAAGTAATGATGGACACTCGTTTTTCTTTACTTAGCTGCTTTTTTCTTGCCATAATACACATTCTAACAGTCTGTTCAGTAGGACTATCAGCTGTGTATCCACCAGATTTCTGCACAACACAACTGATGGTCCCAACCCCATTTATAAGGCAAGAAATCCCACTTATTAAACCTGACAAGACATACCTGTGAAGTGAAAACCATTTCCAGTGACTATCTCTTGAAGCTCATCAAGAGAATGCCAAGAGTGTGCAAAGCAATCATCAAAGCAAAAGGTGGCTATTTTGAAGAACCTAGAATATAAGACATATTTTCAGCTGTTTCACACTTTTTTGTTAAGTATATAATTCCACATGTGTTAATTCATAGTTTTGATGCCTTCAGTGTGAATGTACAATTTTCATAGTCATGAAAATACAGAAAAATCTTTAAATGAGAAGGTGTGTCCAAACTTTTGGTCTGTACATCTAGCGGCGAGGAAGGGCCAGAAGGGCTGAAGGCTCATTCCACCCGTGCTGTGGCGACCTCCTGGGCTGAGAAGACAGGTGTCTCGATAGAAGACATATTTAAGGCTGCTACCTGGTCCTGTCCCTCTACATTCCATAGACACGATAGGTTAGATATAGGTGTATCGGCTGACCTCACCTTTGGGAGAAGAGTGTTCCAGGCTGTGGTCCTTCAATAGATTACTTCATCTCTGTAATTCTCTCGTGGTGCTGTCATGGTCGACCGATAAAATATTAAATTACATACCGGTAATGGGATTTTTCGGAGACCATGACAGCACCCTTATATTCCCTCCTTCCACGTTTGTGGGAACACTCCCGTTTTATTAATTATAATCTCACACTCAGTAGGTTTCGTCTGGTATGGCAATTTTGTGATTGTTTGCTGTGTTTATTAACCTGGCGGTCCTCTCAATGCTCTGTAATCCAAACTGAGGCGGGAGAGAGGTGGCGCCCTTTTAAGCCTGTATGTTTCCTCTCCTTGGTGGGCGGATCCCCTCTCTCGTGGTGCTGTCATGGTCTCTGAAAAATCCCGTTACCGGTAAGTAACTTACGACTATTCATTTGATGGAGCAATCAAAAAGTTGTACCCCAAAATGGTATTAAAAACGGTCTTAGAAAATTGGAACACAAGCCAAACAATTTGTTTGCAAAGTTTAGAATTTTTTAAAAGCAGTAAAATGTTTTCGTTTTCTTCTGCACCATTTCACTTTATTTGGAATTCATTGCCCTTTTTTTTCTATATGTTGCACAGTAAAGTGAATGGCGTCTTTCAAAAATGCTGTAATTTTGTCCCACAAAGTACACCTCAACCCTGCTGTATTGAATAGTGTCTGTGTTATTCACTATGTGATATGTGTTTTTTTATTGTATACTAATGTATAGTGACTAGTGATGATCGAGCGTGTTCTATGAACCCATTCAGCGAGCACGCTAACAGCCGTGACACTTGCAGGCACGGCGACCTTAAAAGAAATGCCGAGCATGCCAAAATACTCGGCGAGCACCCGAGCGTGCTTGCCGAAGGGGTTGATAGAACACGCTCGATCATCACTAATAGTGACCAGATGCCTCTAAGGAATCTTTTTTGGCCTCTGTTTTACTGGTGCTTGAAGTGCAATTTTTTGTAGCTCTAATGATTAAGTAATATGCAACTATGTGAACTGCAATTGCCAATTAACAATTTAAGGGAATCCATCAGATATACCCCTCCCTCCAATTCCCATTCATGACCATGCAGGATTTGGAAAGCTAAATCCATAGACACCTCTATATCTTTTATCTGTTGCTGCATTTCTGAGTGCTCTGGGTGTAACGGAGCACTAACCAAGCCTCAGCCTTCCAAGGTTGCTTCCCTGCCCAGCACCAGCCTCTGTATCTTGATTGATAGCTCACTGTCAGTTTTTTGGGACGTCAGGCACCAAGCAAGGAAAATCAGTGAGCTAGACACTAGCACTGGGAACTTTCCCTCCGTACATGCAAAACATAAACCAAAAAAAAAGCAATTTGGCACGTTACTTAATTTATGTAGATTTATAGAATGAAATGTTGGATTTCGCATGAGCTCGATCCTTGTTTTTCACAGAACTCATATCTATTATAGTCTAGGGCTGTTCACATATTTCTGCGGACCGCGTATTTTTCACTGAAACACGTTGACCTGTCGAATTTTGATCCAAATCAAAGTTTAGAGTTTCTCGGATGCAAAACAAAGCTGATGAAAGTCTGAATGAGGCCTTACTCTATTATTTATTTTTTAAGCAGCGTTCATTCCAGGCTGCTGTACACATGAAGAGGGTTTACACACCTAAAATACATATATAAAACACAGAAACAAGCTACCATTGACAGACTAGTATGGAGGGAGACACTGCCACTACGAGCTAACAGTGTGGATTCTGGTGTCTCGCTCCTTCCCTCAGGTTGTATGCCAAAAGCCTCCTCCAATAAGCAAGTTCTGGACAAGCTGCAGGTGGAGAGGGAGCGCGGGATTACGGTGAAGGCCCTGACTGCGTCTCTGTTTTACACTTACGAGGGAAAGAAGTATCTCCTGAACCTGATCAACACTGCGGTGAGTGTGACGTTTCTTCTTGATTTGTTTCTCTGTGCTCTTGTTGCGGATGTTCAACAGGTCACGGCAGTCTCGTGACCTGTCCAATGACTAAATGACGTCATGGAAGATCCTTTCACTCCACCGCGAGCCATACAAGAGACCAGACGCAGTGGAGAAAAGACCGGGGGCCATCAGAAGGTAAGTATAATGTTATTTTCTCCAATCCCCTCCATGACAGCACACCTGGAGGTAGCATCCCCATCCTAATTAGGGACAGGAAAACAAGAGGTTAAATAGCCCCTTCCCCCAACAATCCCCAGTGTTTTCCTGTCCCTATGGGATGAAGAGGTTACCTGGGGTGCCTGCGGCCGGCAAGCAGGGCCCTATTAAATTTACCTGCCGGGCTGCAGGGAGCGATCGCCTCCGACCTTCCTTCCTTTGCAGCTCCCGTGTCTCCTTGAGAGCGGGACCCCCCCCACACACACTCGCCTGCGTGTAAAGCCGAGTAGGGTTTTGGGGGCTGGGGGCCTCCTGTTGCTCCCCGGCCGGAGTCTCCTCTGTCCTCCATGGCGGCGTGCCGGAAGTCAGGCTTTTGGCCAGCGGGACGTCACTTCTGGTGCGTTCCACCGTGGAACGCATGGGGCTGCGGCGGGAAATTCAAAAGGAGAAGCCGCATTTTGCCCTGAAAATGAGGATCCTTCACTAGATAGGTGAAAATTTGGCACTGGATCTCGGTCTCCCCTATAAAAGACCCAGATGAGAAGACTCCATTAAGGTAGGACAGAATATTCTGCTACTATGGAGGGTGCTGTTCCAAAGCCTGCGTCTGCAGAGCCCAGCGCTAACCCGGCCCCAGTAAGTACTAGGTCCTAGGTTATTCCCCACTCTCTTTTGAGCAGGATCCTAAATATATTTTAAATCTCCCCTTTTTTTATTTTTAATTTAGGGAGACAAGGATCCTGCACCGACAGTGGGAGAAAGCACTACAGTTCGCAAATGTGCCATCTGTATAAAAAAGCTAGCTTCAGGGCATAAGAAACCCCTCTGCTGGAAATGCACTGACAACATTGTGAAGGAAGAACAGCCTTCCCTTATGGAAGAAGTCAGGGGAATGGTTCGGCAGGAAATACAATCTTCCCTAGCCTCCTTCTCACAAGCCAGAGCTGAAGGTCCATCTCCCCCCAAAAGGAGAAAATATACGGTTAGGGAGACCTCTGATTCAGAATTAGGGTCTATGGAGGAACCGGAAGAAGGGGTCCTAAGTGAAGATCATGAGGAAGATAGGAAATATTACTTTTCGTCTGAGAATATGGAGGAATTGTTGTCGCAGGTGAGAGACACGATGCAGGTGGAAGAGGAGAAGGAAACCAGTACAGTTCAGGATGAAATGTTTGGCGGTCTGAAATCCAAGAAGAAGGTAGTGTTCCCTGTGCATGACAACATTTGGAGTCTTATTTTGGATGAATGGGAGTCACCTGAGAAAAGGCTTAGTATGGCAGGAGAAATGAAGGATAGATTCCCTCTAGATGAAAAGGCGGCTAAGCTATGGATGGAAGTCCCGAAGGTTGATGTACAGGTGGCAAGGGTTGCGAAGAAAACAACCCTTCCCTTTGAAGACTCGTCACAGCTCAAAGATCCTATGGATAGGAAGATGGAAAGCCTTCTAAGGAAGGCATGGGAAACATCGGCGGCTTCACTGAAGACTAATATCGCTTCAACTTGTGTAGCTCGTTCCATGTTCCTCTGGCTCCAACAACTAGAGGAACATCTCTGGAAAGGTACCACTCAAGAGGACCTCCTAGCATCTCTTCCTTTTCTGCAGAAGGCCACTGGATTCCTAGCGGATGCCTTGGCGGAGTCGGTCAAGATTGCGGCATGATTGGCAGCATTATCAAATTCTACGAGAAGAGCTTTGAGGTTGAAGATGTGGAGTGGGGACAACGCATCAAAATCTAAGCTTTGTTCCATTCCATTTAAAGGAGAGTATATGTTTGGGGCGGTCCTAGACGAGTTGTTGGAGAAAGCATCCGACAAGAAGAAGTCTCTGCCAGAGCCAAAGAATCCAAAAAGTTTCAGAAAGAGACCATTTCTTCTCCCTCAACAACAACAGCAGCAAGAATTTCAGTACAGAGGCAAGGGTAAAACTGGTCGCTGGAGTTACACAAAAGGGGGAAGAGGTAGGAATATCTTTCAAGGTTCTAGGCAGGACAGACAATGACGCCAAGAAGGTAGGAGGCAGAATTGCGAGCTTCCTTCCTCAATGGCAGCTTATTGATTGGAAAAGGATTTGTCGTGGCAACAGTAGACCAGCCAGAGGCTTACTACCACGTGCCAATTCATCCGGATTACAGAAAATTTCTCAGATTTGCTGTAACTCAGAACCGAGAGGTACTTCATTTTCAATTCAATGTACTCCCCTTCGGCATTTCGTCAGCACCCCGCCTGTTTACAAAGATCATGGCAGAGGTAGTAGGTTTATCTAAGGAAACTGAATATCTGCATCGTCCCATATTTAGACAATTTTTTGGTGATGGTTCCCTCGGTTTCAAGTTTGGAAAGAGACCTCCAGATGACCCTCCAGATCCTGGAATCCTTGGGATGGTTGATAAACTACCAAAAGTCAGATCTGATTCCCTCCACCAGGAAGACCTCCTTGGGAATTCTCCTGGATTCTCAGCAACAAGCCTCTTTTCTGCCAAAAGAGAAGCAGATTCAGTTGAGGTCGAAAGTTTATGCACTAAAGAACCAGAGCGGAGTGTCATTAAGATTCGCCATGTCCGTCCTCGGGTCCATGACCTCATCTATTCAGGCGGTACCTTGGGCTCAAGCGCATTCAAGGGTCCTTCAAAACTACATCCTTTCCTGTTGGGACAGATCTCCAAGTTCCCTCTCCAACAGAATTCATCTGCCAGAGAAGGTGAAAGCATCTTTAAATTGGTGGCTCTGTCCAGGAAATCTGGAGAAAAGTTCAGCATGGATTCAACTTCCCTTGTTATCCGTCAAAACAGACGCAAGCAAAAGGGGATGGGAGCAGTAGTCTCCCACGTGGCCTTCCAAGGGGTCTGGTCGCAAGAAATAGCAGAGCAGTACTCAAACTTAAGAGAAATGAAAGTGGTGGAAGAAACCCTATGGGCAGCCACTACTGTGCTTCAGGGGTCGCATGTCAGAGTCTACTCGGACAATATGACAACTGTAGCCCACTTGAGACATCAGGAAAGTACAAGAAACAGGAGGTTACAGATGATCTCCGAAAGGATCTTCCACTGGGCGGAGCATAATCTACTATCCTTATCGGCTCTGCATCTGAGGGGCTCCGACAACTATCATGCAGATCTTCTGAGCAGAAAAGACATTCATCCAGGGGAGTGGAGCATGAACTCGAAGATATTTCAGATGATTGTTCAAAAGTGGGAATACCCAGATGTGGACCTGTTTGCGAACCAGGAAAACGCAAAAGTAAGAGCCTTTTTCTCTTTGAAACCCGAGGATTCAGCAACAGGGATAGATGCATTCGCTCACCCTTGGAAAGTTGGGCTCGCTAATGCTTTTCCCCTGATTCTGTTAATACCAAGGACTTTACAAAAAATCAGGTCGGAAGGGGTCAAGACTATCCTAATAGCTCCAATGTGGCCAAAAAGAGCATGGTTCGGAACATTGAGCAGTCTAAGAATGGATGATCCATTGATGCTTCCTCGAATCCACGATCTGCTGCATTAGGGCCAGATTTTCCATCCGGCCCCTCAGAATTTGGCTCTAGCTGCTTGGCTTCTGAGACCGCCCTCTGAAAAGCCAGAGGCTTCTCAGTACAGGTGATCCAAATGTGGCGCCCTGCTGTGCATTGGTGCCACAGAACCTAGAAGGGTGCATGGATGGATTTCTCCACAAGAGGCCCTCACTACATACAAACACCTCTACCTTCCAACTCATACCAGCAGAGGGAGCCCAGATAGAGAGAGAGCCTGAGAACGTGCCGACGCTCAGATAGCGGTGAAGACGCAGCACGTCAGCTGCCTAGTAGTGAGGGCCCCGAGTGTGGCCGACGGCAAGGAGAAAAAGGGGAGTGAAACCAAGGGGGCAGAGGAGCACAATAAGCTCACCCCGTTATATCTACCGGACACCGGGTCCGCACCTACAGGGACCCTTTACACCCAGTGGGGATAACCGGAATCCCAGGAGGACTACAAGTCCCTGGCAAACCTGAAGGCTAGACACACACAGGATCAGGAACCACGAAGGCCCCGACGTCCAGGGAAAGTGGTTACCAACTAGAGGTCCTGTTTCTGAGCATCTGGTGAAGTAAAAGCAGGACACATAAGCTATGCCCAGTTGCAGGCTGGCCAGGAGCATACATAGGGACAGACACGGATCAGGAGGCCCTATACCCGCTCCCTGGGGAGAAGTCCAATAGTGCGCCCTTCATCTGGAGTACCCTGGACGTACCTAACAGCTGTACCAGTAAAGGTAATGAAGCAAATCCCCTGTCTCTGTCCGTTACTCCTGCTGTGCCATCGCTTTCCCTGCACCACAACGCTCAGCGCAACCTGCATCATTTATACTGCCCTGAGGCCTGCTGCACCTGTGGGGAGCCGTTCCATCTCAAGCTGTCCTGACATCTGCCTCGGAGGACTGTTGCAGCGCTGGTGATCCTCACCAGACACCACAGGTGGCGTCATGACAAATTCCCTACAAATAATTCCTTTTGGCACTGACCGCCCTGGGCCAGCCACCGCGATAATCCCCGTAGGCAGTCTTAGGCCCGGCTGCCGGGTGCCCCGCGACACCCCTGGGGGCGAGTCACATACACTGCAGAAAAGCAGAAAACCAGTCACAAATTCCATCTATGGAAAAATCTAGAAAGCTTTCAAGCTATGGTATGAGCCTCGTCCATTAGATCCCTTTCGGCCTGACGTGGCCAGAATCTTGGATTTCCTACAGAACGGTCTGTCTAAAGGATTAAGACCAAGCACGCTGAAGGTCCAAGTCTCGCCTTTATGTTCCTATTTTGATGCTGATTTGGCCCAAAACAGATGGATTAAGAGGTTCATGATAGCTGCTTCTCGGATTAATCCAACAAGAGCTAAAATAGTTCCACCTTGGGATCTCAACGTAGTTCTTAGAGGTCTAACTATGCATCCTTTCGAGCCAATAGCCGAGGCACACATAGACAAATTGTCTTGGAAAGCGGCATTGCTTGTAGCTCTGACTACAGCCATAAGAGTGAGTGAAATCCAAGCCCTGTCTATCAGAGAGACTTATTGTCGTATTTTGGAGGACAGGATCATCCTCCAGTTGGATCCTTCTTTTCTACCTAAAGTGTCGTCTAATTTTCATATGTCTCAGCCCATAATTCTTCCGTCATTCTGTCAAAATCCATCAAATAGCAAGGAAGAAGAATTCCACGCGTTGGATGTAAGAAGGACTATAATCCGCTATTTGAGGCAGACTGAAACCTGGAGGAAGGATCAGAACCTATTTGTCCAATATGGAAGCCCCAATAAAGGAAAGCAAATTGCAAAAATACGCTAGCAAATTGGATTAAGAAAGCAATTTGTGAAACATACATAGTTCAAGATTTGCCTCCTCTGGAATCCTTGAAAGCTCTTTCTACTAGTGCTATGTCGGTCTCCTGGGCGGAAAAAGCTAGTGCATCCATTGAGCAGATTTGCCGGGCAGCTACATGGTCGTCTGTCCATACCTTTGCTAAGCATTATAGACTAGATGTAATATCTAATAGAGACTTAGCATTTGGAAGGAAAGTCCTTCAGGCTGTTGTCGCTCCCTAAAATTCATTCTTTGGTATTACTCCAGGTGTGCTGTCATGGAGGGGATTGGAGAAAATAGAATTAGACTTACCAGTAATTCGGTTTCTAAGACCCTCCACAACAGCATGGGTAGTTCCCTCCATCTCTTTATTGATTGGAAAAATCCTTAGTGTTAATAAATATTTAGAGCATTCATACTGTGTGGTCCTTTGAAAACACTGGGGATTGTAGCAGAGAGGGGCTATTTAACATCTTGTTTTCCTGTCCCTAATTAGGATGGGGAGGCTACCTCCAGGTGTGCTGTCGTGGAGGGTCTTAGAAACAGAATTACCGGTAAGTCTAATTCTATTTTTCTTTTTTTACCATTTTTATTCTTTTTTTCAACTATTAACTTGGTCACACTATATAAATACATGCCGGTTGCAAGGATTTATATAGCGTGACCAAGTTGTCAAGCACTTTCCAAGTGATGCTAAAATCGCTTGGAAAGCAGTTGACAACCCGCATGCGGACATGCATGTGAAAAACGCTTCACTTACGTTTGTCCCTGGCAGGAAAAACGCATGTAAAATCTGCATGCGTTTTTTCTGCCAGGGAGATGCAGAAACACTCAGGAAAAATCCGGAGCATTTCTGCATCGTGGGCATGTGGAGCCCCTGAGGGTTCAGTCGCCACAGAGGTATTGCACCTCACCCAGAGGTGTGGTGTCTCCCTTCACTCAGGTAAGATGGGAGTGCTGCAGAGAACCCCCCAAAACACCTGCATCCAACATTACACTGCTTCAGACCGGCTGGAAGGGCAACATGCAGAGAGCAGCTGCTGAGCCCTGTCCCTGGCTGGAGTGGGGGAAACCCAAAGGTAGGGGGAACCAGTAGTGGGTGTGGGTGGAGGAAGCAGTTAGAAGGAGCACACAGTAGGTATATAATGGGAAGCAATCTTAGGGTGGCAGTTCAGAACAGAATGGTCAGTCAGTACAGTACAGACGGTCAGTGAGGACTGTCTGGGAGCAGAGGCTCAGCAGGAGCTCTGCTCCACAAGAAGGGCCCGGGATAGAGGCCCCGGAGGGGAGCAGGGAGTAGACTCCATTCTAAGAAGGGATCCCAGGGGTACGGCGCGTGGAGGACAGCACCCGTACACCCCGCATCTGTCAGAAGACAGAGGGATCGGTTGCTGCATTCTAATCTCCAGGGGGTGAGGTTGGTCCCGGATCCGACGTATAGGAAGGACTTCAGCATACCCGAGCGGGATTGAGAGTGGGCAGCGCAGGGCAGCAGGGAGAAGGACCTAGTGTGAAGACGGTCAAAGTAGGAACACGGGAAAGTGGGGTTCTGCCAAGCATTCCTAAACTTCCTGAGGAAGGATTGAACCCCTGCCAGGGTGACCACGGCGCAACGTGGGAGGTCTTCACCTGTAACGTGCACTTGTGTGTTTCCTGAAGAACTGTGAATAAAAATCTTGGATGACTGCACTGAGTTGCCTCCGTCTATTCCTTCACTGGTGCCATTTCCCTCCCTGCACTATAACGCCCAGCGCACCCTCCATCAATTTACACTGCCCTGAGGCCCGCTCCACCCGTGGGGAGCCGTTCCATCTCTAGCTGCCCTAACATCTGCCTCAGAGGACTGTTGCAGCACTGGTGATCCTCACCAGACACCACAGGTGGCTTCACGACAAATCCTATAAATAATCCCTTTTGAACTGACCGCCCCGGGCCAGCCACCGTGATATTCCCCAAAGCAGCCATAAGGCCCGGCTGCCGTGTACCCCGCGGCCCAGGGGGCAGCGAGTCACCACTTGGCGTCACGAACAGGATATGTGACCAGCCCGCCATCTGCGGGTAATGTGCGCCTAAAGAAGTGTTTTCTGCCTTGAATGTGGCGCCCGCCCCAGAAGAACGGGCACCATTATGTGCGTGCTAAAGAACAACAGAATGGAACCTCCCGTCGTGGGCCGAGTCCCAGAATGGCGCCAAAAGCAGGCCCTGCCCCTTGCAACAGTGACTGTCCGCATAGATGTGTCCGTCAAAGCGGGGAGGCCGACACAGGGAGTGACCGACAGCAAAGTGCCATGGGACCGCCCCCGAAAGAGGAGAGGAGGTGGAGAGAAGCTGCGTAAAGACCGGGAGGTGTCAGGCCGAGCTGACGCAGTCGCGGGAGCAGGTAGGAGTGATGTCCCTTTCCCAAATGCGGCTGGCGCTGCTCCATCCCTGGTCCCCCTGCAGCCTGAGGCTGATGACCAGGCTGGGTCAGCCTGCAGAAACCAGGGGTTCCCCCGGAGGGGGCCCCACTGTTAAACTGTTTTAGTTAACTGGACTGTACATAAGTTGCCCGGAAGGGTGCAGTTGACTTCATGTTTGCTACCCAGTTACCCGTCAGGGTACAGAGACTGACAGGCTGAGGACTGTGAGAAGCCGGACGTTGACATTGTACATAGTTTAGCACTTCTTAAAGTGCATCCTATTGGTTTTATAATTACAAATATACCTCAGAACAAAAACCCGTTTGGCGTGGTGGAAGACGAGGTCCAGGATTGGATCGTCTATGCCCTGCAGCCATGCCCAGGGCCTACGTTGAGGGTTTGTGGACGGGTCCCTCATGCTGCTACCGTTGCACCCTGGTGCTGGAACTGTCTTGAAAATTGTTTTATATGACAATGCTCTTATGATGTTTTATAATGTAACCAGTAACATTAAAAGAAATGTGCCTCCCATAAAGGGAAGAAATGTTGTTTTATGGTCTTATATGCGGATGCATCTTAAAAATTTTGCATGTCAGTTATGCTCTGTTCCAGCCCGCGGACGTGCTGTGTTTTACCGGGGGGGGGGAATGTGGCGCCCCTGAGTGTTCAGTCGCCACAGCGGTACTGCACCTCTGCCAGAGGTGTGGTGTCTCCCTTCACTCAGGTAAGATGGGAGTGCTGCACGGAACCCCCCAAAACACCTGCATCCAACATGCAGAGTGCAGCTGCTGAGCCCTGTCCCTGGCTGGAGTGGGGGGAACCCAAAGGTAGGGGGAACCAGTAGTGGGTGTGGGTGGAGGAAGCCGTTAGAGGGAGCACTTATACAGTAGGTATATAATGGGAAGCCATCTTAGGGTGGCAGTTCAGAACAGCATGGTCAGTCACTCTACCATTGGGCCATATAAGACATTCTTCATCTCCCGTTGCAGTGGGGTTTTTATTTGTCAAAAAAAAAGACTGGGGGTTGCGCCCCCGCCTTGATTTTCGCGAGTTTAATCGGATCACGGTCTGGGATGCATATCCTCTCCCTCTCATCCCCGACCTCTTTAGAAAAAAATTTGGCTCCTACGATTTGATTAAACTAGACCTCAGGGGGGCTTATAATCTCATTCACATTGAGGAGATGAGTGGAAGATGGCCTTCAATACTCCTGAGGGGCACTATGAAAAGCTTGTGATGGCATTTGGGTTGACTAATGCTCCCGCTTTCTTTCAACACTGTTAGTGACATTTTTAGTCATCTGGCAGGTAGATCACAACAAACCAATCTTGATTACATATTAATTTATTTACCTCCAGTCACATCAGGTACATGTCAGGCAGGTCTTACAGATACTCAAAGATAATAAATTATTTGTCAAACCAGAGAAATGTATGTTCTCCATTCAGGGTTAGTTCTTATCATTCACCGTTTTTGCATGGATCTGGCCAAAGTCCGGACGGTACAGGATTGGTATTATATTCAAGACTTAAAGGCGTTACAAAGTTTTTTGGGTTTCGCCAGCTACTACTGTAAGTTCATCAAAAACTTTTCGGTAGTGGCCAAACCTCTGATGGACGATTTTGCCAAATAGAAAAAAAAAATAAAGATTTTATTATTTTACTTTCCATTCTTGTAGCTAAACACAATCCAGCTAAGTTTAAAATTGAAATGAAGCCCCTATACCCCCCTCTCTAGGTGCTTCTGTACCAACTCCTCCCTGGTCCAGGATGGTCTCTATATCACGGCCTCCAGCAATAACCTATTGACACATGATTGTGGCAGCCCTCACGTGCTGATATATCACAGTGCCAATAGAAGTGGGAAGCGGCACAGAAATCACAAAATAAAGGCAGTGTTTGTGGTAATGCAAGAATCCAACAAGCAGAGTAATCCACACGTCATACAACAGCCCAACATGGATGATGAAAAGCTGCGTCTTCAGGCGTCTGTGTAAGAACATCACATTTTTGTTTTCCTTCCAGAATAAGCACCAAATGGAATAGCTGAATGCCAGGATACAGAGACCGGCGGGGGGCAGGGAAGCGCAGTCCGCTGGATTTTGTGCTGGTTTCACAAGTGGTCACCCTGCAGTTTTCTCCGGATAATGCTGTGGAGACTATTCACAACACATCTAATAATTGTGAACCTTCCACTCACATGTTTATTATCTTGTCCGCTGGTCAGACTGGGGGGGATGAAAGCTGGACAAGGGATGAAGAATGATCCTTATTACATATAATGGGTGCACTGAGCGATTGTGAAAAGTCGCAGAGGACTGAGAGCAGAAGGGCAGAGGGTTTCCTCTTCCTCACAGGGACCAGCACAGAAGCCGGAGCAGAAGGGCAGAGGGTTTCCTCTTCCTCACAGGGACCAGCACAGAAGCCGGAGCAGAAGGGCAGAGGGTTTCCTCTTCCTCACAAGGACCAGCACAGAAGCCGGAGCAGAAGGGGAGACAAGGGCTGAGCCACTTACACAGACAGAAAGCTGAGGAGAGGAGGACATGTTATTACTCCAGGATCCGCTCCATTCATTCCCTATGTGGCATTCAAGCGCTGAGCTCGGCTTTTCCGGAGCCCCATAGAGAATGAATGGAGCTGCAGTTGATCCCTGACTTTCCACTCCTTCCCGATCAGACGATGGCTCGCAGCGGTCAGACCCCACGATCAGTAAGTGATCACCGAGCCTGTGGATAAGTGATAACTTGTTTTCTTCAGACATCCCCTTTAAGTAATGGAGCATGCCAGCAGAGAAGGTGGGAGGAGGCGCTGGTTACAGGGGAGACTTTACCTCTGGAGGCCGCATATAGGGCATGTGAGGGGCGGACACTTCCCATATTCATCATTACTGAACCTCCGCTCTGTGCGGCTCTTATCTGAGCTGCAGGAGATGCAGCAGTTACTAATCAGCCGCTCTCCGTTCACTTGCAGCCGTCCGAGCTCTGCTGTGCCTGTTAGGGGTGAAGTTAGGGTCCTTCGAGGCATCTACTATGCAGCCTGCACAGCAGATCACAGCCCGAGCACAGCGTCTCCGGGTAAATCTCCACCTTGTGAGTTGCTTCTTGTGCAGCAGCCCCATGCAAGTTGCTCTGCTCTCCTCGGCCAGCTCCTGCTGAATACTGAGCTCCTCTGCGCAATCTAGGAGCTCAACAGCCCTGATCACGTCAGTGGTAGCCCAGCGCTGCTGGATCAGATTTACAAATGGCAAACTAATCAGCCCTAGGTATTTCTAATATGTGCAGAGCAGGCGACATAAGTCTGACCGGTGTCCTCATAGACCTTTCCTCAGCCGGGGTCTAATAGGAGCAGTAAGATGGCCGTCATGGGGTCCATTGTTAGATCTCAGCTGCCATAGAAACTCATTGGCACCATGTTCATGCCTCCCTCTCCTGTCTAAAGTGCCTAAATGCTGTGGAAGCCCCCTACTGTGTCATACAATGGATTAAGCTGCCAGGATCAAGGTTGGCTCCACTGTGGGCAGCTGAGGCAGGAGCAGGACTGTGTTACACAGCCACACTTCTGCCGCAGATCTTGTAAGGACCTGCCTGATGATAATGTGTCCTATAGAGCAGGTCTTGGTACCGGACTGCCCTGTACATATTTACCACTAGCTGGGAACCAGTTACTTACAAGGTCTAGTTTCGGATGTGTTTCCAAGATCTGTAGTTATCAGCATTTTATCCTTAAGGCCGAGTTATAATATCACTGTAACACTCTCGCCCTGTACCTGTATGCCTGCCCTGTGTGCTGCACAAAAGTATATAACAAAATGTGTGTACACAGATATCTATCTCCTGAATGGTATTACTGCTAGATCTCCTGTACATAGAAATATGAGGTTCTTAGCGCACATTTTGAGCAAATTGTGCGAGCCCATCTGCCAACGTCAAGGCGACCTCTTCAGATGGGTCCCTACACTAACATTACACTAACTTACTAACTGGGACTAGTTTTTTGTATTATTATTATTACCACCATTTTTACTATTTATTATTATTGCATTAATGCAATTAATTGTAACTGTTATAAAACTAATTAAAAAAATGTAATTCTAATTTTTTTTTATTAATCTTGTGATTCTAATAATGGTATTACTAAAATCCCTATGCCTAAAGCTGTTGATCCAGAAGAAGGCAAAAACCCCAGGACACCTTCAGCCAATTTGTGTCATAGGGGAAAAATTCCTTCTTGACCCCGGCAAAAGGCGATCAGTCCTAGGACCCTGGATCAAACCTAATAATGTTATTACAAGTTATATATTACACTAATTATTGTACTACTGGAGTTATTTTAATTAGTTTTTATAAATCTATTTGATATGGTTATTATTACATTGTGCTATCTTATTACAGTATTATTCTTCTTTCCTTTCACTACTAATACTGCCCTAAACCTACAGTGTTGATCCAGAAGAAGGCAAAAACCCCAGGACACCTTCAGCCAATTTGTGTCACAGGGGAAAAATTCCTTCTTGACCCCGGGAAAAGGCGATCAGTCCTAGGACCCTGGATCAAACCTAATAATGTTATTAGAAGTTATATAATATTACACTAATTATTGTACTACTGGAGTTATTTTAATTTGTTTTTATAAATCTATTTGATATGGTTATTATTACATTGTGCTATCTTATTACAGTATTATTCTTCTTTCCTATCACTACTAATACTGCCCTATACCTACAGTGTTGATCCAGAAGAAGGCAAAAACCCCAGGACACCTTCAGCCAATTTGTGTCACAGGGGAAAAATTCCTTCTTGACCCCGAGAAAAGGCGATCAGTTCTAGGACCCTGGATCACACTGCTATTCTACCTACTACTATTACTACTGTTATTTTATTACTTTCTTACTATTAGCACTAGTATTATTACTCATATTACACTAATATGGATATACTACCACTATATTACTACCATCCCTTTCCCCCTAGGGATCTTAAGGTGCAGTTCTGTCCTCCTCCTCCTATTCTGTCCTCCTCCTCTTCCATCCTCCTCCACTTCCGTCCTCCTCCTCTTCTGTCCTCTTCCTCTTACGTCCTCCTCCTCTTCCGTCCTCCTCCTCTTCCATCCTCCTCCTCTTCCGTCCTCCTTCTCTTCCGTCCTCCTCCTCTTCTGTCCTCCGCCTCTTCCGTCCTCCGCCTCTTCTGTCCTCCGCCTCTTCCTTCCTCCGCCTTTTCTGTCCTCCGCCTCTTCCGTCCTCCTCCTCTTCCGTCCTCTTCCTCTTACGTCCTCCTCCTCTTACGTCCTCCTCATCTTCCGTCCTCCTCCTCTTCGGTCCTCCTTCTCTTCCGTCCTCCCCCTCTTCCGTCCTCCGCCTCTTTTGTCCTCCGCCTCTTCCATCCTCCGCCTCTTCCATCCTCCGCCTCTTCCGTCCTCCTTCTCTTCCATCCTCCTCCTCTTCCGTCCTCCTCCTTTTCCGTCCTCCTCCTCTTCTGTCCTCCTCCTCTTCCATCCTCCTCCTCTTCCGTCCTCCATCTCTTCCGTCCTCCGCCTCTTCCGTCCTCTTCCTCTTCCGTCCTCCTCCTGAGACGTAATAAATAGCATTAAAGCTGCAGTAATTGTTTATATTATATATACACACTGCTCAAAAAAATAAAGGGAACACTCAAATAACACATCCTAGATCTGAATGAATGAAATATTCTCATTGAATACTTTGTTCTGTACAAAGTTGAATGTGCTGACAACAAAATCACACAAAAATCATCAATAGAAATCAAATGTATTAACCAATGGAGGCCTGGATTTGGAGTCACCCCCAAAATTAAAGTGGAAAAACACACTACAGGCTGATCCAATTTTGATGTAATGTCCTTAAAACAAGTCAAAATGAGGCTCAGTATTGTGTGTGGCCTCCACGTGCCTGTATAACCTCCCTACAACGCCTGGACATGCTTCTGATGAGGTTGCGGATGGTCTCCTGTGGGATCTCCTCCCAGACCTGGACTAAAGCATCCACCAACTCCTGGACAGTCTGTGGTGCAACGTGACGTTGGTGGATGGAGTGAGACATGATGTCCCAGATGTGCTCAATGGGATTCAGGTCTGGGGAACGGGCGGGCCAGTCCATAGCTTCAATGCCTTCATCTTGCAGGAACTGCTGACACTCTCCAGCCACATGAGGTCTGGCATTGGGCACAACCCCCATCTGTGGACGTCTGGCCCTCATCCCACTCTCATGGAGTCGGTTTCTAACAGTTTATGCAGACACATGCACATTTGTGGCCTGCTGTAGGTCATTTTGCATGGCTCTGGAAGTGCTCCTCCTGTTCCTCCTTGCACAAAGGCGGAGGTAGGGGTCCTGCTGCTGGGTTGTTGCCCTCCTATGGCTCCCTCCACGTCTCCTGGTGTACTGGCATGTCTACTGGTAGCGCCTCCAGCCTCTGGAACTACGCTGACAGACGCAGCAAACCTTCTTGCCACAGCTCGCATTGATGTGCCATCCTGGATGAGCTGCACTACCTGAGCAACTTCTGTGGGTTGTAGAGTCCGTTTCATGCTACCACGAGTGTGAAAGCACAACCAACATTCAAAAGTGACCAAAACATCAGCCAAAAAGCATTGGTATTGAGATATGGTCTGTGGTCTCCACCTGCAGAACCACTCCTTTATTGAGTGTGTCTTGATAATTGCCAATAATTTCCCTCTATTGTCTTCCATTTGCACAACAGCATGTGAAATTGATTGTCAATCTGTGTTGCTTCCTAAGTGGACAGTTTGATTTCACAGCAGTTTGATTTACTTGGAGTTATATTCTGTTGTTTAAGTGTTCCCTTTTTTTGAGCAGTGTATATTTTCTCATGTCATGTATTTACTACTAAAAGTAATTTTTTACATTTAGGTTTCATTAAGTGTTTTTCACCGGCTATTACAGACTTATTGTTTCCCTGCACATTCAAGTTTTGTGTTTTCTTTGGGCATAGATCAGCTAATAGGCACTCAGGTAAAAAAAACAGATTAAAGATCTACAAACTCTCCCTTAAGACTAAGGAGCTCACTGATAGATTCTCAGTTAGCTAATTTTGCAGCCAGCAATAGACAGTGCAGCACAGATGCTACAGAAGGCAACATTTTTAATGAAACTCAATTACAGAAATCAATTTTAGCCCCAAATACTTGCATTAAAGTAAAAAAAATGGCCCCAAAGCTGGACAACCGCTTTAACTCCTTACCAACATCTGCCGTACATGTATGGTATAAGTCAGTAGCGGGTGTATGGAGCAGGGTCAGCTCGCCCCGTACATGGCAGATAATGGCTGTAACAAACAACCAGGACCTGCCTCTAACAGCTGCGAGTGGAGCGAAGATCTGCCCACCACTGTTAACCTGTTCAGTGCTGCTGTCAATCTCTAACAGCAGCATTAACAGCGCGCCAGCATTGGGACGCGTCGTTCCATGCGCCCACCGATGCTCCTGTGACGCGATCATAGGGCGCCGATGGACTGCTATGACATCCGGGGGTCTGCTGAAGCCTCCGTGCCTGTCATCATAACGCTTCATTTGGGCTGTAAAGAAGACCGTGGTTTTGCTATATGGAGCATTACTGTGGTATCGCTGTATATAGCACAAGCAATCAGATGATGTATACAAATACAGTGAAAAAAAGTATATATATATTTATTAAAACCCCACACGTTCAACTCACCTCCCACTAAAAATAAAGATAATAAAAATATACACATTTTGTGGTTTGGTCTCTTTCAGAGAAATACAATCTATCAAAATATAAAAAAAAAAACGATCAGTGAACACAGAAAAAAATTCAAAAAGACAAAATTGCATTTTTTCGTTTGCCTCAATACTGCAGAAAATCCTGTAAGAAGCGATGACCATGACATATGTGTCCCAAAATGTTATCAATAAAGTCCTCTTGCCCTTCAAAAAATAAGCCCCCACACAGCTCCATCAACCCGGAAACTGAAAATGTTTCGGGTCTCAGAAAAAATGGTGACAGCATCAAAAAAAAGTTTTTTTCTTTTGCCAAAACTATTGGAGAAGTTTGGTCTTGCTGTAATCACACTGAGGAGTAGGATCCTATTACCAGGTCATTTTTACCACACAATGTACGCCGTTAAAACCGTTCCCAGAAAAAACAATGTCAGGCTTTTTTTTTCGCACTTTTACTGCACTTGGAATGTTTTTCCCGTTTTCTAGGACTATGTGGTAAATGAATGGTGTCATTTATAAGGACAGCTCATCCTACAAAATAACAAGACCTCACACTATGTGGACAGATATCAAAAAGTTATAGCCCTTGGAAAAAGCGGAGGAAAAAACAGAAAAAAACATAAATTGGTTATGTCGGGAAGGGGTAAAGCTGAAGAAACGCATGTAAGAGCAGAATATGGAGGAAGGTCAGATATCACAGACTGGTGGATACTACCTGCTCCATCGCTGGCAGAATACTCCACCCCCATGGTGTCCGCTGATATCTTCTCTTGTAGCAACGTCTCCAAACTCTATAAAACATCGGGAACAGTCAGCAGAGGGTTTGATGATTGGCTCATATTGGCGATATACTCAGGGGCATTACTGGGGCCAGGGAAGATTGGGAATGAATAGCGTATTGACTGTTAGAGATGTGATCTCTTCCATTAAAGGGGATGTCTAGTTGGAACAAGTTATCACTGATCTCTGGATAGGTGATGACCTGTCCCAGTGGGAGCACCCCTTTATTATGTGGTATATATGGAGGATGTGATATCATGCAGAGTTCTAGCAGTATTACACTTCGGTCCGTTCTGCGTGCATCTGGGCCATTCCCTATTGAGGAGCGGAGCTGGGGGGAAATATCAGGATCTCGTCGCTGGATCCATCCAGATGGGAGATGTAACGAGTGCAGCGCCCCCCACTGGTGTCTCAGCGTATCATGTGTTGGGGAATAATAACTTATTGTCTGGTAAATGTGCTGATTCCTGTGAGTTGTGATCGCTGAGTGCGTGTGATGGGATGTGGCTCCATCCGTTATATTATATCACGTCTTATACCTATAATCTCTCGCTGATCGCAGGTGTCTGTCTTCACACTCAGATGAGAAGGAACAAACTGACGATATAGGACTTTTTTTTTTTTTTCCAAATTCAAACCGAGCAATCCTATTGGCTGAGTATGAAAGCAGTTACCATGGTGACAGAAGTAGCAGCAAATTTAAAGGGACAAAACACTAATATTGTACTAAAGTGTATTTTATTATATATTTCACATAACTGACTGGGTACACCTTGGTGTGGGTGGGATGGCTTTTTTTAAATCAAAAACCATGTTTACTAAGTACCCTATATTATATATATTCACTGCTTTTTACTTACTTATAGCAGGGTATATGCTCATATTGTTTCTATCCTAAGTTTGACTATTTTCTAATAGAGACATGACCAGTCCTCTTTAGAATTTTATAGTGACCCCATTGAGGTCATGGACTGATATTGGGGATTGCAGAGTTGGGGCAAGGTGACAGGTGACAGTAAGTGACATCAAATGAAGGCTATGGTGCATACACAGTAAATCAGTCGTGTTATTCCACAGAAATGCTGTTCTATAAAACACAAAATATCTTCATATGGTGAGGAGTTGTGTTGTGTTTTCATCATTTACATTCTAGCGTGGTGATCACATAAAATGTAAAATTCCTATGAAATAATTACTGAATGACAGTAGCCTGTATCCCTGGAGGACAAGTCATTTACCGCTTCACCAGGTTTGATGTTCTAATGCATTTAGATGTTTCAGTATTTGTATATATGTATATATATATTTTTTCCCCTCTTAAGGGTATTCAAGCGCAGACAGTGACCAACTTCTTCCTCGCCTTTGAAGCACAGCTTTCAATTATTCCTGTCGTAAACAAGGTAAAAAGCTTAGAGCCGAACACTAGCAGACTCCTTCAGTCCCGCAGCAGGTAAATCTGTGAACATCGCCGGCACTCCTGCTGTTCCTAGTACCGATCCCTCTATGAGCGGCTGTGCAGTAATGAAGGCAGGATTCACCAAACTTGCTCGTCTTTTTTTTCGATTTCCAGTTCTGGTAATTAGCTATACACTTGTGTATATCCAGTGGTCAACTCAAAACCTGTGTATGGAAAATGAATTGTTTGCTGTATGCATCGCATTTGTAGGATGCACACTGTTCATTTCATTATGGAGCGGAGTAGGAGGAGACTTTCATTACTGTTCCCTTTACTTCCTCCCTGCTGATAGGAAATGCCATGCTGTTTGCTTGTGTCCTGTGATTACAGCAGCCTGCAACAGTTTTCAAGCGTGCACTTCCCGGCTCAGGCATCAAGCAGTAAATGATAAAATTAAAACGCTGCTATCCCTTTGTTAGTCACTTTTTTATCTTCTTCCCCCTTCTACGAATGCTGTAGTCCGTTATTCTAGAACTGCTCTGAAAATGGTTCTCTCTGGAGTGTTGGGATTTGGGTTTAGGGTGGGTTAGGGAATTGAAGTTCAGATACTTTGTTCATGTTTTATACTATGGAATTACTATGTCATGTATGTTATTTGAAAGATGGAAAATTTGCATTTGGAGTTTTTCAATAAAAATTATTTGATTAAAAAAAAGTCATGAAATTAAAATTCCTCCCGTTCTTGAGAAAGAATAGGATTTTTACTAAGAGGTAAATTGCACGTTCCTTGTTTTACAGGCACTTTACATTTTTGCTAGTTTTGTGCGATTACACAATCCCTTCTAAAGGCCAGTGCCAGTTGTACATCTCTCCCTAAACTCTTGTTCAGCACTATATTTTATGCCAGTTTTATTATATGGTTTCTAGATTTTGTCCAGCTTTGATAAATAATTAGTATTTATACTTTTGCTTTTAGATAGACTTGAAGAATGCAGATCCGGAGAGGGTGGAGAAACAAATTGAGAAGATGGTTGACATTCCCGCTAGTGACTGTATCCGGGTACAATGCGCTCCAGATCAAAATCATTCCTGTAGGCAAATTTAACTTCGCTGTCTGTACCTTGTCTTTTATTTTTTTTTCTACAAAATTTGGCTGGAAAAGGGGCAATGTAGCGAGGAATTTACATCAATTTTTGGTGTTAAAAAAACACGAAACTATTTTGTAACGCATCATTTTTGCGCAAAAATGTGCAGCTTCCTATTTTACAGCACTCTTGCAACTTTTAGAAACTTGACTTGGTAAGCTACACAGGTCTAAGAATGACTGTTGACATTAAAAGTGGATAAAGATACACGGTGGCTCAGTGGATAAAGATACACGGTGGCTCAGTGGTTAGCATTGTTGCTTTGCAGCACTGGGATCCTGGGTTCAAATCCCACCATGGACAACATCTGCAAGAAGTTTGTATGTTCTCCCCGTGTTTGCGTTGGTTTCTTCTGGGTTCTCGGGTTTCCTCCCACACTCCAAAGACATACTGATAGGGAATGTAGATTGTGAGCCCCAATGGGGACAGCGATGATAATGTCTGTAAAGCGCAGCGGAATAGGATGGTGAGTGAAGGTAAGTGAGTAAAATAAATAAAGATGGAAGTGCTACATAAACATTTATCAAACATCGTGCAACTCTTTGATACATTTGGCACAAATAATGGTAACACAACCACAAGCAAAACTGACCTGAGGAAGTCCCTTTATGATACATTTTTCGGAAAGAATTTGGAAGATTTAAAGCGTTAGAAATGAGCAAGATTATCCAATATCACAGAAAAAGGAAAAGTCTCCAGAAGTTTTTATGCCGGATGCCGGTATGTGTCCATACCTAAAGAAGAGCTGTCAGAAGAATGGGTAAGGAATCCTTTAGTAAACATAAATATCCATAGGGGTTTTGAGTGTTAAAAAAAAAAGATCATCTAAAAGATTTTGTGATCTGCGTTTACATGATTGTAATAACATTACAGCCCCATTCAGACTTACAGGTTTTATCCATGAGAAACTGAGCAGAACGATATATAGGTTTGTGGGAGAAGATTCAGTATAAATTGTAATTCATTCATTAGATTTGAGAGTCCTCAGTGGTTGATACCTTTAATGGCTAACTGAAAAGATGGTAACAAATTGCAAGCTTTCCAAACTGCTCAGGCCTCTTCATCAGGCAGACCTGAGACCTGAGTAGTCTGGAAAGCTTGCAATTTGTTACCATCTTTTCCGTTAGCCATTAAAAGGTATCAACCACTGAGGACTCTTAAATCTAAATACTCTTCTATCTACTGGCTAACACAGTACAAAGATAGATATTTTTCCTTTATCAATTTATTCAGTGGAATCCTGCTGTTTGTATAGATGAGTCCAGTGGGCGGTCATGCTAGTGATTGACAGCTATCTTTGCCTGCATGGTCATACAGAGAACTGTCAATCACTTAGGACCGCCCACTGGACTAGTGTACATACGGCAGGACTTTCTCTGCATATAATGCAAGTCTTACTGACTCTCTTCCCACAGATATGTCTATCAGTCTGATCAACTTCTCTGCTCTACAACCTCCCCCTACAGATCTTATACCATTTCAACATGACAGGTTCCTTTAATCACCTGCAGATGACATAAGTAGCCATGTTCTGTGTGGCTTACGGAGGGGCTTGATTGCTTGTCAGCTTCAAACAGGTTTCATTTCTTGTGATTCATTGGAGCCGAGGTCTAAACTGTATTAAGAAATTAATTTCTCTGTTTATTTCTATTAGATCTCGGCGAAGCTTGGAACAAATGTGGAAAGTGTTCTTCAAGAAGTTGTCAGGAGGCTTCCACCGTGAGTATGGACTAATGCGGCTCTATCCATCTTCTCTTTATTAAAGGGAACCTGTCACCTTGAAAAATGCTATGTACCTGCAGGTATAGGGTTAATCTGCAGATAAATATTGTTACAATGTTGCCCGGCTGCCTAATTGATAGTGCAGGTACTGGGAGAAAATTAACTTCTTTCCTCCCTGCAGCCGCCGGCCTTCACTCATCGTTGTGCACGGAGCGGCTACAGTCTTGGATCACAGCACCGCTCACTATATCGGAGGTGACGGCTGTAAACCTGGCCCGGATTTTGATTGACAGCTTGCTCTGCACAGATGCGCTGCAGAACCACTTAGAATCTTAGTGAAGGAGTAGTATGTTCACAGATAGAGAATATGGCTCATCCACGTGCAGATCTGCTCCACGTCCAATTACATATTTGTGGGAGAAACCCTAGTGGCAGCCTCATATTTCTGACATGGATCCTCTAGCACTATTTGTGAAACTGCGGCTCCCAGCATAACTTGATGAGAGACCGTCAGCCTGCTGGGATCTGTAGTTTCACTACAGCAGGATTGTCACAAGCTGCGGACCTCCGCTCACTCCAGCACTGGTCGGCATTTTCAGCACGTGAACGTACGCCATGCTTTCCGGAGGCACAAGGGTGTATATAACTTTATCAAACCCTTGATTGTAAGTTTGCTGAACCCTAAGTGGATTCGATTGTTCCCACAGTTTCAGTTTTGGACCATTTAAGGGGAATTTACAGGGTTCTGGCCACTGACCAGGGGGATCAGTATCCCTGTATGTCTTTGTATATACTTGATAAAGACCTATAACAGGTCGAAATGTTATGTGATGGCAGAATAAACTTTGTCTTTTGGAATTCATCACCCTGGACTGAACGCGGTTTACTTACCTTTATACCCCTTAACAGGATGTCTTATTTTTGTGTTTTAGTCCCAAGATTGAAAAGGGCCGCCCTCTTAAAGCCCTGCTGTTTGACTCAACGTTTGATCACTACGGAGGCGTCGTAGCCAGCATCGCCCTGTGTGGAGGTGACGTGTATAAAGGCAATAAATCGTGTCTGCCCACTCTGGCAAGTGCTATGAAGTCAATGAGGTTGGCATACTGACCCCAGAGGAAGTACCAGCTGAAAAACTAAGTTTTTTTTAATAATCTTATTAGCCTTTCCCTCTGTCTTCACCAATCAGCCCTCTGTATTGATGATCAGATCAAAGATCTAGACAGGGATTGTCTCACGCTGCATCTCCTTCCTGATTGTATCACTGAGAAGACAGATGCTGCCCCATCCCATTCTCCAAGAAATGCAGAACCCAATGCATCTGCTGTCCGTGATCCGCCTATTGTCAGAGGACATCATTAGGGACTGCATTTTCTCATTGCTTAAGAAATTGTTGGGGGATCCTGCTAATCGCTGAATAATAAAACTGCAGCACCGCTCCATTTAAGGCAGTGTTTCCCAAACTCCAGTCCTCATGGCCCCCAACAGGTCAGGTTTTCCCCCCAACAGGTCATGTTTTCAGGATTTCCTCAGTATTACACATGTGATGAAAGTATCATCAAGGAATCAGGAATTCTCTCACCTGTGCAATACTATAGAAATCCTGAAGACATGACATGTGGGGGGCCGGGGGGACTGGAGTTTGGGAAACACTGATTTTAAAGGGACTGTCAGCACAGAATGACTGTTGAAACCAAGTACAAGCGCTCCATGGATCACGGCGTGGGCCAATCATTTATATACACCTTCCAACCTGCTTGTTTTACCTCTGTCTCCTTCCTTCTATGGTTCTATGAAGCCAGAGCTGTTAATCAAAGAAGAGGAGGGTGTGGATAGAGGGAAAACAAGCAGGTGGGAAGGTGTATATAAATGATTGGCCCTGAAGCACCGAGAGTTGGGACTTAGTTTGAACAGTCATTCTGTGCTGACAGTCCCTTTAGGTGGACGAGATCCAGATGCAGCTCATTTCACCGCGTAAGGTTGTTTGCCCACTATGCGCTCTCCACGGCGTCTCATGAGCTCAGTGTGAACCTGCTTATATCTATGAAGAGCACAGGGCGCCAGTGGCGACTTTGCCAATCCTGGTGTTCTGTGGAAAATGCCAAGTGTCCTGCACGGTGTTGGGCTATGAGCACAACCCCCATCTGTGGGCGTCGGGCCCTCATACCACCCTCATGGAGTCTCTTTAAAACCGTTTGTGCAGACACATGCACATTTGTGGCCTGCTGGAGGTCATTTTGAAGGGCTCTGGCAGTGCTCCTCCTGTTCCTCCTTGCACAAAGGCGGAGGTAGCGGTCCTGCTGCTGGGTTGTTGCCCTCCTACGGCCCCCTCCACGTCTCCTGGTGTACTGGCCTGTCTCCTGGCAGCGCCTCCAGCCTCTGGACACTACGCTGACAGATGCAGCAAACCTTCTTGCCACAGCTTGCATTGATGTGCCATGTTGGATGAGTTGCACTACCTGAGCAACTTCTGTGGGTTGTAGAGTCCGTCTCATGCTACCACGAGTGTGAAAGCACAACCAACATTCAAAAGTGACCAAAACATCAGCCAGAAAGCATTGGTACTGAGATGTGATCTGTGGTCCCCACCTGCAGAACCACTCCTTTATTGAGGGTGTCTTGATAATTGCCAATAATTTCCATCTATTGTCTATTCTATTTGCACAACAGCATGTGAAATTGATTGTCAATCAGTGTTGCTTCCTAAGTGGACAGTTTGATTTCACAGAAGTTTGATTTACTTGGAGTTATATTCTGTTGTTTAAGTGCTCCCTTTATATTTTTGAGCAGTTTACTTTTTTCCCCACTGTATGTAGAGAAGATGCACAGCCCAAAAAGGGTGTTCTGTGTACCTATGTTCCCTGGAACCTGTAGGGTCTTATTTGTGGACCTAGGAAGGGGAAAATATTAAAAAATCCCCAAATCACCTCCCAAACCAGTGCCCTCTTATACTCATTGTTGTGTATCCCGCCATTATTCTGACATCCACATCTGGCAGGGGTGTCATGTGAGCACTACTTCTTCTGGCTTAGATGAAATATGAATGCTGCAACCAATCAGAAGCTGCAACACTCATGCGTTGCCCCCACCGGTTGTTAACCTCAGGTAACCAGTGGGGTATGCAGCGCTGGTCTGGAGATATCAATTTCTTTTAGTTTTCTCACCTCCCTTGGCCCATCAATAGTTGGTGTCTAGTAGTGGATAACCCAATTAAAGGGTTATTTCCCTCTCAGATATATCCACCAAATAAGCCATAAATGGCTAATAGATGTTGGCTCCACCTCTGTAGCCCCCCGCAGCTATCGAGATAAGGCTGTATCTCTAGTTAATACGAACATAGAAGTGGCTGTGCATGATAGGCTTTCTCCATTCACTTCTATGGAGGTTCAGAATAATACAAAGGGTTGTAGATGTGTTAATAAAGAATACAATGGAAGTCTACTAACAATACATGGGCACTGATTCCCTGTGGGCACCTGAGATCAGCCACTGAAGCTGTAGGGGGCAGTGTTAGCTTATATGTGCACATTTATATGGAGGGTGTTTGTACATATCCCTATGGACCTGTCCCACATCTATGGATTATTTTACATAAATGAACACTGTCCCATTGTGCAGCAAAGGTCTATACAATAAACTGTGTACACCGCTGTCTAATGAGGATAATAGAACTGTACTGGTTATTGTATCATTATGGGATCTAATTGATGGCTGTCGTAGCGCAGTGTTTTAATAATTAATTTACTACATCTTTTTACAGAAAACCACATTGGCAGCACGGCATATACAGTAAAATGTTACATGCATATCACATCAAGTGAAAAATCCCCATGGAAATGCCTCTACTAAAGCACGCTGCTATAAGAAACACTCTGTAAAGTAAGTCCACGCTGCAGCATGAATATAACGGGCCAACTAGAAAACAGGTTTGGCAAAAAAATGTATCCATCAGATAGATGTCAACTGTATACTTTTATAATATAGATCTGGACAGGGGTATATATAGCATAGACAGGATTGGGTTTATTAAGGATTGCATTCATACGACAACCCTACAAGGGAACCTGTCATGTGAAAGAAAGGCTATTAACCTGCAGATATGCAGTTAATCTGCAGGTTAATGGTCAAATGTATATAGAGGTCTCAAAAAGTCAGAAATCATAAAGGGATCTAATAATAAAATGTAACCTTTATTTATACAATGCTAAAAAGACATAAATATGATCTAGGACATAAACAAAAACTGCACCCAAAACGTGAAAATATATGAAAGAAAAATATTATTTTTAAAACCAATTCAAATAGCTGTATGTGAACCTCTCTGATGACCCTCAAATGCTCCCATGAAGGGAGGAAAAAAAGCCCCATCTTTAGGAAGTTGGTGAAATGACGTTGAAGGGAAAGGATCTAGGCTGAGGTCCTGGACCCATGGATGAATGGCCTATGGACTTTGAAGATCGGTTGATCACTGGGCTGGATAAATGTGCTACAGTTGTGGAATCTGTCGTCTGGATTTGATGAACTTTCTTAAGCACTGTTGCTACTGGATACCTGTGTCTCTATTGTTTTATCTTGTCGTCTGGAGGAGCGAGGAATGTGAATACAAACTATACTGGTTGGCGATACGAAATCTGTGAGCCAACCAAAAGTTGGGAAACAGTGAGTATCGCCTGGTACAAAGGCAGTTGAACTACCGCCCCAGGAAGGGTATCTTGTGCACTGGGGGCAATGTATTTTGTCCATTTACCTAGAGTTGTAGTAAAACCTTGGATGTAAGAGATAAACTATTGTTGCATCATTAACTTGTCTAGGTGATTATTGCAACCCACAACCTCAGATCTTCACATACAGGATTAGAAAAACATTATTGTTTTCTTTCAAAAGCAATATCACATCTGTCCATAGATTGTGACTGGCACTGGACTTCAGCTCTACTGAAATAAATGGAGCTGAGCTGCAATACCACACTGAACCTGTAGACAGGTTGTGGTGCTGTTTTTAGACAAAAAACACAAGTTTTTAATCATGGACAACACCTTTGAAGAGTTAGGCTGCGTGCTCACTATGCGTTTTTCAAGCGTTTTTGCCGCCGAATTTCCGCAGCGAAAATGCTTAAAAAAAAGCTTGGTAATACATGCCCCATGGTCCCCAATGATAATCCGCATATGCTGTGCACATGCTGCGGAAATTTCCGCTGCGGATTATCATTGCTGAAAAATACGCAGCATGTCCATTAATTTTGCGGACACGCAGAGTAATTGCCGCCATTGACTTGCATTGAATCGCTTAATATCCGCATGACTACATGTGCACATGCGGATATTAAGCGATTCAATGTGCGGATGGTACCCGGGTCTGGAGAAGAGGGGACTCGGGTACCATAGAACGTCGCGTGACCTGTCACATGACTAAATGACATCATGAAAGGTCCTTTCACACCACCGTGAGCCGTACAAGAGACCGGACGCAGCGGAGAAATGACCGGGGGCCATCAGAAGGTGAGTATAATGTTTTTTTTATTTTTTACCATTGTTATTCTTTTTAACTATTAACTTGGTCACACTATATAAATCCATGCCGGTTGCATGGATTTATATAGTGTGACCAAAATGTCAAGCACTTTTATAAGCAATACTAAAATCGCTTGGAAAAGCGCTTGATAACCCGCATGCAGAAATGCATGCAAAAACGCTTGACAAACGCTTCTACCTGGCAAGAAAAACGCATGTAAAATCCGCATGCGTTCTTCCTGCCAGGTAGATGCAGCATTTCTGCATCGTGGGCACTTAGGCTATGTGCCCACGATGCAGAAATGAAGCAGAAAATTTCTGCAGCATTTCTGCATCTCCCTGGCAGAAAAAACGCATGCAGATTGTGCATGCGTTTTTCCTGCAGAATACATGCGGATCCACATGCGTTTCCGCATGCAGATTGACAAGCGCTTTCCAGGCGATAGCATCACTTGGAAAGTGCTTGACAACTAGGTCACACTGTATAAATCCATGCAAACGGCATGGATTTATACAGTGTGAACCGTAAAAATTAAAACAAATAAAGCTATACTCACCCCCGAGGCCCCGGCGTGGCTGCAGCGCTGCTTCCTGGCTGGTTCCTGGATGCCGGCATATCGCGAGACAGAGCGGTGAAGGGCCTGCGGTCACATGACTGTGACGTCACCGCAGGTCCTCAAGCGATGCCGGCATTCAGAGAGAAGCCTTACGGAAAGGTGAGTATAAACTTTATTTGTTATTTTATTCTTTTTTTACAGGTAGAATGGTACCCAGGTCTGGATGAGAAGCCGCTTGTAAAAATGTACAGTCGCGGTTTCTATGCGTCTCAATGCAAGTCAATGGCGGGGCTTCCGCTGCACTTCCGCAAAATTAAATGACATGCTGCGGATTTTTGTACGCAGCATAAACGCTGCGGAAAAACCCGCAGCATGTGCATAGAACATGTGGAATCCCCTTGGGGACCATGGGGTGCGGATTACCTAGCGTTTCACAAGCGTTTATGCTGTGGAAATTCTGCAGCATAAACGCTTGAAAAACGCTACGCGGGCACCCAGCCTTAGCCTTATGCAGTACTTCTCTCTTTTGTCAGATATTCAGGTGTAGTGAAACACTGCTGTACTCCCAGGAATAGCATTCACATTTTTACAACAGGTTCCCAGGGTCCGCCCGTGGTGTAGAGCTCCAGAGACATTTTTTTCTCTCTATTATTAATTAACGCTTACAATATTCTAAATCCAGATGTAGCAGCCACTAATAAGACAGCTGTAGTCCAGTACTAGCGCACAGTGATGTGGTGCGCTCCACTATTAACATAGCACAGCATATGGCGGCTGCTATATCAGTACTCTAGAATCTAAAAAATTATTTCCATATTCTAAATATACATGAGTGCAAATAATAATTATTTTATAGCGCCAACATATTCCGCAGCAATTTACAATACTTGTAAAAACAATATCAGACATTACATCGTAACACATAATTCAACAAAAACTAAAAGGAGTGAGGGCCCTGCTCGCAAGAGCTTACAATCTATTAGAAAATAGCGGGATGAGCAAAAGGGGCTTGTATTGTATAGTCCAGTCGTCATTCTAATAAATAGGGGTATTCACATAACGCTTCATAAACCAGTCATCAGCCAGTACCTGTATAAGGACAGATACAAAGTGCTACTGAGTGCACGGATTGTTGAGAATAGATGACAGAAGGTACAAGATTCTAAGAATTTAAGAAGAGAGAACAGGCAATGATTAGATTAGTGAGGTACTGTGATAGGCTAGTCTAAAGAAATGTGGTTTTGGAGCACACTTAAAACTGTGGATACTGGGAATTAACCAGATTGTTTGGGGTAATGCAATTCAGAGAACTGGAGCAGCATGAGAGAAGTTTTTGAGTGGGAGGTTTGGATTACAGAGAATGTCAGGATACAGTCATTAGCAGAACAGAAAACGGAGATAGGGTGGTAGACAGAGGTGAGGGAGGAGATGCAGGGTGGCACAGAACTGTGGAGAGTGTTGTGGGTGATATTGATAAGTTTATATTGTACTCTTTAGCAGATGCAACCAGTGCAATGACTGGAACAGGGTGGAAGCATCGGTGTAACAGCTGGACAGAAATATGAGCCCCGCTGACGCATTTAGGATGGATTGGAGAGGAGAGTTTAGTAAGAGAGAGAATATTTAGTAGAGTTGCAGTAGTCCAGATGAGAATGAATCAGAGCAAGGGTTTGAGCATACAACCTATTATATCGGACAAGTGTTATCCTTGGTTTTCACGGATAGCCCTAGTATCCATGTTATTATATGGGGCTGTGCACTTGACCCAGTCATCCGAGGGGAAAAAAAAAAAAAAATTGGTGACATGTCATATTTTCATCCGAGTGTTGGATCAAAATTGGCAATGCAAGTCTATGGGTCCGTGGAAAACATCTTACCTCACTCGGTAGACATCCGAGTGCAGTCCGATGTCCATGGACTGCCATAAATCGAGAAGGGTGAACAACATATTTTTTCCCACCTCTTAATGTGACTGGAAAGCCTAAATGGCAGTGGATCAGGCCTTCCCTTGGCCTCCGGCAGCTTATTGGTACCCCACAATCGCCTTAGCAGGAACTGCTCCATTTAAATGCCGCTGTCAGAAATTGACAGCAGAATCTAAATGGTTAACAGCTGCATTTGATGCTTAGCTCCGGCAATTGCTGTTTGAGACAGATGCCAGCTGTGTTACAGTCAGCGTTTACTGTGTGTGAACCAGGCACAGCTCCTGATCCCGCTTCACACACTCGGTCCCATTCTAAGGCAGAATTTTTAGGCGGGCATCTCACAGGGCAATATTTTGCCACCCATTGAGATAAACTTCTGACCGTCACCTGAAGCGAGATGCTAATCTGCAGTATATGTATAGAACCAGCGACGGACAAATGATTGGTGCAACCTGTGCAGCTGCACAGGAGCCCAAATGATAAGGGGGCCACTACCACCTCCAAAGCAGCTTCTGTCAGGCACATTGAGCCATATACCTTTTGTTTGTTTTTGTGTGACAGTAATGGGGCATTGCCTCGCACCACTACCAGAGGAGAGATGGTCGCACATGTGCAACTCACTCTCTTGTCTGCTATGACCTATGGAATCTGATTGGGCAACTGCTCCACTTTTCCATGGCACTGGGTGTGACGAGTCACCCTAAGGGTGTGTGCACACATCATCATTTTCGGGTGGAAACTAGAATGTATTGGCTCCTTCCAGGTCCTGACAGCAGGACCTGGGAGGAGCCCATGCATTCTAGCGTCTTTACTAGTGAGCCAGCTAGAATGTATGGGCTGCAGTCAGGACCTGGAAGGAGCCCATACAGTCTGGAAGATAGCAGAATCTATGGGGTCCTGTCAGGTTTATATTATTGGAGGCAGCAGAATCTATGGGCTCCTGTCAGGTTTATATTATTGGAGGCAGCAGAATGTATGGGCTCCTGTCAGGTATATATTATTGGAGGCAGCAGAATGTATGGGCTCCTGTCGGGTATATATTATTGGAGGCAGCAGAATGTATGGGCTCCTGTCAGGTATATATTATTGGAGGCAGCAGAATGTATGGGCTCCTGTCGGGTTTATATTATTGGAGGCAGCAGAATCTATGGGCTCCTGTTGGGTATATATTATTGGAGGCAGCAGAATGTATGGGCTCCTGTCGGGTATATATTATGGGAGGCAGCAGAAAGTATGAGCTCCTGTCAGGTATATATTATTGGAGGCAGCAGAATGTATGAGCTCCTGTCAGGTATATATTATTGGAGGCAGCAGAATGTATGGGCTCCTGTCGGGTATATATTATTGGAGGCAGCAGAATGTATGGGCTCCAGTCAGGTATATATTATTGGAGGCAGCAGTATCTATGGGCTCCTGTCAGGTATATATTATTGGAGGCAGCAGAATCTATTGGCTCCTGTCGGGTATATAATATTGGAGGCAGCAGAATGTATGAGCTCCTGTCGGGTATATATTATTGGAGGCCGCAGAATGTATCGGAACCTATCGGGTATATATTATTGGAGGCAGCAGAATGTATGGGCTCCTGTCGGGTATATATTATTAGAGGCAGCAGAATGTATGGGCTCCTGTCGGGTATATATTATTGGAGGCAGCAGAATGTATGAGCTCCTGTCGGGTATATATTATTGGAGGCAGCAGAATGTATGAGCTCCTGTCGGGTATATATTATTGGAGGCAGCAGAATGTATGAGCTCCTGTCGGATATACATTATTGGAGGCAGCAGAATGTATGGGCTCCTGTCGGGTATATATTACTGGAGGCAGCAGAATGTATGGGCTCCTGTCGGGTATATATTATTGGAGGCAGCAGAATGTATGGGCTCCTGTCGGGTATATATTATTGGAGGCAGCAGAATGTATGGGCTCCTGTCGGGTATATATTATTGGAGGCAGCAGAATATATGAGCTCCTGTCGGGTATATATTATTGGAGGCAGCAGAATGTATGAGCTCCTGTCGGGTATATATTATTGGAGGCAGCAGAATGTATGAGCTCCTGTCAGGTATATATTATTGGAGGCAGCAGAATGTATGAGCTCCTGTCAGGTATATATTATTGGAGGCAGCAGAATGTATGGGCTCCTGTCGGGTATATATTATTGGAGGCAGCAGAATGTATGAGCTCCTGTCGGGTATATATTATTGGAGGCAGCAGAATGTATGAGCTCCTGTCGGGTATATATTATTGGAGGCAGCAGAATGTATGGGCTCCTGTCGGGTATATATTATTGGAGGCAGCAGAGTGTATGGGCTCCTGTCGGGTATATATTATTGGAGGCAGCAGAATGTATGGGCTACTGTCGGGTATATATTATTGGAGCAGCAGAATGTATGGGCTCCTGTCGGGTATATATTACTGGAGGCAGCAGATGTATGAGCTCCTGTCGGGTATATATTATTGGAGGCAGCAGAATATATGAGCTCCTGTTGGGTATATATTATTGGAAGCAGCAGAATGTATGGGCTCCTGTCGGGTATATATTATTGGAGGCAGCAGAATGTATGGGCTCCTGTCGGGTATATATTATTGGAGGCAGCAGAATATATGAGCTCCTGTCGGGTATATGTTATTGGAGGCAGCAGAATGTATGAGCTCCTGTCGGGTATATATTATTGGAGGCAGCAGAATGTATGGGCTCCTGTCGGGTATATATTATTGGAGGCAGCAGAGTGTATGGGCTCCTGTCGGGTATATATTATTGGAGGCAGCAGAATGTATGTGCTACTGTCGGGTATATATTATTGGAGGCAGCAGAATGTATGGGCTCCTGTCGGGTATATATTACTGGAGGCAGCAGATGTATGAGCTCCTGTCGGGTATATATTATTGGAGGCAGCAGAATGTATGAGCTCCTGTCGGGTATATATTATTGGAGGCAGCAGAATGTATGGGCTCCTTTTGGGTATATATTATTGGAGGCAGCAGAATGTATGGGCTCCTGTCGGGTATATATTATTGGAGGCAGCAGAATGTATGAGCTCCTGTCGGGTATATATTATTGGAGGCAGCAGAATGTATGGGCTCCTGTCGGGTATATATTATTGGAGGCAGCAGAATGTATGGGCTCCTGTCGGGTATATATTATTGGAGGCAGCAGAATGTATGGGCTCCTGTCGGGTATATATTATTGGAGGCAGCAGAATATATGAGCTCCTGTCGGGTATATATTATTGGAGGCAGCAGAATGTATGAGCTCCTGTCGGGTATATATTATTGGAGGCAGCAGAGTGTATGAGCTCCTGTCAGGTATATATTATTGGAGGCAGCAGAATGTATGAGCTCCTGTCAGGTATATATTATTGGAGGCAGCAGAATGTATGGGCTCCTGTCGGGTATATATTATTGGAGGCAGCAGAATGTATGAGCTCCTGTCGGGTATATATTATTGGAGGCAGCAGAATGTATGGGCTCCTGTCGGGTATATATTATTGGAGGCAGCAGAATGTATGAGCTCCTGTCGGGTATATATTATTGGAGGCAGCAGAATGTATGAGCTCCTGTCGGATATACATTATTGGAGGCAGCAGAATGTATGGGCTCCTGTCGGGTATATATTACTGGAGGCAGCAGAATGTATGGGCTCCTGTCGGGTATATATTATTGGAGGCAGCAGAATGTATGGGCTCCTGTCGGGTATATATTATTGGAGGCAGCAGAATGTATGGGCTCCTGTCGGGTATATATTATTGGAGGCAGCAGAATATATGAGCTCCTGTCGGGTATATATTATTGGAGGCAGCAGAATGTATGAGCTCCTGTCGGGTATATATTATTGGAGGCAGCAGAATGTATGAGCTCCTGTCAGGTATATATTATTGGAGGCAGCAGAATGTATGAGCTCCTGTCAGGTATATATTATTGGAGGCAGCAGAATGTATGAGCTCCTGTCGGGTATATATTATTGGAGGCAGCAGAATGTATGGGCTCCTGTCGGGTATATATTATTGGAGGCAGCAGAATGTATGAGCTCCTGTCGGGTATATATTATTGGAGGCAGCAGAATGTATGAGCTCCTGTCGGATATACATTATTGGAGGCAGCAGAATGTATGGGCTCCTGTCGGGTATATATTACTGGAGGCAGCAGAATGTATGGGCTCCTGTCGGGTATATATTATTGGAGGCAGCAGAATGTATGGGCTCCTGTCGGGTATATATTATTGGAGGCAGCAGAATGTATGGGCTCCTGTCGGGTATATATTATTGGAGGCAGCAGAATATATGAGCTCCTGTCGGGTATATATTATTGGAGGCAGCAGAATGTATGAGCTCCTGTCGGGTATATATTATTGGAGGCAGCAGAATGTATGAGCTCCT
The DNA here is from genome assembly GCF_046119375.1 of Phyllobates terribilis. Classification (NCBI taxonomy): domain Eukaryota; kingdom Metazoa; phylum Chordata; class Amphibia; order Anura; family Dendrobatidae; genus Phyllobates; species Phyllobates terribilis. The sequence goes on along the minus strand of NW_027362920.1, from coordinate 471,288 downwards.
GTCAGGTATATATTATTGGAGGCAGCAGAATGTATGAGCTCCTGTCAGGTATATATTATTGGAGGCAGCAGAATGTATGGGCTCCTGTCGGGTATATATTATTGGAGGCAGCAGAATGTATGAGCTCCTGTCGGGTATATATTATTGGAGGCAGCAGAATGTATGAGCTCCTGTCGGGTATATATTATTGGAGGCAGCAGAATGTATGGGCTCCTGTCGGGTATATATTATTGGAGGCAGCAGAGTGTATGGGCTCCTGTCGGGTATATATTATTGGAGGCAGCAGAATGTATGGGCTACTGTCGGGTATATATTATTGGAGCAGCAGAATGTATGGGCTCCTGTCGGGTATATATTACTGGAGGCAGCAGATGTATGAGCTCCTGTCGGGTATATATTATTGGAGGCAGCAGAATATATGAGCTCCTGTTGGGTATATATTATTGGAAGCAGCAGAATGTATGGGCTCCTGTCGGGTATATATTATTGGAGGCAGCAGAATGTATGGGCTCCTGTCGGGTATATATTATTGGAGGCAGCAGAATATATGAGCTCCTGTCGGGTATATGTTATTGGAGGCAGCAGAATGTATGAGCTCCTGTCGGGTATATATTATTGGAGGCAGCAGAATGTATGGGCTCCTGTCGGGTATATATTATTGGAGGCAGCAGAGTGTATGGGCTCCTGTCGGGTATATATTATTGGAGGCAGCAGAATGTATGTGCTACTGTCGGGTATATATTATTGGAGGCAGCAGAATGTATGGGCTCCTGTCGGGTATATATTACTGGAGGCAGCAGATGTATGAGCTCCTGTCGGGTATATATTATTGGAGGCAGCAGAATGTATGAGCTCCTGTCGGGTATATATTATTGGAGGCAGCAGAATGTATGGGCTCCTTTTGGGTATATATTATTGGAGGCAGCAGAATGTATGGGCTCCTGTCGGGTATATATTATTGGAGGCAGCAGAATGTATGAGCTCCTGTCGGGTATATATTATTGGAGGCAGCAGAATGTATGGGCTCCTGTCGGGTATATATTATTGGAGGCAGCAGAATGTATGGGCTCCTGTCGGGTATATATTATTGGAGGCAGCAGAATGTATGGGCTCCTGTCGGGTATATATTATTGGAGGCAGCAGAATATATGAGCTCCTGTCGGGTATATATTATTGGAGGCAGCAGAATGTATGAGCTCCTGTCGGGTATATATTATTGGAGGCAGCAGAGTGTATGAGCTCCTGTCAGGTATATATTATTGGAGGCAGCAGAATGTATGAGCTCCTGTCAGGTATATATTATTGGAGGCAGCAGAATGTATGGGCTCCTGTCGGGTATATATTATTGGAGGCAGCAGAATGTATGAGCTCCTGTCGGGTATATATTATTGGAGGCAGCAGAATGTATGGGCTCCTGTCGGGTATATATTATTGGAGGCAGCAGAATGTATGAGCTCCTGTCAGGTATATATTATTGGAGGCAGCAGAATGTATGAGCTCCTGTCAGGTATATATTATTGGAGGCAGCAGAATGTATGGGCTCCTGTCGGGTATATATTATTGGAGGCAGCAGAATGTATGGGCTCCTGTCTGGTATATATTATTGGAGGCAGCAGAATGTATGAGCTCCTGTTAGGTATATATTATTGGAGGCAGCAGAATGTATGAGCTCCTGTCAGGTATATATTATTGGAGGCAGCAGAGTGTATGGGCTCCTGTCGGGTATATATTATTGGAGGCAGCAGAATGTATGGGCTCCTGTCGGGTATATATTATTGGAGGCAGCAGAGTGTATGGGCTCCTGTCGGGTATATATTATTGGAGGCAGCAGAATGTATGGGCTACTGTCGGGTATATATTATTGGAGGCAGCAGAATGTATGTGCTCCTGTCGGGTATATATTACTGGAGGCAGCAGATGTATGAGCTCCTGTCGGGTATATATTATTGGAGGCAGCAGAATATATGAGCTCCTATCGGGTATATATTATTGGAGGCAGCAGAATGTATGGGCTCCTGTCGGGTATATATTATTGGAGGCAACAGAATGTATGGGCTCCTGTCGGGTATATATTATTGGAGGCAGCAGAATATATGAGCTACTGTCGAGTATATATTATTGGAGGCAGGAGAATTTATGAGCTCCTGTCGGGTATATATTATTGAAGGCAGCAGAATGTATGGGCTCCTGTCGGGTATATATTATTGGAGGCAGCAGAGTGTATGGGCTCCTGTCGGGTATATATTATTGGAGGCAGCAGAATGTATGGGCTCCTGTCGGGTATATATTATTGCAGGCAGCAGAATGTATGGGCTCCTGTCGGGTATATATTACTGGAGGCAGCAGATGTATGAGCTCCTGTCGGGTATATATTATTGGAGGCAGCAGAATGTATGAGCTCCTGTCGGGTATATATTATTGGAGTCAGCAGAATGTGTGGGCTCCTGTCGGGTATATATTATTGGAGGCAGCAGAATGTATGGGCTCCAGTCAGGTATATATTATTGGAAGCTGCAGAATGTATGGGCTCCTGTCAGGTATATATTATTGGAGGCAGCAGAATATATGGGATCCTTTCGGGTATATATTATTGGAGGCAGCAGAATGTATGGGCTCCTACCAGGTCCTGACTACAGCCCATATGTGGCGCCCTGCTACGCCTAGGTGCCACAGACCCCAGTAGGGTGCATGGATGGACTTCTCCACAAGAGGCCCTCATTACATTCATACACCTCCACCCTTCCACCTCACACCAGCAGAGGGAGCCCGTTAGGGACATATATATATAGGGAAGGTGGAGCCAGGAGCTGAGTTAGTTCGGAGTTGTGAGAGAGTGTGCTGGCACTTAGACCAGTGAAGAGTAGAGTTGAGCCACCCCCGTAGAGTTCGGTTTGGTTCATCGAACACCAGTATGTTCGCCGAACTGTTCGTCAAATTCCGTCGAACACCGTTAAAACCAATGGCAGGCATACAAAAACACATAGAAACACGTAGAAAACACCTTCAAAGGTGTCCAAAATCTGACAAACTGCTCAGAAGACACAACTAACACATGGGAAAGTGACAAGTACTTATAGTCATGCGAAAAGAAAAGAGGTGGAGGAGTAAAAGGAGGGGGAGACACAGATATCGGCATGTCATGCCCTTCTAAAATCAAGAAAGGCTGGAGTAAAAATCTAAAATCAGCCTAACAACACCCAGACGTAGTGACAAGAAAATTAAAAAAAATACTTTTAGGTAGAATGGCTGTTCCATTCAGAACACTTTCCTTACAAGACGTAGTGGTATCCCCGTTGTGAGTTGTGCCAAAAACGGAACCAAATACATTCGGACTAATCCACCATTTGTCATATCCAAGGGGCAGGTCAGTAAACGACAACATCGACGCGGATCCAAGTACAGTAGTATATACTGTACATCCTTTGACAAGGCAATCAGTTGGATTAAGAAGTTGGGAAGGGTCACCCTAATGGCCAAAACAGACATTGATGCGGCGTTCCGGTTACATACTTCCTGTGCCTCCGAATAGTGTCCACCTATTGGGCTGCTTCTGGGAAGGAGCATACTATATAGATCACTGTTTTGCCCATGGGGTGGTCCAGATCCTGCTCACTTTTTGAGGCATTTAGTTGCTTCCTCGAATGGGTTGTAATGGACGTTTATCCATTACCTCGACAACTTCTTATCCCTGGGCCCAAAAGATTCGCTACAGTGTGAATACACGCGGTAGTCCGCCTGTGAGAAGGAGAGAGCTGGAGGGAGAGCGGACACCACAGAGCCGAGGGGTTAGATGGAGAACGGAAGAAGGAAAGAGGGCGAGGGAGGTAAGGGAGTAACATCTGCAGAAGAAAGACCATCTTCCAGCCAAACTAAGATGTCTACTTCTTTTCGTGGACAATGTGATACAATCCCTTACTTACGGACACGCCCATCGCTACAAATTCCAGATGAGGCACAAAAACAGCAGGTGCTTCAACGGATATCAAGTGCTCCTTCAAGTGGGCTCTCCTCCACCTCAACTTCAAAATCACAAATACTCGAGTCCTCAGAGGTGTCACCCCAATCACACTTGCTTCCTCACAGCTCCCAAGTCTCCAGCTGCCGGTCTGAGTATGGGGTAACACAGATGGTTGAGTCTGCAGAGCTGTTTACTCATACTATAGCCTGGGAAACGGAGGTCTGCTCCAGAGCTTCTGTTAATCCAGATGAGGAAATGATCTGCACTGATGCCCAGAATCTTTATGAGTCAGATCCAGGACCAGATGAAGAAGGTTCTGAGTATAATGTAGACCCTCATTCCCAAACTGTAACTCCTGTTGGTGGAGACAATGATGAAGACGATGATGAGACTCAAATACCTGATTGGAGCGACAACTTGACTTTTCGGTCAGGGCAGGAAGAGGTTGGCTCTGAGGACGACAGGTGTGAGAACACACAGGGTGATTATGACGAGGTTGGAGATCCCACTTACTGTCAACCCACAGTCAGCCAGTCGATGAGGTCAGCAGAGGAGTTGGAGGAGGATGCTATTGATGACGAGGTTAGGTTGCGCCTTCCTGGACAGAGATGGAGTACTGGAAGCACGTCAACAACTGCATCCTCAACCACAACTATGCCTCTGACCATGAGTCGTGGTGGCTCTTCAGGTCGCATGGGCTCTAAGCCTTGCATAGCCTGGGCATTTTTTCAGGTCGATAAGGATGACCCAACTCGTGTTATCTGTAATATTTGTCACCAAAAGCTAAGTAGAGGCCAAAAAATCCATAGTTTGAGTACTTCATGCATGAACCGTCACATAGATATGAAGCATAAGTTGCAGTGGGAAGCTCACTGTGCTACAATGTGGACTAGCGGGCCGGGGCAACCACCGTCTGCCCCATCTTGTCCATCCGCGGCCTGTTCATCCTCTGTGGCTGGGGGGACAGCAGTCACACATGTTTTTGGATGCAGACCTGCCACCTCTTTACCCGCAACAGCCAGTGTGATTGGCAGCTCATCATTTCATTTGGAAGTGGAAACACCAGCTGGTGTTGAGCGCTCTCCGACATCGAGAGCACCACCTTTGGATCAAGGCAACCTAACTTTTCCGCCTGCATCTTCCTCACAGACCGGCAGTTTGCCAGGGCACCCTACTCAACCCCGTCTAAGCACAACAGCCAGCCCTCGGTCCCTCAGATGTGGACAAGTAAAAGACCATTTCCTCCTAGCCATGACAAAGCTAAGAGGTTGACTACAGAAATGCTGCCTTTCCGCCTGGTGGACACAGAGGATTTTCGAGACCTTATGTCCGTCGCAGTGCTCCAGTACCAGATGCTCAGTCGGCACTACTTCTCAAAGAAAGGTGTGCCTGCGCTCCACCATCATGTCGCACACAACATCACCGCTTCTTTGAGAAACTCTGTGTGTGACAGGGTGCATTTCACCACAGACACTTGGACGAGTAGGCATGGACAGGGGCGTTACATGTCGCTGACTGGGCACTGGGTAACTATGGTGACAGCAGGACAAGGGGCTGCTGTCCAAGTCTTGCTGTCCCCACGAGTTGTGCATCAATCCTCTTTATCTAGAAGTTCCTCCACTGCTTCTGCCTCCTCAACCTCCTCTCGGTCCTCCACCTGCACCCAAATCATGTCTGGTAATGCCACCCGCTTTCTAACTGCGCAGAAGGGATCCTGCACACCTCCTTACTATGCTGGCAGCAGGGCTTAACGGCAACAGGCGGTGTTTACTTTGAAATGTCTGGGAAATGTGAGTCACACAGCTGAGGAGTTGTGGTCAGCTCTGGAGACCCAGTTTCATGGACCTGCAACCAGGGAAGGCCATGTGCGACAATGCTGCAAACTTGGATGCGGCCCTTCGCCGGGGCAATGTCACACACGTGCTTTGTATGGCTCACGTGTTGAACCTGGTTGTCCTGCAATTTTTAGCCCACTATCCTGGACTAGATGGCCTTCTGCAGAGGGCACGGTCGTGTGTGCTCACTTCCGCTGTTCGCATCCCGCAACTCAACGACTTACATCTCTCCAGAAGTCGTTGGGCCTGCCAGTTCACTGGCTGAAATGCGATGTGCCGACACGGAGGAATTCAACTCTGCACATGTTGCAGCGACTGTGGCAGCACCGACAAGCCCTGGTGTAATACGTTCTGACGTATAGCCTGGGCCAACAAGATCCAGAGGTGGGGCAAATCACGCTGCAGGAGTGGTCTCAGATCAGGGACCTATGCACCCTTCTGCACAGTTTTGAAATGGCAACGAAGATGTTTAGTGCTGACGATGCCATTATCAGCATGACTATTCCGGTGATTTACATGCTGGAGCACATGTTAAACAGAATTCGGAGTCAGGTGGTGGGACAAGAGGAGGTGGAGGAAGTAGAGGAGGAGTCATATGCGGAAGGGATAACATCTCCAAGATCCAGACTGCCGGCAGCACGAAGGCGGCAGGCATGGGAGGGTGGGGGAGAGGGATTAACCAGGGCGCATGGTAGCAGCCAAACTGTTGAGGAAGGTGCAGGAGCCGAGGAAGAAGTGGAGGACGAACTGGCGATGGGCATGGAAGACTCATCAGATGAGGGAGACCTTGATCACATTTCTGTTGTGCGAGGTTGGGGGGAGAGGGCAGAGGAAGGAAGCATGATTCTTACCTCACTATCAACACAACAAGGGCTTGGTCCTCCTGGATGCGCAAGACACATGAGTGCTTTCTTGCTGCACTACCTGCAACATGACCCTCGGATTGTCAGAATTCTAAGTAATCCCGACTACTGGGTTGCCACACTCTTAGATCCCCGATACAAAAGTAAATTTGCCAAAATAATTCCTGCCATAGAAAGGGATTCACGCATGCAGGAGTATCAGCAGAGGCTGTTGCAGAATCTTACATGTGCTTTTCCACAAAACACCAGTGGTGCATGTAGTGAATCTCACAGTTCTAACTTGCCAACCGTGGGACTGTCGAGTCTTCATCACTCAAACCGTAACAGTAACACAGTATCTGCTGGTAACAGCAATTTTGTGGAATCGTTTCACCACTTTTTTAGACCATCCTTTGCAACGCCACAGGAGACAAGAAGTCTGACACATAGTCAATGCCTAGAGAGGATGGTACAGGAGTATTTCCAAGTGAACATCGAAGCCATGACTGTGTCACTGGACCCTTGCTCATTTTGGGCTTCCAATCTGGAAAAATGGCCGGAGCTCGCCACTCACGACTTGGAGATCTTGTCATGACTTGCAGCCAGCGTTCTCTCTGAACGTGTGTTCAGCGCTACTGGTGGTGTGCTGACAGATAAGCGCACGCGGCTGTCCACTGAGAATGTAGACAGACTGACGTTCATAAACATGAACAAATCATGGATCCGCAAGGACTTTTCTACCCCTGTGTCATCCTGGGGAGACTAAAAGCTTGAAGATTTGGTAAAATCACCTCACCAACCATTTTATGCAACTCTGGGGCAATTGATGCCACTTAAGTGGTGTCTGTGCCACAATTTTTGGAAAAAATGGAGACCCTTTTTGGAGTCCCCTTGCTGTGTTTTACGTGACGTTGGCATCGTCAATTCCAGGTTGGTTGGGTCGCCCCCCCCCCCCCTTTTAACCGTAAGAAACTACATACACTATGGCTTGGGGTAACACAGATGGTTGAGTCTGAAGAGCTGTTTACTCAGAGGTCTGCTCCAAAGCTTCAGTGTCTGCTAGTCAGCGTAGTAGCCCAGCTCTGAAGCAAGCTACACCGCCTGTGTATCTAATAAGAATTTTTAACTGCATCTAGCCTAGACAATACTTTCAGCGTAGTAGCCCAGTTGTGAAGCAAGCTGCACCGCCTGTGTATCTAATAAGAATTTTTAACTGCATCTAGCTTGGGCAGACTGTGGGGACCCCCAACCAAACCCAGATGCTCAGCCCCCCTACCGCCCTCCTTTCCTTGACAATACAATAATGTAACTCTTACAACTGGATGGGTGAGGATCGGTCACAGCTTTATTAATTCTTTATACTCATTCCATTAGAAAGGCATTTTATTTCTAAAATAATTCAGCTTGTTGCAGCATGCCCTGTGTCTCCACACCGGCAAGTTGGCCAACAAGTGTAACTCTCCAACATGTCCTTTCTATTTCCAGGCCACGGAGGATCCTGCGTACTTGTATGCAGGACTCTGACCCCCATCCATCACTCTTAACGCTTGTTCCACTCCATCCTGGAGTCCTGACAGGAATATGTCCAGTCCAATATCCATTAAGTGAACACCGTCGGGCTTTATCTCCTTCCAGTTGTCGGTATCGCATCACTACACCGCCTCTGTCTCTTCTAAATTTTGCCATCCAAATATTTATTACCCACCTTGTCCATGCGATGGCCGTGATGTCTCGCGCACCTTGCCATACCGCTATCGGCACAATCTCTAACCATACTATAGTTAGTTTTGTGAAAAATTCTCTGAAGCGCTCAGTGTCTAGTTTCATTATTGCCATTAGTTATGTGCTCTTATGATGACCTAGGTAGTTTCCCCCGGCATGTATAACTAAGATGACTGGACCTCTTGCCTCTCTCCCTACCTTGATTACCTCCATTAGTACCTGTGGCCATTGCAGGCCTCTAATACCTCTCCAGTTGAAATATGTGTTATGAAGCTCTAATTTCCTCCCGCCTGGGCGGACTTTCGCCCTTTTTTCTGCCCAATATGTATACGAGTGGGCTATCACCCACACTGTTGGCTTAGCGTCACCTGTAAAAGAAACAAACCACGTTAGGATAACAAGTTGGGTCTTATGTATCTCGCCAAACACGTGGATCGCCATCTCCCTATCCTCTGAACTTCCGTTTCTGACAGTCCTGCTCTTGCTGCTTCCGTGGCCGCGCCTATGCGGAATGAGTGTGTCCCGTAATCTTTGGGGTGGTTCCCTGCCGATGTTAGGCATTTATTAAATATAGATTGGAACTGGTATCTTGATAATGGCGTTCCATCAATGTGTGATAGGAAGAAATTACTTTGTGATCTGATGGTTATATATGTTTTTACTATTGTTACCCGACTCAGTGTACCGTTTGTGGGTTGTAGAAGTACCCAAGTGCACCTGCCCGCTGGAACCGTTTTCGATTTGCGTATGCGTAGACGTATTGTATTATTGGCTATGACTACGTCCTGGTGTAATAAGCCTCCACTGGTGGTAATTTTGGATTGAGGGACTAATTCGCTTATGCATAGCGCCCCGAAGAAAGTGATCGCAAATGCAGTAGACAGTAGTGTTGCTTCAAATTGTGAGTGTCATGTTAATGGTGTTAGGGATATGATGTGAGAAATCAGTTTTAGTGACACGGGACGAGACATCTACACTCCTGACTTGGCTGACCCCTTTTCCACCCTTTTATGGATTGTCTGATGAAGAATCTCTTTGTCACATCTCCCCAATTCAGTAGTTGGAAGTGAAATGCTACTCCGGTCAGACACCGCAGCACTGACGCCCCTGATATGCCCCTCATCATTAGCTGGTGGAGAAATTCTATGGTGACTTGTAATCTGGCTTGTTCACATTGGTCAACCCGTCTGCCTGCTACTAGATGTGTCCACTCTTCCCATGCCTTACCATATGCTTGCCACGTCGACGCTCTGATTAATGGCATCAACTATTCGCCACTAGATTCCATAGGGAGGGTGGGCAACTGTTGCCCGATGTGTGGGCGTTGGGGAGGAGCTTGGTGAAAATCTGCAAATTGAATTGTGATAAAGCGTTAGCAGCAGCGTTAGACCCCTCAGCATCGTGGCTAGTGCGGACCCATGCATTGTGTTTTAGGCACAGGAATGCTAGCCGGCGTAGTAGGCCTAGCACTGGGAGAGACGATGATGCCATCTTACTAATGCAGTGCGCTAGGCTGGTGTTTTTTGTTATGAAGCGTATATTTTTGTTAGCCAGGCGCGCGCCCCATATTTCTATTGCTACCACTATTGGGAAGAGTTCCAAGAGTGTCTGTTTTTTTGTCAGCACTTGTTCTGCCCAATACGGAGGCCATAAGCTTGTGCACCATTGGTTATTTAGTATCGCTGCATATCTGTACAGATGGGCTACTCCAATGAGTAACAGACACTGCTACTATGCCCAAAAGGTTTTACTTGGCTAGATGCAGTAAAAAATTGTTATTAAATACAAAGGTGGTGTAGCTTGGTACAGATAGGCTACTCCAATGAGTAACAGACACTGCTACTATGCCCAAAAGGTTTTACTTGGCTAGATGCAGTAAAAAATTGTTATTAAATACAAAGGTGGTGTAGCTTGGTACAGATGGGCTACTCCAATGAGTAACAGACACTGCTACTATGCCCAAAAGATTTTACTTGGCTAGATGCAGTAAAAAATTGTTATTAAATACAAAGGTGGTGTAGCTTGGTACAGATGGGCTACTACAATGAGTAACAGACACTGCTACAGGCCCAAAATTATTTACTTGGCTAGATGCAGTAAAAAATTGTTATTAAATTCAAAGGTGGCGTAGCTTGGTACAGATGGGCTACTACAATGAGTAACAGACACTGCTACAGGCCCAAAATTATTTACTGGGCTACATGCAGTAAAAAAATGTTATTAAATGTTATTAAATTCCCTAGAGCCCCCACAGGCGTGCACCATCACCCCCCCCTTCCCTAGAGCCCCACAGGCATGCACCATCACCCCCCCTTCCCCAGAGCCCCCACAGGCGTGCACCATCATCCCCCCCTTCCCCAGAGCCTCCACAGGCATGCACCATCATCCCCCCCTTCCCCAGAGCCCCCACAGGTGTGCACCATCACCCCCCCTTCTCTAGAGCCCCCACAGGCGTGCACCATAATCCCCCCCTTCCCTAGAGCCCCACAGGTATGCAGCATCACCCCCCCTTCCCCAGAGCCCCCACAGGCGTGCACCATCACCCCCCCTTCCCCAGAGCCCCCACAGGCATGCACCATCATACCCCCCTCTTCCCCAGAGCCCCCACAGGCATGCACCATAATCCCCCCTTCCCCAGAGCCCCCACAGGCGTGCACCATCATCCTCCCCCCCCTTCCCCATAGCCCCCACAGGCGTGCACCATCAATCCCCCTTCCCCAGAGCCCCCACAGGCGTGCACCATCACCCCCCCTTCCTCAGAGCCCCCACAGGTGTGCACCATCATCCCCCCCTTCCCTAGAGCCTCACAGACTTGCACCATCACCCCCCCTTCCCCAGAGCCACCACCGGTCTGCAGCATCCCCCCAGAGCCCCCACAATCCCTCCAGAGCCACCACAAGCCCGCAGCATCCCCCCAGAGCCCCCACAATCCCTCCAGAGCCACCACCATCCCACAGCATCCCCCCAGAGCCCCCACAAACCCGCAGCATCCCCACAGAGCACCCACAAACCTCGCAGCACGTCCCCAGAGCACCCACAAACCTCGCAGCATGCACCCAGAGCCCCTACAAACCTCGCAGCATGCCCCCAGTGCCCCCACAAACCTTGAAGCATGCCCCCAGAGCACCCACAAGCCTGCAGTGTCCCCACCAGCATCCCCCCAGAGCCACCACCAGCCCACAGCATCCCTCCAGAGCATGCACAAACCAGCAGCATCCCCCCCAGAGCCCCAACAAACCTCGCAGCGTCCCCCCAGAGTGCCCAGTCACCCCTAGAGCCCCCACAAGCCTGCAGCGTCCCCACCATCCCCCCAGAGCCACTACCAGCCTGCAGCATCCCCCTAGAGCCCCCACAAACCCGCAGCATCCTCCCAGAGCACCCACAAACCTCGCAGCACGTCCCCAGAGCACCCACAAACCTCGCAGCATGCACCCAGAGCCCCTACAAACCTCGCAGCATGCCCCCAGTGCCCCCACAAACCTTGAAGCATGCCCCCAGAGCACCCACAAGCCTGCAGTGTCCCCACCAGCATCCCCCCAGAGCCACCACCAGCCCACAGCATCCCTCCAGAGCATGCACAAACCAGCAGCATCCCCCCAGAGCCCCCACAAACCTCGCAGCATCCCCCCAGAGTGCCCAGTCCCCCCTAGAGCCCCCACAAGCCTGCAGCGTCCCCACCATCCCCCCAGAGCCACTACCAGCCTGCAGCATCCCCCTAGAGCCCCCACAAACCCGCAGAATCCCCCCAGAGCCCCCACAAACCTCGCAGCTTCCCCCCAGAGCCCCCAAAAGCCCCACAGCGTCCCCCCAAGACCCGCAGCGTCCCCCCAGAGCCCCCACAAACCTGCAGCATCACCGCAGAGCCCACAGCATGCCCCCACAAACTTTGCAGCATGGCCCCAGAGCCCTCACAAACCTCGCAGCTTCCCGCCAGAGCCCCCACAAGCCCTGCAGCGCCCCCCCAAGCCCCGCAGCATCCCCCCAGATGCCCCACAAACCTGCAGCATCACCCCAGAGCCCACAGGATGCCCCCACAAACTTTGCAGCATGGCCCCAGAGCCCCCACAAACCCGCAGCATCACCTCAAAGCCCACAGCATCACCTCAAAGCCCGCAGCATGCCCCCAGAATCTCTCCAGAGCCACCACCAGCCCACAGCGTGCCCCCACAAACCTTGCAGAATCCCCCCAGAGCCCCCACCAGCCTGCAGCATCACCTCAGAGCCCCCACAAACCTGTAGCATGCCTCCAGAGCCCCCACAAGCCCACAGCGTGTCCCCCCAGAGCGACCACCAGCTCGCAACATCCCCGCAGAGCCCCCACAAACCCACAGCATGCCTCCAGAGCCCCCAAACCTCACAGCGTCCCCCTAGAGTGCCCACAGTCCCGCAGCATGTGTCCCCCTAGAGTGCATGCAAACCTCGGAACGCCCCCCCTAGAGTGCCCACAGTCCCCCCCAGAGCCCCCACAAGCCCGCAGCATCCCCCAAAGCCCCCACAAGCCCACAGCATCCCCCCAAAGCCCGAAGCATCCCCCCAGAGCACCCACAAGCCCGCAGTGTCCCCCCCAGAGCCACCACAAGCCCCGCAGCATCCCCCAAAACCCCCACAAGCCCACAGCATCCCCCCAAAGCCCGAAGCATCCCCCCAGAGCCACCACAAGCCTGCAGCATCCGCCAGACCCCCACTATCCCCCCAGAGCCCCCACTAGCCCGCAGCATCCCCCCAGAGCCCCCACAAACCCGCAGCATGCCTCCAGAGCCCCCACAAGCCCACAGCGTGCCCCCCAGAGCCACCACCAACCCGCAACATCCCCCCAGAGCCCCCACAAGCCTGTAGCATGCCTCCAGAGCCCCCAAACCTCACAGCATCCCCCTAGAGTGCCCACAGTCCCGCAGCATGCGTCCTCCTAGAGTGCATGCAAACCTCACATCGCCCCCCTAGAGTGCCCACAGTCCCCCCCAGAGCCCCCACAAGCCCGCAGCATCCCTCCAGAGCCCCTACAAGCCTTGCAGCATCCCCCCAGAGTGCCCACAGTCTCCCCCAGCATCCCCACAGAGCCCGCAGCATGCCCCCACAGAGCCCGCAGCATGCCCCCCCAGAGAGCCCCAAGCGTGCATAATCCCCCCCCTCCAAAACCCACAGCATGCCTCCACAGAGCCTGCTGCATGCCCACAGAGCCCCAACAAACCACAGCATGCCCTCACAAGCCCCGCAGCGTCACCCCAGAGCCCCCACAAGCCCCGCAGTGTTACACACGCGCCCGGACTGACTGGTGTGAGTGTGATTAGTGATCCCACTGTACCATGAACCGAGGAGTGCCTGGAGGGGCGTAACTAAATATCAACCCGATCCGACCAGGGTCGCACGGTGGCTAACGACTCCGTGAACAAGGGAGGAACCGAACAAAGGGACCAGGGGCTACTCCAGGTCAGACCCTGGTCACAGCTGTTGACCCACACCGGGGAATGCAGGAACAGGCAGGTAAGACTGGCGTACAGACAGCAGCTATAAGAATTAGGAAGTAACCGGGCCCCCGCCCTAAGCAGTCAGTCAAGAGACATGCACACAGCATGAACTCACAGCATGAACTGGAACTCGGTTTGCAGGCTGGACTGATGGGTAAGATTGCGGTCTTGCATGGTGGGAGGTGGTGCACCATGCAAGCACACCGCCAGGGATGTTACAGTACCCCCCCTTTATGTCCCCTCTTCTACAGGCCTGCAAGGGTCTTCTGCAGAGAATTTGGAGGCCAATACTTTTCTTCAAGAGGATTACTTCTTCTGTCCACTAGAAGAAGCGAAACTGGTCTCATCATCTTGGTGACTAGGATGCTTCCTCCTATCAAGCCTTCCTCAGCAACAGATGAAGAGGGTGAAGTACCAGGAATAGCACACAGAAAAGTCTCTCTCCATTTGTTATCAGGTAGCACCCTGGTGTAATTCAGGAGACAACTGGAGGTCCTCCGCCTGGTTGGAGAGGTGCAGATGTGACGCTCACAGCCCTCCCTGGAAAATGGGGTACTCGGAGCCGGGTCAGGTGTTGGGGAGGCAGTCGTGGCCAGGACCCGCTCCGTGCCCAGGGCCGTCACATAAAAGTTAATGGGCTATCAGGGTTGAGTGTTTGCTATCGACTACGCCACCTGTGATATCTAGTGATGGCCACCAGTGCTGCTGCAGTCCTCTGAGGTGGGGTGTTGTGGCAGCCGTAGTTGATACTACTCCCCACAGGCAGAGCAGGGCCTCAGGGCAGAGAGGCAGATGGAGGGAGTTGTAGTGGAGGAGTTCTGGTGCCGTGCGGTGCGGTGCAGAAATAAAGAGACCGGAGGCCATAGGGGTAGACTTCCAGGGTTTTTACTCATGGTAGAGCATGCAGCTGCAAGGCTTCTCCCTGCTCCTCACGGGGGCTCTGCGGCCACCAGGACTGGGGGTCCGACAACCTCCGAGTAGTTCAGGTGCTTTAGTTAGGACCCCGCACCAGAGTGTTCCTAGACTTCAAACCAAGTCCCCTCATGTCTGTGTGTGTGTAGAAAGGCCGGGTCTCCCTCTGGACTATGCACAGAACAAGGGTACGGGTGGCAACTCCGCTCCGTCCGTTACCCGGTGGGATCCACTGAGCCTTCTGGGCTTTCCTGACTAGGACGTAGAGTAGCAAAGTCAGGTGTCGGGGGCCGGTACCCCTCTTGCAGCCGGAATCCCTCTGACTAGGCTAGAATAGCAAGGACAGGTGGCGTATACCGCTCCGTCTGCATCCCCCTGGGATCCTTTTGCGGTGGAGCTAGACTCCTCAGCTCCAGGCCTTCTTGGGTAGGGACCTTGGCCGGGTAGAGACATCCGTTAACTCTAACCCGCTCCGCGACTCAAGGCCAGAGTACGGGGACCGTGTCCCCATCAACTGCAGGTTCACACAGAAAGCCACGTTCAGTGATGAAGATCACAATCAAAAGACCATAAGCCCAAGATGGCTGGTTATTAAATATGAATTATTAAGTGTAACCTACATGTGCGTCCTCCACCCTCACCCACTACATGGTTCCCCCTAACTTTTGGTTCCCCAATCTCCTCTTATCCCGGCTGGGGCAGCACACTGGTGCCTATTAGCCGCCCCTACAGGTGGGAGAAGTGTGGTGTTGGATGTAGAGGTGGGGTCCTGACAGTTGCACCATCCTTACCTTGAAGGAGAGATACCACACCCCATTAAAGAGGTGCAGTATCCCTGTGGCGATCGAACCCCCAGGGGCGCCACATTCCCCCCTGGTGAAACACAGCACGTCCGCGGGCTGCAAAGAGAGCAAACCTGGTACAGCCTTTTTATATTTTTGATAACAGTTCAACAATCTTCCCAATATGGGAGGCACTTTTCCTTTAACGTTACAAACTGTAAATATTATAAAAGTATAAAAATATAAAACTATCAAGAGACATTATGTATAGACAGACGGGTTAAAGTGCAACGAGGAAGAGTCAGTTCAGAAGCGCGAGGGACCAGTCCCAAACCCTCAATGTAGGCCCTGGGGTGGCTGCAGGGCATGACGATCCTGAGTTGGACCTCCAGGAGAGCCACGCAAGACAGGTTTTTCTTCCGAGGTCTGAGGTAGAAGTATGCGCGGTTTTACATAAAACCAATAAGGAGCATCTAAAGAGATGCAAACTATATACAATAGAAGAGTCTGCCTACTGCAAGTCCGCAGGGACAAATGTCTCTAGAATGCGGGAGGAAAACATGGTTAACTGAAAACATAACAACATAACTGCAAACAGGTTACATCCGCCGGGGCCACTTAATCCATGGGTCCCCACTGGGGAAAAGACTCATTCCTCCCGGCGGAGGCTGACCGGTCCTCTACTGCCGAGCATGAGGGGGCATCACTCCTGGACACCTTATGTAGATCCAGGGCGTACCACCCCTGCACCCCGTGGTGACGAGTGTACGACACAAAGTCACCCGGGAAGAGGTTCCAGCCAGGGTGTCCCTTCTTCAGCCGCGGCTCGAGGTCCCGCCGGCTGACGAAGACGTCTTGCTCAAACTGGGGACACCTGATGAAGCCCCATCCCGCCTCATGGTGGAAGCAGACAACTTGCCCTTCCTCACGGGGGCTCGGATGGGCTGCCTCCCCCTGGCGGGCCCTGGACTTTGCAGCCTTGGCGCGCACCTCAAGGCGCTCGCAGCGGACCTCCCTCTGCCGTTGCTCCCGATCGAGATGGAGGATTTGCTGCCGATACTGCTCGCTCCTCCTCCGCGCTTCAGCCCGGGTCTCCCGGGGGAAGCCCATCAGGTCCCCCCCCCTGGTTGTCCCAGGCCCACTCTTCAGCTGCCGACCAGGTAACTGTAGGTGCGGGCAGCAGTGACAGCAGGGGCTGCTGCCGGTCCTCAGGGAGCGCGGACCAGTCCGGGTTGGGGTCGGTGGATACCCCAGCAGACTCAGGTTCCTCCGAGACGGGAGACGGGAGGCAATACAGGTCCCCGCCTATGGCGGAGGCCTCTAGCTCCGGGGCAAATACCTGCTCCCAGGTTACCGCGCCAGGTAGCAGGTACTCAGTCAGGAGGTCCTGGAGGGGCATGGTGGGCTCAGCAGCCAGGACAGGGGTTTCACACTCACCCGCTCCTGGGCTGCACGTGACCTCTGTTGCTGCCTCCTCCTGAGTCCCTGCTCATTGGCTGCGGGCCCGGATCCGCTGCAGCATTTCTTCCCGCCACGCGGCGGACACCGCTTGCTGGGCCTCAGCTACCGTTCGAGCAAGGTCTGGGGTTTCCTGGCGGAGAAACTCAATATCTCCCGACGTCAGGGACATGCCACCCTCCTCGCCGATGAGAGAAGGACCTGGGCCGGGTTCGGAAGGCTCCGATAGACTTCCCTCAGCAGCGTCCATATCCGCTCCTGAGGATGGTAAGTCTCGGACTGTTATGGCCGCACCTTGTTGTTTTTCCCGTTCCCTCCTCTTTTCGGGGCGGCTCCAGGGCGGTGGGGAGCTGACAGGCACGCCTTCGGACATCCCATCCATTTTGACGGGCACTACACCACGGATAGTCTCTAATGAAAGGGGCGGTCTGCTCTTTTGGTGCCATGGGGGAGCCTGGCTCACGATAGGAGGTGCTAGGAAACTGTCCTTTCTGCATATTTTGGCATCCGTTCTTCTTGGGCGGGCGCTATTTTAAGTGGAAAATGACAGTCTAAAGTAAAAGGCGCACAGTAACCGGTAGCAATGGGCAATCTCCTTCCGTTGCTGCGGGCACGCGATCCTGCCGACTACGCCAGGTTGTGACGCTCACAGCCCTCCCTGGGAAATGGGGTACTCGGAGCCGGGTCAGGTGTTGGGGAGGCAGTCGTGGCCAGGACCCGCTCCGTGCCCAGGGCCGTCACATAAAAGTTAATGGGCTATCAGGGTTGAGTGGTTGCTATCGACTACGCCACCTGTGGTATCTGGTGATGGCCACTAGCGCTAGTGCAGTCCTCTGAGGTGGGGTGTTGTGGCAGCCGTAGTTGATACTACTCCCCACAGGCGGAACAGGGCCTCAGGGCAGAGACGCGGATGGAGGGAGTTGTAGTGGAGGAGTTCTGGTGCGGTGCGGTGCAGAAATAAAGAGACCGGAGGCCATAGGGGTAGACTTCCAGGGTTTTTACTCACGGTAAAGCATGCAGCTGCAAGGCTTCTCCCTGCTCCTCACGGAGGCTCTGCGGCCACCAGGACCGGGGGTCCGACAACCTCCGAGTAGTTCAGGTGCTTTAGTTAGGACCCCGCACCAGAGTGTTCCTAGACTTCAAACCAAGTCCCCTCCTGTCTGTGTGTGTGTAGAAAGGCCGGGTCTCCCTCCGGACTATGCACAGAACAAGGGTAGGGGTGGCAACTCCGCTCCGTCCGTTACCCGGTGGGATCCACTGAGCCTTCCGGGCTTTCCTGACTAGGACGTAGAGTATCAAAGTCAGGTGTTGGGGGCCGGTACCCCTCTTGCAGCCGGAATCCCTCTGACTAGGCCAGAATAGCGAGGACAGGTGGCGTATACCGCTCCGTCTGCATCCCCCTGGGATCCTTTTGCGGTGGAGCTAGACTCCTCAGCTCCAGGCCTTCTTGGGTAGGGACCTTGACCGGGTAGAGACATCCGTTAACTCTAACCCGCTCCTCGACTCAAGGCCAGAGTACGGGGACCATGTCCCCATCAACTGCAGGTTCACACAGAAAGCCACGTTCAGTGATGAAGATCACAATCAAAAAACCATAAGCCCAAGATGGCTGGTTATTAAATATGAATTATTAAGTATAACCTACATGTGCGTCCTCCACCCTCACCCACTACATGGTTCCCCCCTAACTTTTGGTTCCCCAATCTCCTCTTATCCCGGCTGGGGCAGCACACTGGTGCCTATTAGCCCCCCCTACAGGTGGGAGAAGTGTGGTGTTGGATGTAGAGGTGGGGTCCTGACAGTTGCACCATCCTTACCTTGAAGGAGAGATACCACACCCCATTAAAGAGGTGCAGTATCCCTGTGGCGATCGAACTCCCAGGGGCACCACACAGAGACTCAGGGGTAATCACTGCTTCAAAGTTCACTTTGCCAGGCTTACAGGATGAAGTGGGCGAAGTACCAGGTACAAGGATGTAGGAAAGTTTCTCTCCGTTTATCAGGTAGCACCCCGGGGAATTCAGAAGACAACTGGAGGTCCTCTGCCTGGTTGGAGGGGTGCAGAGACTCTGGGGTAATCACTGCTTCAAAGTTCACTTTGCCAGGCTTACTAGATGAAGTGGGCGAAGTACCAGGTACAGGGTGCAGAAAAGTCTCTCTCCATTTATTATCAGATAGCACCCCGGAGGATTCAGGAGGCAACTGGGGTTCCTCCGCCTGGTTGTAGGGCGGCAGAGACTTGGAGGTAGCCACCTTCTTTATGGAATTGAGACCAGATTTATTAGAGATGGAGAATCCTTGCTTTGGGACCATCTTCAATCTGGTTTCAGAGATGACATGTCTGTGAGGAGGGTCGGTACCTGAAGCCAGATCATTGGTACAATCGTCGAGACTGTGTGGGGACATCGCCTCCGTTTCTCTTCCTTCGGAGACTTCAGCGCACAGCGAGTCAGCGACTAGCAGATCTGGTGAAGAAGAAGAAGAAACTGCTGACTGTCCTGAAGATATGGGGGCTGGACACCCCTTGTACCTTTGCAGTCCCCCAGGATACACCATACAGGATCTCCAGACCTGAGCGGGCACTAGATGTCTCGGCTCAGGACGACCTGTGGGTAAGCCAGTCAGCACCTGGAATGTGAACTTCTTCATGTGTAATGCTCCAATCAGGAGCTTAATTTGTACAGACATATTTTGACTGTTTCTGAGTAGGGCTCGTCCTTCTGCTGACAATGCCCAAACCGGCTTCTGAAGTTGTCGGACAGGAATCAGACACCGACTCTTCAAGGCTTTAAGCCCGAAACTTCCGGTTAATCCGAGGCCTTCACTTGCCACGGAGACAGTCATGGTCATCTGTGGAGAGGAAACACTAACGCCAAGGGCAGCCTCTCCTGCAGGCCTAATGTCTTGGGATTCTCCAACCTTCGCTGGACAAAGACCATGAGGGGGTCCCAAGCAATCGCAGCGGGACTGCAATCCGATTTTGTGACTGAGTTCTGGCCTCTGCTTTGCCTGAAGAACATAGTCATCCTTTATGGATTCAGTGTGGATAGTTACCTTTACAGGCTGGTGAACAGGAGGTCTTTGGGAGGACAGAACCTGGCGTGATGGTTTACCTCTACGCCTTGCACGTCTGGACTGCCTCTTGAGGTTGGGAAGAGTATTCTGTGGAGCATAGTCATCCTGTGAGGATTCAGGGTGGGCAGTAGTCTCTTCAGGCTGGAGAACTGGTAGGCTACCTACACACACTACCCATCGGGGCTGCTCCGGGATATTGGGAAGGGAAGCTTTAGCAGAGACTTCAGGATTAGGGTCATCGAAGACCATTAGAAAGGCCACCAGGAAGGCCTGCAGGTCAAAGATGATAGGATCCCATGCTTCCCATAGGGGAGTGATCCATTTCAAGGCATCACCCGCTAGGTAGGACATCATGAATGCTACTTTAACCTGATCAGTAGGAAAATAGTGAGCATAGAACTTGAAATGCAGCATGCATTGCTCCACAAATGCACAGCTTCGTTTTGGATCCCCATACTATCGTGGTGGATCCGCAGGAACGAGTGCTGGTACAGTAGATCCATTTGGGCTGGTGCATAAACCGCCTTTGCCATAGCTTGAGGAAAAATTTTTTCTTGGTGCACGTATTCGCCAGACAAGGATTCAAAATGTCTCTGAGAGCGAAAGGCCGTGGGGCTCAACGGGAACCATGGCCTGAGCAAACTGTTACGCTCGCGCCCGGACTGACTGGCGTGAGCGTGATTAGTTATCCCACTGTACCATGAACCGAGGAGTGCCTGGAGGGGCGTAACTAAGTATCAACCCGATCCGACCAAGGTCGCACGGCGGCTAACGACACCGTGAACCAGGGAGGAACCAAGAAGAGGGACCAGGGGCTACTCCAGGTCAGACCCCGGTCACAGCTGTTGACCCACACCGGGGAATGCAGGAACAGGCAGGTAAGACTGGCGTACAGACAGGTGGTTATTGACAGGCACGGCTGGTATGCAGACAGGTGGGTACTGGTAAGCACGACTGGTATGCAGACAGGTGAGTGCTGGCAAGCACGGCTGGTATGCAGACAGGGGGGTATTGACAAGCACGGCTGGTATGCAGACAGGGGGTTACTAGCAGATAGGAGTGCAGGCTGGATAGGGTCCAGTACAGACTGGGAGACAAGAACAGAGCCGCAGATGCGGTAGACAAGCAGAGTAAAGCAATACAGCTGGTGCGGTGGATAAGGCAGAGCAGAGAGGACCCGCCGGAGCGGTGAGCAAGGCAGAGCAGAGAGAAACCGCCGGAGCAGTGAGCAAGCAGAGCAGAACTAAACTGCAGGTGCGGAGAACAAGGCAGAGCACAGAGGAACCGCCGGAGCGGTGAGCTAGGCAGAGTAGAGAGGAACCGCTGGAGCGGTGAGCAAGCAGAGTAGAACTAAACCGCAGGTGCGGTGAACAAGGCAGAGCAGAGAGGAGCCGCCGGAGCGGTGAGCAAGGCAGAGCAGAGGGGAACCGCCGGAGCGGTGAGCAAGGCAGAGCAGAACTAAACCGCAGGTGCGGTGAACAAGGCAGAGCAGAGGGGAACCGCCGGAGCGGTGAGCAAGGCAGAACAGAGGGGAACCGCCGGAGCGGTGAGCAAGCAGAGAAGAAGGGAACCGCCGGAGCGGTGAGCAAGGCAGAGCAGAACAGGGCTGACGGTGCAGGCAGAGAGGACAGGGCTCTGTTCACATGGAACAGACTGAAAGATACAGGAAGATGGCTAGAACACAGGAGGTAGATATGGAGGAAGGGAAAAGGGACAAGCAGAACCAGATACACACAAGGTACTGACAATGAAGTAGCGAATGGACTCAAAACTCACAAACAGAAGTACAGAAACAACGAGTAGGAGTTAGGTGCTGGTTCAGACACTGCAGGAAAAGGGAAGGTACGAACATAGAGACAAACAGATAACAGGCTAGGATACAGTTCAGACAGGAACTGATACTGCAAGAGATACAAGAACAGGCCTGGGTATACAGCCCCCAGGGATGGCGGGAACGGACAAGATGGCACAGAAAAGAGGTTTGGGAATGCTGCACTAGAGATAGCGGAACAGACAAGAAGACACAGAACTGGACCTGGCAACTTCAGAGTCAAGGAGCACACTGAATGTTAGTGTTGCTCAGGCACCTCCTACTGGGTGGAGGGGGTTTAAATATCCAGTGACTCACAGAAATAGGCTGGAGACGCATTAGAGGTGCGCCCACAGCAGCTATAAGAATCAGGAAGTAACCGGGCCGCCGCCCTAAGCAGTCAGTCAAGAGACATGCACACAGCATGAACTGGAACACGGTTTTCAGGCTGGACTGATGGGTAAGATTGCGGTCTTGCATGGTGGGAGGTGGTGCACCATGCAAGCACACCGCCAGGGATGTTACACGCAGCATCCCCCAAGAGCCCCCACAAGCCCCGCAGCGTCCCCTCCCATTGCCCACACAAGCCCGCAGCATCCCCCCAGAGCCCCCACAAGCCCCGCAGCATTCCTCCAGAGCCCCCACAAGCCCGCAGCATCCCCCAGAGCCCCCATCATTCCCCCAGAGCCCCCACAAACATGCAACATCCCCCAGAGCCCCCACAAACCCCCAGCATCCCCCCAGAGCCCCCACAAACCCGCAGCATCCCCCCAGAGCCCCCACAAACCTTGCAGCACGCCTCCAGAGCCCCCACAAACCTCGCAGCATGCCTCCAGAGCCCACAAAAACCTCGCAGCATGCCCCCAGAGCCCCCACAAGCCCGCAGCATCCCCCCAGCATCCCCCAGCCCGCAGCATCCCCCCCAGAGCACGCACAAACCCGCAGCATCCCCCCAGAGCCCCCACAAACCCGCAGCATCCCCCCAGAGTGCCCACAGTCCCCCCAGAGCCCCCGCAAGCCCGCAGCATGACCCCAGAGCCCCCACAAGCCCGCAGCATCCCCACCATCCCGAAACATGCGTCCCCCTAGAGTGCATGCAAACCTTGCTGCATCCCACAAGAGTGCCCGCAGCGTCCCCCCAGAGCCAGCACAAGCCCCGCAGCATCCCACTAAGCCCCGCAGCGTCCCCCCAGAGGCCCCCCAAGCCTTGCAGCGTCCCCCCAAGCCCTGCAGCGTCGCTCCAAGCACCACAGCGTTGCCCCAGAGCCCCCAGCAGGCCCCTAGAGCCCCCACAAACCTGCATCACCCCAGAGCCCACAGCATGCCCCCACAAACCTCGCAGCATGGCACCAGAGCCCCCACAAACCCGCAGCATGCCCCCACAAATCCACAGCATCACCCCAAATCCCGAAGCATGCCCCCAGAGCCACCACCAGCCCACAGCATGCCCCAACAAACCTTGCAGCATGCACCCAGAGCCCTCACCAGCCCGCAGCATCCCCCCAGAGCCCCCAGAAACCCACAGCATGCCTCCAGAGACCCCACAAGGCCGCAGCATGCACCCCAGCATCCCCCCAGAGCCACCACCAGCCCGCAACATCTCCCCAGAGCCCCCACTAACCTGCAGCATCCCCCCCAGAGCCCCCACAAACCTGCAGCTTGCCTCCAGATCCCCCACTAACCTCACAGCGTCCCCCTAGAGTGCCCACAGTCCCGCAGCATGCGTTCCCCTAGAGTGCATGCAAACCTCGCAGCGTCCCCCTAGAGTGCCCACAGTCCCGCACCATGTGTCTCCCTTGAGTGCATGCAAGCCTCACAGCATCCCCCTAGAGTGCCTACAGTCCCCCCAGAGCCCCCACAAGCCCGCAGCATCCCCCCAGAGCCCCCACAAGCCCCGCAGCGCCCCCCCAGAGCCCCCACAAGCCCCAAGCATGCATCTTTCCCCTCCGAACCCCCACCATCCCCTAGAGCCTCCTCAAACCTGCAGCATCCCCCCCACAGAGCCGCCACCACCACCAGCCCGCAGCATCCCCACAGAGCCCCCACACACCTAGCAGCGTGCCCCCAGAGCCGCCGCCGCCACCAGCCCCGCAGCACTGACCTCCTCCTGCAGCTTCACTGGCAGCTGTGTCACTCTCTGCATGTTAAATGGTTAATTATGGAAATTCATTTGGAATGTTAATTAATAATCGATAATCATTTTTCTTAAATCTGAGTTCTATGCCTCAGCCATCGTGTCTACTTGACATGCGCTATTTGTGTGTGTATTTTTGGTTCACTACCATATGTAGAACAGGTGTGCCATACGACTGGCTATAAAAGCCCATGGTACAGAAAGGGGGGCTCTCTTGCTCTGCCCACCCCGCAAGACACAGAAGAAGAATCTTCATGCTGAGAAACGGATGGCATGTAGGCCTGGACACGTGCTGGACAAAGACATGATTTACCAGCCAGGATCCAAGGAAAGATGGGTGAATCTCAACAATTAAGCTAATTATGGACAAATGGACAATTACTTTATAACTAATTATTGTATGTACCTGCTGGAATCTGATTCTTTTTAATGGACAATCCAAGAATAAATAGATACATTTTTTTATAAGAATATTGTGATATTGATACTTTGAGAAGTCCTCAGTAGAGAAAAATAATACAGAAAGAGTATTATTTTACACTGCATTAGACTATGGCGCCTGGTGCTAAACTAGAACACGCCCATAATGCACAGTCAGGACACGCCCCCGTAAATGACATCATACGTGGAAGGAGCCCTTACATTCTTGCTTTTACCGTGGTGGGTGGTGAGGCTGCTGAGTACTGGGGAGACATGGCGGATGACTGCGCATCACATACTGAGCTCCCGGGCAGCCTCAGTCCCGGGGGGCAGCCTCAGTCCCGGGGGGAAGCCTGGCTTCCAGTGGATGTGGTTAGTCCCCTGCACTATAGAGAGCGGCTCATAGACTGCTGTATAGCAGCAATGGTCGTGACGGGTCAGAGTCAGTGATTACAGGGAGCCGCAGCCTCTCACCTGTCAGCAATTGGACTATAAACCAGGTTTCCATTCACTGACAGTATGGCTGGAGCTGTGCCCATTATGCACTGTTAGAACTTGGCGATTTCTGCAATGTTTGGAGGTTCCCGGATTCTGTATTTTTATACACAGTGTTTGTCAAGGAGGAAAAGGAACACAGAGCGCCAGTCCTGGCCACAGGTTGTGTCTGGTACTACAGCTCCGGTCTAGTGACGTGACAGGTGCTGAGCTGTAATGCCACACACAGCCTGTGCCCTGGGGTGGCGCTGTAATCCATCAGCTCTGGCTTTCTACTCTGGAAAAACTTCTGTAAGGCTGAATTCACGCATCTGTGCTCCACTGACCGAGCTCAGATCTGACAACCGCTGGGTCACCAGTGCTGATCTGTGATTACCTCCTGGGAATAGATGAGGCATTGATCAGGTCCAGAGAGCCGGGCCGGGTGCTCGATCCCACCACGGATGTGTGAATTCGTCCTTAAGTTAATATCCATTTTTCATGGATTGACGTAATGGAGAAGATGGAGAATTTTTTTTTGACCTATGTCTTGTATCTTGTTTTGTGTCACTTTATGTACAGTCGTGGCCAAGTCTTGTGACTGATACAAATTTTGGTGTTCACTTCAGTGTTTTTAGATCTTTGTCAGATGTTTCTGTGGTTACTGTACTACAATTATCAGCATTTTATAAGTTTTACACTTTTATTGACAAATACATCAAGTTTATGGAAAGATTCAATATTCACAGTGTTGACCCTTATTTTTCAAGACTCGCTCCCTTCGCCCTGGCAGCTGGACATTGGCTGCTGGGCCAAATCCTGACTGACTACGGACAATTTTTGTCTAATCACTGCTTGGAGCTGACTACATACATTTCTGTTTGTCCACCCGCTTTTTGAGGATTGACCACAATCAAATTGAGATCTGGAGAGTTTACTGGCGATGAACCCAAAATGTCAATGTTACCCAGACACTTAGTTATCACTTTTGCCTTGTGACATATTCTCCGTCATGCTGGTAAATGCATTGTTAATCACCAAAAATGCTCCTGCTGTGTTCTTAGGCAAAATTGTGAGTGAGCCCACTCCCTTTTGATGATGAATAACTCCACACAAGACTCGTCTCGGGGTGCTTTACTGTTGGCATAACACTGGACTCAAAGTAGCGCTCAGCTTTTCTTCTCCGGACATTCATTCTTCCATATGTCCCTAACAGCACTTGCGCCTGCCTGCTGCCATTCTTGAGCAAGCTCTTCACTGGTGTTGAACCAATTCAATAGCTGAATCCTATGTAGGAGGTGATACTGGGACTTGCTGGAACCTCCCCCTATTAAGTTACTATTTTAGTGCCGTTTATTACATGGAGCTTTACATATGAAAAGGGATATGTGGCACCCCAGGGGGTCTGGTTGCCACAGTGGTAGAAATACCATGTCTGAGAGCGAGCATGGTTTTCCTGGTCAGGATCATTATTGCATGCCGCACCTCCTGCCCCAGTCCAGGCAGGGGAGGATCCTGCCCTTTATAAACTGGATCTGGGGCGGGGTTAGCAGAGAAGAGTCTAGTTCCAGAGAAGGGACAGAGCAGCAGCAAGGAGCTCTGTAGGAGCCAGGAGCTGAAGACCAGGGACTGGAGCAGAGCTCGTCCTGGCAGAAGACGCAGAGAACCGGACACCGGAGTCCGAGGCTGTGGGGATATCTACATTCAGCAGCAGAAACCACCTGGCAGGGGATTTCAGGTCCCCTGGCCATAGAAAGCCCGGAGGCTCAGTCACACGCAATGGACCGGTACCGCCATCGAGGAGCGGAAGGAACCAAAGGCCACAAATCACCAGCCATACGGGTGAGCATCACACGGTACACTCAGGGACGTGGGCTACTACACGACTACAGCAGGGTAGCCAGGAAGAGTGCAGTCACACAGGAAGGCCTACACCTCCACCTGGCCAGGGGGACTCTTGTTCGCTCACAGACTGACCAGGCCTCTAATGTTAACCAGTACTCCCGGCAGGGCCTTCTTCATTACCAACAGTAAAGACCCTGAACTGCACTGCACGGACTCTGAGTCATTTCTGCTGTGCCCCTGCACTACAACCCTCACCATCTACATACGCTGCCCTGAGGCTATATTCCTCCTGTGGGGAGTTATACTACTCTCTGCTGCGCACCCAACATCAGCCTTAGCGGTCTGCCCCCCAGCGGCGGTTCTCAGTGACCGCAATCCACGGGTGGCGTAGTCGGACATTCAAACATTAAAAACCAGATAAACAGACCCGCCACTGGTTTGACCACCCTGAGCCACGGGACCGGGTCGCCGCCACGGAGATACAACCTCCAACATTATACAGAGTCCCGGGTATTCCCACACACACGGCCCAGGGGGCGCGTCAGATATACATAGCAAAAAACAAGTACAATAATCTTGAGCAAAAACAAATCACCGACTGGTACAGGAGGAGCGAGGACCCTGCCCGTGAGGGCTCAGTCTACAAGGGATGGGTGAGGATACAGTAGGTGAGGTACAGCTGGTCGTGGAGCGGTGGTTACTGCAGGTTGTAGGCTTGTCGGAAGAGGTGGGTCTTCAGCTTCCTTTTGAAGGTTTCCACGGTAGGCAACAGTCTGATATGTTGGGGTAGAGAGTTCTAGAGTGAGGGGATGCACGGGAGAAATCTTGCGTGCGATTGTGGGAAAAGAAGATAAGAGGGGAGTAGAGAAGATCTTGTGAAGATCGGAGGTTGCGTGCAGGTAAGTACCGGGACGCTAGGTCACAGTTAGATGGAGGAGACCGGCTGTGGATGGCTTTGTATGCCATGGTTAGGGTTTTCAACTGGAATCTCTGGATAATGGGGAGCTAGTGAAGGGATTGACAGAGGGGAGAGGCCAGGGAATAGCGGGGGGGACAGGTGGATTAGTCGGGCAGCAGAGTAGAGTTATCTGACAGGAGAAAACCAACTCCTTTGCCATGCTTGCCGATGGGGTGAGGGGTGTGGGAAAGGTGGAATCCAATGTATGAAAGTGCAGCTGGAGAGGCCATGTCAGAGGGGATGAGTCAGATACCATTGATGCCAAGGAAGGAAAGTTTGTTAGTAATGAAAAGGTCATGGATGTAGGAAAGTTTGTTGCAGACGGAGAGAGCGTTCCATAGAGCTCCTGTTGGTGGGATTGGTGAAGGGGGGGGGGCAATGGGTATAGGTTAGACAGGTTGCGGAAATTTGATAGATTGTGGATGAGAGGTCGAAGTGACTGTGGGGATGTGATGAGGAGGGCCATGATTTGGAGAGATATCGCCAGCAGTGTGGAGGAGCAGAGAAAGTGATATTAATGGGAGCAGGAGAGATCATGAGGTGGCTGTCTGTGTTTGGAGACAGAGGATTGTATGTTAGGGAACAGATCTGAGGAGGAGGTGAGACGGAGGGAGAGATGACCACTTCATTATTATATGTAGGGATGAGAAGGGTTAGTAGAACATGTAGGACTATAGGGGTGAGAGTGAAAACAAAGAGAATTTTATTTACTATGGCTGTGCAGTTACCTTCTGTTATCTTCTGGTTCAATTCTGGTCTTACTCAGTGCAGCACACTGTAAGGTTGCTCACAGATAGGTCGTGGACAGAAGGTATGCGTCCCCGAAGTACCAAGCTTCTGTAGGACACAGAGAAACAGGCTCCAGCACACATAGTGCTGAGAGGGAGTTAAAGGGCTGGGTTTTACAAGCAGCTGAAAGAGCTGGGGGGGAACAGCTGCTCACTTACCTCCAGTCCAGGTCTTGGAAGGCCTGATTTAAGACAGCTGCGCCTGTCTCAGTGGTGCTGTGTGTTGTGCAAGGTGAGCAAACCTTGCATGTGCTGCTCAGTCTGCAGCAGGCAGAGAAAAGTGTGGCGCCCTGCTGTGCATTGGTGCCACAGAACCCAGAAGGGTGCATGGATGGATTTCTCCACAAGAGGCCCTCGCTACATTCACACACCTCCACCTTCCACCTCATACCAGCAGATGGAGCCCGGATAGGGATATATATATGGAAGGTGGAGCCAGGCAGCTCAGTGAGAGTTGAGTGTGCAGTGTGCTCAGGAGGGAGCAGCACGCAGGCTGCTGTGTGAGGCAAGCTAGGCCTCCAGCAGCCCTGAAGCCTAGAGAGGGCCCCGAGCGTGGCCGAAGGCGAGAGGAAGGAAGGAGTAACAAAGGGGGCAGAGGAGCATAGTAAGCTCACCCCGTTATACAAACCGGACACCGGGTCCGCGCCTACAGGGACTCATTATACCCAGCAGGAATTACCGGAATCCCTGGAGAACTACAGGTCCCAGGTTCACCAAAAGCTGACTGCAGTACCATGGCTAGGAGTCACGGAGGCCCCAGCGACCAGGGAGAGTGACTCCAAAGAGAATGCCCTACCACTAGAGATGAGCGTTGTTCTACTCGAACTGTTCGCCAATCTCAAATTCGAGCTGTTTTGGGCGGTGTTCGAGCCGGTCGGCGAACACGAACAATTTGAGAAAAATTCGGCTGTTCGAGGTTATGTTCGATAACTGTTCGTGCACCAAAATCATAACTGGATTTTTTCTCAGTAATGATGAAAATTAATGTTAATACGCAGTTTGAGTGTACAGCGGGGCGGGGGGAGGGGCAGGGGATGGATCTCTGCAGGAACAATGAAGATCTCCATTTTTTTTTCTCTTTCCCGCATTTGCAGTGGGGAGGTGCAATCTGTCAGCCTATCAGCAGCGCACACACGGAGCGAAGTGCTTTTTTTCACACAAGCAAGGGCATGTGTGATTGGCAGTGTATGTCACATGTCCTTGCCCTATAAGACCAAGCCATTTTCCCCGTCGCCACCATTTTCTCACTGCTGCAGCTGCGTGTTAGACGGCACCGCTGTTGCTGTGTGCGCTATACCTTGTTAATTTCAAGCCAATTTTCGCACAAATATACAGATAGCTTGGGAGTAGGGAATAGTTGTGATTGCAGTCCTTTTAAGGACTAGGTTACAGCATTTCCTACGACTTTTATCAGGCAGGTCTGTGCTCTTAAATAGATAGATTGTGGGAGTAAAGACTAATTGTAATTGGAGTCCTTTTCAGGACTAGGTTACATCAGTTCCTATCAGTTTTTGCCAGGCAGGTCTGTGCCAGTGCTGTGCAAGTTTTTTTCACAGCATTTGGCTGAATCTAGCAAAGCTAATCCTTTTTGGCCTATTGCAGAGTGTGTTAGTCAGTGGAGTAGCCTATCTGTGTTGCAAGATATACCACCTGTGTATAGAATACCAATTTTTTTACTGCACCTAGTGAAGTAAAATCTTTTGGGCATAGCATCATTCTATTAGTCCATCTATACTGACCTCCATCAGGTTGCAAACTGAATATAATTTTTTTCTGCATCTAGCTCTGAAAAAATATTTGGGCTTCTAGCAGTGTGTGGGACTTGGTCTATTAGTCCATCTATACTGACCTCCATCAGGTTGCAAATTAAAAATAATTTTTTTCTTCATTTAGCTCTGAAAAAATATTTGGGCTTCTAGCAGTGTGTGGGACTTGTTCTATTAGTCCTTCTATACTGACCTCCAGCAGGTTGCAAATTGAATATAATTTTTTTCTGCATCTAGCTCTGAAAAAATATTTGGGCTTCTAGCGGTGTGTGGGACTTGGTCTATTAGTCCATCTATACTGACCTCCATCAGGTTGCAAATTAAAAATAATTTTTTTCTGCATCTAGCTCTGAAAAAATATTTGGGCTTCTAGCAGTGTGTGGGACTTGGTCTATTAGTCCATCTATACTGACCTCCATCAGGTTGCAAATTGAATATAATTTTTTTCTGCATCTAGCTCTGAAAAAATATTTGGGCTTCTAGCGGTGTGTGGGACTTGGTCTATTAGTCCATCTATACTGACCTCCATCAGGTTGCAAATTAAAAATAATTTTTTTCTGCATCTAGCTCTGAAAAAATATTTGGGCTTCTAGCAGTGTGTGGGACTTGGTCTATTAGTCCATCTATACTGACCTCCATCAGGTTGCAAATTAAAAATAATTTTTTTCTGCATCTAGCTCTGAAAAAATATTTGGGCTTCTAGCAGTGTGTGGGACTTGGTCTATTAGTCCATCTATACTGACCTCCATCAGGTTGCAAATTGAATAAAAAAATTTTCTGCATCTAGCTCTGAAAAAATATTTGGGCTTCTAGCGGTGTGTGGGACTTGGTCTATTAGTCCATCTATACTGACCTCCATCAGGTTGCAAATTAAAAATAATTTTTTTCTGCATCTAACCCAGCCAATAGTTTTGGCCTAATACCACAGTTTGGCCACTCAGCTCTGCTCGGTTACCATCCATTGTTTTTTTGTGCAAACAACTCCAGAGTTGTGAATTAGTTAACCACCAAAATGAGTGGAAAAAGGCCTGCTGCTGGTGGAAAGGGGAATAGGCGTGTTGGGAAGGGGAAAAAAGGTTGTGTCCGTGGGGTAGGTGCAGAAGAAAGACCATCTTCCAGCCAAACTAAAATGTCTACTTCTTTTAGCGGACAATGTGATAAGATCCCTTTCTTACGGCCACGCCAATCGCTACAAATTCCAGATGAGGCACAAAAACAGCAGGTGCTTCAACGGATATCAAGTGCTCCTTTAAGTGGGCTCTCCTCCACATCAACTTCAACATCACAAATACTCCAGTCCTCAAAGGTGTCACCCAAATCGCACTTGCTTCCTCACAGCTCCCAAATCTCCAGCTGCCCGTCTGAGTATGAGGTAGAACAGATGGTTGAGTCTGCAGAGCTGTTTACTCATACTATAGCCTGGGAATCAGAGGTCGACTCCAGCGCTTCTGTGAATCCAGACGAGGAAATGATCTGCACTGATGCCCAGAATCTTTATGAGTCGGATCCAGGACCAGACGCAGAAGGTTCTGACCATAATGTAGACCCTCATTCCCAAACTGTAACTCCTGTTGGTGGAGACAATGAGGAAGACGATGATAAGACTCAAATACCTGATTGGAGCGACAACTTTAGTTCTTTGTCAGGGCAGGAACAGGTTGGCTCTGAGGACGACGGGTGTGATAACGCACAGGGTGATGATGATGAGGTCGGAGATCCCACTTACTGTCAACCCACAGTCAGCCAAGAGATGAGGTCAGCAGAGGAGGTGGAGGAAGATGCTAGTGACGACGAGGTCAGGTTGCGCCTTCCTGGACAGAGACGTAGTACTGGAAGCACGTCAACAACTGCATCCTCAAACACAACTCTGCCTCTCACCACAAGTCGTGGTGGCTCTTCAGGTCGCATGGGTGCTAAGCCTTGCATAGCCTGGGCATTTTTTCAGATCGATAAAGATGACCCAACTCGTGTTATCTGTAACATTTGTCAGCAAAAGCTAAGTAGAGGCCAAAAAATACATAGTTTGAGTACTTCATGCATGAACCGGCACATGGACATGAAGCATAAGTTGCAGTGGGAAGCTCAGTGTGCTACAATGCGGTCTAGCCGGCCGGGCCAACCACCGTCTGCCATATCTTGTGCATCCGCGGCCTCTTCATCCTCTGTGACTGGGGGGACAGCAGTCACACCTGTTTTGGGGCGCAGACCTGCCACCTCTTTACCCGCAACAGCCAGCGTGATTGGCAGGTCATCATTTTCTTTGGAGGTGGTAACACCAGCTGGTCTTGAGCGCTGTCCGACATCGATAGCACCACCTTTGGATCAAGGCAACCTAACATGTCCGCCTGCATCTTCCTCACAGACCGGCAGTTTGCCGGGGACACCCTTATCAACCCCGTCTAAGCACAATAGCCAGCCCTCGGTCCCTCAGATGTGGACAAGTAAAAGACCATTTCCTCCTAGCCATGAGAAAGCTAAGAGGTTGAATTTCACCATCTGCAAGCTCTTGGCTACAGAAATGCTGCCTTTCCGCCTGGTGGACACAGAGGATTTTCGAGACCTTATGTCCGTCGCAGTGCCCCAGTACCAGATGCCCAGTCGGCACTACTTCTCAAAGAAAGGTGTGCCTGCGCTCCACCAGCATGTCGCACACAACATCACCGCTTCTTTGAGAAACTCTGTGTGTGACAGGGTGCATTTCACCACAGACACTTGGACGAGTAGGCATGGACAGGGGCGTTACATGTCGCTGACTGGGCACTGGGTAACTATGGTGACAGCAGGACAAGGGGCTGCTGTCCAAGTCTTGCCGTCCCCACGAGTTGTGCGTCAATCCTCTTTATGTCATTTTTCCTCCACTGCTTCTGCCTCCTCAACCTCCTCTCGGTCTTCCACCTGCACCCAAAGCCTGTCTGGTCATGCCACAAGCTTTCTAACTGCGCAGAAGGGATCCTGCACACCTCCTTACTATGCTGGCAGTAGGGCTCAACGTCATCAGGCGGTTTTTACATTGAAATGTCTGGGAAATGTGAGTCACACAGCTGAGGAGTTGTGGTCAGCTCTGGAGAACCAATTTCATGAATGGTTGTCTCCACTGGACCTGAAACCAGGGAAGGCCGTGTGCGACAATGCTGCAAACCTGGGTGCGGCCCTTCGCCGGGGCAATGTCACACACGTGCCTTGTATGGCTCACGTGTTGAACCTGGTTGTCCAGCAATTTTTAGCCCACTATCCCAGACTAGATGGCCTTCTGCAGAGGGCACGGTCGCTGTGTGCTCACTTCCGCCGTTCGCATCCCGCAGCTCAGCGACTTACATCTCTACAGAAGTCGTTGGGCCTGCCACTTCACCGGCTAAAATGCGATGTGCCTACCCGGTGGAATTCAACTCTGCACATGTTGCAGCGACTGTGGCAGCACCGACAAGCCCTGGTGCAATACGTTCTGACGTATAGCCTGGGCCAACGAGATTCAGAGGTGGGGCAAATCACGCTGGAGGAGTGGTCTCAGATCAGGGACCTATGCACCCTTCTGCACAGTTTTGAAATGGCGACGAAGATGTTTAGTGCTGACGATGCCATTATCAGCATGACTATTCCGGTGATTTACATGCTGGAGCACATGTTAAACAGAATTCGGAGTCAGGTGGTGGCACAAGAGGAGGTGGAGGAAGTAGAGGAGGAGGAGTTGTATGCGGAAGGGCTAACATCTGCAAGGTCCAGACGGTCGGCAGCACCAAGGCGGCAGGCATGTGAGGGTGGGGGAGATGATTTTACCAGGGTGCATGGTAGCAGCCAAACTAGTGAGGAAGGTGCAGGAGCCCAGGAAGAAGTGGAGGACGAACTGATGGAAGACTCATCAGATGAGGGAGACCTTGATCACATTTCTGTTGTGCGAGGTTGGGGGGAGAGGACAGAGGAAGGAAGCATGATTGCTACCTCGCCACCAACACAACAGGGACTTGGTGCTCCTGGATGCGCAACACACATGAGTGCCTTCTTGCTGCACTACCTGCAACATGACCCTCGAATTGTGAGAATTAGAAATAATCCTGACTACTGGGTTGCCACACTGTTAGATCCCCGGTACAAAAGTAAATTTGCAGAAATTATTCCTGCCATAGAAAGGGATGCACGCATGCAGGAGTATCAGCAGAGACTGTTGCAGAATCTTACATGTGCTTTTCCACAAAATACCAGTGGTGCACGTAGTGAATCTCACAGTTCCAACTTGCCAACCGTGGGACCGTCAAGTGTTCAGCACTCAAACCGTAACAGAACCACAGTATCTGCTGGTAACATCAATTTTGCGGAATCATTTCACCACTTTTTTAGCCCATCCTTTGCAAGGCCACAGGAGACAAGAAGTCTGACACATAGTCAACGCCTAGAGACGATGGTACAGGAGTATCTCCAAGTAAACATTGAAGCCACGACTGTGTCACTGGACCCTTGCTCTTTTTGGGCTTCCAATCTGGATAAATGGCCGGAGCTAGCCACTTACGCCTTGGAGATCTTGTCATGCCCCGCAGCCAGCGTTCTGTCTGAACGTGTGTTCAGCGCTGCTGGTGGTGTGCTGACAGATAAGCGCACGCGGCTCTCCACTGATAATGTAGACAGACTCACGTTCATAAAGATGAACAAATCATGGATCCGAAACGACTTTTCTACCCCTGTGTCATCCTGGGGAGAGTAAAAGCTTGATGATTGGTTAAAATCACCCTACCAACCGTTTTAAGCTTTCAAATTACTAATCATGTTTATCTGTATCTTGACTGGAAAATAATTTGGGCTTTGTAGCAGTGTGCAGCACTGATCCTATTAGGCCATCTATAATAAGCTTCACCAGATTTAAAATTAAAAATAATTTTTAGCTGCATCTAGCCCGGAAAATAATTTTGGGGCTCCGAGATGCGCAAGACACATAAGTGCCTTCTTGCTGCACTACCTGCAGCATGACCCTCATATTGTCAGAATTCGAAGTAATCATGACTACTGGGTTGCCACACTCTTAGATCCCCCAAACTTTTCGATCAACCTTTTCATTTTAATAAAGACCAAAAAAATGGTCATTTTTGAAATTATAAGCATTAGCAGGTTGTTAGAAACTGAAATCAAACAGTTTTCAACTCAAAACTTTATTCTAGGTGATGTTACATTTTCACATAGGACCCCTTGTTCGAAAGGAGCTTCTGAACTCTCTCGTCCATTGAATTTGTCAGGTTTTGGATGGTTTCTGCTTCAATTGTTTTGCATGAGGACAGAATACCCTCCCAGAGCTGTTGCTTAGATGTGAACTGCCTCCCGCCATCATAGACACTCCTTTTAATGATGCTCCAAAGGTTCTGAATGGGGTAGAGGTCAGGGGAGCATGGGGGTCACACCATAAGTTTGTCCCCTTTTATGCCCATATCAGCCAGAGATGCAGATGTTTTATGTGCAGCATGAGATGGTGCATTATCATGCAGAAAAATGATCTTGCTGTGAAATACACGGTTCTTCTTCTTGAACCATGGCAGGAAGTGCTGTTTGAGAAAATCCACATACATTATGGAGTTCATCTTTAGCGCCTTCAGGGATCCTAAAGGGGCCGACAATCTCTCTCCCCATGATTCCAGCCCAAAACATTACTCCACCTCCTCCTTGTTGGCGCTGTAGCCGTGTTTGCGTGGGGTGTCCATCAACCAGCCATCCTCCACTCCATTCATCTGGACCATCGAGCGCTGCACGGCACTCATCCGTGAACAAAACAGTTTTGAAATCAGTCTTCATGTAATGTTTGGCCCACTGGAGCCGTTTCTGCTTGTGTGAAGTGGATAGAGGAGGTCGACAGGATGGCATATGCACAGCTGCAAACCTCTGAAGGACCCTGCATCTTGTTGTTCGGGGGACGTTGGAGGCACAAGCAGCTTCAAAAACTTGTCTGCTGCTATGACAAGGCTTTTTTGCCGCTGCTGTTTCAACCTGACGTAATTGCCTGTAGGAAAGAGTCCTCAATTTGCCCTTATCAGCACGCACACGTGTGTACTGTGAATCAGCTACATACTTCTTGATTGCCAAGACACTTCATCCTGATCATCGCACAATGTTGATTGTAGTCATGCCTTGACCTAAACACTCCACAATTTGTTGCTTCTCAGCAGCCGACACATCCTTTTTCTTTCCCATTTTGGCAGAAAATGTAGGCTGCTTAATAATGTGAGAGAGCCTTCTTAAGTAGTCTTGCCTTTCATTGGACACACCTGCCAAACTAATTAGCACAGGTGTCTGCAATTGCTTACAGTGATATAAAGAGCCCTGACACACATCACCATCAATGAGTTTAACTGACAAACAAACAAATTCTTCCCTTATCACTCCTAAACACTTTTTGCATAATAATTTGGAACGCGGTGTACATGTGCTTTTCCACAAAACACCAGTGGTTCACGTAGTGAATCTTACAGTTCTAACTTGCCGTGGTCTGTATGGAATTGTTCAATAAAGGGCCCAAAATTAAGATAACATAGATGGGAGAGGTCTCTATGAATAGGAATTCCTAAGTATTTGATACCCTGTGAGGGCCAGGCAAAGGGAAAGTTGGACTGGATGGAATCCTATATGGATTTAGGGAGGGAGACATCGAGGGCCTCAGACTTCGCTGCATTGATTTTAAAATTTTACCATGTAACAAAGTGATCTATTTCAGCCATAACAGCATGGATGGATATATGTGATTGAGTGATATATACTAGGACATCATCAGCAAATAGAGAGCACTTGTACTCGGTGCCTCCCACCTCAATCCACCTAATATTGGGGTTATGGCGAATTGATGAGAGCAGGTGCTCCGTCACTAGGATGTATAAGAGAGGGGACAGAGGACATCCCTGCCTTGTCCCATTGGTGATTGTGAAAGGTGATGAAAATGTTCTGACGCACCCCCTGGGCCTTGGGACACCCGGAGCCGGACCCTTTTTGGTGGATGCTGGTGGTTGTAGTCTTCGTGGCGGTGATCCGGTTCCGTGGCTCAGGGCGGTCAAACCAGTGGCGGAACTATTTATGTGGTTTTGATGTTTAAATGTCCGACTACGCCACCCGTGGATTGCGGTCAGAGTGAACCGCCGCTACAGGGCAGACCGCTAAGGCTGGTGTTGTGGGTGCAGCAGAGCGTAGCATAACTCCCCACGGGAGGAGTATAGCCTCAGGGCAGTGTATGCGGAGGATGGGGGTGATGGTGCAGGGCAGCAGCAGTAACGACACGGAGTCAGTGATGCAGTTCAGGGCCTTTACTCACAGTTCTTATTATCCAGACCACGTCTGCAGGTAACGGCTGCCCACGTCGTACTGTGCTCACCAGGTGAGGGGCTCAGACAACTCCCAGATAACTTTGGAGCGCTTCACAGAACCCCCTTTGTGTGTCCTTTGTCTGGCCTTTCTTACCAACACTTCTGTCCGGCTGCCTCGGGCCTCCTCTTGGTAAACTTGGCGCCAGTTTCCCTGACCCTATGTGGTGCCTTCCTAGCGGGTGGAGCAAGGGGCTGCGCCACATAAAATGTCAGAGCCTCCGGTTTCTAGCTGAGGGTCATTTCCTGCCTCCACTAGTTCGGGGACCGGTCTCCCCCTTTGGCCTGACCCCTCCACGCAGGTGGATTCGGGCGTGCGGTGGCGACTCGCCCGTCCGCACCCCTGGGATCCCTTCATTCCTCGTTCCTGGAGCCTTCTCCGCTCCTCTTCCTTCCTTCTCCCTCT
The DNA here is from genome assembly GCF_046119375.1 of Phyllobates terribilis. Lineage (NCBI taxonomy): Eukaryota > Metazoa > Chordata > Amphibia > Anura > Dendrobatidae > Phyllobates > Phyllobates terribilis. The sequence continues at coordinate 433,316 of NW_027362920.1, read as the reverse complement.
TGCAGGCCTGGGCCTCTGTTACTAGGCCCGCCTCCGGAGCAGAGCTCATGCAGAGCCCCTGCTCCCTGCCACTTCTGCTCAGACTTCTCTGCACTGAACTAAGATGGTGCCCACCTTTTATACTCCCTTCTCAATGCACCCAGGAACTGCTTCCTCCCTGCTCCTGCACTGCAGGGTTCCCCTTCCTCAGTGTTCCCTCCCCCCACTCCAGCCAGGGACAGGGACTGTCGTGCCCATCTCAGGGGCATATTGGTCGCCCTGCCCCACGGCAATGTGGTGTAATGAATGCAGGTGTCGGGTCCTGATCCACACTCCATCCTTATCTGAGAGTGAGATATCACACCTCTGGGTGAGGTGCAATACGTCTGTAGCAACCGAGCCCTCGGTGCTACAGTTCCATTTATCTTCAGCCTAGGTGACGTATTGTGATACAGGGCCGTGATTTTGGCTATAAAAGGGTCCCCTAGACCCCTACCCCAAGCTTTTTAAGAGAATCATATATGGCGTGCCAGGAGACTCTATGGAATGCTTTCTCAGCATCCAACGAGAGTATCTACTTACAAATTTTTAACTGCATCTAGCCCAGGAAATACTTTGTGCCTAGTAGCAGTGTCTGCTAGTCAGCGGATTATCCCGGCTGTTAAGCAAGCTACACCACCTGTAGTTTGGACACTTAATTTTTTCAAAGGAAATGCTTCGGGACCACGGGATACTTAGTGAAGAGCATCAGGAGGCACCCCAAGGCATAGGGGCTGGGACTGGCACTAGGATGCCTTGCGGTGGACAGCCGAGCTCGATCCTTATAAAAGCTTTTTAACTGCAGCAGCTTTAGTGGACGCTACTGGAGCTGGAATTACGCGGCTGCTGGCATGAGACTTGCCCTCCAATAGATCCTTGTAAATGGATTTAAAGTGTATTCATTCAAATTAGAGGGACAATTTAAATTAAAAAGCTTAGAGCTGCCTCCACCACAGGGGGGCTCTCTCGACCCACCAGCGGACAGGCACCAGTATTGGGAGAGGGGGGCTGGCCGTCAGGGTTCACCGCGGCTCTGGCACAAACCCGGCGACACGGAGGTGGCACGGGCAGGAGCGGACTGGCCGTCTCGGCTTCTCACTTTTTGGATTTTAGAAGGGCATGACATGCCTATATCTGTGTCTCCCCCTCCTTTTACTCCTCCACCTCTTTTCTTTTCGCATGACTATATGTACTTGTCACTTTTCCATGTGTTAGTTGTGTCTTCTGAGCAGTTTGTCAGCTTTTGGACACCTTTGAAGGTGTTTTCTATGTGTTTCTATGTGTTTTTGTTTGCCTGCCATTGGTTTTAACGGTGTTCGAAGGTGTTCGACGAACAGTTCGACGAACAGTTCGGCGAACACACGGGTGTTCGACGAACCGAACCGAACTCGAACACTACGGGGGTGGCTCAACACTACCTACCACCAGATCAGCAGGTGCAAAGACAGACAATAACCAAGCTAGGCCTAGATTCAGGCAGGTCAGAGCTTATCAAGTGGAGGCAGACGATCAGTCCACCCGCTCACTGGGGAGAAGTCCAAAAGTGCGCCCTTCACCTGGAGTACCCTGGACTGTGCCTGCATCATCATCAGTAAAGGTACTGAAGCGCACCCCCGTGTGAGTGTCTGTCTTTCCTCTGGGACTGTCCTGCCGTCTCTCCCCTGCACCACCATCCATCTACCCCTACACTGCCCTGAGGCCTGCTCCACCTGTGGGGGGCCATTCCATCTCCAGCTGCCCTAACACCTGCCTCAGAGGACTGTTGCAGCACTGGTGATCCTCACCAGACACCACAGGTGGCATCACGACAAATCCCCTACAAATATTCCGCCCTCTTTTTTACTGACCGCCCTGGGTCACGGACCGGGCCCGCCACCGTGATATTCCCTGCAAGCAGCCATAGGCCCGGCTGCCGAGTACCCCACGGCCCAGGGGGCGCATCAAAAGCACTACATTTAAACGGCTGATGCCGTGCTGTATGGACTGGTTATTTTGAGTTTTGTTCTGTTATACCTTTTGTGTATCTAATGTATGGTGGCAGAAGGTGCCAAGCCCCCCGGCTTTAGGCAGAGGGAGGGTATGTAAGGTTGCTGCAGGACAGGTCGTGGATGGGAAGTATGTGTCCCCAAAGTACCAAACTTTGGTGATGTAGGACTGGAAGAAGCAGGCTCCAGCACACATAGTGTAGGGAGTTAATGGGCCTGGATTAAAGGGTCGAGTTTTACAAGCAGCTGAAAGAGCTGTTATGTTTTGTTTTCCTGGTTGGTTTATGGACATTTAATAAACCACCAGTTTGTTTTGAAACCTGCATTCCTATGTGAACCTGCGCCTACCCAAGAGCTGATCTGTCACAACACGTATATGATGCACCACAGACTAAATTCCTAATGATCCGATAAATGGTTGATCTAGGGGCAATCTTACAAGCAGCAATGTCCTTGCCTGCAAAGCAATGATGACTGCACACATTTCCTTGAAGGTAATCAGAAGACAATGATTTGAAGCACCAGCCTGCTCTTGTAACTCAGTAAGCATGACTGAGTGCTATCAGCTGCCTTGTCCTCTTTTACACTTTGTCCTGAGCTAATGAGAAGATCACTGAAATGATGTAAGCAGATCATTTTGTGGTAGGGCAGAAATTCGGTGGAAATGGGGGTTTTGTGGTTAAGTAATTTCGTTGTGACGACATTAATATGCATTTTTTTTAACAATTCATCTGATCATTCTTCATAACAATCTACAGTTAATGCAAATTGACACAATAAAAACTGAAGCAGCCAACTTTCTGAAAGCCTGAATGTGTTTCAGTCTCCAAATTTGCCGACTGTGTATTATTGTGTTACCTCTTTTGTATATTATTGTGTCACCTCTTATCTTGTGTATCTCCTCTCTTTTCAGATTGTTAGCCACATGCTGCCAGGACAGACCTTGTGGTCACAATCATGAGGCTGGTGATTCTTGATGACTATGCCCTGGCCAGCGAATGGGCAGCAAAATACATAAGTAATTGCATCGCCCGGGTTCAATCCTGGACCCGACAATTACTTCACACTTGGACTACCCACAGGTAATGTGCCTTTTATCTATCTTTATCCAGTTTTCCACGGGTTGGTTCAAGCGTTTTAGTTGTGGATTGAACTATTTTTGCACATGTGAATCATGAGAAGTCCTCACGAGTAAGTCAGATGTGTACGACAAAGTTTCGTAGAGGAGGGAGACTCCAAGTTCACTGCTGAACATCTGCTCTCCATGTTTCGTTGCGATCTACAAGTGTCTCCGTAAGATTTGGCCGCTCTCTACTGTTATATGCAAGAATGTGCCAATTTTCCAAAGGAACAAGGAGATTGAGTAGTTCAACAGCCTCTTGCCACTGATCGGCAAACAAATTTGGAGAAAATAATTGGACAAAGCCTGAAGGACGCTGTAATGCAGGGCTGTGTTCTGGGGGATCGATGAAGACATAAGAAGCATGATCTGTGCCCAACAGTATGGATGGTAATCCAAAGCCTCCATAACCAAGCTTAGCATGGAAGGCACTCGGGAAATAGGAGTGTGAGTTGGGGGTCTCCCAGTGGTAATACAGTTGGAATCACTGCCTTATTAATACAACGGGGAACTGTTTTATTTCAATTAACAATTTAAAGCGGTTGTCCAAAACAACACTGAGTTAATCCTAAATCTCTACTTAATGTAATAATCTAATTGCTTTTCTAATATACTTTAATTAAAAGTTAATCTAAATTGATCTAACTGGGGTGTGTGTGTGTGTTTGTATGTGTGTGTGTGTGTGTGTATATATTTGTTTTTTTACCAACTTCCTGTTTGATAATATTTAGTTTGAAAATCCCCAGTGCATCCTGGGATGTGAAGACGGACGTGATCAGGGACCAGAGGCTGCGGTCACTGCTGCTGCCTCTTTCCCCACCCTGAATGAAGTGTCATCAGTGATGCCTGTTTCAGGGGCTGGGCTAGTCCTTGCTACTCTGCGCACGTGTCGGTTGTCAATTCTAACACTCAGTTGCTCAGCAGGATCTTGTCACTGTGCAATATTCTTTTTAATGCGCAGCGTCAGGGATTCCTCAGAGACGGCACCGTGGAGATCACGCAATATCTCACCCTGCCGTCACTGTGTCACAGATTTTGTCCGGAACCGCGAGCACATGATCCAGATTACTCGACAGTTCAGCAGTTTTTGGGGATTATGAATCTCAAGAATGCTACCTCCCGGAAGTTAAAATACAATAAATGAGGGGCCAGGTGAAGAAAGCCATAGCAGATTTCGGTCAGGTCCCTTAGAGGTGCAATGTACCTGTTGGGTACCCTGACATCGTGCTTCCCAGGGGTTCTGTGAGCACAATACCATTCCAGGGTTCTGTGACGTCTCTACTCGATAGCCCTTTTGTTTACCCTGGGAGATGGGGGACTCGGAGTCGGGTCCTGAGATGGAAAGATGGGGTGCAGCCATCCATGGCCCGGACCCGACCCGTGCTCAGGGCCGTCACATTAAAAAGATGGTGTGGGCTTATCCGGGTTGAGTGGCTGATTCCGACTACGCCACCTGTGGCACCTGGTGAATGCCACCAGCGCTGCTGCAGTCCGCTGAGGCCTGGTGTTAGGGCAGCCATGGTTGTTACTACTCCCCACAGGCGGAGCAGGGCCTCAGGGCAGGTAGAGACAGGATGGAGGGGGTAGTAGTAGAGGAGTACGAGTGCCGCATCGTGCGGTGTAGCGCAGAATAAACAGTCCGGAGGCCATAGGGGTGAACTTCCAAGGCTTTATTCACATTAGAGATTGCAGAAGGAAGGCGACTCCCTGCTCCCCGTTGAGTCCTGCGGTCACTAGGGACGGGGATCCGACAACCTCCGAGCAAGTCCAGCATTCAATCGGGACCCCGCACCTGAGTGTTCCTGAACTACAGACCGTATCCTCTCCTGTCTGTGTATGTAGATAGGCCGGGTCTCCCTCTGAACTCCTGTCAGAACAAGGGCACGGGTGGCAGCTCCGCTCCTTCCGATACCCGATGGGATCCTCTGGGCCTACCGGGCTTTCCCAACCAGGACATGGAGTAGCAAGGTCGGGTGTCGGGGGCCGGTACCCCTCTTGCAGCCGGACTCCCTCTGAATATATCAGGTGGTGAGGACAGGTGGCGTACACTGCTCCGTCTGCATTGTCCCCGGGATCCATTTGCTGTGGAGCTACACTCTTAACCTCTGGGCCTTCTAGGTCGTGGTCCTTGACCGGGTTGAGACATTCCTCATCTGCAACCTGCCCCTCGTCCCAAGGCCGGGGTACAAGGGCTGTGTCTCCATCCACTGCAGGTCCACACAGGATCCACGTTCAGGGTGGGAGATCACAGTACCTCACAGTAATTAACAGCACAAAGACCAAAACCAAAGATGGCTTTTTATTAAATATGAAATTTAAAGTGTCACTAAATTGTAAGTCCTCCACCCTCACCCACTAACTGGTTCCCCTCACTCTTGGTTCCCCAGTCTTCCTGTAACCAGGAGGGCAGCACCTGGTGCATACTAGCCCCCTCTGGTGGAGAAATGTGGTGTTGGATGCAAAGGTTGGGTCCCGACCATCACGCTGTTCTTACCTCGGAGGAGGAACACTACACTCCATTACAGAAGTGCAGCATCCCTGTGGCGGTCGAAACCTCAGGGGCGCCACTTTCCCCCCTGCTGAAACACAGCACATCCACGGGCTGCAATAGAATAACACCTAGGAAATTTTCTTTTTATATAACAAAACCATCTTCCCTTTATGGGAGGCACATCTTCTTAAACGTTGCAAAAATAACAATACCTTATAAAAGTACAAAAATATAAAATTATAATAGTGCTAGCATTTTTCCAGAGACATTTTTGGTAAGACAGACGGGTTAAGGTGAAAAGGCGCAGAGTCAGTTCAGAAGTGCGAGGGACCTGTCCCAAACCCTCAACGTGGGCCCTGGGGTGGCTGTGGGGCATGAAGATCCCGAGTTGGACCTCCCAGAGAGCCACCCTGACAGGTTTTCCTTCTGAGGTCTTGAGGTAGAAGTGTCCACGGTTTTGTATAAAACCAATATGGAGCACCTAAAAAGATGCAAACTATATACAAGAAAGGAGTCTGTCTGCAGCCAGTCCGCAGGGACACATGTCTCTAGAAACCGGGGTTAGAAGAAAATCAAAATATAAATGTCAACATTTGAACTATAAACAAGTTGCAACAGCCGGGGCTGCCTAAACCTCGGGTTCCCTCCTGGGAAAAGGCTCGTTCCTCCCGATGGAGGCTGACCGGTCCCCTGAGGCTGGGCGCGAGGGGGCGTCGCTCCCGGACACCTTGTGTACATCCAGGGCGTACCACCCCCGCATCCCTTGGTGGCGAGAGTAAGTTACTACATCGCCCGGGAAGAGGTTCCGGCCAGGGTGTCCCTTCTTCAAACGCGGCTCGACGTCCCGCCGGCTGACAAACACGTTGTCCTCGTACGGAGGCTTCTGATGAACCCCCACCCCGCCTCATGGTGGAAGCGGATGACTTGCCCTTCCACTCGTGGACTGGGACGAGTGGCCTCCTCCTGACGAGCCCGGGATTTAGCAGCTTTGGCCCGTACCTCGAGGCGTTCGCAGCGGAGCTCCCGTTGACGTTGCTCCAGAGTGAGCTGGAGTATCTGCTCCCTGAACCGCTGGCTCCTCCTCTGCACTTCAGCCCGGGTCTCCCGGGGGAAGCCCATCAGATCCCCCCCCTGGTTGTCCCAGGCCCACTCTTCAGCCTCCAGCCAGGTGACTGTTGTTGCGGGTAGCGGTGTCATTAAAGGCTGCTGCGGGTCCTCTGAAAGCGTGGACCAATCCGGCTTGGAGCCGGTGGACACCTCTGCAGCTTCAGGCACTTCGGGTTCGGGAGTAGGGCGGCATCGCAGGTCCCCACCTATAGCTGCCGCTTGTGACTCGCCCCCTGGGCCGTGGGGCACTCGGATCCGGGCAATAGGGAAACGATGGGGGTAGTGGTGGCACCCCGGTTCCGTGGCTCAGGGTGCTCAGACCGGTGGTAGTCTGCTATGCGCTGTTGGTATGTCTGACTATGCCACCCGTGGATTGCGGTCAGTGCGAACCGCCGCTGCCAGGCAGACCGCTGGGGCTGATGATGTATGCAGCTGGGGTAGTGTGACTCTCCACGGGAAGAGTGCGGCCCCAGGGCAGTATAACGGAAGATGGGGGTGATGGTGTAGGGCGTCCCAGTACCGTTAGTGCTGGAGGAGCAAGGAGCACACAGACAACAGGTTGCAGTCCAGGGTCTTTACTAGAACAGGTGAACTGACCCACAAACAGTCCCGGCTAAGAGGGGACCTGGATGTCTGAGAGCAAATGGGAAGTTGGCCCTGGTCAGGGTGAGGGTGTAGGCCTACCGTGCTCTCTGCGCTCCTTCTGGCTATCTCCTCCTTATAGGGTAACAGCCCACGTTCCCGAGCTCACCGTGTCCTCTCGCCCGTATGGTTTGCAACGTGGGTCCCTTTCTACTCTCGGCCTGGTACGGCTTTGCTGGTCCCTTCTGCTGTGGCGGAGCCTCCGGGCTTCTTAGGCCAAGGAACATACAGTACCCTGTGGACTGGTTATCTGCTGCAGGACGTGGAATCCTCACAGCCTCAAACTCCAAAGTCAGGTAAATTTGGTTCTTTGTCTGCCAGGACAGGCGTACTTCACCTCTTGTCCCTGGCTTGTGGCTCTCCTACTGCCACACGTCCTCTTAGGCTGCAACACAACTGTTTCTCTCTTCTCTGGGACACCTCTCAGTCCTGAGACAGGTCGTCCAGTTCTCTCTAACCCTGCCCCCAGTTCCAGCTTTTATAGGGGCAGCCTGCTCCCCCTTCTGGCCTGAGACAGGAGGTATTGCATGCTAATGTTCCCCTGACTAGAGAACCTCCCCCTTGCTCTCAGACACAGCTTTATTATATTTGTGGCATCCAGGCCAGGGTGACACATTCCCCCCTAGTAGAATTTAGTACTCCGAGACTAAACAGTAAACAAAGATAATATACATGACTATAAAACATTAGTAGACAAACGACGCACAGGTTGAGTTCTTAAGGTCACAGTGTGGTCTGTGACCGGGTGTCCATATCACCAACACAACGGGGAGCCTTAACCAGGTGGGGGTCTGTCCTAGCCCAAGTCCTTTACAGTCTTGGTTCATTCCTTGGTCAGGCTCCGTACGCAGTCCATGCAAAGTCCCGGTTATTAAAAGTCCATAACCTTTGAGTCCGTACGGTAACTGCAAGAAACTGAAATACACTATTAATAATCATGCAGGTAACTTGCCAAACATTTCAACATATGGCAACAGGGTTATTTACAGTTCTAGTGCATTCTATATTCTCCCGCGAGCGGGTATCTGCCCCTTTGTGCTCCTGGTTGACCTCCTTAACCCACTGTCTGGTGGTGGACCAACTTGGCTTTCCCCACTAGCGTTAGGGTTACAGCTACCAGCTGGGTGTACAGGTAGGGCAGGCAGCTGTCTGCGGGTCCTTTGGCTTACCGCAGGCATGGCAGGCTCACTGTCAGCAGAGGGTTGATTCTCCTGGGCTGCTGGTACCGGCTCTTCTGCCTCTGGAACTGCTTGCTCTTCTTCACCTTCCGGCTCTGGTGTAGGTTGTTGCTGAGCCGGTTGCAGGAAATGCAGGACGGGTACCACTATGGCATCGTTTATTCGAGTCCAGGACTGAGGGAACTCTCCGAGAACGGTGCTGATCATTTCTTCCTTGTCCTCTGTGGGTTCAAGGTCACTTTGATCCTCTTCTGCACTACGGAGTTGCTTGGGGCACCTTTTTAGGTGGTCTCTGGAGACGGTACTAGTGGTTTCTCCTCCATCCTTGGTGATCACGCACACCTTCGGGTTGTCGTGATCAGACTGCAGTACGGTGTAGGGTTCCCTTTCCCACTGGTCGTCCAACTTATGTAGCCTTCTCTTTCGCTTCAGGACCTGCTCACCAGGTTCCAGGGGCCCAGCAGGGGCGTATTGGTTGAAGAGTTTTTCTTGCCTCTCTCTCACCTGGGCCAGGCTTTCTCCACACTCTCCTGTACCTTCTTGTACTGCAGTTGCCTTTCCGTATCCCAGTCCGCATACGGGGAGGTGTCCTCAGATGTTAGGACTCCCATCTCCAGGTCTACGGGCAGCTTACCTGGTCTGGCTCGCATCAGGTAAGCCGGGGTGCAGTTTGTAGCATTCACCGGGATATGGTTGTATAAGTCTATTAGATCCAGCAGTTTTTCTGGCCACAGGCTGCGTTCCTCCAGGGGCAACGTCTTCAGGAGATCAATGACTATATTGTTCATTTTCTCACACATCCCGTTGGTTTGTGGGTGGTAAGGCGTTGTCCGAATCTTCTTACAGCCATAGAGGTTGCAGAACTCTTGGAAGATTTCAGCTTCGAACGCTGGACCCTGGTCTGTCAGGACCTGTTCCGGATACCCGTGTGGATGGCAGAAGTATTGCTGGAAGGCTCTGGCCTCCGTTTGGGCTGTCAAGTCTTTAACCGGGACCACCACTAGAAAACGGGAATAATGGTCTACAATTGTCAGGGCATAGATGTATCCTGACCGGCTTGGAGCCAATTTGACGTGGTCCAGAGCTACCAGCTCAAGAGGCTGCGTGGTGACGATGGGCCTCAAGGGTGTCTTCTGGCTGGTGCGGTCCTTCCTCCTTAGGTTACAAGGGTCACAGTCCCTTCACCACTTCTCTACATCCCCTCTCATGCCGATTCAAAAGAACCGTCCTCTCAGCAGGAACTCCAGTTTCTTCCAACCGAAGTGCCCCGCTCTGTCATGGTAAGCCCCCAGGACCATAGCTGCATCCCGCCTTGGGACCACGACTTGCCAGTCAGCTCGTGTGTCTGGTGGTTGACAAGCCTTCTGCACAGCTTGCCTTCATAGAGGAACAGCTTGCTCTTCTCTTTCCATAGCTGCTTGGCTTCCTCTGGGACATCCGGATCTAAGCGGGCGTCTTCCCGGGTCAGCAGATCTTTCACCAGGCGGATTGCAGGGTCACTATCTTGGGTCTCTGCCCAGCTGTGGTGAGGTAGGGGATTAATCATAACGGTGGTTAAATCTTCCTCCTTCACACGGTGGGAGTATTGAGCTGCTCCGTACCAGTGAAACGTGGGGAGTTCTACCTCCTCCAGCTCTTCTGGGTCTTCGTCACCTTCGGATAAATGAGGCATTCTTGATAGGGCATCAGCGTTGGCATTGGTTTTGCCTGCCCGGTACTTGATCACGAAGTCATAATTGGAGAGACGGGCCATCCACCGCTGTTCCAGGGCACCAAGTCTTGCACTGTCTAGGTGTGTTAACGGGTTGTTGTCCGTGTACACCGTGAACTTTGCGGAGGCCAGGTAATGCTTGAAGTGTTCCGTCACGGCCCACACCACCGCCAAGAATTCTAGCTTGAAGGAGCTGTAATTCTCAGGGTTCCTCTCGGTGGGCCTCAGCTTCCGGCTGGCGTACGTGATCACCCTTTCTCTGCCCTGTTGGTTTTGTGACAGTACGGCTTCCAGTCCCACATTACTGGCGTCTGTGTGGAGAATAAAAGGCTGGCCATAATCAGAGTAGGCCAGGATCTCATCCCCTGTGAGGGCCATCTTCAACTGGCGGAAGGACTCCTCTTCCGGTTTATCCCACTTGAAGGGTGGCTTTTGACTTCTGGACTTAGACTGTCCTATCAAGAGGTCCTGCATAGGAGCTGCCATCTTAGTGAACCCGGGGATGAACCTTCGGTAGTAGCCTACCAACCCGAGGAACTGCCTCACTTCTTTGATGTTTGAGGGGCTTGGCCAGCTCTTGATTGCCGTGACCTTGTCAGGGTCGGGGGCCACTCCTTCCGCGCTTACCACGTGCCCTAGGTACTGGACCTTCGGTTTCAACAGGTGACACTTCGATGGTTTCACCTTCAGGCCATAGCCTGCCACGACTTCGAACACCTCGGCCAGGTACTTTAGATGGTCCTCGTAGGTCTTCGAATAGACGATCACATCGTCCAGGTAAAGGAGGACCTTCTCAAAGTTTCGGTGCCCTAGACAACATTCCATCAGCCGCTGGAAGGTCCCCGGTGCGTTGCAGAGCCCGAAAGGCATACAGTTGAACTCGCTCAGTCCCATCGGGGTGGTGAAGGCGGTCTTCTCCTTGTCAGCCTCTGCCACAGGAACCTGCCAGTACCCGCTAGTAAGGTCCAAAGTAGAAAAGAAGTTAGCTGATTTTAGTGCGGCTAAAGACTCCTCTATTCTAGGCAGCGGGTATGTGTCTTTATGGGTGATACGGTTGATTTGCCTATAGTCCACGCACATTCTCATGGTGCCGCCTTTCTTTTGCACCAGAACCAAGGGGGCTGCCCAGGGGTTACAGCTATCTCTAATGACCCCAGCTTCTTTCATTTCTCTTAGCATTCCCTTTGCGTTCTGATAATGTGCAGGGGGTACAGGTCTGTGTCTCTCTTTTATTGGTGGGTGGCTCCCTGTGGGGATGTGGTGTTCTATCCCTTTTATTCTGCCGAAGTCTAGCGGGTGCTTACTAAAGACTCTCTCGTACTCCTGTACCACCCGGTAGACTCCTTGTTTTTGGTGCAGGGGAGTGGAGTCAGCACCCACGTGGAGTTTCTGGCACCAGTCCTCCTTTTGTTTCTGGAAGCCATTACCCTCCGCCTGTGGAGATGGAGGCAAAGGTTCCACGGCCCTGATAGCTTTGTGTTCGACAGCAAACAGTTTGGCAAGTGTAGCGTACCTGGGTAAGTGTACCTCCCTCTCTCCAATGTTGAGAATGCGGACGGGCACCCTCCCATGACGGACATCAACCACCCCCCGGGCTGTCAAAATGGTGGGCCTGCTGTCTGAGTACACGGGTTCTACCATGGCTTGGTAGTCTCTACCTCTCAACCCGATTGCAGTCCGACACCAGATCATCATTTCACTTTTGGGAGGCATGGAAATGGGGAATGGGTCACTCAGTCTTACGCTACCGATCTCACCACCAGACAATTCTACCTGCTGCCGTCTCATCAGGGCTTTTATCTCCTTGTTGAGGACTCTCTGTTGGCTGGAACTAGCATTCACCGCCACCTGTTGTAGAATTACAATTACCTCTGAAAGACAATTTTCAATCACGTTAGTACCCACAGTTATTTTAGGGTGACTTTCACGACGGTCAATGTCCACAATAATTACTCCCTGTGCCGGTAGTTCAACTTTACCAATTTTAATGGTCATCTCCTTGAACCCCATCTGCGGCACGGGCAAGCCATTACTGGCGATGATGCTCAAGTCACTGTCTGGATACCGTGTTATATCAGCATCAGTCCAATACTGCTTAAAAAGTACATAAGGGATAGTAGTTACTTGCGACCCGGTATCCAGCAAGGCGCTCATGGGGATGCCGTCCAGCACCACGGGTAAAACTGGGCGCCCCCCAACGTACTTATTACGCCAATTGTAAGGGCCTGGTGATCTTATGCCTGGGGGTTGGCCCTCTGCCCCAGGTTGGACCCGTTTAAATTACAGTACCTGGAAATGTGTCTGGGCTGGTTGCATCGACGGCAAATGGGCTGTCCATCCTCTGAGTAGCGGTCTGTGGGCCTCCCTCGGAACGACGGGATCCTCCTCTGTCGACGCCACTGGACATCCTCCGGACTTGAAGCCAACTCGATAGGTCTTGACGGGTCCACTTGTAACGCCTGGACGGTCCTGGTCAACGCCGCGACGCTCCTGGTCAGCTCCTGGACTTAGAATCATAGAATCATAGAATGGTAGAGTTGGAAGGGACCTCCTGGGTCATCTGGTCCAACCCCCTGCTCAAAGCAGGATTCACTAGATCATCTCAGACAGATGTCTGTCCAGCCTCTGCTTGAAGACGTCCATTGAAGGGGAACTCACCACCTCTCGTGGCAGCCTGTTCCACTCATTAATCACCCTAACTGTCAAAAAGTTTTTTCTAATATCTAATCTGTGTCTCCTCCCATTTAGTTTCATCCCATTGCTTCTAGTCTTTCCTTGTGCAAATGAGAATAAAGATGATCCTTCTACAATGTGACAGCCCTTGACATATTTGTAGACAGTTATTAAGTCTCCTCTCAATCTTCTTTTTTGCAAGCTAAACATTCCCAAATCCTGCAACCGTTCCTCATAGGACATGGTTTGCAGACCAGTCACCATTCTGGTTGCTCTTCTCTAAACTTGCTCCAGTTTGTCTATGTCTTTTTTAAAATGTGGTGCCCAAAACTGTACACAGTATTCCAGATGAGGTCTGACCGAAGAGGAGTAAAGACCGATAATGACTTCACGTGATCTAGACTGTATGCTTCTGTTAATACATCCCAGAATTGTATTTGCCTTTTTTGCTGCTGCATCACACTGTTGACTCATGTTCAGTCTATGATCTATTAGTATACCTAAGTCTTTTTCACATGTACTGTTGCTTAGCTCTATTCCTCCCATTCTGTATATGCTTTTTTCATTTTTATTGCCCAGATGTAGTACTTTGCATTTTTCCCTGTTAAAAACCATTCTGTTGGTTGCTGCCCACTGCTCCAGTTTATTTATATCTTTTTGAATCCTCTCTCTCTCTTCTCTAGTATTAGCTATCCCTCCTAGCTTTGTGTCATCAGCAAATTTAATCAGTTTACCCTCAATTCCTTCATCTAAATCATTGATAAAGATGTTGAACAATACAGGTCCCAGGACGGAGCCCTGTTGTACCCCACTTGAGACATTCATCCAGCTGGATGTGAAGCCATTTACAACCACCCTTTGAGTCCGATCACTAAGCCAGTTATGAATCCACCTAACAGTTGCCTGGTCCATTGCATACTTGGTCATTTTTTCAATAATGATGGTGGTGGTACAGATCTTTCGACGGGGCTTGGTTCAGGGCCTGTGCATCAGACCCCACGGAGTCCATAGAGGAGGGCGCCGCCTCCTGGTGGTAGGTGAGAGCAGGGCACCGGGGGTTTATAGCGCCACTGGTTGCGGGTTCACGCAGCACCCTTATGGCCCTGTCTTTGAATTGGGAAAAGGTCAGATCAGGGTTCTGAAAGAACATGAGGCGCAGCTGGGTCCTGTGGGCGCTAGACAGCAGACCTTCTATGAACTGTTCTGTTAGTAGCTTATCCGTATCCTGCACGCTGCCAGGATCAGCTTGTTTGATGGCTCTCAAGGCTTCCTGCAAATTTAGGGCATAGTCTCTGATGCTGTCCTGTGCCCGCTGCTTACTACCGTAGAACTGCATTTTAATTTCAGCGGAGGTACGTGTATCAAAGGTACCCCGCAGCCGGGCCAGAATGTCCTTTACAGTTCTTTTCTCCTCAGCGGGCCATGACTTTACCTCCCGCTGGGCTGCGCAGCTTAGCTGCCCTGTCAGTATGCTAATCTTCTGTTCCTCTGTCAGGGGGTAAACTTGGAACAAACTGTACAGCCTTTCCTTAAAGTCAGTTAGGGCATGGGGCGCCCCTGAATACTTAGGCAGCCAGGCCTCTCCAGGGATGTAGGGCAGGGAAAATGGCATCGCCGCTGCTGCAGCTGCGCTGGTGGTAGTGGGCGCCTCCGTGTCCGACATCTTCCTCCCCCCTAATTAAGCGTGGCCTACCTTCCGACGATCCTCTTCTGTAGGCCGCGGCTCCGCTGGTGCTGCTCTGGACGAGGACCTTGCGTCGCGTCCTGGTGACGTCAGCGTCGCTCTCTCTCCCTTCCAGGACCTTGCGCAGAGTCGGTGCGTGGGGCGGAGCTTCGGGTCTCGCACGGTTTGGACGTCCACGCCCCTCTTCTTCCCGCGCGGCGTCCTGAAGATGGCGTCCGATGGCGGGAAAACGGCTGAAGACGGCGGGAACCGACGGAAGATGGCGGGAGATGGCTGAAAATGGCGGGAAACGGCTCCGAATGGCGGGAAACCTCTTCTTCAGGTACGTGTACAGTCTTTTTCAGGCACGCAATACCCGTTTGTGGCGGGTTGGTTACAATCCCGCCGACTACCCCAAAGCTGACTCGCCCCCTGGGCCGTGGGGCACTCGGATCCGGGCAATAGGGAAACGATGGGGGTAGTGGTGGCACCCCGGTTCCGTGGCTCAGGGTGCTCAGACCGGTGGTAGTCTGCTATGCGCTGTTGGTATGTCCGACTACGCCACCCGTGGATTGCGGTCAGTGCGAACCGCCGCTGCCAGGCAGACCGCTGGGGCTGATAATGTATATAGCTGGGGTAGTGTGACTCTCCACGGGAAGAGTGCGGCCCCAGGGCAGTATAATGGAAGATGGGGGTGATGGTGTAGGGCGTCCCAGTACCGTTAGTGCTGGAGGAGCAAGGAGCACACAGACAACAGGTTGCAGTCCAGGGTCTTTACTAGAACAGGTGAACTGACCCACAAACAGTCCTGGCTAAGAGGGGACCTGGATGTCTGAGAGCAAATGGGAAGTTGGCCCTGGTCAGGGTGAGGGTGTAGGCCTACCGTGCTCTCTGCGCTCCTTCTAGCTATCTCCTCCTTATAGGGTAACAGCCCACGTTCCCGAGCTCACCGTGTCCTCTCGCCCATATGGTTTGCAACGTGGGTCCCTTTCTACTATCGGCCTGGTACGGCTTTGCTGGTCCTTTCTGCTGTGGCGGAGCCTCCGGGCTTCTTAGGCCAAGGAACATACAGTCCCCTGCGGACTGGTTATCTGCTGCAGGACGTGGAATCCTCACAGCCTCAGACACCAAAGTCAGGTAAATTTGGTTCTTTGTCTGCCAGGACAGGCGTACTTCACCTCTTGTCCCTGGCTTGTGGCTCTCCTACTGCCACACGTCCTCTTAGGCTGCAACACAACTGTTTCTCTCTGCTCTGGGACACCTCTCAGTCCTGAGACAGGTCGTCCAGTTCTCTCTAACCCTGCCCCCAGTTCCAGCTTTTATAGGGGCAGCCTGCTCCCCCTACTGGCCTGAGACAGGAGGTATTGCATGCTAATGTTCCCCTGACTAGAGAACCTCCTTCTTGCTCTCAGACACAGCTTTATTATATTTGTGGCATCCAGGCCAGGGTGACACATTTGCAGCTCCGGAGCCAAGACCTGCTCCCAGGTGGCCGCGCCGGGTATGAGATATTCGGCCATGAGGTCCAGGATTGGAAAGGTAGGCTCTGCAGCCGGGGCAGGGGTAGCACACTCACCTGCCGTTGGGCCACTCACGACCTCTGTCACTGTAGCTCCTTGGGCTTCAACTCCTTGGCGGCGGGCCCGGTTACGTAGCAACATCTCTTCCCGCCACGCAGCCGTCGCCGCCTCTTGGGCCTCTCTCTGTCTCCGCATGAGACCCGGGGCTTCCTGTTGGAGAAATTCCAAATCTCCCTCTGTTCACACTCTGCCGCCTCGTTCCCTGCCGGGTGAAGGGCCTGAACCGGGTTCAGAAGGTTCGGTGGGTTGCGCTCCAGAAGCGTCCATGTCTGCCTCTGAAGAATGCCAACCTCCGACTGCAATGGCCGCACCTTGTTGCTTTTCTTCTTCCTCCTCTTTCGGGGCAGAGCCTGGGCGGCATGCTGACAGGCCCACCTTCGTTCAGCCCATCCGGTTTGACAGGCATTACCCCGCGGACAGTCTCTGATGGAAGGGGCAGTCCACATTTTTGGCGCCAAGCAGGAGCCCAGCCCATGATGGGAGGCGTTTGAAGACCGTCTTTTCACAGCATTATGGCGCCTGTTATTCTTTGGCGGGCGCCATTTTAGGTGTGAAACGAAAGTTCAAGGTGTAAGGCACACAGTACCTGGAAGCAATGGGTAATTCCTTCCTTTACTGCGGGCACGCGATCCTGCCGACTACGCCTGGTTGTGACGTCTCTACTCGATAGCCCTTTTGTTTACCCTGGGAGATGGGGACTCGGAATCGGGTCCTGAGATGGAGAGATGGGGTGCAGCCGTGGCACAGACCCGACCCGTGCTCAGGGCCGTCACATTAAAAGGATGGTGTGGACTTATCCGGGTTGAGTGGCTGATTCCGACTACGCCACCTGTGGCACCTGGTGAATGCCACCAGCGCTGCTGCAGTCCGCTGAGGCCTGGTGTTAGGGAAGCCATGGTTGTTACTACTCCCCACAGGCGGATTAGGGCCTCAGGGCAGGTAGAGACAGGATGGAGGGGATAGTAGTAGAGGAGTACTGGTGCCGCGTCGTGCTGTGTAGCGCAGAATAAACAGTCCGGAGGCCATAGGAGTGAACTTCCAAGGCTTTGCTCACATTAAAGATGGCAGAAGGAAGGTGACTCCCTGCTCCCCACGGATTCCTGCGGTCACCAGGGACGGGGGTCCGACAACCTCCGAGCAAGTCCAGCATTCAATCGGGACCCCGCACCAGAGTGTTCCTGAACTACAGACCGTATCCTCTCCTGTATGTGTGTGTGTAGATAGGCCGGGTCTCCCTCTGAACTCCTCTCAGAACAAGGGCACGGGTGGCAGCTCCGCTGCTTCTGATACCCGATAAGATCCTCTGGGCCTACCGGGCTTTCCCAACCGGGACATGGAGTAGCAAGGTCGGGTGTCGGGGGCCGGTACCCCTCTTGCAGCCGGACTCCCTCTGAATATATCAGGTGGTGAGGACAGGTGGCGTACACTGCTCCGTCTGCATCCTCCCCGGGATCCATTTGCTGTGGAGCTACACTCTTAAGCTCCGGGCCTTCTTGGTCGTGGTCCTTGACCGGGTTGAGACATTCCTCGTCTGCAACCTGCCCCTCGTCCCAAGGCTGGGGTATGAGGGCTGTGTCTCCTTCCACAGCTGGTCCACACAGGATCCACGTTCAGGGTGGGAGATCACAATACCTCACGGTAATTAACAGCACAAAGACCAAAACCAAAGATGGCTTTTTATTAAATATGAAATTTAAAGTGTCACTAAATTGTAAGTCCTCCACCCTCACCCACTAACTGGTTCCCCTCACTCTTGGTTCCCCAGTCTCCCTGTAACTAGGAGGGCAGCACCTGGTGCATACTAGCCCCCTCTGGTGGAGAAATGTGGTGTTGGATGCAAAGGTTGGGTCCCGACCATCACACTGTTCTTACCTCGGAGGAGGAACACTACACTCCATTACAGAAGTGCAGCATCACTGTGGCGGTCGAACCCTCAGGGGCGCCACATTCCCCCCTGGTGAAACACAGCACGTCCACGGGCTGCAATAGAATAACACCTAGGAAATTTTCTTTTTATATAACAAAACCATCTTCCCTTTATGGGAGGCACATCTTCTTAAACGTTGCAAAAATAACAATACCTTATAAAAGTACAAAAATATAAATTTATAAAAGTGCTAGCATTTTTCCAGAGACATTTTTGTGCAGACAGACGGGTTAAAGTGCAAAGGCGCAGAGTCAGTTCAGAAGTGCGAGGGACCTGCTCCAAACCCTCAACGTCGGTCCTGGGGTGGCTGCGGGGCATGAAGTTCCCGAGTTGGACCTCCCAGAGAGCCACCCTGACAGGTTTTCCTTCTGAGGTCTTGAGGTAGAAGTGTCCGCGGTTTTGTATAAAACCATTATGGAGCACCTAAAAAGACTAAACTATATACAAGAAAAGAGTCTGTCTGCTGCCAGTCCGCAGGGACACATGTCTCTAGAAACTGGGGTTAGAAGAAAATCAAAATATAAATGTCAACATTTGAACTATAAACAAGTTGCAACAGCCGGGGCTGCCTAAACCTCGGGTTCCCTCCTGGGAAAAGGCTCGTTCCCGACGGAGGCTGACCGGTCCCCTGGTCGCTCCCGGACACCTTGTGTACATCCAGGGCGTACCACACCCCGCACCCCGCACCCCTTGGTGGCGAGAGTAAGTTACTACATCGCCCGGGAAGAGGTTCCGGCCAGGGTGTCCCTTCTTCAAACGCGGCTCGACGTCCCGCCGGCTGACAAACACGTCGTCCTCGTACTGGGGACTTCTGATGAACCCCTGTGACGCCCAGCTGTGCTTGGTATCACAACTCCTAGAATGGTGTATCGATGGATTCCTCCACAAGAGGCCCCCATAACCATTCACACATCTCCACCTTCCACCTCAGACCACCAGAGGGAGCCCGTTAGGGATATAAAAGGGAAGCTGGAGCCAGGCAGCTGAGACTGTTGGTGAGTTCCTGCAGAGTGAGACGCAGAAACAATTCAGTCTAAGTCAGAGTCTAGTTCAGTCTGGTTTAGCAGTGAGTCCAGTACAGCCTGAGAGGAGTTACCTCAGAGGACAAAAGCCTGTTCCAGCTCCTGCAATTGCTAGCCTGCAGTGGAGCTTATTCAGATCAAGACTCCATGTAGCTCAGAGAGGTGAGCCTTAGGTGTGCCGGCGCCATAAGATCGGTGAAGCGCGGCAAGCTGCTGTTAGTGTGAGTAGTCTATTGAGGGCCCGAGTAGGCCGAAGGCGAGTAGAGAGTTAGTTCATAGGGGGCAGAGGAGCTTAACTAGCTCACCCCGAAGAAGCAGTTACCGGACACCGGGTCCGAAGCTTACCGGGATCTCCAAGACCCAGTAAGATAAACCGGAATCCCTGGAGAACTACAAGTCCCAGGATCGCTAAAGTGCTGATACGTAACAGAGCCAGGAGACACATAAGCCCCGTAAATCGGGAGCGTGTAATCCAACAGAAGGCCCTACCACAAGTTCAGCCAGCGCAGGACAGAGACAAAGTTAGGCCTAGCTCCAGGCAGGTCAGAAACTTACTATGCAGAATCAAGAAACAGGAGGCCCAAAACCCACTCATTGGGGAGGATCCGGACATACACCCTTCACCCTACAGTGCTCTGGGGAGTGCCTGAATTTCCATTAGTAAAAGGTACTGAAGTGACCATCATGTCTGTACCTGTTCTTGCTCTGACCCGGCGGGGTCTCTTCGTCCTGCTTTCCCCGTTCATACACTGCCCTGAGGCCTAGCTCCACCTGTGGGGAGCTTTACCATCCAGCTGCCTTATCACCGGCCTCAGTGGACTGCGCAGCGCTGGTGAATATCATCAGGAACCATAGGTGGCGTCACAAACTTTTATAAACTTGATATCTATCAACGCCTTTTTAAAGAGAGACCCCAGAGTACGGGCCCGGGAGCCGACCACCGCGACCTCCTTAAGACTAAAGGCCCGGGTAACCGAGTCATTCCCCATCCCCTGGGCTAGTCATCTCACTTGGCGTCACGAACAGGATTGCGTGCCCGCTGCAGCGACGCCGTGTTTTGCCAGGTTGCCACCGGGTAGTGTGCGCCTTTATTCTGAACTGTGTACGTAAAGTTGTGGTGAAGGTTGCTCCCATTGTTGGGCCGCTGAGTGAGAAGAAGGGCGTAACCGCGGGAAAATAAGGGGCATATCTGCAAAAGAGCGCGAAGTCCCGGACATGCCCCTTGCTACAACGTCAGACCAAGAAGCGCCAGGTCCTGTACGGAGCGTCGCTGAACGCTCTGACGTAGGACGCAAGCGACGCAAGGACCTGAAGATAACCGTCACCTGCGGAGCTGCGGCCTACCGGAAGAAAAACCAGAAGGTAGGCCACGGTTAACTAGGGGGGCACTAAGATGTCCGACGAGCAGCAGAACGCCGACCTGCCGGTCAATGTCCCTGAGGTTCAACCCGCGCCCGATGATGAGCAGGCCGAAGCCTCCGCTCCACCAGCAGCGCCTGTAACAGCCGTCATTCCTATGACTTTACCGTACATTCCTGGAGCAAAGTGGCTCCCCCAGTACAGCGGCAAACCAGATACCCTGTCTGGATTCAAACGGAAGATATGTGGTATCTTGGACATGTACTCTATGACCGGGAAACAAAGAGCTGCCGTTGTATTAGGACAACTGACCGGTGCTGTGGAGGGGGAAGTGGAAACATGGTCGGCCGCAGACCAAGAGTCAGTGTCCGCAATATTCCAAAAACTACAGACTGTATTTGAGGACCTTACTGAGGCGGACCTTTGGATGAGGTTCTACAGCTGCTCCCAACAACCAGAGGACAATGTTCGGGACTATGCCTGGCATCTCCAAGGTGCCCTGCGGGCTCTGAACCAGGTTAGTCCAACCAGCATTGAGAATGAGAACAAAATGCTGAAGGAACAGTTTGTCCGGGGACTGAGGTCTCCAGATGAGAGCAGGACTGTGCATTGGTGGTCCCTGGATCATCCAGATGCCACCTTTGACAATCTCAAGGACATGGCTATAAAAGGACTGCAGCCCCTGGAAACAAATGCCATCCAACGTTACCAGGGTGGGGTTACTCCAGTGCCTGCTGCACCCACCTTATCCCCAGTGGCTGCTGAAGTTAAAGTCCCAGCAACGTCCCCTAAAGAACTGGACAGTCTGCGCTCTGAGGTGCGTCAGTTGAGCAAAACTCTGACCACCATGCTGAGTGCTCTGCAGCTGCGGACGGAGCCCGAGGAAGGAGGGAAGATCCTGCTAGCCGATAGCCCTGAGGATGACCCCTGGATGCGCAGGAGGAGGAGGCCAACACCGCCCTCGCCGAGGACCAGTGACCAGCGTCGTCCACCGAGGGACCCGACCTGCTACCGCTGCCGCAAGACCGGACACCTCGCCCAGAAGTGTCCTTTAAACGAGAAAACTCTGGGTCCGAGGGCCGACACCCAGGAGTAGACTCACCAGGCCCATCAGACTGGTACAACAGGTTCGTCAGAGGAAGACCTTTCCTGTCCATTGTACTGGACGGGATCCCGACGCATGCCCTGCTGGACACGGGATCTCAGGTAACCATCATGCCTGATGTCTACAAGAGGTTCTGGTCCATGGACGACCTACGTCCGCCAGCTCCAGATTTGACTGTATATGCCTCAAATGGACTCCCCCTTAACCTACTCGGGGTTAAGAATGTGACTGTAAAGGTGGGGAGAGTGGAGCTGAAGGACCAGGGACTAATTGTAGCAGAGACCAATCCTGATGACACTAACACGTACATGGTACTTGGCACTAACATTGTTAGTAACTGTTTGGGAGAGGTTGTGTTCTTACTCCAACAGATAGCTGACATTGCCAAACCAGGACAGAGGAGGGCGCTACAGAAGGAGATCCGAGTCCTGATGTATCAACAGCAAGTAAGGCTAACACACGATGAAATCGGTAACGTGAGGGTAACAGACCCCATACCCATTGTCATCCCCCCAATGAGTGAAATTCTCATCTGGTGTAGAGCTGCCATAGGTCTTAGAGGACAGAGCTACCAGGCGGTAGTAGAACCCTTTTGCTCCGAGCATACACCTACGCTCTTAACCGCCAGGGGAGTGGTAGATGTACGTAATGGGGGAGTGCCCGTCCGTCTTCTCAATTTAGGGGAAGATGAGGTCAGACTGCCACGTTATGCCACTGTTGCCAAATTACATGCTGTCAATAATAACTGCATCCATGAGGCGGAGTCCTTAACCTCACCAGACGAAGTAGAGGATAATGACCCTGCAACCCAGGTGGAGGATTGGTGTCAACATCTCCATGTTGGGACAGACACCACTCCTGCCCATCAAAAACAGGGTGTACACCGGGTGGTTCAGGAATACTCGCAGGTGTTCAGTAAACATCCACTTGACTTTGGGAGGGTTAAGGGGGTTCAACATCATATCCCCACAGGCAACCATTCCCCAATCAAAGAACGTTATAGGCCTATACCCCCAGCTCACTACCAGAAGGCAAAAGAAATGCTGCATGACATGAGGAAGGCGGGAGTGTTAAAGGATAGTTGTAGTCCCTGGGCGGCTCCCCTAGTGCTGGTTAGGAAAAAGGACGGGAGCATGAGAATGTATGTAGATTACCGTCAAGTAAATCGCATTACACATAAAGATGCATACCCTTTACCACGCATAGAGGTGTCCCTAGCTGCCTTGAAGTCTGCAAATTACTTTTCCACCCTTGACCTCACTAGTGGGTACTGGCAAGTAGCTGTGGCTGAGGAGGATCGGGAGAAGACGGCCTTCACCACCCCGATGGGACTCTGCGAGTTCAACAGCATGCCGTTTGGACTCTGCAATGCCCCCGGAACGTTCCAGAGATTGATGGAGTGCTGCCTGGGACACCGCAACTTTGAGACTGTGTTACTTTACCTGGATGACGTAATTGTGTACTCCAGAACGTACGAGGACCACTTGAAACACCTGGCAGAGGTATTTGAGTCACTGTCCCGGTACGGGATGAAGTTGAAACCCTCAAAGTGCCATCTGCTCAAGAAGAAGGTACAGTACCTGGGACACATTGTCAGTCCGGAAGGTGTAGCACCAGACCCGGAGAAAGTCACAGCCATCCAGAAGTGGCCGGAGCCGAAGAACCTAAAGGAGGTGCGTCAGTTCTTGGGACTAGTAGGATACTACCGGAGGTTCGTGAAGGACTACACAAAGAAAGCAGCTCCTCTGCAAGACCTCCTGGTAGGGCAGTCCCCCAAAGGCAAAAACCCTCCATTCCACTGGGGTAAGGAGCAAGCAGAGTCGTTTCAGCAGATGAAGGAGATCCTGACAGGTGATGAGATCCTAGCCTACCCTGACTACAGCCAACCGTTCCTGCGGTATACAGATGCCAGCAACGAAGGCTTGGGCGCTGTCCTAAGTCAGAAGCAGAATGGGCCAGAGAAAGTCATCGCATGCGCAAGCAGGAAGCTCCGTCCAACTGAGAAGAACCCAGAGAACTATAGCAGCTTCAAGTTGGAGTTCCTGGCCTTGGTCTGGGCCATCACTGAACGGTTCAAGCACTATCTGGCCTCCAGCAAGTTCACTGCCTTTACTGATAACAACCCCTTGACCCATCTTGAAACAGCTAAGTTGGGGGCACTGGAACAACGATGGATGACTCGGCTGTCAAACTACCAATTTACAATCAAATACCGGGCGGGCCGCAAGAACGCCAACGCTGATGCCCTGTCTAGGATGCCTCACCAGTCAGACACAGAAGAAGAAGTGGATGACCTGGAAGAGATTGAGCTACCTGCCTTTCACCGGAATGGGATGATCCATGAGCAGAGAGCCTCGAGGAAGCAGCGTGGAAAGACGTTAAACCCCCTTCCTCACCACAGCTGGAAAGAGACCCAGGACAGCGACCCGGTTGTCAGCCGCATTAAACAGCTGATAACCCAAGAAGGTGCCTCCCTGGAGAAGGAAGCGTCTCTGCAAGCAAAGCAGCTGTGGAACGAGAGAAGCCGGCTGTTTATTTACCGTGAGAAGCTGTGCCGGAGGTACGTCAATCCAAAAACTCATGAGATGGTATGGCAGATAGCAGTCCCTAAGACAGACATCCAGATGGTATTGGAAGCTTACCACGATCAGGCGGGACACTTTGGCTGGAAAAAGCTAGAGACCCTGTTGAAGTGTCGATTCTACTGGGTAGGAATGCGCAGCTCCATTGAAAGGTGGTGCCGGGACTGTGGACCCTGCGGCCTAAGAAGGAAAGACTTCAGCAACCAGAAGGCACCCCTGCAGCCCATCAAGACGACTCGGCCCCTGGAGATCGTGGCCCTGGACCATGTCAAGCTCTCCCCCAGCCGGTCAGGGTACTCCTATGCTCTGACCATGGTGGATCACTACTCACGTTTCCTGGTGGTCGCCCCCGTCAAAGACCTGACGGCAGAAACAGCAGCAAAAATGTTCCAAGTGTATTTCTGCAGACCCCAAGGCTACCCTGAGCAGGTGCTGACGGACCAGGGCCCGGCCTTTGAGGCTGAGTTGTTCAAGGAGTTCTGCCATCTCTACGGGTGTAGAAAGATAAGAACTATGCCTTACCACCCACAAACAAAGCGTCTCTGCAAAAAGATGAACAACATCATCATCGACCTGCTAAGGACCATACCACTTGAGGAGAGAAACCAGTGGCCAGACCTACTACCAGACCTAGTGGATCTGTACAATCATATACCAGTCAGTTCCACCAATTGCACTCCGGCATATCTCATGCGGGCAAGGCCAGGAAAGCTGCCCATGGATCTGGAGCTTGGTGTTGTTGAACCTGAAGCTGATATGACCACTGAGGACTGGGACACGACCAGACAAAAGCAGTACAGAAGGGTACAAGCCTGGGTCGAGGACAGTCTCACTCAAGCAAGGGACAAACAGGAAGCCAACTACAACAAAAACGTACCTGCAGAACCTTTCACACCAGGTGAAACAGTACTAAAAAGGAAAAGACGCAACCACAAACTGGATGACCAGTGGGAAAAAGACCCCTACACTGTGTTACCGTCAAGATTTGACAACAAAAAGACTTGTATAATCAGTCGAGATGGAGGAAAAACATCTACAGTGTCCAGGGACCATCTAAAATTGTGTCCAGATTTACTGAAACCCCAAGAAAAAGTGCTTCTCACAATCCAGGAAGAACCTGAAGAAGCGGTGATACACACTGACCTTGGAGACTTCCCAGCTGATTGGCCTCAGATAGGAGGTGCAGTAATAATTCCAGTACTCCAATTCTATGAACAACCAGAAAACCCTCTACACCAAGTTGTACCTGTAAGTGCTGCAGAAGAGCCAGCTCAAGAAGTATCCCCGGATGAAGGATCCCCGGCAGGAGCAGAGCAAGAGGGCCCAGCCAATGGTAGACTTGCCAGTACAAGAGAGAGGTTAAGGCAGTTTTACAACATGCTTACACGTAGAACAGATAGAATAACTGAGGATACAGACACTGACACTCCACCAACCACAGCATTACGCAGATTAGTACGCAGCACAAGAGGTAAACCTCCTGCTAGGTACACACAGTAGATGATCAAAATTGCTGAAAGTGTAGATAGTTACCCCTGGGGTATTGTGTATTAACTTGAAATGTACTGTATAATTGTGTATTTTCATGCATATGTCCTTATTAATTTGTGCTTAACCTCATTAATTTCCTTTATTCTTGGCATAAAGAACTGTGTGACTGAGGACTGTGTGCAGCCCAAAAACTTTTATTGTATATAATTGCGCTCCCTGGAGTGCCCTTTAGGTGAGCTCAGAAGGAAAACCTGTCTGGAGTGGCTCTCTTGGAGGTCCAACGCGGGATCTTCATGCCCTGCAGCCACCCCAGGGCCTATGTAGAGGGTTTAAGACAGGTCCCTCAAAAACCACCAAGTACTCTACCTTGTGAGATGGACATCCTTTTTGGGAACCTCACCATAGGAGACTCGAATTCTGAGGGCACTCTGCTTTGTTTAATTGTTATGCAATGTTTAAGATTGGTGCCTCCCATAATGGGAAGATTGTTCATGTATTGCTTATGTTTCCTATTGTTATTGTTTTATAAAATGTACTTCATCCCGGGAGTGCTGAGCTTAACTAGGGGGGAATGTGAAGCCCAGCTGTGCTTGGTATCACAACTCCTAGAAGGGTGTATCGATGGATTCCTCACAAGAGGCCCCCATAACCATTCACACATCTCCACTTTCCACCTCAGACCACCAGAGGGAGCCCGTTAGGGATATAAAACGGAAGGTGGAGCCAGGCAGCTGAGGCTGTTGGTGAGTTCCTGCAGAGTGAGACACAGAAACAATTCAGTCTAAGTCAGAGTCTAGTTCAGTCTGGTTTAGCAGTGAGTCCAGTACAGCCTTAGAGGAGTTACCTCAGAGAACAAAAGCCTGTTCCAGCTCCTGCAATTGCTAGCTTGCAGTGGAGCTTATCCAGATCAAGACTCCGAGTAGCTCAGAGAGGTGAGCCTTAGGTGTGTCGGCGCCATAAGATCGGTGAAGCGCGGCAAGCTGCCGTTAGTGTGAGTAGCCTATTGAGGGCCCGAGTAGGCCGAAGGCGAGTAGAGAGTTAGTTCATAGGGGGCAGAGGAGCTTAACTAGCTCACCCCGAAGAAGCAATTACCGGACACCGGGTCCGAAACTTACCGGGATCTCCAAGACCCAGTAAGATAAACCGGAATCCCTGGAGAACTACAAGTCCCAGGATCGCTAAAGTGCTGATACGTAACAGAGCCAGGAGACACATAGGCCCCGTAAGTCGGGAGTGTGTAATCCGACAGAAGGCCCTACCACAAGGTCAGCCAGCGCAGGACAGAGACAAAGTTAGGCCTAGCTCCAGGCAGGTCAGAAACTTACTATGCAGAATCAAGAAACAGGAGGCCCAAAACCCGCTCATTGAGGAGGATCAGGACATACACCCTTCACCCTACAGTGCTCTGGGGAGTGCCTGAATTTCCATCAGTAAAAGGTACTGAAGTGACCATTGTGTCTGTCCCTGTTCTTGCTCTGACCCGGCGGGGTCTCTTCGTCCTGCTTTCCCCATTCATACACTGCCCTGAGGACTAGCTCCACCTGTGGGGAGATTTACCATCCAGCTGCCTTATCAACTGCGCAGCGCTGGTGTATATCATCAGAAACCATAGGTGGCGTCACAAACTTTTATAAACTTAATATCTATCAATGCCTTTTTAAAGAGAGACCCCAGAGTATGGGCCCGGGAGCCGACCACCGCGACCTCCTTAAGGCTAAAGGCACGGGTAACGGAGTCATTCCCCATCCCCTGGGCTAGTCACCCCCACCCCGCCTCATGGTGGAAGCGGACGACTTGCTCTTCCACTCGGGCACTGGGACAAGTGGCCTCCTCCTGACGAGCCCGGGATTTAGCAGCTTTGGCCCGTACCTCGAGGCGTTCGCAGCGGAGCTCCCGTTGACGTTGCTCCCGAGCAAGCTGGAGTATCTGCTTGCTGCACCGCTGGCTCCTCCTCTGCGCTTCAGCCCGGGGCTCCAGGGGGAAGCCCATCAGATACCCCCCCTGGTTGTCCCAGGCCCACTCCTCAGCCTCCGGCCAGGTGACTGTTGGTGCGGGTAGCGGTGTCATTAAAGGCTGCTGCGGGTCCTCTGCAAGCGCGGACCAATCCGGGTTGGAGCCGGTGGACATCTCTGCAGCTTCAGGCACTTCCGGATCAGGAGTAGGGCGGCATCGCAGGTCCCCACCTATAGCTGCCGCTTGCAGCTCCGGAGCCAAGACCTGCTCCCAGGTGGCCGCGCCGGGTATGAGATATTCGACCATGAGGTTCAGGATTGGAACGGTAGGCTCTGCAGCCAGGGCAGGGGTAGCACACTCACCTGCCGCTGGGCCGCTCACGACCTCTGTCACCGTAGCTCCTTGGGCTTCAACTCCTTGGCGGCGGGCCCGGATACGTAGCAACATCTCTTCCCGCCACAGAGCCGTCGCCACCTCTTGGGCCTCTCTCTGTCTCCGCATGAGACCCGGGGCTTCCTGTTGGAGAAATTCCAAATCTCCCGCTGTTCACACTCTGCCGCCTTGCTCCCTGCCGGGTGAAGGGCCTGAACCGGGTTCAGAAGGTTCGGTGGGTTGCGCTCCAGAAGCGTCCATGTCTGACTCTGAAGAATGCCAACCTCCGACTGCAATGGCCGCACCTTGTTGCTTTTCTTCTTCCTCCTCTTTCGGGGCGGTTCCTGGGCAGAATGCTGACAGGTCCGCCTTCGTTCAGCCCATCCGGTTTGACGGGCATTACCCCGCGGACAGTGTCTGATGGAAGGGGCAGTCCACATTTTTGGCGCCAAACAGGAGCCCAGCCCATGATGGGAGGTGTTTGAAGACCATCTTTTCACAGCATTGTGGCGCCTGTTCTTCTTTGGCGGGCGCCATTTTAGGTGTAAAACGAAAGTTCAAGGTGTAAGGCACACAGTACCCGGAAGCAATGGGTAATTCCTTAATTTGCTGCGGGCACGCGATCCTGCCAACTACGCCTGGTTGTGACGCCTCTACTCGATAGCCCTTTTGTTTACCCTGGGAGATGGGGACTCGGAGTCGGGTCCTGAGATGGAGAGATGGGGTGCAGCCGTGGCCCTGACCCGACCCGTGCTCAGGGCCGTCACATTAAAAGGATGGTGTGGGCTTATCCGGGTTGAGTGGCTGATTCCGACTACGCCACCTGTGGCACCTGGTGAATCCCACCAGCGCTGCTCCAGTCCGCTGAGGCCTGGTGTTAGGGAAGCCATGGTTGTTACTACTCCCCACAGGCGGATCAGGGCCTCAGGGCAGGTAGAGACAGGATGGAGGGGGTAGTAGTAGAGGAGTACGGGTGCCGCGTCGTGCGGTGTAGCGCAGAATAAACAGTCCGGAGGCCATAGGGGTGAACTTCCAAGGCTTTGCTCACATTAGAGATGGCAGAAGGAAGGCGACTCCCTGCTCCATGCGGAGTCCTGCGGTCACCAGGGACTGGGGTCCGACAACCTCCGAGCAAGTCCAGCATTCAATTGGGACCCCGCACCAGAGTGTTCCTGAACTACAGACCGTATCCTCTCCTGTCTGTGTGTGTAGATAGGCCGGGTCTCCCTCTGAACTCCTCTCAGAACAAGGGCACGGGTGGCAGCTCCGCTCCTTCTGATACTCGATGGGATCCTCTGGGCCTACCGGGCTTTCCCAACCAGGACATGAAGTAGCAAGGTCGGGTGTCGAGGGCCGGTACTCCACTTGCAGCCGGACTCCCTCTGAATATATCAGGTGGTGAGAACAGGTGGCGTACACTGCTCCGTCTGCATCCTCCCCGGGATCCATTTGCTGTGGAGCTACACTCTTAAGCTCCGGGCCTTCTTGGTCGTGGTCCTTGACCGTGTTGAGACATTCCTCGTCTGCAACCTGCCCCTCGTCCCAAGGCCGGGATATGAGGGCTGTGTCTCCTTCCACTGCAGGTCCACACAGGATCCACGTTCAGGGTGGGAGATCACAATACCTCACAGTAATTAACAGCACAAAGACCAAAACCAAAGATGGCTTTTTATTAAATATGAAATTTAAAGTGTCACTAAATTGTAAGTCCTCCACCCTCACCCACTAACTGGTTCCCCTCACTCTTGGTTCCACAGTCTCCCTGTAACCTGGAGGGCAGCACCTGGTGCATACTAGCCCCGTCTGGTGGAGAAATGTGGTGTTGGATGCAAAGGTTGGGTCCCGACCATCACGCTGTTCTTACCTAGGAGGAGGAACACTACACTCCATTACAGAAGTGCAGCATCCCTGTGGCAGTCGAACCCTCAGGGGCGCCACAGTTCTACAGTGGGATGTGCTACATAATGAAGTTTCTCTTAAGGGGCACTTGGAAGGGAAGATGTCCTTATCACCCCGGTCAGTAAAATATTTATAGTGGTGGCAGGATGAGCCTAACCTATCTCGAGGGGTTCCCCGGGTACTTAGGGTCACTAGAACAATTACCAGAGATGCGAGTCCGAGAGGGTTGGGCGCCCGTCTGGGAGATATGGTAGCCCAGGGGACCTGGTCAGATATCGAAAAGGGTCTCTCCTCCAATGCAAAAGAACTTCTGGCGGTAGACAAGGCGGTGAATAATTTCTTACCTTTCCTTCAGGGCCAGAATGTAAAGATCCTCTTGGATAATCTAGTTGCGGTAGCATATGTGAACCACCAGGGGGATACATGGTCAAGATCGCTGATGAGAGTGACAGATCATCTCTTCCAGATTACAGAAAGTCACCTCCTTTCCCTGATGGCCCTCCATATAAGGGAAAAAGAAAACATGAGAGCAGATTTCCTAAGCTGCTATCCTCTGATGCAAGGGGAATGGGAACTAAATCAAGGAATTTTTACCCAAATAGCCGAAGATGGGGGGGGCCTCCGGTCAGGTAGATCCGTTTGCCACAAAACTAAATCGGAAGACAAAGATCTTGTGTTCCCTAAATCCCCTAGCTGTGGACGCTCTCCTGATACGTTGGGATTTCAGCCTGGCATATGACTCCTCCCCCCCGGTTGGCTGTTCTTCTCATAGTCATAAGAAAGATCCAGGAGGACAAGGCCAGGGTTCTGTTGATCGCACCGTTTTGGCCCAGGAGGCCCTGGTTCTCATGCCTGAGGAACATGTCCATCTCCGATCCTTGGGTTCTTCCAGAGATTCCATATCTCCTTCTCCGGGGTCTGATATTCCATCCTCAAGCAACTGGCCTCCACTTGACGGTGTGGAACTTGAAAGGACACTGCCAAATCAGAAAGGTTTTTCCCAAGGTCTAGTAACCATCCTGATGCACAGCAGAAAACCTGTTACAACCCAGATTTATGCCACAAGTTGGAGAAAGTTTCTGTCTTTCTCTGGTTCTGGGGTTGATGGGGAGGGGGTGCCAATAGGACAAATCTTTGGAGTTTTTACAAAAAGGTCTTGAACTAGGGTTATCCACCAGCACCCTTAAAGTACAGATTTCTGCCTTGGGTGCCCTATATAGCTGTGATGTAGCTTGTAACTACTGGGTTTCTCGGTTCATTAAGGCAGCTTTTAGATCTAGACTCATTATTAAAAGCAGCTTGGTTCCCTGGGATTTAAATTTGGTTCTAAAGGCCTTGACTAGCTCGCCGTTTGAGCTAATAGTCAGCAACCCTTAAATCTCTCTCTCTTAAGACCGCTTTAATATCTTTAACCTCGGCCAGGAGCATTAGTGACATCCAGGCCCTGTCTATGGCCTCGCCGTTTACTCAAATTCTGGATGATAGGCAGGATCTGGTTTAAAAATCACTCTCTCTCCCTAAGGTAGCTACTCGTTTCCACAGACTTCAGGAAGTCCTCCTACCCTCCTTTTGTCCACATCCTAGTAACCAGAAAGAGGTAGAGTTACATACGTTAGAAGTGAGGAGATGTCTGGTTAGGTACCATTCAGTTACCAAAAGCTTTAGGAAAGATAAGTCGTTGTTTATATCCTACCAAGGGGCTAGGAACGGTCTAAGGTCATGAAGTCCACCATAGCTAGATGGAATTGGGAGGCCATTTCTCTATCATATACAGTATAGACCAAAAGTTTGGACACACCTTCGCATTTAAAGATTTTTCTGTATTTTCTTGACTATGGAAATTGTACATTCACACTGAAGGCACCAAAACTATGAATTAACACATGTGGAATTATATACTTAACAAAAAAGTGTGAAACAACTTAAAATATGTCTTATATTCTAGGTTCTTCAAAGTAGCCACCTTTTGCTTTAATGATTGCTTTGCACACTCTTGGCATTCTCTTGATGAGCTTCAAGAGGTAGTCACCGGAAATGGTCTTCCAACAATCTTGAAGGAGTTCCCAGAGATGCTTAGCACTTGTTGGCCCTTTTGCCTTCACTCTGCGGTCCAGCTCACCCCAAACCATCTCGATTGGGTTCAGGTCTGGTGACTGTGGAGGCCAGGTTATCTGGCATAGTCCCCCATCACTCTCCTTCTTGGTCAAATAGCCCTTACACAGCCTGGAGGTCATTGTCCTGTTGAAAAATAAATGACGGTCCAACTAAACGCAAAGCGGATGGAATAGCATGCTGCTGCAAGATGCTGTGGTAGCCATGCTGGTTCAGCATGCCTTCAATTTTGAATAAATCCCCAACAGTGTCACCAGCAAAGCACCCCCACACCATCACACCTCCTCCTCCATGCTTCACGGTGGGAACCAGGCATGTAGAGTCCATCCGTTCACCTTTTCTGCGTCGCACAAAGACACGGTGGTTGGAACCAAAGATCTCAAATTTGGACTCATCAGACCAAAGCACAGATTTCCACTGGTCTAATGTCCGTTCCTTGTGTTCTTTACCCCAAACAAGTCTCTTCTGCTTGTTGCCTGTCCTTAGCAGTGGTTTCCTAGCAGCTATTTTACCATGAAGGCCTGCTGTACAAAGTCTCCTCTTAACAGTTGTTGAAGAGATGTGTCTGCTGCTAGAACTCTGTGTGGCATTGACCTGGTCTCTAATCTGAGCTGCTGTTAAACTGTGATTTCTGAGGCTGGTGACTCGGATAAACTTATCCTCAGAAGCAGAGGTGACTCTTGGTCTTCCTTTCCTGGGGCGGTCCTGATGTGAGCCAGTTTCTTTGTAGTGCTTGATGGTTTTTGCAACTGCACTTGGGGACACTTTCAAAGTTTTCCCAATTTTTCGGACTGACTGACCTTCATTTCTTAAAGTAATGATGGCCACTCGTTTTTCTTTACTTAGCTGCTTTTTTCTTGCCATAATACAAATTCTAACAGTCTGTTCAGTAGGACTATCAGCTGTGTATCCACCAGACTTCTGCACAACACAACTGATGGTCCCAACCCCATTTATAAGGCAAGAAATCCCACTTATTAAACCTGACAAGGCATACCTGTGAAGTGAAAACCATTTCCAGTGACTATCTCTTGAAGCTCATCAAGAGAATGCCAAGAGTGTGCAAAGCAGTCATCAAAGCAAAAGGTGGCTACTTTGAAGAACCTAGAATATAAGACATATTTTCAGCTGTTTCACACTTTTTTGTTAAGTATATAATTCCACATGTGTTAATATAGTTTTGATGCCTTCAGTGTGAATGTACAATTTTCATAGTCATGAAAATACAGAAAAATCTTTAAATGAGAAGGTGTGTCCAAACTTTTGGTCTGTACATCTAGCGGCAAGGAAGGGCCAGAAGGGCTGAAGGCTCATTCCACCCGGGCTGTGGCGTCCTCCTGGGCTGAGAAGACAGGTGTCTCGATAGAAGACATATGTAAGGCTGCTACCTGGTCCTGTCCCTCTACATTCCATAGACACGATAGGTTAGATATAGGTGTATCGGCTGACCTCACCTTTGGGAGAAGAGTGTTCCAGGCTGTGGTCCTTCAATAGATTACTTCATCTCTGTAATTCTCTCATGGTGCTGTCATGGTCGACCGATAAAATCTTAAATTACATACCGGTAATGGGATTTTTCTGAGACAATGACAGCACCCTTATATTCCCTCCTTTCACTTTTGTGGGAACACTCCCGTTTTATTAATTATAATCTCACACTCAGTAGGTTTCGTCTGGTATGGCAATTTTGTGATTGTTTGCTGTGTTTATTAACCTGGCGGTCCTCTCAATGCTCTGTAATCCAAACTGAGGCGGGAGAGAGGTGGCGCCCTTTTAAGCCTGTAGGTTTCCTCTCCTTGGTGGGCGGATCCCCTCTCTCGTGGTGCTGTCATGGTCTCTGAAAAATCCCGTTACCGGTAAGTAACTTACGACTATTCATTTGATGGAGCAATCAAAAAGTTGTACCCCAAAATGGTATTAAAAACGGTCTTAGAAAATTGGAACACAAGCCAAACAATTTGTTTGCAAAGTTTAGAATTTTTTAAAAGCAGTAAAATGTTTTCGTTTTCTTCTGCACCATTTCACTTTATTTGGAATTCATTGCCCTTTTTTTTCTATATGTTGCACAGTAAAGTGAATGGCGTCTTTCAAAAATACTGTAATTTTGTCCCACAAAGTACACCTCAACCCTGCTGTATTGAATAGTGTCTGTGTTAT
Organism: Phyllobates terribilis; assembly: GCF_046119375.1. NCBI lineage: Eukaryota > Metazoa > Chordata > Amphibia > Anura > Dendrobatidae > Phyllobates > Phyllobates terribilis. Next base: position 399,169 of record NW_027362920.1, on the reverse strand, counting down.
TCACTATGTAATATGTGTTTTTTTTATTGTATACTAATGTATAGTGACTAGTGATGATCGAGCGTGTTCTATGAACCCATTCAGCGAGCACGCTAACAGCCGTGACACTTGCAGGCACGGCGACCTTAAAAGAAATGACGAGCATGCCAAAATACTCGGCGAGCACCCGAGCGTGCTTGCCGAAGGGGTTGATAGAACACGCTCGATCATCACTAATAGTGACCAGATGCCTCTAAGGAATCTTTTTTGGCCTCTGTTTTACTGGTGCTTGAAGTGCAATTTTTTGTAGCTCTAATGATTAAGTAATATGCAACTATGTGAACTGCAATTGCCAATTAACAATTTAAGGGAATCCATCAGATATACCCCTCCCTTCAATTCCCATTCATGACCATGCAGGATTTGGAAAGATAAATCCATAGACACCTCTATATCTTTTATCTGTTGCTGCATTTCTGAGTGCTCTGGGTGTAACGGAGCACTAACCAAGCCTCAGCCTTCCAAGGTTGCTTCCCTGCCCAGCACCAGCCTCTTTATCTTGATTGATAGCTCACTGTCAGTTTTTTGGGACGTCAGGCACCAAACAAGGAAAATCAGTGAGCTAGACACTAGCACTGGGAACTTTCCCTCCGTACACGCAAAACATAAACCAAAAAAAAAGCAATTTGGCACGTTACTTAATTTATGTAGATTTATAGAATGAAATGTTGGATTTCGTACGAGCTCGATCCTTGTTTTTCACAGAACTCATATCTATTATAGTCTAGGGCTGTTCACATATTTCTGTGGACCGCGTATTTTTCACCGAAACAGGTTGACCTGTCGGATTTTGATCCAAATCAAAGTTTAGAGCTTCTCGGATGCAAAACAAAGCTGATGAAAGTCTGAATGAGGCCTTACTCTATTATTTATTTTTTAAGCAGCGTTCATTTCAGGCTGCTGTACACATGAAGAGGGTTTACACACCTAAAATACATATATAAAACAAAGAAATAAGCTACCTTTGACAGACTAGTATGGAGGGAGACACTGCCACTACGAGCTAACAGTGTGGATTCTGGTGTCTCGCTCCTTCCCTCAGGGTGTACTCCAAAAGCCTCCTCCAATAAGCAAGTTCTGGACAAGCTGCAGGTGGAGAGGGAGCGCGGGATTACGGTGAAGGCCCTGACTGCGTCTCTGTTTTACACTTACGAGGGAAAGAAGTATCTCCTGAACCTGATCAACACTCCGGTGAATGTGACGTTTCTTCTTGATTTGTTTCTCTGTGGTCTTGTTGCGGATGTTCAACAGGTCACGGCAGTCTCGTGACCTGTCACATAACTAAATGACGTCATGGAAGATCCTTTCACTCCACCGCGAGCCATACAAGAGACCAGACGCAGTGGAGAAAAGACCGGGGGCCATCAGAAGGTAAGTATAATGTTATTTTCTCCAATCCCCTCCATGACAGCACACCTGGAGGTAGCCTTCCCATCCTAATTAGGGACAGGAAAACAAGAGGTTAAATAGCCCCTTCCCGCTACAATCCCCAGTGTTTTCCTGTCCCTATGGGATGAAGAGGTTACCTGGGGTGCCTGCGGCCGGCAAGCAGGGCCCTATTAAATTTACCTGCCGGGCTGCAGGGAGCGATCGCCTCCGACCTTCCTTCCTTTGCAGCTCCCGTGTCTCCTTGAGAGCGGGACCCCCCACACACACACACTCGCCTGCGTGTAAAGCCGAGTAGGGTTTTGGGGGCTGGGGGCCTCCTGTAGCTCCCCGGCCGGAGTCTCCTCTGTCCTCCATGGCGGCGTACCGGAAGTCAGGCTTTTGGCCAGCGGGACGTCACTTCTGGTGCATTCCACTGTGGAACGCATGGGGCCGCGGCGGGAAATTCAAAAGGAGAAGCCGCGGTTTGCCCTGAAAATGAGGATCCTTCACCAGATAGGTGAAAATTTGGCACTGGATCTCGGTCTCCCCTATAAAAGACCCAGATGAGAAGACTCCATTAAGGTAGGACAGAATATTCTGCTACTATGGAGGGTGCTGTTCCAAAGCCTGCGTCTGCAGAGCCCAGCGCTAACCCGGCCCCAGTAAGTACTAGGTCCTAGGTTATTCCCCACTCTCTTTTGAGCAGGATCCTAAATATATTTTAAATCTCCCCTTTTTTTATTTTTAATTTAGGGAGACAAGGATCCGGCACCGACAGTGGGAGAAAGCACTACAGTTCGCAAATGTGCCATCTGTATAAAAAAGCTGGCTTCAGGGCATAAGAAACCCCTATGCTGAAAATGCACTGACAACATTGTGAAGGAAGAACAGCCTTCCCTTATGGAAGAAGTCAGGGGAATGGTTCGGCAGGAAATACAATCTTCCCTAGCCTCCTTCTCACAAGCCAGAGCTGAAGGTCCATCTCCCCCCAAAAGGAGAAAATATACGGTTAGGGAGACCTCTGATTCAGAATTAGGGTCTATGGAGGAACCGGAAGAAGGGGTCCTAAGTGAAGATCATGAGGAAGATAGGAAATATTACTTTTCGTCTGAGAATATGGAGGAATTGTTGTCGCAGGTGAGAGACACGATGCAGGTGGAAGAGGAGAAGGAAACCAGTACAGTTCAGGATGAAATGTTTGGCGGTCTGAAATCCAAGAAGAAGGTAGTGTTCCCTGTGCATGACAACATTTGGAGTCTTATTTTGGATGAATGGGAGTCACCTGAGAAAAGGCTTAGTATGGCAGGAGAAATGAAGGATAGATTCCCTCTAGATGAAAAGGCGGCTAAGCTATGGATGGAAGTCCCGAAGGTTGATGTACAGGTGGCAAGGGTTGCGAAGAAAACAACCCTTCCCTTTGAAGACTCGTCACAGCTCAAAAATCCTATGGATAGGAAGATGGACAGCCTTCTAAGGAAGGCATGGGAAACATCGGCGGCTTCACTGAAGACTAATATCGCTTCAACTTGTGTAGCTCGTTCCATGTTCCTCTGGCTCCAACAACTAGAGGAACATCTCTGGAAAGGTACCACTCAAGAGGACCTCCTAGCATCTCTTCCTTTTCTGCAGAAGGCCATTGGATTCCTAGCGGATGCCTTGGCGGAGTCGGTCAAGATTGCGGCAAGATCGGCAGCATTATCAAATTCTATGAGAAGAGCTCTGTGGTTGAAGATGTGGAGTGGGGACAACGCATCAAAATCTAAGCTTTGTTCCATTCCATTTAAAGGAGAGTATATGTTTGGGGCGGTGCTAGACGAGTTGTTGGAGAAAGCATCCGACAAGAAGAAGTCTCTGCCAGAGCCAAAGAATCCAAAAAGTTTCAGAAAGAGACCATTTCTTCTCCCTTAACAACAACAGCAGCAAGCATTTCAGTACAGAGGCAAGGGTAAAACTGGTCGCTGGAGTTACACAAAAGGGGGAAGAGGTAGGAATATATTTCAAGGTTCTAGGCAGGACAGACAATGACGCCAAGAAGGTAGGAGGCAGAATTGCGAGCTTCCTTCCTCAATGGCAGCTTATTGATTGGAAAAGGATTTGTCGTGGCAACAGTAGACCAGCCAGAGGCTTACTACCACGTGCCAATTCATCCGGATTACAGAAAATTTCTCAGATTTGCTGTAACTCAGAACCGAGAGGTACTTCATTTTCAATTCAATGTACTCCCCTTCGGCATTTCGTCAGCACCCCGCCTGTTTAAAAAGATCATGGCAGAGGTAGTAGGTTTATCTAAGGAAACTGAATATCTGCATCGTCCCATATTTAGACAATTTTTTGGTGATGGTTCCCTCGGTTTCAAGTTTGGAAAGAGACCTCCAGATGACCCTCCAGATCCTGGAATCCTTGGGATGGTTGATAAACTACCAAAAGTCAGATCTGATTCCCTCCACCAGGAAGACCTCCTTGGGAATTCTCCTGGATTCTCAGCAACAAGCCTCTTTTCTGCCAAAAGAGAAGCAGATTCAGTTGAGGTCGAAAGTTTATGCACTAAAGAACCAGAGAGGAGTGTCATTAAGATTCGCCATGTCCGTCCTCGGGTCCATGACCTCATTTATTTAGGCGGTACCTTGGGCTCAAGCGCATTCAAGGGTCCTTCAAAACTACATCCTTTCCTGTTGGGACAGATCTCCAAGTTCCCTCTCCAACAGAATTCATCTGCCAGAGAAGGTGAAAGCATCTTTAAATTGGTGGCTCTGTCCAGGAAATCTGGAGAAAAGTTCAGCATGGATTCAATTTCCCTTGTTATCCGTCAAAACAGACGCAAGCAAAAGAGGATGGGGAGCAGTAGTCTCCCACGTGGCCTTCCAAGGGGTCTGGTCGCAAGAAATAGCAGAGCAGTACTCAAACTTAAGAGAAATGAAAGTGGTGGAAGAAACCCTATGGGCAGCCACTACTGTGCTTCAGGGGTCGAATGTCAGAGTCTACTCGGACAATATGACAACTATAGCCCACTTGAGACATCAGGGAAGTACAAGACACAGGAAGTTACAGATGATCTCCGAAAGGATCTTCCACTGGGCGGAGCATAATCTACTATCCTTATCGGCTCTGCATCTGAGGGGCTCCGACAACTATCATGCAGATCTTCTGAGCAGAAAATACATTCATCCAGGGGAGTGGAGCATGAACTCGAAGATATTTCAGATGATTGTTCAAAAATGGGAATACCCAGATGTGGACCTGTTTGCGAACCAGGAAAACGCAAAAGTAAGAGCCTTTTTCTCTTTGAAACCCGAGGATTCAGCAACAGGGATAGATGCATTCGCTCACCCTTGGAAAGTTGGGCTCGCTAATGCTTTTCCCCTGATTCTGTTAATACCAAGGACTTTACAAAAAATCAGGTCGGAAGGGCTCAAGACTATCCTAATAGCTCCAATGTGGCCAAAAAGAGCATGGTTCGGAACATTGAGCAGTCTAAGAATGGATGATCCATTGATGCTTCCTCGAATCCACGATCTGCTGCATTAGGGCCAGATTTTCCATCCGGCCCCTCAGAATTTGGCTCTAGCAGCTTGGCTTCTGAGACCGCCCTCTGAAAAGCCAGAGGCTTCTCAGTACAGGTGATCCAAATGTGGCGCCCTGCTGTGCATTGGTGCCACAGAACCCAGAAGGGTGCATGGATGGATTTCTCCACAAGAGGCCCTCACTAGATACAAACACCTCTACCTTCCAACTCATACCAGCAGAGGGAGCCCAGATAGGGATATATATAGGGAAGGTGGAGCCAGGCAGCTCAGTTGATTAGTGAGTGCTCAGAGTCAGAGCAGAGCAGGCAGGCTGAGAGAGAGCCTGAGAGCGTGCCGACACTCAGATAGCGGTGAAGACGCAGCACGTCAGCTGCCTAGTAGTGAGGGCCCCGAGTGTGGCCGACGGCAAGGAGAAAAAGGGGAGTGAAACCAAGGGGGCAGAGGAGCACAATAAGCTCACCCCATTATATCTACCGGACACCGGATCCACGCCTACAGGGACCCTTTACACCCAGTGGGGATAACCGGAATCCCAGGAGGACTACAAGTCCCTGACAAACCTGAAGGCTAGACACACACAGGATCAGGAACCACAAAGGCCCCGACGTCCAGGGAAAGTGGTTATTAACCAGAGGTCCTATTTCTGAGCATCTGGTGAAGTAAAAGCAGGACACATAAGCTAGGCCCAGTTGCAGGCTGGCCAGGAGCATACATAGGGACAGACACGGATCAGGAGGCCCTATACCTGCTCCCTGGGGAGAAGTCCAAAAGTGCGCCCTTCATCTGGAGTACCCTGGACCGTACCTAACAGCTGTACCAGTAAAGGAAATGAAGCAAATCCCCTGTCTCTGTCCGTTACTCCTGCTGTGCCATCGCTTTCCCTGCACCACAATGCTCAGCGCAACCTGCATCATTTATACTGCCCTGAGGCCTGCTCCACCTGTGGGGAGCCGTTCCATCTCAAGCTGTCCTGACATCTGCCTCAGAGGACTGTTGCAGCGCTGGTGATCCTCACCAGACACCACAGGTGGCGTCACAACAAATTCCCTACAAATAATTCCTTTTGGCACTGACCGCCCTGGGACAGCCACCGCGATAATCCCCGCAGGCAGTCTTAGGCCCGGCTGCCGGGTGCCCCACGACACCCCTGGGGGCGAGTCACATACACTGCAGAAAAGCAGAAAACCAGTCACAATTTCCATCTATGGAAAAATCTAGAAAGCTTTCAAGCTATGGTATGAGCCTCGTCCATTAGATCCCTTTCGGCCTGACGTGGCCAGAATCTTGGATTTCCTACAGAACGGTCTGTCTAAAGGATTAAGACCAAGCACGCTGAAGGTCCAAGTCTCGCCTTTAAGTTCCTGTTTTGATGCTGATTTGGCCCAAAACAGATGGATTAAGAGGTTCATGATAGCTGCTTCTCGGATTAATCCAACAAGAGCTAAAATAGTTCCACCTTGGGATCTCAACGTAGTTCTTAGAGGCCTAACTATGCATCCTTTCGAGCCAATAGCCGAGGCACACATAGACAAATTGTCTTGGAAAGCGGCATTGCTTATAGCTCTGACTACAGCCAGAAGAGTGAGTGAAATCCAAGCCCTGTCTATCAGAGAGACTTATTGTCGTATTTTGGAGGACAGGATCATCCTCCAGTTGGATCCTTCTTTTCTACCTAAAGTGTCGTCTAATTTTCATATGTCTCAGCCAATAATTCTTCTGTAATTCTGTCAAAATCCATCAAATAGCAAGGAAGAAGAATTCCACGCGTTGGATGTAAGAAGGACTATAATCCGCTATTTGAGGCAGACTGAAACCTGGAGGAAGGATCAGAACCTATTTGTCCAATATGGAAGCCCCAATAAAGGAAAGAAAATTGCAAAAATACGCTAGCAAATTGGATTAAGAAAGCAATTTGTGAAACATACATAGTTCAAGATTTGCCTCCTCTGAAATCCTTGAAAGCTCTTTCTACTAGTGCTATGTGGGTCTCCTGGGCGGAAAAAGCTAGTGTAGCACCCTGAGGATTCGGCTGCTACAGGGGTATTGCACCTCAACCCAGAGGTGTGATATTCCACTCCCGGGTAAGGATGGAGTGTGGAACTGAGCTCGGTAGGCTGCATGCACTACACACATCCCATTTCCGGGGAACAGGCCGACGGTACTCCCACTTAGAAATGTGCAGGTACGACCGAGTCTGTTCCTGGCTGGAGTGGGAGGGGGGTGGTACATCCCATGTAGTGTAGGGGCAGATAGGGGGAGCAGCCTGGGTAAAGATAGGAGCTCATTGGGTGCTGGTCACCTGAGCTCACACATAGAGGGTGTATATAAGGTGGGCACCAACTAAGATCAGGGTCAGATGCAGAGGATCAGATGCAGAGAGTCAGTCAGCTGCAGAGAACAAGTCAGGAGCAGAGGAGAGAAGAAAGACAAAGACCCAGAGTGAGAGAGGAGAAAAGAGAGAGACCCAGAGCACAGAAGAGAAGGACTCTGAGATCCCAACTCAAAGCACCGGGTGAAGAGTCGGCATCAGGGTACCGGAACCCAAGCTGGTGGGGGTAAAAACATTCCCCAGCCAGAGACCGGAGACCGTGGGCAGCGTCTGCCACGGTCACCCATCACATCCACCCCGAAGGCACACCACATGAAGGGTCAGGGAACCCAGGGCCAAGGGTGTCCCAACAGAAGGCCCGAGGGAGCTGGACCTAGGTGGATTACTGGTGGGGACGGCCAGAGAACGGGACAGAAAGAGAGCTCAGGGCCACGCTCCGGACTTGTTTGGGGGTTGGCTGGATCCAGGACCTGGTGGACGCAGCACGGCTCGGGTGGTCACTAGCAGCTGGAGTGACCAGTACAACATCTGCAGTAAGTAAACACCCTTAACTGCACAACCCGACTCTGTCTTCACTGCCGTCTGCACTACACCACCACAACCCCCATCCTCTGCGCCTGTCCCCTCTGAGGCTATACCCCTCCCGTTGGGGGTTATCCCACCAAGCTGCGCACCCACCATCAGCCTCAGCGGACCCTGCTGCAGCGGCGGCCACAGTGACCGCATCACAACGGGTGGCGTAGTCGACACAAAAGAACTCTTAATAACATCTGTAGGACTGCCACATAACACTGAGCTTGACGCCCTGGGCACGGGCCGGGTCACAGCCGCTCGGAGACTACAAACCCCCCCATCTGATCCGGTGCCGGGTATTCCCCTCAAAAAGGAATATGTCCCAGGGGGCGCGTCAACTTTGGCGTAGTCGGCAGGATTACGTGCCCGCAACACCCGGGTACTGCGTGCCTGAAGAAAAGTGCAAGTTTACCTCAGAAAGAAGTCTCCCGCCGGTTCCGGAGGGTCCACGCCATCGGACCCCATCACAAGTCGTTTCCCGCCGATTGTCCGCCATTTCCAGCTTGTTCCCGCCATCTGCAGAGTTTCCCGCCACTGGGCGACGCTTCCCGCCAAAACCGCAGATTTCCCGCCTTGGAAGAGCAGCGGACGCCATTATGGGCGTGCCAAAGGAGGGCAAGAGGCCACCTCCCATCGTGGGCCAGGACAGAAAATGGCGCCAAAAGTGGAAACCGCCCCCACCAACAGAGACTGTGATGCTGGAGGTGTCTGTCAACGTGAAAGAACTACCCCTGGAGCTGACAGTCACCGAGTTGCCCCGGGACCGCCCTCGAAGTGGGAGGAGACGAAAGGAGAGAACAAAGATGGGTGCCGCCTGGAGCAGTCTGGAGCGAGCACACCCGGAGGCAGGAAGCCTGGAGAGGAGCAGCAGAGAAGCTCACCCGGAGATGGCGAGAGAGCAGAGCAGCACCGGCCCGCTGGCCAGGAGCCTGCTGGAAGAAGAGCAGAGCAGCACCGACCCGTTGGTCAGGAGCCTGCTGGACACCACGACCCCACTAGGCCTAGTGGAGGTCCTTGCACAGCTCCCCCGAGACCGGGAGTGTGCGCAGACTGCCCTGGAGGGCCTCGCACGGAGGATGGCCCGGGTACAGCGCGAGATATTGGCGGAATGGAGCCGGGAGATGGCCCAGCAAGCTGAAACCAAGACGCAAGCTGAAACCAAGACCCGGAGCACGCCAGCCGAGATGAGGAAGGAGACCGCCTCTGAGGATGGCGCGGGAGGACCCAAGGCCGGAGATGGCGCCGAGGAGGGAGCCGAACGCATGGAGGCAGGTAAAGGGGACGCCTATACCCCAAGCCGTGACACCGCTTACCTGCCCCAGCTCCCCGTCGCAGAGCCCGAAAGTCCCCCTGCTGTGCCCGAAAACGCCATGTCACCGACGCAGACTAGGCCCCAACCGGAAGCCGCCGCCGCGACCCCTGTGACGTCACACGCCTCGACCCCGAGCGTGACCAAGCAGGAAGTACCACCAGCCTGGTCGCAGGGCCTAGAATTCCCGGGCGCCGCAACACCAACAGCGCCCCCTACCTCTGCGGAGCCTCCGGCCTGGTCGCAAGGCCAGGTAGCCCAGGGCGCCGCCGTATTAACGGTGCCCTTCACCTTCCAGGTGCCCCAGGCCTGGCCGCAAGGCCTGGGCAACCCGGGCGCCACCACTACCGCGCCCATAAGACCAAGAGAGCCGCATCTGGGAGAAGATCTGTTTGCCCAGCATACGTGCCCGAACGGGTCTGAAACTAGAGTTAGAGGTAACCATAAAGAAAGAGCAGGAGGACGCCGTCGCTAAGTACAGCGAAGCGGAAGCTGTATATAGTTGCCTGTCGGGGCACCATAAACTGAAACTGAAACTGAAACTGTTACTGTTGCTAAATATAGTCCCCGTTGGGACCAGCAAGTGTGAACTGTTACCCGATTAACCCCTAAATCCCACAGGCTGAGGACTGTGAGCAGCCATTCCCTTCCCTCTACCTGGCCGAGGACTGAGAGCGGCCAACTTCCCCTGTATATAGTTGCGCTTCCTAAAGCGCCCCCTACCGGTTTTATAGGAAAACCACTTTTTCTAAGAGACTGTCGCACTTTTCCCGGACACACGTTGCACAGTGTCCGGAGGAGGAACCTGAAACAAGAGACGACGAAAATGTTTATATGAAAAGTTTTATATATATAATGTTTTATATGTTTTATTATGTTTATATGAAAAAAAAAAAAAATTTTGTATGTTTTGGTGTTATTTATGTCTTACAGCCCGAGGACGTGCTGTGATTTACCAGGGGGGAATGTAGCACCCTGAGGATTCGGCTGCTACAGGGGTATTGCACCTCAACCCAGAGGTGTGATATTCCACTCCCGGGTAAGGATGGAGTGTGGAACTGAGCTCGGTAGGCTGCATGCACTACACACATCCCATTTCCGGGGAACAGGCCGACGGTACTCCCACTTAGAAATGTGCAGGTACGACCGAGTCTGTTCCTGGCTGGAGTGGGAGGGGGGTGGTACATCCCATGTAGTGTAGGGGCAGATAGGGGGAGCAGCCTGGGTAAAGATAGGAGCTCATTGGGTGCTGGTCACCTGAGCTCACACATAGAGGGTGTATATAAGGTGGGCACCAACTAAGATCAGGGTCAGATGCAGAGGATCAGATGCAGAGAGTCAGTCAGCTGCAGAGAACAAGTCAGGAGCAGAGGAGAGAAGAAAGACAAAGACCCAGAGTGAGAGAGGAGAAAAGAGAGAGACCCAGAGCACAGAAGAGAAGGACTCTGAGATCCCAACTCAAAGCACCGGGTGAAGAGTCGGCATCAGGGTACCGGAACCCAAGCTGGTGGGGGTAAAAACATTCCCCAGCCAGAGACCGGAGACCGTGGGCAGCGTCTGCCACGGTCACCCATCACATCCACCCCGAAGGCACACCACATGAAGGGTCAGGGAACCCAGGGCCAAGGGTGTCCCAACAGAAGGCCCGAGGGAGCTGGACCTAGGTGGATTACTGGTGGGGACGGCCAGAGAACGGGACAGAAAGAGAGCTCAGGGCCACGCTCCGGACTTGTTTGGGGGTTGGCTGGATCCAGGACCTGGTGGACGCAGCACGGCTCGGGTGGTCACTAGCAGCTGGAGTGACCAGTACAACATCTGCAGTAAGTAAACACCCTTAACTGCACAACCCGACTCTGTCTTCACTGCCGTCTGCACTACACCACCACAACCCCCATCCTCTGCGCCTGTCCCCTCTGAGGCTATACCCCTCCCGTTGGGGGTTATCCCACCAAGCTGCGCACCCACCATCAGCCTCAGCGGACCCTGCTGCAGCGGCGGCCACAGTGACCGCATCACAACGAGTGGCGTAGTCGACACAAAAGAACTCTTAATAACATCTGTAGGACTGCCACATAACACTGAGCTTGACGCCCTGGGCACGGGCCGGGTCACAGCCGCTCGGAGACTACAAACCCCCCCATCTGATCCGGTGCCGGGTATTCCCCTCAAAAAGGAATATGTCCCAGGGGGCGCGTCACTAGTGCATCCATTGAGCAGATTTGCAGGGCAGCTACATGGTCGTCTGTCCATACCTTTGCTAAACATTATAGACTAGATGTAATATCTAATAGAGACTTAGCATTTGGAAGGAAAGTCCTTCAGGCTGTTGTCGCTCCCTAAAATTCATTCTTTGGTATTACTCCAGGTGTGCTGTCATGGAGGGGATTGGAGAAAATAGAATTAGACTTACCAGTAATTCGGTTTCTAAGACCCTCCACAACAGCATGGGTAGTTCCCTCCATTTCTTTGATTGGAAAAATCCTTAGTGTTAATAAATATTTAGAGCATTCATACTGTGTGGTCCTTTGAAAACACTGGGGATTGTAGCAGAGAGGGGCTATTTAACATCTTGTTTTCCTGTCCCTAATTAGGATGGGGAGGCTACCTCCAGGTGTGCTGTCGTGGAGGGTCTTAGAAACAGAATTACCGGTAAGTCTAATTCTATTTTTTTTTTTTTACCATTTTTATTCTTTTTTTCAACTATTAACTTGGTCACACTATATAAATACATGCTGGTTGCAAGGATTTATATAGTGTGACCAAGTTGTCAAGCACTTTCCAAGTGATGCTAAAATCGCTTGGAAAGCGGTTGACAACCCGCATGCGGACATGCATGTGAAAAATGCTTCACTTACGTTTGTCCCTGGCAGGAAAAACGCATGTAAAATCTGCATGCGTTTTTTCTGCCAGGGAGATGCAGAAACACTCAGGAAAAATCCGGAGCATTTCTGCATCGTGGGCATGTGGCGCCCCTGAGGGTTCAGTCGCCACAGAGGTACTGCACCTCACCCAGAGGTGTGGTGTCTCCCTTCACTCAGGTAAGATGGGAGTGCTGCAGAGAACCCCCCAAAACACCTGCATCCAACATTACACTGCTTCAGACCGGCTGGAAGAGCAACATGCAGAGCGCAGCTGCTGAGCCCTGTCCCTGGCTGGAGTGGGGGAAACCCAAAGGTAGGGGGAACCAGTAGTGGGTGTGGGTGGAGGAAGCAGTTAGAAGGAGCACACAGTAGGTATATAATGGGAAGCAATCTTAGGGTGGCAGTTCAGAACAGAATGGTCAGTCAGTACAGTACAGACGGTCAGTGAGGACTGTCTGGGAGCAGAGGCTCAGCAGGAGCTCTGCTCCACAAGAAGGGCCCGGGATAGAGGCCCCGGAGTGGAGAAGGGAGTAGGCAACATGCAAGACAGCACCCGTACGCCCCGCATCTGTCAGAAGACAGAGGGATCGGTTGCCCCATTCTAATCTCCAGGGGGTCAGGTTGGTCCCGGATCCGACGTACAGGAAGGACTTCAGCATACCCGAGCGGGATTGAGAGTGGGCAGCGCAGGGCAGCAGGGAGAAGGACCTAGTGTGAAGACGGTCAAAGTAGGAACACGAGAAAGTGGGGTTCTGCCAAGCATTCCTAAACTTCCTGAGGAAGGATTGAACCCCTGCCAGGGTGAACACGGCGCAACGTGGGAGGCCTTCACCTGTAACTTGCACTTGTGTGTTTCCTGAAGAACTGTGAATTAAAATCTTGGACGACTGCACTGAGTTGCCTCCGTCTATTCCTTCACTGGTGCCATTTCCCTCCCTGCACTACAACGCCCAGCGCACCCTCCATCTATTTACACTGCCCTGAGGCCCGCTCCACCTGTGGGGAGCCGTTCCATCTCTAGCTGCCCTAACATCTGCCTCAGAGGACTGTTGCAGCGCTGGTGATCCTCACCAGACACCACAGGTGGCTTCACGACAAATCCTATAAATAATCCCTTTTGCACTGACCGCCCCGGGCCAGCCACCGTGATATTCCCCAAAGCAGCCATAAGGCCCGGCTGCCGTGTGCCCCGCGGCCCAGGGGGCAGCGAGTCACCACTTGGCGTCACGAACAGGATACGTGACCAGCCTGCCATCTGCGGGTAATGTGCGCCTAAAGAAGTGTTTTCTGCCTTGAATGTGGCGCCCGCCCCAGAAGAACGGGCACCATTATGTGCGTGCTAAAGAACAACAGAATGGAACCTCCCGTCGTGGGCCGGGTCCCAGAATGGCTCCAAAAGCAGGCCCTGCCCCTTGCAACAGTGACTGTCCGCATAGATGTGTCCGTCAAAGCGGGGAGGCCGACACAGGGAGTGACCGACAGCAAAGTGCCATGGGACCGCCCCCGAAAGAGGAGAAGCGGTGGAGAGAAGCTGCGTAAAGACCGGGAGGTGTCAGGCCGAGCTGACGCAGTCGCGGGAGCAGGTCGGAGTGATGTCCCTGTCCCAAATGCGGCTGGCGCTGCTCCATCCCTGGTCCCCCTGCAGCCTGAGGCTGATGACCAGGCTGGGTCAGCCTGCAGAAACCAGGGGTTCCCCCGGAGGGGGCCCCACTGTTAAACTGTTTTAGTTAACTGGACTGTACATAAGTTGCCCGGAAGGGTGCAGATGACTTCATGTTTGCTACCCAGTTACCCTTCAGGGTACAGAGACTGACAGGCTGAGGACTGTGAGAAGCCGGACGTTGACATTGTACATAGTTTAGCACTTCTTAAAGTGCATCCTATTGGTTTTATAATTACAAATATACCTCAGAACAAAAACCCGTTTGGCGTGGCGGAAGACGAGGTCCAGGATTGGATCGTCTATGTCCTGTAGCCATGCCCAGGGCCTACGTTGAGGGTTTGTGGACGGGTCCCTCATGCTGCTACTGTTGCACCCTGGTGCTGGAACTGTCTTGAAAATTGTTTTATATGACAATACTCTTATGATGTTTTATAATGTAACCAGTAACGTTAAAAGAAATGTGCCTCCCATAAAGGGAAGAAATGTTGTTTTATGGTCAAATATGCTGATGCATCTTAAAAATTTTGCATGTCAGTTATGCCTGGTTTTGCTCTGTTCCAGCCCGCGGACGTGCTGTGTTTTACCGGGGGGGGAATGTGGCGCCCCTGAGTGTTCAGTCGCCACAGCGGTACTGCACCTCACCCAGAGGTGTGGTGTCTCCCTTCACTCAGGTAAGATGGGAGTGCTGCACAGAACCCCCCAAAACACCTGCATCCAACATGCAGAGTGCAGCTGCTGAGCCCTGTCCCTGGCTGGAGTGGGGGGAACCCAAAGGTAGGGGGAACCAGTAGTGGGTGTGGGTGGAGGAAGCCGTTAGAGGGAGCACTTATACAGTAGGTATATAATGGGAAGCCATCTTAGGGTGGCAGTTCAGAACAGAATGGTCAGTCAGTCTACCATTGGGCCCTATAAGACGTTCTTCATCTCCCGTTGCAGTGGGGTTTTTATTTGTCCAAAAAAAAAGACTGGGGGTTGCGCCCCCGCCTTGATTTTCGCGAGTTTAATCGGATCACGGTCTGGGATGCATATCCTCTCCCTCTCATCCCCGACCTCTTTAGAAAAAAATTTGGCTCCTACGATTTGATTAAACTAGACCTCAGGGGGGCTTATAATCTCATTCACATTGAGGAGATGAGTGGAAGATGGCCTTCAATACTCCTGAGGGGCACTATGAAAAGCTTGTGATGGCATTTGGGTTGACTAATGCTCCCGCTTTCTTTCAACACTGTTAGTGACATTTTTAGTCATCTGGCAGGTAGATCACAACAAACCAATCTTGATGACATATTAATTTACTTACCTCCAGTCACATCAGGTACATATCAGGCAGGTCTTACAGATACTCAAAGATAATAAATTATTTGTCAAACCAGAGAAATGTATGTTCTCCATTCAGGGTTAGTTCTTATCATTCACCGTTTTTGCATGGATCTGGCCAAAGTCCGTACGGTACTGGATTGGTATTATATTCAAGACTTAAAGGCGTTACAAAGTTTTTTGGGTTTCGCCAGCTACTACTGTAAGTTCATCAAAAACTTTTCGGTAGTGGCCAAACCTCTGATGGACGATTTTGCCAAATAGAAAAAAAAAATTAAGATTTTATTATTTTACTTTCCATTCTTGTAGCTAAACACAATCCAGCTAAGTTTAAAATTGAAATGAAGCCCCTGTACCCCCCTCTCTAGGTGCTTCTGTACCAAGTCTTCCCTGGTCCAGGATGGTCTCTATATCACAGGCTCCAGCAATAACCTATTGACACATGATTGTGGCAGCCCTCACGTGCTGATATATCACAGTGCCAATAGAAGTGGGAAGCGGCACAGAAATCACAAAATAAAGGCAGTGTTTGTGGTAATGCAAGAATCCAGCAAGCAGAGTAATCCACACGTCATACAACAGCCCAACATGGATGATGAAAAGCTGCGTCTTCAGGCGTCTGTGTAAGAACATCACATTTTTGTTTTCCTTCCAGAATAAGCACCAAATGGAATAGCTGAATGCCAGGATACAGAGACCGGCGAGGGACAGGGAAGCGCTGTCCGCTGGATTTTGTGCTGGTTTCACAAGCGGTCACCCTGCAGTTTTCTCCGGATAATGCTGTGGAGACTTTTCACAACACATCTAATAATTGTGAACCTTCCACTCACATGTTTATTATCTTGTCCGCTGGTCAGACTGGGGGGGGGTGAAAGCTGGACAAGGGATGAAGAATGATCCTTATTACATATAATGGGTGCACTGAGCGATTGTGAAAAGTCGCAGAGGACTGAGAGCAGAAGGGCAGAGGGTTTCCTCTTCCTCACAGGGACCAGCACAGAAGCCGGAGGAGAAGGGCAGAGGGTTTCCTCTTCCTCACAAGTACCAGCACAGAAGCCGGAGCAGAAGGGGAGACAAGGGCTGAGCCACGTACACAGACAGAAAGCTGAGGAGAGGAGGGCATGTTATTACTCCAGGATCCGCTCCATTCATTCCCTATGTGGCATTCAAGCGCTGAGCTCGGCTTTTCCGGAGCCCCATAGAGAATGAATGGAGCTGCAGTTGATCCCTGACTTTCCACTCCTTCCCGATCAGACGATGGCTCGCAGCGGTCAGACCCCACGATCAGTAAGTGATCACCGAGCCTGTGGATAAGTGATAACTTGTTTTCTTCAGACATCCCCTTTAAGTAATGGAGCATGCCAGCAGAGAAGGTGGGAGGAGGCGCTGGTTACAGGGGAGACTTTACCTCTGGAGGCCGCATATAGGGCATGTGAGGGGTGGACACTTCCCATATTCATCATTACTGAACCACCGCTCTGTGCGGCTCTTATCTGAGCTGCAGGGGACGCAGCAGTTACTAATCAGCCGCTCTCTGTTCACTTGCAGCCGTCCGAGCTCTGCTGTGCCTGTTAGGGGTGAAGTTCGGGTCCTTCGAGGCATCTACTATGCAGCCTGCACAGCAGATCACAGCCCGAGCACAGCGTCTCCGGGTAAATCTCCACCTTGTGAGTTGCTTCTTGTGCAGCAGCCCCATGCAAGTTGCTCTGCTCTCCTTGGCCAGCTCCTGCTGAATACTGAGCTCCTCTGCCCAATCTAGGAGCTCAATAGCCCTGATCACGTCAGTGGTAGCCCAGCGCTGCTGGATCAAATTTACAAATGGCAAACTAATCAGCCCTAGGTATTGCTAATATGTGCAGAGCAGGCGACATAAGTCTGACCGGTGTCCTCATAGACCTTTCCTCAGCCGGGGTCTAATAGGAGCAGTAAAATGGCCATCATGGGGTCCATTGTTAGATCTCAGCTGCCATAGAAACTCATTGGCACCATGATCATGCCTCCCTCTCCTGTCTAAAGTGCCTAAATGCTGTGGAAGCCCCCTACTGTGTCATTCAATGGATTAAGCTGCCAGGATCAAGGTTGGCTCCACTGTGGGCAGCTGAGGCAGGAGCAGGACTGTGTTATACAGCCACACTTCTGCCGCAGATCTTATAAGGACCTGCCTGATGATAATGTGTCCTATAGAGCAGGTCTTGGTACCGGACTGTCCTGTACATATTTACCACTAGCTGGGAACCAGTTACTTACAAGGTCTAGTTTCGAATGTGTTTCCAGGATCTGTAGTTATCAGCATTTTATCCTTAAGGCCAAGTTATAATATCACTGTAACACTCTCGCCCTGTACCTGTATACCTGCCCTGTGTGCTGCACAAAAGTATATAACAAAATGTGTGTACACAGATATCTATCTCCTGAATGGTATTACTGCTAGATCTCCTGTACATAGAAATATGAGGTTCTTAGCGCACATTTTGAGCAAATTGTGCGAGCCCATCTGCCAACGTCAAGGCGACCTCTTCAGATGGGTCCCTACACTAACATTACACTAACTTACTAACTGGGACTAGTTTTTTGTATTATTATTATTACCACCATTTTTACTATTTATTATTATTGCATTAATGCAATTAATTGTAACTGTTATAAAACGAATTAAAAAAATGTAATTCTAATTTTTTTTTATTAATCTTGTGATTCTAATAATGGTATTACTAAAATCCCTATGCCTAAAGCTGTTGATCCAGAAGAAGGCAAAAACCCCAGGACACCTTCAGCCAATTTGTGTCACAGGGGAAAAATTCCTTCTTGACCCCGGGAAAAGGCGATCAGTCTTAGGACCCTGGATCAAACCTAATAATGTTATTACAAGTTATATAATATTACACTAATTATTGTACTACTGGAGTTATTTTAATTTGTTTTTATAAACCTATTTGATATGGTTATTATTACATTGTGCTATCTTATTACAGTATTATTCTTATTTCCTTTCACTACTAATACTGCCCTATACCTACAGTGTTGATCCAGAAGAAGGCAAAAACCCCAGGACACCTTCAGCCAATTTGTGTCACAGGGGAAAAATTCCTTCTTGACCCCGGGAAAAGGCGATCAGTCCTAGGACCCTGGATCAAACCTATTAATGTTATTACAAGTTATATAATATTACACTAATTATTGTACTACTGGAGTTATTTTAATTTGTTTTTATGAATCTATTTGATATGGTTATTATTACATTGTGCTATCTTATTACAGTATTATTCTTCTTTCCTATCACTACTAATACTGTCCTATACCTACAGTGTTGATCCAGAAGAAGGCAAAAACCCCAGGACACCTTCAGCCAATTTGTGTCACAGGGGAAAAATTCCTTCTTGACCCCGAGAAAAGGCGATCAGTCCTAGGACCCTGGATCACACTGCTATTCTACCTACTACTATTACTACTGTTATTTTATTACTTTCTTACTATTATCACTAGTATTATTACTCATATTACACTAATATGGATATACTACCACTATATTACTACCATCCCTTTCCCCCTAGGGATCTTAAGGTGCAGTTCTGTCCTCCTCCTCCTATTCTGTCCTCCTCCTCTTCCATCCTCCTCCACTTTCGTCCTCCTCCTCTTCCGTCCTCTTCCTCTTCCGTCCTCCTCCTCTTCTGTCCTCCTCCTCTTCCGTCCTCCTCCTCTTCCGTCCTCCTTCTCTTCCGTCCACCTCCTCTTCTGTCCTCCGCCTCTTCCGTCCTCCGCCTCTTCTGTCCTCCGCCTCTTCCGTCCTCCGCCTTTTCTGTCCTCCGCCTCTTTCGTCCTCTTCCGTCCTCTTCCTCTTACGTCCTCCTCCTCTTCGGTCCTCCTCATCTTCCGTCCTCCTCCTCTTCCGTCCTCCTTCTCTTCCATCCTCCGCCTCTTCCGTCCTCCGCCTCTTCTGTCCTCTGCCTCTTCCATCCTCCGCCTCTTCCGTCCTCCGCCTCTTCCGTCCTCCTTCTCTTCCATCCTCCTCCTCTTCCGTCCTCCTCCTTTTCCATCCTCCTCCTCTTCTGTCCTCCTCCTCTTCCGTCCTCCGCCTCTTCCGTCCTCCATCTCTTCCGTCCTCTGCCTCTTCCGTCCTCTTCCTCTTCCGTCCTCCTCCTGAGACGTAATAAATAGCATTAAAGCTGCAGTAATTATTTATATTATATATACACACTGCTCAAAAAAATAAAGGGAACACTCAAATAACACATCCTAGATCTGAATGAATGAAATATTCTCATTGAATACTTTGTTCTGTACAAAGTTGAATGTGTTGACAACAAAATCACACAAAAATCATCAATGGAAATCAAATTTATTAACCAATGGAGGCCTGGATTCGGAGTCACCCCCAAAATTAAAGTGGAAAAACACACTACAGGCTGATCCAACTTTGATGTAATGTCCTTAAAACAAGTCAAAATGAGGCTCAGTATTGTGTGTGGCCTCCACGTGCCTGTATAACCTCCCTACAATGCCTGGACATGCTCCTGATGAGGTTGCGGATGGTCTCCTGTGGGATCTCCTCCCAGACCTGGACTAAAGCATCCACCAACTCCTGGACAGTCTGTGGTGCAACGTGACGTTGGTGGATGGAGTGAGACATGATGTCCCAGATGTGCTCAATGGGATTCAGGTCTGGGGAACGGGCGGGCTAGTCCATAGCTTCAATGCCTTCATCTTGCAGGAACTGCTGACATACTCCAGCCACATGAGGTCTGGCATTGGGCACAACCCCCATCTGTGGACGTCTGGCCCTCATCCCACTCTCATGGAGTCGGTTTCTAACCGTTTATGCAGACACATGCACATTTGTGGCCTGCTGGAGGTCATTTTGCATGGCTCTGGAAGTGCTCCTCCTGTTCCTCCTTGCACAAAGGCAGAGGTAGGGGTCCTGCTGCTGGGTTGTTGCCCTCCTATGGCCCCCTCCACGTCTCCTGGTGTACTGGCCTGTCTCCTGGTAGCGCCTCCAGCCTCTGGACACTACGCTGACAGACGCAGCAAACCTTCTTGCCACAGCTCGCAATGATGTGCCATCCTGGATGAGCTGCACTACCTGAGCAACTTCTGTGGGTTGTAGAGTCCGTCTCATGCTACCACGAGTGTGAAAGCACAACCAACATTCAAAAGTGACCAAAACATCAGCCAGAAAGCATTGGTACTGAGATGTGGTCTGTGGTCTCCACCTGCAGAACCACTCCTTTATTGAGTGTGTCTTGATAATTGCCAATAATTTCCATCTATTGTCTTCCATTTGCACAACAGCATGTGAAATTGATTGTCAATAAGTGTTACTTCCTAAGTGGACAGTTTGATTTCACAGAAGTTTGATTTACTTGGAGTTATATTCTGTTGTTTAAGTGTTCCCTTTATTTTTTTGAGCAGTGTATATTTTCTCATGTCATGTATTTACTACTAAAAGTAATTTTTTACATTTAGGTTTCATTAAGTGTTTTACACCGACTATTACAGACTTATTGTTTCCCTGCACATTCAAGTTTTGTGTTTTCTTTGGGCATAGATCAGCTAATAGGCACTCAGGAAAAAAAACAGATTAAAGATCTACAAACTCTCCCTTAAGACTAAGGAGCTCACTGATAGATTCTCAGTTAGCTAATTTTGCAGCCAGCAATAGACAGTGCAGCACAGATGCTACAGAAGGCAACATTTTTAATGAAACTCAATTACAGAAATCGATTTTAGCCCCAAATACTTGCATTAAAGTAAAAAAAATGGCCCCAAAGCTGGACAACCGCTTTAACTCCTTACCAACATCTGCCGTACATGTATGGTATAAGTCAGTAGCGGGTGTATGGAGCAGGGTCAGCTCGCCGCGTACATGGCAGATAATGGCTGTGACAAACAACCAGGACCTGCCTCTAACAGCTGCGAGTGGAGCGAAGATCTGCCCACCACTGTTAACCTGTTCAGTGCTGCTGTCAATCTCTAACAGCAGCATTAACAGCGCGCCAGCATTGGGACGCGTCGTTCCATACGCCCACCGGCGCTCCTGTGACGCGATCATAGGGCGCCGATGGACTGCTATGACATCCGGGGGTCTGCTGAAGCCTCCGTGCCTGTCATCATAAAGCTTCATTTGGGCTGTAAAGAAGACCGTGGTTTTGCTATATGGAGCATTACTGTGGTATCGCTGTATATAGCACAAGCAATCAGATGATGTATACAAATACAGTGAAAAAAAGTATATATATATTTATTAAAACCCCACACGTTCAACTAACCTCCCACTAAAAATAAAGATAATAAAAATATACACATTTTGTGGTTTGGTCTCTTTCAGAGAAATACAATCTATCAAAATATAAAAAAAAAAAACGATCAGTGAACACAGAAAAAAATTCAAAAAGACAAAATTGCATTTTTTCGTTCGCCTCAATACTGCAGAAAATCCTGTAAGAAGCGATGACCATGACATATGTGTCCCAAAATGTTATCAATAAAGTCCTCTTGCCCTTCAAAAAATAAGCCCCCACACAGCTCCATCAACCCGGAAACTGAAAATGTTTCGGGTCTCAGAAAAAATGGTGACAGCATCAAAAAAAAGTGTTTTTTTTTTTGCCAAAACTATTGGAGAAGTTTGGTCTTGCTGTAATCACACTGAGGAGTAGGATCCTATTACCAGGTCATTTTTACCACACAATGTGCGCCGTTAAAACCGTTCCCAGAAAAACAATGTCAGGCTTTTTTTTCGCACTTTTACTGCACTTGAAATGTTTTTCCCGTTTTCTAGCACTATGTGGTAAATGAATGGTGTCATTTATAAGGACAGCTCATCCTACAAAATAACAAGACCTCACACTATGTGGACAGATATCAAAAAGTTAGAAAAGTTGGAAAAAGCGGAGGAAAAAACAGAAAAAAAACATAAATTGGTTATGTCGGGAAGGGGTAAAGCTGAAGAAACGCATGTAAGAGCAGAATATGGAGGAAGGTCAGATATCACAGACTGGTGGATACTACCTGCTCCATCGCTGGCAGAATACTCCACCCCCATGGTGTCCGCTGATATCTTCTCTTGTAGCAACGTCTCCAAACTCTATAAGACATCGGGAACAGTCAGCAGAGGGTTTGATGATTGGCTCATATTGGCGATATACTCAGGGGCATTACTGGGGCCAGGGAAGATTGGGAATGAATAGCGTATTGACTGTTAGAGATGTGATCTCTTCCATTAAAGGGGATGTCTAGTTGGAACAAGTTATCACTGATCTCTGGATAGGTGATGACCTGTCCCAGTGGGAGCACCCCTTTATTATGTGGTATATATGGAGGATGTGATATCATGCAGAGTTCTAGCAGTATTACACTTCAGTCCGTTCTGCGTGCATCTGGGCCATTCCCTATGGAGGAGCGGAGCTGGGGGGAAATATCAGGATCTCGTCGCTGGATCCATCCAGATGGGAGATGTAACGAGTGCGGCGCCCCCCACTTGTGTCTCAGCGTATTATGTGTTGGGGAATAATAACTTATTGTCTGGTAAATGTGCTGATTCCTGTGAGTTGTGATCGCTGAGTGCGTGTGATGGGATGTGGCTCCGTCCGTTATATTATATCACGTCTTATACCTATAATCTCTCGCTGATCGCAGGTGTCTGTCTTCACACTCAGATGAGAAGGAACAAACTGACGATATAGGACTTTTTTTTTTTTTTCCAAATTCAAACCGAGCAATCCTATTGGCTGAGTATGAAAGCAGTTACCATGGTGACAGAAGTAGCAGCAGCTTTAAAGGGACAAAACACTAATATTGTACTAAAGTGTATTTTATTATATATTTCACATAACTGACTGGGTACACCTTGGTGTGGGTGGGATGGCTTTTTTTAAATCAAAAACCATGTTTACTAAGTACCCTATATTATATATATTCACTATTGCTTTTTACTTACTTATAGCAGGGTATATGCTCATATTGTTTCTATCCTAAGTTTATCTATTTTCTAATAGAGACATGACCAGTCCTCTTTAGAATTTTATAGTGACCCCATTGAGGTCATGGACTGATATTGGGGATTGCAGAGTTGGGGCAAGGTGACAGGTGACAGTAAGTGACATCAAATGAAGGCTATGGTGCATACACAGTAAATCAGTCGTGTTATTCCACAGAAATGCTGTTCTATAAAACACAAAATATCTTCATATGGTGAGGAGTTGTGTTGTGTTTTCATCATTTACATTCTAGCGTGGTGATCACATAAAATGTAAAATTCCTATGAAATAATTACTGAATGACAGTAGCCTGTATCCCTGGAGGACAAGTCATTTACCGCTTCACCAGGTTTGATGTTCTAATGCATTTAGATGTTTCAGTATTTGTATATATGTATATATATATTTTTTCCCCTCTTAAGGGTATTCAAGCGCAGACGGTGACCAACTTCTTCCTCGCCTTTGAAGCACAGCTTTCAATTATTCCTGTCGTAAACAAGGTAAAAAGCTTAGAGCCGAACACTATCAGACTCCTTCAGTCCCGCAGCAGGTAAATCTGTGAACATCGCCGGCACTGCTGCTGTTCCTAGCACCGATCCCTCTATGAGCGGCTGTGCAGTAATGAAGGCAGGATTCACCCCAAACTTGCTCGTCTTTTTTTTCGATTTCCAGTTCTGGTAATTAGTTATACACATGTATATATCCAGTGGTCAACTCACAACCTGTGTATGGAAAATGAATTGTTTGCTGTATGCATCGCATTTGTAGGATGCACACTGTTCATTTCATTATGGAGCGGAGTAGGAGGAGACTTTCATTACTGTTCCCTTTACTTCCTCCCTGCTGATAGGAAATGCCATGCTGTTTGCTTGTGTCCTGTGATTACAGCAGCCTGCAACAGTTTTCAAGCGTGCACTTCCCGGCTCAGGCATCAAGCAGTAAATGATAACATTAAAACGCTGCTATCCCTTTGTTAGTCACTTTTTTATCTTCTTCCCCCTTCTACGAATGCTGTAGTCCGTTATTCTAGAACTGCTCTGAAAATGGTTCTCTCTGGAGTGTTGGGATTTGGGTTTAGGGTGGGTTAGGGAATTGAAGTTCAGATACTTTGTTCATGTTTTATACTATGGAATTACTATGTCATGTATGTTAATTGAAAGATGGAAAATTTGTATTTGGAGTTTTTCAATAAAAATAATTTGATTAAAAAAAATTATGAAATTAAAATTCCTCCCGTTCTTGAGAAAGAATAGGATTTTTACTAAGAGGTAAATTGCACGTTCCTTGTTTTACAGGCACTTTACATTTTTGCTAGTTTTGTGCGATTACACAATCCCTTCTAAAGGCCAGTGCCAGTTGTACATCTCTCCCTAAACTCTTGTTCAGCACTATATTTTATGCCAGTTTTATTATATGGTTTCTAGATTTTGTCCAGCTTTGATAAATAATTAGTATTTATACTTTTGCTTTTAGGCTGCGTGCCCACGTTGCGGATTACAAGCGTTTTTGATGCGGAATTTCCGCAGCGGAAATGCTTGTAAAACGCATGGTAATCCGCACCCCATGGTCCCCAAGGGGATTCCGCAAGTTCTATGCACATGCTGCGGATTTTTCCGCAGTTTTTATGCTGCGTTCAAAAATCCGCAGCATGTCAATTAATTTTGCGTTTCCACAAGCGGAATTGCCTTGTGCAATGCATTAAAAACGCAAGGCAATTCCGCATGTGGAATACGCGAGATAAACGCACGAAAAACGCACGATAAATGCGTGCGGAATTCCGCATGCGTTTTTCCGGGAGAGGACTTGCAGAAATGAAGCAGAAATTTTCTGCTTCATTTCTGCAACGTGGGCACATAGCCTTAGATAGACTTGAAGAATGCAGATCCGGAGAGGGTGGAGAAACAAATTGAGAAGATGGTTGACATTCCCGCTAGTGACTGTATCCGGGTACAATGCGCTCCAGATCTAAATCATTCCTGTAGGCAAATTTAACTTCGCTGTCTGTACCTTGTCTTTTATTTTTTTTTTCTACAAAATTTGGCTGGAAAAGGGGCAATGTAGCGAGGAATTTTTAACAATTTTTGGCGTTAAAAAAACACAAAACTATTTTGTAACGCATCATTTTTGCGCAAAAATGTGCAGCTTCCTATTTTACAGCACTCTTGCAACTTTTAGAAATTGGGCTTGGTAAGCTACACAGGTCTAAGAACGACTGGTGACGTTAAAAGTGGATAAATATACACGGTGGCTCAGTGGATAAAGATACACGGTGGCTCAGTGGATTAAGATACACGGTGGCTCAGTGGATGATACACGGTGGCTCAGTGGATTAAGATACACGGTGGCTCAGTGGATTAAGATACACGGTGGCTCAGTGGATAAAGATACACGGTGGCTCAGTGGATTAAGATACACGGTGGCTCAGTGGTTAGCATTGTTGCTTTGCAGCACTGGGATCCTGGGTTCAAATCCCACCAAGGATGACATCTGCAAGAAGTTTGTATGTTCTCCCCATGTTTTCGTCGGTTTCCTCCCACACTCCAAAGACATACTGATAGGGAATGTAGATTGTGAGCCCCAATGGGGACAGCGATGATAATGTCTGTAAAGCACAGCGGAATAGGATGGTGCTATGTAAGTGAGTAAAATAAATAAATAAAGATGGAAGTGCTACATAAACATTTATCAAACATCGTGCAACTCTTTGATACATTTGGCACAAATAATGGTAACACAACCACAAGCAAAACTGACCTGAGGAAGTCCCTTTATGATACATTTTTCGGAAAGAATTTGGAAGATTTAAAGCGTTAGAAATGAACAAGATTATCCAATATCACAGAAAAAGGAAAAGTCTCCAGATGTTTTTATGCCGGATGCCGCTCTGTGTCCATACCTAAAGAAGAGCTGTCAGAAGAATGGGTAAGGAATCCTTTAGTAAACATAAATATCCATAGGGGTTTTGAGTGTTAAAAATAAAAGATCATCTGAAAGATTTTGTGATCTGCGTTTACATGATTGTAATAACATTACAGCCCCATTCAGACTTACAGGTTTTATCCATGAGAAACTGAGCAGAACGATATATAGGTTTGTGGGAGAAGATTCAGTATAAATTGTAATTCATTCATTAGATTTGAGAGTCCTCAGTGGTTGATACCTTTAATGGCTAACTGAAAAGATGGTAACAAATTGCAAGCTTTCCAAACTGCTCAGGCCTCTTCATCAGGCAGACCTGAGACCTGAGTAGTCTGGAAAGCTTGCAATTTGTTACCATCTTTTCCGTTAGCCATTAAAAAGTATCAACCACTGAGGACTCTCAAATCTAAATACTCTTCTATCTACTGGCTAACACAATACAAAGATAGATATTTTTCCTGTATCAATTTATTCAGTGGAATCCTGCTGTTTGTATAGATGAGTCCAGTGGGCGGTCATGCTAGTGATTGACAACTATCTTTGCCTGCATGGTCATACAGGGAACTGTCAATCACTTAGGACCGCCCACTGGACTAGTATAAATACTGCAGGACTTTCTCTGCATAAAATGCAAGTCTTACTGACTCTCTTCCCACAGATATGTCTATCAGTCTGATCAACTTCTCTGCTCTACAACCTCCCCCTACAGATCTTATACCATTTCAACATGACAGGTTCCTTTAATCACCTGCAGATGACATAAGTAGCCATGTTCTGTGTGGCTTACGGAGGGGCTTGATTGCTTGTCAGCTTCAAACAGGTTTCATTTCTTGTGATTCATTGGAGCCGAGGTCTAAACTGTATTAAGAAATTAATTTCTCTGTTTATTTCTATTAGATCTCGGCGAAGCTTGGAACAAATGTGGAAAGTGTTCTTCAAGAAGTTGTCAGGAGGCTTCCACCGTGAGTATGGACTAATGCGGCTCTATCCATCTTCTCTTTATTAAAGGGAACCTGTCACCTTGAAAAATGCTATGTACCTGCAGGTATAGGGTTAATCTGCAGATAAATATTGTTACAATGGCCGCCTTATTGATAATGCAGGTAAATTAACTTCTTTCCTCCCTGCAGCCGCCGGCCTTCACTCATCGTTGTGCACGGAGCGGCTACAGTCTTGGATCACAGCACCGCTCACTATATCGGAGGTGACGGCTGTAAACCTGGCCCGGATTTTGATTGACAGCTTGCTCTGCACAGATGCGCTGCAGAACCACTTACAATCTGAGTGAAGGAGTAGTATGTTCACAGATAGAGAATATGGCTCATCCACGTGCGGATCTGCTCCACGTCCGATTACATATTTGTGGGAGAAACCCTAGTGGCAGCCTCATATTTCTGACATGGATCCTCTAGCACTATTTGTGAAACTGCAGCTCCCAGCATAACTTGATGAGAGACCGTCAGCCTGCTGGGATCTGTAGTTTCACTACAGCAGGATTGTCACAAGCTGCGGACCTCTGCTCACTCCAGCACTGGTCGGCATTTTCAGCACGTGAACGTACACCATGCTTTCCGGAGACACAAGGGTGTAGATAACTTTATCAAACCCTTGACTGTAAGTTTGCTGAACCCTAAGTGGATTCGATTGTTCCCACAGTTTCAGTTTTGGACCATTTAAGGGGAATTTACAGGGTTCTGGCCACTGACCAGGGGGATCAGTATCCCTGTATGTCTTTGTATATACTTGATAAAGACCTATAACAGGTCGAAAAGTTATGTGATGGCAGAATAAACTTTGTCTTTTGGAATTCATCACCCCGGACTGAACGCGGTTTACTTACCTTTATACCCCTTAACAGGATGTCTTATTTTTGTGTTTTAGTCCCAAGATTGAAAAGGGCAGCCCTCTTAAAGCCCTGCTGTTTGACTCAACGTTTGATCACTACAGAGGCGTGGTAGCCAGCATCGCCCTGTGTGGAGGTGACGTGTATAAAGGCAATAAATCGTGTCTGCCCACTCTGGCAAGTGCTATGAAGTCGATGAGGTTGGCATACTGACCCCAGAGGAAGTACCAGCTGAAAAACTAAGTTTTTTTTAATAATCTTATTAGCCTTTCCCTCTATCTTCCCCAATCAGCCCTCTGTATTGATGATCAGATCAAAGATCTAGACAGGGATTGTCTCACGCTGCATCTCCTTCCTGATTGTATCACTGAGAAGACAGAAGCTGCCCCATCCCATTCTCCAAGAAATGCAGAACCCAATGCATCTGCTGTCCGTGATCCGCTTATTGTCAGAGGACATCATTAGGGACTGCATTTTCTCATTGCTTAAGAAATTGTTGGGGGATCCTGCTAATCGCTGAATAATAAAACTGCAGCACCGCTCCATTTAAGGCAGTGTTTCCCAAACTCCAGTCCTCATGGCCCCCAACAGGTCAGGTTTTCCCCCCAACAGGTCATGTTTTCAGGATTTCCTCAGTATTACACATGTGATGAAAGTATCATCAAGGAATCAGGAATTCTCTCACCTGTGCAATACTATAGAAATCCTGAAGACATGACCTGTGGGGGGCCGTGGGGACTGGAGTTTGGGAAACACTGATTTTAAAGGGACTGTCAGCACAGAATGACTGTTGAAACCAAGTACAAGCGCTCCATGGATCACGGCGTGGGCCAATCATTTATATACACCTTCCCACCTGCTTGTTTTACCTCTGTCTCCTTCCTTCTCTGGTTCTATGAAGCCAGAGCTGTCAATCAAAGAAGAGGAGGGTGTGGATAGAGGGAAAACAAGCAGGTGGGAAGGTGTATATAAATGATTGGCCCCGAAGCACCGAGAGTTGGGACTTAGTTTGAACAGTCATTCTGTGCTGACAGTCCCTTTAGGTGGACGAGATCCAGATGCAGCTCATTTCACCGCGTAAGGTTGTTTGCCCACTATGCGCTCTCCACGGCATCTCCAGACTCTGTCTCGTCTGTCGCATGAGCTCAGTGTGAACCTGCTTTCATCTATGAAGAGCACAGGGCGCCAGTGGAGACTTTGCCAATACTGGTGTTCTGTGGAAAATGCCAAGTGTCCTGCACGGTGTTGGTCTGTGAGCACAACCCCCATCTCTGGACGTCGGGCCCTCATACCACCCTCATGGAGTCTGTTTCAAACCGTTTGTGCAGACACATGCACATTTGTGGCCTGCTGGAGGTCATTTTGAAGGGCTCTGGCAGTGCTCCTCCTGTTCCTCCTTGCACAATGACAGAGGTAGCGGTCCTGCTGCTGGGTTGTTTCCCTCCTACGGCCCCCTCCACGTCTCCTGGTGTACTGGCCTGTCTCCTGGCAGCGCCTCCAGCCTCTGGACACTACGCTGACAGATGCAGCAAACCTTCTTGCCACAGCTTGCATTGATGTGCCATGTTGGATGAGTTGCACTACCTGAGCAACTTCTGTGGGTTGTAGAGTCCGTCTCATGCTACCACGAGTGTGAAAGCACAACCAACATTCAAAAGTGACCAAAACATCAGCCAGAAAGCATTGGTACTGAGATATGGTCTGTGGTCCCCACCTGCAGAACCACTCCTTTATTGAGGGTGTCTTGATAATTGCCAATAATTTCCATCTATTGTGTATTCCATTTGCACAACAGCATGTGAAATTGATTGTCAATCAGTGTTGCTTCCTAAGTGGACAGTTTGATTTCACAGAAGTTTGATTTACTTGGAGTTATATTCAGTTGTTTAAGTGCTCCCTTTATTTTTTTGAGCAGTTTACTTTTTCCCCCACTGTATATAGAGAAGATGCACAGCCCAAAAAGGGTGTTCTGTGTACCTATGTTCCCTGGAACTTGTAGGGTCTTATTTGTGGACCTAGGAAAGGGAAAATATTAAAAAATCCCCAAATCACCTCCCAAACCAGTGCCCTCTTATACTCATTGTTGTGTATCCCGCCATTATTCTGACATCCACATCTGGCAGGGGTGTCATGTGAGCACTACTTCTTCTGGCTTAGATGAAATATGAATGCTGCAACCAATCAGAAGCTGCAACACTCATGCGTTGCCCCCACTGGTTGTTAACCTCATGTAACCAGTGGGGTATGCAGCGCTGGTCTGGAGATATCGATTTCTTTTAGTTTTCTCACCTCCCTTGGCCCATCAATAGTTGGTGTCTAGTAGTGGATAACCCAATTAAAGGGTTATTTCCCTCTCAGATATATCCACCGAAGAAGCCATAAATGGCTAATAGATGTTGGCTCCACCTCTGTAGCCCCCCGCAGCTATCGAGATAAGGCTGTATCTCTAGTTAATATGAACATAGAAGTGGCTGTGCATGATAGGCTTTCTCCATTCACTTCTATGGAGGTTCAGAATAATACAAAGGGTTGTAGATGTGTTAATAAAGAATACAATGGAAGTCTACTAACAATACACGGGCACTGATTCCCTGTGGGCACCTGAGATCAGCCACTGAAGCTGTAGGGGGCAGTGTTAGCTTATATGTGCACATTTATATGGAGGGTGTTTGTACATATCCCTATGGACCTGTCCCACATCTATGGATTATTTTACATAAATGAACACTGTCCCATTGTGCAGCAAAGGTCTATACAATAAACTGTGTACACCGCTGTCTAATGAGGATAATAGAACTGTACTGGTTATTGTATCATTATGGGATCTAATTGATGGCTGTCGTAGCGCAGTGTTTTAATAATTAATTTACTACATATTTTTACAGAAAACCACATTGGCAGCACGGCATATACAGTAAAATGTTACATGCATATCACATCAAGTGAAAAATCCCCATGGAAATGCCTCTACTAAAGCACGCTGCTATAAAAAACACTCTGTAAAGTAAGTCCACGCTGCAGCATGAATATAACGGGCGAACTAGAAAACAGGTTTGGCAAAAAAATGTGTCCATCAGATAGATGTCAACTGTATACTTTTATAATATAGATCTGGACAGGGGTATATATAGCATAGACAGGATTGGGTTTATTAAGGATTGCATTCATACGACAACCCTACAAGGGAACCAGTCACGTGAAAGAAAGGCTATTAACCTGCAGATATGCAATTAATCTGCAGGTTAATGGTCAAATGTATATAGAGGTCTCAAAAAGTCAGAAATCATAAAGGGATCTAATAATAAAATGTAACCTTTATTTATACAATGCTAAAAAGACATAAATATGATCTAGGACATAAACAAAAACTGCACCCAAAACGTGAAAATATATGAAAGAAAAATATTATTTTTAAAACCAATTCAAATTGCTGTATGTGAACCTCTCTGATGACCCTCAAATGCTTCCATGAAGGGAGGAAAAAAAGCCCCATGTTTAGGAAGTTGGTGAAATGACGTTGAAGGGAAAGGATCTAGGCTGAGGTCCTGGACCCATGGATGAATGGCCTATGGAGTTTGAAGATCGGTTGATCACTGGGCTGGATAAATGTGCTACAGTTGTGGAATCTGTCGTCTGGATTTGATGAACTTTCTTAAGCACTGTTGCTACTGGATACCTGTGTCTCTATTGTTTTATCTTGTCGTCTGGAGGAGCGAGGAATGTGAATACAAACTATACTGGTTGGCGATACGAAATCTGTGAGCCAACCAAAAGTTGGGAAACAGTGAGTATCGCCTGGTACAAAGGCAGTTGAACTACCGCCCCAGGAAGGGTATCTTGTGCACTGGGGGCAATGTATTTTGGCCATTTACCTAGAGTTGTAGTAAAACCTTGGATGTAAGAGATAAACTATTGTTGCATCATTAACTTGTCTAGGTGATTATTGCAACCCACAACCTCAGATCTTCACATACAGGATTAGAAAAACATTATTGTTTTCTTTCAAAAGCAATATCACATCTGTCCATAGATTGTGACTGGCATTGGACTTCAGCTCTACTGAAATAAATGGAGCTGAGCTGCAATACCACACAGAACCTGCAGACAGGTTGTGGTGCTGTTTTTAGACAAAAAAACACAAGTTTCTAATCATGGACAACACCTTTGAAGACTTAGGCTGCGTGCTCACCAGGGCTGTGGAGTCGGTAAGCCACAGTTGCGACTACGACTCCTGGATTTTATCAGGTTCCGACTCCTTCATAAATGGCCAATTCGTAACAATAAATTTACTGTTGTAAAATATTAACATCGTGCTTATTCAGTTTCTCACCATCATATAAGTAATCAGACCACTTAGAGCAAAAACTATATTTATTAGAATACAATTAGAATATAGCAAATAACTTTTATAAACTTTTATAAACTTTTGTAAGTAAATATGCAATAAACACTGTTATGCAGTTAATAAGAAGAAATCTATAAATTTGTCCTCAGAAAAAGTATTACCTCTGTCAGATCCTCCTTCATGGATGCCCTCAAATCTGATCTAATTATTTTGAGAGCAGAGAACAACCTCTCTACACTAACTTGGGTTGGTGGCAAAGCAGTAACCACTCGGGCAACATCTCTGACAATGTCAGGATACAGAGGAATCGCTTGTTTCACTGTTAGTTTTGATGAACGGTCAAATTTCTCAATTTCTTTTAGTGCACATGAAAAATTCTGCTGAAATGCACTGGCTGTGTTCTTTGATGGGGATGACTCTTCTTCTATGCGGGAACGCTTTGCACGGTCCTTGTGATCCAAATATTTTTCGAAATTAAATTCTTCATCAGTTGATGATGAGGGTGAAGATGTGGCAGGACGACCAAACTCTTCTTGTTCCTCCTGACTGTTCTGCAACCCTTTCATCCTTACTGCTATTTCAAACAGAGCTTCTTTTCCTTTAGTTAGCTGTTGATCATCTAGAAGAATCCGATGCATTGGGTCTACATAAACAGCTGCCAAAAGAATGGTATTTTGTAATAGTAGCTCCTCTCTCCTTTCATTGATGATGTAGCAATGCCACTTGCAATTAACCCTCCTCTTTGGGACAGGCGAAACATCAGGTTCTTCCACTCCTTTAAGAAAATACCTGGAGTTAAGTCCTCTGCTTGTCATTTTTTAGTCACTGTAAATGGGTGCTCTAGCAATTTTTCCAGCTCAGTCACCTGATTCCACTGACTTTCATTTAGCGTCAGTTGAGGGTTAGCCATGTCTACAAGAAAGGTTTTCAGTTCAACCAAGCGCTGAATCATTAAGTAAGTGACACACCCCCTGGGCCATATTCTTTAGGGGAATACCCGGAGCCGGATCAGATGGGGGTTGTAGTCTCCGAGTGGCTGTGACCCGGTCCGTGCCCAGGGTGTCAAGCTCAGTGTGTGGCAGTCCTTACTGATGTTACTAAAGTTCTTTATGTCGACTACGCCACCCGTTGAATTGCGGTCACTACGGCCGCCGCTGCAGCAGGGTCCGCTGAGGCTGATGGTGTTGGTGCAGCTAGGTAGTATAACCCCCAACGGGAGGGGTATAGCCTCAGGGGGGTCAGGTGCAGAGGATGGTGGTTGTGGAAGTGCAGGGATGATGGTAATGAGAGTCAGAGTCGGGTTGTGCAGTTCAGGGTTCTTTACTTACTGCAGATGTTCCGGTCACTCCGGCCTTGAGTGACCACCCGAGCCGTGCTGCGTCCACCAGGTCCTGGACTCGGCCAACCCCCAAGTAGTTCTGGAGCGTGGTTCTGAGCTCCCGTTCTGTCCTGTCCTCGTCTCTGGCCTTCCCCACCAGGGATCCACCTAAGTCCGGCTCCCTCGGGCCTCTTGTTGGCGAACCCTTGCCTCTGGGTTCCCTGACCCTATGCGTGGTCTGCCTTCTGGGTGGATATGGTGGGTGGCCGTGGCAGATGCTGCCCACGGCCTCCGGTCTCTGGCTGAGGTATGCTGTAGCCCCCACCAGTTTGGGATCCGGTACCCTGTTGCCAACTCTTCACCCTGTGATTATATTTGGGCTCTCAGAGTTCCTTCTTTCTCCCCCTCTGGGTCTTTCGTTTTCTCCTCTCTCTCTTTTGGGCCTGGGGCTGCTCTGCTCTTCTGCTCTCTTCCTCTGACTTCTCTGCAAAGACTCACAGACTGACTGACTGTGGCTGACTGACTGACTGACCCTGATCTTAGATGGTGCCCACCTTATATACTCCCTCTATGTGTGAGCTCAGGTGACCAGCACCCAATGAGCTCCTATCTTTACCCAGGCTGCTCCCCCTATCTGCCCCTACACTACTGGGATGTACCACCCCCCTCCCACTCCAGCCAGGAACAGACTCGGTCGTACCTGCACATTTCTAAGTGGGAGTACCGTTGGTCTGTTCCTCGGAAATGGGATGTGTGTAGTGCATGCAGCTTTCTGAGCTCAGCTCCACACTCCATCCTTACCCGGGAGTGGAATATCACACCTCTGGGTTGAGGTGCAATACCCCTGTAGCAGCCGAATCCTCAGGGTGCTACATAAGTACTGCCCCATCGTGTGGCTTGATCAATAATTGCCCCTTTTCCAGCACGTCTCTTCAAAATTGAGTCAACTTTAGGGGTTCTGGCAACAGTAGCCAATTTTCTCTCCTTGCCAATCAGTGCAGCAGCATGTCCTTCTTGCAGACTGTCTCTTATAGCCAGCTGTAGCGTATGCACAACACAGCGCATGTGATGAATGAAAGAACGGATTGACACAGTTTCAACAAGATCATCTAAACTATCATGTTGCTGTTCATCTGAAGCAACTTCAGTTTGCTCCTCAGTTACAATACGGTGTTCCTCTATTTCAAACATTTCTGTGTCTGTGGACCCAGAATGTTCTTCTAGCTGCTGGTCACCATCATTACTCTCATTCATTAGCTTAATAGTACTTATCATATTTGAAGCATTGAACTTGCTCTTTTTTAAGTTCATAGTCTTGCAGAACCTTTTCCACCAAGACCTGGAGAAACTCACTGGTGTGATGCGCTTTGGTGTCTTTTACTGCCAATGTCTTGGTAACTATTTCATTTTTGTCACAAACAAATCGGACATTGATGGCAAAATAGTTCACTCTGTGACGTGTGCAGGCATCCATTTTAAGAAGCAGAAAGCGTCCCTTGAGAGTTTTTTTAAGTTCTTCCTTTTGTTTAAAAGCTTCTTCGATTACTAATTTTCTAATACTCTCTCTCTCCAGAGAAACACCAAGCTTGCGGGCCATTTCCCCATTCAGACACATAAAAGCTGGTCGTGAAAATAATGAAATAGGCACACTATCCTTTACAACAAGCTCTATGATCTGTTTTTTATATGTATCTACTGTCATTGTCACAGTAACTTTGTCACTGACAAAATATCTTGCAAATGATGGCTGCAAAGTTCTCTGCTCCTTTGTTTGGCTGGAAGAGCTGGGCACTGGTTCATTGGTTTGGATGCAGTCTTTCTCATCCACTGCTTTCAGTACTTCTGGATGAAAGCGCTGTAAATGTCTCTTTAGATTAGAAGCTCTGGTAGGAGCATTTTAATCTTTGCCTGAATATGCACTGATCTTGGCTTCACAGCTTTTGTTTTCGTCTGGATCATTTGTCATACACTGACAGACATAATGTTTTCTATCTTGAGTGATGGTGAAATGTTCAAATACAGCTGATTTAATGTGACGCTTCTTTGACATTCTCAGGTTTTTAATTCTGCATTCACAATCCAAATGACAATTGTTTTTCCTAAAAACAATGGTACAAAATTATTGCCAGGTCGTACAACTGATATAGTGGTCAGTAATACTGTTATTCCTCATGTACTCACAGTTAACTGATGCAAAGTTTGTTGAAAGGATAATACTTCTTACAGTCTTCCTCTTCTGAGTAGCAGCTGTGAGATGCTTGGAAGACGCACACCTAGTAAACATCTAGTCTAGAGGAGAAGCTTTACTACTAAGAATTTGCAACACATTTTCACTTTCAGTTTCATACATTGTAAGTAGGGGGGTTGTGGCAGCATGAGGTTAACCAAGTATAAGATTAGATAAGGGCAGTGGAGAACAGTGACACACAAGAAGTAAGAAATGTCTCTATCTCCAGCAGAACTGCTTATCACTGTTGTTCATAGTTTGATAGAACATATATATTTGAGTAACATTTATAAAATTCATATGAAAGTTCAATTATGAAATATTAATACATTTTTTTTAAAGCTGGAGTCGGTACATTTCTACCGACTCAGACTCCAACCAAAACTAACTCCGACTCCACGACTCCGACTCCACAGCCCTGGATGTAACAGCAGAATAGTGAGTGCAGCTCTGGAGGTGACAGGAGGATAAGACATAATGTAACAGCAGAATAGTGACAGCAGCTCTGGAGGTGGCTGGAGGATAAGACCTGAAGTAACTGCAGAATAGTGAGTGCAGCTGTGGAGGTGACTGGAGGATAAGACACAATGTAACAGCAGAATGGTGAGTGCAGCTCTGGAGGTTACTGGAGGATAAGACACGATGTAACAGCAGAATAGTGAGTGCAGATCTGGAGGTGACTGGAGGATAAGACCTGATGTAACTGCAGAATAGTGAGTGCAGCTCTGGAGGTGACTGGACGATAAGACATGATGTAACAGAAGAATAGTGACTGCAGCTCTGGAGGTGAATGGAGGATAAGACCTGATGTAACCGCAGAATAAAGACTACAGCTCTGGAGGTGACTGGAGGATAAGACACGAAGTAACAGGAGAATAGTGACTGCACCTCTGGAGGTGACTGGAGGATAAGACATGAAGTAACAACAGAATAGAGATTGCAGCTCTGGAGGTGACTGGAGGATGAGACACGATGTAACAGCAGAATAGTGAGTGCAGCTCTGGAGGTGACTGGCAGATAAAACATGATGTTACAGCAGAATAGTGACTGTAGCTCTGGAGGTGAATGGAGGATAAAACCTGATGTAACAGCAGAATAGAGACTACAGCTCTGGAGGTGACTGGAGGATAAGACGTAATGTAACAGAAGAATAGTGAGTGCAGCTCTTGAGGTTACTGGAGGATAAGACACGATGTAACAGCAGAATAGTGACTGCAGCTCTGGAGGTGTCTGGAGGATAAGACACGATGTAACAGCAGAATAGTGAGTGCAGCTCTGGAGGTGGCTGGAGGATAACACACGATGTAACAGCAGAATAGTGACTGCAGCTCTGGAGGTGTCTGGAGGATAAGACACGATGTAACAGCAGAATAGTGAGTGCAGCTCTGGAGGTGGCTGGAGGATAACACACGATGTAACAGCAGAATAGTGACTGCAGCTCTGGAGGTGTCTGGAGGATAAGACACGATGTAACAGCAGAATAGTGAGTGCAGCTCTGGAGGTGACTGGAGGATAAGACACGATGTTACAGGAGAATAGAGACTGTAGCTCTGGAGGTGACTGCAGGATAAGACATGATGTAACAGCAGAATAGTGAGTGCAGCTCTTGGGGTGACTGGAGGATAAGACACGATGTAACAGCAGAATAGTGACTACAGCTCTGGAGTTGACTGGAGGATAAGACATGATGTAACAGCAGAATAGTAACTGCAGCTCTGGAGGTGACTGGAGGATAAGACACGATGTAACAGCAGAATAGTGACTACAGCTCTGGAGGTGACTGGAGGATAAGACATGATGTAACAGCAGAATAGTGAGTGCAGCTCTTGGGGTGACTGGAGGATAAGACACGATGTAACAGCAGAATAGTGACTACAGCTCTGGAGTTGACTGGAGGATAAGACATGATGTAACAGCAGAATAGTAACTGCAGCTCTGGAGGTGACTGGAGGATAAGACACGATGTAACAGCAGAATAGCGAGTGCAGCTCTGGAAGTAACTGGAGGATAAGACATGATGTAACAGCAGAATAGTAACTGCAGCTCTGGAGGTGACTGGAGGATAAGACACGATGTAACAGCAGAATAGCGAGTGCAGCTCTGGAAGTAACTGGAGGATAAGACACGATGTTACAGCAGAATAGTGAGTGCAGCTCTGGAGGTGACTGGAGGATAAGACACTATAACAGCAGAATAGTGAGTGCAGCTCTGGAGGAGACTGGAGGATAGGACACAATGTAACAGCAGAATACTGAGTGCAGCTCTGGAGGTGACTGGAGGACAAGACACGATGTAACAGCAGAAAAGTGACTGCAGCTCTGGAGGTGACTTGATGATAAGACATGATGTTACAGCAGAATAGAGACTGCAGCTCTGGAGGTGACTGCAGGATAAGACATGATGTAACAGCAGAATAGTGAGTGCAGCTCTGGAGGTGACTGGAGGAAAAGACATGATGTAACAGCAGAATAGTAACGGCAGCTCTGGAGGTGACTGGAGGATAAGACACGATGTAACAGCAGAATAGTGACTGCAGCTCTGGAGGTGACTGGAGGATAAGACATAATGTAACAGACTAGTGAGTGCAGCTCTGGAGGTGACTGGAGGATCAGACATGATGTAACAGCAGAATAGTGAGTGCAGTTCTGGAGGTAGCTGGAGGATAAGACACGATGTAACAGCAGAATAGTGACTGCAGCTCAGGAGGTGGCTGGAGGATAGGACACGATGTAACAGCGGAATAGTGACTGCAGCTCTGGAGGTGACTGGAGGATAAGACATAATGTAACAGCAGAATAGTGAGTGCAGTTCTGAAGGTGACTGGAGGATAAGACATGATGTAACAGCAGAATAGTGACGACAGCTCTGGAGGTAACTGGAGGATAAAACACGATGTAATAGCAGAACAGTGAGTGCAGCTCTGGAGGTTGCTGGAGGATAAGACACGATGTAACAGCAGAATAGTGACTGCAGCTCTGGAGGTGACTGGAGGATAAGACATGATGTAATAGCAGAATAGTGACTGCAGCTCTGGAGATGACTGGAGGATAAGACCTGATGTAACAGCAGAATAGTGACTGCAGCTCTGGAGGTGACTGGAGGATAAGACACGATGTAACAGCAGAACAGTGAGTGCAGCTCTGGAGGTGACTGGAGGATAAGACACGAAGTAAAAGCAGAATACTGAGTGCAGCTCTGGAGGTGACTGGCGGATAAGACACGATGTAACAGCAGAAAAGTGAGTGCAGTTCTGGAGGTGGCTGGAGGATAAGACACGATGTAACAGCAGAATAGTGACTGCAGCTCTGGAGGTGACTTGAGGATAAGACATGATGTTACAGCAGAATAGAGACTGCAGCTCTGGAGGTGACTGGAGGAAAAGACATGACGTAACAGCAGAATAGTAACGGCAGCTCTGGAGGTGACTGGAGGATAAGACACGATGTAACAGCAGAATACTGAGTGCAGATCTGGAGGTGGCTGGAGGATAAGACCTGATGTAACAGCAGAATAGTGATTACAGCTCTGGAGGTGACTGGAGGATAAGACCTCATGTAACAGCAGAATACTGAGTGCAGATCTGGAGGTGGCTGGAGGATAAGACCTGATGTAACAGCAGAACAGTGAGTGCAGCTCTGGAGGTGACTGCAGGATAAGACATGATGTAACAGCAGAATAGTAACTGCAGGTGTGGAGGTGACTGGAGGATAAGACACGATGTAAGAGCAGAATAGTGAGTGCAGCTGTGGAAGTAACTGGAGGATAAGACATGATGTAACATCAGAATAGTGACTGCAGCTCTGGAGGTAACTGGAGAATAAAACATAATGTAACAGCAGAATAGTGACAGCAGCTCTGGAGGTGACTGGAGGATAAAACATGATGTAACAGCAGAATAGTGACTGCAGCTCTGGAGGTGACTGAAAGATAAGACATGATGTAACAGCAGAATAGTGACTGCAGCTTTTGAGGTGACTGGAGGATAAGACCTGATGTAATAGCAGAACAGTGATTGCATCTCTGGAGGCGACTGGAGGATAAGACCTGATGTAACAGCAGAATAGAGACTGCAGCTCTGGAGGTGACTGGAGGATAAGACCTGATGTAACAGCAGAATAGTGAATGCAGCTCTGGAGGTGGCTGGAGGATAAGACACGATGTAACAGCAGAATAGTGACTGCAGCTCTGGAGGTGGCTGGAGGATAAGACACGATGTAACAGCAGAATAGTGACTGCAGCTCTGGAGGTGACTGGAAGATAAGACATGATGTAACAGCAGAATAGTGACTGCAGCTCTGGAGATGACTGGAGGATAAGACCTGATGTAACAGCAGAATAATGACCACAGCTCTGGAGGTGAGTGGAGGATAAGACACGATGTAACAGCAGAATAGTGAGTGCAGCTCTGGAGGTAACTGGAGGATAAGACATGATGTAACAGCAGAATAGTAACTGCAGCTCTGGAGGTAATTGGAGGATAAGACATAATGTAACAGCAGAATAGTGACAGCAGCTCTGGAGGTGGCTGGAGGATAAGACCCGATTTAACTGCAGAATAGTGAGTTCAGCTCTGGAGGTGACTGGAGAATAAGACACAGTGAAACAGCAGAATGGTGAGTGCAGCTCTGGAGGAGACTGGAGGATAAGACACGATGTAACAGCAGAATAGTGAGTGCAGCTCTGGAGGTGACTGGAGGATAAGACATAATGTAACAGCAGAATAGTGAGTGCAGCTCTGGAGGTGACTGGAGGATAAGGCGTGATGTAACAGCAGAATAGTGACTGCAGCTCTGGAGGTGAATGGAGGATAAGACCTGATGTAACAGCAGAATAGAGACTACAGCTCTGGAGTTGACTGGAGGATAAGACACGAAGTAACAGCAGAATAGTGACTGCAGCTCTGGAGGTGACAGGAGGATAAGACATGATGTAAGAATAGAATAGTGAGTGCACCTCTGGAGGTGACTGGAGGATAAGACATGATGTAACAACAGAATAGTTATTGCAGCTCTGGAGGTGACTGGAGGATGAGATACGATGTAACAGCAGAATAGTGAGTGCAGCTCTGGAGGTGACTGGCAGATAAAACATGATGTAACAGCAGAATAGAGATTACAGCTCTTGAGGTGACTGGAGGATAAGACACGATGTAACAGCAGAATAGTGAGGGCAGCTCTTGAGGTGACTGGAGGATAAGACACGATGTAACAGCAGAAAAGTGAGGGCAGCTCTTGAGGTGACTGGAGGATAAGACACGATGTAACAGCAGAAAAGTGAGTGCAGCTCTGGAGGTGCCTGGAGGATAAGACACGATGTAACAGCAGAATAGTGAGTGCAGCTCTGGAGGTGGCTGGAGGATAAGACACGATGTAACAGCAGAAAAGTGACTGCAGCTCTGGAGGTGACTGGAGGATAGGACATGATGTTATAGGAGAATAGAGACTGCAGCTCTCGAGGTGACTGCAGGATAAGACATGATGTAACAGCAGAATAGAGACTGCAGCTCTGTAGGTGACTGGAGAAGACATGATGTAACAGCAGAATAGTGAGTGCAGCTCTTGGGGTGACTGGAGGATAAGACACGATGTAACAGCAGAATAGTGACTACAGCTCTGGAGTTGACTGGAGGATAAGACATGATGTAACAACAGAATAGTAACTGCAGCTCTGGAGGTGACTGGAGGATAAGACATAATGTAACAGCAGAATAGTGACCGCAGGTCTGGAGGTGTCTGGAGGATAAGACATGATGTAGCAGCAAAATAGTGACTACAGCTCTGGAGTTGACTGGAGGATAAGACATGATGTAACAACAGAATAGTAACTGAAGCTCTGAAGGTGACTGGAGGATAAGACACAATATAACAGCAGAATGGTAAGTGCAGCTCTGGAGGTGACTGGAGGTTAAGACACGATGTTACAGCAGAATAGTGACTGCAGCTCTGCAAGTGA
The DNA here is from genome assembly GCF_046119375.1 of Phyllobates terribilis. NCBI lineage: Eukaryota > Metazoa > Chordata > Amphibia > Anura > Dendrobatidae > Phyllobates > Phyllobates terribilis. Next base: position 357,612 of record NW_027362920.1, on the reverse strand, counting down.
CTGGAGGATAAGACACGATGTAACAGCAGAACAGTGAGTGCAGCTCTGGAGGTGACTGGAGGATAAGACACGATGTAACAGCAGAACAGTGACTGCAGCACTGGAGGATAAGACACGATGTAACAGCGGAATAGTGAATACAGCTCTGGAGGCGACTGGAGGATAGGACACGATGTAACAGCAGAACAGTGATTGCATCTCTGGAGCTGAATGGAGGATAAGACAGGATGTAACAGCAGAATAGTGAGTGAAGCTCTGGAGGTGGCTGGAGGAAAAGACACGATGTAACAGCAGAAAAGTGACTGCAGCTCTGGAGGTGACTGGAGGATAAGATATGATGTTACAGGAGAATAGAGACTGCAGCTCTGGAGGTGACTGCATGATAAAACATGATGTAATAGCAGAATAGTGACTACAGCTCTGGAGTTGACTGGAGGATAAGACATAATGTAACAGCAGAATAGTGAGTGCAGCTCTGGAGGTGGCTGGTGATAAGACATGATGTTACAGCAGAATAGTGAGTGCAGCACTTGAGGTGACTGGAGGATAAGACCTGATGTAACAGCAGAATAGTGAGTGCAGCTCTGGAGGTGACTGGAGGATAAGACACGATGTTACAGCAGAATAGTGAGTGCAGCTCTGGAGGTGACTGGAGGATAAGACCTGATATAACAGCAGAATAGTGACTGCAGCTCTGGAGGTGACTGGAGGATAAGACACGATGTAACAGCAGAACAGTGAGTGCAGCTCTGTAGGTGACTGGAGGATAAAACACGATGTAACAACAGAACAGTGACTGCAGCTCTGGAGGTGACTGGAGGATAAGACACGATGTAACAACAGAACAGTGACTGCAGCTCTGGAGGTGACTGGAGGATAAGACACGAAGTAACAGCAGAATACTGAGTGCAGCTCTGGAGGTGACTGGAGGATAAGATGTCATGTAACAGCAGAATAGTGAATGCAGCTCTGGAGGTGACTGGAGGATAAGACACGATGTAACAGCAGAATAGTGAGTGCAGCTCTGGAGGTGGCTGGAGGATAAGACACGATGTAAAAGCAGAAAAGTGACTGCAGCTCTGGAGGTGACTGGAGGATAAGACATGATGTTACAGGAGAATAGAGACTGCAGCTCTGGAGGTGACTGCAGGATAAGACACGATGTAACAGCAGAATAGTGACTGCAGCTCTGGAGGTGACTGGAGGATAAGACACGATGTAACAGCAGAACAGTGACTGCAGTGACGCGCCCCCTGGGCCATATTCGTTAGTGGGAATATCCGGAGCCGGATCAGATGGGGGTTGTAGTCTTCCGAGTGGCTGTGACCCGGTCCGTGCCCAGGGTGTCAAACTCAGTTGTATGTGGCAGTCCTACAGATGTTATAAAGTTCTTTATTGTCGACTACGCCACCCGTTGTGTTGCGGTCACTATGGCCGCCGCTGCAGCAGGGTCCGCTGAGGCTGATGGTGTTGGTGCAGCTTTCGGTAGTATAACCCCCAACGGGTGGGGTATAGCCTCAGGGGGTCAGGTGCAGAGGATGGGGGTTGTGGTGGTGCAGCATAGGTGTAAAATGAAGACAAAGTCGGGTTGTGCAGTTTAGGGTATTTACTCACTGCTGATGTTCCGGTCACTCCAGCTCCAAGTGACCTCCCGAGCCGTGCTGCGTCCACCAGGTCCGGGATCCAGCCAACCCCCAAGCGAGTCCGGAGCGTGACCCTGAGCTCTCCTTCTGTCCTTTCTCTGGCCGTCCCCACTAGTGATCCACCCAGGTCCAGCTCCCTCGGGCCTTCTGTTGGGTGACCCTTGGCCTTGGGTTCCCTGACCCTCCACGTGGTATGCCTTCGTGGTGGATGTGGTGGGTGGCCGTGGCAGACGCTGCCCACGGCCTCCGGTCTCTGGCTGGGGTGTGTTTTTGCCCCCACCAGCTTGGGTTCCGGTACCCTGCGCCGACTCTTCACCCGGGGATTTAATTTGGGGTCTTAGAGTCCTTTCTTCTGTTTCCCCCTCTGGGTCTCTCTCTCTCCTCTCTCTCTCTGGATCTGCTCTGCTCCTCTTCCTGTGACTCCTCTGCAAAGGCTGACAGACTGACCCTGATCTCTGATGGTGCCCACCTTATATACACCCTCTATGTGTGAGCTCAGGTGACCAGCACCCAATGAGCTCCTATCTTTACCCAGGCTGCTCCCCCTATCTGCCCCTACACTACTTGGGATGTACCACCCCCCTCCCACTCCAGCCAGGAACAGACTCGGTCGTACCTGCACATTTCTAAGTGGGAGTACCGTCGGTCTGTTCCTCGGAAATGGGATGTATGTAGTGCATGCAGCCTACCGAGCTCAGTTCCACACTCCATCCTTACCCGGGAGTGGAATATCACACCTCTGGGTTGAGGTGCAATACCCCTGTAGCAGCCGAATCCTCAGGGTGCTACATTAGCACTGGAGGATAAGACACGATGTAACAGCGGAATAGTGAATACAGCTCTGGAGGCGACTGGAGGATAGGACACGATGTAACAGCAGAATGGTGATTGCATCTCTGGAGCTGAATGGAGGTTAAGACAGGATGTAACAGCAGAATAGTGTGTGAAGCTCTGGAGGTGGCTGGAGGAAAAGACACGATGTAACAGCAGAAAAGTGACTGCAGCTCTGGAGGTGACTGGAGGATAAGATATGATGTTACAGGAGAATAGAGACTGCAGCTCTGGAGGTGACTGTGACGCGCCCCCTGGGCCGTGTTCAGGGGATACCCGGAGCCGGATCCGGATAGGGGTAGTAGTCCTTGTGGCGGTGACCCGGTCCGTGCCCAGGGTGTCAAACTCAGTGGCAGTCTATGGCAGTAGATGTTAGAACGACTACGCCACCCGTTGAATGCAGCTTTGGAGCCGCCGCTGCAGGGCAGACCGCTGAGGCCGGTGGTGAGATTGTGCAGCGTGGTGGTATAACCCCCAACGGGAGGGGTATGGCCTCAGGGCAGCCGACGTGGATGATGGGGGTAGCAGGAACCACTCGGAGACGGTACCGTGCAGTTCAGGGTCTTTACTGGTAATAAAGATAGACCCTCCCGGAGTACTGGCTAGTGATTGGGGCCTGGTCAGTCCTTGAGCAGATGGGATCTCCCCTGGCCAGGCGGAGTTGTAGGCCTCCCAAACTATCTGTACTCTTCTGGCTACCTTGCTTGAGGCGGGTATAAGTAGCCCACGTCCCTGAGTGTACCGTGTGGTGCTCACCCGTATGGCCGGTGACTCGGGGCCTTCTAATAGCTTCCGCTCCACGACGGCGGTGCTGGACCCATGCGTGTGACCGTGCCTTCGGGCTTCTTGGCCAGAGGACCTGAAATCCCCTGCCTGACGGATTCTGCTGCTGGGTAGGAGTTAGTCCCCACAGCCTCGGACTCCGGGTCCGGTAAGAAATCTTCTCAGTCAGGGCGAGCTCTGCAGCTGCCAGCCCCTGACTCTTTGTAACACTGCTCCCACAGAGCTCCTGTTGTTTCTTCCTATGCTGCTTCTCTGTCTCTACTTCTGTTCTTCTTCTACTCCAGGCTCAGGCCCCAGGACAGGGCCTGCCTGTGGAGCAGAGCCCATAGAGCAGCTCTGCTCCCTGTCTTCTCCTCTCTGAAACTCTCTAACCCTGCCTCAGCCCCAGGTTTATATAGGGGAAGTTCATCCCCTCCCAAGACTGGGCAGGAGGTGTGGCATGCACAGGATCCCTGACCAAAGGACCTCCCACCTGCTCTCAGACATAACATTACATTACTGTGGAAACCAGACCCCTGGGGTGCCACAACTGCATGATAAAACATGATGTAATAGCAGAATAGTGACTACAGCTCTGGAGTTGACTGGAGGATAAGACATAATGTAACAGCAGAATAGTGAGTGCAGCTCTGGAGGTGGCTGGTGATAAGACATGATGTTACAGCAGAATAGTGAGTGCAGCACTTGAGGTGACTGGAGGATAAGACCTGATGTAACAGCAGAATAGTGAGTGCAGCTCTGGAGGTGACTGGAGGATAAGACACGATGTTACAGCAGAATAGTGAGTGCAGCTCTGGAGGTGACTGGAGGATAAGACCTGATATAACAGCAGAATAGTGACTGCAGCTCTGGAGGTGACTGGAGGATAAGACACGATGTAACAGCAGAACAGTGAGTGCAGCTCTGTAGGTGACTGGAGGATAAAACACGATGTAACAACAGAACAGTGACTGCAGCTCTGGAGGTGACTGGAGGATAAGACACGATGTAACAACAGAACAGTGACTGCAGCTCTGGAGGTGACTGGAGGATAAGACACGAAGTAACAGCAGAATACTGAGTGCAGCTCTGGAGGTGACTGGAGGATAAGATGTCATGTAACAGAAGAATAGTGAATGCAGCTCTGGAGGTGACTGGAGGATAAGACAGGATGTAACAGCAGAATAGTGAGTGCAGCTCTGGAGGTGGCTGGAGGATAAGACACGATGTAAAAGCAGAAAAGTGACTGCAGCTCTGGAGGTGACTGGAGGATAAGACATGATGTTACAGGAGAATAGAGACTGCAGCTCTGGAGGTGACTGCAGGATAAGACACGATGTAACAGCAGAATAGTGACTGCAGCTCTGGAGGTGACTGGAGGATAAGACACGATGTAACAGCAGAAAAGTGACTGCAGCTCTGCAGGTGACTGGAGGATAAGAGATGATGTAACAGCAGAATAGTGAGTGCAGCTCTGGAGGTGACTGGAGGATAAGACATGATGTAACAGCAGAATAGTAACAGCAGCTCTGGAGGTGACTGGAGGATAAGACACGATGTAACAGCAGAATAGTGACTGAAGCTCTGGAGGTGACTGGAGGATAAGACACGATGTAACAGCAGAATAGTGAGTGCAGATCTGGAGGTGGCTGGAGGATAAGACACGATGTAACAGCAGAAGAGTGACTGCAGCTCTGGAGGTGACTGGAAGATAAGACCTGATGTAACAGCAGAATAGTGAGTGTAGCTCTGAAGGTGACTGGACGATAAGACTTGATGTAACAGCAGAATAGTGACCACAGCTCTTGAGGTGACTGGAGAATAAGACGCGATGTAACAGCAGAATAGTGACTGCAGCTCGGGAGGTGACTGGAGGATAAGTCCTGATGTAACAGCAGAACAGTGATTGCATCTCTGGAGGTGAATGGAGGATAAGACAGGATGTAACAGCAGAATAGAGACTGCAGCTCTGGAGGTGACGGGAGGATAAGACACGATGTAACAGCAGAATAGTGAGTGCAGCTCTGGAAGTAACTGGAGGATAAGACATGATGTAACATCAGAATAGTGACTGCAGCTCTGGAGGTAACTGGAGGATAAGACATGATGTAACATCAGAATAGTGACTGCAGCTCTGGAGGTAACTGGAGGATAAGACATAATGTAACAGCAGAATAGTGAGTGCAGCTCTGGAGGTGACTGGAGGATAAGACATGATGTAACAGTAGAATAGTGAGTGCAGCTCTGGAGGTGGCTGGAGGATAAAACACGATGTAACAGCAGAATAGTGACTTTAGCTCTGGAGGTAGCTGGAGGATAAGACACGATGTAACAGCGGAATAGTGACTGCAGCTCTGGAGGTGACTGGAGGATAAGACACGATGTAACAGCAGAAAAGAGACTACAGCTCTGGAGGGGAATAAAGGATATGACATGATGTACAGCCGAATAGTGACTACAGCTCTGGAGGTAACTGGAGGATAAGACATTATGTAACAGCAGAATAGTGAGAGCAGCTCTGAAGGTGACTGGAGGATAAGACAAGATGTAATAGCAGAATAGTGACGACAGCTCTGGAGGTGGCTGGAGGATAAGACACGATGTAACAGCAGAATAGTGACTGCAGCACTGGAGGTGACTGGAGGATAAGAAATGAATTAACAGCAGAATAGTGAGTGCAGCTCTGGAGGTGACTGGAGGATGAGACACGATGTAACAACAGAATAGTGACTGCAGCTTTTGAGGTGACTGGAGGATAAGACCTGATGTAATAGCAGAACAGTGATTGCATCTCTGGAGGTGAATGGAGGATAAGACAGGATGTAACAGCAGAATAGTGACTGCAGCTCTGGAGGTGATTGGAGTATAAGACCTGATGTAACAGCAGAATAGTGACTGCAGCTCTGAAGGTGGCTGGAGGATAAGACACGTTGTAACAGCAGAATAGTGACTGCAGCTCTGGAGGTGAGTGGAAAATAAGACATGACGTAACAGCAGAATAGTGACTACAGCTCTGGAGAAGACTGGATGATAAGACCTGATGTAACAGCAGAATAGTGACCACAGCTCTGGAGGTAAGTGGAGGATAAGACAGGATGCAACAGCAGAATAGTGACTGCAGCTATGGAGGTAACTGGAGGAGAACACATGATGTTAGAGCAGAATTGTGACTGCAGCTCTGGAGGTGAATGGAGGATAGGACGTGACGTAACAGCAGAATAGTGAGTGCAGCACTTAAGGTGACTGGAGGATAAGACACGATGTAACAGCAGAATAGTGAGTGCAGCCCTTTAGATGACGAGGATAAGACACGATGTAAAAGCTGAATACTGACTGCAGCTCTGGAGGTGGCTGGAGGATAAGGCATGATGTTACAGGAGAATAAGAGACTGCAGCTCTGGAGGTGACTGCAGGATAACACATGATGTAACAGCAGAATAGTGAGTGCAGCTCTTGGGGTGACTGGAGGATAAGACACGATGTAACATCAGAATAGTGACTACAGCTCTGGAGGTGACTGGAGGATAAGACACAATGTAACAGCAGAATGGTAATTGCAGATCTGGAGGTGACTGGCTCATAAGACACGATGTTACAGCAGAATAGTGAGTGCAGCTCTGGAGGTGACTGGAGGATAAGACCTGATGTAACAGAATAGTGACTGCAGCTCTGGAGGTGACTGGAGGATAAGACACGATGTAACAGCAGAACAATGAGTGCAGCTCTGGAGGTGACTGGAGGATAAGACACGATGTAACAGCAGAACAGCGACGGCAGCTCTGGAGGAGACTGGAGGATAAGACACGATGTAACAGCAGAATAGTGAGTGCAGATCTGGAGGTGACTGGAAGATAAGACACGAAGTAACAGCAGATACTGAGTGCAGCTCTGGAGGTGACTGGAGGATAAGACCTGATGTAATAGCAGAACAGTGATTGCATCTCTGGAGGTGAATGGAGGATAAGACAGGATGTAACAGGAGAATAGAGTCTGCAGCTCTGGAGGCGACTGGAGGATAAGACCTGATGTAACAGCAGAATAGAGACTGCAGCTCTGGAGGTGACTGGAGGATAAGACCTGATGTAACAGCAGAATAGTGACTACAGCTCTGGAGTTGACTGGAGGATAAGACATGACGTAACAGCAGAATAGTGACTACAGCTCTGGAGGTGACTGGAGGATAAGACATAATGTAACAGCAGAATAGTGACCGCAGGTCTGGAGGTGACTGCAGGATAAGACATGATGTAACAGCAGAATAGTGACTGCACGTCTGGAGGTGACTGGAGGATAAGACATGATGTAACAACAGAATAGTGAGTGCAGCTCTGGAGGTGACTGGAGGATAAGACACGATGTAACAACAGAATAGTGTCTGCAGCTCTGGAGGTGACTGGAGGATAAGACATGATGTAACAACAGAATAGTTATTGCAGCTCTGGAGGTGACTGGAGGATGAGACACGATGTAACAGCAGAATAGTGAGTGCAGATCTGGAGGTGGCTTTAGGATAAGACACGATGTAACAGCAGAAAAGTGACTGCAGCTCTGGAGGTGACTACAGGATAAGACATGATGTAACAGCAGAATAGAGACTGCAGCTCTGGAGGCGACTGGAGGATAAGACCTGATGTAACAGCAGAATAGTGACCACAGCTCTGGAGGTGAGTGGAGGATAAGACCTGATGTAACAGCAGAATAGTGACCACAGCTCTGGAGGTGAGTGGAGGATAAGCCATGATGTAACAGCAGAATAGTGACTGCAGCTCTGGAGGTAACAGGAGGATAAGACACGATGTAACAGCAGAATAGTTACTGCAGCTCTGGAGGTGACTGAAGGATAAGACATGATGTAAGAGCAGAATAGAGAATGCAGCTCGGGAGGTGACTGGAGGATAAAAGATGATGTAACAGCAGAATATTAAGTGCAGCACTGGAGGTGACTGGAGGATAAGACATGATGTAACAGCAGAATAGTAACGGCAGCTCTGGAGGTAACTGGAGGATAAGACACGATGTAAAAGCAGAATAGTGACTGAAGCTCAGGAGGTGACTGGAGGATAAGACACGATATAACAGCAGAATAGCAAGTGCAGCTCTGGAAGTAACTGGAGGATAAGACATGATGTAACAGCAGAATAGTGACTGCAGCTCTGGAGGTGACTGGAGGATAAGACACGATGTAACAGCAGAAAAGTGACTGCAGCTCTGGAGGTGACTGGAAGATAAGACACAATGTGACAGCAGAATAGTGATTGCAGCTCTGCAGATGACTGGAGGATAAGACATGATGTAACAGCAGAACAGTGAGTGCAGCTCTGGAGGTGACTGGAGGATAAGACACGATGTAACAGGAGAACAGTGACTGCAGCACTGGAGGATAAGACACGATGTAACAGCAGAATAGTGAGTGCAGCTCTGTAGGAGGCTGGAGGATAAGACACGATGTAACAGCAGAAAAGTGACTGCAGCTCTGCAGGTGACTGGAGGATAGGATACGAAGTAACAGCAGAATACTTAGTGCAGCTCTGGAGGTGACTGGAGGATAAGATGTCATGTAACAGTAGAATAGTGAATGCAGCTCTGGAGGTGACTGGAGGATAAGACACGATGTAACAGCAGAATAGTAACTGCAGCTCTGGAGGTAATTGGAGGATAAGACATAATGTAACAGTAGAATAGTGACAGCAGCTCTGGAGGTGGCTGGAGGATAAGATGTCATGTAACAGCAGAACAGTGAGTGCAGCTCTGGAGGTGACTGGAGGATAAGACACGATGTAACAGCAGAACAGTGACTGAAGCACTGGAGTATAAGACACGATGTAACAGCAGAATAGTGAGTGCAGCTCTGGAGGTGACTGGAGGATAAGACACGATGTAACAGCAGAATAGTGAGTGCAGGTCTGGAGGTGACTGGAGGATAAGATGTCATGTAACAGTAGAATAGTGAATGCAGCTCTGGAGGTGACTGGAGGATAAGACACGATGTAACAGCAGAATAGTAACTGCAGCTCTGGAGGTGACTGGAGGATAAGACAATGGAAAAGCAGAATAGTGAGTGCAGCTCTGGAGGTGACTGGCGGATAAGGCGTGATGTTACAGCAGAATAGTGACTGCACGTCTGGAGTTGACTGGAGGATAAGACATGAAGTAACAACAGAATAGTGAGTGCAGCTCTGGAGGTGACTGGAGGATAAGACATGATGTAACAGCAGAATAGTGACTGCACGTCTGGAGGTGACTGGAGGATAAGACATGATGTAACAACAGAATAGTTATTGCAGCTCTGGAGGTGACTGGAGGATGAGACACGATGTAACAGCAGAATAGTGAGTGCAGCTCTGGAGGTGGCTGGAGGATAAGACACGATGTAACAGCAGAAAAGTGACTGCAGCTCTGGAGGTGACTACAGGATAAGACATGATGTAACAGCAGAATAGAGACTGCAGCTCTGGAGGCGACTGGAGGATAAGACCTGATGTAACAGCAGAATAGTGACTACAGCTCTGGAGGTGACTGGAGGATAAGACCTGATGTAACAGCAGAATAGTGACCGCAGCTCTGGAGGTAACAGGAGGATAAGACACGATGTAACAGCAGAATAGTTACTGCAGCTCTGGAGGTGACTAAAGGATAAGACATGATGTAAGAGCAGAATAGAGAATGCATCTCTGGAGGTGACTGGAGGATAAGAGATGATGTAACAGCAGAATATTAAGTGCAGCTCTGGAGGTGACTGGAGGATAAGACATGATGTAACATCAGAATAGTAACGGCAGCTCTGGAGGTAACTGGAGGATAAGACACGATGTAAAAGCAGAATAGTGACTGAAGCTCAGGAGGTAACTGGAGGATAAGACATAATGTAACAGCAGAATAGTGACAACAGCTCTGGAGGTGGCTGGAGGATAAGACCTGATTTTACTGCAGAATAGTGAGAGCAGCTCTGGAGGTGACTGGAGGATAAGACAAAATGTAACAGCAGAATGGTGAGTGCAGCTCTGGAGGTGACTGGAGTATAAGACCTGATGTAACAGCAGAATAGAGACTACAGCTCTGGAGTTGACTGAAGTATAAGACATGAAGTAACAGCAGAATAGTGACTGCAGCTCTGGAGGTGACAGGAGGATAAGACATGATGTAACAACAGAATAGTGAGTGCAGCTCTGGAGGTGACTGTAGGATAAGACATGATGTAACAGCAGAACAGTGACTGCACCTCTGGAGGTGACTGGAGGATAAGACATGATGTAACAACAGAATAGTTATTGCAGCTCTGGAGGTGACTGGAGGATGAGACACGATGTAACAGCAGAATAGTGAGTGCAGCTCTGGAGGTGACTGGCAGATAAAACATGATGTTACAGCAGAATAGTACCTGCAGCTCTGGAGGTGACTGGAGGATAAGACACGATATAACAGCAGAATAGCAAGTGCAGCTCTGGAAGTAACTGGAGGATAAGACATGATGTAACAGCAGAATAGTGACTGCAGCTCTGGAGGTGACTGGAGGATAAGACACGATGTAACAGCAGAAAAGTGACTGCAGCTCTGGAGGTGACTGGAGGATAAGACACGATGTAACAGCAAAATAGTGACTGCAGCTCTGGAGGTGACTGGAGGATAAGACACAATGTAACAGCAGAATAGTGACTGCAGCTCTGCAGATGACTGGAGGATAAGACATGATGTAACAGCAGAACAGTGAGTGCAGCTCTGGAGGTGACTGGAGGATAAGACACGATGTAACAGGAGAACAGTGACTGCAGCACTGGAGGATAAGACACGATGTAACAGCAGAATAGTGAGTGCAGCTCTGTAGGAGGCTGGAGGATAAGACACGATGTAACAGCAGAAAAGTGACTGCAGCTCTGGAGGTGACTGGAGGATAGGATACGAAGTAACAGCAGAATACTTAGTGCAGCTCTGGAGCTGACTGGAGGATAAGATGTCATGTAACAGTAGAATAGTGAATGCAGCTCTGGAGGTGACTGGAGGATAAGACACGATGTAACAGCAGAATAGTAACTGCAGCTCTGGAGGTAATTGGAGGATAAGACATAATGTAACAGCAGAATAGTGACAGCAGCTCTGGAGGTGGCTGGAGGATAAGATGTCATGTAACAGCAGAACAGTGAGTGCAGCTCTGGAGGTGACTGGAGGATAAGACACGATGTAACAGCAGAACAGTGACTGCAGCACTGGAGTATAAGACACGATGTAACAGCAGAATAGTGAGTGCAGCTCTGGAGGTGACTGGAGGATAAGACACGATGTAACAGCAGAATAGTGAGTGCAGGTCTGGAGGTGACTGGAGGATAAGATGTCATGTAACAGTAGAATAGTGAATGCAGCTCTGGAGGTGACTGGAGGATAAGACACGATGTAACAGCAGAATAGTAACTGCAGCTCTGGAGGTGACTGGAGGATAAGACAATGTAAAAGCAGAATAGTGAGTGCAGCTCTGGAGGTGACTGGAGGATAAGGCGTGATGTTACAGCAGAATAGTGACTGCACGTCTGGAGTTGACTGGAGGATAAGACATGAAGTAACAACAGAATAGTGAGTGCAGCTCTGGAGGTGACTGGAGGATAAGACATGATGTAACAGCAGAATAGTGACTGCACGTCTGGAGGTGACTGGAGGATAAGACATGATGTAACAACGGAATAGTTATTGCAGCTCTGGAGGTGACTGGAGGATTAGACACGATGTAACAGCAGAATAGTGAGTGCAGCTCTGGAGGTGGCTGGAGGATAAGACACGATGTAACAGCAGAAAAGTGACTGCAGCTCTGGAGGTGACTACAGGATAAGACATGATGTAACAGCAGAATAGAGACTGCAGCTCTAGAGGCGACTGGAGGATAAGACCTGATGTAACAGCAGAATAGTGACTACAGCTCTGGAGGTGACTGGAGGATAAGACCTGATGTAACAGCAGAATAGTGACCACAGCTCTGGAGGTGAGTAGAGGATAAGCCATGATGTAACAGCAGAATAGTGACTGCAGCTCTGAAGGTAACAGGAGGATAAGACACGATGTAACAGCAGAATAGTTACTGCAGCTCTGGAGGTGACTGGAGGATAAGACATGATGTAAGAGCAGAATAGAGAATGCAGCTCTAGAGGTGACTGGCGTATAAGAGATGATGTAACAGCAGAATATTAAGTGCAGCTCTGGAGGTGACTGGAGGATAAGACTTGATGTAACAGCAGAATAGTAATGGCAGCTCTGGAGGTAACTGGAGGATAAGACATAATGTAACAGCAGAATAGTGACAACAGCTCTGAAGGTGGCTGGAGGATAAGACCTGATTTTACTGCAGAATAGTGAGAGCAGCTCTGGAGGTGACTGGAGGATAAGACAAAATGTAACAGCAGAATGGTGAGTGCAGATCTGGAGGTGACTGGAGGATAAGACACGATGTAACTGCAGAATAGTGAGTGCAGATCTGGAGGTGACTGGAAGATAAGGCGTGATGTTACAGCAGAATAGTGACTGCAGCTCTGGAGGTGAATGGAGGATAAGACCTGATGTAACAGCAGAATAGAGACTACAGCTCTGGAGTTGACTGAAGGATAAGACATGAAGTAACAGCAGAATAGTGACTGCAGCTCTGGAGGTGACAGGAGGATAAGACATGATGTAACAACAGAATAGTGAGTGCAGCTCTGGAGGTGACTGGAGGATAAGACATGATGTAACAGCAGAATAGTGACTGCACCTCTGGAGGTGACTGGAGGATAAGACATGATGTAACAACAGAATAGTTATTGCAGCTCTGGAGGTGACTGGAGGATGAGACACGATGTAACAGCAGAATAGTGAGTGCAGCTCTGGAGGTGACTGGCAGATAAAACATGATGTTACAGCAGAATAGTGAGTGCAGCTCTGGAGGTGAATGGAGGATAAGTACTGATGTAACAGCAGAATAGAGACTACAGCTCTGGAGGTGACTGCAGGATAAGACATGATGTAACAGCAGAACAGAGACTTCAGCTCTGTAGGTGACTGGAGGAGAAGACAAGATGTAACAGCAGAATAGTGAGTGCAGCTCTTGGGGTGACTGGAGGATAAGACACGATGTAACAGCAGAATAGTGACTACAGCTCTGGAGTTGACTGGAGGATAAGACATGATTTAACAACAGAATAGTAACTGCAGCTCTTGAGGTGACTGGAGGATAAGACACGATGTAACAGCAGAATAGCGAGTGCAGCTCTGGAAGTAACTGTAGGATAAGACATGATGTAACAGCAGAATAGTGACTGCAGCTCTGGAGGTGACTGGAGGATAAGACACGATGTAACAGCAGAAATGTGACTGCAGCTCTGGAGGTGACTGGAGGATAAGACACGATGTAACAGCAGAATAGTGAGTGCAGCTCTGGAGGTGACTGGAGGATAAGACACGATGTAACAGCAGAACAGTGAGTGCAGCTCTGGAGGTGACTGGAGGATAAGACACGATGTAACAGCAGAATAGTGAGTGCAGCTATGGAGGTGACTGGAGTATAGGACAAGATGTAGCAGCAGAATAGTGAGTGCAGATCTGGAGGTGACAGGAGGATAAGACACGAAGTAACAGCAGAATACTTAGTGCAGCTCTGGAGGTGACTGGAGGATAAGATGTCATGTAACAGTAGAATAGTGAATGCAGCTCTGGAGGTGACTGGAGGATAAGACACGATGTAACAGCAGAATAGTGACTGCAGCTCTGGAGGTGACTGGAGGATAAGACATGATGTAACAGCAGAATAGTAACTGCAGCTCTGGAGGTAATTGGAGGATAAGACATAATGTAACAGCAGAATAGTGACAGCAGCTCTGGAGGTGGCTGGAGGATAAGATGTCATGTAACAGCAGAACAGTGACTGCAGCTCTGGAGGTGGCTGGAGGATAAGATGTCATGTAACAGCAGAACAGTGACTGCAGCACTGGAGTATAAGACACGATGTAACAGCAGAATAGTGAGTGCAGCTCTGGAGGTGACTGGAGGATAAGACACGATGTAACAGCAGAATAGTGAGTGCAGGTCTGGAGCTGACTGGAGGATAAGATGTCATGTAACAGTAGAATAGTGAATGCAGCTCTGGAGGTGACTGGAGGATAAGACACGATGTAACAGCAGAATAGTAACTGCAGCTCTGGAGGTGACTGGAGGATAAGACAATGTAAAAGCAGAATAGTGAGTGCAGCTCTGGAGGTGACTGGAGGATAAGGCGTGATGTTACAGCAGAATAGTGACTGCACGTCTGGAGTTGACTGGAGGATAAGACATGAAGTAACAACAGAATAGTGAGTGCAGCTCTGGAGGTGACTGGAGGATAAGACATGATGTAACAGCAGAATAGTGACTGCACGTCTGGAGGCGACTGGAGGATAAGACATGATGTAACAACAGAATAGTTATTGCAGCTCTGGAGGTGACTGGAGGATTAGACACGATGTAACAGCAGAATAGTGAGTGCAGCTCTGGAGGTGGCTGGAGGATAAGACACGATGTAACAGCAGAAAAGTGACTGCAGCTCTGGAGGTGACTACAGGATAAGACATGATGTAACAGCAGAATAGAGACTGCAGCTCTAGAGGCGACTGGAGGATAAGACCTGATGTAACAGCAGAATAGTGACTACAGCTCTGGAGGTGACTGGAGGATAAGACCTGATGTAACAGCAGAATAGTGACCACAGCTCTGGAGGTGAGTGGAGGATAAGCCATGATGTAACAGCAGAATAGTGACTGCAGCTCTGAAGGTAACAGGAGGATAAGACACGATGTAACAGCAGAATAGTTACTGCAGCTCTGGAGGTGACTGGAGGATAAGACATGATGTAAGAGCAGAATAGAGAATGCAGCTCTGGAGGTGACTGGCGTATAAGAGATGATGTAACAGCAGAATATTAAGTGCAGCTCTGGAGGTGACTGGAGGATAAGACATGATGTAACAGCAGAATAGTAATGGCAGCTCTGGAGGTAACTGGAGGATAAGACATAATGTAACAGCAGAATAGTGACAACAGCTCTGAAGGTGGCTGGAGGATAAGACCTGATTTTACTGCAGAATAGTGAGAGCAGCTCTGGAGGTGACTGGAGGATAAGACAAAATGTAACAGCAGAATGGTGAGTGCAGATCTGGAGGTGACTGGAGGATAAGACACGATGTAACTGCAGAATAGTGAGTGCAGATCTGGAGGTGACTGGAAGATAAGGCGTGATGTTACAGCAGAATAGTGACTGCAGCTCTGGAGGTGAATGGAGGATAAGACCTGATGTAACAGCAGAATAGAGACTACAGCTCTGGAGTTGACTGAAGGATAAGACATGAAGTAACAGCAGAATAGTGACTGCAGCTCTGGAGGTGACAGGAGGATAAGACATGATGTAACAACAGAATAGTGAGTGCAGCTCTGGAAGTGACTGGAGGATAAGACTTGATGTAACAGCAGAATAGTGACTGCACCTCTGGAGGTGACTGGAGGATAAGACATGATGTAACAACAGAATAGTTATTGCAGCTCTGGAGGTGACTGGAGGATGAGACACGATGTAACAGCAGAATAGTGAGTGCAGCTCTGGAGGTGACTGGCAGATAAAACATGATGTTACAGCAGAATAGTGAGTGCAGCTCTGGAGGTGAATGGAGGATAAGTACTGATGTAACAGCAGAATAGAGACTACAGCTCTGGAGGTGACTGCAGGATAAGACATGATGTAACAGCAGAACAGAGACTTCAGCTCTGTAGGTGACTGGAGGAGAAGACAAGATGTAACAGCAGAATAGTGAGTGCAGCTCTTGGGGTGACTGGAGGATAAGACACGATGTAACAGCAGAATAGTGACTACAGCTCTGGAGTTGACTGGAGGATAAGACATGATTTAACAACAGAATAGTAACTGCAGCTCTTGAGGTGACTGAAGGATAAGACACGATGTAACAGCAGAATAGCGAGTGCAGCTCTGGAAGTAACTGGAGGATAAGACATGATGTAACAGCAGAATAGTGACTGCAGCTCTGGAGGTGACTGGAGGATAAGACACGATGTAACAGCAGAAATGTGACTGCAGCTCTGGAGGTGACTGGAGGATAAGACACGATGTAACAGCAGAATAGTGAGTGCAGCTCTGGAGGTGACTGGAGGATAAGACACGATGTAACAGCAGAACAGTGAGTGCAGCTCTGGAGGTGACTGGAGGATAAGACACGATGTAACAGCAGAATAGTGAGTGCAGCTATGGAGGTGACTGGAGGATAGGACAAGATGTAGCAGCAGAATAGTGAGTGCAGATCTGGAGGTGACAGGAGGATAAGACACGAAGTAACAGCAGAATACTTAGTGCAGCTCTGGAGGTGACTGGAGGATAAGATGTCATGTAACAGTAGAATAGTGAATGCAGCTCTGGAGGTGACTGGAGGATAAGACACGATGTAACAGCAGAATAGTGACTGCAGCTCTGGAGGTGACTGGAGGATAAGACATGATGTAACAGCAGAATAGTAACTGCAGCTCTGGAGGTAATTGGAGGATAAGACATAATGTAACAGCAGAATAGTGACAGCAGCTCTGGAGGTGGCTGGAGGATAAGATGTCATGTAACAGCAGAACAGTGACTGCAGCTCTGGAGGTGGCTGGAGGATAAGATGTCATGTAACAGCAGAACAGTGATGCAGCTCTGGAGGTGACTGGAGGATAAGATGTCATGTAACAGTAGAATAGTGAATGCAGCTCTGGAGGTGACTGGAGGATTAGACATGATATAAAAGCAGAATAGAGACTGCAGCTCTGGAGGTAACTGGAGGATATGACATAATGTAACAGCAGAATAGTGACCGCAGCTCTGTAGGTGACTGGAGGATAAAACACGATGTAACAGCAGAATAGTGATTACAGCTCTGGAGGTGACTGGAGGATAAGACACAATGTAACAGCAGAATAGTGAGTGCAGCTCCGGAAGTGACTGGAGGATAAGACAGGATGTAACAGCAGAATAGTGACTGCAGCTCTGGAGGTAACTGGAGGATAAGACATGATGTAAGATCAGAATAGTGACTGCAGCTCTGGAGGTAACTGGAGGATAAGACATAATGTAAGATCAGAATATTGAGTGCAGCACTGGAGGTGACTGGAGGATAAGACCTGATGTAATAGCATATTAGTGACTGCAGCTCTGGAGGTGACTGGAGGATAAGACCTGATGTAACAGCAGAATAGTGACTGCAGCTCTGGAGGTAACTGGAGGATAAGACATGATGTAAGATCAGAATAGTGACTGCAGCTCTGGAGGTAACTGGAGGATAAGACATAATGTAAGATCAGAATATTGAGTGCAGCACTGGAGGTGACTGGAGGATAAGACCTGACGTAATAGCATATTAGTGACTGCAGCTCTGGAGGTGACTGGAGGATAAGACCTGATGTAACAGCAGAATAGTGACTGCAGCTCTGGAGGTGACTGGAAGATAAGACATGATGTAACAGCAGAATAGTGAGTGCAGCTCTAGAGGTGACTGGCGGATAAGACACGATGTAACAGCAGAATAGTGAATGCAGCTCTGGAGGTGACTGGAGGATAAGACATAATGTAACAGCAGAATAGTGAGAGCAGCTATTGAGGTGACTGGAGGATAAGACATGACGTAATAGCAGAATAGTGACTGCAGCTCTGGAGGTAACTGGAGGATAAGACATGATGTAAGAGCAGAATAGTGAGTGCAGCTCTGGAGGTGGCTGGAGGATAAGACCTGATGTAATCGCAGAATAGTGACTGCAGCTCTGGAGGTAACTGGAGGATAAGACATGATGTAAGAGCAGAATAGTGAGTGCAGCTCTGGAGGTGGCTGGAGGATAAGACCTGATGTAATAGCAGAATAGTGACTGCAGCTCTGGAGGTGACTGGAGGATAAGGCCTGATGTAACAGCAGAATAGTGACTGCAGCTCCGGAGGTGGCAAGAGGATAAGACACAATGTAACAGCAGAATAGTGAGTGCAGCTCTGGAGGTGACTGACGTTTAAGACACATTTTAACAGCAGAATAGTGAGTGTAGCTCTGGAGGTGACTGGAGGATAAGACATGACGTAACAGCAGAATAGTGACTACAGCTCTGGAGATGACTGGAGGATAAGACATGATGTAACAGCAGAGTAGTGACTGCAGCTCTGGAGGTGACTGGCGGATAAGACACGATGTAACAGCAGAATAGTGAATGCAGCTCTGGAGGTGACTGGAGGATAAGACATAATGTAACAGCAGAATAGTGAGTGCAGCTCTGGAGGTGGCTGGAGGATAAGACATGATGTAAGAGCAGAATAGTGAGTGCAGCTCTGGAGTTAACTGGAGGATAAGACATGATGTAAGAGCAGAATAGTGAGTGCAGCTCTGGAGGTGGCTGGAGGATAAGACCTGATGTAATAGCAGAATAGTGATTGCAGCTCTGGAGGTAACTGGAGGATAAGACATGATGTAAGAGCAGAATAGTGAGTGCAGCTCTGGAGGTGACTGGAGGATAAGGCCTGATGTAACAGCAGAATAGTGACTGCAGCTCCGGAGGTGGCAAGAGGATAAGACACAATGTAACAGCAGAATAGTGAGTGCAGCTCTGGAGGTGACTGACGTTTAAGACACATTTTAACAGCAGAATAGTGAGTGCAGCTCTGGAGGTGACTGGAGGATAAGATATGATGTAACAGCAGGATAGTGACTACAGCTCTGGAGATGACTGGAGGATAAGACATGATGTAACAGCAGAGTAGTGACTGCAGCTCTGGAGGTGACTGGAGGATAAGACACGATGTAACAGCAGAATAGTGGGTGCAGCTCAGGAGGTGACTGGAGGATAAGACATTAAGTAACAGCAGAATAGTGACTGCAGCTCTGGAGGTGACTGGAGGATAAGACACGTTTGTAACAGCAGAATAGTGAGTGCAGCTCTAGAGGTGGCTGGCGGATAAGACACGATGTAACAGCAGAATAGTGTGTGCAGCTCTGGAGTTGGCTGGCGGATAAGATACATTGTAACAGCAGAATAGTGACTACAGCTCTGGAGGATAAGACACAAGGTAACAGCAGTATGGTAAGTGCAGATCTGGAGGTGATTGGAGGTTAAGACACGATGTTACAGCAGAATAGTGAGTGCAGCTCTTGTGGTGACTGGAGGATAAGACTCGATGTAACAGCAGAAGAGTGACTGCAGCTCTGGAGGTGACTGGAGGATAAGACACGATGTAACAGCAGAAGAGTGAATGCAGCTCTGGAGGTGACTGGAGGATTAGACATGATGTAAAAGCAGAATAGTGATTGCAGCTCTGGAGGTGACTGGAGGATAAGACAAGATGTAACAGCAGAATAGTGACCGCAGCTCTGGAGGTGACTGGAGGATCAGACCTGATGTAGCAGCAGAATAGTGAGTGCAGCTCTGGAGGTGACTGGAGGATAAGACATGATGTAACAGCAGAATAGTAACTGCAGCTCTGGAGGTGACTGGAGGATAAGATACGATGTAACAGCAGAAAAGTTACTGCAGCTCTGGAGGTGACTGGAGGATAAGACATGATGTAACAGCAGAATAGAGACTGAAGCTCTGGAGGTGACTGGAGGATAAGACATGATGTAACAGCAGAATAGTGACTACAGCTCTGGAGGTAACTGGAGGATAAGACATAATGTAACAGCAGAATATTGACTGCAGCTCTGGAAGGTGGCTCGAGGATAAGACATGATGTTACACCAGAATAGTGACTGCAGCTCTGGAGGTGACTGGAGGATAAGACACAATGTAACAGCAGAATGGTGAGTGCAGCTCTGGAGGTGACTGGAGGTTAAGACACGATGTAACAGCAGAATAGTGAGTGCAGTTCTGAAGGTGACTGGAGGATAAGACACGATGTAACAGCAGTATAGTGTCTGCAGCTCTGGAGGTGACTGGAGGATAAAACACGATGTAACAGCAGAATAGTGATTATAGCTCTGGAGGTGACTGGAGGATAAGACACAATGTAACAGCAGAATAGTGAGTGCAGCTCTGGAAGTGACTGGAGGATAATACAGAATGTAACAGCAGAATAGTGACTGCAGCTCTGGAGGTAACTGGAGGATAAGACCTGATGTAATAGCATAATAGTGACTGCAGCTCTGGAGGTGACTGGAGGATAAACCTGATGTAACAGCAGAATAGTGACTGCAGCTCTGGAGGTGGCTGGAGAATAAGACACGATGTAACTGCAGAATAGTGACTGCAGCTCTGGAGGTGACTGGAAGATAAGACATGATGTAACAGCAGAATAGTGAGTGCAGCTCTAGAGGTGACTGGCGGATAAAACAAGATGTAACAGCAGAATAGTGAGTGCAGCTCTGGAGGTGGCTGGCGGATAATACAGAATGTAACAGCAGAATAGTGAGCGCAGCTATTGAGGTGACTGGAGGATAAGACATGATGTAAGAGCAGAATAGTGAGTGCAGCTCCGGAGGTGGCTGGAGGATAAGACACGATGTAACAGCAGAATAGTGAGTGCAGCTCTGGAGGTGACTGGAGGATAAGACATGACGTAACAGCAGAATAGTGACTACAGCTCTGGAGATGACTGGAGGATAAGACAGGATGTAACAGCAGAATAGTGACAGCAGCTCTGGAGGTGACTGGAGGATAAGACACGATGTAACAGCAGAAGAGTGACTGCAGCTCTGGAGGTGACTGGAGGATAAGACATGATGTAACAGCAGAATTTTGATAGCAGCTCTGGAAGTGGCTGGAGGAAAAGACACGATGTAACAGCAGAATAGTGAGTGCAGCTCTGAAGGTGGCTGGAGGATAAGACCTGATTTTACTGCAGAATAGTGAGAGCAGCTCTGGAGGTGACTGGAGGATAAGACAAAATGTAACAGCAGAATGGTGAGTGCAGATCTGGAGGTGACTGGAGGATAAGACACGATGTAACTGCAGAATAGTGAGTGCAGATCTGGAGGTGACTGGAAGATAAGGCGTGATGTTACAGCAGAATAGTGACTGCAGCTCTGGAGGTGAATGGAGGATAAGACCTGATGTAACAGCAGAATAGAGACTACAGCTCTGGAGTTGACTGAAGGATAAGACATGAAGTAACAGCAGAATAGTGACTGCAGCTCTAGAGGTGACAGGAGGATAAGACATGATGTAACAACAGAATAGTGAGTGCAGCTCTGGAGGTGACTGAAGGATAAGACATGATGTAACAGCAGAATAGTGACTGCACCTCTGGAGGTGACTGGAGGATAAGACATGATGTAACAACAGAATAGTTATTGCAGCTCTGGAGGTGACTGGAGGATGAGACACGATGTAACAGCAGAATAGTGAGTGCAGCTCTGGAGGTGACTGGCAGATAAAACATGATGTTACAGCAGAATAGTGAGTGCAGCTCTGGAGGTGAATGGAGGATAAGTACTGATGTAACAGCAGAATAGAGACTACAGCTCTGGAGGTGACTGCAGGATAAGACATGATGTAACAGCAGAATAGAGACTTCAGCTCTGTAGGTGACTGGAGGAGAAGACAAGATGTAACAGCAGAATAGTGAGTGCAGCTCTTGGGGTGACTGGAGGATAAGACACGATGTAACAGCAGAATAGTGACTACAGCTCTGGAGTTGACTGGAGGATAAGACATGATTTAACAACAGAATAGTAACTGCAGCTCTGGAGGTGACTGGAGGATAAGACACGATGTAACAGCAGAATAGCGAGTGCAGCTCTGGAAGTAACTGGAGGATAAGACATGATGTAACAGCAGAATAGTGACTGCAGCTCTGGAGGTGACTGGAGGATAAGACACGATGTAACAGCAGAAATGTGACTGCAGCTCTGGAGGTGTCTGGAGGATAAGACATGATGTAACAGCAAAATAGTGACTACAGCTCTGGAGGTGACTGGAGGATAAGACACAATATAACAGCAGAATGGTAAGTGCAGCTCTGGAGGTGAATGGAGGATAAGACACGATGTAACAGCAGAACAGTGAGTGCAGCTCTGGAGGTGACTGGAGGATAAGACACGATGTAACAGCAGAATAGTGAGTGCAGCTATGGAGGTGACTGGAGGATAGGACAAGATGTAACAGCAGAATAGTGAGTGCAGATCTGGAGGTGACAGGAGGATAAGACACGAAGTAACAGCAGAATACTTAGTGCAGCTCTGGAGGTGACTGGAGGATAAGATGTCATGTAACAGTAGAATAGTGAATGCAGCTCTGGAGGTGACTGGAGGATAAGACACGATGTAAAAGCAGAATAGTGACTGCAGCTCTGGAGGTGACTGGAGGATAAGACATGATGTAACAGCAGAATAGTAACTGCAGCTCTGGAGGTAATTGGAGGATAAGACATAATGTAACAGCAGAATAGTGACAGCAGCTCTGGATGTGGCTGGAGGATAAGATGTCATGTAACAGCAGAACAGTGACTGCAGCTCTGGAGCTGGCTGGAGGATAAGATGTCATGTAACAGCAGAACAGTGATGCAGCTCTGGAGGTGACTGGAGGATTAGACATGATATAAAAGCAGAATAGAGACTGCAGCTCTGGAGGTAACTGGAGGATAAGACATAATGTAACAGCAGAATAGTGACCGCAGCTCTGTAGGTGACTGGAGGATAAAACACGATGTAACAGCAGAATAGTGATTACAGCTCTGGAGGTGACTGGAGGATAAGACACAATGTAACAGCAGAATAGTGAGTGCAGCTCCGGAAGTGACTGGAGGATAAGACAGGATGTAACAGCAGAATAGTGACTGCAGCTCTGGAGGTAACTGGAGGATAAGACATGATGTAAGATCAGAATAGTGACTGCAGCTCTGGAGGTAACTGGAGGATAAGACATGATGTAAGATCAGAATATTGAGTGCAGCTCTAGAGGTGGCTGGAGGATAAGACCTGATGTAATAGCATATTAGTGACTGCAGCTCTGGAGGTGACTGGAGTATAAGACCTGATGTAACAGCAGAATAGTGACTGCAGCTCTGGAGGTGACTGGAAGATAAGACATGATGTAACAGCAGAATAGTGAGTGCAGCTCTAGAGGTGACTGGCGGATAAGACACGATGTAACAGCAGAATAGTGAATGCAGCTCTGGAGGTGACTGGAGGATAAGACATAATGTAACAGCAGAATAGTGAGAGCAGCTATTGAGGTGACTGGAGGATAAGACATGACGTAACAGCAGAATAGTGACTGCAGCTCTGGAGGTAACTGGAGGATAAGACATGATGTAAGAGCAGAATAGTGAGTGCAGCTCTGGAGGTGGCTGGAGGATAAGACCTGATGTAATCGCAGAATAGTGACTGCAGCTCTGGAGGTAACTGGAGGATAAGACATGATGTAAGAGCAGAATAGTGAGTGCAGCTCTGGAGGTGGCTGGAGGATAAGACCTGATGTAATAGCAGAATAGTGACTGCAGCTCTGGAGGTGACTGGAGGATAAGGCCTGATGTAACAGCAGAATAGTGACTGCAGCTCCGGAGGTGGCAAGAGGATAAGACACAATGTAACAGCAGAATAGTGAGTGCAGCTCTGGAGGTGACTGACGTTTAAGACACATTTTAACAGCAGAATAGTGAGTGTAGCTCTGGAGGTGACTGGAGGATAAGACATGACGTAACAGCAGAATAGTGACTACAGCTCTGGAGATGACTGGAGGATAAGACATGATGTAACAGCAGAGTAGTGACTGCAGCTCTGGAGGTGACTGGCGGATAAGACACGATGTAACAGCAGAATAGTGAATGCAGCTCTGGAGGTGACTGGAGGATAAGACATAATGTAACAGCAGAATAGTGAGAGCAGCTATTGAGGTGACTGGAGGATAAGACATGACGTAACAGCAGAGTAGTGACTGCAGCTCTGGAGGAAACTGGAGGATAAGACATGATGTAAGAGCAGAATAGTGAGTGCAGCTCTGGAGGTGACTGGAGGATAAGGCCTGATGTAACAGCAGAATAGTGACTGCAGCTCCGGAGGTGGCAAGAGGATAAGACACAATGTAACAGCAGAATAGTGAGTGCAGCTCTGGAGGTGACTGACGTTTAAGACACATTTTAACAGCAGAATAGTGAGTGCAGCTCTGGAGGTGACTGGAGGATAAGATATGATGTAACAGCAGGATAGTGACTACAGCTCTGGAGATGACTGGAGGATAAGACATGATGTAACAGCAGAGTAGTGACTGCAGCTCTGGAGGTGACTGGAGGATAAGACACGATGTAACAGCAGAATAGTGGGTGCAGCTCAGGAGGTGACTGGAGGATAAGACATGAAATAACAGCAGAATAGTGACTGCAGCTCTGGAGGTGACTGGAGGATAAGACACGTTTGTAACAGCAGAATAGTGAGTGCAGCTCTAGAGGTGGCTGGCGGATAAGACACGATGTAACAGCAGAATAGTGTGTGCAGCTCTGGAGTTGGCTGGCGGATAAGATACATTGTAACAGCAGAATAGTGACTACAGCTCTGGAGGATAAGACACAAGGTAACAGCAGTATGGGAAGTGCAGATCTGGAGGTGATTGGAGGTTAAGACACGATGTTACAGCAGAATAGTGAGTGCAGCTCTTGTGGTGACTGGAGGATAAGACTCGATGTAACAGCAGAATAGTGACTGCAGCTCTGGAGGTGACTGGAGGATAAGACACGATGTAACAGCAGAAGAGTGAATGCAGCTCTGGAGGTGACTGGAGGATTAGACATGATGTAAAAGCAGAATAGTGATTGCAGCTCTGGAGGTGACTGGAGGATAAGACAAGATGTAACAGCAGAATAGTGACCGCAGCTCTGGAGGTGACTGGAGGATAAGACCTGATGTAGCAGCAGAATAGTGAGTGCAGCTCTGGAGGTGACTGGAGGATAAGACATGATGTAACAGCAGAATAGTAACTGCAGCTCTGGAGGTGACTGGAGGATAAGATACGATGTAACAGCAGAAAAGTGACTGCAGCTCTGGAGGTGACTGGAGGATAAGACATGATGTAACAGCAGAATAGAGACTGAAGCTCTGGAGGTGACTGGAGGATAAGACATGATGTAAAAGCAGAATAGTGACTACAGCTCTGGAGGTAACTGGAGGATAAGACATAATGTAACAGCAGAATAGTGACTGCAGCTCTGGAAGGTGGCTCGAGGATAAGACATGATGTTACACCAGAATAGTGACTGCAGCTCTGGAGGTGACTGGAGGATAAGACACAATGTAACAGCAGAATGGTGAGTGCAGCTCTGGAGGTGACTGGAGGTTAAGACACGATGTAACAGCAGAATAGTGAGTGCAGTTCTGAAGGTGACTGGAGGATAAGACACGATGTAACAGCAGTATAGTGTCTGCAGCTCTGGAGGTGACTGGAGGATAAAACACGATTTAACAGGAGAATAGTGATTACAGCTCTGGAGGTGACTGGAGGATAAGACACAATGTAACAGCAGAATAGTGAGTGCAGCTCTGGAAGTGACTGGAGGATAATACAGAATGTAACAGCAGAATAGTGACTGCAGCTCTGGAGGTAACTGGAGGATAAGACCTGATGTAATAGCATAATAGTGACTGCAGCTCTGGAGGTGACTGGAGGATAAACCTGATGTAACAGCAGAATAGTGACTGCAGCTCTGGAGGTGGCTGGAGAATAAGACACGATGTAACTGCAGAATAGTGACTGCAGCTCTGGAGGTGACTGGAAGATAAGACATGATGTAACAGCAGAATAGTGAGTGCAGCTCTAGAGGTGACTGGGGGATAAGACAAGATGTAACAGCAGAATAGTGAGTGCAGCTCTGGAGGTGGCTGGCGGATAATACAGAATGTAACAGCAGAATAGTGAGCGCAGCTATTGAGATGACTGGAGGATAAGACATGATGTAAGATCAGAATAGTGAGTGCAGCTCCGGAGGTGGCTGGAGGATAAGACACGATGTAACAGCAGAATAGTGAGTGCAGCTCTGGAGGTGACTGGAGGATAAGACATGACGTAACAGCAGAATAGTGACTACAGCTCTGGAGATGACTGGAGGATAAGACAGGATGTAACAGCAGAATAGTGACGGCAGCTCTGGAGGTGACTGGAGGATAAGACAGGAAGTAACAGCAGAATGGTGACTGCAGCTCTGGAGGTGACTGGAGGATAAGACTCGATGTAACAGCAGAATAGTGACAGCAGCTCTGGAGGTGACTGGAGGATAAGACACGATGTAACAGCAGAAGAGTGACTGCAGCTCTGGAGGTGACTGGAGGATAAGACACGATGTAACAGCAGAAGAGTGACTGCAGCTCTGGAGGTGACTGGAGGATAACACACGATGTAACAGCAGAATAGTGACTGAAGGATAAGACATGACGTAAAAGCAGAATAGTGACCGCAGGTCTGTAGGTGTCTGGAGGATAAGACATGATGTAACAGCAGAATAGTGACTGCAGCTCTGGAGGTGACTGGAGGATAAGACAGGATGTAGCATCAGAATAGGGACTGCAGCTCTGGAGGTGACTGGAGGATAAGACAGGATGTAACATCAGAATAGTGACTGCAGCTCTGGAGGTGACTGGAGGATAAGACACGATGTAACAGCAGAATAGTGACTACAGCTCTGGAGATGACTGGAGGATAAGACATGATGTAACTGCAGAGTAGAGACTGCAGCTCTGGAGGTGGTTGGAGGAGAAGAAACGATGTAACAGCAGAATAGTGAGTGCAGCTCTGGAGGTGTCTGGAGGATAAGACATGATGTAACAGCAGAATATTGAGTGCAGCTCTAGAGGTGGCTGGCGGATAAGACACGATGTAACAGAAGAATAGGGAGTGCAGCTCTGGAGGTGGCTGGCGGATAAGACACATTGTAACAGCAGAATAGGGAGTGCAGCTCTGGAGGTGGCTGGCGGATAAGACACATTGTAACAGCAGAATAGTGAGTGCAGCTCTGGAGGTGACTGGAAGATAAGACATAATGTAACAGCAGAATATTGACCGCAGCTATTGAGGTGACTGGAGGATAAGACATGACGTAACAGCAGAATAGTGACTACAGCTCTGGAGATGACTGGTGGATAAGACATGATGTACCAGCAGAGTAGTGACTGCAGCTCTGGAGGTGGCTGGAGGATAAGACACGATGTAACAGCAGTATGGTAAGTGCAGCTCTGGAGGTGACTGGAGGTTAAGACACGATGTTACAGCAGAATAGTGAGTGCAGCTCTGGAGGTGACTGGAAGATAAGACACGATGTAACAGCAGAATAGTGACTGCAGCTCGGGAGGTGACTGGAGGATAAGACACGATGTAACAGCAGAATAGTGACTGCAGCTCTGGAGGTGACTGGAGGATAAGACACGATGTAACAGCAGAATAGTGACTGCAGCAATGGAGGTGACTGGACGATAAGAAACGATGTAACAGCAGAATAGTGAGTGCAGCTCTGGAGGTGACTGGAGGATAAGACACGATGTAAAAGCAGAATAGTGCGTTCAGGTCTGGAGGTGACTGGAGGATAAGATGTCATGAAACAGCAGAATAGTGACTGCAGCTCTGGAGGTGACTGGAGGATAAGACACGATGTAACAGCAGAATAGTGACTGCAGCTTTGGAGGTGACTGGCGGATAAGACACGATGTAACAGAAGATTAGGGAGTGCGGCTCTGGAGGTGGCTGGCGGATAAGACACATTGTAACAGCAGAATAGTGAGTGCAGCTCTGGAGGTGACTGGAGGATAAGACATAATGTAACAGCAGAATAGTGACAGCAGCTATTGAGTTGACTGGAGGATAAGATATGACATAACAGCAGAGTAGTGACTGCAGCTCTGGAGGTGACTGGAGGATAAGACACGATGTTACAGCAGAATAGTGAGTGCAGCTCTGGAGGTGACTGGAGGATAAGACACGATGTAACAGCAGAATAGTGACTGCATCTCTGGAGGTGTCTGGAGGCTAAGACATGATGTAACAGCAGAATAGTGACTACAGCTCTGGAGGTGACTGGAGGATAAGACACGATGTAACAGCATTATGGTAAGTGCAGCTCTGGAGGTGACTGGAGGTTAAGACAGGATGTAACAGCAGAATAGTGACTGCAGCTCTGGAAGTGACAGGAGGATAAGACAGGATGTAAAAGCAGAATAGTGAGTGCAGCTCTGGAGGTGACAGGAGGATAAGACACGATGTAACAGCAGAATAGTGAGTGCAGCTCTGGAGGTGAATGGATGATAAGACATAATATCACAGCAGAATGGTGAGAGCAGCTCTGTAGGTGACTGGAGGATAAGACACGTTGTAACAGCAGAATGTTGAGTGCAGCTCTGGAGGTGACTGGAGGATAACACACGATGTAACAGAATAGTGAGTGCAGCTCTGGAGGTGAGTGGAGGATAACAGCTGATGTAACATCAGAATAGTGACTGAAGCTCCGGAGGTGACTGGAGGATAAGACCTGATGTAACAGCAGAATAGTGACTGCAGCTCTGGAGGTGGCTGGAGGATAAAACACGATGTAACAGCAGAATAGTGACTGCAGCTCTGGAGGTGACTGGAGGATAAGACCTGATGTAACAGCAGAACAGTGAGGGCAGCTCTGGAGGTGACAGGAGGATAAGACACGATGTAACAGCAGAATAGTGACTGCAACTCTAGAGGTGAGTGGAGTATAAGACACGATGTAACAGCAGAATAGTGAGTGCAGCTCTGGAGGAGACAGGCGGATAAAACATGATGTAACAGCAGAATAGTGAGTGCAGCTCTGGACGTGACTGGAGGAAAAGATAAGATGTAACAGCAGAACAGTGACTACAGATCTGGAGGTGACTGGAGGATAAGACACGATGTAACAGCAGAATAGTGAGTGCAGCTCTTGAGGTGACTGGAGGATAAGACATGAAATAATAGCAGAATAGTGAGTGCAGCTCTGGATGAGACTAGAGGATAAGACACGATGTAACAGCAGAATAGTGACTGCAGCTCTTGAGGTGACTGGAGGATAAGACACGAACTAACAGCAGATTAGTGACTGCAGCTCTGGAGGTGACTGCAGGATAAGACTTGATGTAACAGCAGAATAGTGACTGCAGCTGTGGAGGTGGCTGGAGGATAAGACATGATGTAACAGCAGAATACTGAGTGCAGCTTTGGAGGTGGCTGGAGGAAAAGACACGATTTAACAGCAGAATAGTGACTGCAGCTCTGGAGATGACTGGAGGATAAGACATGGTGTAACAGCAGCTCTGGAGGTGACAGGAGGATAAGACACGATGTAACAGCAGAATAGTGAGTGCAGCCCTTGAGGTGACTGGAGGATAAGACACGATGTAACAGCAGAATAGTGAGTGCAGCTCTTGAGGTGACTGGAGGATAAGACATGAAATAATAGCAGAATAGTGAGTGCAGCTCTGGATGAGACTAGAGGATAAGACACGATGTAACAGCAGAATAGTGACTGCAGCTCTTGAGGTGACTGGAGGATAAGACACGAACTAACAGCAGATTAGTGACTGCAGCTCTGGAGGTGACTGCAGGATAAGACTTGATGTAACAGCAGAATAGTGACTGCAGCTGTGGAGGTGGCTGGAGGATAAGACATGATGTAACAGCAGAATACTGAGTGCAGCTTTGGAGGTGGCTGGAGGAAAAGACACGATTTAACAGCAGAATAGTGACTGCAGCTCTGGAGATGACTGGAGGATAAGACATGGTGTAACAGCAGCTCTGGAGGTGACAGGAGGATAAGACACGATGTAACAGCAGAAAGGTGAGTGCAGCTCTGGAGGTGACTGGAGAATAATACACGATGTAAGAGCAGAATAGAGACTGCAGCTCTGGAGGATAAGACCTGATGTAACAGCAGAATAGAGACTACAGCTCTGGAGGTGACTGGAGGATAAGACATCATGCAACAGCAGAATAGTGACTGCAGATCTGGAGGTGACTGGAGGATAAGGCACGATGTAACAGCAGAATAGTGACTGCAGCTCTGGAGGTGACTGGAGGATAAGACACGATGTAACAGCAGAATAGTGAGTGCAGCTCTGGAGGAAACTGGAGGATAAGACGTGTTGTAACAGCAGAATAGTGACTGCAGCTCTGGAGGTGACTGGAGGATAAGACATGAAATAATAGCAGAATAGTGAGTGCAGCTCTGGATGTGACTGGAGGATAAGACACGATGTAACAGCAGAATAGTGACTGCAGCTCTGGAGGTGACTGGAGGATAAGACTTGATGTAACAGCAGAATAGTGACTGCAGCTCTGGAGGTGGCTGGAGGATAAGTCAGGTTGCAACATCAGAAGAGTGACTGCAGCTCTGGAGGTGACTGGAGGATAAGACATGATGTAAAAGAAGAATATTGAGTGCAGCTTTGGAGGTGACTGGAGGATAACACACGATGTAACAGCAGAATAGTGACTGCAGCTCTGGAGATGACTGGAGGATAAGACATGGTGTAACAGCAGCTCTGGAGGTGACAGGAGGATAAGACACGATGTAACAGCAGAATAGTGAGTGCAGCACTTGAGGTGACTGGAGGATAAGACATGATGTAACAGCAGAATAGTGAGTGTAGCTCTGGAGGTGACTGGAGGATAAGACACGATGTAACAGCAGAATAGTGACTGCAGCTCTGGAGGTAACTGGAGGATAAGACACGATGTAACAGCTGAAAAGTGACTGCAGCTCTTGAGGTGACTGGAGGATAAGACACGATATAACAGCTGAAAAGCGACTGCAGCTCTGGAGGTGACAGGAGGATAAGACATGATGTAACAGCAGAACAATGAGTGCAGCTCTGGAGGTGACTGGAGAATAAGACTTGATGTAATAGCAGAATAGAAACTACAGCTCTGGAGGTGACTGGAGGATAAGACCTGATGTAACAGCAGAATAGTGATTGCAGCTCTGGAGGTGACAGGAGGATAAGACACGATGAAACAGCAGAATATTGAGTGCAGCTCTGGAGGTGACTGGCGGATAAAACATGATATAACAGCAGAATAGTGAGTGCAGCTGTGGAGGTGACTGGAGGATAATACATGGTGTAACAGCAGAATAGTGACTACAGCTCTGGAGGTGACTGGAGGATAAGATATGATGTAACAGCAGAATAGTGAGTGCAGCTCTGGAGGTGACTGGAGCATAAGACGTGTTGTAACAACAGAATAGTGACTGCAGCTCTGGAGGTGACTGGAGGATAAGATACGATGTAACAGTAGAATAGTGACTACAGCTCTGAAGGTAACTGGAGGATAAGACATGAAATAATAGTAGAATAGTGACTGCAGCTCTTGAGGTGACTGGAGGATAAGACACGAACTAACAGCAGAATAGTCACTGCAGCTCTGGAGGTGACTGGAGGATAAGACACAATGTAACAGCAGAATAGTGACTGCAACTCTGGAGGTGACTGGAGGATAAGACACGATGTAACAGCAGAATAGTGAGTGCAGCTCTGGAGGTGACTGGAGGATAAAACATGATGTAACATCAGAATAGTGACTGCAGCTCTGGAGGTGACTGGAGGATAAGACACGATGTAACAGCAGAATAGTGACTACAGCTCTGGAGATGACTGGAGGATAAGACACGATGTAACAGCAGAATAGTGACTGCAGCTCAGGAGGTGACTGGAGGATAAGACACGATGTAACTGCAGAGTAGAGACTGCAGCTCTGGAGGTGGTTGGAGGAGAAGAAACGATGTAACAGCAGAATAGTGACTGCAGCTCTGGAGGTGACTGGAAGATAAGACACGATGTAACGGCAGAATAGTGAGTGCAGCTCTGGAGGTGTCTGGAGGATAAGACATGATGTAACAGCAGAATATTGAGTGCAGCTCTAGAGGTGGCTGGCGGATAAGACACGATGTAACAGAAGAATAGGGAGTGCAGCTCTGGAGGTGGCTGGCGGATAAGACACATTGTAACAGCAGAATAGGGAGTGCAGCTCTGGAGGTGGCTGGCGGATAAGACCTGATGTAACAGCAGAATAGTGAGTGCAGCTCTGGAGGTGACTGGAAGATAAGACATAATGTAACAGCAGAATATTGACCGAAGCTATTGAGGTGACTGGAGGATAAGACATGACGTAACAGCAGAATAGTAACTACAGCTCTGGAGATGACTGGGGGATAACACATGATGTAACAGCAGTATGGTAAGTGCAGCTCTGGAGGTGACTGGAGGTTAAGACACGATGTTACAGCAGAATAGTGAGTGCAGCTCTGGAGGTGACTGGAAGATAAGACACGATGTAACAGCAGAATAGTGACTGCAGCTCGGGAGGTGACTGGAGGATAAGACACGATGTAACAGCAGAATAGTGAGTGCAGCTCTGGAGGTGACTGGAGGATAAGACACGATGTAAAAGCAGAATAGTGCGTTCAGGTCTGGAGGTGACTGGAGGATAAGATGTCATGAAACAGCAGAATAGTGACTGCAGCTCTGGAGGTGACTGGAGGATAAGACACGATGTAACAGCAGAATAGTGAGTGCAGCTCTGGAGGAAACTGGAGGATAAGACGTGTTGTAACAGCAGAATAGTGACTGCAGCTCTGGAGGTGACTGGAGGATAAGACATGAAATAATAGCAGAATAGTGAGTGCAGCTCTGGATGTGACTGGAGGATAAGACGTGTTGTAACAGCAGAATAGTGACTGCAGCTCTGGAGGTGACTGGAGGATAAGACATGAAATAATAGCAGAATAGTGAGTGCAGCTCTGGATGTGACTGGAGGATAAGACACGATGTAACAGCAGAATAGTGACTGCAGCTCTGGAGGTGACTGGAGGATAAGACTTGATGTAACAGCAGAATAGTGACTGCAGCTCTGGAGGTGGCTGGAGGATAAGACAGGTTGCAACAGCAGAAGAGTGACTGCAGCTCTGGAGGTGACTGGAGGATAAGACATGATGTAAAAGAAGAATATTGAGTGCAGCTTTGGAGGTGACTGGAGGATAACACACGATGTAACAGCAGAATAGTGACTGCAGCTCTGGAGATGACTGGAGGATAAGACATGGTGTAACAGCAGCTCTGGAGGTGACTGGAGGATAAGACACGATGTAACAGCAGAATAGTGAGTGCAGCACTTGAGGTGACTGGAGGATAAGACATGATGTAACAGCAGAATAGTGAGTGTAGCTCTGGAGGTGACTGGAGGATAAGACACGATGTAACAGCAGAATAGTGACTGCAGCTCTGGAGGTAACTGGAGGATAAGACACGATGTAACAGCTGAAAAGTGACTGCAGCTCTTGAGGTGACTGGAGGATAAGACACGATATAACAGCTGAAAAGCGACTGCAGCTCTGGAGGTGACTGGAGGATAAGACATGATGTAACAGCAGAACAATGAGTGCAGCTCTGGAGGTGACTGGAGAATAAGACTTGATGTAATAGCAGAATAGAAACTACAGCTCTGGAGGTGACTGGAGGATAAGACCTGATGTAACAGCAGAATAGTGATTGCAGCTCTGGAGGTGACAGGAGGATAAGACACGATGAAACAGCAGAATATTGAGTGCAGCTCTGGAGGTGACTGGCGGATAAAACATGATATAACAGCAGAATAGTGAGTGCAGCTGTGGAGGTGACTGGAGGATAATACATGGTGTAACAGCAGAATAGTGAGTGCAGCTCTGGAGGTGTCTGGAGGTTAAGACACTATGTAACAGCAGAACAGTGACTACAGCTCTTGAGGTGACTGGAGGATAAGACACGAACTAACAGCAGAATAGTGACTGCAGCTCTGGAGGTGACTGGAGGAGAAGACACGATGTAACAGCAGAATAGTGACTGCAGCTCTGGAGGTGACTGGAGGATAAGACACGATGTAACAGCAGAATAGTGAGTGCAGCTCTGGAGGTGACTGGAGGATAAGACATGAAGTAACAGCATAATAGTGAGTGCAGCTCTGGAGGTAACTGGAGGACAAGACATGATGTAACAGCAGAATATTGACTGCAGCTCTTGAGGTGACTGGAGGATAAGACACGATGTAATAGCAGAATAGTGACTGCAGCTCTGGAGGTGACTGGAGGATAAGATATGATGTAACAGCAGAATAGAGACTGCAGCTCTGGAGGTGACTGGAGGGTAAGACATGATGTAACAGCAGAATAGAGAGTGCAGATCTGCAGGTGACTGGAGGATAAGACCTGATATAACAGCGGAATAGTTATCGCAGCTCTGGAGATGACTGGAGGATAAGACATGATGTAACAGCAGAATAGTGACTGCAGTTCTGGAGGTGAATGGAGGACAAGACATGATGTAACAGCAGAATAGTGACTGCAGCTCTGTGGGTGACTGGAGGATAAGACACGATGTAACAGCAGAATGGTGAGTGCAGCTCTGGAGGTGACTGGAGGATAAGAGCTGATGTAACATCAGAATAGTAACTGCAGCTCTGGAGGTGACTGGAGGATAAGACATAATATCACAGCAGAATGGTGAGTGCAGCTCTGTAGGTGACTGGAGGATAAGACACGATGTAACAGTAGAATAGTGAGTGTAGCTCTGGAGGTGAGTGGAGGATAAGAGCTGATGTAACATCAGAATAGTGACTGCAGCTCTGGAGGTGACTGGAGGATAAGACACGATGTAACAGCAGAATAGTGACTGCAGCTCTGGAGGATAAGACCTGATGTAACACCAGAATAGTGACTGCAGCTCTGGAGGTGACTGGAAGATACCAGAGAGTTGTCAGCTCTCCTGTGTGGTGTAGTATATAGAGGATGTGTCAGCTCTCCTGTGTGGTGTAGTATATAGAGGATCTGTCGGTTCTCCTGTGTGGTGTAGTATATAGAGGATCTGTCAGCTCTCCTGTGTGGTGTAGTATATAGAGGATCTGTCAGCTCTCCTGTGTGGTGTAGTATATAGAGGATCTGTCGGTTCTCCTGTGTGGTGTAGTATATAGTGGATCTGTCAGCTCTCCTGTGTGGTGTAGTATATAGAGGATCTGTCAGCTCTCCTGTGTGGTGTAGTATATAGAGGATCTGTCAGCTCTCCTGTGTGGTGTAGTATATAGTGGATCTGTCAGCTCTCCTGTGTGGTGTAGTATATAGTGGATCTGTCAGCTCTCCTGTGTGGTGTAGTATATAGAGGATCTGTCAGCTCTCCTGTGTGGTGTAGTATATAGAGGATCTGTCAGCTCTCCTGTGTGGTGTAGTATATAGAGGATCTGTCAGCTCTCCTGTGTGGTGTAGTGTATAGTGGATCTGTCAGCTCTCCTGTGTGGTGTAGTATATAGAGGATGTGTCAGCTCTCCTGTGTGGTGTAGTATATAGAGGATGTGTCAGCTCTCCTGTGTGGTGTAGTATATAGAGGATCTGTCAGCTCTCCTGTGTGGTGTAGTATATAGAGGATGTGTCAGCTCTCCTGTGTGGTGTAGTATATAGAGGATCTCTCGGCTCTCCTGTGTGGTGTAGTATATAGAGGATCTCTCGGCTCTCCTGTGTGGTGTAGTATATAGAGGATGTGTCAGCTCTCCTGTGTGGTGTAGTATATAGAGGATCTGTCAGCTCTCCTGTGTGGTGTAGTATATAGAGGATCTGTCAGCTCTCCTGTGTGGTGTAGTATATAGAGGATCTGTCAGCTCTCCTGTCTGGTGTAGTATATAGAGGATCTGTCATCTCTCCTGTGTGGTGTAGTATATAGAGGATCTGTCAGCTCTCCTGTGTGGTGTAGTATATAGAGGATCTGTCAGCTCTCCTGTGTGGTGTAGTATATAGAGGATCTGACGGCTCTCCTGTGTGGTGTAGTATATAGAGGATGTGTCAGCTCTCCTGTGTGGTGTAGTATATAGACGATCTGTCAGCTCTCCTGTGTGGTGTAGTATATAGAGGATCTGTCAGCTCTCCTGTGTGGTGTAGTATATAGTGGATCTGTCAGCTCTCCTGTGTGGTGTAGTATATAGTGGATCTGTCAGCTCTCCTGTGTGGTGTAGTATATAGTGGATCTGTCAGCTCTCCTGTGTGGTGTAGTATATAGAGGATCTGTCAGCTCTCCTGTGTGGTGTAGTATATAGAGGATCTGTCAGCTCTCCTGTGTGGTGTAGTATATAGAGGATCTGTCAGCTCTCCTGTGTGGTGTAGTATATAGAGGATGTGTCAGCTCTCCTGTGTGGTGTAGTATATAGAGGATCTGTCAGCTCTCCTGTGTGGTGTAGTATATAGAGGATGTGTCAGCTCTCCTGTGTGGTGTAGTATATAGAGGATCTGTCAGCTCTCCTGTGTGGTGTAGTATATAGTGGATCTGTCAGCTCTCCTGTGTGGTGTAGTATATAGTGGATCTGTCAGCTCTCCTGTGTGGTGTAGTATATAGAGGATCTGTCAGCTCTCCTGTGTGGTGTAGTATATAGAGGATCTGTCAGCTCTCCTGTGTGGTGTAGTATATAGAGGATCTGTCAGCTCTCCTGTGTGGTGTAGTGTATAGTGGATCTGTCAGCTCTCCTGTGTGGTGTAGTATATAGAGGATCTGTCAGCTCTCCTGTGTGGTGTAGTATATAGAGGATGTGTCAGCTCTCCTGTGTGGTGTAGTATATAGAGGATCTGTCAGCTCTCCTGTGTGGTGTAGTATATAGAGGATGTGTCAGCTCTCCTGTGTGGTGTAGTATATAGAGGATCTGTCAGCTCTCCTGTGTGGTGTAGTATATAGAGGATGTGTCAGCTCTCCTGTGTGGTGTAGTATATAGAGGATCTCTCGGCTCTCCTGTGTGGTGTAGTATATAGAGGATCTCTCGGCTCTCCTGTGTGGTGTAGTATATAGAGGATGTGTCAGCTCTCCTGTGTGGTGTAGTATATAGAGGATGTGTCAGCTCTCCTGTGTGGTGTAGTATATAGAGGATCTGTCAGCTCTCCTGTGTGGTGTAGTATATAGAGGATCTGTCAGCTCTCCTGTGTGGTGTAGTATATAGAGGATCTGTCAGCTCTCCTGTGTGGTGTAGTATATAGAGGATCTGTCAGCTCTCCTGTGTGGTGTAGTATATAGAGGATCTGTTAGCTCTCCTGTGTGGTGTAGTATATAGAGGATGTGTCAGCTCTCCTGTGTGGTGTAGTATATAGAGGATGTGACGCGCCCCCTGGGCCAGTGCTGTTTGGGGATTACCCGGAGCCGGATCTGATGGGGGTTGTAGTCTCCGAGTGGCGGCGACCCGGTCCGTGCCCAGGGTGTCAAACTCAGTGTGTGGCAGTCTTTACAGATGTTATTAGTTGTTCTTAGTGTCGACTACGCCACCCGTTGATTTGCGGTCAAAAGGCCACCGCTGCAGCAGGGTCCGCTGAGGCTGGTGGTATACGTGCAGCTGTGGTAGTATAACCCCCAACGGGAGGGGTATAGCCTCAGGGGGTCAGGTGTAGAGGATGGTGGTAGTGGTGGTGCAGTGTGGATGGTAAGAAGACTCAGAGTCGGGCTGTGCAGTTCAGGGTTTTTACTTACTGCTGTTCTGTTGGTCACTCTGGCCTTGAGTGACCGCCCGAGCCGTGCTGCGTCCACCAGGTCCTGGACTCGGCCAACCCCCAAGCAATTCTGGAGCGTGGTCCTGAGCTCCCTTTCTGACTGTCCTCTCTACTGGCCGTTCCCACCAGGGGTCCACTTATGTCCGGCTCCCTCGGGTCTCCTATTGGGTGAACCTTCTTTGGCTTCCCTGACCCTATGCTCGGTGTGCCTTCTTAGTGGACTTGGTGAGGGGCTGCTCCACATGTAATGTCGCAGCCTCCGGTTCTTAGTTGAGGGTTGTTTCTCTCCTCCACTAATTTGGGATCCGGTTCCCTTGCGTGCCAACCCTTCACCCTTCTGGTTGTATACTGGGTTCTTGGGGTTCCTTCTTCTCCCCCTCTGGGTCCTTCTCTTCTCCTCTCTCTCTTCTCTCTGCAGGCGCTCCTGGACCTCTCTCAGGACTGACTGACCCTCTACAGAAGACTGACCCTGATCTAAGATGGTGCCCACCTTATATACTCCCTCTATGTGTGAGCTCAGGTGACCAGCACCCAATGAGCTCCTAGCCTTACCCAGACTGCTCCCCCTATCTGCCCCTACACTACTGGGATGTTCCACCCCCCTCCCACTCCAGCCAGGGACAGACACTGTCGTACCTGCACATATACTGGTGGGAGTACCGTCGGTCTGTCCCCCGGAAATGGGATGTGTGTAGTGTATGCAGCTATCTGAGCTCAGTCCCACACTCCATCCTTACCCGGGAGTGGAATACCACACCTCTGGCTTGAGGTGCAATACCCCTGTAGCAGCCGAGTCCTCAGGGTGCTACATTCCCCCCTGGTAAATCACAGCACGTCCTCGGGCTGTAAGAGAATAAAACATCCATAAACATACAATTTTTTTTCATAACAACATAAACATATAAAACATTATATATATATTTCTGCAGCATAAAACTTTTTCATAATAAACATTCTTGTAAACTTTCTTGTTCCTCCGGCCACGGTGCAACTTGTGACCGGGTAAAGTGCGACAGTCTCCTGTAGAATAACACAGCTTTCCTATAAAACCAGTAGGGGGCGCCTTAAAAAGCGCAACTATATACAAGGGGAAATATGTCCGCTCTCAGTCCTCGGCCAGGTATTAGGAAAGGAATGACCGCTCTCAGTCCTCGGTCAGTGGGAATAGGGACACACGGGTTTCAGTTCAATTTGCTGGTCCCAACGGGGACTATATTTTAACTAGCAGCAGTAACAGTTCTTATACCCTGACGGGTAACTATGTACAGTCTCTTTACCGTACTTTAATGACGGCGTACTCCTGCTCCTCCTTCAGACCCGTCCGCGTCCTCTTGCTCCTCTTCACACCGTAGCTCCTCCTCCGTCAGCCGGTGTACATGGAGGGCGTAGGGTCCTTTGGCACACTTGTGCCGGGTGAACGTGACCTCGTCCCCTACATATAGGTCACGACCTCTGTGTCCCTCCGGCAGATGGGACTCCACGTCTCTTCTGGTCACAAAGACGTCGCCGGGGGTGTGGTGATCTCTTATGAAGCCCCACCCGTGCTGCATTTGGAATTTAATCACAGTCCCGGTGGCACGGGGACCATGAGCTGCACGGGGGTTCCTCCTGGTCCTGCTCTTCTGCCGTGCGCTCTGTTCCTGCAGCCGCTGCTCACGGACCCGCCTCTCTCTCCGTTCTTGCTCGAAGACTGCCAACTGCTGGCGGCAGCACTCCACACGCTCCGCTGCGGCTGCCCGAGTTTCCTGAGTGAACCCCATGAGGTCTCCTCCGGTGGGGTCCCACTCGAACTGCGCTTCTTCCAGCGGGAGCGGGGTCCTCTTAACGGGCTTCGGAGCCGGAATCAGGGGCTCGCACAGGGGCCTTGCTTTTTGGAGTTCCAGTTGGTAGTACTCCGGTGGCCATATAAAGGGCTGCCCATCCGGGCAAGTGTGCTGGGCAAACAAGTCTTCACCCAGGTGCGGCACTCCAGATGTTGAGGGCGCGGTGGTGGAAGCGGCGCCCGGGTTCGCCAGGCCTTGCGACCAGGCCTGGGGTACCCTGAACGTAAAGGGCACCGTGAAGACGGCGGCGCCCGGGGTTACTTGGCCCAGCAACCAGGCCGGTGGCTCAGTGGAGGTAGAGGGCGCTGTTGGTACTGCGGCGCCCGGGGGTACTAGACCTTGCGACCAGGCCGGTGGTGTTTCCTGCTTTGCCGCGCTCAGGGTTGAGGCGCGTGACGTCACAGGGGTCGTGGCCGCGGCTTCTGCTTGAGGCCTTGTCTGGAGCGGTGACGATGCAGCGACGGGCACGGCAGGGGGAATTTCGGGCTCTGCGACGGGGAGCTGGGGCAGGCACGCGGTTTCTCGGCTCGGGGTAGTGACGTCCCCTTTACCTGCCTCCATCTGTTCAGCTCCCTCTTCGGCGCCGTCTCCGGCCTTCACTCCTCCTGCACCATCCTCAGAGGCGGTCTGTCTCCTCGTCTCGGGTGGCGTGCTTCGCTGGCGGGTTCCAGCCTGCTGGGCCATCTCTCTGCTCCATGCGGCCAGTACGTCCCGCTGCACTCGGGCCATCCTCTGAGCCAAGCCCTCCAGTGCGGTCTGTGCACGCTCCCGGTCTCGGGGGAGCTGTGCCAGGATCTCCACCAGGCCTTCTGGGGTTGTCGCTTGCAACAGGCTCCTGACCACTGGGTCGGTGCTGCCTGCCTCTCCCTCCATCTCCGGGTACGGCTCCTCCAGACTCCTCCAGGCTGCACCCATCTTCGCTCTCTTGTTCTGTCTCCGCCCACATTGAAGGTGGTCCCGGGGCAACTTTGTGATTGTCAGTTCCAGGGGCAGTTCTCTCACGCTGATGGACATCTCTAGCATCACAATCTCCGTTGGTGGGGGCGGTTTCCGCTTTTGGCGCCATTTCTTGGCCTGGCCCACGATGGGAGGTGACCTCTTGCCACCCTCTGGCACGCCCATAATGGCGTCCGCTCTTCCAAGGCGGGAAATCTTCTGGAAATGGCGGGAATCGTCTCCAAGTGGCGGGAAACTCCGTGGATGGCGGGAAAAAGCTGCAGATGGCGGGCAACCGGCGGGAAACGATCCGTGATGGCGTCCCATGGCGGGGACCCTCTGGAACCGGCGGGAGACTTCTTCTTGAGGTAAATTTGAACTTTTCTTCAGGCACGCAGTACCCGGTGGTTGCGGGCACGAAATCCTGCCGACTACGCCAAAGTTGACGCGCCCCCTGGGCCAGTGCTGTTTGGGGATTACCCGGAGCCGGATCTGATGGGGGTTGTAGTCTCCGAGTGGCGGCGACCCGGTCCGTGCCCAGGGTGTCAAACTCAGTGTGTGGCAGTCTTTACAGATGTTATTAGTTGTTCTTAGTGTCGACTACGCCACCCGTTGATTTGCGGTCAAAAGGCCGCCGCTGCAGCAGGGTCCGCTGAGGCTGGTGGTATACGTGCAGCTGTGGTAGTATAACCCCCAACGGGAGGGGTATAGCCTCAGGGGGTCAGGTGTAGAGGATGGTGGTAGTGGTGGTGCAGTGTGGATGGTAAGAAGACTCAGAGTCGGGCTGTGCAGTTCAGGGTTTTTACTTACTGCTGTTCTGTTGGTCACTCTGGCCTTGAGTGACCGCCCGAGCCGTGCTGCGTCCACCAGGTCCTGGACTCGGCCAACCCCCAAGCAATTCTGGAGCGTGGTCCTGAGCTCCCTTTCTGACTGTCCTCTCTACTGGCCGTTCCCACCAGGGGTCCACTTATGTCCGGCTCCCTCGGGTCTCCTATTGGGTGAACCTTCTTTGGCTTCCCTGACCCTATGCTCGGTGTGCCTTCTTAGTGGACTTGGTGAGGGGCTGCTCCACATGTAATGTCGCAGCCTCCGGTTCTTAGTTGAGGGTTGTTTCTCTCCTCCACTAATTTGGGATCCGGTTCCCTTGCGTGCCAACCCTTCACCCTTCTGGTTGTATACTGGGTTCTTGGGGTTCCTTCTTCTCCCCCTCTGGGTCCTTCTCTTCTCCTCTCTCTCTTCTCTCTGCAGGCGCTCCTGGACCTCTCTCAGGACTGACTGACCCTCTACAGAAGACTGACCCTGATCTAAGATGGTGCCCACCTTATATACTCCCTCTATGTGTGAGCTCAGGTGACCAGCACCCAATGAGCTCCTAGCCTTACCCAGACTGCTCCCCCTATCTGCCCCTACACTACTGGGATGTTCCACCCCCCTCCCACTCCAGCCAGGGACAGACACTGTCGTACCTGCACATATACTGGTGGGAGTACCGTCGGTCTGTCCCCCGGAAATGGGATGTGTGTAGTGTATGCAGCTATCTGAGCTCAGTCCCACACTCCATCCTTACCCGGGAGTGGAATACCACACCTCTGGCTTGAGGTGCAATACCCCTGTAGCAGCCGAGTCCTCAGGGTGCTACATTCCCCCCTGGTAAATCACAGCACGTCCTCGGGCTGTAAGAGAATAAAACATCCATAAACATACAATTTTTTTTCATAACAACATAAACATATAAAACATTATATATATATTTCTGCAGCATAAAACTTTTTCATAATAAACATTCTTGTAAACTTTCTTGTTCCTCCGGCCACGGTGCAACTTGTGACCGGGTAAAGTGCGACAGTCTCCTGTAGAATAACACAGCTTTCCTATAAAACCAGTAGGGGGCGCCTTAAAAAGCGCAACTATATACAAGGGGAAATATGTCCGCTCTCAGTCCTCGGCCAGGTATTAGGAAAGGAATGACCGCTCTCAGTCCTCGGTCAGTGGGAATAGGGACACACGGGTTTCAGTTCAATTTGCTGGTCCCAACGGGGACTATATTTTAACTAGCAGCAGTAACAGTTCTTATACCCTGACGGGTAACTATGTACAGTCTCTTTACCGTACTTTAATGACGGCGTACTCCTGCTCCTCCTTCAGACCCGTCCGCGTCCTCTTGCTCCTCTTCACACCGTAGCTCCTCCTCCGTCAGCCGGTGTACATGGAGGGCGTAGGGTCCTTTGGCACACTTGTGCCGGGTGAACGTGACCTCGTCCCCTACATATAGGTCACGACCTCTGTGTCCCTCCGGCAGATGGGACTCCACGTCTCTTCTGGTCACAAAGACGTCGCCGGGGGTGTGGTGATCTCTTATGAAGCCCCACCCGTGCTGCATTTGGAATTTAATCACAGTCCCGGTGGCACGGGGACCATGAGCTGCACGGGGGTTCCTCCTGGTCCTGCTCTTCTGCCGTGCGCTCTGTTCCTGCAGCCGCTGCTCACGGACCCGCCTCTCTCTCCGTTCTTGCTCGAAGACTGCCAACTGCTGGCGGCAGCACTCCACACGCTCCGCTGCGGCTGCCCGAGTTTCCTGAGTGAACCCCATGAGGTCTCCTCCGGTGGGGTCCCACTCGAACTGCGCTTCTTCCAGCGGGAGCGGGGTCCTCTTAACGGGCTTCGGAGCCGGAATCAGGGGCTCGCACAGGGGCCTTGCTTTTTGGAGTTCCAGTTGGTAGTACTCCGGTGGCCATATAAAGGGCTGCCCATCCGGGCAAGTGTGCTGGGCAAACAAGTCTTCACCCAGGTGCGGCACTCCAGATGTTGAGGGCGCGGTGGTGGAAGCGGCGCCCGGGTTCGCCAGGCCTTGCGACCAGGCCTGGGGTACCCTGAACGTAAAGGGCACCGTGAAGACGGCGGCGCCCGGGGTTACTTGGCCCAGCAACCAGGCCGGTGGCTCAGTGGAGGTAGAGGGCGCTGTTGGTACTGCGTCGCCCGGGGGTACTAGACCTTGCGACCAGGCCGGTGGTGTTTCCTGCTTTGCCGCGCTCAGGGTTGAGGCGCGTGACGTCACAGGGGTCGTGGCCGCGGCTTCTGCTTGAGGCCTTGTCTGGAGCGGTGACGATGCAGCGACGGGCACGGCAGGGGGAATTTCGGGCTCTGCGACGGGGAGCTGGGGCAGGCACGCGGTTTCTCGGCTCGGGGTAGTGACGTCCCCTTTACCTGCCTCCATCTGTTCAGCTCCCTCTTCGGCGCCGTCTCCGGCCTTCACTCCTCCTGCACCATCCTCAGAGGCGGTCTGTCTCCTCGTCTCGGGTGGCGTGCTTCGCTGGCGGGTTCCAGCCTGCTGGGCCATCTCTCTGCTCCATGCGGCCAGTACGTCCCGCTGCACTCGGGCCATCC
Source organism: Phyllobates terribilis (assembly GCF_046119375.1). NCBI lineage: Eukaryota > Metazoa > Chordata > Amphibia > Anura > Dendrobatidae > Phyllobates > Phyllobates terribilis. The sequence continues at coordinate 313,794 of NW_027362920.1, read as the reverse complement.
TCTGAGCCAAGCCCTCCAGTGCGGTCTGTGCACGCTCCCGGTCTCGGGGGAGCTGTGCCAGGATCTCCACCAGGCCTTCTGGGGTTGTCGCTTGCAACAGGCTCCTGACCACTGGGTCGGTGCTGCCTGCCTCTCCCTCCATCTCCGGGTACGGCTCCTCCAGACTCCTCCAGGCTGCACCCATCTTCGCTCTCTTGTTCTGTCTCCGCCCACATTGAAGGTGGTCCCGGGGCAACTTTGTGATTGTCAGTTCCAGGGGCAGTTCTCTCACGCTGATGGACATCTCTAGCATCACAGTCTCCGTTGGTGGGGGCGGTTTCCGCTTTTGGCGCCATTTCTTGGCCTGGCCCACGATGGGAGGTGACCTCTTGCCACCCTCTGGCACGCCCATAATGGCGTCCGCTCTTCCAAGGCGGGAAATCTTCTGGAAATGGCGGGAATCGTCTCCAAGTGGCGGGAAACTCCGTGGATGGCGGGAAAAAGCTGCAGATGGCGGGCAACCGGCGGGAAACGATCCGTGATGGCGTCCCATGGCGGGGACCCTCTGGAACCGGCGGGAGACTTCTTCTTGAGGTAAATTTGAACTTTTCTTCAGGCACGCAGTACCCGGTGGTTGCGGGCACGAAATCCTGCCGACTACGCCAAAGTTGACGCGCCCCCTGGGCCAGTGCTGTTTGGGGATTACCCGGAGCCGGATCTGATGGGGGTTGTAGTCTCCGAGTGGCGGCGACCCGGTCCGTGCCCAGGGTGTCAAACTCAGTGTGTGGCAGTCTTTACAGATGTTATTAGTTGTTCTTAGTGTCGACTACGCCACCCGTTGATTTGCGGTCAAAAGGCCGCCGCTGCAGCAGGGTCCGCTGAGGCTGGTGGTATACGTGCAGCTGTGGTAGTATAACCCCCAACGGGAGGGGTATAGCCTCAGGGGGTCAGGTGTAGAGGATGGTGGTAGTGGTGGTGCAGTGTGGATGGTAAGAAGACTCAGAGTCGGGCTGTGCAGTTCAGGGTTTTTACTTACTGCTGTTCTGTTGGTCACTCTGGCCTTGAGTGACCGCCCGAGCCGTGCTGCGTCCACCAGGTCCTGGACTCGGCCAACCCCCAAGCAATTCTGGAGCGTGGTCCTGAGCTCCCTTTCTGACTGTCCTCTCTACTGGCCGTTCCCACCAGGGGTCCACTTATGTCCGGCTCCCTCGGGTCTCCTATTGGGTGAACCTTCTTTGGCTTCCCTGACCCTATGCTCGGTGTGCCTTCTTAGTGGACTTGGTGAGGGGCTGCTCCACATGTAATGTCGCAGCCTCCGGTTCTTAGTTGAGGGTTGTTTCTCTCCTCCACTAATTTGGGATCCGGTTCCCTTGCGTGCCAACCCTTCACCCTTCTGGTTGTATACTGGGTTCTTGGGGTTCCTTCTTCTCCCCCTCTGGGTCCTTCTATTCTCCTCTCTCTCTTCTCTCTGCAGGCGCTCCTGGACCTCTCTCAGGACTGACTGACCCTCTACAGAAGACTGACCCTGATCTAAGATGGTGCCCACCTTATATACTCCCTCTATGTGTGAGCTCAGGTGACCAGCACCCAATGAGCTCCTAGCCTTACCCAGACTGCTCCCCCTATCTGCCCCTACACTACTGGGATGTTCCACCCCCTCCCACTCCAGCCAGGGACAGACACTGTCGTACCTGCACATATACTGGTGGGAGTACCGTCGGTCTGTCCCCCGGAAATGGGATGTGTGTAGTGTATGCAGCTATCTGAGCTCAGTCCCACACTCCATCCTTACCCGGGAGTGGAATACCACACCTCTGGCTTGAGGTGCAATACCCCTGTAGCAGCCGAGTCCTCAGGGTGCTACAGATGTGTCAGCTCTCCTGTGTGGTGTAGTATATAGACGATCTGTCAGCTCTCCAGTGTGGTGTAGTATATAGAGGATCTGTCAGCTCTCCTGTGTGGTGTAGTATATAGAGGATCTGTCAGCTCTCCTGTGTGGTGTAGTATATAGAGGATGTGTCAGCTCTCCTGTGTGGTGTAGTATATAGAGGATCTGTCAGCTCTCCTGTGTGGTGTAGTATATAGAGGATCTGTCAGCTCTCCTGTGTGGTGTAGTATATAGAGGATGTGTCAGCTCTCCTGTATTGTGTAGTATATAGAGGATGTGTCAGCTCTCCTGTGTGGTGTAGTGTATAGAGGATCTGTCAGCTCTCCTGGGTGGTGTAGTATATAGAGGATGTGTCAGCTCTCCTGTGTGGTGTAGTATATAGAGGATCTGTCAGCTCTCCTGTGTGGTGTAGTATATAGAGGATCTGTCAGCTCTCCTGTGTGGTGTAGTATATAGAGGATGTGTCAGCTCTCCTGTATTGTGTAGTATATAGAGGATGTGTCAGCTCTCCTGTATTGTGTAGTATATAGAGGATGTGTCAGCTCTCCTGTGTGGTGTAGTGTATAGAGGATCTGTCAGCTCTCCTGGGTGGTGTAGTATATAGAGGATCTGTCAGCTCTCCTGTGTGGTGTAGTATATAGAGGATCTGTCAGCTCTCCTGTGTGGTGTAGTATATAGTGGATTTGTCAGCTCTCCTGTGTGGTGTAGTATATAGAGGATCTGTCAGTTCTCCTGTGTGGTGTAGTATATAGAGGATCTGTCAGCTCTCCTGTGTGGTGTAGTATATAGAGGATGTGTCAACTCTCCTGTGTATTGTAGTATATAGAGGATCTGTCAGCTCTCCTGTGTGGTGTAGTATATAGAGGATGTGTCAGCTCTCCTGTATTGTGTAGTATATAGAGGATGTGTCAGCTCTCCTGTGTGGTGTAGTATATAGAGGATATGTCAGCTCTCCTGTGTGGTGTAGTATATAGAGGATCTGTCGGCTCTCCTGTGTGGTGTAGTATATAGAGGATCTGTCAGCTCTCCTGTGTGGTGTAGTATATAGAGGATCTGTCAGCTCTCCTGTGTGGTGTAGTATATAGAGGATCTGTCAGCTCTCCTGTATTGTGTAGTATATAGAGGATGTGTCAGCTCTCCTGTGTGGTGTAGTATATAGTGGATCTGTCAGCTCTCCTGTGTGGTGTAGTATATAGTGGATCTGTCAGCTCTCCTGTATTGTGTAGTATATAGAGGATGTGTCAGCTCTCCTGTGTGGTGTAGTATATAGAGGATCTGTCGGCTCTCCTGTGTGGTGTAGTATATAGAGGATGTGTCAGCTCTCCTGTGTGGTGTAGTATATAGTGGATCTGTCAGCTCTCCTGTATTGTGTAGTATATAGAGGATGTGTCAGCTCTCCTGTGTGGTGTAGTATATAGAGGATCTGTCAGCTCTCCTGTGTGGTGTAGTATATAGAGGATCTGTCAGCTCTCCTGTGTGGTGTAGTATATAGAGGATCTGTCAGCTCTCCTGTGTGGTGTAGTATATAGAGGATCTGTCAGCTCTCCTGTGTGGTGTAGTATATAGAGGATCTGTCACCTCTCCTGTGTGGTGTAGTATATAGAGGATCTGTCAGCTCTCCTGTATTGTGTAGTATATAGAGGATGTGTCAGCTCTCCTGTGTGGTGTAGTATATAGTGGATCTGTCAGCTCTCCTGTGTGGTGTAGTATATAGTGGATCTGTCAGCTCTCCTGTATTGTGTAGTATATAGAGGATGTGTCAGCTCTATTGTGTGGTGTAGTATATAGAGGATCTGTCGGCTCTCCTGTGTGGTGTAGTATATAGAGGATGTGTCAGCTCTCCTGTGTGGTGTAGTATATAGTGGATCTGTCAGCTCTCCTGTATTGTGTAGTATATAGAGGATGTGTCAGCTCTCCTGTGTGGTGTAGTATATAGAGGATCTGTCAGCTCTCCTGTGTGGTGTAGTATATAGAGGATCTGTTAGCTCTCCTGTGTGGTGTAGTATATAGAGGATCTGTCAGCTCTCCTGTGTGGTGTAGTATATAGAGGATATGTCAGCTCTCCTGTGTGGTGTAGTATATAGAGGATCTGTCGGCTCTCCTGTGTGGTGTAGTATATAGAGGATCTGTCAGCTCTCCTGTGTGGTGTAGTATATAGAGGATCTGTCAGCTCTCCTGTGTGGTGTGGTATATAGAGGATCTGTCAGCTCTCCTGTGTGGTGTAGTATATAGAGGATCTGTCAGCTCTCCTGTATTGTGTAGTATATAGAGGATGTGTCAGCTCTCCTGTGTGGTGTAGTATATAGTGGATCTGTCAGCTCTCCTGTGTGGTGTAGTATATAGTGGATCTGTCAGCTCTCCTGTATTGTGTAGTATATAGAGGATGTGTCAGCTCTCCTGTGTGGTGTAGTATATAGAGGATCTGTCGGCTCTCCTGTGTGGTGTAGTATATAGAGGATGTGTCAGCTCTCCTGTGTGGTGTAGTATATAGTGGATCTGTCAGCTCTCCTGTATTGTGTAGTATATAGAGGATGTGTCAGCTCTCCTGTGTGGTGTAGTATATAGAGGATCTGTCAGCTCTCCTGTGTGGTGTAGTATATAGAGGATCTGTCAGCTCTCCTGTGTGGTGTAGTATATAGAGGATCTGTCAGCTCTCCTGTGTGGTGTAGTATATAGAGGATCTGTCAGCTCTCCTGTGTGGTGTAGTATATAGAGGATCTGTCAGCTCTCCTGTGTGGTGTAGTATATAGAGGATCTGTCAGCTCTCCTGTGTGGTGTAGTATATAGAGGATGTGTCAGCTCTCCTGTATTGTGTAGTATATAGAGGATCTGTCAGCTCTCCTGTATTGTGTAGTATATAGAGGATGTGTCAGCTCTCCTGTATTGTGTAGTATATAGAGGATCTGTCAGCTCTCCTGGGTGGTGTAGTATATAGAGGATCTGTCAGCTCTCCTGTGTGGTGTAGTATATAGTGGATCTGTCAGCTCTCCTGTATTGTGTAGTATATAGAGGATGTGTCAGCTCTCCTGTGTGGTGTAGTATATAGAGGATCTGTCGGCTCTCCTGTGTGGTGTAGTATATAGTGGATCTGTCAGCTCTCCTGTATTGTGTAGTATATAGAGGATCTGTCAGCTCTCCTGTGTGATGTAGTATATTGAGGATCTGTCAGCTCTCCTATGTGATGTAGCATATAGAGGATCTGTCAGCTTTCTTGTGTGGTGTAGTATATAGAGGATCTGTCAGCTCTCCTGTGTGGTGTAGTATATAGAGGATCTGTCAGCTCTCCTGTGTGGTGTAGTATATAGAGGATATGTCAGCTCTCCTGTGTGGTGTAGTATATAGAGGATCTGTCGGCTCTCCTGTGTGGTGTAGTATATAGAGGATCTGTCAGCTCTCCTGTGTGGTGTAGTATATAGAGGATCTGTCAGCTCTCCTGTGTGGTGTAGTATATAGAGGATCTGTCAGCTCTCCTGTGTGGTGTAGTATATAGAGGATCTGTCAGCTCTCCTGTATTGTGTAGTATATAGAGGATGTGTCAGCTCTCCTGTGTGGTGTAGTATATAGTGGATCTGTCAGCTCTCCTGTGTGGTGTAGTATATAGTGGATCTGTCAGCTCTCCTGTATTGTGTAGTATATAGAGGATGTGTCAGCTCTCCTGTGTGGTGTAGTATATAGAGGATCTGTCGGCTCTCCTGTGTGGTGTAGTATATAGAGGATGTGTCAGCTCTCCTGTGTGGTGTAGTATATAGTGGATCTGTCAGCTCTCCTGTATTGTGTAGTATATAGAGGATGTGTCAGCTCTCCTGTGTGGTGTAGTATATAGAGGATCTGTCAGCTCTCCTGTGTGGTGTAGTATATAGAGGATCTGTTAGCTCTCCTGTGTGGTGTAGTATATAGAGGATCTGTCAGCTCTCCTGTGTGGTGTAGTATATAGAGGATCTGTCAGCTCTCCTGTGTGGTGTAGTATATAGAGGATCTGTCAGCTCTCCTGTGTGGTGTAGTATATAGAGGATCTGTCAGCTGTCCTGTGTGGTGTAGTATATAGAGGATCTGTCAGCTCTCCTGTGTGGTGTAGTATATAGAGGATCTGTCAGCTCTCCTGTGTGGTGTAGTATATAGAGGATCTGTCAGCTGTCCTGTGTGGTGTAGTATATAGAGGATCTGTCAGCTCTCCTGTGTGGTGTAGTATATAGAGGATCTGTCAGCTCTCCTGGGTGGTGTAGTATATAGAGGATGTGTCAGCTCTCCTGTGTGGTGTAGTATATAGAGGATCTGTCAGCTCTCCTGTGTGGTGTAGTATATAGAGGATCTGTTAGCTCTCCTGTGTGGTGTAGTATATAGAGGATCTGTCAGCTCTCCTGTGTGGTGTAGTATATAGAGGATCTGTCAGCTCTCCTGTGTGGTGTAGTATATAGAGGATCTGTCAGCTCTCCTGTGTGGTGTAGTATATAGAGGATCTGTCAGCTGTCCTGTGTGGTGTAGTATATAGAGGGTCTGTCAGCTCTCCTGTGTGGTGTAGTATATAGAGGATCTGTCAGCTCTCCTGTGTGGTGTAGTATATAGAGGATCTGTCAGCTGTCCTGTGTGGTGTAGTATATAGAGGATCTGTCAGCTCTCCTGTGTGGTGTAGTATATAGAGGATCTGTCAGCTCTCCTGTGTGGTGTAGTATATAGAGGATCTGTTAGCTCTCCTGTGTGGTGTAGTATATAGAGGATGTGTCAGCTCTCCTGTATGGTGTAGTATATAGTGGATCTGTCAGCTCTCCCGTGTGGTGTAGTATATAGAGGATCTTTCAGCTCTCCTGTGTGGTGTAGTATATAGAGGATGTGTCAGCTCTCCTGTGTGGTGTAGTATATAGAGGATGTTTCAACTCTCCTGTGTGGTGTAGTATATAGAGGATCTGTCAGCTCTCCTGTGTGGTGTAGTATATAGAGGATCTGTCAGCTCTCCTGTGTGGTGTAGTATATAGAGGATGTGTCAGCTCTCCTGTGTGGTGTAGTATATAGAGGATCTGTCGGCTCTCCCGTGTGGTGTAGTATATAGAGGATCTGTCAGCTCTCCTGTGTGGTGTAGTATATAGAGGATCTGTCAGCTCTCCTGTGTGGTGTAGTATATAGAGGATCTGTCAGCTCTCCTGTGTGGTGTAGTATATAGAGGATCTGTCAGCTCTCCTGTGTGGTGTAGTATATAGAGGATGTGTCAGCTCTCCTGTGTGGTGTAGTATATAGAGGATCTGTCGGCTCTCCTGTATTGTGTAGTATATAGAGGATGTGTCAGCTCTCCTGTGTGGTGTAGTATATAGAGGATCTGTCGGCTCTCCTGTATTGTGTAGTATATAGAGGATCTGTCAGCTCTCCTGTGTGGTGTAGTATATAGAGGATGTGTCAGCTCTCCTGTGTGGTGTAGTATATAGAGGATGTGTCAGCTCTCCTGTGTGGTGTAGTATATAGAGGATCTGTCAGCTCTCCTGTGTGGTGTAGTATATAGAGGATGTGTCAGCTCTCCTGTGTGGTGTAGTATATAGAGGATCTGTCGGCTCTCCTGTGTGGTGTAGTATATAGAGGATGTGTCGGCTCTCCTGTGTGATGTAGTATATAGAGGATGTGTCAGCTCTCCTGTGTGGTGTAGTATATAGAGGATCTGTCAGCTCTCCTGTATTGTGTAGTATATAGAGGATATGTCAGCTCTCCTGTGTGGTGTAGTATATAGAGGATATGTCAGCTCTCCTGTGTGGTGTAGTATATAGAGGATCTGTCGGCTCTCCTGTGTGGTGTAGTATATAGAGGATCTGTCAGCTCTCCTGTGTGGTGTAGTATATAGAGGATCTGTCAGCTCTCCTGTGTGGTGTAGTATATAGTGGATCTGTCAGCTCTCCTGTATTGTGTAGTATATAGAGGATGTGTCAGCTCTCCTGTGTGGTGTAGTATATAGAGGATCTGTCGGCTCTCCTGTGTGGTGTAGTATATAGAGGATGTGTCAGCTCTCCTGTATTGTGTAGTATATAGAGGATGTGTCAGCTCTCCTGTGTGGTGTAGTGTATAGAGGATCTGTCGGCTCTCCTGTGTGGTGTAGTATATAGAGGATGTGTCAGCTCTCCTGTATTGTGTAGTATATAGAGGATGTGTCAGCTCTCCTGTGAGGTGTAGTATATAGAGGATCTGTCAGCTCTCCTGTGTGGTGTAGTATATAGAGGATCTGTCGGCTCTCCTGTGTGGTGTAGTATATAGTGGATCTGTCAGCTCTCCTGTATTGTGTAGTATATAGAGGATGTGTCAGCTCTCCTGTGTGGTGTAGTATATAGAGGATCTGTCAGCTCTCCTGTGTGGTGTAGTGTATAGAGGATCTGTCAGCTCTCCTGGGTGGTGTAGTATATAGACGATCTGTCAGCTCTCCTGTGTGGTGTAGTATATAGAGGATCTGTCAGCTCTCCTGTGTGGTGTAGTATATAGTGGATCTGTCAGCTCTCCTGTATTGTGTAGTATATAGAGGATGTGTCAGCTCTCCTGTGTGGTGTAGTATATAGAGGATGTGTCAGCTCTCCTGTGTGGTGTAGTATATAGAGGATCTGTCAGCTCTCCTGTATTGTGTAGTATATAGAGGATCTGTCAGCTCTCCTGTGTGGTGTAGTATATAGAGGATCTGTCAGCTCTCCTGTGTGGTGTAGTATATAGAGGATCTGTCAGCTGTCCTGTGTGGTGTAGTATATAGAGGATCTGTCAGCTCTCCTGTGTGGTGTAGTATATAGAGGATCTGTCAGCTCTCCTGTGTGGTGTAGTATATAGAGGATCTGTTAGCTCTCCTGTGTGGTGTAGTATATAGAGGATGTGTCAGCTCTCCTGTGTGGTGTAGTATATAGAGGATGTTTCAACTCTCCTGTGTGGTGTAGTATATAGAGGATCTGTCAGCTCTCCTGTGTGGTGTAGTATATAGAGGATCTGTCAGCTCTCCTGTGTGGTGTAGTATATAGTGGATCTGTCAGCTCTCCTGTATTGTGTAGTATATAGAGGATCTGTCAGCTCTCCTGTGTGGTGTAGTATATAGAGGATCTGTCAGCTCTCCTGTGTGGTGTAGTATATAGAGGATCTGTCAGCTCTCCTGTGTGGTGTAGTATATAGTGGATCTGTCAGCTCTCCTGTATTGTGTAGTATATAGAGGATGTGTCAGCTCTCCTGTGTGGTGTAGTATATAGAGGATCTGTCGGCTCTCCTGTGTGGTGTAGTATATAGTGGATCTGTCAGCTCTCCTGTATTGTGTAGTATATAGAGGATCTGTCAGCTCTCCTGTGTGATGTAGTATATAGTGGATCTGTCAGCTCTCCTGTATTGTGTAGTATATAGAGGATGTGTCAGCTCTCCTGTGTGGTGTAGTATATAGAGGATCTGTCGGCTCTCCTGTGTGGTGTAGTATATAGAGGATCTGTCGGCTCTCCTATGTGGTGTAGTATATAGAGGATCTGTCAGCTCTCCTGTGTGGTGTAGTATATAGTGGATCTGTCAGCTCTCCTGTGTGGTGTAGTATATAGAGGATCTGTCGGCTCTCCTGTGTGGTGTAGTATATAGAGGATGTGTCAGCTCTCCTGTGTGGTGTAGTATATAGAGGATCTGTCGGCTCTCCTGTGTGGTGTAGTATATAGAGGATGTGTCGGCTCTCCTGTGTGGTGTAGTATATAGAGGATGTGTCAGCTCTCCTGTGTGGTGTAGTATATAGAGGATCTGTCAGCTCTCCTGTGTGGTGTAGTATATAGAGGATCTGTCAGCTCTCCTGTGTGGTGTAGTATATAGAGGATCTGTCAGCTCTCCTGTGTGGTGTAGTATATAGAGGATCTGTCAGCTCTCCTGTATTGTGTAGTATATAGAGGATGTGTCAGCTCTCCTGTGTGGTGTAGTATATAGTGGATCTGTCAGCTCTCCTGTGTGGTGTAGTATATAGTGGATCTGTCAGCTCTCCTGTGTGGTGTAGTATATAGTGGATCTGTCAGCTCTCCTGTATTGTGTAGTATATAGAGGATGTGTCAGCTCTCCTGTGTGGTGTAGTATATGGAGGATCTGTCGGCTCTCCTGTGTGGTGTAGTATATAGAGGATGTGTCAGCTCTCCTGTGTGGTGTAGTATATAGTGGATCTGTCAGCTCTCCTGTATTGTGTAGTATATAGAGGATGTGTCAGCTCTCCTGTGTGGTGTAGTATATAGAGGATCTGTCAGCTCTCCTGTGTGGTGTAGTATATAGAGGATCTGTTAGCTCTCCTGTGTGGTGTAGTATATAGAGGATCTGTCAGCTCTCCTGTGTGGTGTAGTATATAGAGGATCTGTCAGCTCTCCTGTGTGGTGTAGTATATAGAGGATCTGTCAGCTCTCCTGTGTGGTGTAGTATATAGAGGATCTGTCAGCTGTCATGTGTGGTGTAGTATATAGAGGATCTGTCAGCTCTCCTGTGTGGTGTAGTATATAGAGGATCTGTCAGCTCTCCTGTGTGGTGTAGTATATAGAGGATCTGTCAGCTGTCCTGTGTGGTGTAGTATATAGAGGATCTGTCAGCTCTCCTGTGTGGTGTAGTATATAGAGGATCTGTCAGCTCTCCTGTGTGGTGTAGTATATAGAGGATCTGTTAGCTCTCCTGTGTGGTGTAGTATATAGAGGATGTGTCAGCTCTCCTGTGTGGTGTAGTATATAGAGGATGTTTCAACTCTCCTGTGTGGTGTAGTATATAGAGGATCTGTCAGCTCTCCTGTGTGGTGTAGTATATAGAGGATCTGTCAGCTCTCCTGTGTGGTGTAGTATATAGAGGATCTGTCAGCTCTCCTGTGTGGTGTAGTATATAGAGGATGTGTCAGCTCTCCTGTGTGGTGTAGTATATAGAGGATCTGTCAGCTCTCCTGTGTGGTGTAGTATATAGAGGATCTGTCAGCTCTCCTGTGTGGTGTAGTATATAGAGGATGTGTCAGCTCTCCTGTGTGGTGTAGTATATAGAGGATCTGTCGGCTCTCCTGTATTGTGTAGTATATAGAGGATGTGTCAGCTCTCCTGTGTGGTGTAGTATATAGAGGATGTGTCAGCTCTCCTGTGTGGTGTAGTATATAGAGGATGTGTCAGCTCTCCTGTGTGGTGTAGTATATAGAGGATCTGTCAGCTCTCCTGTGTGGTGTAGTATATAGAGGATGTGTCAGCTCTCCTGTGTGGTGTAGTATATAGAGGATCTGTCGGCTCTCCTGTGTGGTGTAGTATATAGAGGATGTGTCGGCTCTCCTGTGTGGTGTAGTATATAGAGGATGTGTCAGCTCTCCTGTGTGGTGTAGTATATAGAGGATCTGTCAGCTCTCCTGTATTGTGTAGTATATAGAGGATATGTCAGCTCTCCTGTGTGGTGTAGTATATAGAGGATATGTCAGCTCTCCTGTGTGGTGTAGTATATAGAGGATCTGTCGGCTCTCCTGTGTGGTGTAGTATATAGAGGATCTGTCAGCTCTCCTGTGTGGTGTAGTATATAGAGGATCTGTCAGCTCTCCTGTGTGGTGTAGTATATAGTGGATCTGTCAGCTCTCCTGTATTGTGTAGTATATAGAGGATGTGTCAGCTCTCCTGTGTGGTGTAGTATATAGAGGATCTGTCGGCTCTCCTGTGTGGTGTAGTATATAGAGGATGTGTCAGCTCTCCTGTATTGTGTAGTATATAGAGGATGTGTCAGCTCTCCTGTGAGGTGTAGTATATAGAGGATCTGTCAGCTCTCCTGTGTGGTGTAGTATATAGAGGATCTGTCGGCTCTCCTGTGTGGTGTAGTATATAGTGGATCTGTCAGCTCTCCTGTATTGTGTAGTATATAGAGGATGTGTCAGCTCTCCTGTGTGGTGTAGTATATAGAGGATCTGTCAGCTCTCCTGTGTGGTGTAGTGTATAGAGGATCTGTCAGCTCTCCTGTGTGGTGTAGTATATTGAGGATCTGTCAGCTCTCCTGTGTGGTGTAGTATATAGATGATCTGTCGGCTCTCCTGTGTGGTGTAGTGTATAGAGGATCTGTCAGCTCTCCTGGGTGGTGTAGTATATAGACGATCTGTCAGCTCTCCTGTGTGGTGTAGTATATAGAGGATCTGTCAGCTCTCCTGTGTGGTGTAGTATATAGTGGATCTGTCAGCTCTCCTGTATTGTGTAGTATATAGAGGATGTGTCAGCTCTCCTGTGTGGTGTAGTATATAGAGGATGTGTCAGCTCTCCTGTGTGGTGTAGTATATAGACGATCTGTCAGCTCTCCTGTGTGGTGTAGTATATAGAGGATCTGTCAGCTCTCCTGTGTGGTGTAGTATATAGTGGATCTGTCAGCTCTCCTGTATTGTGTAGTATATAGAGGATCTGTCAGCTCTCCTGTGTGGTGTAGTATATAGAGGATCTGTCAGCTCTCCTGTGTGGTGTAGTATATAGAGGATCTGTCAGCTCTCCTGTGTGGTGTAGTATATAGTGGATCTGTCAGCTCTCCTGTATTGTGTAGTATATAGAGGATGTGTCAGCTCTCCTGTGTGGTGTAGTATATAGAGGATCTGTCGGCTCTCCTGTGTGGTGTAGTATATAGTGGATCTGTCAGCTCTCCTGTATTGTGTAGTATATAGAGGATCTGTCAGCTCTCCTGTGTGATGTAGTATATAGTGGATCTGTCAGCTCTCCTGTATTGTGTAGTATATAGAGGATGTGTCAGCTCTCCTGTGTGGTGTAGTATATAGAGGATCTGTCGGCTCTCCTGTGTGGTGTAGTATATAGTGGATCTGTCAGCTCTCCTGTATTGTGTAGTATATAGAGGATCTGTCAGCTCTCCTGTGTGATGTAGTATATAGTGGATCTGTCAGCTCTCCTGTATTGTGTAGTATATAGAGGATGTGTCAGCTCTCCTGTGTGGTGTAGTATATAGAGGATCTGTCGGCTCTCCTGTGTGGTGTAGTATATAGAGGATCTGTCGGCTCTCCTATGTGGTGTAGTATATAGAGGATCTGTCAGCTCTCCTGTGTGGTGTAGTATATAGTGGATCTGTCAGCTCTCCTGTGTGGTGTAGTATATAGAGGATCTGTCGGCTCTCCTGTGTGGTGTAGTATATAGAGGATGTGTCAGCTCTCCTGTGTGGTGTAGTATATAGAGGATCTGTCGGCTCTCCTGTGTGGTGTAGTATATAGAGGATGTGTCGGCTCTCCTGTGTGGTGTAGTATATAGAGGATGTGTCAGCTCTCCTGTGTGGTGTAGTATATAGAGGATCTGTCAGCTCTCCTGTGTGGTGTAGTATATAGAGGATCTGTCAGCTCTCCTGTGTGGTGTAGTATATAGAGGATCTGTCAGCTCTCCTGTGTGGTGTAGTATATAGAGGATCTGTCAGCTCTCCTGTATTGTGTAGTATATAGAGGATGTGTCAGCTCTCCTGTGTGGTGTAGTATATAGTGGATCTGTCAGCTCTCCTGTGTGGTGTAGTATATAGTGGATCTGTCAGCTCTCCTGTATTGTGTAGTATATAGAGGATGTGTCAGCTCTCCTGTGTGGTGTAGTATATAGAGGATCTGTCGGCTCTCCTGTGTGGTGTAGTATATAGAGGATGTGTCAGCTCTCCTGTGTGGTGTAGTATATAGTGGATCTGTCAGCTCTCCTGTATTGTGTAGTATATAGAGGATGTGTCAGCTCTCCTGTGTGGTGTAGTATATAGAGGATCTGTCAGCTCTCCTGTGTGGTGTAGTATATAGAGGATCTGTTAGCTCTCCTGTGTGGTGTAGTATATAGAGGATCTGTCAGCTCTCCTGTGTGGTGTAGTATATAGAGGATCTGTCAGCTCTCCTGTGTGGTGTAGTATATAGAGGATCTGTCAGCTCTCCTGTGTGGTGTAGTATATAGAGGATCTGTCAGCTCTCCTGTGTGGTGTAGTATATAGAGGATCTGTCAGCTGTCCTGTGTGGTGTAGTATATAGAGGATCTGTCAGCTCTCCTGTGTGGTGTAGTATATAGAGGATCTGTCAGCTCTCCTGTGTGGTGTAGTATATAGAGGATCTGTTAGCTCTCCTGTGTGGTGTAGTATATAGAGGATGTGTCAGCTCTCCTGTGTGGTGTAGTATATAGAGGATCTGTCAGCTCTCTTGTGTGGTGTAGTAAATAGAGGATCTGTCAGCTCTCCTGTGTGGTGTAGTATATAGAGGATGTTTCAACTCTCCTGTGTGGTGTAGTATATAGAGGATCTGTCAGCTCTCTTGTGTGGTGTAGTAAATAGAGGATCTGTCAGCTCTCCTGTGTGGTGTAGTATATAGAGGATCTGTCAGCTCTCCTGTGTGGTGTAGTATATAGAGGATGTGTCAGCTCTCCTGTGTGGTGTAGTATATAGAGGATCTGTCGGCTCTCCTGTATTGTGTAGTATATAGAGGATGTGTCAGCTCTCCTGTGTGGTGTAGTATATAGAGGATGTGTCAGCTCTCCTGTGTGGTGTAGTATATAGAGGATGTGTCAGCTCTCCTGTGTGGTGTAGTATATAGAGGATCTGTCGGCTCTCCTGTGTGGTGTAGTATATAGAGGATGTGTCGGCTCTCCTGTGTGGTGTAGTATATAGAGGATGTGTCAGCTCTCCTGTGTGGTGTAGTATATAGAGGATCTGTCAGCTCTCCTGTATTGTGTAGTATATAGAGGATATGTCAGCTCTCCTGTGTGGTGTAGTATATAGAGGATATGTCAGCTCTCCTGTGTGGTGTAGTATATAGAGGATCTGTCGGCTCTCCTGTGTGGTGTAGTATATAGAGGATCTGTCAGCTCTCCTGTGTGGTGTAGTATATAGAGGATCTGTCGGCTCTCCTGTGTGGTGTAGTATATAGAGGATGTGTCAGCTCTCCTGTATTGTGTAGTATATAGAGGATGTGTCAGCTCTCCTGTGTGGTGTAGTGTATAGAGGATCTGTCGGCTCTCCTGTGTGGTGTAGTATATAGAGGATGTGTCAGCTCTCCTGTATTTTGTAGTATATAGAGGATGTGTCAGCTCTCCTGTGAGGTGTAGTATATAGAGGATCTGTCAGCTCTCCTGTGTGGTGTAGTATATAGAGGATCTGTCGGCTCTCCTGTGTGGTGTAGTATATAGTGGATCTGTCAGCTCTCCTGTATTGTGTAGTATATAGAGGATGTGTCAGCTCTCCTGTGTGGTGTAGTATATAGAGGATCTGTCAGCTCTCCTGTGTGGTGTAGTGTATAGAGGATCTGTCAGCTCTCCTGGGTGGTGTAGTATATAGACGATCTGTCAGCTCTCCTGTGTGGTGTAGTATATAGAGGATCTGTCAGCTCTCCTGTGTGGTGTAGTATATAGTGGATCTGTCAGCTCTCCTGTATTGTGTAGTATATAGAGGATGTGTCAGCTCTCCTGTGTGGTGTAGTATATAGAGGATGTGTCAGCTCTCCTGTGTGGTGTAGTATATAGACGATCTGTCAGCTCTCCTGTGTGGTGTAGTATATAGAGGATCTGTCAGCTCTCCTGTGTGGTGTAGTATATAGTGGATCTGTCAGCTCTCCTGTATTGTGTAGTATATAGAGGATCTGTCAGCTCTCCTGTGTGGTGTAGTATATAGAGGATCTGTCAGCTCTCCTGTGTGGTGTAGTATATAGAGGATCTGTCAGCTCTCCTGTGTGGTGTAGTATATAGTGGATCTGTCAGCTCTCCTGTATTGTGTAGTATATAGAGGATGTGTCAGCTCTCCTGTGTGGTGTAGTATATAGAGGATCTGTCGGCTCTCCTGTGTGGTGTAGTATATAGTGGATCTGTCAGCTCTCCTGTATTGTGTAGTATATAGAGGATCTGTCAGCTCTCCTGTGTGATGTAGTATATAGTGGATCTGTCAGCTCTCCTGTATTGTGTAGTATATAGAGGATGTGTCAGCTCTCCTGTGTGGTGTAGTATATAGAGGATCTGTCGGCTCTCCTGTGTGGTGTAGTATATAGAGGATCTGTCGGCTCTCCTATGTGGTGTAGTATATAGAGGATCTGTCAGCTCTCCTGTGTGGTGTAGTATATAGTGGATCTGTCAGCTCTCCTGTGTGGTGTAGTATATAGAGGATCTGTCGGCTCTCCTGTGTGGTGTAGTATATAGAGGATGTGTCAGCTCTCCTGTGTGGTGTAGTATATAGAGGATCTGTCGGTTCTCCTGTGTGGTGTAGTATATAGAGGATGTGTCGGCTCTCCTGTGTGGTGTAGTATATAGAGGATGTGTCAGCTCTCCTGTGTGGTGTAGTATATAGAGGATCTGTCAGCTCTCCTGTATTGTGTAGTATATAGAGGATATGTCAGCTCTCCTGTGTGGTGTAGTATATAGAGGATATGTCAGCTCTCCTGTATTGTGTAGTATATAGAGGATGTGTCAGCTCTCCTGTGAGGTGTAGTATATAGAGGATCTGTCAGCTCTCCTGTGTGGTGTAGTATATAGAGGATCTGTCGGCTCTCCTGTGTGGTGTAGTATATAGTGGATCTGTCAGCTCTCCTGTATTGTGTAGTATATAGAGGATGTGTCAGCTCTCCTGTGTGGTGTAGTATATAGAGGATCTGTCAGCTCTCCTGTGTGGTGTAGTGTATAGAGGATCTGTCAGCTCTCCTGGGTGGTGTAGTATATAGACGATCTGTCAGCTCTCCTGTGTGGTGTAGTATATAGAGGATCTGTCAGCTCTCCTGTGTGGTGTAGTATATAGTGGATCTGTCAGCGATCCTGTATTGTGTAGTATATAGAGGATGTGTCAGCTCTCCTGTGTGGTGTAGTATATAGAGGATGTGTCAGCTCTCCTGTGTGGTGTAGTATATAGACGATCTGTCAGCTCTCCTGTGTGGTGTAGTATATAGAGGATCTGTCAGCTCTCCTGTGTGGTGTAGTATATAGTGGATCTGTCAGCTCTCCTGTATTGTGTAGTATATAGAGGATCTGTCAGCTCTCCTGTGTGGTGTAGTATATAGAGGATCTGTCAGCTCTCCTGTGTGGTGTAGTATATAGAGGATCTGTCAGCTCTCCTGTGTGGTGTAGTATATAGTGGATCTGTCAGCTCTCCTGTATTGTGTAGTATATAGAGGATGTGTCAGCTCTCCTGTGTGGTGTAGTATATAGAGGATCTGTCGGCTCTCCTGTGTGGTGTAGTATATAGTGGATCTGTCAGCTCTCCTGTATTGTGTAGTATATAGAGGATCTGTCAGCTCTCCTGTGTGATGTAGTATATAGTGGATCTGTCAGCTCTCCTGTATTGTGTAGTATATAGAGGATGTGTCAGCTCTCCTGTGTGGTGTAGTATATAGAGGATCTGTCGGCTCTCCTGTGTGGTGTAGTATATAGAGGATCTGTCGGCTCTCCTATGTGGTGTAGTATATAGAGGATCTGTCAGCTCTCCTGTGTGGTGTAGTATATAGTGGATCTGTCAGCTCTCCTGTGTGGTGTAGTATATAGAGGATCTGTCGGCTCTCCTGTGTGGTGTAGTATATAGAGGATGTGTCAGGTCTCCTGTGTGGTGTAGTATATAGAGGATCTGTCGGTTCTCCTGTGTGGTGTAGTATATAGAGGATGTGTCGGCTCTCCTGTGTGGTGTAGTATATAGAGGATGTGTCAGCTCTCCTGTGTGGTGTAGTATATAGAGGATCTGTCAGCTCTCCTGTATTGTGTAGTATATAGAGGATATGTCAGCTCTCCTGTGTGGTGTAGTATATAGAGGATATGTCAGCTCTCCTGTGTGGTGTAGTATATAGAGGATCTGTCGGCTCTCCTGTGTGGTGTAGTATATAGAGGATCTGTCAGCTCTCCTGTGTGGTGTAGTATATAGAGGATCTGTCAGCTCTCCTGTGTGGTGTAGTATATAGTGGATCTGTCAGCTCTCCTGTATTGTGTAGTATATAGAGGATGTGTCAGCTCTCCTGTGTGGTGTAGTATATAGAGGATCTGTCGGCTCTCCTGTGTGGTGTAGTATATAGAGGATGTGTCAGCTCTCCTGTATTGTGTAGTATATAGAGGATGTGTCAGCTCTCCTGTGTGGTGTAGTGTATAGAGGATCTGTCAGCTCTCCTGTGTGGTGTAGTATATAGAGGATGTGTCAGCTCTCCTGTATTGTGTAGTATATAGAGGATGTGTCAGCTCTCCTGTGAGGTGTAGTATATAGAGGATCTGTCAGCTCTCCTGTGTGGTGTAGTATATAGAGGATCTGTCGGCTCTCCTGTGTGGTGTAGTATATAGAGGATGTGTCAGCTCTCCTGTATTGTGTAGTATATAGAGGATGTGTCAGCTCTCCTGTGAGGTGTAGTATATAGAGGATCTGTCAGCTCTCCTGTGTGGTGTAGTATATAGAGGATCTGTCGGCTCTCCTGTGTGGTGTAGTATATAGTGGATCTGTCAGCTCTCCTGTATTGTGTAGTATATAGAGGATGTGTCAGCTCTCCTGTGTGGTGTAGTATATAGAGGATCTGTCAGCTCTCCTGTGTGGTGTAGTGTATAGAGGATCTGTCAGCTCTCCTGGGTGGTGTAGTATATAGAGGATCTGTCAGCTCTCCTGTGTGGTGTAGTATATAGAGGATGTGTCAGCTCTCCTGTGTGGTGTAGTATATAGAGGATCTGTCAGCTCTCCTGTGTGGTGTAGTATATAGTGGATCTGTCAGCTCTCCTGTGTGGTGTAGTATATAGTGGATGTGTCAGCTCTCCTGTATTGTGTAGTATATAGAGGATGTGTCAGCTCTCCTGTGAGGTGTAGTATATAGAGGATCTGTCAGCTCTCCTGTGTGGTGTAGTATATAGAGGATCTGTTGGCTCTCCTGTGTGGTGTAGTATATAGAGGATGTGTCAGCTCTCCTGTATTGTGTAGTATATAGAGGATGTGTCAGCTCTCCTGTGAGGTGTAGTATATAGAGGATCTGTCAGCTCTCCTGTGAGGTGTAGTAGATAGTGGATCTGTCAGCTCTCCTGTGTGGTGTAGTATATAGAGGATCTGTCGGCTCTCCTGTGTGGTGTAGTATATAGTGGATCTGTCAGCTCTCCTGTATTGTGTAGTATATAGTGGATCTGTCAGCTCTCCTGTGTGGTGTAGTATATAGAGGATCTGTCAGCTCTCCTGTGTGGTGTAGTATATAGTGGATCTGTCAGCTCTCCTGTGTGGTGTAGTATATAGTGGATCTGTCAGCTCTCCTGTGTGGTGTAGTATATAGAGGATCTGTCAGCTCTCCTGTGTGGTGTAGTATATAGTGGATCTGTCAGCTCTCCTGTGTGGTGTAGTATATAGAGGATCTGTCGGCTCTCCTGTGTGGTGTAGTATATAGTGGATCTGTCAGCTCTCCTGTATTGTGTAGTATATAGAGGATGTGTCAGCTCTCCTGTGTGGTGTAGTATATAGAGGATCTGTCAGCTCTCCTGTGTGGTGTAGTGTATAGAGGATCTGTCAGCTCTCCTGGGTGGTGTAGTATATAGAGGATCTGTCAGCTCTCCTGTGTGGTGTAGTATATAGAGGATCTGTCAGCTCTCCTGTGTGGTGTAGTATATAGTGGATCTGTCAGCTCTCCTGTATTATGTAGTATATAGAGGATGTGTCAGCTCTCCTGTGTGGTGTAGTATATAGAGGATGTGTCAGCTCTCCTGTGTGGTGTAGTATATTGAGGATCTGTCAACTCTCCTATGTGATGTAGCATATAGAGGATCTGTCAGCTTTCCTTTGTGGTGTAGTGTATAGAGGATCTGTCAGCTCTCCTGTGTGGTGTAGTATATAGAGGATCTGTCAGCTCTCCTGTGTGGTGTAGTATATAGAGGATCTGTCCTGTGTGGTGTAGTATATAGAGGATCTGTCAGCTCTCCTGTGTGGTGTAGTATATAGAGGATCTGTCAGCTCTCCTGTGTGGTGTAGTATATAGTGGATCTGTCAGCTCTCCTGTATTGTGTAGTATATAGAGGATGTGTCAGCTCTCCTGTGTGGTGTAGTATATAGAGGATCTGTCGGCTCTCCTGTGTGGTGTAGTATATTGAGGATGTGTCAGCTCTCCTGTGTGGTGTAGTATATAGTGGATCTGTCAGCTCTCCTGTATTGTGTATTATATAGAGGATGTGTCAGCTCTCCTGTGTGGTGTAGTATATAGTGGATCTGTCAGCTCTCCTGTATTGTGTAGTATATGGAGGATCTGTCAGCTCTCCTGTGTGGTGTAGTATATAGAGGATCTGTCAGCTCTCCTGTGTGGTGTAGTATATAGAGGATCTGTCAGCTCTCCTGTGTGGTGTAGTATATAGAGGATCTGTCCTGTGTGGTGTAGTATATAGAGGATCTGTCAGCTCTCCTGTGTGGTGTAGTATATAGAGGATCTGTCAGCTCTCCTGTGTGGTGTAGTATATAGTGGATCTGTCAGCTCTCCTGTATTGTGTAGTATATAGAGGATGTGTCAGCTCTCCTGTGTGGTGTAGTATATAGAGGATCTGTCAGCTCTCCTGTGTGGTGTAGTATATAGAGGATGTGTCAGCTCTCCTGTGTGGTGTAGTATATAGTGGATCTGTCAGCTCTCCTGTATTGTGTAGTATATAGAGGATGTGTCAGCTCTCCTGTGTGGTGTAGTATATAGTGGATCTGTCAGCTCTCCTGTATTGTGTAGTATATGGAGGATCTGTCAGCTCTCCTGTGTGGTGTAGTATATAGAGGATCTGTCAGCTCTCCTGTGTGGTGTAGTATATAGAGGATCTGTCAGCTCTCCTGTGTGGTGTAGTATATAGAGGATCTGTCAGCTCTCCTGTGTGGTGTAGTATATAGAGGATCTGTCAGCTGTCCTGTGTGGTGTAGTATATAGAGGATCTGTCAGCTCTCCTGTGTGGTGTAGTATATAGAGGATCTGTCAGCTCTCCTGTGTGGTGTAGTATATAGAGGATCTGTCAGCTGTCCTGTGTGGTGTAGTATATAGAGGATCTGTCAGCTCTCCTGTGTGGTGTAGTATATAGAGGATCTGTCAGCTCTCCTGTGTGGTGTAGTATATAGAGGATCTGTTAGCTCTCCTGTGTGGTGTAGTATATAGAGGATGTGTCAGCTCTCCTGTGTGGTGTAGTATATAGAGGATGTTTCAACTCTCCTGTGTGGTGTAGTATATAGAGGATCTGTCAGCTCTCCTGTGTGGTGTAGTATATAGAGGATCTGTCAGCTCTCCTGTGTGGTGTAGTATATAGAGGATCTGTCAGCTCTCCTGTGTGGTGTAGTATATAGAGGATGTGTCAGCTCTCCTGTGTGGTGTAGTATATAGAGGATCTGTCAGCTCTCCTGTGTGGTGTAGTATATAGAGGATCTGTCAGCTCTCCTGTGTGGTGTAGTATATAGAGGATGTGTCAGCTCTCCTGTGTGGTGTAGTATATAGAGGATCTGTCGGCTCTCCTGTATTGTGTAGTATATAGAGGATGTGTCAGCTCTCCTGTGTGGTGTAGTATATAGAGGATGTGTCAGCTCTCCTGTGTGGTGTAGTATATAGAGGATCTGTCAGCTCTCCTGTGTGGTGTAGTATATAGAGGATCTGTCAGCTCTCCTGTGTGGTGTAGTATATAGAGGATCTGTCAGCTCTCCTGTGTGGTGTAGTATATAGAGGATGTGTCAGCTCTCCTGTGTGGTGTAGTATATAGAGGATCTGTCAGCTCTCCTGTGTGGTGTAGTATATAGAGGATGTGTCAGCTCTCCTGTGTGGTGTAGTATATAGAGGATCTGTCGGCTCTCCTGTGTGGTGTAGTATATAGAGGATGTGTCGGCTCTCCTGTGTGGTGTAGTATATAGAGGATGTGTCAGCTCTCCTGTGTGGTGTAGTATATAGAGGATCTGTCAGCTCTCCTGTATTGTGTAGTATATAGAGGATATGTCAGCTCTCCTGTGTGGTGTAGTATATAGAGGATATGTCAGCTCTCCTGTGTGGTGTAGTATATAGAGGATCTGTCGGCTCTCCTGTGTGGTGTAGTATATAGAGGATCTGTCAGCTCTCCTGTGTGGTGTAGTATATAGAGGATCTGTCAGCTCTCCTGTGTGGTGTAGTATATAGTGGATCTGTCAGCTCTCCTGTATTGTGTAGTATATAGAGGATGTGTCAGCTCTCCTGTGTGGTGTAGTATATAGAGGATCTGTCGGCTCTCCTGTGTGGTGTAGTATATAGAGGATGTGTCAGCTCTCCTGTATTGTGTAGTATATAGAGGATGTGTCAGCTCTCCTGTGAGGTGTAGTATATAGAGGATCTGTCAGCTCTCCTGTGTGGTGTAGTATATAGAGGATCTGTCGGCTCTCCTGTGTGGTGTAGTATATAGTGGATCTGTCAGCTCTCCTGTATTGTGTAGTATATAGAGGATGTGTCAGCTCTCCTGTGTGGTGTAGTATATAGAGGATCTGTCAGCTCTCCTGTGTGGTGTAGTGTATAGAGGATCTGTCAGCTCTCCTGGGTGGTGTAGTATATAGACGATCTGTCAGCTCTCCTGTGTGGTGTAGTATATAGAGGATCTGTCAGCTCTCCTGTGTGGTGTAGTATATAGTGGATCTGTCAGCTCTCCTGTATTGTGTAGTATATAGTGGATGTGTCAGCTCTCCTGTGTGGTGTAGTATATAGAGGATGTGTCAGCTCTCCTGTGTGGTGTAGTATATAGAGGATCTGTCAGCTCTCCTGTGTGGTGTAGTATATAGTGGATCTGTCAGCTCTCCTGTATTGTGTAGTATATAGAGGATCTGTCAGCTCTCCTGTGTGGTGTAGTATATAGAGGATCTGTCAGCTCTCCTGTGTGGTGTAGTATATAGAGGATCTGTCAGCTCTCCTGTGTGGTGTAGTATATAGTGGATCTGTCAGCTCTCCTGTATTGTGTAGTATATAGAGGATGTGTCAGCTCTCCTGTGTGGTGTAGTATATAGAGGATCTGTCGGCTCTCCTGTGTGGTGTAGTATATAGTGGATCTGTCAGCTCTCCTGTATTGTGTAGTATATAGAGGATCTGTCAGCTCTCCTGTGTGATGTAGTATATAGTGGATCTGTCAGCTCTCCTGTATTGTGTAGTATATAGAGGATGTGTCAGCTCTCCTGTGTGGTGTAGTATATAGAGGATCTGTCGGCTCTCCTGTGTGGTGTAGTATATGGAGGATCTGTCGGCTCTCCTATGTGGTGTAGTATATAGAGGATCTGTCAGCTCTCCTGTGTGGTGTAGTATATAGTGGATCTGTCAGCTCTCCTGTGTGGTGTAGTATATAGAGGATCTGTCGGCTCTCCTGTGTGGTGTAGTATATAGAGGATGTGTCAGCTCTCCTGTGTGGTGTAGTATATAGAGGATCTGTCGGCTCTCCTGTGTGGTGTAGTATATAGAGGATGTGTCGGCTCTCCTGTGTGGTGTAGTATATAGAGGATGTGTCAGCTCTCCTGTGTGGTGTAGTATATAGAGGATCTGTCAGCTCTCCTGTATTGTGTAGTATATAGAGGATATGTCAGCTCTCCTGTGTGGTGTAGTATATAGAGGATATGTCAGCTCTCCTGTGTGGTGTAGTATATAGAGGATCTGTCGGCTCTCCTGTGTGGTGTAGTATATAGAGGATCTGTCAGCTCTCCTGTGTGGTGTAGTATATAGAGGATCTGTCAGCTCTCCTGTGTGGTGTAGTATATAGTGGATCTGTCAGCTCTCCTGTATTGTGTAGTATATAGAGGATGTGTCAGCTCTCCTGTGTGGTGTAGTATATAGAGGATCTGTCGGCTCTCCTGTGTGGTGTAGTATATAGAGGATGTGTCAGCTCTCCTGTATTGTGTAGTATATAGAGGATGTGTCAGCTCTCCTGTGTGGTGTAGTGTATAGAGGATCTGTCAGCTCTCCTGTGTGGTGTAGTATATAGAGGATGTGTCAGCTCTCCTGTATTGTGTAGTATATAGAGGATGTGTCAGCTCTCCTGTGAGGTGTAGTATATAGAGGATCTGTCAGCTCTCCTGTGTGGTGTAGTATATAGAGGATCTGTCGGCTCTCCTGTGTGGTGTAGTATATAGTGGATCTGTCAGCTCTCCTGTATTGTGTAGTATATAGAGGATGTGTCAGCTCTCCTGTGTGGTGTAGTATATAGAGGATCTGTTAGCTCTCCTGTGTGGTGTAGTGTATAGAGGATCTGTCAGCTCTCCTGGGTGGTGTAGTATATAGAGGATCTGTCAGCTCTCCTGTGTGGTGTAGTATATAGAGGATGTGTCAGCTCTCCTGTGTGGTGTAGTATATAGAGGATCTGTCAGCTCTCCTGTGTGGTGTAGTATATAGTGGATCTGTCAGCTCTCCTGTGTGGTGTAGTATATAGTGGATGTGTCAGCTCTCCTGTATTGTGTAGTATATAGAGGATGTGTCAGCTCTCCTGTGAGGTGTAGTATATAGAGGATCTGTCAGCTCTCCTGTGTGGTGTAGTATATAGAGGATCTGTCGGCTCTCCTGTGTGGTGTAGTATATAGAGGATGTGTCAGCTCTCCTGTATTGTGTAGTATATAGAGGATGTGTCAGCTCTCCTGTGAGGTGTAGTATATAGAGGATCTGTCAGCTCTCCTGTGAGGTGTAGTAGATAGTGGATCTGTCAGCTCTCCTGTGTGGTGTAGTATATAGAGGATCTGTCGGCTCTCCTGTGTGGTGTAGTATATAGTGGATCTGTCAGCTCTCCTGTATTGTGTAGTATATAGTGGATCTGTCAGCTCTCCTGTGTGGTGTAGTATATAGAGGATCTGTCAGCTCTCCTGTGTGGTGTAGTATATAGTGGATCTGTCAGCTCTCCTGTGTGGTGTAGTATATAGTGGATCTGTCAGCTCTCCTGTGTGGTGTAGTATATAGAGGATCTGTCAGCTCTCCTGTGTGGTGTAGTATATAGTGGATCTGTCAGCTCTCCTGTGTGGTGTAGTATATAGAGGATCTGTCGGCTCTCCTGTGTGGTGTAGTATATAGTGGATCTGTCAGCTCTCCTGTATTGTGTAGTATATAGAGGATGTGTCAGCTCTCCTGTGTGGTGTAGTATATAGAGGATCTGTCAGCTCTCCTGTGTGGTGTAGTGTATAGAGGATCTGTCAGCTCTCCTGGGTGGTGTAGTATATAGAGGATCTGTCAGCTCTCCTGTGTGGTGTAGTATATAGAGGATCTGTCAGCTCTCCTGTGTGGTGTAGTATATAGTGGATCTGTCAGCTCTCCTGTATTGTGTAGTATATAGAGGATGTGTCAGCTCTCCTGTGTGGTGTAGTATATAGAGGATGTGTCAGCTCTCCTGTGTGGTGTAGTATATTGAGGATCTGTCAACTCTCCTATGTGATGTAGCATATAGAGGATCTGTCAGCTTTCCTGTGTGGTGTAGTGTATAGAGGATCTGTCAGCTCTCCTGTGTGGTGTAGTATATAGAGGATCTGTCAGCTCTCCTGTGTGGTGTAGTATATAGAGGATCTGTCCTGTGTGGTGTAGTATATAGAGGATCTGTCAGCTCTCCTGTGTGGTGTAGTATATAGAGGATCTGTCAGCTCTCCTGTGTGGTGTAGTATATAGTGGATCTGTCAGCTCTCCTGTATTGTGTAGTATATAGAGGATGTGTCAGCTCTCCTGTGTGGTGTAGTATATAGAGGATCTGTCGGCTCTCCTGTGTGGTGTAGTATATAGAGGATGTGTCAGCTCTCCTGTGTGGTGTAGTATATAGTGGATCTGTCAGCTCTCCTGTATTGTGTAGTATATAGAGGATGTGTCAGCTCTCCTGTGTGGTGTAGTATATAGTGGATCTGTCAGCTCTCCTGTATTGTGTAGTATATGGAGGATCTGTCAGCTCTCCTGTGTGGTGTAGTATATAGAGGATCTGTCAGCTCTCCTGTGTGGTGTAGTATATAGAGGATCTGTCAGCTCTCCTGTGTGGTGTAGTATATAGAGGATCTGTCCTGTGTGGTGTAGTATATAGAGGATCTGTCAGCTCTCCTGTGTGGTGTAGTATATAGAGGATCTGTCAGCTCTCCTGTGTGGTGTAGTATATAGTGGATCTGTCAGCTCTCCTGTATTGTGTAGTATATAGAGGATGTGTCAGCTCTCCTGTGTGGTGTAGTATATAGAGGATCTGTCAGCTCTCCTGTATTGTGTAGTATATAGAGGATGTGTCAGCTCTCCTGTGTGGTGTAGTATATAGAGGATCTGTCAGCTCTCCTGTATTGTGTAGTATATAGAGGATGTGTCAGCTCTCCTGTGTGGTGTAGTATATAGTGGATCTGTCAGCTCTCCTGTATTGTGTAGTATATGGAGGATCTGTCAGCTCTCCTGTGTGGTGTAGTATATAGAGGATCTGTCAGCTCTCCTGTGTGGTGTAGTATATAGAGGATCTGTCAGCTCTCCTGTGTGGTGTAGTATATAGAGGATCTGTCAGCTCTCCTGTGTGGTGTAGTATATAGAGGATCTGTCAGCTCTCCTGTGTGGTGTAGTATATAGAGGATCTGTCCTGTGTGGTGTAGTATATAGAGAATCTGTCAGCTCTCCTGTGTGGTGTAGTATATAGAGGATCTGTCAGCTCTCCTGTGTGGTGTAGTATATAGTGGATCTGTCAGCTCTCCTGTATTGTGTAGTATATAGAGGATGTGTCAGCTCTCCTGTGTGGTGTAGTATATAGAGGATCTGTCAGCTCTCCTGTGTGGTGTAGTATATAGAGGATGTGTCAGCTCTCCTGTGTGGTGTAGTATATGGATGATCTGTCAGCTCTCCTGTGTGGTGTAGTATATAGTGGATCTGTCAGCTCTCCTGTATTGTGTAGTATATAGAGGATGTGTCAGCTCTCCTGTGTGGTGTAGTATATAGTGGATCTGTCAGCTCTCCTGTATTGTGTAGTATATGGAGGATCTGTCAGCTCTCCTGTGTGGTGTAGTATATAGAGGATCTGTCAGCTCTCCTGTGTGGTGTAGTATATAGAGGATCTGTCAGCTCTCCTGTGTGGTGTAGTATATAGAGGATGTGTCAGCTCTCCTGTGTGGTGTAGTATATAGAGGATCTGTCGGCTCTCCTGTGTGGTGTAGTATATAGAGGATCTGTCGGCTCTCCTATGTGGTGTAGTATATAGAGGATCTGTCAGCTCTCCTGTGTGGTGTAGTATATAGTGGATCTGTCAGCTCTCCTGTGTGGTGTAGTATATAGAGGATCTGTCGGCTCTCCTGTGTGGTGTAGTATATAGAGGATGTGTCAGCTCTCCTGTGTGGTGTAGTATACAGAGGATCTGTCAGCTCTCCTGTGTGGTGTAGTATATAGAGGATGTGTCAGCTCTCCTGTGTGGTGTAGTATACAGAGGATCTGTCAGCTCTCCTGTGTGGTGTAGTATATAGAGGATCTGTCGGCTCTCCTGTGTGGTGTAGTATATAGAGGATGTGTCGGCTCTCCTGTGTGGTGTAGTATATAGAGGATGTGTCAGCTCTCCTGTGTGGTGTAGTATATAGAGGATCTGTCAGCTCTCCTGTATTGTGTAGTATATAGAGGATGTGTCAGCTCTCCTGTATGGTGTAGTATATAGAGGATATGTCAGCTCTCCTGTGTGGTGTAGTATATAGAGGATATGTCAGCTCTCCTGTGTGGTGTAGTATATAGAGGATCTGTCGGCTCTCCTGTGTGGTGTAGTATATAGAGGATCTGTCAGCTCTCCTGTGTGGTGTAGTATATAGAGGATCTGTCAGCTCTCCTGTGTGGTGTAGTATATAGTGGATCTGTCAGCTCTCCTGTATTGTGTAGTATATAGAGGATGTGTCAGCTCTCCTGTGTGGTGTAGTATATAGAGGATCTGTCGGCTCTCCTGTGTGGTGTAGTATATAGTGGATCTGTCGACTCTCCTGTGTGGTGTAGTATATAGAGGATCTGTCAGCTCTCCTGTGTGGTGTAGTATATAGAGGATGTGTCGGCTCTCCTGTGTGGTGTAGTATATAGAGGATCTGTCAGCTCTCCTGTATTGTGTAGTATATAGAGGATGTGTCAGCTCTCCTGTGTGGTGTAGTGTATAGAGGATCTGTCAGCTCTCCTGGGTGGTGTAGTATATAGAGGATCTGTCAGCTCTCCTGTGTGGTGTAGTATATAGAGGATCTGTCGGCTCTCCTGTGTGGTGTAGTATATAGAGGATCTGTCAGCTCTCCTGTGTGGTGTAGTATATAGAGGATCTGTCAGCTCTCCTGTGTGGTGTAGTATATAGAGGATCTGTCAGCTCTCCTGTGTGGTGTAGTATATAGTGGATCTGTCAGCTCTCATGTATTGTGTAGTACATAGAGGATGTGTCAGCTCTCCTGTGTGGTGTAGTATATAGAGGATCTGTCGGCTCTCCTGTGTGGTGTAGTATATAGAGGATGTGTCAACTCTCCTGTGTGGTGTAGTATATAGTGGATCTGTCAGCTCTCCTGTATTGTGTAGTATATAGAGGATGTGTCAGCTCTCCTGTGTGGTGTAGTATATAGTGGATCTGTCAGCTCTCCTGTATTGTGTAGTATATGGAGGATCTGTCAGCTCTCCTGTGTGGTGTAGTATATAGAGGATCTGTCAGCTCTCCTGTGTGGTGTAGTATATAGAGGATCTGTCAGCTCTCCTGTGTGGTGTAGTATATAGAGGATCTGTCGGCTCTCCTATGTGGTGTAGTATATAGAGGATCTGTCAGCTCTCCTGTGTGGTGTAGTATATAGTGGATCTGTCAGCTCTCCTGTGTGGTGTAGTATATAGAGGATCTGTCGGCTCTCCTGTGTGGTGTAGTATATAGAGGATCTGTCAGCTCTCCTGTATTGTGTAGTATATAGAGGATCTGTCAGCTCTCCTGTGTGGTGTAGTATATAGAGGATCTGTCAGCTCTCCTGTGTGGTGTAGTATATAGAGGATCTGTCGGCTCTCCTGTGTGGTGTAGTATATAGAGGATGTGTCGGCTCTCCTGTGTGGTGTAGTATATAGAGGATGTGTCAGCTCTCCTGTGTGGTGTAGTATATAGAGGATCTGTCAGCTCTCCTGTATTGTGTAGTATATAGAGGATCTGTCAGCTCTCCTGTGTGGTGTAGTATATAGAGGATCTGTCAGCTCTCCTGTATTGTGTAGTATATAGAGGATCTGTCAGCTCTCCTGTGTGGTGTAGTTTATAGAGGATCTGTCGGCTCTCCTGTGTGGTGTAGTATGACTCGCCCAGGGGGAATATGGGTGACTCGGTACCCGGGCCTTTACCTTCTTCGGATGTCACGGGCCCGTACCCTGGGGTCACTCTTTAAAAAAAAAGGGTTTGTTAACAGTTTTGTCTCGTGACGCCACCTGTGGTTCCCGGTAATGAGTACCGGCGCTGCTGCAGACCTCTGAAGCAGATGTTAGGGCAGCTGGGTTGGCATGGCTCTCCACAGGCAGAGCACAGCTCCAGGGCAGTGTAGATGCAGATGGTGATGCTGGGCGTTGTAGTGCAGGAGCGATAGCGTTGTAGAAATAACTGACAGAAACAGTGGGGTGCAGTCATCCGAGTTTACTCATAGTTCTTTAGCTTCCTCAGGTGCACTGTACAGGTGTCAGCCTCCCATGTCGCGCTGCGTTTACCAGGCAGGGGCTCAGCACTCTCCCACGTACTTCAAGAGCACTTAACGAGACCCCCTTTCTGTATGTTCCTTTCTTAGCTGACTTCCCGCGGTGGGTCTTCTCCCTCCTGCCATGCGCCCCGCCACACAAAGTGCCGATCTGTTACCTTGAGATCCCTCTGGGCAACTTGAAGTTCCCGGACCTTGCTTGGTGCCCTTCACGGCGGCTTAGGTGAGGTTGTGGCAACTGCACAATGAAAGTTTTCCAGCCGAGACCTGAAGTAACTCGGCTAGTCCAGGGACCGGTTCCCTTCTTGCAGCCTGATCCCTCTGACACCTGGCAGATTCGGGCGTACGGGTGCCGTCCTGCACTCACCGTACCCCCTGGGATCCCTTAAGTTACTGGAGCCTTCCTCCCTAGCTCCCACTCCTCTCTCCTTCTTGGGCATGACAGGCCGAGCCTGCCTACCGAGCAGAGCTCCTGCAGAGCCCCTGCTCCTCTCACTTCTCCTCACTGAATCCACCCCTACACATGGTGATGTGACGCTCTCAGCCCTGCCCTGGGAAGATGGGGGTACTCGGAGTCGGGTCAGATGTTGAGAACGGGGGTGCAGTCGTGGCCTGGACCCGTTCCTTGCCCAGGGCCGTCACATTGAAAATTATGCTAGGGCTTTCCGGGTTGAGTGGTAATTGTCGACTACGCCACCTGTGGTGTCTGGTGATGCGCCACCAGCGCAACTACAGTCCGCTGAGGCCTGGAGTCATGGCGGCTAAAGTTCTCGCCGCTCCCTACAGGCGGAGTGCGGCCTCAGGGCCGGTAAAGCAGGATAAAGGGGGGGTAGTAGTGCGGCAGTAGGGACGCGGCGTCGCACGGAATGGCGCGTAATGAACAGTCCGGAGGCCATAGGGATGAATTTCCAAGGCTTTACTCACATTAGAGATGGCAGAAGGAAGGCGACTCCCTGCTCCCCACGGAGTCCTGCGGTCACCAGGGACCGGGGTCCGACAACCTCCGAGCAAGTCCAGCATTCAATCGGGACCCCGCACCTGAGTGTTCCTGAACTACAGACCGTATCCTCTCCTGTCTGTGTGTGTGTAGATAGGCCGGATCTCCCTCTGAACTCCTCTCAGAACAAGGGCACGGGTGGCAGCTCTGCTCCTTCCGATACCCGATGGGATCCTCTGGGCCTACCGGGCTTTACCAACCAGGACATGGAGTAGCAAGGTCGGGTGTCGGGGGCCGGTACCCCTCTTGCAGCTGGACTCCCTCTGAATATATCAGGTGGTGAGGACAGGTGGCGTACACTGCTCCGTCTGCATCCTCCCCGGGATCCATTTGCTGTGGAGCTACACTCTTTAGCTCCGGGCCTTCTTGGTCGTGGTCCTTGACCGGGTTGAGACATTCCTCGTCTGCAACCTGCCCCTCGTTCCAAGGCTGGGGTATGAGGGCTGTGTCTCCATCCACTGTAGGTTCACACAGGATCCACGTTCAGGGTGGGAGATCACAATACCTCACAGTAATTAACAGCACAAAGACCAAAACCAAAGATGGCTTTTTATTAAATATGAAATTTAAAGTGTCACTAAATTGTAAGTCCTCCACCCTCACCCACTAACTGGTTCCCCTCACTCTTGGTTCCCCAGTCTCCCTGTAACCAGGAGGGCAGCACCTGGTGCATACTAGCCCCCTCTGGTGGAGAAATGTGGTGTTGGATGCAAAGGTTGGGTCCCGACCATCACGCTGTTCTTACCTCGGAGGAGGAACACTACACTCCATTACAGAAGTGCAGCATCCCTGTGGCGGTCGAATCTTCAGGGGCGCCACAGTTCTACAGTGGGATGTGCTACATAATGAAGTTTCTCTTAAGGGGCACTTGGAAGGGAAGATGTCCTTATCACCCCGGTCAGTAAAATCTTTATAGTGGTGGCAGGATGAGCCTAACCTATCTCGAGGGGTTCCCTGGGTACTTAGGGTCACTAGAACAATTACCACAGATGCGAGTCTGAGAGGGTGGGGAGCCCATCTGGGAGATATGGTAGCCCAGGGGACCTGGTCAGATATCGAAAAGGGTCTCTCCTCCAATGCAAAAGAACTTCTGGCGGTAGACAAGGCGGTGAATAATTTCTTACCTTTCCTTCAGGGCCAGAATGTAAAGATCCTCTTGGATAATCTAGTTGCGGTAGCATATGTGAACCACCAGGGGGATACATGGTCAAGATCGCTGATGAGAGTGACAGATCATCTCTTCCAGATTACAGAAAGTCACCTCCTTTCCCTGATGGCCCTCTATATACGGGAAAAAGAAAACATGAGAGCAGATTTCCCAAGCTGCTATCCTCTGATGCAAGGGGAATGGGAACTAAATCAAGGAATTTTTACCCAAATAGCCGAAGATGGGGGGGGGCCTCCGGTCAGGTAGATCCGTTTGCCACAAAACTAAATCGGAAGACAAAGATCTTGTGTTCCCTAAATCCCCTAGCTGTGGACGCTTTCCTGATTCGTTGGTATTTCAGCCTGGCGTATGACTCCTCCCCCCCTGGTTGGCTGTTCTTCTCATGGTAATAAGAAAGATCAGGGAGGACAAGGCCAGGGTTCTGCTGATCGCACCCTTTTGGCCCAGGAGGGTGTCCATCTACGATCCTTGGGTTCTTCCAGAGATTCCATATCTCCTTCTCCGGGGTCCGATATTCCATCCTCAAGCAACTGGCCTCCACTTGACGGTGTGGAACTTGAAAGGACACTGCCAAATCAGAAAGGTTTTTCCAAAGGTCTAGTAACCATTCTGCACAGGAGAAAACCTGTTACAACCCAGATTTATGCCACAAGTTGGAGAAAGTTTTTGTCTTTCTCTGGTTCTGGGGTTCATAGGGAGGGGGTGCCAATAGGACAAATCTTTGGAGTTTTTACAAAAAAGTCTTGAACTAGGGTTATCCACCAGCACCCTTAAAGTACAGATTTCTGCCTTGGGTGCCCTATATAGCTGTGATGTAGCTTGTAACTACTGGGTTTCTCGGTTCATTAAGGCAGCTTTTAGATCTAGACTCATTATTAAAAGCAGCTTGGTTCCCTGGTATTTAAATTTGGTTCTAAAGGCCTTGACTATCTCGCTGTTTGAGCTAATAGTCAGCAACCCTTAAATCCCTCTCTCTTAAGACCGCTTTAATATCTTTAACCTCGGCCAGGAGCATTAGTGACATCCAGGCCCTGTCTATGGCCTCGCCGTTTACTCAAATTCTGGATGATAGGCAGGATCTGGTCTAAAAATCACTCTCTCTCCCTAAGGTAGCTACTCGTTTCAACAGACTTCAGGAAGTCCTCCTACCCTCCTTTTGTCCACATCCTAGTAACCAGAAAGAGGTGGAGTTACATACGTTAGAAGTGAGGAGATGTCTGGTTAGGTAACATTCAGTTACCAAAAGCTTTAGGAAAGATAACTCGTTGTTTATATCCTACCAAGGGACTAGGAACGGTCTAAGGTCACGAAGTCCACCATAGCTAGATGGAATTGGGAGGCCATTTCTCTATCATATACAGTATAGACCAAAAGTTTGGACACACCTTCGCATTTAAAGATTTTTCTGTATTTTCTTGACTATGGAAATTGTACATTCACACTGAAGGCATCAAAACTATGAATTAACACATGTGGAATTATATACTTAACAAAAAAGTGTGAAACAACTGAAAATATGTCTTATATTCTAGGTTCTTCAAAGTAGCCACCTTTTGCTTTAATGATTGCTTTGCACACTCTTGGCATTCTCTTGATGAGCTTCAAGAGGTAGTCACCGGAAATGGTCTTCCAACAATCTTGAAGGAGTTCCCAGAGATGCTTAGCACTTGTTGGCCCTTTTGCCTTCACTCTGCGGTCCAGCTCACCCCAAACCATCTCGATTGGGTTCAGGTCTGGTGACTGTGGAGGCCAGGTTATCTGGCGTAGTCCCTCATCACTCTCCTTCTTGGTCAAATAGCCCTTACACAGCCTGGAGGTGTGTTTGGGGTCATTGTCCTGTTGAAAAATAAATGATGGTCCAACTAAACGCAAAGCGGATGGAATAGCATGCTGCTGCAAGATGCTGTGGTAGCCATGCTGGTTCAGTATGCCTTCAATTTTGAATAAATCCCCAACAGTGTCACCAGCAAATCACCCCCACACCATCACACCTCCTCCTCCATGCTTCACGGTGGGAACCAGGCATGTAGAGTCCATCCGTTCACCTTTTCTGCGTCGCACAAAGACACGGTGGTTGGAACCAAAGATCTCAAATTTGGACTCATCAGACCAAAGCACAGATTTCCACTGGTCTAATGTCCATTCCTTGTGTTCTTTAGCCCAAACAAGTCTCTTCTGCTTGTTGCCTGTCCTTAGCAGTGGTTTCCTAGCAGCTATTTTACCATGAAGGCCTGCTGTACAAAGTCTCCTCTTAACAGTTGTTGAAGAGATGTGTCTGCTGCTAGAACTCTGTGTGGCATTGACCTGGTCTCTAATCTGAGCTGCTGTTAAACTGCGATTTCTGAGGCTGGTGACGCGGATAAACTTATCCTCAGAAGCAGAGGTGACTCTTGGTCTTCCTTTCCTGGGGCGGTCCTGATGTGAGCCAGTTTCTTTGTAGCGCTTGATGGTTTTTGCAACTGCACTTGGGGACACTTTCAAAGTTTTCCCAATTTTTCGGACTGACTGACCTTCATTTCTTAAAGTAATGATGGACACTCGTTTTTCTTTACTTAGCTGCTTTTTTCTTGCCATAATACACATTCTAACAGTCTGTTCAGTAGGACTATCAGCTGTGTATCCACCAGATTTCTGCACAACACAACTGATGGTCCCAACCCCATTTATAAGGCAAGAAATCCCACTTATTAAACCTGACAAGACATACCTGTGAAGTGAAAACCATTTCCAGTGACTATCTCTTGAAGCTCATCAAGAGAATGCCAAGAGTGTGCAAAGCAATCATCAAAGCAAAAGGTGGCTATTTTGAAGAACCTAGAATATAAGACATATTTTCAGCTGTTTCACACTTTTTTGTTAAGTATATAATTCCACATGTGTTAATTCATAGTTTTGATGCCTTCAGTGTGAATGTACAATTTTCATAGTCATGAAAATACAGAAAAATCTTTAAATGAGAAGGTGTGTCCAAACTTTTGGTCTGTACATCTAGCGGCGAGGAAGGGCCAGAAGGGCTGAAGGCTCATTCCACCCGTGCTGTGGCGACCTCCTGGGCTGAGAAGACAGGTGTCTCGATAGAAGACATATTTAAGGCTGCTACCTGGTCCTGTCCCTCTACATTCCATAGACACGATAGGTTAGATATAGGTGTATCGGCTGACCTCACCTTTGGGAGAAGAGTGTTCCAGGCTGTGGTCCTTCAATAGATTACTTCATCTCTGTAATTCTCTCGTGGTGCTGTCATGGTCGACCGATAAAATATTAAATTACATACCGGTAATGGGATTTTTCGGAGACCATGACAGCACCCTTATATTCCCTCCTTCCACGTTTGTGGGAACACTCCCGTTTTATTAATTATAATCTCACACTCAGTAGGTTTCGTCTGGTATGGCAATTTTGTGATTGTTTGCTGTGTTTATTAACCTGGCGGTCCTCTCAATGCTCTGTAATCCAAACTGAGGCGGGAGAGAGGTGGCGCCCTTTTAAGCCTGTAGGTTTCCTCTCCTTGGTGGGCGGATCCCCTCTCTCGTGGTGCTGTCATGGTCTCTGAAAAATCCCGTTACCGGTAAGTAACTTACGACTATTCATTTGATGGAGCAATCAAAAAGTTGTACCCCAAAATGGTATTAAAAACGGTCTTAGAAAATTGGAACACAAGCCAAACAATTTGTTTGCAAAGTTTAGAATTTTTTAAAAGCAGTAAAATGTTTTCGTTTTCTTCTGCACCATTTCACTTTATTTGGAATTCATTGCCCTTTTTTTTCTATATGTTGCACAGTAAAGTGAATGGCGTCTTTCAAAAATGCTGTAATTTTGTCCCACAAAGTACACCTCAACCCTGCTGTATTGAATAGTGTCTGTGTTATTCACTATGTGATATGTGTTTTTTTATTGTATACTAATGTATAGTGACTAGTGATGATCGAGCGTGTTCTATGAACCCATTCAGCGAGCACGCTAACAGCCGTGACACTTGCAGGCACGGCGACCTTAAAAGAAATGCCGAGCATGCCAAAATACTCGGCGAGCACCCGAGCGTGCTTGCCGAAGGGGTTGATAGAACACGCTCGATCATCACTAATAGTGACCAGATGCCTCTAAGGAATCTTTTTTGGCCTCTGTTTTACTGGTGCTTGAAGTGCAATTTTTTGTAGCTCTAATGATTAAGTAATATGCAACTATGTGAACTGCAATTGCCAATTAACAATTTAAGGGAATCCATCAGATATACCCCTCCCTCCAATTCCCATTCATGACCATGCAGGATTTGGAAAGCTAAATCCATAGACACCTCTATATCTTTTATCTGTTGCTGCATTTCTGAGTGCTCTGGGTGTAACGGAGCACTAACCAAGCCTCAGCCTTCCAAGGTTGCTTCCCTGCCCAGCACCAGCCTCTGTATCTTGATTGATAGCTCACTGTCAGTTTTTTGGGACGTCAGGCACCAAGCAAGGAAAATCAGTGAGCTAGACACTAGCACTGGGAACTTTCCCTCCGTACACGCAAAACATAAACCAAAAAAAAAGCAATTTGGCACGTTACTTAATTTATGTAGATTTATAGAATGAAATGTTGGATTTCGCATGAGCTCGATCCTTGTTTTTCACAGAACTCATATCTATTATAGTCTAGGGCTGTTCACATATTTCTGCGGACCGCGTATTTTTCACTGAAACACGTTGACCTGTCGGATTTTGATCCAAATCAAAGTTTAGAGTTTCTCGGATGCAAAACAAAGCTGATGAAAGTCTGAATGAGGCCTTACTCTATTATTTATTTTTTAAGCAGCGTTCATTCCAGGCTGCTGTACACATGAAGAGGGTTTACACACCTAAAATACATATATAAAACACAGAAACAAGCTACCATTGACAGACTAGTATGGAGGGAGACACTGCCACTACGAGCTAACAGTGTGGATTCTGGTGTCTCGCTCCTTCCCTCAGGTTGTATTCCAAAAGCCTCCTCCAATAAGCAAGTTCTGGACAAGCTGCAGGTGGAGAGGGAGCGCGGGATTACGGTGAAGGCCCTGACTGCGTCTCTGTTTTACACTTACGAGGGAAAGAAGTATCTCCTGAACCTGATCAACACTGCGGTGAGTGTGACGTTTCTTCTTGATTTGTTTCTCTGTGCTCTTGTTGCGGATGTTCAACAGGTCACGGCAGTCTCGTGACCTGTCCAATGACTAAATGACGTCATGGAAGATCCTTTCACTCCACCGCGAGCCATACAAGAGACCAGACGCAGTGGAGAAAAGACCGGGGGCCATCAGAAGGTAAGTATAATGTTATTTTCTCCAATCCCCTCCATGACAGCACACCTGGAGGTAGCATCCCCATCCTAATTAGGGACAGGAAAACAAGAGGTTAAATAGCCCCTTCCCCCAACAATCCCCAGTGTTTTCCTGTCCCTATGGGATGAAGAGGTTACCTGGGGTGCCTGCGGCCGGCAAGCAGGGCCCTATTAAATTTACCTGCCGGGCTGCAGGGAGCGATCGCCTCCGACCTTCCTTCCTTTGCAGCTCCCGTGTCTCCTTGAGAGCGGGACCCCCCCCACACACACTCGCCTGCGTGTAAAGCCGAGTAGGGTTTTGGGGGCTGGGGGCCTCCTGTTGCTCCCCGGCCGGAGTCTCCTCTGTCCTCCATGGCGGCGTGCCGGAAGTCAGGCTTTTGGCCAGCGGGACGTCACTTCTGGTGCGTTCCACCGTGGAACGCATGGGGCTGCGGCGGGAAATTCAAAAGGAGAAGCCGCATTTTGCCCTGAAAATGAGGATCCTTCACTAGATAGGTGAAAATTTGGCACTGGATCTCGGTCTCCCCTATAAAAGACCCAGATGAGAAGACTCCATTAAGGTAGGACAGAATATTCTGCTACTATGGAGGGTGCTGTTCCAAAGCCTGCGTCTGCAGAGCCCAGCGCTAACCCGGCCCCAGTAAGTACTAGGTCCTAGGTTATTCCCCACTCTCTTTTGAGCAGGATCCTAAATATATTTTAAATCTCCCCTTTTTTTATTTTTAATTTAGGGAGACAAGGATCCTGCACCGACAGTGGGAGAAAGCACTACAGTTCGCAAATGTGCCATCTGTATAAAAAAGCTAGCTTCAGGGCATAAGAAACCCCTCTGCTGGAAATGCACTGACAACATTGTGAAGGAAGAACAGCCTTCCCTTATGGAAGAAGTCAGGGGAATGGTTCGGCAGGAAATACAATCTTCCCTAGCCTCCTTCTCACAAGCCAGAGCTGAAGGTCCATCTCCCCCCAAAAGGAGAAAATATACGGTTAGGGAGACCTCTGATTCAGAATTAGGGTCTATGGAGGAACCGGAAGAAGGGGTCCTAAGTGAAGATCATGAGGAAGATAGGAAATATTACTTTTCGTCTGAGAATATGGAGGAATTGTTGTCGCAGGTGAGAGACACGATGCAGGTGGAAGAGGAGAAGGAAACCAGTACAGTTCAGGATGAAATGTTTGGCGGTCTGAAATCCAAGAAGAAGGTAGTGTTCCCTGTGCATGACAACATTTGGAGTCTTATTTTGGATGAATGGGAGTCACCTGAGAAAAGGCTTAGTATGGCAGGAGAAATGAAGGATAGATTCCCTCTAGATGAAAAGGCGGCTAAGCTATGGATGGAAGTCCCGAAGGTTGATGTACAGGTGGCAAGGGTTGCGAAGAAAACAACCCTTCCCTTTGAAGACTCGTCACAGCTCAAAGATCCTATGGATAGGAAGATGGAAAGCCTTCTAAGGAAGGCATGGGAAACATCGGCGGCTTCACTGAAGACTAATATCGCTTCAACTTGTGTAGCTCGTTCCATGTTCCTCTGGCTCCAACAACTAGAGGAACATCTCTGGAAAGGTACCACTCAAGAGGACCTCCTAGCATCTCTTCCTTTTCTGCAGAAGGCCACTGGATTCCTAGCGGATGCCTTGGCGGAGTCGGTCAAGATTGCGGCATGATTGGCAGCATTATCAAATTCTACGAGAAGAGCTTTGTGGTTGAAGATGTGGAGTGGGGACAACGCATCAAAATCTAAGCTTTGTTCCATTCCATTTAAAGGAGAGTATATGTTTGGGGCGGTCCTAGACGAGTTGTTGGAGAAAGCATCCGACAAGAAGAAGTCTCTGCCAGAGCCAAAGAATCCAAAAAGTTTCAGAAAGAGACCATTTCTTCTCCCTCAACAACAACAGCAGCAAGAATTTCAGTACAGAGGCAAGGGTAAAACTGGTCGCTGGAGTTACACAAAAGGGGGAAGAGGTAGGAATATCTTTCAAGGTTCTAGGCAGGACAGACAATGACGCCAAGAAGGTAGGAGGCAGAATTGCGAGCTTCCTTCCTCAATGGCAGCTTATTGATTGGAAAAGGATTTGTCGTGGCAACAGTAGACCAGCCAGAGGCTTACTACCACGTGCCAATTCATCCGGATTACAGAAAATTTCTCAGATTTGCTGTAACTCAGAACCGAGAGGTACTTCATTTTCAATTCAATGTACTCCCCTTCGGCATTTCGTCAGCACCCCGCCTGTTTACAAAGATCATGGCAGAGGTAGTAGGTTTATCTAAGGAAACTGAATATCTGCATCGTCCCATATTTAGACAATTTTTTGGTGATGGTTCCCTCGGTTTCAAGTTTGGAAAGAGACCTCCAGATGACCCTCCAGATCCTGGAATCCTTGGGATGGTTGATAAACTACCAAAAGTCAGATCTGATTCCCTCCACCAGGAAGACCTCCTTGGGAATTCTCCTGGATTCTCAGCAACAAGCCTCTTTTCTGCCAAAAGAGAAGCAGATTCAGTTGAGGTCGAAAGTTTATGCACTAAAGAACCAGAGCGGAGTGTCATTAAGATTCGCCATGTCCGTCCTCGGGTCCATGACCTCATCTATTCAGGCGGTACCTTGGGCTCAAGCGCATTCAAGGGTCCTTCAAAACTACATCCTTTCCTGTTGGGACAGATCTCCAAGTTCCCTCTCCAACAGAATTCATCTGCCAGAGAAGGTGAAAGCATCTTTAAATTGGTGGCTCTGTCCAGGAAATCTGGAGAAAAGTTCAGCATGGATTCAACTTCCCTTGTTATCCGTCAAAACAGACGCAAGCAAAAGGGGATGGGAGCAGTAGTCTCCCACGTGGCCTTCCAAGGGGTCTGGTCGCAAGAAATAGCAGAGCAGTACTCAAACTTAAGAGAAATGAAAGTGGTGGAAGAAACCCTATGGGCAGCCACTACTGTGCTTCAGGGGTCGCATGTCAGAGTCTACTCGGACAATATGACAACTGTAGCCCACTTGAGACATCAGGAAAGTACAAGAAACAGGAGGTTACAGATGATCTCCGAAAGGATCTTCCACTGGGCGGAGCATAATCTACTATCCTTATCGGCTCTGCATCTGAGGGGCTCCGACAACTATCATGCAGATCTTCTGAGCAGAAAAGACATTCATCCAGGGGAGTGGAGCATGAACTCGAAGATATTTCAGATGATTGTTCAAAAGTGGGAATACCCAGATGTGGACCTGTTTGCGAACCAGGAAAACGCAAAAGTAAGAGCCTTTTTCTCTTTGAAACCCGAGGATTCAGCAACAGGGATAGATGCATTCGCTCACCCTTGGAAAGTTGGGCTCGCTAATGCTTTTCCCCTGATTCTGTTAATACCAAGGACTTTACAAAAAATCAGGTCGGAAGGGGTCAAGACTATCCTAATAGCTCCAATGTGGCCAAAAAGAGCATGGTTCGGAACATTGAGCAGTCTAAGAATGGATGATCCATTGATGCTTCCTCGAATCCACGATCTGCTGCATTAGGGCCAGATTTTCCATCCGGCCCCTCAGAATTTGGCTCTAGCTGCTTGGCTTCTGAGACCGCCCTCTGAAAAGCCAGAGGCTTCTCAGTACAGGTGATCCAAATGTGGCACCCTGCTGTGCATTGGTGCCACAGAACCTAGAAGGGTGCATGGATGGATTTCTCCACAAGAGGCCCTCACTACATACAAACACCTCTACCTTCCAACTCATACCAGCAGAGGGAGCCCAGATAGAGAGAGAGCCTGAGAACGTGCCGACGCTCAGATAGCGGTGAAGACGCAGCACGTCAGCTGCCTAGTAGTGAGGGCCCCGAGTGTGGCCGACGGCAAGGAGAAAAAGGGGAGTGAAACCAAGGGGGCAGAGGAGCACAATAAGCTCACCCCGTTATATCTACCGGACACCGGGTCCGCACCTACAGGGACCCTTTACACCCAGTGGGGATAACCGGAATCCCAGGAGGACTACAAGTCCCTGGCAAACCTGAAGGCTAGACACACACAGGATCAGGAACCACGAAGGCCCCGACGTCCAGGGAAAGTGGTTACCAACTAGAGGTCCTGTTTCTGAGCATCTGGTGAAGTAAAAGCAGGACACATAAGCTATGCCCAGTTGCAGGCTGGCCAGGAGCATACATAGGGACAGACACGGATCAGGAGGCCCTATACCCGCTCCCTGGGGAGAAGTCCAATAGTGCGCCCTTCATCTGGAGAACCCTGGACGTACCTAACAGCTGTACCAGTAAAGGTAATGAAGCAAATCCCCTGTCTCTGTCTGTTACTCCTGCTGTGCCATCGCTTTCCCTGCACCACAACGCTCAGCGCAACCTGCATCATTTATACTGCCCTGAGGCCTGCTGCACCTGTGGGGAGCCGTTCCATCTCAAGCTGTCCTGACATCTGCCTCGGAGGACTGTTGCAGCGCTGGTGATCCTCACCAGACACCACAGGTGGCGTCATGACAAATTCCCTACAAATAATTCCTTTTGGCACTGACCGCCCTGGGCCAGCCACCGCGATAATCCCCGTAGGCAGTCTTAGGCCCGGCTGCCGGGTGCCCCGCGACACCCCTGGGGGCGAGTCACATACACTGCAGAAAAGCAGAAAACCAGTCACAAATTCCATCTATGGAAAAATCTAGAAAGCTTTCAAGCTATGGTATGAGCCTCGTCCATTAGATCCCTTTCGGCCTGACGTGGCCAGAATCTTGGATTTCCTACAGAACGGTCTGTCTAAAGGATTAAGACCAAGCACGCTGAAGGTCCAAGTCTCGCCTTTATGTTCCTATTTTGATGCTGATTTGGCCCAAAACAGATGGATTAAGAGGTTCATGATAGCTGCTTCTCGGATTAATCCAACAAGAGCTAAAATAGTTCCACCTTGGGATCTCAACGTAGTTCTTAGAGGTCTAACTATGCATCCTTTCGAGCCAATAGCCGAGGCACACATAGACAAATTGTCTTGGAAAGCGGCATTGCTTGTAGCTCTGACTACAGCCATAAGAGTGAGTGAAATCCAAGCCCTGTCTATCAGAGAGACTTATTGTCGTATTTTGGAGGACAGGATCATCCTCCAGTTGGATCCTTCTTTTCTACCTAAAGTGTCGTCTAATTTTCATATGTCTCAGCCCATAATTCTTCCGTCATTCTGTCAAAATCCATCAAATAGCAAGGAAGAAGAATTCCACGCGTTGGATGTAAGAAGGACTATAATCCGCTATTTGAGGCAGACTGAAACCTGGAGGAAGGATCAGAACCTATTTGTCCAATATGGAAGCCCCAATAAAGGAAAGCAAATTGCAAAAATACGCTAGCAAATTGGATTAAGAAAGCAATTTGTGAAACATACATAGTTCAAGATTTGCCTCCTCTG
Source organism: Phyllobates terribilis (assembly GCF_046119375.1). Lineage (NCBI taxonomy): Eukaryota > Metazoa > Chordata > Amphibia > Anura > Dendrobatidae > Phyllobates > Phyllobates terribilis. Next base: position 271,650 of record NW_027362920.1, on the reverse strand, counting down.
GAATCCTTGAAAGCTCTTTCTACTAGTGCTATGTCGGTCTCCTGGGCGGAAAAAGCTAGTGCATCCATTGAGCAGATTTGCCGGGCAGCTACATGGTCGTCTGTCCATACCTTTGCTAAGCATTATAGACTAGATGTAATATCTAATAGAGACTTAGCATTTGGAAGGAAAGTCCTTCAGGCTGTTGTCGCTCCCTAAAATTCATTCTTTGGTATTACTCCAGGTGTGCTGTCATGGAGGGGATTGGAGAAAATAGAATTAGACTTACCAGTAATTCGGTTTCTAAGACCCTCCACAACAGCATGGGTAGTTCCCTCCATCTCTTTATTGATTGGAAAAATCCTTAGTGTTAATAAATATTTAGAGCATTCATACTGTGTGGTCCTTTGAAAACACTGGGGATTGTAGCAGAGAGGGGCTATTTAACATCTTGTTTTCCTGTCCCTAATTAGGATGGGGAGGCTACCTCCAGGTGTGCTGTCGTGGAGGGTCTTAGAAACAGAATTACCGGTAAGTCTAATTCTATTTTTCTTTTTTTACCATTTTTATTCTTTTTTTCAACTATTAACTTGGTCACACTATATAAATACATGCCGGTTGCAAGGATTTATATAGCGTGACCAAGTTGTCAAGCACTTTCCAAGTGATGCTAAAATCGCTTGGAAAGCAGTTGACAACCCGCATGCGGACATGCATGTGAAAAACGCTTCACTTACGTTTGTCCCTGGCAGGAAAAACGCATGTAAAATCTGCATGCGTTTTTTCTGCCAGGGAGATGCAGAAACACTCAGGAAAAATCCGGAGCATTTCTGCATCGTGGGCATGTGGCGCCCCTGAGGGTTCAGTCGCCACAGAGGTATTGCACCTCACCCAGAGGTGTGGTGTCTCCCTTCACTCAGGTAAGATGGGAGTGCTGCAGAGAACCCCCCAAAACACCTGCATCCAACATTACACTGCTTCAGACCGGCTGGAAGGGCAACATGCAGAGAGCAGCTGCTGAGCCCTGTCCCTGGCTGGAGTGGGGGAAACCCAAAGGTAGGGGGAACCAGTAGTGGGTGTGGGTGGAGGAAGCAGTTAGAAGGAGCACACAGTAGGTATATAATGGGAAGCAATCTTAGGGTGGCAGTTCAGAACAGAATGGTCAGTCAGTACAGTACAGACGGTCAGTGAGGACTGTCTGGGAGCAGAGGCTCAGCAAGAGCTCTGCTCCACAAGAAGGGCCCGGGATAGAGGCCCCGGAGGGGAGCAGGGAGTAGACTCCATTCTAAGAAGGGATCCCAGGGGTACGGCGCGTGGAGGACAGCACCCGTACACCCCGCATCTGTCAGAAGACAGAGGGATCGGTTGCTGCATTCTAATCTCCAGGGGGTGAGGTTGGTCCCGGATCCGACGTATAGGAAGGACTTCAGCATACCCGAGCGGGATTGAGAGTGGGCAGCGCAGGGCAGCAGGGAGAAGGACCTAGTGTGAAGACGGTCAAAGTAGGAACACGGGAAAGTGGGGTTCTGCCAAGCATTCCTAAACTTCCTGAGGAAGGATTGAACCCCTGCCAGGGTGACCACGGCGCAACGTGGGAGGTCTTCACCTGTAACGTGCACTTGTGTGTTTCCTGAAGAACTGTGAATAAAAATCTTGGACGACTGCACTGAGTTGCCTCCGTCTATTCCTTCACTGGTGCCATTTCCCTCCCTGCACTATAACGCCCAGCGCACCCTCCATCAATTTACACTGCCCTGAGGCCCGCTCCACCCGTGGGGAGCCGTTCCATCTCTAGCTGCCCTAACATCTGCCTCAGAGGACTGTTGCAGCACTGGTGATCCTCACCAGACACCACAGGTGGCTTCACGACAAATCCTATAAATAATCCCTTTTGAACTGACCGCCCCGGGCCAGCCACCGTGATATTCCCCAAAGCAGCCATAAGGCCCAGCTGCCGTGTACCCCGCGGCCCAGGGGGCAGCGAGTCACCACTTGGCGTCACGAACAGGATATGTGACCAGCCCGCCATCTGCGGGTAATGTGCGCCTAAAGAAGTGTTTTCTGCCTTGAATGTGGCGCCCGCCCCAGAAGAACGGGCACCATTATGTGCGTGCTAAAGAACAACAGAATGGAACCTCCCGTCGTGGGCCGAGTCCCAGAATGGCGCCAAAAGCAGGCCCTGCCCCTTGCAACAGTGACTGTCCGCATAGATGTGTCCGTCAAAGCGGGGAGGCCGACACAGGGAGTGACCGACAGCAAAGTGCCATGGGACCGCCCCCGAAAGAGGAGAGGAGGTGGAGAGAAGCTGCGTAAAGACCGGGAGGTGTCAGGCCGAGCTGACGCAGTCGCGGGAGCAGGTAGGAGTGATGTCCCTTTCCCAAATGCGGCTGGCGCTGCTCCATCCCTGGTCCCCCTGCAGCCTGAGGCTGATGACCAGGCTGGGTCAGCCTGCAGAAACCAGGGGTTCCCCCGGAGGGGGCCCCACTGTTAAACTGTTTTAGTTAACTGGACTGTACATAAGTTGCCCGGAAGGGTGCAGTTGACTTCATGTTTGCTACCCAGTTACCCGTCAGGGTACAGAGACTGACAGGCTGAGGACTGTGAGAAGCCGGACGTTGACATTGTACATAGTTTAGCACTTCTTAAAGTGCATCCTATTGGTTTTATAATTACAAATATACCTCAGAACAAAAACCCGTTTGGCGTGGTGGAAGACGAGGTCCAGGATTGGATCGTCTATGCCCTGCAGCCATGCCCAGGGCCTACGTTGAGGGTTTGTGGACGGGTCCCTCATGCTGCTACCGTTGCACCCTGGTGCTGGAACTGTCTTGAAAATTGTTTTATATGACAATGCTCTTATGATGTTTTATAATGTAACCAGTAACATTAAAAGAAATGTGCCTCCCATAAAGGGAAGAAATGTTGTTTTATGGTCTTATATGCGGATGCATCTTAAAAATTTTGCATGTCAGTTATGCCTGGTTTTGCTCTGTTCCAGCCCCCGGACGTGCTGTGTTTTACCGGGGGGGGGAATGTGGCGCCCCTGAGTGTTCAGTCGCCACAGCGGTACTGCACCTCTCCCAGAGGTGTGGTGTCTCCCTTCACTCAGGTAAGATGGGAGTGCTGCACGGAACCCCCCAAAACACCTGCATCCAACATGCAGAGTGCAGCTGCTGAGCCCTGTCCCTGGCTGGAGTGGGGGGAACCCAAAGGTAGGGGGAACCAGTAGTGGGTGTGGGTGGAGGAAGCCGTTAGAGGGAGCACTTATACAGTAGGTATATAATGGGAAGCCATCTTAGGGTGGCAGTTCAGAACAGCATGGTCAGTCAGTCTACCATTGGGCCATATAAGACATTCTTCATCTCCCGTTGCAGTGGGGTTTTTATTTGTCAAAAAAAAAGACTGGGGGTTGCGCCCCCGCCTTGATTTTCGCGAGTTTAATCGGATCACGGTCTGGGATGCATATCCTCTCCCTCTCATCCCCGACCTCTTTAGAAAAAAATTTGGCTCCTACGATTTGATTAAACTAGACCTCAGGGGGGCTTATAATCTCATTCACATTGAGGAGATGAGTGGAAGATGGCCTTCAATACTCCTGAGGGGCACTATGAAAAGCTTGTGATGGCATTTGGGTTGACTAATGCTCCCGCTTTCTTTCAACACTGTTAGTGACATTTTTAGTCATCTGGCAGGTAGATCACAACAAACCAATCTTGATTACATATTAATTTATTTACCTCCAGTCACATCAGGTACATGTCAGGCAGGTCTTACAGATACTCAAAGATAATAAATTATTTGTCAAACCAGAGAAATGTATGTTCTCCATTCAGGGTTAGTTCTTATCATTCACCGTTTTTGCATGGATCTGGCCAAAGTCCGGACGGTACAGGATTGGTATTATATTCAAGACTTAAAGGCGTTACAAAGTTTTTTGGGTTTCGCCAGCTACTACTGTAAGTTCATCAAAAACTTTTCGGTAGTGGCCAAACCTCTGATGGATGATTTTGCCAAATAGAAAAAAAAAATAAAGATTTTATTATTTTACTTTCCATTCTTGTAGCTAAACACAATCCAGCTAAGTTTAAAATTGAAATGAAGCCCCTATACCCCCCTCTCTAGGTGCTTCTGTACCAACTCCTCCCTGGTCCAGGATGGTCTCTATATCACGGCCTCCAGCAATAACCTATTGACACATGATTGTGGCAGCCCTCACGTGCTGATATATCACACTGCCAATAGAAGTGGGAAGCGGCACAGAAATCACAAAATAAAGGCAGTGTTTGTGGTAATGCAAGAATCCAACAAGCAGAGTAATCCACACGTCATACAACAGCCCAACATGGATGATGAAAAGCTGCGTCTTCAGGCGTCTGTGTAAGAACATCACATTTTTGTTTTCCTTCCAGAATAAGCACCAAATGGAATAGCTGAATGCCAGGATACAGAGACCGGCGGGGGGCAGGGAAGCGCAGTCCGCTGGATTTTGTGCTGGTTTCACAAGCGGTCACCCTGCAGTTTTCTCCGGATAATGCTGTGGAGACTATTCACAACACATCTAATAATTGTGAACCTTCCACTCACATGTTTATTATCTTGTCCGCTGGTCAGACTGGGGGGGATGAAAGCTGGACAAGGGATGAAGAATGATCCTTATTACATATAATGGGTGCACTGAGCGATTGTGAAAAGTCGCAGAGGACTGAGAGCAGAAGGGCAGAGGGTTTCCTCTTCCTCACAGGGACCAGCACAGAAGCCGGAGCAGAAGGGCAGAGGGTTTCCTCTTCCTCACAGGGACCAGCACAGAAGCCGGAGCAGAAGGGCAGAGGGTTTCCTCTTCCTCACAAGGACCAGCACAGAAGCCGGAGCAGAAGGGGAGACAAGGGCTGAGCCACTTACACAGACAGAAAGCTGAGGAGAGGAGGACATGTTATTACTCCAGGATCCGCTCCATTCATTCCCTATGTGGCATTCAAGCGCTGAGCTCGGCTTTTCCGGAGCCCCATAGAGAATGAATGGAGCTGCAGTTGATCCCTGACTTTCCACTCCTTCCCGATCAGACGATGGCTCGCAGCGGTCAGACCCCACGATCAGTAAGTGATCACCGAGCCTGTGGATAAGTGATAACTTGTTTTCTTCAGACATCCCCTTTAAGTAATGGAGCATGCCAGCAGAGAAGGTGGGAGGAGGCGCTGGTTACAGGGGAGACTTTACCTCTGGAGGCCGCATATAGGGCATGTGAGGGGCGGACACTTCCCATATTCATCATTACTGAACCTCCGCTCTGTGCGGCTCTTATCTGAGCTGCAGGAGATGCAGCAGTTACTAATCAGCCGCTCTCCGTTCACTTGCAGCCGTCCGAGCTCTGCTGTGCCTGTTAGGGGTGAAGTTAGGGTCCTTCGAGGCATCTACTATGCAGCCTGCACAGCAGATCACAGCCCGAGCACAGCGTCTCCGGGTAAATCTCCACCTTGTGAGTTGCTTCTTGTGCAGCAGCCCCATGCAAGTTGCTCTGCTCTCCTCGGCCAGCTCCTGCTGAATACTGAGCTCCTCTGCGCAATCTAGGAGCTCAACAGCCCTGATCACGTCAGTGGTAGCCCAGCGCTGCTGGATCAGATTTACAAATGGCAAACTAATCAGCCCTAGGTATTTCTAATATGTGCAGAGCAGGCGACATAAGTCTGACCGGTGTCCTCATAGACCTTTCCTCAGCCGGGGTCTAATAGGAGCAGTAAGATGGCCGTCATGGGGTCCATTGTTAGATCTCAGCTGCCATAGAAACTCATTGGCACCATGTTCATGCCTCCCTCTCCTGTCTAAAGTGCCTAAATGCTGTGGAAGCCCCCTACTGTGTCATACAATGGATTAAGCTGCCAGGATCAAGGTTGGCTCCACTGTGGGCAGCTGAGGCAGGAGCAGGACTGTGTTACACAGCCACACTTCTGCCGCAGATCTTGTAAGGACCTGCCTGATGATAATGTGTCCTATAGAGCAGGTCTTGGTACCGGACTGCCCTGTACATATTTACCACTAGCTGGGAACCAGTTACTTACAAGGTCTAGTTTCGGATGTGTTTCCAAGATCTGTAGTTATCAGCATTTTATCCTTAAGGCCGAGTTATAATATCACTGTAACACTCTCGCCCTGTACCTGTATGCCTGCCCTGTGTGCTGCACAAAAGTATATAACAAAATGTGTGTACACAGATATCTATCTCCTGAATGGTATTACTGCTAGATCTCCTGTACATAGAAATATGAGGTTCTTAGCGCACATTTTGAGCAAATTGTGCGAGCCCATCTGCCAACGTCAAGGCGACCTCTTCAGATGGGTCCCTACACTAACATTACACTAACTTACTAACTGGGACTAGTTTTTTGTATTATTATTATTACCACCATTTTTACTATTTATTATTATTGCATTAATGCAATTAATTGTAACTGTTATAAAACTAATTAAAAAAATGTAATTCTAATTTTTTTTTATTAATCTTGTGATTCTAATAATGGTATTACTAAAATCCCTATGCCTAAAGCTGTTGATCCAGAAGAAGGCAAAAACCCCAGGACACCTTCAGCCAATTTGTGTCATAGGGGAAAAATTCCTTCTTGACCCCGGCAAAAGGCGATCAGTCCTAGGACCCTGGATCAAACCTAATAATGTTATTACAAGTTATATATTACACTAATTATTGTACTACTGGAGTTATTTTAATTTGTTTTTATAAATCTATTTGATATGGTTATTATTACATTGTGCTATCTTATTACAGTATTATTCTTCTTTCCTTTCACTACTAATACTGCCCTAAACCTACAGTGTTGATCCAGAAGAAGGCAAAAACCCCAGGACACCTTCAGCCAATTTGTGTCACAGGGGAAAAATTCCTTCTTGACCCCGGCAAAAGGCGATCAGTCCTAGGACCCTGGATCAAACCTAATAATGTTATTAGAAGTTATATAATATTACACTAATTATTGTACTACTGGAGTTATTTTAATTTGTTTTTATAAATCTATTTGATATGGTTATTATTACATTGTGCTATCTTATTACAGTATTATTCTTCTTTCCTATCACTACTAATACTGCCCTATACCTACAGTGTTGATCCAGAAGAAGGCAAAAACCCCAGGACACCTTCAGCCAATTTGTGTCACAGGGGAAAAATTCCTTCTTGACCCCGAGAAAAGGCGATCAGTTCTAGGACCCTGGATCACACTGCTATTCTACCTACTACTATTACTACTGTTATTTTATTACTTTCTTACTATTATCACTAGTATTATTACTCATATTACACTAATATGGATATACTACCACTATATTACTACCATCCCTTTCCCCCTAGGGATCTTAAGGTGCAGTTCTGTCCTCCTCCTCCTATTCTGTCCTCCTCCTCTTCCATCCTCCTCCACTTCCGTCCTCCTCCTCTTCTGTCCTCTTCCTCTTACGTCCTCCTCCTCTTCCGTCCTCCTCCTCTTCCATCCTCCTCCTCTTCCGTCCTCCTTCTCTTCCGTCCTCCTCCTCTTCTGTCCTCCGCCTCTTCCGTCCTCCGCCTCTTCTGTCCTCCGCCTCTTCCTTCCTCCGCCTTTTCTGTCCTCCGCCTCTTCCGTCCTCCTCCTCTTCCGTCCTCTTCCTCTTACGTCCTCCTCCTCTTACGTCCTCCTCATCTTCCGTCCTCCTCCTCTTCGGTCCTCCTTCTCTTCCGTCCTCCCCCTCTTCCGTCCTCCGCCTCTTTTGTCCTCCGCCTCTTCCATCCTCCGCCTCTTCCATCCTCCGCCTCTTCCGTCCTCCTTCTCTTCCATCCTCCTCCTCTTCCGTCCTCCTCCTTTTCCGTCCTCCTCCTCTTCTGTCCTCCTCCTCTTCCATCCTCCGCCTCTTCCGTCCTCCATCTCTTCCGTCCTCCGCCTCTTCCGTCCTCTTCCTCTTCCGTCCTCCTCCTGAGACGTAATAAATAGCATTAAAGCTGCAGTAATTGTTTATATTATATATACACACTGCTCAAAAAAATAAAGGGAACACTCAAATAACACATCCTAGATCTGAATGAATGAAATATTCTCATTGAATACTTTGTTCTGTACAAAGTTGAATGTGCTGACAACAAAATCACACAAAAATCATCAATAGAAATCAAATGTATTAACCAATGGAGGCCTGGATTTGGAGTCACCCCCAAAATTAAAGTGGAAAAACACACTACAGGCTGATCCAATTTTGATGTAATGTCCTTAAAACAAGTCAAAATGAGGCTCAGTATTGTGTGTGGCCTCCACGTGCCTGTATAACCTCCCTACAACGCCTGGACATGCTTCTGATGAGGTTGCGGATGGTCTCCTGTGGGATCTCCTCCCAGACCTGGACTAAAGCATCCACCAACTCCTGGACAGTCTGTGGTGCAACGTGACGTTGGTGGATGGAGTGAGACATGATGTCCCAGATGTGCTCAATGGGATTCAGGTCTGGGGAACGGGCGGGCCAGTCCATAGCTTCAATGCCTTCATCTTGCAGGAACTGCTGACACTCTCCAGCCACATGAGGTCTGGCATTGGGCACAACCCCCATCTGTGGACGTCTGGCCCTCATCCCACTCTCATGGAGTCGGTTTCTAACAGTTTATGCAGACACATGCACATTTGTGGCCTGCTGTAGGTCATTTTGCATGGCTCTGGAAGTGCTCCTCCTGTTCCTCCTTGCACAAAGGCGGAGGTAGGGGTCCTGCTGCTGGGTTGTTGCCCTCCTATGGCTCCCTCCACGTCTCCTGGTGTACTGGCATGTCTACTGGTAGCGCCTCCAGCCTCTGGAACTACGCTGACAGACGCAGCAAACCTTCTTGCCACAGCTTGCATTGATGTGCCATCCTGGATGAGCTGCACTACCTGAGCAACTTCTGTGGGTTGTAGAGTCCGTTTCATGCTACCACGAGTGTGAAAGCACAACCAACATTCAAAAGTGACCAAAACATCAGCCAGAAAGCATTGGTACTGAGATATGGTCTGTGGTCTCCACCTGCAGAACCACTCCTTTATTGAGTGTGTCTTGATAATTGCCAATAATTTCCCTCTATTGTCTTCCATTTGCACAACAGCATGTGAAATTGATTGTCAATCAGTGTTGCTTCCTAAGTGGACAGTTTGATTTCACAGAAGTTTGATTTACTTGGAGTTATATTCTGTTGTTTAAGTGTTCCCTTTATTTTTTTGAGCAGTGTATATTTTCTCATGTCATGTATTTACTACTAAAAGTAATTTTTTACATTTAGGTTTCATTAAGTGTTTTTCACCGGCTATTACAGACTTATTGTTTCCTTGCACATTCAAGTTTTGTGTTTTCTTTGGGCATAGATCAGCTAATAGGCACTCAGGAAAAAAAAACAGATTAAAGATCTACAAACTCTCCCTTAAGACTAAGGAGCTCACTGATAGATTCTCAGTTAGCTAATTTTGCAGCCAGCAATAGACAGTGCAGCACAGATGCTACAGAAGGCAACATTTTTAATGAAACTCAATTACAGAAATCAATTTTAGCCCCAAATACTTGCATTAAAGTAAAAAAAAATGGCCCCAAAGCTGGACAACCGCTTTAACTCCTTACCAACATCTGCCGTACATGTATGGTATAAGTCAGTAGCGGGTGTATGGAGCAGGGTCAGCTCGCCCCGTACATGGCAGATAATGGCTGTGACAAACAACCAGGACCTGCCTCTAACAGCTGCGAGTGGAGTGAAGATCTGCCCACCACTGTTAACCTGTTCAGTGCTGCTGTCAATCTCTAACAGCAGCATTAACAGCGCGCCAGCATTGGGACGCGTCGTTCCATACGCCCACCGGCGCTCCTGTGACGCGATCATAGGGCGCCGATGGACTGCTATGACATCCGGGGGTCTGCTGAAGCCTCCGTGCCTGTCATCATAAAGCTTCATTTGGGCTGTAAAGAAGACCGTGGTTTTGCTATATGGAGCATTACTGTGGTATCGCTGTATATAGAGCACAAGCAATCAGATGATGTATACAAATACAGTGAAAAAAAGTATATATATATTTATTAAAACCCCACACGTTCAACTCACCTCCCACTAAAAATAAAGATAATAAAAATATACACATTTTGTGGTTTGGTCTCTTTCAGAGAAATACAATCTATCAAAATATAAAAAAAAAAACGATCAGTGAACACAGAAAAAACTTCAAAAAGACAAAATTGCATTTTTTCGTTCGCCTCAATACTGCAGAAAATCCTGTAAGAAGCGATGACCATGACATATGTGTCCCAAAATGTTATCAATAAAGTCCTCTTGCCCTTCAAAAAATAAGCCCCCACACAGCTCCATCAACCCGAAAACTGAAAATGTTACGGGTCTCAGAAAAAATGGTGACAGCATCAAAAAAAAGTTTTTTTCTTTTGCCAAAACTATTGGAGAAGTTTGGTCTTGCTGTAATCACACTGAGGAGTAGGATCCTATTACCAGGTCATTTTTACCACACAATGTGCGCCGTTAAAACCGTTCCCAGAAAAACAATGTCAGGCTTTTTTTTCCGCACTTTTACTGCACTTGGAATGTTTTTCGCGTTTTCTAGGACTATGTGGTAAATGAATGGTGTCATTTATAAGGACAGCTCATCCTACAAAATAACAAGACCTCACACTATGTGGACAGATATCAAAAAGTTATAGCCCTTGGAAAAAGCGGAGGAAAAAACAGAAAAAAAACATAAATTGGTTATGTCGGGAAGGGGTAAAGCTGAAGAAACGCATGTAAGAGCAGAATATGGAGGAAGGTCAGATATCACAGACTGGTGGATACTACCTGCTCCATCGCTGGCAGAATACTCCACCCCCATGGTGTCCGCTGATATCTTCTCTTGTAGCAACGTCTCCAAACTCTATAAAACATCGGGAACAGTCAGCAGAGGGTTTGATGATTGGCTCATATTGGCGATATACTCAGGGGCATTACTGGGGCCAGGGAAGATTGGGAATGAATAGCGTATTGACTGTTAGAGATGTGATCTCTTCCATTAAAGGGGATGTCTAGTTGGAACAAGTTATCACTGATCTCTGGATAGGTGATGACCTGTCCCAGTGGGAGCACCCCTTTATTATGTGGTATATATGGAGGATGTGATATCATGCAGAGTTCTAGCAGTATTACACTTCGGTCCGTTCTGCGTGCATCTGGGCCATTCCCTATGGAGGAGCGGAGCTGGGGGGAAATATCAGGATCTCGTCGCTGGATCCATCCAGATGGGAGATGTAACGAGTGCGGCGCCCCCCACTGGTGTCTCAGCATATCATGTGTTGGGGAATAATAACTTATTGTCTGGTAAATGTGCTGATTCCTGTCAGTTGTGGTCACTGAGTGCGTGTGATGGGATGTGGCTCCGTCCGTTATATTATATCACGTCTTATACCTATAAATCTCTCGCTGATCGCAGGTGTCTGTCTTCACACTCAGATGAGAAGGAACAAACTGACGATATAGGACTTTTTTTTTTTTTCCCAAATTCAAACCGAGCAATCCTATTGGCTGAGTATGAATGCAGTTACCATGGTGACAGAAGTAGCAGCAGATTTAAAGGGACAAAACACTAATATTGTACTAAAGTGTATTTTATTATATATTTCACATAACTGACTGGGTACACCTTGGTGCGGGTGGGATGGCTTTTTTTAAATCAAAAACCATGTTTACTAAGTACCCTATATTATATATATTCACTATTGCTTTTTACTTACTTATAGCAGGGTATATGCTCATATTGTTTCTATCCTAAGTTTATCTATTTTCTAATAGAGACATGACCAGTCCCCTTTAGAATTTTATAGTGACCCCATTGAGGTCATGGACTGATATTGGGGATTGCAGAGTTGGGGCAAGGTGACAGGTGACAGTAAGTGACATCAAATGAAGGCTATGGTGCATATGACGCGCCCCCTGGGCCAGTGTTGTTTGGGGGATACCCGGAGCCGGATCAGATGGGGGTTGTAGTCTCCGAGTGGCTGTGACCCGGTCCGTGCCCAGGGTGTCAAACTCAGTGTGCGGCAGTCCTTGCAGATGTTCTTAGTGTCGACTACGCCACCCGTTGATTTGCGGTCAATACGGCCGCCGCTGCAGGATGGTCCGCTGAGGCTGGTGGTGTGTGTGCAGCTGTGGTAGTATAACCCCCAACGGGAGGGGTATAGCCTCAGGGGGTCAGACGTGGAGGATGGTGGTTGTGAAGGTGCAGCAAGGAGACTCAGAGGCATGAAATGCAGTTCAGGGTTTTACTTACTGGTGTTGCTCGGGTCACTGTGTACAGCAGTGACCACCCAAGCCGTGCTGCGTCCACCAGGTCCTGGACTCGGTCAACTCCCGGGCAATTCTTGAGTATGGTCCTGAGCTCCTTTCTGACTCTCCCTTCTTCTGGCCGTTCCCACCAGGGATCCACTTTTGGCCGGCTCCCTCGGGTCTCTTGGTGGTCAAGCCTCCTCTGGGCTCCCTGACCCTATGCTTGGTATGCCTTTCTAGTGGATTTGGTGAGGGTCGTGGCAGATCCTGCCCACGACCTCCGGTTCCTGGCTAAGGTGTGCTGTAGCCTCCGCCAGCTTGGGATCCGGTACCCTCTTGCCGACCCTTCACCCTTTTGTCCTTATTCTGGGATCTTGGGGTCCCCTCTGCGCCTCTGGGTCTCTCTTCCTTCTCCTCTGCTCTGCTTCTCAGGCTCTCAGACAGACTGTCTGACTGACGACTGACTGGCTGACTGACGACTGACCCTGATCTAAGATGGTGCCCACCTTATATACTCCCTCTATGTGTGAGCTCAGGTGACCAGCACCCAATGAGCTCCTAGCTTTACCCAGGCTGCTCCCCCTATCTGCCCTTACACTACTGGGATGTTCCACCCCCCCTCCCACTCCAGCCAGGGACAGACGCTGTCGTACCTGCACATATATCTGGTGGGAGTACCGTTGTTCTGTCCCCCGGAAATGGGATGTATGTAGTGCATGCAGCCTACTAGCTCAGTTCCATACTCCATCCTTACCCGAGAGTGGAATACCACACCTCTGGGTTGAGGTGCAATACCCCTGTAGCAGCCGAGTCCTCAGGGTGCTACACATACACAGTAAATCAGTCGTGTTATTCCACAGAAATGCTGTTCTATAAAACACAAAATATCTTCATATGGTGAGGAGTTGTGTTGTGTTTTCATCATTTACATTCTAGCGTGGTGATCACATAAAATGTAAAATTCCTATGAAATAATTACTGAATGACAGTAGCCTGTATCCCTGGAGGACAAGTCATTTACCGCTTCACCAGGTTTGATGTTCTAATGCATTTAGATGTTTCAGTATTTGTATATATGTATATATATTTTTTTCCCCCCTTAAGGGTATTCAAGCGCAGACGGTGACCAACTTCTTCCTCGCCTTTGAAGCACAGCTTTCAATTATTCCTGTCGTAAACAAGGTAAAAAGCTTAGAGCCGAACACTATCAGACTCCTTCAGTCCCGCAGCAGGTAAATCTGTGAACATCGCCGGCACTCCTGCTGTTCCTAGTACCGATCCCTCTATGAGCGGCTGTGCAGTAATGAAGGCAGGATTCACCCCAAACTTGCTCGTCTTTTTTTTCGATTTCCAGTTCTGGTAATTAGTTATACACATGTATATATCCAGTGGTCAACTCAAAATCTGTTTATGGAAAATGAATTGTTTGCTGTATGCATCGCATTTGTAGGATGCACACTGTTCATTTCATTATGGAGCGGAGTAGGAGGAGACTTTCATTACTGTTCCCTTTACTTCCTCCCTGCTGATAGGAAATGCCATGCTGTTTGCTTGTGTCCTGTGATTACAGCAGCCTGCAACAGTTTTCAAGCGTGCACTTCCCGGCTCAGGCATCAAGCAGTAAATGATAAAATTATAACGCTGCTATCCCTTTGTTAGTCACTTTTTTATCCTCTTCCCCCTTCTACGAATGCTGTAGTCCGTTATTCTAGAACTGCTCTGAAAATGGTTCTCTCTGGAGTGTTGGGATTTGGGTTTAGGGTGGGTTAGGGAATTGAAGTTCAGATACTTTGTTCATGTTTTATACTATGGAATTACTATGTCATGTATGTTATTTGAAAGATGGAAAATTTGTATTTGGAGTTTTTCAATAAAAATGATTTGATTAAAAAAATTATGAAATTAAAATTCCTCCCGTTCTTGAGAAAGAATAGGATTTTTACTAAGAGGTAAATTGCACGTTCCTTGTTTTACAGGCACTTTACATTTTTGCTAGTTTTGTGCGATTACACAATCCCTTCTAAAGGCCAGTGCCAGTTGTACATCTCTCCCTAAACTCTTGTTCAGCACTATATTTTATGCCAGTTTTATTATATGGTTTCTAGATTTTGTCCAGCTTTGATAAATAATTAGTATTTATACTTTTGCTTTTAGATAGACTTGAAGAATGCCGATCCGGAGAGGGTGGAGAAACAAATTGAGAAGATGGTTGACATTCCCGCTAGTGACTGTATCCGGGTACAATGCGCTCCAGATCAAAATCATTCCTGTAGGCAAATTTAACTTCGCTGTCTGTACCTTGTCTTTTTTTTTTTTTCTACTAAATTTGGCTGGAAAAGGGGCAATGTAGCGAGGAATTTACATCAATTTTTGGTGTTAAAAAAACACGAAACTATTTTATGACGCATCATTTTTGCGCAAAAATGTGCAGCTTCCTATTTTACAGCACTCTTGCAACTTTTAGAAATTGGGCTTGGAAAGCTACACAGGTCTAAGAACGACGGGTGACGTTAAAAGTGGATAAAGATACACGGTGGCTCAGTGGATAAAGATACACGGTGGCTCAGTGGATAAAGATACACGGTGGCTCAGTGGATAAAGATACACGGTGGCTCAGTGGATAAAGATACACGGTGGCTCAGTGGATAAAGATACACGGTGGCTCAGTGGATAAAGATACACGGTGACTCAGTGGATAAAGATACACGGTGGCTCAGTGGATAAAGATACACGGTGGCTCAGTGGATAAAGATACACGGTGGCTCAGTGGATAAAGATACACGGTGGCTCAGTGGATAAAGATACACGGTGGCTCAGTGGTTAACATTGGTGCTTTGCAGCACTGGGATCCTGGTTTCAAATCCCACCAAGGACGACATCTGCAAGACGTTTGTATGTTCTCCCCATGTTTTCGTCGGTTTCCTCCCACACTCCAAAGACATACTGATAGGGAATGTAGATTGTGAGCCCCAATGGGGACAGCAATGATAATGTCTGTAAAGCGCATCGGAATAGGTTGATGCTATATAAGTGAGTAAAATGAATAAATAAAGATGGAAGTGCTGCATAAACATTTATCAAACATCGTGCAACTCTTTGATACATTTGGCACAAATAATGGTAACACAACCACAAGCAAAACTGACCTGAGGAAGTCGCTTTATGATACATTTTTCGGAAAGAATTTGGAAGATTTAAAGCGTTAGAAATGAACAAGATTATCCAATATCACAGAAAAAGGAAAAGTCTCCAGATGTTTTTATTCCGGATGCCGGTATGTGTCCATACCTAAAGAAGAGCTGTCAGAAGAATGGGTAAGGAATCCTTTAGTAAACATAAATATCCATAGGGGATTTGAGTGTTAAAAAAAAAAGATCATCTCAAAGATTTTGTGATCTGCGTTTACATGTGTTTACATGTGTAGTCCTCCTGCTAGGCAGGGACGCTGTTCCCCTCACATCTCCGCTCCGTGCCCGGCGTCTTCCTCCAGCTCTGCTGGCAGCGCACGCTGCTTCCCGGCCACGGTGCTTAGGGCGCGCGCGGGCGCGCTCCCCCTCTCTTAAAGGGGCCGCGTGCGTCGTCCTAAGGAGTCCCCGGCCAATGGCCGGAGGACTTCACCATATATAAGGTACCTCCTCCAAAATGGAGGTGCCCGAGCAATGTTGTTGCAAAGTCTTCACTCTGCTTCAGCCCTCAGGTCCCGTTACCAGTTACCTGCCAGTCACCTGCCAGATTCCTGCTTGTTACCTGCCAGATTCCTGCTTGTTGCCTGCCAGTCACCTGCCAGATTCCTGCTTGATACCTGCCTGATATCCGCTTACCTGCTTGCAAGACTGCGGTCCGACGGTCTGCCTTCCGACACCTGTCAGTCTGTCTATGGACCAGCCTGCCCGCTCACCTGGGAGCGCTCACCTGCTACCTGCCTGCTAGCCTACCTGGAGGCTCTGCCGTCACTTGCCGTGACCACCTGCCTGTCCAGAGATTCTTGCCCGCTCACCTGGGAGCGCTCACCTGCTACCTGCCTGCTAGCCTACCTGGAGGCTCTGCCGTCACTTGCCGTGACCACCTGCCGGTCCAGAGACTCTTGCCCGCTCAACTGGGAGCGTCCACCTGCTACCTGCCTGCTAGCCTACCTGGAGGCTCTGCCGTCACTTGCCGTGACCACCTGCCTGTCCAGAGACTCTTGCCCGCTCAACTGGGAGCGTCCACCTGCTACCTGTCTGCTAGTCTACCTGGAGGCTCTGCCGTCACTTGCCGTGACCACCTGCCTGTCCAGAGACTCTCGCCTGCTCACCTGGGAGCGCTCACCAGCCACCTGCCTGCTGTCCTTCTACCCAGAGACTGTCCCTGTCACTTGCCGTGACTACCTGCCCTTCTACCCAGAGACTGTCCCTGTCACTTGCCGTGACTACCTGCCCTTCTACCCAGAAACTGTCCCTGTCACTTGCTGTGACTACCTGCCCGTCTTCCCTGGGAGCCACCCGCTTCCTTACAAGGACCGCCCCCTTGTATAGTTGCTCAGAGGTTCCACCTCCCAAACCCCATTACAACATGATTGTAATAACATTACAGCCCCATTCAGACTTACAGGTTTTACCCATGAGAAACTGAGCAGAACGATATATAGGTTTGTGGGAGAAGATTCAGTATAAATTGTAATTCATTCATTAGATTTGAGAGTCCTCAGTGGTTCATACCTTTAATGGCTAACGGAAAAGATGGTAACAAATTGCAAGCTTTCCAAACTGCTCAGGCCTCTTCATCAGGCAGACCTGAGACCTGAGTAGTCTGGAAAGCTTGCAATTTGTTACCATCTTTTCCGTTAGCCATTAAAAGGTATCAACCACTGAGGCACTCAAATCTAAATACTCTTCTATCTACTCGCTAACACAGTACAAAGATAGATATTTTTCCTGTATCAATTTATTCAGTGGAATCCTGCTGTTTGTATAGATGAGTCCAGTGGGCGGTCATGCTAGTGATTGACAGCTATCTTTGCCTGCATGGTCATACAGGGAACTGTCAATCACTTAGGACCACCCACTGGACTAGTGTACATACGGCAGGACTTTCTCTGCATAAAATGCAAGTCTTACTGACTCTCTTCCCACAGATATGTCTATCAGTCTGATCAACTTCTCTGCTCTACAACCTCCCCCTACAGATCTTATACCATTTCAACATGACAGGTTCCTTTAATCACCTGCAGATGACATAAGTAGCCATGTTCTGTGTGGCTTACGGAGGGGCTTGATTGCTTGTCAGCTTCAAACAGGTTTCATTTCTTGTGATTCATTGGAGCCGAGGTCTAAACTGTATTAAGAAATTAATTTCTCTGTTTATTTCTATTAGATCTCGGCGAAGCTTGGAACAAATGTGGAAAGTGTTCTTCAAGAAGTTGTCAGGAGGCTTCCACCGTGAGTATGGACTAATGCGGCTCTATCCATCTTCTCTTTATTAAAGGGAACCTGTCACCTTGAAAAATGCTATGTACCTGCAGGTATAGGGTTAATCTGCAGATAAATATTGTTACAATGTTGCCCGGCCGCCTTATTGATAATGCAGGTACCGGGAGAAAATTAACTTCTTTCCTCCCTGCAGCTGCCGGCCTTCACTCATCGTTGTGCACAGAGCGGCTACAGTCTTGGATCACAGCACCACTCACTATATCGAAGGTGACGGCTGTAAACCTGGCCCGGATTTTGATTGACAGCTTGCTCTGCACAGATGCGCTGCAGAACCACTTACAATCTGAGTGAAGGAGAGTAGTATGTTCACAGATAGAGAATATGGCTCATCCACGTGCGGATCTGCTCCACGTCCGATTACATATTTGTGGGAGAAACCCTAGTGACAGCCTCATATTTCTGACATGGATCCTCTAGCACTATTTGTGAAACTGCGGCTCCCAGCATAACTTGATGAGAGACCGTCAGCCTGCTGGGATCTCTAGTTTCACAAGCTGCGGACCTCCGCTCACTCCAGCACTGGTCGGCATTTTCAGCACGTGAACGTACGCCATGCTTTCCGGAGACACAAGGGTGTAGATAACTTTATCAAACCCTTGACTGTAAGTTTGCTGAACCCTAAGTGGATTCGATTGTTCCCACAGTTTCAGTTTTGGACCATTTAAGGGGAATTTACAGGGTTCTGGCCACTGACCAGGGGGATCAGTATCCCTGTATGTCTTTGTATATACTTGATAAAGACCTATAACAGGTCGAAACGTTATGTGATGGCAGAATAAACTTTGTCTTTTGGAATTCATCACCCCGGACTGAACGCGGTTTACTTACCTTTATACCCCTTAACAGGATGTCTTATTTTTGTGTTTTAGTCCCAAGATTGAAAAGGGCAGCCCTCTTAAAGCCCTGCTGTTTGACTCAACGTTTGATCACTACAGAGGCGTGGTAGCCAGCATCGCCCTGTGTGGAGGTGACGTGTATAAAGGCAATAAATCGTGTCTGCCCACTCTGGCAAGTGCTATGAAGTCAATGAGGTTGGCATACTGACCCCAGAGGAAGTACCAGCTGAAAAACTAAGTTTTTTTTAATAATCTTATTAGCCTTTCCCTCTGTCTTCACCAATCAGCCCTCTGTATTGATGATCAGATCAAAGATCTAGACAGGGATTGTCTCACGCTGCATCTCCTTCCTGATTGTATCACTGATAAGACAGAAGCTGCCCCATCCCATTCTCCAAGAAATGCAGAACCCAATGCATCTGCTGTCCGTGATCCGCTTATTGTCAGAGGACATCATTAGGGACTGCATTTTCTCATTGCTTAAGAAATTGTTGGGGGATCCTGCTAATCGCTGAATAATAAAACTGCAGCACCGCTCCATTTAAGGCAGTGTTTCCCAAACTCCAGTCCTCATGGCACCCAACAGGTCAGGTTTTCCCCCCAACAGGTCAGGTTTTCAGGATTTCCTCAGTATTACACATGTGATGAAAGTATCATCAAGGAATCAGGAATTCTCTCACCTGTGCAATACTATAGAAATCCTGAAGACATGACCTGTGGGGGGCCGTGGGGACTGGAGTTTGGGAAACACTGATTTTAAAGGGACTGTCAGCACAGAATGACTGTTGAAACCAAGTACAAGCGCTCCATGGATCACGGCGTGGGCCAATCATTTATATACACCTTCCAACCTGCTTGTTTTACCTCTGTCTCCTTCCTTCTCTGGTTCTATGAAGCCAGAGCTGTCAATCAAAGAAGAGGAGGGTGTGGATAGAGGGAAAACAAGCAGGTGGGAAGGTGTATATAAATGATTGGCCCCGAAGCACCGAGAGTTGGGACTTAGTTTGAACAGTCATTCTGTGCTGACAGTCCCTTTAGGTGGACGAGATCCAGATGCAGCTCATTTCACCGCGTAAGGTTGTTTACCCACTATGCGCTCTCCACGGCGTCTCCAGACTCTGTCTCGTCTGTCGCATGAGCTCAGTGTGAACCTGCTTTCATCTATGAAGAGCACAGGGCGCCAGTGGCGACTTTGCCAATCCTGGTGTTCTGTGGAAAATGCCAAGTGTCCTTCACGGTGTTGGGCTGTGAGCACCACCCCCATCTGTGGACGTCGGGCCCTCATACCACCCTCATGGAGTCTGTTTCAAACCGTTGGTGCAGACATGCACATTTGTGGCCTGCTGGAGGTCATTTTGAAGGACTCTGGCAGTGCTCCTCCTATTCCTCCTTGCACAAAGGTGGAGGTAGCGGTCCTGCTGCTGGTTTGTTGCCCTCCTACGGCCCCCTCCACGTCTCCTGGTGTACTGGCCTGTCTCCTGGCAGCGCCTCCAGCCTCTGGACACTATGCTGACAGATGCAGCAAACCTTCTTGCCACAGCTTGCATTGATGTGCCATGTTGGATGAGCTGCACTACCTGAGCAACTTCTGTGGGTTGTAGAGTCCGTCTCATGCTACCACGCGTGTGAAAGCACAACCAACATTCAAAAGTGACCAAAACATCAGCCAGAAAGCATTGGTACTGAGATGTGATCTGTGGTCCCCACCTGCAGAACCACTCCTTTATTGAGGGTGTCTTAATAATTGCCATTAATTTCCATCTATTGTGTATTCCATTTGCACAACAGCATGTGAAATTGATTGTCAATCAGTGTTGCTTCCTAAGTGGACAGTTTGATTTCACAGAAGTTTGATTTACTTGGAGTTATATTCAGTTGTTTAAGTGCTCCCTTTATTTTTTTGAGCAGTTTACTTTTTTCCCCACTGTATATAGAGAAGATGCACAGCCCAAAAAGGGTGTTCTGTGTACCTATGTTCCCTGGAACTTGTAGGGTCTTATTTGTGGACCTAGGAAGGGGAAAATATTAAAAAATCCCCAAATCACCTCCCAAACCAGTGCCCTCTTATACTCATTGTTGTGTATCCCGCCATTATTCTGACATCAACATCTGGCAGGGGTGTCATGTGAGCACTACTTCTTCTGGCTTAGATGAAATATGAATGCTGCAACCAATCAGAAGCTGCAACACTCATGCGTTGCCCCCACCGGTTGTTAACCTCATGTAACCAGTGGGGTATGCAGCGCTGGTCTGGAGATATCAATTTCTTTTAGTTTTCTCACCTCCCTTGGCCCATCAATAGATGGTGTCTAGTAGTGGATAACCCAATTAAAGGGTTATTTCCCTCTCAGATATATCCACCGAAGAAGCCATAAATGGCTAATAGATGTTGGCTCCACCTCTGTAGCCCCCCGCAGCTATCGAGATAAGGCTGTATCTCTAGTTAATATGAACATAGAAGTGGCTGTGCATGATAGGCTTTCTCCATTCACTTCTATGGAGGTTCAGAATAATACAAAGGGTTGTAGATGTGTTAATAAAGACTACAATGGAAGTCTACTAACAATACATGGGCACTGATTCCCTGTGGGCACCTGAGATCAGCCACTGAAGCTGTAGGGGGCAGTGTTAGCTTATATGTGCACATTTATATGGAGGGTGTTTGTACATATCCCTATGGACCTGTCCCACATCTATGGATTATTTTACATAAATGAACACTGTCCCATTGTGCAGCAAAGGTCTATACAATAAACTGTGTACACCGCTGTCTAATGAGGATAATAGAACTGTACTGGTTATTGTATCATTATGGGATCTAATTGATGGCTGTCGTAGCGCAGCGTTTTAATAATTAATTTACTACATATTTTTACAGAAAACCACATTGGCAGCACGGCATATACAGTAAAATGTCACATGCATATCACATCAAGCGAAAAATCCCCATGGAAATGCCTCTACTAAAGCACGCTGCTATAAAAAACACTCTGTAAAGTAAGTCCACGCTGCAGCATGAATATAACGGGCCAACTAGAAAACAGGTTTGGCAAAAAAATGTATCCATCAGATAGATGTCAACTGTATACTTTTATAATATAGATCTGGACAGGGGTATATACAGCATAGACAGGATTGGGTTTATTAAGAATTGCATTCATACGACAACCCTACAAGGGAACCTGTCACGTGAAAGAAAGGCTATTAACCTGCAGATATGCAGTTAATCTGCAGGTTAATGGTCAAATGTATATAGAGGTCTCAAAAAGTCAGAAATCATAAAGGGATCTAATAATAAAATGTAACCTTTATTTATACAATGCTAAAAAGACATAAATATGATCTAGGACATAAACAAAAACTGCACCCAAAGCGTGAAAATATATGAAAGAAAAATATTATTTTTAAAACCAATTCAAATAGCTGTATGTGAACCTCTCTGATGACCCTCAAATGCTCCCATGAAGGGAGGAAAAAAAGCCCCATGTTTAGGAAGTTGGTGAAATGACGTTGAAGGGAAAGGATCTAGGCAGAGGTCCTGGACCCATGGATGAATGGCCTATGGAGTTTGAAGATCGGTTGATCACTGGGCTGGATAAATGTGCTACAGTTGTGGAATCTGTCGACTGGATTTGATGAACTTTCTTAAGGACTGTTGCTACTGGATACCTGTGTCTCTATTGTTTTATCTTGTCGTCTGGAGGAGCGAGGAATGTGAATACAAACTATACTGGTTGGCGATACGAAATCTGTGAGCCAACCAAAAGTTGGGAAACAGTGAGTATCGCCTGGTACAAAGGCAGTTGAACTACCGCCCCAGGAAGGGTATCTTGTGCACTGGGGGCAATGTATTTTGGCCATTTACCTAGAGTTATAGTAAAACCTTGGATGTAAGAGATAAACTATTGTTGCATCGTTAACTTGTCTAGGTGATTATTGCAACCCACAACCTCAGATCTTCACATACAGGATTAGAAAAACATTATTGTTTTCTTTCAAAAGCAATATCACATCTGTCCATAGATTGTGACTGGCATTGGACTTCAGCTCTACTGAAATAAATGGAGCTGAGCTGCAATACCACACAGAACCTGTAGACAGGTTGTGGTGCTGTTTTTAGACAAAAAAACACAAGTTTCTAATCATGGACAACACCTTTGAAGACTTAGGCTGCGTGCTCACCAGGGCTGTGGAGTCGGTAAGCCACAGTTGCGACTCCGACTCCTGGATTTTATCAGGTTCCGACTCCTACTCCGGCTCCGACTCCTTCATAAATGGCCAATTCGTAACAAAAAATTTACTGTTGTAAAATATTAACATCGTGCTTATTCAGTTTCTCACCATCATATAAGTAATCAGACCACTTAGAGCAAAAACTATATTTATTAGAATACAATTAGAATATAGCAAATAACTTTTATAAACTTTTCTAAACTTTTGTAAGTAAATATGCAATAAACACTGTTATGCAGTTAATAAGAAGAAATCTATAAATTTGTCCTCAGAAAAAGTATTACCTCTGTCAGATCCTCCTTCATGGATGCCCTCAAATCTGATCTAATTATTTTGAGAGCAGAGAACAACCTCTCTACACTAACTTGGGTTGGTTTCAAAGCAGTAACCACTCGGGCAACATCTCTGACAATGTCAGGATACAGAGGAATCGCTTGTTGCACTGTTATTTTTGATGAACGGTCAAATTTCTCAATTTCTTTTAGTGCACATGAAAAATTCTGCTGAAATGCACTGGCTGTGTTCTTTGATGGGGATGACTCTTCTTCTATGCGGGAACGCTTTGCACGGTCCTTGTGATTCAAATATTTTTCGAAATTAAATTCTTCATCAGTTGATGATGAGGGTGAAGATGTGGCAGGACGACCAAGCTCTTCTTGTTCCTCCTGACTGTTCTGCAACCCTTTCATCCTTACTGCTATTTCAAACAGAGCTTCTTTTCCTTTAGTTAGCTGTTGATCATCTAGAAGAATCCGATGCATTGGGTCTACATAAACAGCTGCCAAAAGAATGGTATTTTGTAATAGTAGCTCCTCTCTCCTTTCATTGATGTAGCAATGCCACTTGCAATTAACCCTCCTCTTTGGGACAGGCGAAACATCAGGTTCTTCCACTCCTTTAAGAAAATACCTGGAGTTAAGTCCTCTGCTTGTCATTTTTTAGTCACTGTAAATGGGTGCTCTAGCAATTTTTCCAGCTCAGTCACCTGATTCCACTGACTTTCATTTAGCGTCAGTTGAGGGTTAGCCATGTCTACAAGAAAGGTTTTCAGTTCAACCAAGCGCTGAATCATTAAGTAAGTACTGCCCCATCGTGTGGCTTGATCAATAATTGCCCCTTTTCCAACACGTCTCTTCAAAATTGAGTCAACTTTAGGGGTTCTGGCAACAGTAGCCAATTTTCTCTCCTTGCCAATCAGTGCAGCAGCATGTCCTTCTTGCAGACTGTCTCTTATAGCCAGCTGTAGCGAATGCACAACACAGCGCATGTGATGAATGAAAGAACGGATTGTCACAGTTTCAACAAGATCATCTAAACTATCATGTTGCTGTTCATCTGAAGCAACTTCAGTTTGCTCCTCAGTTACAATACTGTGTTCCTCTATTTCAAACATTTCTGTGTCTGTGGACCCAGAATGTTCTTCTAGCTGCTGGTCACCATCATTACTCTCATTCATTAGCTTAATAGTACTTATCATATTTGAAGCATTGAACTTGCTCTTTTTTAAGTTCATAGTCTTGCAGAACCTTTTCCACCAAGACCTGGAGAAACTCACTGGTGTGATGCGCTTTGGTGTCTTTTACTGCCAATGTCTTGGTAACTATTTCATTTTTGTCACAAAGAAATCGGACATTGATGGCAAAATAGTTCACTCTGTGACGTGTGCAGGCATCCATTTTAAGAAGCAGAAAGCGTCCCTTGAGAGTTTTTTTAAGTTCTTCCTTTTGTTTAAAAGCTTCTTCGATTACTAATTTTCTAATACTCTCTCTCTCCAGAGAAACACCAAGCTTGCGGGCAATTTCCCCATTCAGACACATAAAAGCTGGTCGTGAAAATAATGAAATAGGCACACTATCCTTTACAACAAGCTTTATGATCTGTTTTTTTAAATGTATCTACTGTCATTGTCACAGTAACTTTGTCACTGACAAAATATCTTGCAACTGATGGCTGCAAAGTTCTCTGCTCCTTTGTTTGGCTGGAAGAGCTGGGCACTGGTTCATTGGTTTGGATGCAGTCTTTCTCATCCACTGCTTTCAGTACTTCTGGATGAAAGCACTGTAAATGTCTCTTTAGATTAGAAGCTCTGGTAGGAGCATTTTTATCTTTGTCTGAATATGCACTGATCTTGGCTTCACAGCATTTGTTTTCGTCTGGATCATTTGTCATACACTGACAGACATAATGTTTTCTATCTTGAGTGATGGTGAAATGTTCAAATACAGCTGATTTAATGTGACGCTTCTTTGACATTCTCAGGTTTTTAATTCTGCGTTTCACAATCCAAATGACAATTGTTTTTCCTAAAAACAATGGTACAAAATTATTGCCAGGTCGTACAACTGCTATAGTGGTCAGTAATACTGTTATTCCTCATGTACTCACAGTTAACTGATGCAAAGTTTGTTGAAAGGATAATACTTCTTACAGTCTTCCTCTTCTGAGTAGCAGCTGTGAGATGCTTGGAAGACGCACACCTAGTAAACATCTAGTCTAGAGGAGGAGCTTTACTACTAAGAATTTGCAACACATTTTCACTTTCAGTTTCATACATTGTAAGTAGGGGGGTTGTGGCAGCATGAGGTTAACCAAGTATAAGATTAGATAAGGGCAGTGGAGAACAGTGACACACAAGAAGTAAGAAATGTCTCTATCTCCAGCAGAACTGCTTATCACTGTTGTTCATAGTTTGATAGAACATATATATTTGAGTAACATTTATAAAATTCATATGAAAGTTCAATTATGAAATATTAATACATTTTTTTTTAAAGCTGGAGTCGGTACATTTCTACCGACTCAGACTCCAACCAAAACTAACTCCGACTCCACGACTCCGACTCCACAGCCCTGGATGTAACAGCAGAATAGTGAGTGCAGCTCTGGAGGTGACAGGAGGATAAGACATAATGTAACAGCAGAATAGTGACAGCAGCTCTGGAGGTGGCTGGAGGATAAGACCTGATGTAACAGCAGAATAGTGACAGCAGCTCTGGAGGTAACTGGAGTATAAGACACGATGTAACAGCCGAATAGTGAGTGCAGCTCTGGAGGTGACTGGAGGATAAGACCTGATGTAACAGCAGAATAGTGACAGCAGCTCTGGAGGTAACTGGAGTATAAGACACGATGTAACAGAATAGTCAGTGCAGCTCTGGAGGTGACTGGTAGATAGAACATGAGGTAACAGCAGAATAGTGAGTGCAGCTCTGGAGGTGACTGGAGGATAAGACACAATGTAACAGCAGAAAAGTGAATGCAGCTCTTGAGGTGACTGGAGGATAAGACATGAAGTAACAGCATAATAGTGAGTGCAGCTCTGGAGGTGACTGGAGGACAAGACACGATGTAACAGCAGAATAGTGACTGCAGCTCTGGAGGTGACTGGAGGATAAGACACCATGTAACAGCAGAACAGTGATTGCATCTCTGGAGGTGAATGGAGGATAAGACATGAAGTAACAGCATAATAGTGACTTCAGCTCTGGAGGTGACTGGAGGATAGGACATGATGTAACAACAGAATAGTGACAGCAGCTCTGGAGGTGATTGGAGGATAAGACATGATGTAACAGCAGAATAGTGACTTCAGCTCTGGAGGTGACTGGAGGATAGGACATGATGTAACAGCAGAATAGTGACTGCAGCTCTGGAGATGAGTGGAGGATAAGACATGAAGTAACAGCATAATAGTGAGTGCAGCTCTGGAGGTGACTGGAGGACAAGACACGATGTAACAGGAGAATAGTGACTGCAGCTCATGAGGTGACTGGAGGATAAGACATGATGTAACAGCAGAATAGTGACTGCATCTCTTGAGGTGACTGGAGGATAACACACGATGTAGCAGCAGAATAGTGACTGCAGCTCTGGAGGTGACTGGAGGATAAGACAAGATGTAACAGCAGAATAGTGAGTGCATCTCTGGAGGTGAACGGAGGATAAGACCTGATGTAACAACAGAACAGTGACAGCAGCTCTGGAAGTGACTGGAGGATAAGACCTGATGTAACATCACAATAGTGACTGCAGCTCTGGAGGTGAGTGGAGGATAAGACATGATGTAACAGCAGAATAGTGAGTGCAGCTCTGGAGTTGACTGGAGGATAAGATACGATGTAACAGCAGAATAGTGAGTGCAGCTCTGGAGGTGACTGGTGGATAGGACATGATGTAACAGCAGAATAGTGACTGCAGCTCTGGAGATGAGTGGAGGATAAGACATGAAGTAACAGCATAATAGTGAGTGCAGCTCTGGAGGTGACTGGAGGACAAGACACGATGTAACAGGAGAATAGTGACTGCAGCTCATGAGGTGACTGGAGGATAAGACATGATGTAACAGCAGAATAGTGACTGCAGCTCTGGAGGTGACTGGAGGATAAGACAAGATGTAACAGCAGAATAGTGAGTGCATCTCTGGAGGTGAACGGAGGATAAGACCTGATGTAACAACAGAATAGTGACAGCAGCTCTGGAGGTGACTGGAGGATAAGACCTAATGTAACATCAGAATAGTGACTGCAGCTCTGGAGGTGAGTGGAGGATAAGACATGATGTAACAGCAGAATAGTGAGTGCAGCTCTGGAGGTGGCTGGAGGATAAGACATGATTTAAAAGCAGAATAGTGAGTGCAGCTCTGGAGTTGACTGGAGGATAAGATACGATGTAACAGCAGAATAGTGAGTGCAGCTCTGGAGGTGACTGGAGGATAAGACATGATGTAACAGTGGAATAGTGATTGCAGCTCTGGAGGTGACAAGGGGATAAGACACGATGTAACAGCAGAATAATGATTGCAGCTCTGGAGGTGACAAGGGGATAAGACACGATCTAACAGCAGAATAATGATTGCAGCTCTGGAGGTGGCTGGAGGATAAGACCTGATGTAACAGCAGAATAGTGACTGCAGCTCTGGAGGTGACTGGAAGATAAGACATGATTTAACAGCAGAATGGTGAGTGCAGCTCTGTAGGTGACTGGAGGATAAGACATGATGTAACAGCAGAATGGTGAATTCAGCTCTGGAGGTAACTGGAGGATAAGACACGATGTAACAGTAGAAGAGTGAGTGCATCTCTGGAAGTGAATGGAGGATAAGACCTGATGTAACAGCAGAATAGTGACAGCAGCTCTGGAGGTGACTGGAGGATAAGACATGATGTAACAGCAGAATAGTGAGTGCAGCTCTGGAAGTGAGTGGAGGATAAGACCTGATGTAACAGCAGAATAGTGACTGCAGCTCTGGAGGTGGCTGGAGGATAAGACACGATGTAACAGCAGAATAGTGACTGCAGCTCTGGAGGTGACTGGAGGATAAGACACGATGTAACGGCAGACTAGTGACTGCAGCTCTGGAGGTGACTGGAGGATAAGACACGATGTAACAGCAGAATAGTGAGTGCAGCTCTGGAGGTGGCTGGAGGATAAGACATGATGTAACAGCAGAATAGTGAGTGCAGCTCTGGAGGTGGCTGGAGGATAAGACATGATGTTACAGCAGAACAGTGACTGCAGCTCTGGAGGTGACTGAAGGATAAGACATGAAGTAACAGCAGAATAGTGAGTGCAGCTCTGGAGTTGACTGGACGATAAGATACGATGTAACAGCAGAATAGAGAGTGCAGCTCTTGAGGTGATTGGAGGAATATAGATGATGTAACAGCAGAATAGTGACTGCAGCTCTGGAGGTGACTGGAGGATAAGACCTGATGTAACAGCAGAATAGTGACTGCAGCTCTGGAGGTGACAGGAAGATAAGACATGATGTAACAGCAGAATGGTGAATTCAGCTCTGGAGGTAACTGGAGGATAATACACGATGTAACAGTAGAATAGTGACTGTAGCTCTGGAGGTGGCTGGAGGATAATAGATGATGTAACAGCAGAATAGTGATTGCAGCTCTGGAGGTGACTGGAGGATAAGACATGATGTAACAGCAGAATAGTGAGTGCAGCTCTGGAGGTGGCTGGAGGATAAGACATGATGTAACAGCAGAATAGTGACAGCAGCTCTGGAGGTAACTGGAGTATAAGACACGATGTAACAGCAGAATAGTGAGTGCAGCTCTGGAGGTGACTGGAGCATAAGACACGATGTAACAGCAGAATAGTCAGTGCAGCTCTGGAGGTGACTGGTAGATAGGACATGAGGTAACAGCAGAATAGTGAGTTCAGCTCTGGAGGTGACTGGAGGATAAGACATGATGTAACAGCAGAATAGTGAGTGCAGTTCTTGAGGTGACTGGAGGATAAGACACAATGTAACAGCAGAAAAGTGAGTGCAGCTCTTGAGGTGACTGGAGGATAAGACATGAAGTAGCAGCATACTAGTGAGTGCAGCTCTGGAGGTGACTGGAGGACAAGACACGATGTAACAGCAGAATAGTGACTGCAGCTCTGGAAGTGACTGGAGGATAAGACACCATGTAACAGCAGAATAGTGACTGCATCTCTGGAGGTGACTGGAGGATAAGACATGATGTAACAACAGAATAGTGACAGCAGCTCTGGAGGTGACTGGAGGATAAGACATGATGTAACAACAGAATAGTGACAGCAGCTCTGGAGGTGACTGGAGGATAGGACATGATGTAACAGCAGAATAGTGACTGCAGCTCTGGAGATGAGTGGAGGATAAGACATGAAGTAACAGCATAATAGTGAGTGCAGCTCTGGAGGTGACTGGAGGACAAGACACGATGTAACAGGAGAATAGTGACTGCAGCTCATGAGGTGACTGGAGGATAAGACATGATGTAACAGCAGAATAGTGACTGCATCTCTTGAGGTGACTGGAGGATAACACACGATGTAGCAGCAGAATAGTGACTGCAGCTCTGGAGGTGACTGGAGGATAAGACAAGATGTAACAGCAGAATAGTGAGTGCATCTCTGGAGGTGAACGGAGGATAAGACCTGATGTAACAACAGAATAGTGACAGCAGCTCTGGAGGTGACTGGAGGATAAGACCTGATGTAACATCAGAATAGTGACTGCAGCTCTGGAGGTGAGTGGAGGATAAGACATGATGTAACAGCAGAATAGTGAGTGCAGCTCTGGAGGTGGCTGGAGGATAAGACATGATTTAAAAGCAGAATAGTGAGTGCAGCTCTGGAGTTGACTGGAGGACAAGATACGATGTAACAGCAGAATAGTGAGTGCAGCTCTGGAGGTGACTGGAGGATAAGACATGATGTAACAGTGGAATAGTGACTGCAGCTCTGGAGGTGGCTGGAGGATAAGACACGATGTAACAGCAGAATAGTGACTGCAGCTCTGGAGGTGACTGGAGGATAAGACACGATGTAACGGCAGAATAGTGACTGCAGCTCTGGAGGTGACTGGAGGATAAGACATGATGTAACAGCAGAATAGTGAGTGCAGCTCTGGAGGTGGCTGGAGGATAGGACATGATGTAACAGCAGAATAGTGACTGCAGCTCTGGAGATGAGTGGAGGATAAGACATGAAGTAACAGCATAATAGTGAGTGCAGCTCTGGAGGTGACTGGAGGACAAGACCCGATGTAACAGGAGAATAGTGAGTGCATCTCTGGAGGTGAACGGAGGATAAGACCTGATGTAACAACAGAATAGTGACAGCAGCTCTGGAGGTGACTGGAGGATAAGACCTAATGTAACATCAGAATAGTGACTGCAGCTCTGGAGGTGAGTGGAGGATAAGACATGATGTAACAGCAGAATAGGGAGTGCAGCTCTGGAGGTGGCTGGAGGATAAGACATGATTTAAAAGCAGAATAGTGAGTGCAGCTCTGGAGTTGACTGGAGGATAAGATACGATGTAACAGCAGAATAGTGAGTGCAGCTCTGGAGGTGACTGGAGGATAAGACATGATGTAACAGTGGAATAGTGATTGCAGCTCTGGAGGTGACAAGGGGATAAGACACGATGTAACAGCAGAATAATGATTGCAGCTCTGGAGGTGACAAGGGGATAAGACACGATCTAACAGCAGAATAATGATTGCAGCTCTGGAGGTGACTGGAGGATAAGACCTGATGTAACAGCAGAATAGTGACTGCAGCTCTGGAGGTGACTGGAAGATAAGACATGATTTAACAGCAGAATGGTGAGTGCAGCTCTGTAGGTGACTGGAGGATAAGACATGATGTAACAGCAGAATGGTGAATTCAGCTCTGGAGGTAACTGGAGGATAAGACACGATGTAACAGTAGAAGAGTGAGTGCATCTCTGGAAGTGAATGGAGGATAAGACCTGATGTAACAGCAGAATAGTGACAGCAGCTCTGGAGGTGACTGGAGGATAAGACATGATGTAACAGCAGAATAGTGAGTGCAGCTCTGGAAGTGAGTGGAGGATAAGACCTGATGTAACAGCAGAATAGTGACTGCAGCTCTGGAGGTGGCTGGAGGATAAGACACGATGTAACAGCAGAATAGTGACTGCAGCTCTGGAGGTGACTGGAGGATAAGACACGATGTAACGGCAGACTAGTGACTGCAGCTCTGGAGTTGACTGGAGGATAAGACACGATGTAACAGCAGAATAGTGAGTGCAGCTCTGGAGGTGGCTGGAGGATAAGACATGATGTAACAGCAGAATAGTGAGTGCAGCTCTGGAGGTGGCTGGAGGATAAGACATGATGTTACAGCAGAACAGTGACTGCAGCTCTGGAGGTGACTGAAGGATAAGACATGAAGTAACAGCAGAATAGTGAGTGCAGCTCTGGAGTTGACTGGACGATAAGATACGATGTAACAGCAGAATAGAGAGTGCAGCTCTTGAGGTGATTGGAGGAATATAGATGATGTAACAGCAGAATAGTGACTGCAGCTCTGGAGGTGACTGGAGGATAAGACCTGATGTAACAGCAGAATAGTGACTGCAGCTCTGGAGGTGACAGGAAGATAAGACATGATGTAACAGCAGAATGGTGAATTCAGCTCTGGAGGTAACTGGAGGATAATACACGATGTAACAGTAGAATAGTGACTGTAGCTCTGGAGGTGGCTGGAGGATAATAGATGATGTAACAGCAGAATAGTGATTGCAGCTCTGGAGGTGACTGGAGGATAATACATGATGTAACAGCAGAATAGTGAGTGCAGCTCTGGAGGTGACTGGAGGATAAGACATGATGTAACAGCAGAATAGTGACAGCAGCTCTGGAGGTAACTGGAGTATAAGACACGATGTAACAGCAGAATAGTGAATGCAGCTCTGGAGGTGACTGGAGCATAAGACACGATGTAACAGCAGAATAGTCAGTGCAGCTCTGGAGGTGACTGGTAGATAGGACATGAGGTAACAGCAGAATAGTGAGTTCAGCTCTGGAGGTGACTGGAGGATAAGACATGATGTAACAGCAGAATAGTGAGTGCAGTTCTTGAGGTGACTGGAGGATAAGACATGAAGTAGCAGCATACTAGTGAGTGCAGCTCTGGAGGTGACTGGAGGACAAGACACGATGTAACAGCAGAATAGTGACTGCAGCTCTGGAGGTGACTGGAGGATAAGACACCATGTAACAGCAGAACAGTGATTGCATCTCTGGAGGTGAATGGAGGATAAGACATGATGTAACAACAGAATAGTGACAGCAGCTCTGGAGGTGACTGGAGGATAAGACATGATGTAACAGCAGAATAGTGACTTCAGCTCTGGAGTTGACTGGAGGATAGGACATGATGTAACAGCAGAATAGTGACTGCAGCTCTGGAGATGAGTGGAGGATAAGACATGAAGTAACAGCATAATAGTGAGTGCAGCTCTGGAGGTGACTGGAGAACAAGACACGATGTAACAGGAGAATAGTGACTGCAGCTCATGAGGTGACTGGAGGATAAGACATGATGTAACAGCAGAATAGTGACTGCATCTCTTGAGGTGACTGGAGGATAACACACGATGTAGCAGCAGAATAGTGACTGCAGCTCTGGAGGTGACTGGAGGATAAGACAAGATGTAACAGCAGAATAGTGAGTGCATCTCTGGAGGTGAACGGAGGATAAGACCTGATGTAACAACAGAATAGTGACAGCAGCTCTGGAGGTGACTGGAGGATAAGACCTGATGTAACATCAGAATAGTGACTGCAGCTCTGGAGGTGAGTGGAAGATAAGACATGATGTAACAGCAGAATAGTGAGTGCAGCTCTGGAGGTGGCTGGAGGATAAGACATGATTTAAAAGCAGAATAGTGAGTGCAGCTCTGGAGTTGACTGGAGGACAAGATACGATGTAACAGCAGAATAGTGAGTGCAGCTCTGGAGGTGACTGGAGGATAAGACATGATGTAACAGTGGAATAGTGACTGCAGCTCTGGAGGTGGCTGGAGGATAAGACACGATGTAACAGCAGAATAGTGACTGCAGCTCTGGAGGTGACTGGAGGATAAGACACGATGTAACGGCAGAATAATGACTGCAGCTCTGGAGGTGACTGGAGGATAAGACATGATGTAACAGCAGAATAGTGAGTGCAGCTCTGGAGGTGGCTGGAGGATAGGACATGATGTAACAGCAGAATAGTGACTGCAGCTCTGGAGATGAGTGGAGGATAAGACATGAAGTAACAGCATAATAGTGAGTGCAGCTCTGGAGGTGACTGGAGGACAAGACCCGATGTAACAGGAGAATAGTGAGTGCAGCTCATGAGGTGACTGGAGGATAAGACATGATGTAACAGCAGAATAGTGACTGCAGCTCTGGAGGTGACTGGAGGATAAGACAAGATGTAACAGCAGAATAGTGAGTGCATCTCTGGAGGTGAACGGAGGATAAGACCTGATGTAACAACAGAATAGTGACAGCAGCTCTGGAGGTGACTGGAGGATAAGACCTAATGTAACATCAGAATAGTGACTGCAGCTCTGGAGGTGAGTGGAGGATAAGACATGATGTAACAGCAGAATAGTGAGTGCAGCTCTGGAGGTGGCTGGAGGATAAGACATGATTTAAAAGCAGAATAGTGAGTGCAGCTCTGGAGTTGACTGGAGGATAAGATACGATGTAACAGCAGAATAGTGAGTGCAGCTCTGGAGGTGACTGGAGGATAAGACATGATGTAACAGTGGAATAGTGATTGCAGCTCTGGAGGTGACAAGGGGATAAGACACGATGTAACAGCAGAATAATGATTGCAGCTCTGGAGGTGACAAGGGGATAAGACACGATCTAACAGCAGAATAATGATTGCAGCTCTGGAGGTGACTGGAGGATAAGACCTGATGTAACAGCAGAATAGTGACTGCAGCTCTGGAGGTGACTGGAAGATAAGACATGATTTAACAGCAGAATGGTGAGTGCAGCTCTGTAGGTGACTGGAGGATAAGACATGATGTAACAGCAGAATGGTGAATTCAGCTCTGGAGGTAACTGGAGGATAAGACACGATGTAACAGTAGAAGAGTGAGTGCATCTCTGGAAGTGAATGGAGGATAAGACCTGATGTAACAGCAGAATAGTGACAGCAGCTCTGGAGGTGACTGGAGGATAAGACATGATGTAACAGCAGAATAGTGACTGCAGCTCTGGAGGTGACTGGAGGATAAGACATGATGTAACAGTGGAATAGTGATTGCAGCTCTGGAGGTGACAAGGGGATAAGACACGATGTAACAGCAGAATAGTGAGTGCAGCTCTGGAGGTGACTGGAGCATAAGACACGATGTAACAGCAGAATAGTCAGTGCAGCTCTGGAGGTGAATGGTAGATAGGACATGAGGTAACAGCAGAATAGTGAGTGCAGTTCTTGAGGTGACTGGAGGATAAGACACAATGTAACAGCAGAAAAGTGAGTGCAGCTCTTGAGGTGACTGGAGGATAAGACATGAAGTAGCAGCATAATAGTGAGTGCAGCTCTGGAGGTGACTGGAGGACAAGACACGATGTAACAGCAGAATAGTGACTGCAGCTCTGGAAGTGACTGGAGGATAAGACACCATGTAACAGCAGAACAGTGATTGCATCTCTGGAGGTGAATGGAGGATAAGAAACGATTTAACAACAGAATAGTGACAGCAGCTCTGGAGGTGACTGGAGGATAAGACATGATGTAACAGCAGAATAGTGACTGCAGCTCTGGAGATGAGTGGAGGATAAGACATGAAGTAACAGCATAATAGTGAGTGCAGCTCTGGAGGTGACTGGAGGACAAGACACGATGTAACAGCAGAATAGTGACTGCAGCTCATGAGGTGACTGGAGGATAAGACATGATGTAACAGCAGAATAGTGACTGCAGCTCTTGAGGTGACTGGAGGATAAGACACGATGTAACAGCAGAATAGTGACTGCAGATCTGGAGGTGACTGGAGGATAAGACAAGATGAAACAGCAGAATAGTGAGTGCATCTCTGGAGGTGAACGGAGGATAAGACCTGATGTAACAACAGAATAGAGACAGCAGCTCTGGAGGTGACTGGAGGATAAGACCTGATGTAACAGCAGAATAGTGACAGCAGCTCTGGAGGTGACTGGAAGATAAGACCTGATGTAACAGCAGAATAGTGACTGCAGCTCTGGAGGTGGCTGGAGGATAAGACACGATGTAACAGCAGAATAGTGACTGCAGCTCTGGAAGTGACTGGAGGATAAGACACGATGTAACGGCAGAATAGTGACTGCAGCTCTGGAGGAGACTGGAGGATAAGACATGATGTAACAGAAGAATAGTGAGTGCAGCTCTGGAGGTGGCTAGAGGATAAGACATGATTTAACAGCAAAATAGTGAGTGCAGCTCTGGAGTTGACCGGAGGATAAGATACGATGTAACAGCAGAATAGTGAGTGCAGCTCTGGAGGTGACTGGAGGATAAGACATGATGTAACAGCGGAATAGTGATTGCAGCTCTAGAGGTGACAGGACGATAAGACACGATGTAACAGCAGAATAATGATTGCAGCTCTGGAGGTGACTGGAGGATAAGACCTGATGTAACAGCAGAATAGTGACTGCAGCTCTGGAGGTGACTGGAAGATAAGACATGACGTAACAGCAGAATGGTGAGTGCAGCTCTGTAGGTGACTGGAGGATAAGACATGATGTAACAGCAGAATGGTGAATTCAGCTCTGGAGGTAACTGGAGGATAAGACACGATGTAACAGTAGAATAGTGAGTGCATCTCTGGAGGTGAATGGAGGATAAGACCTGATGTAACAGCAGAATAGTGACTGCAGCTCTGGAGGTGGCTGGAGGATAAGACACCATGTAACAGCAGAATAGTGACTGCAGCTCTGGAGGTGACTGGAGGATAGGACACGATGTAACAGCAGAATAGTGAGTGCAGCTCTGGAGGTGACTGGAGGATAAGACATGATGTAACAGCAGAATAGTGACTGCAGCTCTGGAGATGAGTGGAGGATAAGACATGAAGTAACAGCATAATAGTGAGTGCAGCTCTGGAGGTGACTGGAGGACAAGACACGATGTAACACCAGAATAGTGACTGCAGCTCTGGAGGTGACTGGAAGATAAGACCTGATTTAACAGAAGAATGGTGAGTGCAGCTCTGTAGGTGACTGGAGGATAAGACATGATGTAACAGCAGAATGGTGAATTCAGCTCTGGAGGTAACTGGAGGATAAGACACGATGTAACAGTAGAATAGTGAGTGCATCTCTGGAGGTGAATGGAGGATAAGACCTGATGTAACAGCAGAATAGTGACAGCAGCTCTGGAGGTGACTGGAGGATAAGACATGATGTAACAGCAGAATAGTGAGTGCAGCTCTGGAGGTGAGTGGAGGATAAGACCTGATATAACAGCAGAATAGTGACTGCAGCTCTGGAGGTGGCTGGAGGATAAGACACGATGTAACAGCAGAATAGTGACTGCAGCTCTGGAGGTGACTGGAGGATAAGACACGATGTAACGGCAGAATAGTGACTGCAGCTCTGGACATGACTGGAGGATAAGATATGATGTAACAGCAGAATATTGAGTGCAGCTCTGGAGGTGGCTGGAGGATAAGACATGATGTAACAGCAGAACAGTGTCTGCAGCTCTGGAGGTGACAGAAGGATAAGACATGAAATAACAGCAGAATAGTGAGTGCAGCTCTGGAGTTGACTGGACAATAAGATACGATGTAACAGCAGAAAAGAGAGTGCAGCTCTTGAGGTGATTGGAGGAATAAAGATGATGTAACAGCAGAATAGTGACTGCAGCTCTGGAGGTGACTGGAGGATAAGACAGGATGTAACAGTAGAATAGTGATTGCAGCTCTGGAGGTGACAGGAGGATAAGTCACGATGTAACAGCAGAATAATGATTGCAGCTCTGGAGGTGACTGGAGGATAAGACCTGATGTAACAGCAGAATAGTGACTGCAGCTCTGGAGGTGACAGGAAGATAAGACACGATGTAACAGCAGAATGGTGAATTCAGCTCTGGAGGACAATACACGATGTAACAGTAGAATAGTGACTGTAGCTCTGGAGGTGGCTGGAGGATAATAGATGATGTAACAGCAGAATAGTGACTGCAGCTCTGGAGGTGACTGGAGGATAAGACATGATGTAACAGCAGAATAGTGAGTGCAGCTCTGGAGGTGACTGGAGGATAAGACATGATATAACAGCAGAATAGTGACAGCAGCTCTGGAGGTAACTGGAGTATAAGACACGATGTAACAGCAGAATAGTGAGTGCAGCTCTGGAGGTGACTGGAGGATAAGACACGATGTAACAGCAGAATAGTCAGTGCAGCTCTGGAGGTGACTGGTAGATAGGACATGAGGTAACAGCAGAATAGTGAGTGCAGCTCTGGAGGTGACTGGAGGATAAGACATGATGTAACAGCAGAATAGTGAGTGCAGATCTGGAGGTGAGTGGAGGATAAGACCTGATGTAACAGCAGAATAGTGACTGCATCTCTTCAGGTGACTGGAGGATAAGACACAATGCAACAGCAGAAAAGAGAGTGCAGCTCTTGAGGTGACTGGAGGATAAGACATGAAGTAACAGCATAATAGTGAGTGCAGCTCTGGAGGTGACTGGAGGACAAGACACGATGTAACAGCAGAATAGTGACTGCAGCTCTGGAGGTGACTGGAGGATAAGACACCATGTAACAGCAGAATAGTGACAGCAGCTCTGGAGGTAACTGGAGTATAAGACACGATGTAACAGCATAATAGTGAGTGCAGCTGTGGAGGTGAATGGAGGATAAGAAACGATGTAACAACAGAATAGTGACAGCAGCTCTGGAGGTGACTGGAGGATAAGACAAGATGTAACAGCAGAATAGTGAGTGCATCTCTGGAGGTGAACGGAGGATAAGACCTGATGTAACAACAGAATAGTGACAGCAGCTCTGGAGGTGACTGGAGGATAAGACCTAATGTAACATCAGAATAGTGACTGCAGCTCTGGAGGTGAGTGGAGGATAAGACATGATGTAACAGCAGAATAGTGAGTGCAGCTCTGGAGGTGGCTGGAGGATAAGACATGATTTAAAAGCAGAATAGTGAGTGCAGCTCTGGAGTTGACTGGAGGATAAGATACGATGTAACAGCAGAATAGTGAGTGCAGCTCTGGAGGTGACTGGAGGATAAGACATGATGTAACAGTGGAATAGTGATTGCAGCTCTGGAGGTGACAAGGGGATAAGACACGATGTAACAGCAGAATAATGATTGCAGCTCTGGAGGTGACAAGGGGATAAGACACGATCTAACAGCAGAATAATGATTGCAGCTCTGGAGGTGACTGGAGGATAAGACCTGATGTAACAGCAGAATAGTGACTGCAGCTCTGGAGGTGACTGGAAGATAAGACATGATTTAACAGCAGAATGGTGAGTGCAGCTCTGTAGGTGACTGGAGGATAAGACATGATGTAACAGCAGAATGGTGAATTCAGCTCTGGAGGTAACTGGAGGATAAGACACGATGTAACAGTAGAAGAGTGAGTGCATCTCTGGAAGTGAATGGAGGATAAGACCTGATGTAACAGCAGAATAGTGACAGCAGCTCTGGAGGTGACTGGAGGATAAGACATGATGTAACAGCAGAATAGTGACTGCAGCTCTGGAGGTGACTGGAGGATAAGACATGATGTAACAGTGGAATAGTGATTGCAGCTCTGGAGGTGACAAGGGGATAAGACACGATGTAACAGCAGAATAGTGAGTGCAGCTCTGGAGGTGACTGGAGCATAAGACACGATGTAACAGCAGAATAGTCAGTGCAGCTCTGGAGGTGACTGGTAGATAGGACATGAGGTAACAGCAGAATAGTGAGTGCAGTTCTTGAGGTGACTGGAGGATAAGACACAATGTAACAGCAGAAAAGTGAGTGCAGCTCTTGAGGTGACTGGAGGATAAGACATGAAGTAGCAGCATAATAGTGAGTGCAGCTCTGGAGGTGACTGGAGGACAAGACACGATGTAACAGCAGAATAGTGACTGCAGCTCTGGAAGTGACTGGAGGATAAGACACCATGTAACAGCAGAACAGTGATTGCATCTCTGGAGGTGAATGGAGGATAAGAAACAATTTAACAACAGAATAGTGACAGCAGCTCTGGAGGTGACTGGAGGATAAGACATGATGTAACAGCAGAATAGTGACTGCAGCTCTGGAGATGAGTGGAGGATAAGACATGAAGTAACAGCATAATAGTGAGTGCAGCTCTGGAGGTGACTGGAGGACAAGACACGATGTAACAGCAGAATAGTGACTGCAGCTCATGAGGTGACTGGAGGATAAGACATGATGTAACAGCAGAATAGTGACTGCAGCTCTTGAGGTGACTGGAGGATAAGACACGATGTAACAGCAGAATAGTGACTGCAGATCTGGAGGTGACTGGAGGATAAGACAAGATGAAACAGCAGAATAGTGAGTGCATCTCTGGAGGTGAACGGAGGATAAGACCTGATGTAACAACAGAATAGAGACAGCAGCTCTGGAGGTGACTGGAGGATAAGACCTGATGTAACAGCAGAATAGTGACAGCAGCTCTGGAGGTGACTGGAAGATAAGACCTGATGTAACAGCAGAATAGTGACTGCAGCTCTGGAGGTGGCTGGAGGATAAGACACGATGTAACAGCAGAATAGTGACTGCAGCTCTGGAAGTGACTGGAGGATAAGACACGATGTAACGGCAGAATAGTGACTGCAGCTCTGGAGGAGACTGGAGGATAAGACATGATGTAACAGAAGAATAGTGAGTGCAGCTCTGGAGGTGGCTAGAGGATAAGACATGATTTAACAGCAAAATAGTGAGTGCAGCTCTGGAGTTGACCGGAGGATAAGATACGATGTAACAGCAGAATAGTGAGTGCAGCTCTGGAGGTGACTGGAGGATAAGACATGATGTAACAGCGGAATAGTGATTGCAGCTCTAGAGGTGACAGGACGATAAGACACGATGTAACAGCAGAATAATGATTGCAGCTCTGGAGGTGACTGGAGGATAAGACCTGATGTAACAGCAGAATAGTGACTGCAGCTCTGGAGGTGACTGGAAGATAAGACATGACGTAACAGCAGAATGGTGAGTGCAGCTCTGTAGGTGACTGGAGGATAAGACATGATGTAACAGCAGAATGGTGAATTCAGCTCTGGAGGTAACTGGAGGATAAGACACGATGTAACAGTAGAATAGTGAGTGCATCTCTGGAGGTGAATGGAGGATAAGACCTGATGTAACAGCAGAATAGTGACTGCAGCTCTGGAGGTGGCTAGAGGATAAGACACCATGTAACAGCAGAATAGTGACTGCAGCTCTGGAGGTGACTGGAGGATAGGACAAGATGTAACAGCAGAATAGTGAGTGCAGCTCTGGAGGTGACTGGAGGATAAGACATGATGTAACAGCAGAATAGTGACTGCAGCTCTGGAGATGAGTGGAGGATAAGACATGAAGTAACAGCATAATAGTGAGTGCAGCTCTGGAGGTGACTGGAGGACAAGACACGATGTAACACCAGAATAGTGACTGCAGCTCTGGAGGTGACTGGAAGATAAGACATGATTTAACAGAAGAATGGTGAGTGCAGCTCTGTAGGTGACTGGAGGATAAGACATGATGTAACAGCAGAATGGTGAATTCAGCTCTGGAGGTAACTGGAGGATAAGACACGATGTAACAGTAGAATAGTGAGTGCATCTCTGGAGGTGAATGGAGGATAAGACCTGATGTAACAGCAGAATAGTGACAGCAGCTCTGGAGGTGACTGGAGGATAAGACATGATGTAACAGCAGAATAGTGAGTGCAGCTCTGGAGGTGAGTGGAGGATAAGACCTGATATAACAGCAGAATAGTGACTGCAGCTCTGGAGGTGGCTGGAGGATAAGACACGATGTAACAGCAGAATAGTGACTGCAGCTCTGGAGGTGACTGGAGGATAAGACACGATGTAACGGCAGAATAGTGACTGCAGCTCTGGACATGACTGGAGGATAAGATATGATGTAACAGCAGAATATTGAGTGCAGCTCTGGAGGTGGCTGGAGGATAAGACATGATGTAACAGCAGAACAGTGTCTGCAGCTCTGGAGGTGACTGGAGGATAAGACATGATGTAACAGCAGAATAGTGACTGCAGCTCTTGAGGTGACTGGAGGATAAGACACGATGTAACAGCAGAATAGTGACTGCAGCTCTGGAGGTGACTGGAGGATAAGACAAGATGTAACAGCAGAATAGTGAGTGCATCTCTGGAGGTGAACGGAGGATAAGACCTGATGTAACAACAGAATAGTGACAGCAGCTCTGGAGGTGACTGGAGGATAAGACCTGATGTAACATCAGAATAGTGACTGCAGCTCTGGAGGTGAGTGGAGGATAAGACCTGATGTAACAGCAGAATAGTGACTGCAGCTCTGGAGGTGGCTGGAGGATAAGACACGATGTAACAGCAGAATAGTGACTGCAGCTCTGGAGGTGACTGGAGGATAAGACACGATGTAACGGCAGAATAGTGACTGCAGCTCTGGAGGAGACTGGAGGATAAGACATGATGTAACAGCAGAATAGTGAGTGCAGCTCTGGAGGTGGCTGGAGGATAAGACATGATTTAACAGCAGAATAATGAGTGCAGCTCTGGAGTTGACTGGAGGATAAGATACGATGTAACAGCAGAATAGTGAGTGCAGCTCTGGAGGTGACTGGAGGATAAGACATGATGTAACAGTGGAATAGTGATTGCAGCTCTGGAGGTGACAGGAGGATAAGACATGATGTAACAGCAGAATAATGATTGCAGCTCTGGAGGTGACTGGAGGATAGGACATGATGTAACAGCAGAATAGTGAGTGCAGCTCTGGAGGTGACTGGAGGATAAGACATGATGTAACAGCAGAATAGTGACTGCAGCTCTGGAGATGAGTGGAGGATAAGACATGAAGTAACAGCATAATAGTGAGTGCAGCTCTGGAGGTGACTGGAGGACAAGACACGATGTAACAGCAGAATAGTGACTGCAGCTCATGAGGTGACTGGAGGATAAGACATGATGTAACAGCAGAATAGTGACTGCAGCTCTGGAGGTGACTGGAAGATGAGACATGATTTAACAGCAGAATGGTGAATTCAGCTCTGGAGGTAACTGGAGGATAAGACACGATGTAACAGTAGAATAGTGAGTGCATCTCTGGAGGTGAACGGAGGATAAGACCTGATGTAAAAGCAGAATAGTGACAGCAGCTCTGGAGGTGACTGGAGGATAAGACATGATGTAACAGCAGAATAGTGAGTGCAGCTCTGGAGGTGAGTGGAGGATAAGACCTGATGTAACAACAGAATAGTGACTGCAGCTCTGGAGGTGGCTGGAGGATAAGACACGATGTAACAGCAGAATAGTGACTGCAGCTCTGGAGGTGACTGGAGGATAAGACACGATGTAACGGCAGAATAGTGACTGCAGCTCTGAACATGACTGGAGGATAAGACATGATGTAACAGCAGAATAGTGAGTGCAGCTCTGAAGGTGGCTGGAGGATAAGACATGATGTAACAGCAGAACAGTGACTGCAGCTCTGGAGGTGACTGAAGGATAAGACATGAAATAACAGCAGAATAGTGAGTGCAGCTCTGGAGTTGACTGGACAATAAGATACGATGTAACAGCAGAATAGAGAGTGCAGCTTTTGAGGTGATTGGAGGAATATAGATGATGTAACAGCAGAATAGTGACTGCAGCTCTGGAGGTGACTGGAGGATAAGACAGGATGTAACAGTAGAATAGTGATTGCAGCTCTGGAGGTGACAGGAGGATAAGACACGATGTAACAGCAGAATAGTGACTGCAGCTCTGGAGGTGACAGGAAGATAAGACACAATGTAACAGCAGAATGGTGAATTCAGCTCTGGAGGATAATACACGATGTAACAGTAGAATAGTGACTGTAGCTCTGGAGGTGGCTGGAGGATA
Source organism: Phyllobates terribilis (assembly GCF_046119375.1). Classification (NCBI taxonomy): domain Eukaryota; kingdom Metazoa; phylum Chordata; class Amphibia; order Anura; family Dendrobatidae; genus Phyllobates; species Phyllobates terribilis. The sequence goes on along the minus strand of NW_027362920.1, from coordinate 228,491 downwards.
ATAGATGATGTAACAGCAGAATAGTGACTGCAGCTCTGGAGGTGACTGGAGGATAAGACATGATGTAACAGCAGAATAGTGAGTGCAGCTCTGGAGGTGACTGGAGGATAAGACATGATGTAACAGCAGAATAGTGACAGCAGCTCTGGAGGTAACTGGAGTATAAGACACGATGTAACAGCAGAATAGTGAGTGCAGCTCTGGAGGTGACTGGAGGATAAGACACGATGTAACAGCAGAATAGTCAGTGCAGCTCTGGAGGTGACTGGAGGATAAGACATGAGGTAACAGCAGAATAGTGAGTGCAGCTCTGGAGGTGAACGGAGGATAAGACCTGATGGAACAACAGAATAGTGACAGCAGCTCTGGAGGTGACTGGAGGATAAGACCTGATGTAACATCAGAATAGTGACTGCAGCTCTGGAGGTGAGTGGAGGATAAGACCTGATGTAACAGCAGAATAGTGACTGCAGCTCTGGAGGTGAGTGGAGGATAAGACCTGATGTAACAGCAGAATAGTGACTGCAGCTCTGGAGGTGGCTGGAGGATAAGACCCGATGTAACAGCAGAATAGTGACTGCAGCTCTGGAGGTGACTGGAGGATAAGACACGATGTAACGGCAGAATAGTGACTGCAGCTCTGGAGGAGACTGGAGGATAAGACATGATGTAACAGCAGAATAGTGAGTGCAGCTCTGGAGGTGGCTGGAGGATAAGACATGATTTAACAGCAGAATAATGAGTGCAGCTCTGCAGTTGACTGGAGGAGAAGATACGATGTAACAGCAGAATAGTGAGTGCAGCTCTGGAGGTGACTGGAGGATAAGACATGATGTAACAGTGGAATAGTGATTGCAGCTCTGGAGGTGACAGGAGGATAAGACACGATGTAACAGCAGAATAATGATTGCAGCTCTGGAGGTGACTGGAGGATAGGAAACGATGTAACAGCAGAATAGTGAGTGCAGCTCATGAGGTGACTGGAGGATAAGACATGATGTAACAGCAGAATAGTGACTGCAGCTCTGGAGATGAGTGGAGGATAAGACATGAAGTAACAGCATAATAGTGAGTGCAGCTCTGGAGGTGACTGGAGGACAAGACACGATGTAACAGCAGAATAGTGACTGCAGCTCATGAGGTGACTGGAGGATAAGACATGATGTAACAGCAGAATAGTGACTGCAGCTCTGGAGGTGACTGGAAGATAAGACATGATTTAACAGCAGAATGGTGAATTCAGCTCTGGAGGTAACTGGAGGATAAGACACGATGTAACAGTAGAATAGTGAGTGCATCTCTGGAGGTGAATGGAGGATAAGATCTGATGTAACAGCAGAATAGTGACAGCAGCTCTGGAGGTGACTGGAGGATAAGACATGATGTAACAGCAGAATAGTGAGTGCAGCTCTGGAGGTGAGTGGAGGATAAGACCTGATGTAACAGCAGAATAGTGACTGCAGCTCTGGAGGTGGCTGGAGGATAAGACATGATGTAACAGCAGAATAGTGACTGCAGCTCTTGAGGTGACTGGAGGATAAGACATGAAATAACAGCAGAATAGTGAGTGCAGCTCTGGAGTTGACTGGACAATAAGATACGATGTAACAGCAGAATAGAGAGTGCAGCTTTTGAGGTGATTGGAGGAATATAGATGATGTAACAGCAGAATAGTGACTGCAGCTCTGGAGGTGACTGGAGGATAAGACAGGATGTAACAGTAGAATAGTGATTGCAGCTCTGGAGGTGACAGGAGGATAAGACACGATGTAACAGCAGAATAGTGACTGCAGCTCTGGAGGTGACAGGAAGATAAGACACAATGTAACAGCAGAATGGTGAATTCAGCTCTGGAGGATAATACACGATGTAACAGTAGAATAGTGACTGTAGCTCTGGAGGTGGCTGGAGGATAATAGATGATGTAACAGCAGAATAGTGACTGCAGCTCTGGAGGTGACTGGAGGATAAGACATGATGTAACAGCAGAATAGTGAGTGCAGCTCTGGAGGTGACTGGAGGATAAGACATGATGTAACAGCAGAATAGTGACAGCAGCTCTGGAGGTAACTGGAGTATAAGACACGATGTAACAGCAGAATAGTGAGTGCAGCTCTGGAGGTGACTGGAGGATAAGACACGATGTAACAGCAGAATAGTCAGTGCAGCTCTGGAGGTGACTGGAGGATAAGACATGAGGTAACAGCAGAATAGTGAGTGCAGCTCTGGAGGTGACTGGAGGATAAGACATGATGTAACAGCAGAATAGTGAGTGCAGTTCTTGAGGTGACTGGAGGATAAGACACAATGCAACAGCAGAAAAGTGAGTGCAGCTCTTGAGGTGACTGGAGGATAAGACATGAAGTAACAGCATAATAGTGAGTGCAGCTCTGGAGGTGACTGGAGGATAAGACATGATGTAACAGCAGAATAGTCAGTGCAGCTCTTGAGGTGACTGGAGGATAAGACATGATGTAACAGCAGAATAGTGACTGCAGCTCTGGAGGTGACTGGAGGATAAGACATGAAGTAACAGCATAATAGTGAGTGCAGCTCTGGAGGTGACTGGAGGACAAGACACGATGTAACAGCAGAATAGTGACTGCAGCTCTGGAGGTGACTGGAGGATAAGACACCATGTAACAGCAGAACAGTGATTGCATCTCTGGAGGTGAATGGAGGATAAGAAACGATGTAACAACAGAATAGTGACAGCAGCTCTGGAGGTGACTGGAGGATAAGACATGATGTAACAGCAGAATAGTGACTGCAGCTCTGGAGGTGACTGGAGGATAGGACACGATGTAACAGCAGAATAGTGAGTGCAGCTCTGGAGGTGACTGGAGGATAAGACATGATGTAACAGCAGAATAGTGAGTGCAGTTCTTGAGGTGACTGGAGGATAAGACAAAATGCAACAGCAGAAAAGTGAGTGCAGCTCTTGAGGTGACTGGAGGATAAGACATGAAGTAACAGCATAATAGTGAGTGCAGCTCTGGAGGTGACTGGAGGACAAGACACGATGTAACAGCAGAATAGTGACAGCAGCTCTGGAGGTGACTGGAGGATAAGACATGATGTAACAGCAGAATAGTGACTGCAGCTCTGGAGGTGACTGGAGGATAGGACACGATGTAACAGCAGAATAGTGAGTGCAGCTCTGGAGGTGACTGGAGGATAAGACATGATGTAACAGCAGAATAGTGACTGCAGCTCTGGAGATGAGTGGAGGATAAGACATGAAGTAACAGCATAATAGGGAGTGCAGCTCTGGAGGTGACTGGAGGAGGAGAAACGATGTAACAGCAGAATAGTGACTGCAGCTCACCTGGTGACTGGAGGATAAGACATGATGTAACAGCAGAATAGTGACTGCAGCTCTGGAGGTGACTGGAAGATCAGACATGATTTAACAGCAGAATGGTGAATTCAGCTCTGGAGGTAACTGGAGGATAAGACACGATGTAACAGTAGAACAGTGAGTGCATCTCTGGAGGTTAATGGAGGATAAGACCTGATGTAACAGCAGAATAGTGACAGCAGCTCTGGAGGTGACTGGAGGATAAGACATGATGTAACAGCAGAATAGTGAGTGCAGCTCTGGAGGTGAGTGGAGGATAAGACCTGATGTAACAGCAGAATAGTGACTGCAGCTCTGGAGGTGGCTGGAGGATAAGACACGATGTAACAGCAGAATAGTGACTGCAGCTCTGGAGGTGACTGGAGGATAAGACACGATGTAACGGCAGAATAGTGACTGCAGCTCTGGACATGACTGGAGGATAAGACATGATGTAACAGCAGAATAGTGAGTGCAGCTCTGGAGGTGGCTGGAGGATAAGACATGATGTAACAGCAGAACAGTGACTGCAGCTCTGGAGGTGACTGAAGGATAAGACATGAAATAACAGCAGAATAGTGAGTGCAGCTCTGGAGTTGACTGGACAATAAGATACGATGTAACAGCAGAATAGAGAGTGCAGCTTTTGAGGTGATTGGAGGAATATAGATGATGTAACAGCAGAATAGTGACTGCAGCTCTGGAGGTGACTGGAGGATAAGACAGGATGTAACAGTAGAATAGTGATTGCAGCTCTGGAGGTGACTGGATGATAAGACACGATGTAACAACAGAATAGTCAGTGCAGCTCTGGAGGTGACTGGAGGATAAGACGTGAGGTAACAGCAGAATACTTAGTGCAGCTCTGGAGGAGACTGGAGGATAAGACATGATGTAACAGCAGAATAGTGACTGCAGCTCTGGAGGTGACAGGAAGATAAGACACAATGTAACAGCAGAATGGTGAATTCAGCTCTGGAAGATAATACACGATGTAACAGTAGAATAGTGACTGTAGCTCTGGAGGTGGCTGGAGGATAATAGATGATGTAACAGCAGAATAGTGACTGCAGCTCTGGAGGTGACTGGAGGATAAGACATGATGTAACAGCAGAATAGTGAGTGCAGCTCTGGAGGTGACTGGAGGATAAGACATGATGTAACAGCAGAATAGTGAGTGCAGCTCTGGAGGTGAATGGAGGATAAGAAACGATGTAACAACACAATAGTGACAGCAGCTCTGGAGGTGACTGGAGGATAAGACATGATGTAACAGCAGAATAGTGACTGCAGCTCTGGAGGTGACTGGAGGATAGGACACGATGTAACAGCAGAATAGTGAGTGCAGCTCTGGAGGTGACTGGAGGATAAGACATGATGTAACAGCAGAATAGTGAGTGCAGTTCTTGAGGTGACTGGAGGATAAGACACAATGCAACAGCAGAAAAGTGAGTGCAGCTCTTGAGGTGACTGGAGGATAAGACATGAAGTAACAGCATAATAGTGAGTGCAGCTCTGGAGGTGACTGGAGGACAAGACACGATGTAACAGCAGAATAGTGACTGCAGCTCTGGAGGTGACTGGAGGATAAGACACCATGTAACAGCAGAACAGTGATTGCATCTCTGGAGGTGAATGGAGGATAAGAAACGATGTAACAACAGAATAGTGACAGCAGCTCTGGAGGTGACTGGAGGATAAGACATGATGTAACAGCAGAATAGTGACTGCAGCTCATGAGGTGACTGAAGGATAGGACAAGATGTAACAGCAGAATAGTGAGTGCAGCTCTGGAGGTGACTGGAGGATAAGACATGATGTAACAGCAGAATAGTGACTGCAGCTCTGGAGATGAGTGGAGGATAAGACACGATGTAACAGCAGAATAGTGACTGCAGCTTTGGAGGTGACTGGAGGATAAGACACGATGTAACGGCAGAATAGGGACTGCAGCTCTGGACATGACTGGAGGATAAGACATGATGTAACAGCAGAATAGTGAGTGCAGCTCTGGAGGTGGCTGGAGGATAAGACATGATGTAACAGCAGAACAGTGACTGCAGCTCTGGAGGTGACTGAAGGATAAGACATGAAATAACAGCAGAATAGTGAGTGCAGCTCTGGAGTTGACTGGACAATAAGATACGATGTAACAGCAGAATAGAGAGTGCAGCTTTTGAGGTGATTGGAGGAATATAGATGATGTAACAGCAGAATAGTGACTGCAGCTCTGGAGGTGACTGGAGGATAAGACAGGATGGAACAGTAGAATAGTGATTGCAGCTCTGGAGGTGACAGGAGGATAAGACACGATGTAACAGCAGAATAGTGACTGCAGCTCTGGAGGTGACAGGAAGATAAGACACAATGTAACAGCAGAATGGTGAATTCAGCTCTGGAAGATAATACACGATGTAACAGTAGAATAGTGACTGTAGCTCTGGAGGTGACTGGAGGATAAGACATGATGTAACAGCAGAATAGTGACTGCAGCTCTGGAGGTGACTGGAGGATAAGACATGATGTAACAGCAGAATAGTGAGTGCAGCTCTGGAGGTGAATGGAGGCTAAGAAACGATGTAACAACAGAATAGTGACAGCAGCTCTGGAGGTGACTGGAGGATAAGACATGATGTAACAGCAGAATAGTGACTGCAGCTCTGGAGGTGACTGGAGGATAGGACACGATGTAACAGCAGAATAGTGAGTGCAGCTCTGGAGGTGACTGGAGGATAAGACATGATGTAACAGCAGAATAGTGAGTGCAGTTCTTGAGGTGACTGGAGGACAAGACACAATGCAACAGCAGAAAAGTGAGTGCAGCTCTTGAGGTGACTGGAGGATAAGACATGAAGTAACAGCATAATAGTGAGTGCAGCTCTGGAGGTGACTGGAGGACAAGACACGATGTAACAGCAGAATAGTGACTGCAGCTCTGGAGGTGACTGGAGGATAAGACACAATATAACAGAATAGTGAGTGCAGCTCTGGAGGTGACTGGAGGACAAGACATGATGTAACAGCAGAATAGTGACTGCAGCTCATGAGGTGACTGGAGGATAAGACATGATGTAACAGCAGAATAGTGACTGCAGCTCTTGAGGTGACTGGAGGATAAGACACGATGTAACAGCAGAATAGTGAGTGCATCTCTGGAGGTGAACGGAGGATAAGACCTGATGTAACAACAGAATAGTGACAGCAGCTCTGGAGGTGGCTGGAGGATAAGACACGATGTAACAGCAGAATAGTGACTGCAGCTCTGGAGGTGACTGGAGGATAAGACACGATGTAACGGCAGAATAGTGACTGCAGCTCTGGAGGAGACTGGAGGATAAGACATGATGTAACAGCAGAATAGTGAGTGCAGCTCTGGAGGTGGCTGGAGGATAAGACATGATTTAACAGCAGAATAATGAGTGCAGCTCTGGAGTTGACTGGAGGATAAGATACGATGTAACAGCAGAATAGTGAGTGCAGCTCTGGAGGTGACTGGAGGATAAGACATGATGTAACAGTGGAATAGTGATTGCAGCTCTGGAGGTGACAGGAGTATAAGACACGATGTAACAGCAGAATAATGATTGCAGCTCTGGAGGTGACTGGAGGATAAGATCTGATGTAACAGCAGAATAGTGACTGCAGCTCTGGAGGTAACTGGAAGATAAGACATGACTTAACAGCAGAATGGTGAGTGCAGCTCTGTAGGTGACTGGAGGATAAGACATGATGTAACAGCAGAATGGTGAATTCAGCTCTGGAGGTAACTGGAGGATAAGACCTGATGTAACAGCAGAATAGTGACAGCAGCTCTGGAAGTGACTGGAGGATAAGACATGATGTAGCAGCAGAATAGTGACTGCAGCTCTGGAGGTGAGTGGAGGATAAGGCCTGATGTAACAGCAGAATAGTGACTGCAGCTCTGGAGGTGGCTGGAGGATAATACACCTTGTAACAGCAGAATAGTGACTGCAGCTCTGGAGGTGACTGGAGGATAGGACACGATGTAACAGCAGAATAGTGAGTGCAGCTCCGTAGGTGACTGGAGGAAAAGACATGATGTAACAGCAGAATAGTGACTGCAGCTCTGGAGATGACTGGAGGACAAGACACGATGTAACAGCAGAATAGTGACTGCAGCTCATGAGGTGACTGGAGGATAAGACATGATGTAACAGCAGAATAGTGACTGCAGCTCTTGAGGTGACTGGAGGATAAGACACGATGTAACAGCAGAATAGTGACTGCAGCTCTGGAGGTGACTGGAGGATAAGACAAGATGTAACAGCAGAATAGTGAGTGCATCTCTGGAGGTGAACGGAGTATAAGACCTGATGTAACAACAGAATAGTGACAGCAGCTCTGGAGGTGACTGGAGGATAAGACCTGATGTAACATCAGAATAGTGACTGCAGCTCTGGAGGTGAGTGGAGGATAAGACCTGATGTAACAGCAGAATATTGACTGCAGCTCTGGAGGTGGCTGGAGGATAAGACACGATGTAACAGCAGAATAGTGACTGCAGCTCCGGAGGTGACTGGAGGATAAGACACGATGTAACGGCAGAATAGTGACTGCAGCTCTGGAGGAGACTGGAGGATAAGACATGATGTAACAGCAGAATAGTGAGTGCAGCTCTGAAGGTGGCTGGAGGATAAGACATGATTTAACAGCAGAATAGTGAGTGCAGCTCTGGAGTTGACTGGAGGATAAGATACGATGTAACAACAGAATAGTGAGTGTAGCTCTGGAGGTGACTGGAGGATAAGACATGATGTAACAGTGGAATAGTGATTGCAGCTCTGGAGGTGACAGGAGGATAAGACACGATGTAACAGCAGAATAATGATTGCAGCTCTGGAGGTGGCTGGAGGATAAGACACCATATAACAGAGAATAGTGAGTGCATCTCTGGAGGTGAATGGAGGATAAGACCTGATGTAACAGCAGAAGAGTGACAGCAGCTCTGGAGGTGACTGGAGGATAAGACATGATGTAACAGCAGAATAGTGACTGCAGCTCTGGAGGTGAGTGGAGGATAAGACCTGATGTGACAGCAGAATAGTGACTGCAGCTCTGGAGGTGGCTGGAGGATAAGACACCATGTAACAGCAGAATAGTGACTGCAGCTCTGGAGGTGACTGGAGGATAAGACACGATGTAATGGCAGAATAGTGACTGCAGCTCTGGAGGTGACTGGAGGATAAGACATGATGTAATAGCAGAATAGTGAGTGCAGCTCTGGAGGTGGCTGGAGGATAAGACATGATGTAACAGCAGAATAGTGACTGCAGCTCTGGAGGTGAGTGGAGGATAAGACCTGATGTGACAGCAGAATAGTGACTGCAGCTCTGGAGGTGGCTGGAGGATAAGACACCATGTAACAGCAGAATAGTGACTGCAGCTCTGGAGGTGACTGGAGGATAAGACATGATGTAATAGCAGAATAGTGAGTGCAGCTCTGGAGGTGGCTGGAGGATAAGACATGATGTAACAGCAGAACAGTGACTGCAGCTCTGGAGGTGACTGAAGGATAAGACATGAAGTAACAGCAGAATAGAGAGTGCAGCTCTTGAGGTGACTGGAGGAATATAGATGATGTAACAGCAGAATAGTGACTGCAGCTCTGGAGGTGACTGGAGGATAAGACAGGATGTAACAGTAGAATAGTGATTGCAGCTCTGGAGGTGACAGGAGGATAAGACACGATGTAACAGCAGAATAATGATTGCCGCTCTGGAGGTGACTAGAGGATAAGACCTGATGTAACAGCAGAATAGTGACTGCAGCTCTGGAGGTGACTGGAAGATAAGACATGATGTAACAGCAGAATGGTGAATTCAGCTCTGGAGGTAACTGGAGGATAATACACGATGTAACAGTAGAATAGTGACTGCAGTTCTGGAGGTGGCTGGAGGATAATAGATGATGTAACAGCAGAATAGTGACTGCAGCTCTGGAGGTGACAGGAGGATAAGACATGATGTAACAGCAGAATAGTGAGTGCAGCTCTGGAGGTAACTGGAGGATAAGACATGATGTAACAGCAGAATAGTGAGTGCAGCTCTGGAGGTGACTGGATGATAATAGATGATGTAACAGCAGAATAGTGACTGCAGCTCTAGAGGTGACTGGAAGATAAGACATGATGTAACAGAAGAATAGTGAGTGCAGCTCTGGAGGTGACTGGAGGATAATACACTATGTAACAGCAGAATAGTTAGTGTAGCTCTGGAGGTGACTGGAGGATAAGACATGATTTAACAGCAGAATGGTGACTTCAGCTCTGGAGGTGACAGGAGGATAAGACACGATGAAACAGCAGAATAGTGACTACAGCTCAGGAAGTGACTGGAGGATAAGACACGATGTAACAGCAGAATAGTGACTACAGCTCTGGAGGTGTCTGGAGGATAAGACACGATGAAACAGCAGAATAGTGACTGCAGCTCTGGCGGTGGCTGGAGGATAAGAAATTATGTAACAGCAGAAAAGAGTCTACAGCTCTGGAGGTGGCTGGAGGATAAGACATGATGTAACAGCAGAATAGTGACTACAGCTCTGGAGGTGACTGGAGGATAAGACACAATGTAACACCAGAATGATGAGTGCAGCTCTGGAGGTGACTGGAGGATAAGAGGCGATGTAACAGCAGAATAGTGAGTGCACATCTGGAGGTGACTGGAGGATAAGACCTGATGTAACAGCAGAATAGTGAGTGCAGATCTGGAGGTGACTGGAGGATAAGACCTGATATAACAGCAGAATAGTGACGCAGCTCTGGAGGTGACTGGAGGATAAGACACGATGTAACAGCAGAATAGTGACTGCACTTCAGGAAGTGACTGGAGGATAAGACATGATGTAACAGCAGAATAGTGAGTGCAGCTCTGGAGGTGACTGGCGGATAAAACATGATGTAACAGCAGAATAGTGAGAGCAGCTCTGGAGGTGACTGGAGGATAAGACGTGATGTAACAGCAGAATAGTGACTGCAGCTCTGGAGGTGAGTGGAGGATAAGACCTGATGTAACAGCAGAATAGTGAGTGCAGCTCTGGAGGTGGCTGGAGGATAAGACATGATGAAACAGCAGAATAGTGACTGCAGCTCTGGAGGTGACTGGAGGATAAGACACGATGTAACGGCAGAATAGTGACTGCAGCTCTGGAGGAGACTGGAGGATAAGACATGATGTAACAGCAGAATAGTGAGTGCAGCTCTGGAGGATAAGACATGATTTAACAGCAGAATAGTGAGTGCAGCTCTGGAGTTGACTGGAGGATAAGATACGATGTAACAGCAGAATAGTGAGTGCAGCTCTGGAGGTGACTGGAGGATAAGACATGATGTAACAGTGGAATAGTGATTGCAGCTCTGGAGGTGACAGGAGGATAAGACACGATGTAACAGCAGAGTAGTGACTGCAGCTCTGGAGGTGACTGGAGGATAAGACATGATTTAACAGCAGAATGGTGAGTGCAGCCCTGTAGGTGACTGGAGGATAAGACATGATGTAACAGCAGAATGGTGAATTCAGCTCTGGAGGTAACTGGAGGATAAGACACGATGTAACAGTAGAATAGTGAGTGCATCTCTGGAGGTGAATGGAGGATAAGACCTGATGTAACAGCAGAATAGTGACAGCAGCTCTGGAGGTGACTGGAGGATAAGACATGATGTAACAGCAGAATAGTGACTGCAGCTCTGGAGGTGAGTGGAGGATAAGACCTGATGTAACAGCAGAATAGTGAGTGCAGCTCTGGAGGTGACTGGAGGATAGGACACGATGTAACAGCAGAATAGTGAGTGCAGCTCTGGAGGTGACTGGAGGATAAGACATGATGTAACAGCAGAATAGTGACGGCAGCTCTGGAGATGAGTGGAGGATAAGACATGATGTAACAGCAGAATAGTGACTGCAGCTCTGGAGGTGACTGGAAGATAAGACATGATTTAACAGCAGAATGGTGAGTGCAGCTCTGTAGGTGACTGGAGGATAAGACATGATGTAACAGCAGAATGGTGAATTCAGCTCTGGAGGTAACTGGAGGATAAGACACGATGTAACAGTAGAATAGTGAGTGCATCTCTGGAGGTGAATGGAGGATAAGACCTGATGTAACAGCAGAATAGTGACAGCAGCTCTGGAGGTGACTGGAGGAAAAGACATGATGTAACAGCAGAATAGTGAGTGCAGCTCTGGAGGTGAGTGGAGGATAAGACCTGATGTAACAGCAGAATAGTGACTGCAGCTCTGGAGGTGGCTGGAGGATAAGACACGATGTAACAGCAGAATAGTGACTGCAGCTCTGGAGGTGACTGGAGGATAAGACACGATGTAACGGCAGAATAGTGACTGCAGCTTTGGACGTGACTGGAGGATAAGACATGATGTAACAGCAGAATAGTGAGTGCAGCTCTGGAGGTGGCTGGAGGATAAGACATGATGTAACAGCAGAACAGTGACTGCAGCTCTGGAGGAGACTGAAGGATAAGACATGAAGTAACAGCAGAATAGAGAGTGCAGCTCTTGAGGTGATTGGAGGAATATAGATGATGTAACATCAGAATAGTGACTGCAGCTGTGGAGGTGACTGGAGGATAAGACAGGATGTAACAGTAGAAAAGTGATTGCAGCTCTGGAGGTGACAGGAGGATAGGACACGATGTAACAGCAGAATAATGATTGCAGCTCTGGAGGTGACTGGAGGATAAGACCTGATGTAACAGCAGAATAGTGACTGCAGCTCTGGAGGTGACAGGAAGATAAGACATGATGTAACAGCAGAATGGTGAATTCAGCTCTGGAGGATAATACACGATGTAACAGTAGAATAGTGACTGTAGCTCTGGAGGTGGCTGGAGGATAATAGATGATGTAACAGCAGAATAGTAACTGCAGCTCTGGAGGTGACTGGAGGATAAGACATGATGTAACAGCAGAATAGTCAGTGCAGCTCTGGAGGTGACTGGTAGATAGGACATGAGGTAACAGCAGAATAGTGAGTGCAGCTCTGGAGGTGACTGGAGGATAAGACATGATGTAACAGCAGAAAAGTGAGTGCAGCTCTTGAGGTGACTGGAGGATAAGACATAAAGTAACAGCATAATAGTGACTGCAGCTCTGGAGGTGACTGGAGGATAAGACACCATGTAACAGCAGAACAGCGATTGCATCTCTGGAGGTGAATGGAGGATAAGGAACGATGTAACAACAGAATAGTGACAGCAGCTCTGGAGGTGACTGGAGGATAAGACATGATGTAACAGCAGAATAGTGACTGCAGCTCTGGAGGTGACTGGAGGATAGGACAGGATGTAACAGCAGAATAGTGAGTGCAGCTCTGGAGGTGACTGGAGGATAAGACATAATGTAACAGCAGAATACTGACTGCAGCTCTGGAGATGAGTGGAGGATAAGACATGAAGTAAGAGCATAATAGTGAGTGCAGCTCTGGAGGTGACTGGAGGACAAGACACGATGTAACAGCAGAATAGTGACTGCAGCTCATGAGGTGACTGGAGGATAAGACACGATGTAACAGCAGAATAGTGACTGCAGCTCTTGAGGTGACTGGAGGATAAGACACGATGTAACAGCAGAATAGTGACTGCAGCTCTGGAGGTGACTGGAGGATAAGACACGATGTAACAGCAGAATAGTGACTGCAGCTCTTGAGGTGACTGGAGGATAAGACACGATGTAACAGCAGAATAGTGAGTGCATCTCTGAAGGTGAACGGAGGATAAGACCTGATGTAACAACAGAATAGTGACAGCAGCTCTGGAGGTGACTGGAGGATAAGACCTGATGTAACATCAGAATAGTGACTGCAGCTCTGGAGGTGAGTGGAGGATAAGACCTGATTTAACAGCAGAATAGTGACTGCAGCTCTGGAGGTGGCTGGAGGATAAGACACGATGTAACAGCAGAATAGTGACTGCAGCTCTGTATGTGACTGGAGGATAAGACACGATGTAACGGCAGAATAGTGACTGCAGCTCTGGAGGAGACTGGAGGATAAGACATGATGTAACAGCAGAATAGTGAGTGCAGCTCTGGAGGTGGCTGGAGGATAAGACATGATTTAACAGCAGAATAGTGAGTGCAGCTCTGGAGGTGACTGGAGGATAAGACACGATGTAACAGCAGAATAGTGACTGCAGCTCTGGAGGTAACTGGAAGATAAGACCTGATGTAACAGCAGAATAGTGACAGCAGCTCTGGAGGTGACTGGAGGATAAGACATGATGTAACAGCAGAATAGTGACTGCAGCTCTGGAGGTGAGTGGAGGATAAGACCTGATGTAACAGCAGAATAGTGACTGCAGCTCTGGAGGTGACTGGAGGATAGGACACGATGTAACAGCAGAATAGTGAGTGCAGCTCTGGAGGTGACTGGAGGATAAGACATGATGTAACAGCAGAATAGTGACTGCAGCTCTGTTGATGAGTGGAGGATAAGACCTGATGTAACAGCAGAATAGTGACTGCAGCTCTGGAGGTGGCTGGAGGAAAAGACATGATGTAACAGCAGAATAGTGACTGCATCTCTGGAGGTGAATGGAGGATAAGACCTGATGTAACAGCAGAATAGTGACAGCAGCTCTGGAGGTGACTGGAGGAAAAGACATGATGTAACAGCAGAATAGTGAGTGCAGCTCTGGAGGTGAGTGGAGAATAAGACCTGATGTAACAGCAGAATAGTGACTGCAGCTCTGGAGGTGGCTGGAGGATAAGACACGATGTAACAGCAGAATAGTGACTGCAGCTCTGGAGGTGACTGGAGGATAAGACACGATGTAACGGCAGAATAGTGACTGCAGCTCTGGACGTGATTGGAGGATAAGACATGATGTAACAGCAGAATAGTGAGTGCAGCTCTGGAGGTGGCTGGAGGATAAGACATGATGTAACAGCAGAACAGTGACTGCAGCTCTGGAGGTGACTGAAGGATAAGACATGAAATAACAGCAGAATAGTGAGTGCAGCTCTGGAGTTGACTGGACGATAAGATACGATGTAACAGCAGAATAGAGAGTGCAGCTCTTGAGGTGATTGGAGGTATATAGATGATGTAACAGCAGAATAGTGACTGCAGCTCTGGAGGTGACTGGAGGATAAGACAGGATGTAACAGCAGAATAGTGACTGCAGCTCTGGAGGTGACTGGAGGATAAGACAGGATGTAACAGCAGAATGGTGAATTCAGCTCTGGAGGATAATACACGATGTAACAGTAGAATAGTGACTGTAGCTCTGGAGGTCGCTGGAGGATAATAGATGATGTAACAGCAGAATAGTAACTGTAGCTCTGGAGGTGACTGGAGGATAAGACATGATGTAACAGCAGAATAGTGAGTGCAGCTCTGGAGGTGACTGGAGGATAAGACATGATGTAACAGCAGAATAGTGACAGGAGCTCTGGAGGTAACTGGAGTATAAGACACGATGTAACAGCAGAATAGTGAGTGCAGCTCTGGAGGTGACTGGAGGATAAGACACGATGTAACAGCAGAATAGTCAGTGCAGCTCTGCAGGTGACTGGTAGATAGGACATGAGGTAACAGCAGAATAGTGAGTGCAGCTCTGGAGGTGACTGGAGGATAAGACATGATGTAACAGCAAAATAGTGAGTGCAGTTCTTGAGGTGACTGGAGGATAAGACACAATGTAACAGCAGAAAAGTGAGTGCAGCTCTTGAGGTGACTGGAGGATAAGACATGAAGTAACAGCATAATAGTGAGTGCAGCTCTGGAGGTGACTGGAGGATAAGACATGATGTAACAGCAGAATAGTGACTGCAGCTCTGGAGATGAGTGGAGGATAAGACATGAAGTAACAGCATAATAGTGAGTGCAGCTCTGGAGGTGACTGGAGGACAAGACACGATGTAACAGCAGAATAGTGACTGCAGCTCATGAGGTGACTGGAGGATAAGACATGATGTAACAGCAGAATAGTCAGTGCATCTCTTGAGGTGACTGGAGGATAAGACCTGATGTAACAACAGAATAGTGACAGCAGCTCTGGAGGTGACTGGAGGATAAGACCTGATGTAACATCAGAATAGTGACTGCAGCTCTGGAGGTGAGTGGAGGATAAGACCTGATGTAACAGCAGAATAGTGACTGCAGCTCTGGAGGTGGCTGGAGGATAAGACACGATGTAACAGCAGAATAGTGACTGCAGCTCTGGATGTGACTGGAGGATAAGACACGATGTAACGGCAGAATAGTGACTGCAGCTCTGGAGGAGACTGGAGGATAAGACATGATGTAACAGCAGAATAGTGAGTGCAGCTCTGGAGGTGACTGGAGGATAAGACATGATGTAACAGTGGAATAGTGATTGCAGCTCTGGAGGTGACAGGAGGATAAGACACGATGTAACAGCAGAATAATGATTGCAGCTCTGGAGGTGACTGGAGGATAAGATCTGATGTAACAACAGAATACTGACTGCAGCTCTGGAGGTAACTGGAAGATAAGACATGACTTAACAGCAGAATGGTGAGTGCAGCTCTGTAGGTGACTGGAGGATAAGACATGATGTAACAGCAGAATGGTGAATTCAGCTCTGGAGGTAACTGGAGGATAAGACACGATTTAACAGTAGAATAGTGAGTGCATCTCTGGAGGTGAATGGAGGATAAGACCTGATGTAACAGTGGAATAGTGATTGCAGCTCTGGAGGTGACAGGAGGATAAGACACGATGTAACAGCAGAATAATGATTGCAGCTCTGGAGGTGGCTGGAGGATAAGACACCATGTAACAGAGAATAGTGAGTGCATCTCTGGAGGTGAATGGAGGATAAGACCTGATGTAACAGCAGAATAGTGACAGCAGCTCTGGAGGTGACTGGAGGATAAGACATGATGTAACAGCAGAATAGTGACTGCAGCTCACGAGGTGAGTGGAGGATAAGACCTGATGTGACAGCAGAATAGTGACTGCAGCTCTGGAGGTGGCTGGAGGATAAGACACCATGTAACAGCAGAATAGTGACTGCAGCTCTGGAGGTGACTGGAGGAGAAGACACGATGTAACGGCAGAATAGTGACTGCAGCTCTGGAGGTGACTGGAGGATAAGACATGATGTAATAGCCGAATAATGATAGCCGCTCTGGAGGTGACTAGAGGATAAGACCTGATGTAACAGCAGAATAGTGACTGCAGCTCTGGAGGTGGCTGGAGGATAATACACTATGTAACAGCAGAATAGTGTAGCTCTGAAGGTGACTGGAGGATAACACATGATGTAACAGCAGAATGGTGACTTCAGCTCTGGAGGTGACAGGAGGATAAGACCTGATGTAACAGCAGAATAGTGACTACAGCTCAGGAGGTGACTGGAGGATAAGACACAATGTAACAGCAGAATGATGAGTGCAGCTCTGGAGGATAAGAGGCGATGTAACAGCAGAATAGTGAGGGCACATCTGGAGGTGACTGGAGGATAAGACCTGATGTAACAGCAGAATAGTGAGTGCAGATCTGGAGGTGACTGGAGGATAAGACCTGATGTAACAGCAGAATAGTGACGCAGCTCTGGAGGTGACTGGAGGATAAGACACGATGTAACAGCAGAATAGTGAGTGCAGCTCTGGAGGTGACTGGCGGATAAAACATGATGTAACAGCAGAATAGTGAGTGCCGCTCTGGAGGTGACTGGAGGATAAGACACGATGTAACAGCAGAATAGTGAGAGCAGCTCTGGAGGTGACTGGAGTATAAGACGTGATGTAACAGCAGAATAGTGAGTGCAGCTCTGGAGGTGACTGGAGGAAAAATCATGATGTAACAGCAGAATAGTGAGTGCAGCTCTGGAGGTGACTGGAGGATAAGATACGATGTAACAGCAGAATAGTGAGTGCAGCTATGGAGGTGACTGGAGGATAAGACGTGATGTAACAGCAGAATATAGACTGCAGCTCTGGAGATGACTGGAGTATAAGACACGATGTAACAGCAGAATAGTGACTGAAGCTCTGGAGGTGACTGGAGGATAAGATACGATGTAACAAAATAATAGTGAGTGCAGCTCTTGACGTGACTGAAGGATAAGACACGATGTAACAGCAGAATAGTGACTGCAGCTCTGGAGGTGTCTGGAGGATAAGACACGATGTAACAGCAGAATAGTGAGTGCAGCTCTGGAGGTGAACGGAGGATAAGACACGATGTAACAGCAGAATAGTGACTGCAGCTCTGGAGGTGACTGGAGGATAAGACATGAAGTAACAGCATAATAGTGAGTGCAGCTCTGGAGGTGACTGGAGGACAAGACACGATGTAACAGCAGAATAGTGACTGCAGCTCATGAGGTGACTGGAGGATAAGACATTATGTAACAGCAGAATAGTGACTGCAGCTCTTGAGGTGACTGGAGGATAAGACACGATGTAACAGCAGAATAGTGACTGCAGCTCTGGAGGTGACTGGAGGATAAGACAAGATGTAACAGCAGAATAGTGAGTGCATCTCTGGAGGTGAACGGAGGATAAGACCTGATGTAACATCAGAATAGTGACTGCAGCTCTGGAGGTGAGTGGAGGATAAGACCTAATGTAACAGCAGAATAGTGACTGCAGCTATGGAGGTGGCTGGAGGATAAGACACGATGTAACAGCAGAATAGTGACTGCAGCTCTGGAGGTGACTGGAGGATAAGACACGATGTAACGGCAGAATAGTGACTGCAGCTCTGGAGGAGACTGGAGGATAAGACATGATTTAACAGCAGAATAGTGAGTGCAGCTCTGGAGGTGGCTGGAGGATAAGACATGATTTAACAGCAGAATAGTGAGTGCAGCTCTGGAGTTGACTGGAGGATAAGATACGATGTAACAGCAGAATAGTGAGTGCAGCTCTGGAGGTGACTGGAGGATAAGACATGATGTAACAGTGGAATAGTGATTGCAGCTCTGGAGGTAACAGGAGGATAAGACACGATGTAACAGCAGAATAATGATTGCAGCTCTGGAGGTGACTGGAGGATAAGACCTGATGTAACAGTAGAATAGTGACTGCAGCTCTGGAGGTGAGTGGAAGATAAGACATGATTTAACAGCAGAATGGTGAGTGCAGCTCTGTAGGTGACTGGAGGATAAGACATGATGTAACAGCAGAATGATGAATTCAGCTCTGGAGGTAACTGGAGGATAAGACCTGATGTAACAGCAGAATAGTGACAGCAGCTCTGGAGGTGACTGGAGGATAAGACATGATGTAACAGCAGAATAGTGACTGCAGCTCTGGAGGTGAGTGGAGGATAAGACCTGATGTAACAGCAGAATAGTGACTGCAGCTCTGGAGGTGACTGGAGGATAAGACATGATGTAACAGCAGAATAGTGAGTGCAGTTCTGGAGGTGGCTGGAGGATAAGACATGATGTAACAGCAGAACAGTGACTGCAGCTCTGGAGGTGACTGAAGGATAAAACATGAAGTAACAGCAGAATGGTGAGTGCAGCTCTGGAGTTGACTGGACGATAAGATACGATGTAACAGCAGAATAGAGAGTGCAGCTCTTGAGGTGACTGGAGGAATTTAGATGATGTAACAGCAGAATAGTGACTGCAGCTCTGGAGGTGACTGGAGGATAAGACAGGATGTAACAGTAGAATAGTGATTGCAGCTCTGGAGGTGACAGGAGGATAAGACACGATGTAACAGAAGAATAATGATTGCAGCTCTGGAGGTGACTAGAGGATAAGACCTGATGTAACAGCAGAATAGTGACTGCAGCTCTGGAGGTGACTGGAAGATAAGACATGATGTAACAGCAGAATGGTGAATTCAGCTCTGGAGGTAACTGGAGGATAATACACGATGTAACAGTAGAATAGTGACTGTAGCTCTGGAGGTGGCTGGAGGATAATAGATGATGTAACAGCAGAATAGTGACTGCAGTTCTGGAGGTGACAGGAGGATAAGACATGATGTAACAGCAGAATAGTGAGTGCAGCTCTGGAGGTGACTGGAGGATAATACACTATGTAACAGCAGAATAGTTAGTGTAGCTCTGGAGGTGACTGGAGGATAAGACATGATGTAACAGCAGAATGGTGACTTCAGCTCTGGAGGTGACAGGAGGATAAGACACGATGAAACAGCAGAATAGTGACTACAGCTCAGGAGGTGACTGGAGGATAAGACACGATGAAACAGCAGATTAGTGACTGCAGCTCTGGAGGTGGCTGGAGGATAAGAAATGATGTAACAGCAGAAGAGAGACTACAGCTCTGGAGGTGGCTGGAGGATAAGACATGATGTAACAGCAGAATAGTGACTACAGCTCTGGAGGTGACTGGAGGATAAGACACAATGTAACAGCAGAATGATGAGTGCAGCTCTGGAGGTGACTGGAGGATAAGAGGCGATGTAACAGCAGAATAGTGAGTGCATATCTGGAGGTGACTGGAGGATAAGGCCTGATGTAACAGCAGAATAGTGAGTGCAGATCTGGAGGTGACTGGAGGATAAGACCTGATGTAACAGCAGAATAGTGACGCAGCTCTGGAGGTGACTGGAGGATAAGACACGATGTAACAGCAGAATAGTGACTGCAGCTCTGGAGGTGACTGGAGGATAAGACGTGATGTAAAAGCAGAATAGTGAGTGCAGCTCTGGAGGTGACTGGAGGATAAAACATGATGTAACAGCAGAATAGAGAGTGCAGCTCTGAAGGTGACTGGAGGATAAGACATGATTTATCAGCAGAATAGTGAGTGCAGCTCTGGAGCTGGCTGGAGGATAAGACATGATTTATCAGCAGAATAGTGAGTGCAGCTCTGGAGTTGACTGGAGGATAAGATACGATGTAACAGCAGAATAGTGAGTGCAGCTCTGGAGGTGACTGGAGGATAAGACATGATGTAACAGTGGAATAGTGATTGCAGCTCTGGAGGTAACAGGAGGATAAGACACGATGTAACAGCAGAATAATGATTGCATCTCTGGAGGTGACTGGAGGATAAGACCTGATGTAACAGTAGAATAGTGACTGCAGCTCTGGAGGTGAGTGGAAGATAAGACATGATTTAACAGCAGAATGGTGAGTGCAGCTCTGTAGGTGACTGGAGGATAAGACATGAAGTAACAGCAGAATGATGAATTCAGCTCTGGAGGTAACTGGAGGATAAGACATGATGTAACAGCAGAATAGTGAGTCCATCTCTGGAGGTGAATGGAGGATAAGACCTGATGTAACAGCAGAATAGTGACAGCAGCTCTGGAGGTGACTGGAGGATAAGACATGATGTAACAGCAGAATAGTGACTGCAGCTCTGGAGGTGAGTGGAGGATAAGACCTGATGTAACAGCAGAATAGTGACTGCAGCTCTGGAGGTGACTGGAGGATAAGACATGATGTAACAGCAGAATAGTGAGTGCAGTTCTGGAGGTGGCTGGAGGATAAGACATGATGTAACAGCAGAACAGTGACTGCAGCTCTGGAGGTGACTGAAGGATAAAACATGAAGTAACAGCAGAATAGTGAGTGCAGCTCTGGAGTTGACTGGACGATAAGATACGATGTAACAGCAGAATAGAGAGTGCAGCTCTTGAGGTGACTGGAGGAATTTAGATGATGTAACAGCAGAATAGTGACTGCAGCTCTGGAGGTGACTGGAGGATAAGACAGGATGTAACAGTAGAATAGTGATTGCAGCTCTGGAGGTGACAGGAGGATAAGACACGATGTAACAGAAGAATAATGATTGCAGCTCTGGAGGTGACTAGAGGATAAGACCTGATGTAACAGCAGAATAGTGACTGCAGCTCTGGAGGTGACTGGAAGATAAGACATGATGTAACAGCAGAATGGTGAATTCAGCTCTGGAGGTAACTGGAGGATAATACACGATGTAACAGTAGAATAGTGACTGTAGCTCTGGAGGTGGCTGGAGGATAATAGATGATGTAACAGCAGAATAGTGACTGCAGCTCTGGAGGTGACAGGAGGATAAGACATGATGTAACAGCAGAATAGTGAGTGCAGCTCTGGAGGTGACTGGAGGATAATACACTATGTAACAGCAGAATAGTTAGTGTAGCTCTGGAGGTGACTGGAGGATAAGACATGATGTAACAGCAGAATGGTGACTTCAGCTCTGGAGGTGACAGGAGGATAAGACACGATGAAACAGCAGAATAGTGACTACAGCTCAGGAGGTGACTGGAGGATAAGACACGATGAAACAGCAGATTAGTGACTGCAGCTCTGGAGGTGGCTGGAGGATAAGAAATGATGTAACAGCAGAAAAGAGACTACAGCTCTGGAGGTGGCTGGAGGATAAGACATGATGTAACAGCAGAATAGTGACTACAGCTCTGGAGGTGACTGGAGGATAAGACACAATGTAACAGCAGAATGATGAGTGCAGCTCTGGAGGTGACTGGAGGATAAGAGGCGATGTAACAGCAGAATAGTGAGTGCATATCTGGAGGTGACTGGAGGATAAGGCCTGATGTAACAGCAGAATAGTGAGTGCAGATCTGGAGGTGACTGGAGGATAAGACCTGATGTAACAGCAGAATAGTGACGCAGCTCTGGAGGTGACTGGAGGATAAGACACGATGTAACAGCAGAATAGTGACTGCAGCTCTGGAGGTGACTGGAGGATAAGACGTGATGTAAAAGCAGAATAGTGAGTGCAGCTCTGGAGGTGACTGGAGGATAAAACATGATGTAACAGCAGAATAGAGAGTGCAGCTCTGAAGGTGACTGGAGGATAAGACATGATTTATCAGCAGAATAGTGAGTGCAGCTCTGGAGCTGGCTGGAGGATAAGACATGATTTATCAGCAGAATAGTGAGTGCAGCTCTGGAGTTGACTGGAGGATAAGATACGATGTAACAGCAGAATAGTGAGTGCAGCTCTGGAGGTGACTGGAGGATAAGACATGATGTAACAGTGGAATAGTGATTGCAGCTCTGGAGGTAACAGGAGGATAAGACACGATGTAACAGCAGAATAATGATTGCATCTCTGGAGGTGACTGGAGGATAAGACCTGATGTAACAGTAGAATAGTGACTGCAGCTCTGGAGGTGAGTGGAAGATAAGACATGATTTAACAGCAGAATGGTGAGTGCAGCTCTGTAGGTGACTGGAGGATAAGACATGAAGTAACAGCAGAATGATGAATTCAGCTCTGGAGGTAACTGGAGGATAAGACATGATGTAACAGCAGAATAGTGAGTCCATCTCTGGAGGTGAATGGAGGATAAGACCTGATGTAACAGCAGAATAGTGACAGCAGCTCTGGAGGTGACTGGAGGATAAGACATGATGTAACAGCAGAATAGTGACTGCAGCTCTGGAGGTGAGTGGAGGATAAGACCTGATGTAACAGCAGAATAGTGACTGCAGCTCTGGAGGTGACTGGAGGATAAGACATGATGTAACAGCAGAATAGTGAGTGCAGTTCTGGAGTTGGCTGGAGGATAAGACATGATGTAACAGCAGAACAGTGACTGCAGCTCTGGAGGTGACTGAAGGATAAAACATGAAGTAACAGCAGAATAGTGAGTGCAGCTCTGGAGTTGACTGGACGATAAGATACGATGTAACAGCAGAATAGAGAGTGCAGCTCTTGAGGTGACTGGAGGAATATAGATGATGTAACAGCAGAATAGTGACTGCAGCTCTGGAGGTGACTGGAGGATAAGACAGGATGTAACAGTAGAATAGTGATTGCAGCTCTGGAGGTGACAGGAGGATAAGACACGATGTAACAGAAGAATAATGATTGCAGCTCTGGAGGTGACTAGAGGATAAGACCTGATGTAACAGCAGAATAGTGACTGCAGCTCTGGAGGTGATTGGAAGATAAGACATGATGTAACAGCAGAATGGTGAATTCAGCTCTGGAGGTAACTGGAGGATAATACACGATGTAACAGTAGAATAGTGACTGTAGCTCTGGAGGTGGCTGGAGGATAATAGATGATGTAACAGCAGAATAGTGACTGCAGCTCTGGAGGTGACAGGAGGATAAGACATGATGTAACAGCAGAATAGTGAGTGCAGCTCTGGAGGTGACTGGAGGATAATACACTATGTAACAGCAGAATAGTTAGTGTAGCTCTGGAGGTGACTGGAGGATAAGACATGATGTAACAGCAGAATGGTGACTTCAGCTCTGGAGGTGACAGGAGGATAAGACACGATGAAACAGCAGAATAGTGACTACAGCTCAGGAGGTGACTGGAGGATAAGACACGATGAAACAGCAGATTAGTGACTGCAGCTCTGGAGGTGGCTGGAGGATAAGAAATGATGTAACAGCAGAAAAGAGACTACAGCTCTGGAGGTGGCTGGAGGATAAGACATGATGTAACAGCAGAATAGTGACTACAGCTCTGGAGGTGACTGGAGGATAAGACACAATGTAACAGCAGAATGATGAGTGCAGCTCTGGAGGTGACTGGAGGATAAGAGGCGATGTAACAGCAGAATAGTGAGTGCATATGTGGAGGTGACTGGAGGATAAGGCCTGATGTAACAGCAGAATAGTGAGTGCAGATCTGGAGGTGACTGGAGGATAAGACCTGATGTAACAGCAGAATAGTGACGCAGCTCTGGAGGTGACTGGAGGATAAGACACGATGTAACAGCAGAATAGTGAGAGCAGCTCTGAAGGTGACTGGAGGATAAGACGTGATGTAAAAGCAGAATAGTGAGTGCAGCTCTGGAGGTGACTGGAGGATAAAACATGATGTAACAGCAGAATAGAGAGTGCAGCTCTGAAGGTGACTGGAGGATATGACATGATGTAACAGCAGAATAGTGACTGCAGCTCTGGAGGTGACTGAAGGATATGATACGATGTAACAGCAGAATAGTGAGTGCAGCTATGGAGGTGACTGGAGGATAAGACGTGATGTAACAGCAGAATATAGACTGCAGCTCTGGAGATGACTGGAGTATAAGACACGATGTAACAGCACAATATTGACTGCAGATCTGGAGGTGACTGGAGGATAAGATACGATGTAACAAAATAATAGTGAGTTCAGCTCTTGACGTGACTGAAGGATAAGACATGATGTAACAACAGAATAGTGTCTGCAGCTCTGGAGGTGTCTGGAGGATAAGACACGATGTAACAGCAGAATAGTGAGTGCAGCTCTGGAGGTGAACGGAGGATAAGACATGATGTAACAGCAGAATAGTGACTGCAGCTCTGGAGGTGACTGGAGGATAAGACACGATGTAACAGCAGAATAGAGACTGGAGCTCTGGAGATGACTGGAGTATAAGACACGATGTAACAGTAGAATAGTGACTGCAGCTCTGGAGGTGAATGGAGGATAAGATACGATGTAACAAAATAATATTGAGTGCAGCTCTTGAGGTGACTGGAGGATAAGACACGATGTAACAGCAGAATAGTGAGTGCAGCTCTGGAGATGAACGGAGGATAAGACACGATGTAACAGCAGAATAGTGACTGCAGCTCTGGAGGTGACTGGAGGATAAGATACGATGTAACAGCAGAATAGAGACTGGAGATCTGGAGATGACTGGAGTATACAACACGATGTAACAGCAGAATAGTGACTGCAGCTGTGGAGGTGAATGGAGGATAAGATACGATGTAACAAAATAATATTGAGTGCAGCTCTTGAGGTGACTGGAGGATAAGACACGATGTAACAGCAGAATAGTGAGTGCAGCTCTGGAGGTGTCTGGAGGATAAGACACGATGTAACAGCAGAATAGTGAGTGCAGCTCTGGAGGTGAACGGAGGATAAGACACGATGTAACAGCAGAATAGTGACTGCAGCTCTGGAGGTGACTGGAGGATAAGACATGAAGTAACAGTATAATAGTGAGTGCAGCTCTGGAGGTGACTGGAGGACAAGACACGATGTAACAGCAGAATAGTGACTGCAGCTCTGGAGGTGACTGGAGGATAAGACAAGATGTAACAGCAGAATAGTGAGTGCATCTCTGGAGGTGAACGGAGGATAAGACCTGATGTAACATCAGAATAGTGACTGCAGCTCTGGAGGTGAGTGGAGGATAAGACCTAATGTAACAGCAGAATAGTGACTGCAGCTCTGGAGGTGGCTGGAGGATAAGACACGATGTAACAGCAGACTAGTGACTGCAGCTCTGGAGGTGACTGGAGGATAAGACACGATGTAACGGCAGAATAGTGACTGCAGCTCTGGAGGAGACTGGAGGATAAGACATGATTTAACAGCAGAATAGTGAGTGCAGCTCTGGAGGTGGCTGGAGGATAAGACATGATTTAACAGCAGAATAGTGAGTGCAGCTCTGGAGGTGACTGGAGGATAAGACCTGATGTAACAGTAGAATAGTGACTGCAGCTCTGGAGGTGAGTGGAAGATAAGACATGATTTAACAGCAGAATGGTGAGTGCAGCTCTGTAGGTGACTGGAGGATAAGACATGATGTAACAGCAGAATGATGAATTCAGCTCTGGAGGTAACTGGAGGATAAGACACGATGTAACAGTAGAATAGTGAGTCCATCTCTGGAGGTGAATGGAGGATAAGACCTGATGTAACAGCAGAATAGTGACAGCAGCTCTGGAGGTGACTGGAGGATAAGACATGATGTAACAGCAGAATAGTGACTGCAGCTCTGGAGGTGAGTGGAGGATAAGACCTGATGTAACAGCAGAATAGTGACTGCAGCTCTGGAGGTGACTGGAGGATAAGACATGATGTAACAGCAGAATAGTGACTGCAGCTCTGGAGGTGACTGGAGGATAAGACATGATGTAACAGCAGAATAGTGACTGCAGTTCTGGAGGTGGCTGGAGGATAAGACATGATGTAACAGCAGAACAGTGACTGCAACTCTGGAGGTGACTGAAGGATAAAACATGAAGTAACAGCAGAATAGTGAGTGCAGCTCTGGAGTTGACTGGACGATAAGATACGATGTAACAGCAGAATAGAGAGTGCAGCTCTTGAGGTGACTGGAGGAATATAGATGATGTAACAGCAGAATAGTGACTGCAGCTCTGGAGGTGACTGGAGGATAAGACAGGATGTAACAGTAGAATAGTGATTGCAGCTCTGGAGGTGACAGGAGGATAAGACACGATGTAACAGAAGAATAATGATTGCAGCTCTGGAGGTGACTAGAGGATAAGACCTGATGTAACAGCAGAATAGTGACTGCAGCTCTGGAGGTGACTGGAAGATAAGACATGATGTAAAAGCAGAATGGTGAATTCAGCTCTGGAGGTAACTGGAGGATAATACACGATGTAACAGTAGAATAGTGACTGTAGCTCTGGAGGTGGCTGGAGGATAATAGATGATGTAACAGCAGAATAGTGACTGCAGCTCTGGAGGTGACAGGAGGATAAGACATGATGTAACAGCAGAATAGTGAGTGCAGCTCTGGAGGTGACTGGAGGATAATACACTATGTAACAGCAGAATAGTTAGTGTAGCTCTGGAGGTGACTGGAGGATAAGACATGATGTAACAGCAGAATGGTGACTTCAGCTCTGGAGGTGACAGGAGGATAAGACAGGATGAAACAGCAGAATAGTGACTACAGCTCAGGAGGTGACTGGAGGATAAGACACGATGAAACAGCAGATTAGTGACTGCAGCTCTGGAGGTGGCTGGAGGATAAGAAATGATGTAACAGCAGAAAAGAGACTACAGCTCTGGAGGTGGCTGGAGGATAAGACATGATGTAACAGCAGAATAGTGACTACAGCTCTGGAGGTGACTGGAGGATAAGACACAATGTAACAGCAGAATGATGAGTGCAGCTCTGGAGGTGACTGGAGGATAAGAGGCGATGTAACAGCAGAATAGTGAGTGCATATCTGGAGGTAACTGGAGGATAAGGCCTGATGTAACAGCAGAATAGTGAGCGCAGATCTGGAGGTGACTGGAGGATAAGACCTGATGTAACAGCAGAATAGTGACGCAGCTCTGGAGGTGACTGGAGGATAAGACACGATGTAACAGCAGAATAGTGAGAGCAGCTCTGGAGGTGACTGGAGGATAAGACGTGATGTAAAAGCAGAATAGTGAGTGCAGCTCTGGAGGTGACTGGAGGATAAAACATGATGTAACAGCAGAATAGAGAGTGCAGCTCTGGAGGTGACTGGAGGATATGACATGATGTAACAGCAGAATAGTGACTGTAGCTCTGGAGGTGACTGGAGGATAAGATACGATGTAACAGCAGAATAGTGAGTGCAGCTATGGAGGTGACTGGAGGATAAGACGTGATGTAACAGCAGAATATAGACTGCAGCTCTGGAGATGACTGGAGTATAAGACACGATGTAACAGCACAATATTGACTGCAGCTCTGGAGGTGACTGGAGGATAAGATACGATGTAACAAAATAATAGTGAGTTCAGCTCTTGACGTGACTGAAGGATAAGACACGATATAACAGCAGAATAGTGACTGCAGCTCTGGAGGTGTCTGGAGGATAAGACACGATGTAACAGCAGAATAGTGAGTGCAGCTCTGGAAGTGAACGGAGGATAAGACACGATGTAACAGCAGAATAGTGATTGCAGCTCTGGAGGTGACTGGAGGATAAGACATGATGTAACAACAGAATAGTGTCTGCAGCTCTGGAGGTGTCTGGAGGATAAGACACGATGTAACAGCAGAATAGTGAGTGCAGCTCTGGAGGTGAAGGGAGTATAAGACACGATGTAACAGCAGAATAGTGACTGCAGCTCTGGAGGTGACTGGAGGATAAGACACGATGTAACAGCAGAATAGTGAGTGCAGCTCTGGAGGTGAACGGAGGATAAGACATGATGTAACAGCAGAATAGTGACTGCAGCTCTGGAGGTGACTGGAGGATAAGACACGATGTAACAGCAGAATAGAGACTGGAGCTCTGGAGATGACTGGAGTATAAGACACGATGTAACAGTAGAATAGTGACTGCAGCTCTGGAGGTGAATGGAGGATAAGATACGATGTAACAAAATAATATTGAGTGCAGCTCTTGAGGTGACTGGAGGATAAGACACGATGTAACAGCAGAATAGTGAGTGCAGCTCTGGAGGTGAACGGAGGATAAGACACGATGTAACAGCAGAATAGTGACTGCAGCTCTGGAGGTGACTGGAGGATAAGATACGATGTAACAGCAGAATAGAGACTGGAGCTCTGGAGATGACTGGAGTATACAACACGATGTAACAGCAGAATAGTGAGTGCAGCTCTTGAGGTGACTGGAGGATAAGACACAATGTAACAGCAGAATAGTGAGTGCAGTTCTGGAGGTGTCTGGAGGATAAGACACGATGTAACAGCAGAATAGTGAGTGCAGATCTGGAGGTGACTGGAGGATAAGACACGATGTAACAGCAGAATAGTGTCTGCAGCTCTGGAGGTGTCTGGAGGATAAGACACGATGTAACAGCAGAATAGTGAGTGCAGCTCTGGAGGTGGCTGGAGGATAAGACACGATGTAACAGCAGAATAGTGTCTGCAGCTCTGGAGGTGTCTGGAGGATATGACACGATGTAACAGCAGAATAGTGAGTGCAGCTCTGGAGGTGGCTGGAGGATAAGACACGATGTAACAGCAGAACAGTGACTGCAGCTCTGGAGGTGACTGGAGGATAAGACACGATGTAACAGCAGAATAGGGAGTGCAGATCTGGAGGTGACTGGAGGATAAGAACTGATGTAACAGCAGAATAGAGACGCAGCTCTGGAGGTGACTGGAGGATAAGACACGATGTAACAGCAGAATAGTGTCTGCAGCTCTGGAGGTGACTGGAGCATAAGACCTGATGTAACAGCAGAACAGAGACGCAGCTCTGGAGGTGACTGGAGGATAAGACACGATGTAACAGCAGAATAGTGTCTGCAGCTCTGGAGGTGTCTGGAGGATAAGATACGATGTAGCAGCAGAATAGTGACTGCAGCTCTGGAGGTGACTGGAGGATAAGACACGATGTAACAGCAGAATAGTGATTGCAGCTCTGGAGGTGACTGGAGGATAAGACACGATGTAACAGCAGAATAGTGTCTGCAGCTCTGGAGGTGTCTGGAGGATAAGATACGATGTAACAAAATAATAGTGAGTGCAGCTCTTGAGGTGACTGGAGGATAAGACACGATGTAACAGCAGAATAGTGACTGCAGCTCTGGAGGTGAATGGAGGATAAGATACGATGTAACAAAATAATAGTGAGTGCAGCTCTTGAGGTGACTGGAGGATAAGACACGATGTAACAGCAGAATAGTGAGTGCAGATCTGGAGGTGACTGGAGGATAAGACCTGATGTAACAGCAGTATAGAGACGCAGCTCTGGAGGTGACTGGAGGATAATACACGATGTAACAGCAGAATAGTGTCTGCAGCTCTGGAGGTGTCTGGAGGATAAGACACGATGTAACAGCAGAATAGTGACTGCAGCTCTGGAGGTGAACGGAGGATAAGACACGATGTAACAGCAGAATAATGACTGCAGCTCTGGAGGTGACTGGAGGATAAGACACGATGTAACAGCAGAATAGTGAGTGCAGATCTGGAGGTGACTGGAGGATAAGACACGATGTAACAGCAGAATAGTGTCTGCAGCTCTGGAGGTGTCTGGAGGATAAGACACGATGTAACAGCAGAATAGTGAGTGCAGCTCTGGAGGTGGCTGGAGGATAAGACACGATGTAACAGCAGAATAGTGTCTGCAGCTCTGGAGGTGTCTGGAGGATATGACACGATGTAACAGCAGAATAGTGAGTGCAGCTCTGGAGGTGGCTGGAGGATAAGACACGATGTAACAGCAGAACAGTGACTGCAGCTCTGGAGGTGACTGGAGGATAAGACACGATGTAACAGCAGAATAGGGAGTGCAGATCTGGAGGTGACTGGAGGATAAGAACTGATGTAACAGCAGAATAGAGACGCAGCTCTGGAGGTGACTGGAGGATAAGATACGATGTAACAGCAGAATAGTGTCTGCAGCTCTGGAGGTGACTGGAGGATAAGACCTGATGTAACAGCAGAACAGAGACGCAGCTCTGGAGGTGACTGGAGGATAAGACACGATGTAACAGCAGAATAGTGTCTGCAGCTCTGGAGGTGTCTGGAGGATAAGATACGATGTAGCAGCAGAATAGTGACTGCAGCTCTGGAGGTGACTGGAGGATAAGACACGATGTAACAGCAGAATAGTGATTGCAGCTCTGGAGGTGACTGGAGGATAAGACACGATGTAACAGCAGAATAGTGTCTGGAGGATAAGATACGATGTAACAAAATAATAGTGAGTGCAGCTCTTGAGGTGACTGGAGGATAAGACACGATGTAACAGCAGAATAGTGACTGCAGCTCTGGAGGTGAATGGAGGATAAGATACGATGTAACAAAATAATAGTGAGTGCAGCTCTTGAGGTGACTGGAGGATAAGACACGATGTAACAGCAGAATAGTGAGTGCAGCTCTGGAGGTGTCTGGAGGATAAGACACGATGTAACAGCAGAATAGTGAGTGCAGATCTGGAGGTGACTGGAGGATAAGACCTGATGTAACAGCAGTATAGAGACGCAGCTCTGGAGGTGACTGGAGGATAATACACGATGTAACAGCAGAATAGTGTCTGCAGCTCTGGAGGTGTCTGGAGGATAAGACACGATGTAACAGCAGAATAGTGACTGCAGCTCTGGAGGTGAACGGAGGATAAGACACGATGTAACAGCAGAATAATGACTGCAGCTCTGGAGGTGACTGGAGGATAAGACACGATGTAACAGCAGAATAGAGACTGGAGCTCTGGAGATGACTGGAGTATAAGACACGATGTAACAGCAGAATAGTGACTGCAGCTCTGGAGGTGAATGGAGGATAAGATACGATGTAACAAAATAATAGTGAGTGCAGCTCTTGAGGTGACTGGAGGATAAGACACGATGTAACAGCAGAATAGTGAGTGCAGCTCTGGAGGTGTCTGGAGGATAAGACACGATGTAACAGCAGAATAGTGAGTGC
Organism: Phyllobates terribilis; assembly: GCF_046119375.1. NCBI lineage: Eukaryota > Metazoa > Chordata > Amphibia > Anura > Dendrobatidae > Phyllobates > Phyllobates terribilis. The sequence continues at coordinate 197,164 of NW_027362920.1, read as the reverse complement.
AGATCTGGAGGTGACTGGAGGATAAGACGTGATGTAACAGCAGAATATAGACTGCAGCTCTTGAGGTGACTGGAGGATAAGACACGATGTAACAGCAGAATAGTGTCTGCAGCTCTGGAGGTGTCGGGAGTATAAGACACGATGTAACAGCAGAATAGTGAGTGCAGCTCTGGAAGTGACAGGAGGATGAGACACGATGAAACAGCAGAATAGTGACTACAGCTCAGGAGGTGACTGGAGGATAAGACACGATGAAACAGCAGAATAGTGACTGCAGCTCTGGAGGTGGCTGGAGGATAAGAAATGATGTAACAGCAGAAAAGAGACTACAGCTCTGGAGGTGGCTGGAGGATAAGACATGATGTAACAGCAGAATAGTGACTACAGCTCTGGAGGTGACTGGAGGATAAGACAAAATGTAACAGCAGAATGATGAGTGCAGCTCTGGAGGTGACTGGAGGATAAGAGGCGATGTAACAGCAGAATAGTGAGTGCAGATCTGGAGGTGACTGGGGGATAAGACCTGATGTAACAGCAGAATAGTGACGCAGCTCTGGAGGTGACTGGAGGATAAGACACGATGTAACAGCAGAATAGTGAGAGCAGCTCTGGAGGTGACTGGAGGAGAAGACGTGATGTAACAGCAGAATAGTGGGTGCAGCTCTGGAGGTGACTGGAGGATAAAACATGATGTAACAGCAGAATAGAGAGTGCAGCTCTGGAGGTGACTGGAGGATATGACATGATGTAACAGCAGAATAGTGACTGCAGCTCTGGAGGTGACTGGAGGATAAGATACGATGTAACAGCAGAATAGTGAGTGCAGCTATGGAGGTGACTGGAGGATAAGACGTGATGTAACAGCAGAATATAGACTGCAGCTCTGGAGATGACTGGAGTATAAGACACGATGTAACAGCAGAATAGTGAGTGCAGCTCTGGAGGTGACTGGAGGATAAGATACGATGTAACAAAATAATAGTGAGTTCAGCTCTTGACGTGACTGAAGGATAAGACACGATGTAACAGCAGAATAGTGACTGCAGCTCTGGAGGTGTCTGGAGGATAAGACACGATGTAACAGCAGAATATTGAGTGCAGCTCTGGAAGTGAACGGAGGATAAGACACGATGTAACAGCAGAATAGTGATTGCAGCTCTGGAGGTGACTGGAGGATAAGACACGATGTAACAACAGAATAGTGTCTGCAGCTCTGGAGGTGTCTGGAGGATAAGACACGATGTAACAGCAGAATAGTGAGTGCAGCTCTGGAGGTGAACAGAGGATAAGATACGATGTAACAGCAGAATAGTGACTGCAGCTCTGCAGGTGACTGGAGGATAAGACACGATGTAACAGCAGAATAGAGACAGGAGCTCTGGAGATCACTGGAGTATAAGACACGATGTAACAGCAGAATAGTGACTGCAGCTCTGGAGGTGAATGGAGGATAAGATACGATGTAACAAAATAATATTGAGTGCAGCTCTTGAGGTGAGTGGAGGATAAGACACGATGTAACAGCAGAATAGTGAGTGCAGCTCTGGAGGTGAACGGAGGATAAGACACGATGTAACAGCAGAATAGAGACTGGAGCTCTGGAGGTGAATGGAGGATAAGATACGATGTAACAAAATAATATTGAGTGCAGCTCTTGAGGTGACTGGAGGATAAGACACGATGTAACAGCAGAATAGTGAGTGCAGCTCTGGACGTGTCTGGAGGATAAGACACGATGTAACAGCAGAATAGTGAGTGCAGATCTGGAGGTGACTGGAGGATAAGACACGATGTAACAGCAGAATAGTGTCTGCAGCTCTGGAGGTGTCTGGAAGATAAGACACGATGTAACAGCAGAATAGTGAGTGCAGCTCTGGAGGTGGCTGGAGGATAAGACACGATGTAACAGCAGAATAGTGACTGCAGCTGTGGAGGTGACTGGAGGATAAGACATGATGTAACAGCAGAATAGTGAGTGCAGATCTGGAGGTGACTGGAGGATAAGACCTGATGTAACAGCAGAATAGAGACGCAGGTCTGGAGGTGACTGGAGGATAAGACACGATGTAACAGCAGAATAGTGTCTGCAGCTCTGGAGGTGTCTGGAGGATAAGACACGATGTAACAGCAGAATAGTGAGTGCAGCTCTGGAGGTGGCTGGAGGATAAGACACGATGTAACAGCATTATAGTCACTGCAGCTCTGGAGGTGACTGGAGGATAAGACACGATGTAACAGCAGAATAGTGATTGCAGCTCTGGAGGTGACTGGAGGATAAGACACGATGTAACAGCAGAATAGTGTCTGCAGCTCTGGAGGTGTCTGGAGGATAAGACACGATGTAACAGCAGAATAGTGACTGCAGCTCTGGAGGTGAACGGAGGATAAGACACGATGTAACAGCAGAATAGTGACTGCAGCTCTGAAGGTGAATGGAGGATAAGATACGATGTAAGAAAATAATAGTGAGTGCAGCTCTTGAGGTGACTGGAGGATAAGACACGATGTAACAGCAGAATAGTGAGTGCAGCTCTGGAGGTGTCTGGAGGATAAGACACGATGTAACAGCAGAATAGTGAGTGCAGATCTGGAGGTGACTGGAGGATAAGAACTGATGTAACAGCAGAATAGAGACGCAGCTCTGGAGGTGACTGGAGGATAATACACGATGTAACAGCAGAATAGTGTCTGCAGCTCTGGAGGTGTCTGGAGGATAAGACACGATGTAACAGCAGAATAGTGAGTGCAGCTCTGGAGGTGGCTGGAGGATAAGACACGATGTAACAGCAGAATAGTGACTGCAGCTCTGGAGGTGACTGGAGGATAAGACACGATGTAACAGCAGAATAGTGAGTGCAGCTCTGGAGATGACTGGAGGATAAGACCTTATGAAACAGCAGAATAGAGACCACAGCTCTTGAGGTGACTGGAGGATAAGACACGATGTAACAGCAGAATAGTGAGTGCAGCTCTTGAGGTGACTGGAGGATAAGACACGATGTAACAGCAGAATAGCGTCTGCAGCTCTGGAGGTGTCTGGAGTATAAGACACGATGTAACAGCAGAATAGTGAGTGCAGCTCTGGAGGTGGCTAGAGGATAAGACACGATGTAACAGCAGAATAGTGACTGCAGCTCTGGAGGTGTCTGGAGAATAAGACACGATGTAACATCAGAATAGTGAGTGCAGATCTGGAGGTGACTGGAGGATAAGACCTGATGTAACAGCAGAATAGTGACGCAGCTCTGGAGGTGACTGGAGGATAAGACATGATGTAACAGCAAAATTGAGATTACAGCTCGGGAGGTGACTGGAGGATAAGACACGATGTAACAGCAGAATAGTAATTGCAGCTCTGGAGGCGACTGGAGGATAAGACATGATGTAACAGCAGAATAGTGAGTGCAGCTCTGGAGGTGACTGGGGGATAAGACCTGATGTAACAGCAGAATAATGACTGCAGCTGTGGAGGTCACTGGAAGATAGGACATGATGTAAGAGTAGAATAGTGACTGCAGCTCTGGAGGTGACTGGAGGATAAGACATGATGTAAAAGCAGAATAATGACTGCAGCTGTGGAGGTCACTGGAAGATAGGACATGATGTAAGAGTAGAATAGTGACTGCAGCTCTGGAGGTGACTGGAGGATAAGACATGATGTAACAGCAGAATAGTGACTGCAGCTCGGGAGGTGGCTGGAGGATAAGACATGATGTAACAGCAGAATAGTGACTACAGCTCTGGAGGATAAGACACAGTGTAACAGCAGAATGGTGAGTGCAGCTTTGGAGGTGACTGGAGGATAAGACACGATGTAACAGCAGAATAGTGAGTGTAGCTCTGGAGGTGATTGGAGGATAAGACCTGATGTAACAGCAGAATAGTGACTGCAGCTCTGGAGGTGACTGTAGGATAAGACACGATGTAACAGCAGAATAGTGACTGCAGCTCTGGAGTTTACTGGAGGATAAGACACGATGTAACAGCAGAATAGTGAGTGCAGCTCTGAAGGTGGCTGGAGGATAAGACACGATGTAACAGCAGAATTGTGACTGCAGCTCTGGAGGTGACTGGAGGATAAGACATGAAGCAATAGCATAATAGTGAGTGCAGATCTGGAGGTGACTGGAGGACAAGACACGATGTAACAGCAGAATAGTGACTGCAGCTCTTGAGGTGACTGGAGGATAAGACACGATGTAATAGCAGAATAGTGACTGCAGCTCTTGAGGTGACTGGAGGATAAGACACGATGTAATAGCAGAATAGTGACTGCAGCTCTTGAGGTGACTGGAGGATAAGACACGATGTAACAGCAGAAGAGTGAGTGCAGCTCTGGAGGTGACAGGAGGATAAGACACGATGTAACGGCAGAATAGGGACTACAGCTTGGGAGGTGACTGGAGGATAAGACACGATGTAACAGCAGAATAGTGATTGCAGCTCTGGAGGAGACTGGAGGATAAGACATGATGTAACAGCAGAATAGTGAGTGCAGCTCTTGAGGATAAGACACGATATTACAGCAGAATAGTGACTGCAGCTCTGGAAATGAATGGAGGATAAGAATTGATGTAACACCAGAATAGTGACTGCAGCTCTGGAGGTGACTGGAAGATAGGACATGATTTAACAGCAGAATAGTGATTGCAGCTCTGGAGGTGACTGGAAGATAGGTCATAATGTAACAGCAGAAGAGTGACTGCAGCTCTGGAGGTGACTGGAGGATAAGACATGATGTAACAGCAGAATAGTGACTGCAGCTCTGGAGGTGGCTGGAGTGTAAGACATGATGTAACAGCAAAATAGTGACTACAGCTCTGGAGGTGACTGGAGGATAAGACACAATGTAACAGCAGAATGGTGAGTGCAGCTCAGGAGGTGACTGGAGGATAAGACACGATGTAACAGCAGAATAGTGAGTGCAGCTCTGGAGGTGACTGGAGGATAAGACCTGATTTAACAGCAGAATAGTGACTGCAGCTCTGGAGGTGACTGGAGGATAAGACACGATGTAACAGCAGAATAGTGAGTGCAGCTCTGGAGGTGAATGGAGGATAAGACACGATGTAACAGCAGAATAGTGATACAGCCCCATCCTGCAGTATATCCCACCTCTCACCTATATACAGCCCCATCCTGTAGTATATCCCACCTCTCACCTATATACAGCCCCATCCTGTAGTATATCCCACCTCTCACCTATATACAACCCCATCCTGTAGTATATCCCACCTCTCACCTATATACAGCCCCATCCTGTAGTATATCCCACCTCTCACCTATATACAGCCCCATCCTGCAGTATATCCCACCTCTCACCTATATACAACCCCATCCTGTAGTATATCCCACCTCTCACCTATATACAGCCCCATCCTGCAGTATATCCCACCTCTCACCTATATACAGCCCCATCCTGCAGTATATCCCACCTCTCACCTATATACAGCCCCATCCTGCAGTATATCCCACCTCTCACCTATATACAGCCCCATCCTGTAGTATATCCCACCTCTCACCTATATACAGCCCCATCCTGTAGTATATCCCACCTCTCACCTATATACAGCCCCATCCTGCAGTATATCCCCTCTCTCACCCATATACAGCCCCATCCTGCAGTATATCCCACCTCTCAGACCCTCTATATAGCTCTGTATAAAGCACTCCCATATAGTATAATGCAGCCCCATAGTCTTAAATGTAATTTAATGGCCACAACAATGTCCTAAAAAAATAAAATACTATACTCACCTCTCCTCCGCGGTGGCCGCAGCTTGTGTTCTATGCGTCGCACCTCCCAGCGTAGAGGACGCTACGTAGTGACGTCATCGTGCTGAGACGTTAGACGCTGAGATAGAACGATGGGGGAGGGAGCGTCAGCTGTGACGTTTCGTCCTCCATCGCTTTCAAGTGTATCTGCAGATGTCGCCTATACAGTGACCCTGCGGAGGGGCCCCCAGCTCAAAGGGCCCAATAGAGGCAAAGCAGGGAGATCGTGTCTCTGGAGATCGTGTCTCCCTGCTCCGCCGCACAGTTTAACCTTTTCAGCTCCGGGTGGCCCCTCAGAGCGCGGGGCCCGGGGCGGTCACAGTCTTTGCCCCCGGTAGCTTCACTACTACATCACTTCAGCCTGCAGGACCGGGCTCCTCGTAGTGACCTGCGGACTGTGCTGCGGCCTCCGTGAATGAACTCCGCACTGTGGGAAGCTCTGCCGCCTGGTGACGTTATCCCTCAGAAGAGCTGCTCCATTATACAGGTCTGTGAGGAGCAGGAGAGGATTGTCAGCTGGACACAGAGCAGCTACAGCACAGGGACAGGTGTGATGGGTGAGCTGCTGGGGAAGGTGATGGCAGGTGACTGGTGCCACAACACTGACCACACAGTGACAGCTCTCCCGGCTAACAGTGCTCAAGGCACAAGCTCCACCCCCGGTCCATGCCCCCACCTCTGCCCCACCCCCGGTCCATGCCCCCACCTCTGCCCCACCCCCGGTCCATGCCCCCACCTCTGCCCCACCCCCGGTCCATGCCCCCACCTCTGCCCCACCCCCGGTCCATGCCCCCACCTCTGCCCCACCCCCGGTCCATGCCCCACCTCTGCCCCACCCCCGGTCCATGCCCCCCCTCTGCCCCACCCCCGGTCCATGCCCCACCTCTGCCCCACCCCCGGTCCATGCCCCCACCCTCGGTCCATGCCCCCACCTCTGCCCCACCCCCGGTCCATGCCCCACCCCTGGTCCATGCCCCACCTCTCCCCCACCCCCGGTCCATGCCTCACCCCCGGTCCATGCCCCCACCTCTGCCCCACCCCCGGTCCATGCCCCACCTCTGCCCCACCCCCTGTCCATGCTCCACCCCCAGTCCATGCCCCACCTCTGCCCCACCCTCGGTCCATGCCCCACCCCCGGTCCATGCCCCACCTCTCCCCCACCCCCGGTCCATGCCTCACCCCCGGTCCATGCCCCCACCTCTGCCCCACCCCCGGTCCATGCCCCACCTCTGCCCCACCCCCTGTCCATGCTCCACCCCTAGTCCATGCCCCACCTCTGCCCCACCCTCGGTCCATGCCCCACCCCTGGTCCATGCCCCACCCCCGGTCCATGCCCCTCCTATGCCCCACCTCTGCCCCACTCCCAGTCCATGCCCCACCCCCGGTCCATGCCCCACCTATACCCCACCCCCCCCCAGTCCATGCCCCACCTCTACCCCACCCCCGGTCCATGCCCCACCCCAGGTCCATGCCCCCACCTCTACCCCACTCCCGGTCCATGCCCCACCCCCCGGTCCATACCCCCACCCCCGGTCCATGCCCCCACCTCCACCCCGCACCCCGGCCATGCCCCCACCTCCACCCCACTACCGGTCCATGCCCCCACCTCTACCCCACTCTCGGTCTATGCCCCCACCTCTGCCCCACCCCCGGTCCATGCCCCCACCTCTACCCCATCCTCGGTCTATGCCCCCACCTCTGCCCCACCCCCGGTCCATGCCCCCACCTCCACCCCACTACCGGTCCATGCCCCCACCTTAGAATAGATATCTCAATGTGATTTTTTTTCAGTGTCATTTTGATGTTAAAGCCTAGAAAAAAAAACAGATTAATCCTGGAAAGAGCATTGCCCCCTGTCATTCTAACTTCCCAGCTGTGCGATAAAAGGTGGAGATGAATGGAGAGCACAGATCAATATTGTGCGATGTGTCCAAGCATCATTAAACTCATCTAAATGCCATCTATTTCCTTAAAGGGAAACGTCCTAGCTGCTATGTAAACTGCCCCTATAGCGTTGGTAGTGATGCAATGTACATCACTAACACACTTTTTTCATTATAATTGGTGCAACTATAATGAGTGTATAGCACTTTACATACTTACTAGCTATTGAACCCGTTCTACGTCCAGGTGGCGAGCATTTTTATTGGTATATGGTCTCCCATGCTGGTATGTGCTGCCCCCCTCCTTGTATTTGTGCTGCCCCCATCCTGTCCCCACCATCCAATCCTGGTATGCGTGGCCCCCCTCACCCCCAATCCTGGTATGCGTGGGCCCCCCTCACCCCCAATCCTGGTATGCGTGGTACCCCTCACCCCCAATCCTGGTATGCATGGCACCCCTCACCCCCAATCCTGGTATGCGTGGCACCCCTCACCCCTATCCTGGTGTGTATGGTATCCCTCATCCTGGTATGCATGGCACCCTATCCCTCACTCCCAATCCTGGTATGCGTGGCACCCCTCACCCCCAATCCCGGTGTGCGTGTCACCCCTTATCCCGGTATGTGTGGCTCCCCTCATCCCCAATCCCGGTATGCGTGGCACCCCCAATCCCGGTATGCATGGCACCCCTCATCCTTATCCTGGTGTGTATGGTATCCCTCATCCTGGTATGCATGGTACCCCATCCCTATCCTGGTGTGTATGGTGTCCCTCATCCTTGTATGCATGGCACCCCATCCCTCATTCCCAATCCCGGTATGCGTGGCACCCCTCATCCCCAATACCGGTATGCATGGCACCCCTCATCCCCAGTCCCAGTATGCCTGGCACCCCTAATCCCCCCAATCCCAGTATGCGTGGCACCCCTCATCCCTATCCTGGTGTGTATGGTATCCCTCATCCTAGTATGCGTGGCACCCTATCCCTCACTCCCAATCCCGGTATGCGTGGCACCCCTCACCCCCAATCCCGGTGTGCGTGTCACCCCTCATCCCGGTATGTGTGGCTCCCCTCACCCCCAATCCCGGTATGCGTGGCACCCCTCACCCCCAATCCCGGTATGCGTGGCACCCCTCATTCTTATCCTGGTGTGCATGGTACCCCATCCCTATCCTGGTGTGTATGGTATCCCTCATCCTGGTATGCATGGCACCCCATCCCTCATTCCCAATCCCGGTATGCGTGGCACCCCTCATCCCCAATCCCGGTATGCGTGGCACCCCTCATCCCCAATCCTAGTATGCCTGGCACCCCTCATCCCCCCAATCCCGGTATGCGTGGCACCCCTCATCCCTTTCCTGGTGTGTATGGTATCCCTCATCCTGGTATGCATGGCACCCTATCCCTCACTCCCAATCCGGTATGCGTGGCACCCCTCACCCCCATTCCCGTTATGCGTGGCACCCCTCATCCCGGTATGCGTGGCTCCCCTCACCCCCAATCCCGGTATGCGTGGAACCCCTCACCCCCAATCCCGGTATTCATGGCACCCCTCATCCTTATCCTGGTGTGTATGGTATCCCTCATCCTGGTATGCATGGCACCCCATCCCTCATTCCCAATCCCGGTATGCGTGGCACCCCTCATCCCCAATCTCGGTATGCATGGCACCCCTCATCCCCAATCCCAGTATGCCTGGCACCCCTCACCCCCAATCCCGGTATGCGTGGCACCCCTCACCCCCCAATCCTGGTATGCGTGGTACCCCTCAATCATGGTATGCGTGGTACCCCTCACCCCCAATCGTCACAGCGCATGCGCGGCTCCCAGCGCTACAAGCTTTGCTGTCAGCTGTGTCATACTGCACAAGCGTCCCATAACTTCAGCGCTCACCGGGAGCAAAATTCAAACACCTGGGCGGTGCCACCCATGACTGAATGTGAGGATCACACCCCTATGACTGAACGAGCAGGTAGGGTATAAGTATATAAAGTGCTATACACTCATTATAGTTGCACCAATTATAATGAAAAAAGTGTTAGTGATGTACATTGCATCACTATCAACGCTATGAGGGCAGTTTACATAGTAACTAGGATGTGACAGCTTCCCTTTAACATGACAACATGTCAGTTCAGAGTCTTCATAAATGCCTGCTCCAGGAATCTTTTTTTTCCAGCCCCCATCTGGGCTCATCATCTATAATGTTGATAATTTACCTTTATCATAAAATATTTTCCCGCAGCTTGGAATCTCACTATTTCCCGATGCATTGGCTCATTGCTTCTCATTGTCTCCTGTGTTGCAGTTTATTTCTTCTACTGAATTCTGAGTTTGGAGCAGATGGAATAAAATATATATTCAGGTTCCCCAAGGGGCTGGGCTGCAAGTAATAGATAACTTCAGAGCAGACACGAAATAAAAGCGCAGTGAGCCATACTTCGAGTTCTTGACAATTTCTGCTCATCAGTCTGACTGATGAGAATGGAGGAGTAGGAGTTATCTGAATGTATAATCCTTTTTACTTAGAGACTTGTGTTTTTGAAATTTCTCGATAGGCTGGAAACTGAGCGTTATTAGATTTTCTCTCAGTGAATTAATGGCTGGAATAATGTTATTACCTTACAAAAAGGAGTAGTATTGAAGTTCTTTCTGCTTGCATTCATCATGGTTGTATATTACTGCGGTATTTTATTGCTATTTTTAGTTGAGTTATATTAATCACACTAAAATTTATTAAAGAGAATCTGTAACCACCTGCATGATGTAGAGGCAGAGACCATGATTACAGCGATGTATCACTTACTTTACTGGGTGCTGCAGTATTGATTAAAAACAGTTTTATCTGCCACAGATCTAAGAGATCTCTGAATTCTGAGATCTAGATAGCTCCGCCCTCACACCACTGAGCTGCCAATCAGTGATGGAGGCGGGGTTGGACTACCTAGCATCAGGCCAAGTAGTCCTGATAATGTGCTGCTAATAAAACAGTATTTTTTTCAAAACTACATTAACCCCTTAAGGACGGAGACAATTATGTCCTTAATGATCAGGCCAATTTTTACAATTCTGTCCACTGTCACTTTATGAGGTAATAACTCTGGAACGCTTCAACAGATCCCACTGATTCTGAGACTGTCCTTTCGTGACATATTGCACTCCATGTTAGTGATAAAATTTCTTCGATATCACTTGCATTTATTTGTGAAAAAAATCAGAAATTTGATGAAAATTTTGAAAATTTCACAATTTTCAAAATTTTAATTTCCATGCCCTTAAATCAGATATACAGTACAGACCAAAAGTTTGGACACACCTTCTCATTTAAAGATTTTTCTGTATTTTCATGACTATGAAAATTGTACATTCACACTGAAGGCATCAAAACTGTGAATTAACACATGTGGAATTATATACTTAACAAAAAAGCTCAAGAGAATTCCAAGAGTGTGCAAAGCAGTCATCAAAGCCAAAGGTGGCTACTTTGAAGAACCTAGAATATAAGACATATTTTCTGTTGTTTCACACTTTTTTGTTAAGTATATAATTCCACATGTGATAATTCATAGTTTTGATGTCTTCAGTGCGAATGTACAATTTTTGTAGTCATGAAAATGCAGAAAAATCTTTAAATGAGAAGGTGTGTCCAAACTTTTGGTCTGTACTGTATATATGCAGTATATATCTAACACATATATTTAAATGCAACCAAGGGAACACATAAAAGTGTGATATAGAAGTAACGGAGTATAAGGTATTTGTATAGCCTAGAGTAAAAATGTCACACTGTAATCTGTGTAATGTATGTGGGATGATGATGATGGCAGCCTAGACAGTCTGAGAAGTTCAGAAAAAAGGGGAGAAAGAAAACCGACCAAAAAAGTCTAGATACAAAGTAGAAATATAGTGTAAAGTTTATTGTAAAATCAGGGAGGTAACATTCGCATAACAAGGAAGGGGCGCACGTGCAAAGTACAGGATGGGCCATTTATATGGAAACACCTATATAAAATGGGAAAGCTTGGTGATGTCAACTTCCTGTTTTTGGCACATTAGTATATGGGAGGGGGAAAACTTTTCCAGATGAGTGGTGACCATGGCGGCCATTTTGAAGTCGGCCATTTTGGATCCAACTTTATTTTTTTCAATGGGAATAGGGTCATGTAACACATCAAACTTATTCAGAATTTCATAAGAAAAACAATGGTGTATTTGTTTTTAACGTAACTTTATTCTTTCATGAGCTTTTTACAAGTTTATGACCACTGATAAAATGTGTTCAAAGTGCTGCCCATTGTGTTGGATTGTCAATGCAACCCTCTTCTCCCACTTTTGACACACTGACAGCAACACCGCAGAAGAAATGCCAGCACAGGCTTCCAGTATCCATTGTTTCAGATGCTGCACATCTCGTATCCTCACAGCATAGACAATTGGCTTCAGATGACCCCAAAGATAAAATTCTAAGGGGGTCAGATTGGGAGACCTTGGTGGCCATTCAACTGGCCCACGCCGACCAATCCACTTTCCAGGAAACTGTTCATGTAGGAATGCTCGCACCTGACACCCATAATGTGGTGGTGACCATCTTGTTGGGAAAACTCAGAGAACGTGCCATCTCCAGTGCATAAAGAGGGCAACACGTCATCATGTAGCAATTTCAGATATCCAGTGACACAAGTTTTCTTGTGTTTGCAATGCGTTACATATGTATGTATGTATGTGTGTGTGTACATATATGCATGTGTGTGTATATATACTGTGTATATATATATATATATATATATATATATATATATATATATATATATATACCAAAAACTCCAAAAATTGAGACAGGGCATATGTTGTCATACGTGCAATGCATAGATGTGCAGTGACACTGTGGCCATTTGACAAGCAGAACGTGAGATAAAAACAAAATGAGCAAATATCCTGTAGTAAGTAAGTAAATAAGAATAGTACATATAAATAACATAGGGCATAGGGTGCTTAGCTGCCACTGGCTAAATAAAAAACGTAAAAGCCATCCCATCACGACACGTCACATACTTATATATATATTATATATATATATATATATATATATATATATATATATAGGTACCCCAAAAAATGAGAATTTTTTATTTAACATAACATCTTGAAAACATTAGTCCTCTTCAAAAATCCTGTCCATTAGATGATTTTCACTTGTTCCAACGGGTTTTCCAGAGTTCGAAACATTTTTTATCTTCTTCTGAACTAATGCTGTTAAATGCCTCCAGCTATTTTCTGTTAACCTCTTTTTTGTCCTGAAAACGCTTCCCTTTTAGTTTTTCTTCATCTTTGGGAATAAGAAGAAGTCGCAGGGGGGTATGTCGGGTGAGAAGTCATTGTCATGCCGTTTTTGCTAAATCCTGGTTGATTTTCTGCGCTGTGTGGGAAGGGGCGTTATCATGATGATGCCAGTCCCCCGATCGCCACAGTTCAGGTAGTTTTTTTCTCACTGCCTCTCTCAATGTGGGCGTGTATGTATCCGCCCCCGGGATACAACTCATGCGATACACACGTCCCTCTCCTCCTCTCCCCGTGTATGGGTATAACACACTGATACATCACTTACATCGTCATTTCTGGTCTCATGACTTCCGGTCCGGACTGGCTGTGGAACACTGATCATCACCGGCAACCGTTTACCTCTAATTATGGTTATGATAAAATACATTGAACATTCATGGAGAAGCATATTCCCCACGAAGTCTTGTGGGTCACGGCAATACGCGTAGGGTTCTCCCTGCATCCCCTCTGACACCACAACCCCTCTTTGCACATACTGACAGCAATGGGTAATATTCTACCACCTCATTGCATGCACCTTTTCATGCAGTCTCTGGCGTGAGATGGCTCTATGCTTGGATTTTATCGTTCTTTTTTTATTATGACCCACTAGAACAGCTACATTCAACCGTGTAAAGTGTTTGACATGATAGGCATTTCTATATACCTCTCCCAGAGCAACCCATTTTTGCATGTTCATGTATGCTATTGCCTCCTGCCTTTGGTTATCTGCTAGGAATATATTTAGGACGTCTTTTTGTTATATTTGTATGTACTGACTTTATTCTACATACAATAGATATTTGTACGTATTGGGAACTGTATATGATGACACTACCTTGTGTAGTATCTTCCCACTTTTATGATGGCCTTCTTTCCCTTGTTCATTAACTGTCTGGGTTTCTGTATTGTATTTGGGATTTACCATTGCTAGTGTGGATTTGGCTATAGATTGTGCATCTTGGGGTCTGTATGCTTATTATTTACTATTATTGATGACTACTGTCATGTGGGAAACAGTTGTATACCATGTCTATGGTTTTTAAATGCTTTTAATAGTGTGCTTATGTTCAATAAACTTTTTGCGATTTTTCTATTGGAGGTGTGCATGTACTTATGTAGTGCCTTTTGTAATGCCTTCAAATCCTCCAGATGATCCCATTCCAACACCGCCCGGACTTTTGCTGGATCCATGCGAAAACCGGTGGAGGACAACACATATCCTAGGAAAGGCATCTCCTCAACTGAGAACTTACACTTCTCAGGCTTAATATATAATTTTTTGTCTCGAAGAATATGTAAAACCTGCCTGACGTGAACCTGGTGCGACTCAAGGTCAGGAGAATAAATTAGTATGTCATCCAGATAGGCAGATTCGTGGTTATCTATCAGATGACTAAAAATGTAGTTTATGAAGTTTTGAAAGACAGCCTGTGCCTTTGTCAACCCAAAGGGCATCACCAGATTCTCATAGTGTCCCTCAGGCGTGTTAAACACTTTTTTCCACTCATCCCCCTCTTTAATTCGGACAAGATTATACGCCCCCCTAAGGCCCATCTTAGAGAACCATTTTGCCCCTTCAATTTGATTGAAGAGGTCAGGAATGAGAGGAAGCGGATAAGGATCACTGACAAGTTCAAGGAAATCCAGGTAAGGGCGTAACCCCCCCATCTTTTTTCTTTACAAAAAAGAAACCAGCGCAATGGGGAAGAGGATGGTCTGATATGACCTTTAGTCAGGCTTTCCGTGATTTAGTTTTTCATGGCCTGCCTCTCCGAACCAGATATGTTATAGAGTCTGCTCTTTGGCAGCTTGGCCCCCGGAATGAGATTTATAGTGCTATCATAAGGACGATGGGGAGGGAGTTTTTGGCACCCCTGCTCCGAGAACTCTTCCCCAAAATCTGACAGGTAATTAGGCACAGACCGGGTATCCACCCTTGCCAACCGGGTACCCAAGCAGTGCTCTTGACAATACCCACTCCATTTAACAATCTCCTGAGTCTGCCAATCAACAACAGGTTTGTGCACGGTGAGCCAAGGGAGTCCCAGTACTACAAGTGAGGGCAGACCCTCTAGCACATAGCAGTCTAACACGTCAGTGTGCATAGCCCCCACCTGAAGCCACACGTCACAGATGACTTGAGTAAAGTGCCCTTGTCTCAAGGGGGTGGAGTCGATGGCGACAGTGTGAATGGGTCTGGACAGTGGATGTGGGACGGGGACTTGGACCTGGACGAACCTAGAGTCGATCAAATTTAACACGGCCCCACTGTCCAGAAAGGCCCACACCTCCGCCTTAACTCCACCCACATGAACCACGGCTGGTAGAAAAAATTGTGTCTTACCCATGGAGGTGATGAATACACCCAGGTTGCTAACCTCCCAGCAACCTGGGCTATCAGGCTTCTCCGGTGGTTGCTTACACTGGGAAGGACACATGCCTACGAAATGTCCCCTTTTCCCACAAAAGGAACACACTCCCCCTTACGACGGACTACAGTCAATTTGCCAGCGGAGGATGCCGCTCCCACCTGCATGAGATTCACAGTTGGCTCAACGCTGACTTCCCGTGACCCCGGATCCCCCACACACGGACTCCCTATGTCTCTGGCGAAGACGGCAGTCAACCCGGATCGCCAGAGACATGGCTGTCTCAAGGAAGTCTGGAGTCTCATACAGGGCCAAGGCATCCTTCACACTTACTGAAAGCCCCTCACAAAAGAGACTACCAAGTGGGGGTCGTTCCACATGGTATCCGTGGCCCACTTCCGAAACTTGGAGCAATATTCCTCCGCCGGCCGATCTCCTTGCTGAAGTTGGTGCAGTGTGGACTCCGCTAAGGAGACACGATCGGGGTCATAATATATATGGCCTAGAGTCCGCAAAAACCCCTCCACCGTCTGGAGCGACGGTGAATCAGGAGCGAGATTATTATGCCCACATGTTGCTCCTCTGAATCTGAGGAAACGGAATGTAGCCTGAAGTACAGTTCACAGGCCTCTCTAAAGACCACAAAGTTGTCCCGCCCCCCAGAGAACCTGTCCGGCAATGCAACCTTGGGCTCCACTATGGTTTGTCTGAGAGACGAGACACCCACACCCGATGTATTAAGGGACCGCAAAACCACTGTGCTTAAATCCGCCACCTCCAGACTGAGCTGCTGCAATTGCCCCGTCAGAGCAGTAAAAGGATCCATAATGGAGCAGAAAAACGGTTATGGTCAGAGATAATGTCACAACACAGCTGTCGGGTGACTAGAGATCAGGGGCTCCTACCCTGAACCTAACACTACAGGGTGCTCTAGCTCACCCTATTCCCCGGGATACCTCTGAAGGTGAGGATGCCAGGGCCTCCGCCAGGGGCGGACTGGCCCACCGGAGGATCGGGAAAACCCCCGGTGGGCCCCGAGTCCCGATGGCCACGCCCCCAAGCTCCACCCCCTATCCTTCATGGGCCCTGAACAGAGGGCCCCCCGGTTCGCTAATCATATCGGTAGCACTGCCGATATGATTAGTGATGGGCTCTCTACAGCGGCAAAGCAGGGAGAGCGATCTCCCTGCTCTGCCTGCTGCCGCAGTGCCCCTCTGCCTCGTCTGCGCAGCGCGACACTGCCAGCGCGTGCACAGGAGGTCAGTCTCAGGGCGATGACGTCATCGCCCTGGGACTGCTTCCTGTGCGATGATGTCATCGCCCTGGGACTGCTTCCTGTGGAGGACGGACCCGGCGTCGCCCCTGGCAACTCGGCACGCGAGTATGAAACGCGCGGGGGGGGGAGAACCCCTGGCCGAGGACCCCTGGCCGAGGCTGGCAGTAAATACTACTGGGCAATGGGCATGATTATCATCATGCCCATTGCCCAGCATGTCCTGCTGCCAGCCTCTGGTTACTGGTACTATGCCCAGCAGCATGTACTACCACCAGTGGCTGGCAGAACATGCTGGGTGGGCATGATAGTACCACGGAGGCTGACAGGACATACTAGGCATGAATCATGCCTAGTATGTCCTGTCAGCCTCTGTGGTACTATCATGCCCAGCATGTCCTGCCAGCCACTGGTGGTACCATCATGCATGCCCATTGCCCATTTTGTTTTTTATTAAAGATGGAGTCCCTACATGTGTTTTATTTTTATTAAAACATTTTTTTCTCTGTGTTGTGTTTTTTTTCTGTTTACTAGAAATTCATTGTGGCCATGTCTAATTTGGCTTGACGCCATGAATTTCAGGCTGTTGGAAGAGCTGGATAAAGTGCCTGGAAATGGCGCTACGATGAATGCGCCAATTCCAGGGGTGGCTGCGGGCTGCCGTTTTCAGCATGGGGGCCCAGAATGCTTGGGCCTTACTATGTTGAGAATCCCAGCCCCCAGCTGCCTGGTTTTACCTGGCTGGCGATCAAAATATGGTGGGCGCCCACGCATTTTTTTTATTGTTATTTTTTTAAATAATTTAAAAAAAAAACATTGCCCTTTCCAGACTTTTGATCAGCAGCCACGGTAAAGCCAGGCAGTCAGAGGTGGCAGCCCTTAGCTGTCTGCTTTATCTGCGCTGAGAATCAAAAATTCTGCGGAACGCTATGTCATTTTTGTTTTATTATTTATTTATTTTCACACTTCTATATGTGTGACAGTCCCAACAGCCAATCACAGACGCTGACACAGAGAATGGGCATCGTGATTGGCTGCTTGAGTAACCTGAAAGCAGCCCATACATAGTACCATACTAGAATATATGGGCTAATTGTACATTAGTCGAACAGTCAATCACAGAGGCCCATCCTCTTTGACAGCATCTGCGATTGGCTGTTGGGTCTGTCACATATAGAAGTGTGAAAAGAAATTTTTAAAAACGATGTAGCGCTCCGCAGAATTTTTGATTCTCACCGCAGATAAAGCAGACAACTACGGCCTGCCACCCCCAGCTGCCTGGCTTTACCTTGGCTGGCGATCAAAAGACAGAGAAGCCGAATATTTGTTTTAAACGTATTTAACATTTAAAAAAAAAAAAAATGCGTGGGCTCCCGCCATATGTTGATCGCCAGCCAGATAAAACAAGGCAGCTGGGGGCTGGGATTCGCAGCATGGCATGGTAAGGCCCAAGCGTTCTTGGCCCCCCACGCTGAAAATCGCAGCCCGCAGCCACCCCTGAAAATGGCGCATTCATCCTAGCACCATTTCCACATGCTTTACCTGGCTATTCCAGCGGCCCTGGTGGGAGTGGCACCCTTGGTAATAATAGGGTTAGTACCAGGCCAGCTTTGTATTATCAGCTGGTACTAAGCCCAAAATTCATGGTGTCACGCCAAATTAGACATAGCCACCATGAATTTCTAGTAAACAGAAAAATAAAAAAGACAGAATTTTTTTTTTTATTAAAAATAAAACACATTTAGGGACTCCATCTTTAATAAAGAAAAATCCTCACTCCAACGTAATCCATAGGTCTTCTGTCTTCAGCTCTGCTACATCTTTGCCATCAGACAAATATGTCTGCTGACAGAGATGAGCAGGCAAAGAATGACACTGGAGCTCTGTTACTGTGTAGTGCGGCACTTGGTTGCTTTTTTTGTCATTTCATGCAGTGTAGAAATCTTGGGAAAAGTGTGGATTGTGCTCTGGAAGTGATCAGTTATAGCTATAGTTATTTTCTGCAGAGATAAGTCCTGCATAGAAGATGTGATATATTGGTCTGCGGCAGATAAAGAACTTGTGAGTATGTGTATTACCTATACACGCACACTGACACTATATACAGAGCTCCTGTGTGTAATGTCACTGGTGATCACTGTATTACCTGTACACTGACACTATATACAGAGCTCCTGTGTGTAATGTCACTGGTGATCACTGTATTACCTATACACACACACTGACACTATATACAGAGCTCCTGTGTATAATGTCACTGGTGATCACTGTATTACCTATACACACACACACACTGACACTATATACAGAGCTCCTGTGTGTAATGTCACTGGTGATGACTGTATAACCTGTACACTATATACAGAGCTCCTGTGTATAATGTCACTGGTGATCACTGTATTACCTATACACACACACACACTGACACTATATACAGAGCTCCTGTGTGTAATGTCACTGGTGATGACTGTATAACCTGTACACTATATACAGAGCTCCTGTGTATAATGTCACTGGTGATCACTGTATAACCTGTACACTGACCCAATATACAGAGCTTTTTTACATTTTTATTATTTTAGCATTATTTGTCACTATGTGGTGGCATTATGTGCTTTGGTCATGGTGTGGCGGTATTTGTGCCTTGTATGTGGCATTATTTGGGCACTATGTGGTGGTAATATGTGATCTGGTCACGGTGTGGTAGTATTTCTGCCTTCTATCTGGTAATATTGGTCTTGGTAGAGTGGATTGTGGTTGGTCATTTGTTTTATCTGATATCAATTAGGGGAAACCTCTTCATTTCCAACAGATATTAAATACTTGGATGTTTAACCCCTCCCTGTCCTGTAACTATTACACAGCAGCAGAGATGCAGTTACAGAGGTTCATCAGAGAAAGCAAGTTGGCATTTGGTGAGATTTTGACCTCTGTATTTATAAGAAAAAAACAGAAGTGGGTGAGAAATGCATAAAACATTACCTCGGATTGCTCCACGCCTGGTTTTGTCTTATAAATACTGAGGTAAAAATCTCACCAAATACTCAAAGTGCCACAATCTTCTGACAGTGCGGATTCCACCAATAAATAAGTGATCACCTTCCCAACCTGTTCATCGCTGATAACTTGTTTTCACCAATAAAAACCCTTTAATGCAAACTACAGTAATTGAACATCACAGTTCTGGTGAGGGCACAGTGATGGGCAGGAGCCGCCAATATAATGGGTATAACGGCTAACCGGTATTTGCAAATAGCTGAAGGGTGGGTTGGCCTGGGTGGGTTGGCCTGGGTGGGTGGGCCCCTGGAGTCAATTTCCCTGGTGGGCCCCAGACACTCCAGTCCGGCGCTGGCCTCCGCCTTCGCCCTAACTCCTGCCTTAGCCCTCCTTCTGTTCTCCGCCACCTGGGGAAGAGTGGCGCTACTGTGCACTGTACTACACCAACCCGACAAACAGGGCTACAAAGACAGGGGTTAATAGAAAACTCCAGGCATACGAAATATTCACTCACATATTACAGAGGGAAACACCAGGGTGTGAAGGTAGGGGGAATAAACCAAAATGGAGAAGGATAAGGAATTACACGCATACAAACCAGACACCAGTCACAAGTAATTCCTCCAACACTCCTTCTCATAAGAAACTCCTCTCCCTCCTCTGACATAGATTAGTATCAGAGCCCAGATTATAAAGGGAAAAGGAGTGGCTAACCGAGCTCAGCTGTGAGCACAGGGAAATCCAACATGGCCGCTTAACCCCTGTTCAGCCAGAATAAATACACACAATTAAAATGACAGAGAAGTGCTTTGTCTCAGAGCCGGAGTAGGAGCAATATGACGCTTAGGTCTCCTGGCTCCAAACTGTCGTGGTAACCATGTGACAAAATCATTTTTCGCATGATTTTTAACTGCTTTGTTTGTTTCTTCCTGACCATCCCCCAATGCTGCGCAGAGATTTGTGGAAGAAGTATCATAGAACCTGCAATTATCAGGTGACAAAACCTTTCCCAGTCCAGCACAGAAGGTGGGTGTGCGTGCATTTGCCAGTGTATGCATGTGCCTCTGTCTGAAAAAAATAAATTTTGCGCATGATTATTAACTCCATTATTTTTTACTTCCTGACCCTCCCCCTGCATGGAGATTTTATCATAGGACCTGCAATTATCAAGTGAGAAAATATTTGAAGGTCCAGCACAGAAGGTGGGTGTGCGTACATGTGCCTGTGTCTGCAAAATATTATTTTCACAGATAATTATTAACTGTATTATTTCTTTCTTCCTGACCCTCTCCTATTGCTGCACTGAGATTTGTGGAGTAAGTATCATAGGACCTGCAATTATCAAGTGAGAAAACCTTTCAAGGTCCAGCACAGGAGGTGGGTTTGCATGCATTTGCCTGTCTATACATGTGCCTGTGTCTTCAAAAAATAATTTTTGCTGATGACTATTAACTGCATTGTTTCTTTCTTCCTGGCCATCCCCCAATGCTGCACTGAGATTTGTGGAGTAAGTATCATAGGACCTGCAATTATCAAGTGAGAAAACCTTTCAAGGTCCAGCATAGTAGGTGGGTGTGCATGCGTGTGCCTGTGTCTGCATAAAATGATTTTTGCTGATGATTATTAACTGCATTGTTTCTTTCTTCCTGACCCTCCCCCAATCCTGCACTCAGATTTGTGGAGTAAGTATCATAGGACCTGCAATAATCAAGTAAGAAAACATTAAATTCTAGCACAAAAGGTGGGTGTGCGTACATGTGCCTGTGTCTGCAAAATATTATTTTCACAGATAATTATTACCTGCATTATTTCTTTCTTCCTGACCCTCTCCTATTGCTGCACTGAGATTTGTGGAGTAAGTATCATAGGACCCGCAATTATCAAGTGAAAAAAATTTCAAGGTCCAGCAGAGAAGGTGGGTGTGTATGCATGTGTTTGCAAGAAATCATTTTTACGGATGATTATTAGCTGCATTTTTTTTTCTTCCTGACCATCCCCGAATGCTGCACTGATATTTGTGGAGTAAGTATCATAGGACATGCAATTATCAAATTAGAAAACTTTTCAGGGTCCAGCACAGAAGGTTTGTGTGCGTGCGTGCATTTGCCTGTGTATGCATGTGCCTGTGTCTGCAAAAAATCAGCTTTTCAATTGATTATTAACTGCATTGTTTCTTTCTTCTTATCCCTCCCCCAATGCTGCACTGAGATTTGTGGAGTAAGTATCATAGGACCCGCAATCATCAAGTGAAAAACCCTTTCAAGGACTAGCACAGAAGGTGGGTGTGCATGCGTGCATTTGCCTATGTATGCATGTGCCTGTGTCTGCAAAAAATCAGTTTTGTTGATGAATATTAACTGCATTGTTTCTTTCTTCCTGACCATCTCCCAATGCTGCACTGAGATTTGTCGCATAAGTATCATAGGACCTGCAATTATCAAGTGAGAAGCCATTTCAAGGTTCAGCACAGAAGGTGGGTGTGCATGCATTTGCCTGTGTCTGTATGTGCCTGTGTCTGCAATAAATAATTTTTGCTGATGATTATTAACTGCATTGTTTCTTTCATCCTGGCCATCCCCCAATGCTGCACTGTGATTTGTGGCGTAAATTTCATGGGACCTGCAATCATCAAGTGAGAAAACCTTTTAAGATCCATCACAGAAGGTGGGTGTACATCATTTTGCCTTTGTATACGTGTGCCTGTGTCTGCAAAAATCATTTTTGCGGATGATTATTAGCTGCATTTTTTCTTTCTTCCTGATCCTGCCTCAATGCTGTACTGAAAGTTGTGAAGTATCATAGGAACTGCAATTATCAAGTGAGAAAACATTTGAAGGTCCAGCACAGCAGGTGGGTGTGCATGCATTTGCCTGTGCATGCATGTACCTGTGTCTGCAAAAAATCATCTTTGCGCATCATTATTAACTGCATTGTTTCTTTCTTCCTTACCCTCCCCCCAATGATGAACGGAGATTTGTGGACTAAGTATCATAGGACCTGCAATAATCAAGTAAGAAAACTTTTCAAATTCCAGCTCAGAAGGAGGGTGTGTGTAAAGGTGCCTGTGTCTGCAAAAAATCAGTTTTGCAGAAGATTATTAACTGCATTGTTTCTTTCTTCCTGACCCTCCCCCAAGACTGCACTGAGATTTGTGGACTAAGTATCATAGGAACTGCAATTATCAAGTGGGAAAACATTTCAAGGTCCAGCACAGAAGGTGGGTGTGCATGCATTTGCCTGTGTATGCATGTGCCTGTGTGTGCAAAAATAATTTTTGCTGATGATTATTTACTGCATTGTTTCTTTCTTCCTGGTCATCCCCCAATGCTGCACTGAGATTTGTGGCGTAAATTTCATGGGACCTGCAATCATCAAGTGAGAAAACTTTTCAAATTCCAGCACAGAAGGTGGGTGTGCATGCGTGCATGCATGCATGCATTTGTCTATGTATGCATGTGCCTGTGTCTGCAAAAAATCAGTTTTGCTGATGATTATTAACTGCATTGTTTCTTTCTTCCTGGCCATCCCCCAATGCTGCACTGAGATTTGTGTAGTAAGTATCATTGGACCTGCAATTATCAAATGAGAAAACATTTGAAGGTCCTGCACAGAAGGTGGGTGTGCATGCATTTGCTTGTGCATGCATGTACCTGTGTCTGCAAAAAATCATCTTTGCACATGATTATTAACTGCATTGTTTCTTTCTTTCATACACTCCCCCAATGATGGACTAAGTACCATAGGACCTGCAATAATCAAGTGAGAAAACATTTCAAGGTCCAGCACAGAAGGTGGGTGTGCATGCATTTGCCTGTGTATGCATGTGCCTGTGTCTGCAATAAATAATTTTTGCTGATGATTGTTAACTGCATTTTTTCTTTCTTCTTGATCCTGCCTCAATGCTGTACTGAAACTTGTGAAGTATCGTAGTACCTGCAGTTATCAAGTTAGAAAACATTTCAAGGTCCAGCTCAGAAGGTGGGTGTGCATGCATGTGCCTGTGTCTGCAAAAAATCATCTTTGCACATGATTATTAACTGCATTGTTTCTTTCTTCCTTACCCTCCCCCAATGATGCACAGAGATTTGTGTAGTGAGTATCATAGGACCTGCAATTATCAAGTGAGAAAACATTTCAAGGTCCAGCTCAGAAGGTGGGTGTGCAGGCATTTGCCTGTGCATGCATGTGCCTGTGTCTGCAAAAAATCATCTTTGCACATGATTATTAACTGCATTGTTTCTTTCTTTCATACACTCCCCCAATGATGGACTAAGTACCATAGGACCTGCAATAATCAAGTGAGAAAACATTTCAAGGTCCAGCACAGAAGGTGGGTGTGCATGCATTTGCCTGTGTATGCATGTGCCTGTGTCTGCAATAAATAATTTTTGCTGATGATTGTTAACTGCATTTTTTCTTTCTTCTTGATCCTGCCTCAATGCTGTACTGAAACTTGTGAAGTATTGTAGTACCTGCAGTTATCAAGTTAGAAAACATTTCAAGGTCCAGCTCAGAAGGTGGGTGTGCATGCATGTGCCTGTGTCTGCAAAAAATCATCTTTGCACATGATTATTAACTGCATTGTTTCTTTCTTCCTTACCCTCCCCCAATGATGCACAGAGATTTGTGTAGTGAGTATCATAGGACCTGCAATTATCAAGTGAGAAAACATTTCAAGGTCCAGCTCAGAAGGTGGGTGTGCAGGCATTTGCCTGTGCATGCATGTGCCTGTGTCTGCAAAAAATCATCTTTGCACATGATTATTAACTGCATTGTTTCTTTCTTCCTTACCCTCCCCCAATGATGCACAGAGATTTGTGTAGTGAGTATCATAGGACCTGCAATTATCAAGTGAGAAAACCTTTCAAGGTCTAGCACAGACGGTGAGTGTGCGTGCATTTGCCTATGTATGCATGTGACTGTGTGTGCAATAAATAATTTTTGCTGATGATTATTAACTGCATTGTTTCTTTCTTCCTGGTCATCCCCCAATGCTGCACTGAGATTTGTCGTGTAAATATCATGGGACCTGCAATCATCAAGTGAGAAAACTTTTCAAATTTCAGCACAGAAGGTGGGTGTGCATGCGTGAATTTACACATTCTGTGCTTGACCTTAAAAGGTTTTCTCACTTGATAATTGCAAGTCCTACGATATTTATTTCACAAATCTCAGGGCAACATTTCGGGAGGGCCAGGAAGAAAGAAATAATGCAGTTAATAATCATCAACAAAAATTATATTTTGCAGACACAGGGACATGAATACTCAGGCAAATGCATGCACACCCACCTTCTGTGCTGGACCTTGTAAGGTTTTCTCACTTGATAATTGCAGATCCTATTATACTTACTTCACAAATCTCAGTGCAGCATTGGGAGAGGGTCAGGAAGAAAGAAACAATGTAGTTAGTAATCTTCTGCAAAACTGATTTTTTGTAGACACAGGTGTTAAGATGAATAAATTAAGTTGTTTATGAAATTAATTATTGCCTTTATATGAGTCAGTAGAGATGCTAGAAAGTGCTGTGAGACAAGATGGCGCCTGCACTCAGGACCAAGCCCTGGAAAGCAAGATATCTCGTGCTGGAAGTCTACGCAATGCAAAGACCATATATGGACTATCCAATGGAAAAGGACATGACAATCAGCTAGCTACGCCTTAGTATGCGATGATATAAAATGCCCCTTGCTTGTGTTGCAATAAAGATTTGACGCACCTACTCTGTCAAGAGAGGAGCTGCACCTGACTGTGTCTGGTTTTATTTCTTCTGCGCATGCACTTGATTTAAACCATTAGGTCAGGAGCAGGCAATCGAGCGTCCTGATATAGGACCACCCTAACATTCTTGGCGCCCAACGTGGGGCCACCAGCAGGAGGCGCCCCAACTCCAGCTACCGAAGGAGATGCCGCGGGACACATCGGCGAGGCTTGATACGGAGACTGATCACCTCCAAAGGAACACATTTTTTGGATATTCTATCTCTCAATGTTAAAATTACCCTACCCTTAAAATTATAGACTGTTCATGTCTTTGTAAGTGGGCAAACTTACAAAAACAGCAAGGTATCAAATACTTATTTCCCCCACTGTGTATGTATATACACTGCTCAAAAAAATAAAGGGAACACTTAAGCAACAGAATATAACTCCAAGTAAATCAAACTTCTGTGAAATCAAACTGTCCACTTAGGAAGCAACACTGATTGACAATCAATTTCACATGCTGTTGTGCAAATGGAATAGACAATAGATGGAAATTATTGGCAATTATCAAGACACACTCAATAAAGGAGTGGTTCTGCAGGTGGGGACCACAGACCACATCTCAGTACCAATGCTTTCTGGCTGATGTTTTGGTCACTTTTGAATGTTGGTTGTACTTTCACACTCATGGTAGCATGAGACGGACTCTACAACCCACAGAAGTTGCTCAGATAGTGCTGCTCATCGAGGATGGCACATCAATGCGAGATGTGGCAAGAAGGTTTGCTGTGTCTGTCAGCGTAGTGTCCAGAGGCTGGAGGCGCTATCAGGAGACAGGCCAGTACACCAGGAGACGTGGAGGGGGCCGTAGGAGGGCAACAAACCAGCAGCAGGATCGCTACCTCCACCTTTGTGCAAGGAGGAACAGGAGGAGCACTGCAAGAGCCCTGCAAAATGACCTCCAGCAGGCCACAAATGTGCATGTGTCTGCACAAGCTGTTAAAAACCGACTCTATGAGGGTGGTATGGGGGCCCAACGTCCACGGATGGGGGTTGTGCTCACAGCCCAACACCGTGCAGGACGCTTGGCATTTGCCACAGAACAACAGGATTGGCAAAGTCGCCACTAGTGCCATGTGCTCTTCACAGATGAAAGCAGGTTCACACTGAGCACATGTGACAGACGTGACAGAGTCTGGAGACGCCGTGGAGAGCGATCTGCTGCCTGCAACATCCTTCAGCATGACCGGTTTGGCAGTGGGTTAGTAATGGTGTGGGGTGGCATTTCTTTGGAGGGCCGCAGAGCCCTCCATGTTCTCGCCAGAGGTAGCCTGACTGCCATTAGGTACCGAGATGAGATCCTTAGACCCCTTGTGAGACCATATGCTGGTGTGGTTGGCCCTGGGTTCCTCCTAATGCAGGACAATACCAGACCTCATGTGGCTGGAGTGTGTCAGCAGTTCCTGCAAGATGAAGGCATTGAAGCTATGGACTGGCCCGCCCGTTCCCCAGACCTGAATCCGATTGAGCACATCTGGGACATCATGTCTCGCTCCATCCACCAACGTCACATTGCTAGTGTTGAGCGAGCTTGAAGCTCGGGCCGAGCTCGCCGTGATACTCGGGTGCTCGACCCGAGCAACTAGCCCAATGTTAGTCTATGGGAGACCCGAGCATTTTTGCGGCGGCTCCCCCGGCAGTCTTTTAAAAGCCTAACAAGTGCCCAAAACGATAGTGACAGTGCTGAAATGACATGGGGACAGCATGGGGATCGCCCCAGGAAGCATTTCTGACCCCCAGGTCACTGCTGTCAGCAACGTGGTCAGAGATATTAAGCCACTGTTAAGGGCTCACAATAAAATGTTCAAAAACGAAACTGAAGTGCTTTCCTGTGAAATATGTTAAGGAAGTTCCTTTCCAGGGTAAAGACTTGTGTATAAGGTAAAATAAATAACCCCAAAAAAATACTCCTCCACACCTTGGGCTATGTTCACAAGTAGCATTTTTTATGCGTTTTTACACTTTTGTATTGCCTTCAACCGTGACAAATGCATTCACCGGGAAATGTCATTTTAACATTTTACAACCTTATCTGGCCATGTGCTGTGTGACACATGCATACAGTGCTGAAAAGACATGGGAACAGCATGGGGAAGACCCCTGAAAGCATCTCTGACACCCAGGTCACTGCCTAAATGTGTGCCCATCAGAAGTCATCCTTGCCGCATCAGAAGATACAGACTTGCAGCTATCCCCGTGCAAGTTCTTGTCCCAGGGCAGTGCTCAATTGTACCTCCCCCATTCCTTGCGATGCAAGCACAAATATGCAGCCAACTACCCACCCACCCCCAGGCTGCAATACCATACTGCTTGCTTGCACTTGAAATTGGGCCTTTTAGGCATGTGGAGGCGGAATCTGGCCACCACGTCATGGCTGCGTTGGCGGCCTGGTATCCATACTCAGTCCCCAGCCGCCCGGCGGCCGGGTGTCCACACTCGGTCCCCAGCCGTAAGGGGGCGGCCGGGTGTCCATGCTCGGTCCCCAGCCGCCCCGCGGCCAGGTGTCCACACACGGTCCCCAGCCGCCTGGGGGCAGCCGGGTGTCCATAAACAGTCCCCAGCCGCTCCTATTTCTCCTTGGAACATCCCCCACACACTTTTCTCTGGTGGGCCCTGGCTTTTCCATCAGGGGAGTTGAGAGTGCCAAGGTGAGGAGCATGATGATGATGATAGAAGTTAGCATCTGCTTTGTTTTCTTGGAATGCAAGCGTAAGTGTGCAGCCTGCCACCCACCCACCCCCAGGCTGCAATACCATACTGCTTGCTTGCACTTGAAATTGGGCCTTTTAGGCATGTGGAGGCGGAATCTGGCCACCACGTCATGGCTGCGTTGGCTGCCTGGTATCCATACTCAGTCCCCGGCGGCCGGGTGTCCACACTCGGTCCCCAGCCGCAAGGGGGTGGCCGGGTGTCCACACACGGTCCCCAGCCGCCTGGGGGCAGCCGGGTGTCCATAAATGGTCCCCAGCCGCCCCTATTTCTCCTTGGAACATCCCCACACACACTTTTCTTAGCCCGGCCTGCTTTAGGGCAGCATTGGACGAGCCCACCAGAGAACCAGACTCCTCCGGTGGGCCCTGGCTTCTCCATCAGGGGAGTTGAGAGTGCCAAGGTGAGGACCATGATGATGATGATAGAAGTCAGCATCTGCTTTGTTTTCTTGGAATGCAAGCGCATGTATGTAGTAGCGGCTAGGCCTGAGGTGGTCAGCATTTTGGTGCATATCCTACCTCCTCCGTGGATTGCTGGATGTTTTCCTGCTACTATTCCAGTTCTATGACTCCCGTTAAAACAAAGCTTCAGGTGATAAATAATGGATGAGGTAGTGGCAAAGGAGAAAGAGCAGGAGGAACAGGGACCATTCACATCAATATCAGGCCAGTCAACCACATATGTCTTGTAGGATATGTTTCTGTAACAAAAGGAGCGGTTCGGCTACACAGTTATATGGCATACAGTGAGTGCAATGCCTACCAAAAATTTTGAGGCACTCCAATGCCCCTTGGAAATGACATGGAGGTCAGAGGGCCTTAACTAAACCTTTTTTTCCATTTATAGCAACTGGGTCTCCTGTACACTGTTGGCCTAAGCAGTGAATGGAAGGCTTTCCAAAAATTATGAGGAACTGCAATGCCCCTTGAAACAGACGTGGATTACAGCGTACTAAAAACTTTCTACCCATTATTGGGGAGTGGGTCTCCCTTAGTTTTCGCCTTTGCATTGAAAAGCAAAAGCTGACTAAAATTAGGAGGAAATGCAATGCCCGTTGGAAGAGTGGTGGAGGTTAGAGGTAATTAAAAACAACATTTCAATGCCCCTTGGAAGAGCTGTGGAGTTCAGAGTGGCTTAAGAAGACGCTTTTAATGCCCCTTTGAAGAGACGTGGAGGTCACAGTAGCTTAACAAGATGGTTTTAATGCCCCTCGGAAAAGATGTGGAGGTCCCAGTAGCTTAACAAGACGGTTTGAATGCCCCTTGGAAGAGACATGGAGGTCACAGTAGCTTAACAAGACGGTTTTAATGCCCCTCGGAAAAGTGGTGGAGGTCGCAGTAGCTTAACAAGACTGTTTTAATGCCCCTTACAAGAGCCATACAGTACAGCATCTTAAAAACATTATTCCCATGATTGGGGAGTGTGTCTCCCATAGTATTTGCTTATGCCTTCCAAGCAAAAGCTGCCAAAAATTAGGATGGAGGAACAAGCAATGCCCCTTACAAGAGCCATGCAGTACAGCATATTACAAACATTATTCCCTCCTCCTCCTCCCCTCTGTTCTCAGGCCACCCACGCTGACTCGACGGTATGACAGTTGTACAGGTACTACCGTCTACAGCGCATGATACAAGCTCCTGTTCTTCCTCCTCCTCCTCCTCTCCCTCATTGTCCCCCAATGCACGTTGGGATGAGATGAGGCTGGGCTGTGTGTAATCGACCACTACGGCTTCTTGATCCATCTCATCATACTCTGGCTGCAATGCCTCCTCTTTAATTCTCTGCAGAGAGCGTTGCAAAAGACAGACAAGTGGAATGCTGACACTAATGATGGCGTCATCGCCACTCACCATCTGGGTGGACTCCTCAAAGTTTGTCAAGATGGTACAGATGTCAGACATCTAGGTCCACTCCTGAGGTCTTATGTGTGGAGTCTGACCTGAATATCGACTGCCTTGTTGCAGCTGGTACTCCACAACTGCTCTCTTCTGCTCACAAATCCTTTGCAACATGTGGAGGGTAGAGTTCCAACGTGTGGGGACATCACACACCATCGGTGTGAGGGAAGCTGCAATCGCTGCTGCAACACAGCAAGGGCGGCGGAAGCTGTAGCCGACTTGAGAAAATGAGCTGACAGGCGGCGTACTTTGATGAGCAGATCTGGCAACTCGGTGTACGATTTAAGAAACTGCTGAACCACGAGGTTAAGCACATGAGCCAGGCATGGTACGTGTGTGATCTCGCCTCAGAGCCGCCACCAGGTTACGGCCATTGTCACACCCAACCATGCCTGGATGTAGGTTCAGCAGTCTCAGCCACAGATCTGCCTGCTCTTTCACAGCTGTCCACAACTCACAAGCAGTGTGAGGTTTCTCACCTAAGCTTATGAGTTTCAGCACAGCCTGTTGCCGCTTGGGGGAGGCAGTACTGCAGTGCTTCCAGCTTGTAACTGATGTGGAGATATCTGAGATGGAGGCTGAACATGAGGAGGAGGAAGATGATGCGCAGGAGCTGTACACTGTGGGGGCAACTCTGACTGACATAGGGCCCGCAATCCTCGGTGTGGGGAGGATGTGTTCCGTCCCAAGGTCCGACTGGGTCCCGGCTTCCACTATGTTTACCCAGTGTGCCGTCAGGGAGATGTACCGTCCCTGGCCACAAGCACTTGTCCTCGTGTCCGTTGTCAGGTGGACTCTCCCAGTAACTGCTTTGTTGAGGACACGGCAGTTGTTTTGGGACACGTGCTTGTGTAGTCCGGGGATGGCACACCGGGCAAAATAGTGTCGGCTGGGGACCGAGTACCGAGGGACGGCCACCGCCATAAGGTTGCGGAAGGATTCCGTCTCCACCAGCCTAAAAGGCAGCATTTCCAATGCAAGCAGTCGTGAAATGTGCGAATTTAGGACTGTGGCCTGTGGGGCGTTAGCTGCGAATTTCCGCTTTCATTCAAAGGTCTGGGATATGGACAATTGAACGCTGCGGTGGGACGTGGACGTTGATGCTGTTTCTTGAGAAACTGCCATAACAAGTGAAGACTGAGAGGAGGGGGCATCTTTACATGCAGTATGGACAGGGGATTGCCTTGCACACACAACAGGGGGTTCTATTGGATGCACAACAGCGGAAGAAGCAGTGGTGACACCCGCTGACACTGGTCGTGGACCCTGGGGTTCGCCCCACAAAGTCGGGTGCTTTGCTGCCATGTGCCTGATCATGCTGGTGGTGGTCAGGCTGGTAGTTTTGTCACCCCTGCTGATGCTGGCATGGCAGGTGGCACAAATGGCCCTTTTGGGGTTATCAGCAGAGTCTTTAAAAAAATTCCAGACTCTGGAAGACCTACCGCTTGTACTGCCAACGTCCCTCGTGTTGGTGTTACGAGGAACTGTTGCCCGCCTTCAGTCTGCGGCCACCACATTGCTTCTTCCTGTCTGTTGGGGTACTCTGCCTCCTTCCCCCTTAGTGCTGCTGGCGTCACTCTGCATGTCCTCCTGCCACGTTGGGTCAGTTACTAGATCATCCACCACCTCCTCCTCTTCCACTTGCGCACCACGATCCTCCTCCTCACTTCCTGGCAATTGTGTCTCATCATCGTCCACCTCTTGTGACAAATTGCCAGCGTCGACTTCCTGTGGCCGTGGCTGTTCAAATATTTGGGCATCGCTACATGGGATCTCCTCTTCCACCACTTCAAGCGGAGCAGGCGAGGGGCACAAATCTGGAAATGGCCAGTGAACAGCTCTTCAGAGTGTCCAAGTGTGGGATCAGTTACTGTCTGACGACACTCGGCATGGTGGGGGGAAGGAGCATCAGCATGAGGAGGAGTATGCGGTCGAGACTCACGGCTACTAAGAGTCGACCGTGTGGAAGACAGGCCGGAGGTGGTGGTGCCCAGGTAACTGGAAGTATTATCTGTTATCCAATTAATAACCTGTTCACACTGATCAGTTCGCAATACTGGTGTTGTTCTGTGCTTCCCTAGTAATTCGGTCAAGAAGTGGGAGCAAGAAGATGTGGCTGTTGGTTGTGGCACATTTTCACCTTGGCCACGGCCCCGTCCTCTGCACGCACCATCACCAGAACGTCCACTTCCACGTCCCTTGCCACGTGCCTTGCCCATTGTAAAGGAAGCAAAATAGCTTACACTCGCACTATCAATGGAACAAGGGTAATAAAAAGTAGATTAGAACCGGGGAAGTGGAAAACCACAGTTCTTTCTCTGGCCTACACCCGACTCTTTTAAACAATCTGAACAATCAGGGAGAAACTATTACTGTTTTTCTTTACGGAAAAAATACCAAAAGCTGAATAATAGAGATTTCTTACCGTGGAACAGCAAAACCACAGTTATAATTTACTGGTGTATACCAGACTTTTTTAAATACATATATTTGCGGCTGAACAGTGAGCGATACACTCAAACTGTTTTTTTTAGATACAAATGGCCCAAAAGTGGATAATACAGAGGTTTGAACCGTGGAACTGCAAAACCACACTTGTATTTCTCGGGCCTACACCAAACTATTTTCAACAGATATATTTGTGTCTGAACAATCAGGAGACACTATTATTTATTTTTTCCGGCAAAAATTGCGAAAAGCAGGATAATACAGAGATTTGACCTGTGGAACTGCAAAACCACACTTGTATTTCTCGGGCCTACACCAGACTATTTTCAACAGATATATTTGTGTCTGAACAATCAGGAGACACTATTATTTATTTTTTACGGCAAAAAATGCCAAAAGCAGGATAATAGAGATTTTTTACCGTGGAACAGCAAAACCACACTTCTGTCTCTCTGGCCTACACCAGAATATTTTCAACAGATATATTTGTGTCTGAAAAATCAGGGAGACACTATTATTTTTTTTTTTACGGCAAAAAATGCCAAAAGCAGGATAATAGAGATTTTTTACCGTGGAACAGCAAAACCACACTTCTGTCTCTCTGGCCTACACCAGACTATTTTCAACAGATATATTTGTGTCTGAAAAATCAGGGACAAAGAGAATGACGGCACTTCCACTACAAAAACTAGGTGTGAACAGGTGCTTACTAAGAGCAGCTACCTCCATATATAATGAACAAATAAAGTAGCACACTGTAACACTGAGTATATAGATGTGAAATATGAAATATGAATAGCATAACTGCTATGAAAAATAGAAATAAATGAAAAATTTTTTGAAAATTTTTTTTATAGCGCATGAAATATGAAGTATGGAAAATGAATAGCATTACTGCTGTAAATAAATGAGAAATCTTAGCGCATAAATTGGCCAATTCATGTGTACCTGACAGCCGCGGTAAGGCGTTTCTCGATGTCAGGACCTACCAATGTGAATACCTCTCTAAGAGACCTCCGTCTGCTTATGTGTGGGAAAGACAGATCCTGATGCATTTAAAACCACCTGCGGCATGGGGGTGGGGGTGGAGTGCTCAGTCAACGCTGAATCTAGTAACAAAGAGAATGACGGCACTTCCACTACAAAAACTAGGTGTGAACAGGTGCTTACTAAGAGCAGCTACCTCCATATATAATGAACAAATAAAGTAGCACACTGTAACACTGAGTATATAGATGTGAAATATGAAATATGAATAGCATAACTGCTATGAAAAATAGAAATAAATGAAAAATTTTTTGAAAATTTTTTTTATAGCGCATGAAATATGAAGTATGGAAAATGAATAGCATTACTGCTGTAAATAAATGAGAAATCTTAGCGCATAAATTGGCCAATTCATGTGTACCTGACAGCCGCGGTAAGGCGTTTCTCGATGTCAGGACCTACCAATGTGAATACCTCTCTAAGAGACCTCCGTCTGCTTATGTGTGGGAAAGACAGATCCTGATGCATTTAAAACCACCTGCGGCATGGGGGTGGGGGTGGAGTGCTCAGTCAACGCTAAATCTAGTAACAAAGAGAATGACGGCACTTCCACTACAAAAACTAGGTGTGAACAGGTGCTTACTAAGAGCAGCTACCTCCATATATAATGAACAAATAAAGTAGCACACTGTAACACTGAGTATATAGATGTGAAATATGAAATATGAATAGCATAACTGCTATGAAAAATAGAAATAAATGAAAAATTTTTTGAAAATTTTTTTTATAGCGCATGAAATATGAAGTATGGAAAATGAATAGCATTACTGCTGTAAATAAATGAGAAATCTTAGCGCATAAATTGGCCAATTCATGTGTATCTGACAGCCGCGGTAAGGCGTTTCTCGATGTCAGGACCTACCAGGATCTGTCTTTCCCGCACATAAGCAGACGGAGGTGTCTTAGAGAGGTATTCACATTGGTAGGTCCTGACATCGAGAAACGCCTTACCGCGGCTGTCAGGTACACATGAATTGGCCAATTTATGCGCTAAGATTTCTCATTTATTTACAGCAGTAATGCTATTCATTTTCCATACTTCATATTTCATGCGCTATAAAAAAAATTTTAAAAAATTTTTTCATTTATTTCTATTTTTCATAGCAGTTATGCTATTCATATTTCATATTTCACATCTATATACTCAGTGTTACAGTGTGCTACTTTATTTGTTCATGAAAAATCAGGGAGACACTATTATTTTTTTTTTTACGGCAAAAAATGCCAAAAGCAGGATAATAGAGATTTTTTACCGTGGAACAGCAAAACCACACTGCTGTCTCTCTGGCCTACACCAGACTATTTTCAACAGATATATTTGTGTCTGAAAAATCAGGGAGACACTATTATTTTTTTTTTTTACGGCAAAAAATGCCAAAAGCAGGATAATAGAGATTTTTTACCGTGGAACAGCAAAACCACACTTCTGTCTCTCTGGCCTACACCAGACTATTTTCAACAGATATATTTGTGTCTGAAAAATCAGGGAGACACTATTATTTTTTTTTTACGGCAAAAAATGCCAAAAGCATTTAGATGAAAAAAAGGGACTTTTCCTGGCCCCCGAGACCTGGAGCTAAGTCCAGCAATTTCAGCAACAGGAGCACACAGGACTGTAATGCAGCGTTTGCTGGTATAACCACTGCGTCTCCTATACAGCCTGCCTGCCTGATATCTGGGATGGATATTAGTCCTTAGAAGGACTGTTTGTTTGATCTGGCAGCCTTTACAGACCCTACACTAACTATTTCGCAGTTTATATCTCTCCCTAAATCAACAGCGCTGTCCCTACACTGTCTGTTCTGGAGCGACTGTGTCCAAGATGGCGGCGCCCCGTTTTAAATACTCGAGGTGACGCTGTGCGGCCAGCCAATCACTGTAATGCCCACAAACAACATGGCTGCGGCATTAAAGTGACTGGCTGGCAATCCCTGCATGTTCATTGGCTCTGTAAAGAGCGCCAAACATGCAGGGCGGAGACCCGAGCTCCCGCCCGAGTAACCCGGAAATGCTCGGTGCTCGCCGAACATCTCGAGTAGCGTGATGCTCGGGCGAGTACCGAGCAGTGTCGAGCATGCTCGCTCAATACTACACATTGCACCACAAACTGTCCAGGAGTTGGCGGATGCTTTAGTCCAGGTCTGGGAGGAGATCCCACAGGAGACCATCCACAACCTCATCAGTAGCATGCCCAGGCGTTGTAGGGAGGTCATACAGGCACGTGGAGGCCACACACAATACTGAGCCTCATTTTGACTTGTTTTAAGGACATTACATAAAAGTACGATCAGCCTGTTGTGTGTTTTTCCACTTTAATTTTGGGGGTGACTCCAAATCCAGGCCTCCATTGGTTAATAAATTTGATTTCCATTGATGATTTTTGTGTGATTTTGTTGTCAGCACATTCAACTTTGTACAGAACAAAGTATTCAATGAGAATATTTCATTCATTCAGATCTAGGATGTGTTATTTGAGTGTTCCCTTTATTTTTTTGAGCAGTGTATATACACAGTGTGTCTATCTGTGTCTGTGTGTGACAGCTGAGTGTGTGTACACTTTATGGAACATAATACTATGTTGTGATTGGGGTCTGTGGGGCATCATACAGTGTGTGGGCATTGTTAGGGCTGTATACTATGTGTGAGAGGCTGTTGGGTATCATGCAGTGTTGTGGGCACTATTGGGGCCATATACTATGTGTGGAGGGCTGAGGGGGCATCATAAAGTGTTGTGGGCAAAGTTGGAGCTGTATACTATATGTGGGGGGTTTCAGGGGCATCGTACAGAGTTGTTTGCACTGTTGGGGCTGTGGCGCCCCTGAGGGTTCGGTCGCCACAGAGGTATTGCATCTCATCCAGATGTGTGGTACTTCACTCTCAGGTAAGGAAGGAGTATGGCTCAGGATCCTAACACCAGCATTCGCTACACCACATTTCCGGGGGACAAGGCAAGATTGCTCCTACGGGAGAGCACAGTCCCTGATCCCTGGCTGGAGTGGGGGGAACCACCTAGAGAGGGGGAACCATGTAGTGGATGGGGTGAAGGACGCAGATCCTGGGAACACTTGAGTGGGAGCAGTATAAAATAGGGACACCATCTTAGAGAGTTCAGTCAGAGGAGGAGAAGTGAAGGAGCAGAGGCTCTGTATGAGCTCTGCTCCAGAGGTGGGCCTAGCCTGTGAGGCCCAGGACTGAAGGAGAGAAGAGAGGAGTGGGAGCAGGAAGGCTCCAGGAACTGAAGGGACCCTAGGGGTACGGGCCATGCAGAAGGCCACCCGTACGCCCGCTGCTACCAGGAGGTAGAGGGGTCAGGCCAGATAAGGGGAACCGGTCCCTCAACTAGCAGAGAAACAGCAAGGCTCAACTAGAAACCGGAAGCTGCAGCACTTTATGTACCGTAAGCCAAAAGTCCACACCAGTCTCACTAAGAAGGTAGCCACATAGGACCCAGGGGACGGAACACACGTCGCCCGCCAAGGCCCGAGGGTACCGGATAGAAGTGTCACTGAGTGTGAGGTGCAGGGAGAAGGCCAGAGAAAAGACACACAGAGGAGGATCCTGCTAAATACTCCGGAGTTACCTGGGGGTCGGTTGAACCCCTCACTGAGTGAGCACAGAACGACGAGGGCCGTTACATGGGTCCCTGTAACCAGAACTGCAATAACTGTGAGTAAAGACCTTGGGACTGCATCACACGGACTCTGTTTTCATTACTGACTCCTTGCCCTACAATCACCATCATCCACTCACACTGCCCTGAAGCTACACTCTTCCTGTGGGGAGTTATACCACATGTGCTGCCAAACCATCAGCTTCAGAGGACTGTTCCGCAGCGGCGGCCTCATTGCCCGCACTCCACAGGTGGCGTAGTCGGACATTATAAAACCCCTACACACAAATACTACCCTTAGATTGACCGCCCTGGGTCACGGACCGGGTCACCGCCACAGTGACTACAACCCCCAGCGTCTACCGGCCCGGCTCCGGGTACCCCACGGCCCAGGGGGCACGTCAACTTTGGCGTAGTCGGCAGGATATGAGCCCACCCGTTATCACTGGGTATCGCGCGCCTAAAGACTGTTTTCTACTAAATGTGGCGCCCGCCCCAGAAGAATGGGCGCCATTATGTGCGTGCTAAAAGACGACAAGAAACCACCTCCCATCGTGGGCCAGGTCCCAGAATGGTGCCAGAAGCGGAGCCCGCCCCAAACAGCAGTGGTCATGTATGCAAGTGTGTCCATCAAGTTGGGGGGGCTGACCCTGAAAGTAACCGACAGCAGATTGCCATGGGACCACAACAAACTGCCCTGGGACTGCCCCCAAAAGGGGAGAGGAGAGAAGAAAACTGGGAGACAGGGCGTGGTCTGGATCAGTCTAGACAGACCGCACCCTGTAGGGAAGATGGAGGACGGCAGCACAAGAGCCCCAGTCAGCGGCCTGCTGCAGGCCGCAGCACCCTACACCTTGGAGGAGCTAGTGGCTAAGCTGCCCCAGGAGGACTCGGAGTTCCTCCGCTCTGGGATGGAAGACCAGGGCCGGAGGATGGAGAGGGCCTAGCGAGACGCCATCACCGGGTGGAGACGGGAGATGGAACAGCGGATGGCGAACCGGCAGCCGACGACGCTACCAAGCACCGGCGGTGCCCCAGCCTTAGCGGAGCCCGACCAGCGCCAGGAGGCGACACGTGACGCAGGAGCGGCTGCGGGAGCAGGTAGGAGGAGTTTCCCTGTCCCGGGCGCTGCCAGCGTCGACCTGCTCCTGGGCCCCCTGGTGGAGCCGCTGACCCCGGGCGCTACCAACACCAGCCCGCTCCTGACCCCGCAGCAAGGCTCCCAGCCAAGCCCTCCAGCCCCGGGCGCCACCAGCGGCGGCCCGCTCCTAGGCCCCCAGCCAAGCCCTCCAGCCCCGGGCGCCGCCAGCGTCGACCTGCTCCTGGGCCCGCTGGTGGAGCTGCTGACCCCAGGCGCCACCAGCAGCGGCCCGCACCTGACCCCGCCGCAAGGTCCACAAGTCCCGGGCGCACCTGCCCTGCACGCCCCGCAAGCCCAGACACCGCCACCTCCGGGCACCGGCACAGCCAGCCAGCTTCTGGGTCCCCTGCAGGAACCAACTACCCCACCAGCCAAGTGGGTATACAGACGTCGCCGGTGGGACTGGTCCACGGAGGTGGAGGACCAGCGGCCCTCGCTCCTACCCGCTCCGCAGCCTGCCGCCATCTCCCGGTTGCCGGAAGACGAGGCCCAGTTTGAGTGGGATCACTCTGGGGAGGACCTGATGGGGTTGTCCCAGGAGACCAGGGCAGCCGCAGCCCGTCGCAAAGAGTTCTGCCACCAGCAGCTGGTCCAATTTCAAAAAGGAAAAAGAGCGCAGCTCACGGCGCGTGCGGTGGGAGAAATTAGAGGCCCAGAATATGCAGGAAAAGACCCGGGCCTGCCAGGCCAACAAAGCCACCCACGGTCCCAAGGAAGAAGGGACCGTAGTTAAATTCAATTTGGATGCCGGGTGGGGATTCATCCGGGACCCATACACAGACATTGATCTGTTCGTCAACAGGAGGGACGTGGAGTCCCACCTAATAGCAGGTCACCCTGATAGGGACCTCTACCCCGGAGACATCGTGACCTATACCCATCACAAAGGAGTCAGAGGCTGGTATGCCTTAAATGTCCACAAGGTGGTAGAAGAGCACGGCTTCTACCAGTATGAAGCTGAAGACCCGGCTGGGTCAGCTTGTGATGAACTAGAGCCTCCCTGGAGGGAGCAATACTACTAAGGACTGCCAGTAGTAATCAGTACCCGTACAGCAGCATAGACGCTGCAGGTTCACCGTTTGTGTTTTTACTAGGTTGTTTAGTTACCCGTAAAGGGTCCAGAGACTAACTGGCTGAGGACTGGGAGCAGCCGCTTCTTGTAAATAGTTGCACCTCTTGAGGTGCCCCTTATTGGTTTTATAAGAACTACAACGAGTGACCTCAGAACAAAAACCCGTTGTAGGTGACCGAAGACGAGGTCCAGCATCTGGATCGTCTAAGCCCTGCAGCCACCCCAGGGCCTCCGTTGAGGGTTTGGAACGGGTCCGTCATATTCATGTTTGCAAGTTTGTACTTTATCGAAAAATGGACACCTGGTTGCAGTCATTACTGTGACCGGTTGACCAAAAGTTTTACTTGAAAATGTGTTGATATGAAGAATGTTTATATTAAAAATGTCTTATATGTGTGAAGAAATATTTTATAAGTGTGAAGAGAAATGTCCTTTAAAAAGTATCCATAATGTTATATAATGTGATGCATCCAAAAATTTGCATGTCCTAATTTACCCTGTCTTTTGCTCTGTTCCAGCCCGTGGATGTGCTGTGTTTTACCAGGGGGGTGTGTGGCGCCCCTGAGGGTTCGGTCGCCACAGAGGTATTGCATCTCACCCAGAGGTGTGGTATCTCACTCCCATGTAAGGAAAGAGTACAGCTCAGGACCCTAACACCAGCATTCACTACACCACATTTCCGGGGGACAGGGCGAGATTGCTCCTACAGGAGAGCACAGTCCCTGGTCCCTGGCTGGAGTGGGGGGAACCACCTAGAGAGGGGGAACTATGTAGTGGATGGGGTGGAGGACATAGATACTGGGAGCACATGTGTAGGAGGTATAAAAGTAAGGAACCATCTTGGTTCAGACAGAAGAGCAGGTGGAGTTCCAGTCAGACAGACTGAGGAGAAGTCAGGGAGCAGAGGCTCTGTATGAGCTCTGCTCCAAAGGCGGGCCAAGTCAGGAGGCCTGAGCCTGAGAGAGAGGAGAGGGAGCAGGACGGCTCCAGGAATGAGGAGTGAAGGGACCCTAGGGGTACGGGCCGTGCAGCAAGCCACCCGTACCAGGAGGTAGAGGGGTCAGGCTAGAACAGGGAACCGGGTCCTTCAACTAGTAGAGAAACAGCAAATGCTTAACTAGGAACCGGAGGCTGCAGCATTTCAAGTACTGCAGACCACAAGTCCACACCAGTACACTAAGAAGGTATCAGCACAGGACCCAGGGGACAGAACACACGTCGCCCGCCAAGGCCCGAGGGTACCGGATAGAAGTGGCGCTGGGTGTGAGGTGCAGGAAGAGGCCAGAGGAAGGTACACAGAACGGGGTCCTGATAAGTGCTCTGGAAATACCTGAGGGTGGACTGAACCCCTCACTGAGTACGCACAGCACGACGGGGGAAGATTGCTTGGTACCTGTAATCTGAACTACAACAACAGTGAGTAAAGACCCTGGGACTGCACTATCCTGTCTCTGTGTTCCTTGCGGCGCCAGCACTCATAGCACTAGAACGCCCTGCACAATCACCACCATCATCCAAGCACGCTGCCCTGAAGCTACACTCCTCCTGTGGGGAGTCACATCACCTTGCTGCACATACCACCAGCTTCAGCGGACTGCTCCGCAGTGGCGGTTACCAATGACCGCAATCCACAGGTGGCTTAGTCGGACATTAACATTTGTACATATAGACTACCCCTTTGGTTTGACCGCCCTGGGTCACGGACCGGGTCACCACCACGGTGACTACAACCCCCAGCATCTACAAGGCCCGGCTCCGGGTATCCCCATGGCTCAGGGGGCGCGTCATCATGGCCAGGTATTTTTGACAAGGAAGGAAAAGTTTTTAAAGATGGTCAAGCAATACCTGGCCGACCAAACCAGCTTATTTGTTAATTCCTCTGCGACCTTCAGCTATTGGGTCTCAAAGCTGGACACCTGGCATGAGCTGTCCCTCTATGCCTTGGAGGTGTTGTGCTGCACTGCCGCTAGGGTCTTGTCTCAGCAGATTTTTAGTGCCAAAGGGGGGTCATAACGGACAGGCGCTTTCTCCTGCAACAGAAAGGCTGACTGATAACAATGAACAAAGCATGGATTATACCAGGCTTTTACACACCACCTGATGACAGCAGCATATAAAGTGTTTTTAATGTTCTATATTTGAATGAGGCCTGCCAGTTGTTGCCTTCTAGGGTCTATGGATGACCTTACTTATAATTTGTTCCTGCCTTTGTACTTGTGCAAAGCCTTTATGAATGTAGGAGTACCACAACTACACTTTGTTCACAATATTTGAATGAGGCACTACAGTTGGTGCCTTCAAGAGAGTATGGATAACCCTGCTTGTAATTTTTGGCAGGATTTGCACTTAGTGCATAGCCTTTATGAGTCTAGGAGTACCACTACATGACAATTTGAACAGAATGTGTATGAGACCCTCCTTTATGTCTAATACAGGGTGTATCCGAGTCGATAATTTTTGGCAGTTCGTGCTTCCTTCATAAATTACACTGAAGTTTACTATTTTTTCATAAAAAAAACAATTTTGGTTTACTTAAATTATAATTTTTTTAAAATGCTTTTTAAATTTTGCCTTATATACAAGTTATTATACAGGAAACATATTTCTTAACATTTTTTTTCATCTAAAATGCAATTTATCGTTGATTTGGAATGTTTTATTGTCAGTCCTTAAAGTGGAGTAAAAGTGTGAAACCATTGTTCTCAGCTGTGATCTGGGAGTCGGAGATGCTTCCAGGGGTCTTCCCCATGCTGTTCTCCTTCCATTCAGCACCTTTCTCATCCATTTGCACATTTTCTCTGCCCCCCAGACCTCCTTGTAGGGTCTGCCGGAAAAATGCTCAGATTTCTCATTGACTCCCATTATACTCGTTACTCGAAACGAGCACCCGAGCATTAGGAATTGTTTGGTCCGAGTAAGGAGCATTTTAGTTACTCGTGCATGCGTCCTGCAGTCACCGAGCACTGATCAGTGACACAAATCACTAATCGTCACTCGTGCTCGCTGTTTTCCAGTAATTTTTTTTCCTCTAATCCCCAACCTCCACCCTTCCTTTACACCACTTCCGTGCATGCGTCCTGCAGCCGCCGAGCCGCTGATCAGACGCGCATCACTAATTGGAACCAATGCTCACATTTGGCTAGGACTTTTTTCTTTCCTTTCTATTTTTTTTATCCTCTTTTTTCACCAGATCTGTGTATGCGTCCTACAGCCATTGAGCGCTGATCGGCATCCGATTATTTATTTTTTTTGTGTGTGATAAAACAATTAAAAAAAATGAGAGTAATTAATAGGACTAGAATAGGGACAGCAAAAATATACATGGTGTGGTAGCCTTTTTATACATGGTGTGGTAGGTCGACTTGCTCGGCCGCTTCCGGAAGTAGACTCAGGAACCAGGTTTTCTCTGCAGGCTTTATTATATGGCATAATGCTGTCACATCAGGTATTAGTGCAATACAGAGGGAAAAGGGAAAGGGAGCCCAGACACTAGGGAAAGGGGGAAGTGGAGACCTCCTAGTCTAGTCTAGCATCACTGTTTCTCAACTACCGCCCCTATATTGACTCTTCAGCAATCGCTGCACGCGTGCCTCGCCCTACTTTCCCTCATGTATGGCTACGGCTAGGGATGGAAAGAGATGAGCACTAGTCAACCGCCACTAAACACTATAGACAACAAGGGAAGACAAAACGGGGAAATTGCTTAGCTTTAGATCAGTTCAAATATACACACGGCCTCAAGCTCCAGAAAGGACTAAGTGCTGCTCCTGATAAGCCTCACAAGTGGAAATGAATATAGCCGGCGACTCCCTCTCAGACACACCAGGTATATATATGACATGCCCCCTGGGCCGCGCGCGTGTGGGGAAACCCGGAACCGGACTCATTGCGGATGCTGGGGGTTGTAGTCTTCGTGCGGCGGGGACCCGGTCCCGTGGCTCAGGGTGGTCAACTCAAATGGCAGTCTATTTGTGTGGTTTTTATGATATTAAACGTCCGACTACGCCACCCGTGGATTGCGGTCAGGATGAACCGCCGCTGCAGGGCAGACCGCTGAGGCTGGTGTTGTAAGTGCAGCAGAGTGTAGTACAACTCCCCACGGGAGGAGTGTAGTCTCAGGGCAGTGTATGCGGAGGATGGGAGTGATGGTGCAGGAGTAGCAGTGACGACACAGAGTCAGTGATGCAGTCCAGGGTCTTTACTCACAGTTCTTATTATCCAGACCACTTCTGCAGGTAACGGCTGCCTACGTCGTACTGTGCTCACCAGCCTCTGCTCCCACCTCCTGCTCCCTCTTCTTCTCTCACTGAACTGTCTTCTCTTTTAGTGCTTGCTTGGCCTCACAGGCTAGGCCCGCCTCCGGAGCAGAGCTCCACAGAGGCCCTGCTCTGTCACTTCCTCTCTCAGACTGAACACTGATCTAAGATGGTGCCCACCTTTTATACCTCCCTCTAGGTGCACCCAGGAACTACCTCCTCCCTGCTCCTGCACTACAGGGTTCCCACTTCCTCGGTGTTCCCTCCCCCCACTCCAGCCAGGGACAGGGACTGTCGTGCTCTACTTGGAGCATATCGGTCGCCCTGCCCCCTGGAAATCTGGTGTAAAGCATGCAGGTGTCAGGGTCCTGATCCACACTGCATCCATACCTGAGAGTGAGATATCGCACATCTGGCTGAGATGCAATACCTCTGTAGCAACCGAGCCCTCGGGGTGCTACATATACACCCAGGCCAGAGAGCTAATTAGCAAGAGAGAGGTAGCCACTTGGTCCTAAAGACAGCTTCTTATCTACAATCTTATCTTATCTGTAATGCCAAACGTAGAGATCTCCTGCAACCCACTGCAGGGCGACTGTTTGTCACCTTTGACACACTTGCGATAGTAGCCCCCCCTCTACGAGTGGCCTCAGGACCGGGTTTCTCAGGAAAAGAGGTGTGGAATGAGCTAACCAATCTGGGAACGTTCAC
The DNA here is from genome assembly GCF_046119375.1 of Phyllobates terribilis. Classification (NCBI taxonomy): domain Eukaryota; kingdom Metazoa; phylum Chordata; class Amphibia; order Anura; family Dendrobatidae; genus Phyllobates; species Phyllobates terribilis. The sequence continues at coordinate 152,885 of NW_027362920.1, read as the reverse complement.
CTCTGACGCTGAAACTCACATCCTCTCCTCTGGACTATGGCCTTTTCAGTGCACCAAGTATTGTAAAGAACAACATTTGAGATGAGAATCTACAATCCTCAAAATCTGGAACTCCAGATTACCATCAACCAGTACTGGGGGCGGTGGTAGACTTGAGGGTTCAAGAGGTTCCACATACCTTTTGAGTAAAGATATGTGGAACACATTGTGGACCTTTAAGGGCCTGAGGAAGTTCAAGATGAAACGCTGCTGAGTTAATGACGGTGGTTATTTTATAGGGCTTATTAGCCTAGGTCCCAGCTTCCAAGAAGGAACTTTTAATCTTATATTCGTGGTAGACAACCACACAAAATCATTCACATTCAGGTCCAGACCTGGCAAGCTTTTTCTGTCGGCCATACGTTTATACCTGTTTCACATGGTCTTTAAGTTTCAAAGAACACCCTGCCATATGGAGGAGAGCAATGATGTAAACCGTTCCTCCTCAGAAACTCATGAAGCTCTTCCCCCACTGAAGGTACCAAACTGTGGATGATAACCATATGTACCGAAGAACGGTGACCTGCCAGTGGATTCTTGACGATGATTATTGATGGCAAATTCTGCTGGCGGTAAGTAGGATGTCCAATCCTCCTGATTTTCGGAAACGAAACACCTGAGGTATGTCTCCAAGTTCTGATTGACACGCTCGGTCTGACCATTCGACTGAGGGTAGAAGGCAGATGAAAAGGACTGCTGCACCCCCGGTCGAGAACAGAATGCCTTCCAGAACTTGGAAACAAACTGGGTCCCCTGATCAGACACCACATCAGAGAGAACCCCGTGAAGCTTCACAATATAATTTATGAACACCTGAGCAAGTGTCTTGGCATTGGGAAGTGCAGGTAATGCGACAAAGTGAACCATTTTACTGAACCTATCTACTACCACCAAAACCACTGTTTCACCTGCAGAAACCGGTAGGTCAGTAATAAAATGCATGGACAAGTGTGTCCATGACCTACTAGGGATAAGTAGCGGAAGAAGAGTACCAGACGGAGGGGTATACGAAACCTTAGAACGCGCGCAAATACTACAAGCAGCTAAGTGTTCAATTGGATCCCGATGCAACCCCAGCCACCAAAAACGATGAGAGAGGAGGTCCGCAGTTGCCTTACCACCTGGATGCTCAGCAAGCACAGAGTTATGATGTTCCTTGATTACTTTGCGGCGCAGGTCAGATGGTACAAATAACTTTCCTGAAGGGCAGAAGGCAGGGGCGTCCCCCTGAGCCTCCAACACCTCACCGTCCAGTTCAGGATAAAGAGCGAAAATGACTACCCCTTTCTGTAATATCAGGGCAGGGTTCTCATGGTCACCACCACCAGGGAAGCTCCGGGACAAAGCATCAGCCTTGACATTTTTGACCCCTGGACGAAGAGTGACAACAAAATTGAACCCAGGGTTGAGACATTTAGCTGACTGGAGATATGACGGGTTCTTATGGTCAGTAATAACAGTAATAGGATGGACAGCCTCCTCCAACTAATGTCGACATTACTTGAACGCCAATTTGATCGCCAAAAGTTCCCTATTACCCATGTCCTAATTTCTCTCTGCTGAAGACAATTTTTTAGAAAAGAAGGCGCATGGATGCCATTTACCAGGGGATGAACCCTGAGACAACACAGCCCCAACCCCAACATCAGAAGCATCAACCTCCACATTAAAGGGTTGAGAAACATCGGGTTGACTGAGTATACATGCAGTGGCAAAATGGTTCTTTAAGGAAGAAAAAGCCTGGAGGGAAGAATCAGGAAGAGGGTTTGGATCATGGATGGTAATTTGATGTAATTCCCGGAAATCTAAACAGGAACGTAGACCGCCATCTTTTTTCTTCACAAAGAAGAACCCTGCCGCCACTAGCGAAGATGAGGGTCTGATATATCCCTTCTCCAGACAAAGGAAAAAAAATTACAGCTTTTTTTTTTTTCTTTTCAAAACGTGCTCGGCCGGCTATAATGTCACGCCAGGAGTTAGTGCAACACAAAGGGAAAAGGGAAAGGAGGAAGTAGAGACCTCCTAGTATGGTCTAACGTCACCCTGTCTTAACTACCGTACCTATATTGCCTCTTCAGCAATCACCGTATGCGTGCCTCGCCCTACTTTCCCTGGCGTACGGCTACGGCTAGGGATGGAAGGAGATGAGAACTAGTCAACCTCCACTAAACACTATAGACAACAAGAGAAGACAAAACAGGGGAAAATTGCTTAGCTTTAGATGATTTCAAATATACACATGGCCTCAAGCTCCAGAAAGGATGAAGTGCTGCTCCTGATAAGCCTCACAAGTAGAAATGAATATAGCCGGCGACTCCCTCTCAGACACACCAGGTATATATACACCCAGGCCAGAGAGCTAATTAGCAAGAGAGAGGTAGCTACTTGGTCCTAAAGACAGCCTCTTATCTAAGAAGCTGTCTGCAATGCCAAACGTAGATGTCTCCTGCAACCCACTGTAGGGCGACTGTCTGTCACCTCTGACACACCCGTGACAAAAGCTCTGCAACTCCAGCAAAGATAAACACAGCCTTACTAGCAAAACAACATAACAAAAGATAAACAATAGCACAGTCCATATGTGTATGTGCCATTCACCCACACAGGTTATGTCCACCCTTCAGCTCTGTCCTGAGCTATGGCTGTCCAGCCTGGAGACCTTGCCTCTCCAAACACAACACAAAGAAAAAAAAACAGGACTGAACATTTAAAGCTTGCTCAGCCACACCCTGAGGAGGAGATATGGGGAATGACTTCCCTCCCATCTCTACATCATTCCCATAAAACCACACCCTTTAAAAGAGGTAACCCACAGCATATAACATGCTGGCAGAGATTCAGTAGGTCTCAGTTCACACAGGAGAGAATCCTGAGTGACGCATACCTCCCCTCGCATATAATACCAGTGACTCTGTCACATATTCCCCCCCTCTGCCAAAAGCTGGGGGGCACCTTCAGTCACCCAGCAGGGAATTCTGGAGAGGGCAGTAGCATTAGCGTGTAACTTCCCAGGTCTATGCTCCATGTGAAAATTAAAGTCTTTGAGACCTAAGAACCACCTAGTTGCTCAGGCATTCTTACCCTTCTTTTCCCTCAACCATCTCAAAGGGGCATAGTCTGACACCAATTTAAACTTTTGGCCAAGTAGGTAATATCTTAGCGTGTGTATGGCTGATTTTATGGCTAAGCATTCTTTCTTCACAATGGCATAATTTTTCTCACAGGATGAGAGCTTCCGGCTCATATACAGGATGGGATGCTCTTCCCCATTTATCTCCTGTGACGGCACGGCTCCTAGGCCAACTTCTGAGTCATCTGTCTGGAGCACAAACTCTTTAGTAAAGTCTGGTGCAACCAGGACCGGCTGCTTACAGAGTGCCAGCTTCAGCTGTTGGAACGTCATCTCGGTTTCAACCGTCCATTTCGCCCTCGTTGATTTTGTGCCTTTCAGAAGGTCCGTCAGTGGTGCGGCAATCATAGAAAAATTTGGGATAAACCGCCGGTAATATCCCACGATTCCAAGAAACGCTCTCACCTGCTTCTTGGAGAGCGGTTGCAGCCAGTTCTGAATTGCCTCGTTCTTATTGACCTGTGGCTTAATTTCGCCTCTCCCAACTACGTAGCTTAAGTACTTGGCCTCCTTTTTTTGTTATTTTCTGTAAAGTAGTTAAAAATTATATACATTTCTCTTCATGTTTTGAATTAGAAAACAGTGTGTAATGTTCCCAATGCTGGAAATAAAAACTAGTAGAAAGATTTTGTGCTTAACTCATGTTTTTGGACACACTGCTATTGTTTTGAACATTACTGTATTAAAACGAAATCTGTGTTCTAAAAGCCAAGTAGCGCTCCTTCCTATCCAACCCCTGCTGTGTGCTCAAACATTAGTGTACAACCACATATGGGGTATCACTGTGATCGGTAAAAATTGCATAACAGATTATGGGGTCCATTTTCTCCTATTACCACTTGTGTAAATTATAAATTTGGTGCTAAAACAGTATTTTAGTATAAAAAAATAATTTTTTGTTCTCACGTCTGGAAGTTATAAAGTTTTGTGAATCACCTGTAAGTTAAAAATACTCAATACATCCCTAGATAAATTCCTTGAGGGGACTAGTTTCCAAAATTGGGTCCCTTGTGGTGGCTTCTGCTGTTTTCGCATGTCAGGGGCTTTCCAAATGCGACATGGCCTTCACAATATATTCCAGACCAATAGCTCTCTTTCCTTTCCTAGTCCTGCCATGTGCCCAAATAGAAGTTTTTGATCATCGCGTTATTTTTTAACCTATTGTCCATTGTGAAAATAATCAATTTGGGGCTAAAACGTCATTTTTGTGAAATAAATGACAATTTTCAATATGACGACCTAATGTTAACAAATTATGTGTAGTACCTGTGGTTTACAAATGCTCACTATACATAACCCTGGATAAAATCCTTGAGGGGGGTAGTTTTCAAAATGGGGTAACTTGAGGGGGGATTTCCACTGCTTAGGCACATCAGGGGCTCTCCAAACGCGACATGACACCCGCAGACCATTCCATCAAAGTCTGCTTTCCAAAACGTCACTCCTTCCTTTCCGAACCCTGCCATGTGCCCAAACAATAGTTTTCCCCTACATATGAGATATCGGCGTACTCAGGAGCAATTGCACAACAAATTTTTGGGTCCATTTTCTCCCATTACCCTTGTGGGAAAAAAATTTGGGGCTAAAAGTATATTTTTGTGGTAAAAAATAGATTTTTTTTTATTTTCACGGCTCTGCGTTATAAACTTTTGTGAAGCACCTGGGCGTTCAAGGTGCTCACCAGGCATCTACATGCATTCCTTGAGAGGTCTAGTTTCCAAAATCGTGTCACTTGTAGGGGTTTTCACTGTTTAGGCACATATGGGGCTCTCCAAACGACATGGCGTCTGCTCTCGATTCCAGCTATTTTTGCATTCAAAAAGACATTATGCTCCTTCCCTTCCGAACCCTGCCGTGCGCCCAATCAGTAGTTTTATCCCACATATAGGGTATTGGCATACTCAGGACCAATTACACAACAATTTTTGGTGTCCATTTCTCCTGTTACCCTTGTGAAAATAAAAAAAATGGGGCTAAAGTAAAATTTTTGTGGAAAAAATGTTTATTTTTTCCTTGCCATTGCTTTAGTTCCTGTGAAGCACCTGAAAGGTTAATAAACTTCTTGAATGTGGTTTTGAGGAATTAAGGGGTGCAATTTTTAGAATAGTATCCCTTTTGGATATTTTGTGTCATATATGCCCCCCAAAGTCAATTCAAATGTGATGTGGTCCCTAAAAAAAATATTTAGTAAATTTTGTTGTAAAAATGAGAAATCACTGGTCAACTCTTGACCCTTATAACTTCCTAACAGAAAAAACGATGTTTCAAAGAGGACGCAGATGTATAGTAAGCATGTGGGAAATGTTATTTATTAACTATTTTGTGTGACATGACACTCTGATTTAAGGGCGTAAGAACTAAAAGGTTGAAAATTGTGAAATTTTAAAAATTTTCGCCAAATTTCCGATATTTTCACAAATAAATGAAAGTCATATTGAAAAAATGTTACCACTATTATGAAGTACAATATGTCATGAAAAAAACAGTCTCAAAATCAGTGGGATCCGTTGAAGCGTTAAAGAGTTATTACCACATAAATTGACATTGGTCAAACTTCAAAAATTTGGGCAGGTCATTAAGGTCAAAATTGGCTTGGTCACTAAGGAGTTAAGGAAGATTTGGCGGTATGAAACATGTTGTTGTTTTGCTTTAATAATAATAATAATCTTTATTCATATAGCGCCAACATATTCCTCAGCGCTTTACAATTCAGGTCCATATACAACAGTCATAAGTAACATAGCTAAAGATAATACAATAATTAAAGCAAAACTAATGAGGACCCTGCTGGTAAGAGCTTACAATCTATAATGAGGTGGGGGGGACATAAAGTACAGGGGCTTATTTACAATGATGGTCCGCCATCTTGAGGGGATGAGGGAGAGATAAAGGCTGCAGGAGCTGTCACCAGCCAGGATTTGTAGGGGTTTTGGGTGCGGTGGAGTGACTTATGTTTGGAGAAATAATGAATGGGCTATAAATATATAAAAGGACTTTGATTAAGGAGCGTGATAGGCCGCCCTAAACAGATGTGGTTTTAGGGAGCACCTATCTTCGAGGAGTTAAGACTAAATCAGGGCCGGCGTCAGCACCCGGCGCACCCGGGCAAATGCCGGGGCCCTGAGCAGGCAGAGGGGCCCACTGGCGGTCACGCACCCCGCTGGGCTATGGGCGGAGGAGAGCGGTGTCAGCGCCCGCCCTTCTCCGCCGCTTGCTCAGGGCCCCGGCAGCTGGATACTTACCTCTCCCCGTGCCTCCGCAGATCCGCTGTCTTCCTGCTCTGCGCTCCCTGTGACGTCTCAGGTCAGAGGGCGCAGTGACACCTTTACACCGCGCCCTCCCCTGAGCCGTCACAGGGAGCGCTGAGCGGGAAGACGCCGACAACGCTGGAGTCCGGACCCGAGCAGCGGCAGCAGGTGAGAAGGGAGGTGAGTATTTGATTTTTTTTTTTTATGTATGGAGGCATGGGGCATTATAAAGAGGGGGGGGGGATTCCTGCATGGGGCATTATAAAGAGGAGGGGTGACAGCCTGCATGGGGCATTATAAAGAGGGGGGGGGATTCCTGCAGGGGGCATTATAAAGAGGAGTGGTGACAGCCTGCATGGGGCATTATAAGGTGGGGAACAGCCTGCATGGGGCATTATAAAGAGGGGGGGGACATCCTGCATGGGGCATTATAAAGAGGAGGGGTGACAGCCTGCATGGGGCATTATAAGGTGGGGAACAGCCTGCATGGGGCATTATAAAGGGGGGGGCAGCCTGTATGGGGCATTATGTGGGGGGGTAACAGCCTGCATGGAGCATTAAAAGGGGGGGGGCTGTATGGGGCATTATGTGGGGGGGAACAGCCTGCATGGAGCATTATAAGGGGGGGCAACCTGTATGGGGCATTATGTGGGGGGTAACAGCCTGCATGCAGCATTATATGGGGGCCAGTATCCTGTATGGAGCGTTATAAGGGGACCGGTATCCTGTATGGAGCGTTATATGGGGGCCAGTATCCTGTATGGAGTTTTATAAGGGGACCAGTATCCTGTATGGAGCGTTATATGGGGGCCAGTATTCTGTATGGAGCCTTATATGGGGGCCAGTATTCCGTATGGAGCCTTATATGGAAGCCAGTATTCCGCATGGAGCCTTATATGGGGGCCAGTATTCCGCATGGAGCCTTATATGGGGGTCAGTATTCCGCATGGAGCCTTATATGGGGGCCAGTATTCCGCATGGAGCCTTATATGGGGGTCAGTATTCCGCATGGAGCCTTATATGGGGGTCAGTATTCCGCATGGAGCCTTATATGGGGGCCAGTATTCCGCATGGAGCCTTATATGGGGGTCAGTATTCCGCATGGAGCCTTATATGGGGGTCAGTATTCCGCATGGAGCCTTATATGGGGGCCAGTATTCCGTATGGGGCCTTATATGGGGGTCAGTATTCCGCATGGAGCCTTATATGGGGGTCAGTATTCCGCATGGAGCCTTATATGGGGGCCAGTATTCCGCCTGGAGCCTTATATGGGGGTCAGTATTCCGCATGGAGCCTTATATGGGGGTCAGTATTCCGCATGGAGCCTTATATGGGGGTCAGTATTCCGTATGGGGCCTTATATGGGGGCCAGTATTCTGTATGGGGCCTTATATGGGGGCCAGTATTCCGTATGGAGCCTTATATGGGGGCCACTATTCTGTGTGGAGCGATTCACCGGTTTCTGAGCTATTGTGGAATTTATAATAGATATCACTCATGTAATGTAAGAAGTGAAATCTTTGCATTGTACTAATATATATATATATATATTTCTCCGCCATGTCTCTGCATCATGAATCGTGGTATGTGTTAAAGGGGCCCACTGAGACTCTTTCGCCCGGGGCCCAGAAAAACCTGGAGCCGGCCCTGGACTAAATGAACAGGTCACCAGCCAATATCTGTACATATGTACAGATATTAAGTGCTGGGGGCAAAACTTAGATTAGTGACATGACTTGATAGTCTTGCTAAAAATTATCTGTTTTTAGTGAACACTTAAATCCATAGACAGTAGGAATGAACCTGATGCACTCCTGAGAACTGGTGCAGCACAGAAAAAGTCATGGACGTGAGAGTGGGAGGTCCTGATTATGGAGGATATTAGTCTTGGCTCATTGGAGTGTAGATATGGTAGTAGACTGACATATGGGAGGAGTTGTAGAACAGTGCAGCACTGTGGAGAGCTTTGTGGGAGAGTGCAATGACTGGTACTGTGGAGGCGCCGGTGTAACTGCTGGACAGAAATATGAGCCTGGCTGCTGCATTCAGAATAATGACAAATGCAGTTAGTGTTAAGAAGCACAATTAGTGAGTTACAATTAGTTGTGAACTCAAGATGAAAAAAAATCAGAGCAACAGTAACAGCTTTTATTTTAATTTTTTTATTATTAATAATAGGATAGAAGGTTAAGGCATGAACAAAACCATGAATATTATTAATAGATGAAATCATAGTCATGAACACAGCTGGGGTCAGATACCAGGTGATCAGTAAAAGCCAAGTCAGGCGAGTAGTATGAATACCGCGGAGCCTGATGATAGAGGCAAAGCATATCTGGGTAAAGATGTTCCAGTGAGAAGGCCACAGGAAGCTGGTGAAGGTCCTTCTATACAGGTTCAGCAGTGATGGTGGATCTGCTGCATTTCTGGGCGCTAGATGCGGAGGTTTTCAGTCTTTTAGATGATGCTGGGGGAACAGTGACAACATGCACATATCCGAGCAGCCCTGGACAATCCACGCCGGCAGGATGATAAGATCCGGCGGAGGAGGGAACCTATGAGAAGAGAAATAAATATAATGTAAGTAATGGGACTCCGTATTACATGATACCACTGCGTGGACACTGCGGCCAAACGGCAGAGGAATCTTATCATACAGAGGTCAGGGATCATTGTCAGCCATCATACATGTGACAATCCCATCACTGACAGATGACATCTGCTCCACATGAATTATTCTCACTGACATCACACAACATAGAGCTGATTCTCACACTTACCTCGTCTCCTTCCTCTCTTTTCTTCATTTTCTGAGTTTTGTTCCTGTGTACTCAGATTTTTTTCAGATTTCCTTTCTTTCTGAGCTGGAAATTCTGATCAGAAAGTAAAAAAAACCCTCAGTAACAATATATTCTTATAGGATCTGCTTTGTATTTATAATGTAAGTAAAGGAGCTGATTCTCACACTTACCTCGTCTCTTTTGCCTCTTTTCTTTATTTTCTGAGTTTTGTTGCTCTCTAAGCAAATACAGCGAAGATTTTCTTTTCTCGAGAGCTGGAATTTCTGATCAGAAAGTAGAAAAAAAAAACAGTAACAATATATTCTTATAAGATCTGCTTTGTGTCTATAATGTAAGTAAAGGGACGACTTATTACTTGATACTACTGTGCGGTCACTGTGGCTGAACGACAGAGGAATCTTATTCATAAAGAGGTCAGGGATCATTGTTAGCCATCATATATGTGATGGTCCGTACTGGACATCTAGTGTCTCCCGGAAGTCTGTGTTACTGTTTTGGTTCAGCAGTCCGAACAAAGCTTGTTGAAAGGATGCAGCACAGCCAATCAACAAACTTTTCTGGTGTGGGCACTTCAGGCCCCATCACAGCCATGCCAAGTATTGGTATGCCTGTGATTGGCCGGCGCAGTATAAAGGGGACCCCATGTCATTTTTGGGGTGCACCTCCCTTTAATAATCAGTGAAGGCTATGCAGACAGCCGTGAGCTGATATTAATAGCCTGGGAAGCTTCATGGACATTGGCCTCTTCCCAGAATAATAACACCAGACCCGAGCTGTCTGCTTTCCCTCATCTGGGCATTTTTTTATATTATTTTTTTAATTATTATCTAAATACATGTACAGTAAGCTACACACACATACTGCACTAAATTATATATCTCACTGACAAATTTCTAACTATGCACAGGCACCGGCTGGTGAATACCGTATTTTTCGGACTATAAGACGCACCTAGGTTTTAGAAGAGTAAAATAGAAAAAAAATGTAAGCAAAAAATGTTGTCATGATGCCCTGTTAAGGGGGAGGGGGTCTGCTTCTGACAATGTGTAATGTACCCTACTTCCGTTAATATCCCCCATCCTGGTATATATGGCCCCCTCCTTCCTGTTATATGTGGCCCTCATCCCCATCCTGATATGCAATGGCACCCCAATCCACCATCCTGGTATGCATGGCTCCCCAATCCCCCATCCTGGTATGCATGGCCCCCTTATCCCTCTTCCTGGTATGTATGGCACCCTTCATCCTGTTATGTATGGCTCCCCCGCACACCCATCCAGGTATGTATGGCACCTTCATCCCTCTTCCTGGTATGTATGGTACCTTCATTCCTCTTGCATCCCTGTATGTATGGTCCCCCTCATCCTTCATCCCTGTATGTATGGACCCCCTCATCCCAGTATATATGGCCCCTTTCATCCCTGTATGTATGGCCCCCCTCATGCCACATCCCTGTATGTATGGCCCCCCTCATGCCTCATCCCTGTATGTATAGCCCCCCTCATCCTTGTATGCATTGCCTCCTCATCACTTATATGCATGGCCCCCTCATCCTTGTATGCATCGCCCCCCCTCATCCTTATATGCATGGCCCCCTTCATCCCTGTATGTATGGCCCCCTCATCCTGGTATGCTTGGCACCCCCTGTTCCCTGTCACGCTGCTCATAAAAAAAATAAACAATCATACTCACCTCCTCTCTCCTCCAGCGCTGTGTTCCCCGAACATCCACGGGTCTGCACATCCCTAATAACAACTGCTCCACATGAATTATTCTCACTGAATGACATCACACAACATGGAGCTGACTCTCACGCTTACCTCGTCTCTTTTCCCTCTTTTCTTCATTTTCTGAGATTTCTTGCTCTATACTCAGATATATTGAAGATTTTCTTTCCACGTCAGCTGGAATTTCTAATCAGAAAGTAAAAAAAAGCCCTCATTAACAATATATTCTTATAGGATCTGCTTTGTGTCCATAATGTAAGTAAAGGGACGACTTATTACTTGATACCACTGTGCGGTCACTGTGGCTGAACGGCAGAGGAATCTTATTCATAAAGAGGTCAGGGATCATTGTTAGCCATCATATATGTGACGGTCCGTACTGGACATCTAGTGTCTCCCGGAGGTCTGTGTTACTGTTCGGGTTCAACAGTCCGAACAAAGCTTGTTGAAAGGATGCAGCACAGCCAATCAACAAACTTTTCTGGTGTGGGCACTTCAGGCCCCATCACAGCCATGCCAAGTATTGGTATGCCTGTGATTGGCCGGCGCAGTATAAAGGGGACCCCACGTCATTTTTGGGGGTGCCCCCCCTTTTAATAATCAGTGAAGGCTATGCAGACAGCCGTGAGCTGATATTAATAGCCTGGGAAGCTTCATGGACATTGGCCTCTTCCCAGAATAATAACACCAGTCCCGAGCTGTCTGCTTTCCCTCATGTGGGCATTTTTTTATTTTATTTTTTAAATTATTATCTAAATACATGTACAGTAAGCTACACACACACACTGCACTAAATTATATATCTCACTGACAAATTTCTAACTATGCATAGGCACCGGCTGGTGAATACCGTATTTTTCGGACTATAAGACGCACCTAAGTTTTAGAGGAGCAAAATAGAAAAAAAATGTAAGCAAAAAATGTTGTCATGATGCCCTGTTAAGCTGGAGGGGGTCTGCTGCTGACACTGTTATAGGGGTAATGTACCCCACTTCTGTTAATATCCCCCATCCTGGTATATATGGCCCCCTCCTTCCTGTTATATGTGGCCCTCATCCCCATCCTGATATGCAATGGCACCCTAATCCACCATTCTGGTATGCATGGCACCCCAATCCCCCATCCTGGTATGCATGGCCCCCTCATCCCTCTTCCTGGTATGTATGGCACCCTTCATCCTGTTATGTATGGCGCCCCCGCACACCAATCCTGGTATGTATGGCACCTTCAACCCTCTTCCTGGTATGTATGGTACCTTCATTCCTCTTCCTGGTATGTATGGCACTCTTCAGCCCTGTATGTATGGCCCCCCTCATACTTCATCCCTGTATGTATGGACCCCCTCATCCCGGTATGTATGGCCCCCCTTCATCCCTGTATGTATGGCCCCCCCTCATGCCTCATCCCTGTATGTATAGTCCCTCTCATCCTTGTATGCATTGCCCCCCTCATCACTTATATGCATGGCCCCCTCATCCTTGTATGCATCGCCCCCCTCATCCTTATATGCATGGCCCCCTTCATCCCTGTATGTATGGCCCCCTCATCCTGGTATGCTTGGCACCCCCTGATCCCTATCACGCTGCTCATAAAAAAATAAACAATCATACTCACCTCCTCTCTCCTCCAGCGCTGTGTTCCCCTCTGTGCCGGAATATTCACTGCATGCGTGGGGAGCAGTGACCACTCATTTTCCCTAATAGTTTGCACGTGGTAGCCGCAGCGCGGCTCCTGCTGCGCTCAGCTGTCTGTGTGCCCGCTATTAAAGTCCCATGAATATTCACCACATCCCGTTCGGGTTCGGGATCACATTAGGGTAACATTCTTGAGCCTGATGGACCCGAACATCCACGGGTCTGCACATCCCTAATAACAACTGCTCCACATGAATTATTCTCACTGAATGACATCACACAACATGGAGCTGACTCTCACACTTACCTCCTCTCTTTTCCCCCTTTTCTTCATTTTCTGAGATTTCTTGCTCTATACTCAGATATATCGAAGATTTTCTTTCGACGTCAGCTGGAGTTTCTAATCAGAAAGTAAAAAAAAGCCCTCATTAACAATATATTCTTACAGGATCTGCTTTGTATCTTTCCTGTATATAGTAGAATTGTTCTACTCCTGTCCCCTATACATCTGGTAATCTGGAAAAACTTTACAAAATTAGGCAAATAGAGATACAGTATGGGCCTATGGGCAACATAATTGGAATCCATGAAACATGTATAACATAGAAGACCACTAACAAAAATACCATATGAAAGTATTTGAGCCTTGACATCAACATTCTCATTTTTTGTGCTGTAGACATGTACATACCTGACAATGGGGACGAGGGTGGCAAGCTGGTAATAGCATCATCTCTAATAGACACAGGAAAAGATTCTTTCTGCCTGTTTGGAAGAAAATAAACGTGTAAATTACAAGTAAATTCGGTATAGAAGGGGTTGTCTCACTAGATTAACATCAACAATAAGGCCTATTAGGATATATAAGAGTTATGGTAGGGAAGGTTTCCTACTCAAAACTACCTTCTATAAAGCAGAGCGAAAAACCACTACCAAGAATGGCTGGCATGTAGTACTACATCTCTCCTACAGTGTGGGCATCACTAAAAGTGCATGACTGGCTGCAATTATGGGCTGTCACCACCAGAGGTTTCTGAAGCTAAAAGCACAATGACTGCTAATCACGGGCGATGCATGCTGTATTTGTTGTTATGGTATTTATGTCCTATATTTGGGTTTGTGCATATATATTAGTATGAAGCTCCCAGTAATGACCTTAGAATCTACTCACATTTCTGAGATGCTTGTGCTGGATGCCGGGGTACACTCTGGAGGGGACTTGGGATCCTCATTGTTCATCCTCCTAGTAGCGGTGGTACAGAGCTAAATGTGGACAACAAGAAGATATTAAATACTTTTTTTTTACTTTTACAGGTCTTTTTTTACATATTTTAGATTAATTGTTCTCATACTTACTTTAGAAAGCTTTTCAGAAGAAGATGTAAAATTCTGGAAGTTAAAGCTCTCATTGTCCTCCTCATCCTCTGAGACGAGATGTTTGTTTATATCAGAGTGATCTACCAGAGATAAGTAATGAAGTATTATTAGAGATTGTTAGTTTAGCACAGTCACCATTTATCCGTAATATTAATGGGAGCCAATTGTCTCAAATTATGGTAGACGAGACAAATAGCTGCTTTGTCTAGATGACGTCTCCTTCTACTTACTGATAGGGGAGCTTATGTCTACGTCTGACAAAAGCTGAGGAACGTACTCAGGCTTCTGACTTAAAAGGTTGTCAAAGTCTACATCACTCAGGAATGGATGACCTTTGATCTCAAATGCTCCTGCTGTAGAAGACAAAACAAAAGTATTGCGGATATTGTCAGAGACTGCTCCATATCTGAACTGTTTAACTTAATCTGAACTAATGACATAACTGAGCAAACATGAAGGAAATATACTGAAAGTCATATTATGGCGAACTAAAAATGGATGAGCTGATAGAGAAGTGCTGAGTCTCATGGACTTGAGCGATATGTCCTTGGTGTAATAATTATCTGTTACCTGTCCCAAGTCTTTGTGCAGGAATTTTTCTGAGCAGTTTAGTGATGAGGTTCTGAGCAACAAAGGGAGGAACGGGATTACAATCCCAAATTACGCCTCCTGTTATATAGAAAAAGACAGAAAATGAAACCTCTTTATTGGACTGTACGACAAAGCAAAGGAAATAAGTAAACAAATGTAACCAATCAAAGCTATAATCGGATTATTCTACTTACCTGTGACAACATTTTCATAAATCTCAGTTGGGGAATTTCCATAAAATGGAACCAATCCCACAAGAAATTGATGTAGTATGATCCCCATTGACCACCAATCAACAGGTCTCCCATAGCCTTTTTTCAGGATGACCTCTGGGGCTACATAATATGGGGTGCCACAGACCTGGAAACCAATAGAAGAAAGAGATGAGATTGATGATGCCATTAATATGACAAGTTCTCACCATAAAAACACAATGACAGAAGATAAAATATCAGTGGAAAAGTTCTCTAGGAATGAAGAACGTAGAGAAGAAGCAATAGTGTGATGAGATTTGTAAAGAACAAGCTGGGTTTCTGTAAGTGATGCTGACCTCATGGTCCCGGAACTCTCTGGTGATGTCCTCTGTTAATTGCTTGTAGATGTTGGTTTTTGGTATCATGACACCAACTTTTGAAAGCCCAAAATCGGTAACTTTAATGTGTCCAGCAGATGTTATCAGGAGGCTGCGAAAAAAAAGATGATTTTAGCCTTACAGACTATATGATAATAAATAATAACTTTCCCTCCTTATTATACTACAGGGGCACTTACTTCTCCGGTTTCAGGTCTCTGTGCACCACACCACAGCTGTGCAAGTATTCCACAGCTACAACCACTTCTGCAAAGTACAAGCGGGTCAAGGGGACAGATAAATGACCCCTGGTGTTTAGAAGGGTCTGACAGTTTCCACCTATAGAAAAAAAGGAAATATGACAGGTGAGGGGTTTATAAATCAGATCCCTGTGACGAATAATGAGAAGTCAGCAGATATATTTGGCAGGAGAGAATATATACAGATGTAAAGGATAGTGCACATAATATTAGACAAAAGTAGTGGTAAAATGTGGTCCTTAACTAATTACATAAATACATGTCCCACTCAATATGAGTGGCCCCTCACACATAATTTGGACAACACAGAATGAGGATCCCCACACAGAATAAGGACTCCCACAGCACACCACTCAGTATGAGGACCCCACTCAGTTTAGGGGCATTCACAGTCAGCAACTCAATATAGGAGAATTCACAGTCTCCCATAGCCTCTCGCACAGTATTATGTCTCCCACAGCCCCCAATTCAGTATTATGGCCCTCACCAGTCCCCCACTCAGTATTATGCCCCCCACCAGCCCCATCACTCAGTATTATGGCACCTACCAGCCTCACTATTTCATATTATGGCCCTCACCAGCCATCTAATCAGTATCATGGCCCCCACCAGCCCCACCAATCAGTATTATGGGCCTCACCCGCCCTCCATTCAGTATCATGGCCGCCTCCAGCCCCACCACTTATACAAATCAGTATAGTTGTTCCCACGAGCCGCTTAACTCAATATTATGACTCCCAGCAGCCCCACCACTCAGTATTATGGCTGACACAAGCCTCACTACTCAGTATTATGGCCCCCATCAGCCCCATCACTCATTATTATGGACCTCACCAGCCCCACCACTCAGTATTATGGCCCTCACCAGCCATCTAATCAGTATCATGGCCCCCACCAGCCCCACCAATCAGTATTATGGGCCTCACCAGCCCTCCAATCAGTATCATGGCCTCCACGAGCCCCACCACTTAGTATTATGGCCCTAACCATCCATCCAATCAGTATAATGGCCCCACCACTCAGTATTATGGCCCCCTCCAGCCCCATTACTCAGTTTTATGGCACCCACCAACTCTCAGTATTATGGCCCTCACCAAGCCTCCAATCAGTATCATGCCCCCCCCCCCCATCTTCCAAATCAGTATGATGGCCCCCATCAATGCTCCAATTAGTATGATTGGCTACCTTCAGCCCCCTATTCAGTATTATGGTCGCCACCACTCAGTATAATTGTCCCCACTAGCCCCCCAACTCATTATTATGGCTCCCTCCAGCCCCACCACTCAGTATTATGCCCCCCTGAAATCAGCATGATGACCCCCACCAGTGCCCCAAACAGTATGATTGGCTACTGCCAGACACCCATTTAGTATTATGGCCCCTACAAATACTAACATAAAAAGCACTACTCATCTCACCCCATTCCCCAGGCATTCTGGTCAGTGCAGTGTGAGTACTGAGTCGCCACACTACAGGCGTGATGCTATTGCGACTTTTCACCTTCAGTGCACAGAGTCTCAGACTCACCACAGGCTGAATGGTGGATCAGGGAGCTTTTGGCTTCTTGATCCACCATTCTGTTCAGCCATATTCGCATTCTGAGGATGTGGCTATGCTGAAATTTTGATGATAGGAACAGGGATGGGAAACAAAGCAAAGTGGCGCGGGACCCCTCCGACTCATGGGCACCATAGCACCCGTGCACACAGATCAATGAATTTCCAGGTATCTTGGTAATATATAACCTATAGTAAATTCTCTGAGGGGATGTAGCCAACCACTTGGACAAATCCTAATTATATGAGCGGTGATAAGATGTAAGCAGACATGGATTGAATATAATATAATGTACATGTCCTACCTTCTACATACTCCATAACCATACACAGGTGAGATTTAGTTGGAAAGGAGCAGAGCATGGAGACCACAAAGGGACAATCAGCGAATGTTAAGATGTCCCTCTCCAGAAAGGCCAATTCCACTTTTCTTGGAGTATCCAGGTTCTGCTTGGCCATTTTCTTCATTGCAAAGATCTGGTGTGAGTCTTTATGGTGCACTAAGTATACGGCCCTGGAGAAAAGGAGAATCTATGGGTTATAATGAATCCTTATTAATAGTCCATCTATAGAAGTCATTACATGATCTTCTGTACCAATTCTTGAAATCTGGCCGTCACTGGATATTCATTTCAAGAAATTAATAAAATAGCACTTAGATCAACTATGGGCGATCTGCACAATGCCATGTCTGTCTGAGGCCTCACCCATGTCGCATTAGAGACATGGGAGAGAATCTACCCAAATTCTTCTTGGCCAGATTCTCTATATTTGGTCAATAGATACGATTCTGCCCAAGTGACATTTAGTGCAAATTGAAATTCCTCCAATTGCTGTAAGAAGAAATTTGTTATGCTCCTCCCATACCCTATGGCATAATAAAAGGAGGGGATGGAAGTAGTTAAAAAATAATAAAACATGTTATACCCACCTATCCTTGGCTCTCACCTGTCCATCACTGCAGTCCTGCGTCCTCTGTGCCAGTCTTTGGATGTTCTGGCGCCCCCTTCTGGTGCTGAGGCCAGTGATTGGACTCACATTGTCATGGTGGAGGATGTGGGTGCAGATGTCATTGACGTCAGTATCGTGTCAATCCTCACGTGACCGTGTGCAGCCAATCTCTCTTATCAGCTCCATAATGGAGCCGCCCCGAAAAAAAACAAAGTCCGCTGAGGAGGAGAAGGAAGCCCTGGTGGAGGTGCAGCATAAGAACAGGTGAGGGGCTAGGACAGGGGAATGGAATCTATTATTTTAATCTCTTTCCTTAAGGGTATGTGTCCATATGAAGTATTTGGAGCAGAAAGTTTTCCACCAAATCTGCATCCCTAGGCAGGAAAAACTATGCAAAAAAGAGGTGCGTTTTGTCCTGTTTTTACCTGCATTTTTGTTGCAGATTTTTCCCCACTTATTATTATGTGTGAAATCTGCAGAAAAAATACTGAAAGAAATGACATGATGCAGATGTGCTGCAAATCTGCAAGGAAAAATAAGCATCGTGTGCATAAGATTTCAGGAATCTCCATCACTTTGCTGGCAACATGAAATTCCTCAGGTTTTGTGACAATTCTGAGCAGAAAAAACACAGCAAAAATGCAAAAAATTTGCAATGTGTGCACAGGCCCTTACAGTCTGATTTGTTATAGATCAGTTTGCTCAGCTGTATATAAATGACCTGAATAGTGAGAATTAGAACAGTGATGTGGACTCCGATCATTTCCCTATGATAACGCTGAATGGCAGAGCACAGAGGCAGAAGCATTGTCAAAGGGAACCTGAGAAATATGGATTATACCAGCAGAAATCTCACCCAAAAGCTCCGCTGCCGATCAGTCTGGATGTTTGGAAGTCGCTCATATGCGGCTTTCTCGCCGGGATCAATGATTCGATCACACTCTATAAAAAAATAAGAAATGATTTTCAGATAAAAAAGCTGCAAGAAAAAAGCTCCGGATACAAAACCATCTTCCACCTCTGTTATGTCCCAGCTGATTTACACTGATTGTATGTAGGGGGCGATACAAGCAGGACGCCCCGCAGACATGGGGGTAATTTAAGGGGGATACTCCATACACCGGAATCATTGTACCAAGCAATGTGAACTGAGGTCTAAGATGGTAGACATGCAAGAAATAGGAGCATGTTCACACTAGCAAAAAGAAGCAAAACCTACAAAAGACAAAAATATATCTCATACCCTACCATCATTATATATAAATGTAAAGCAAAGTTGCATAATAAATATAGGGTACTTAGTGAACTATTTTTGATCAAAAAAAGTATACAAGCCGTCCCACCAGCGGCAAGGTGACCCTAAATTGGGACGGTACCTATACTGTCTATATTAAAAACCTTACTGTATATCAAAGTTGAAGTAATGCATATAAAAGGGTAGACAAATAGGACCGGGTCCCAACTCTTTTTTTGATCAAAAATAGTTCACTAAGTACCCTATATTTATTATGCAACTTTGCTTTACATTTATATATAATGATGGTAGGGTATGAGATATATTTTTGTCTTTTGTAGGTTTTGCTTCATTGTACAGTGCAGAATAATATGGGAGATCACAGAAGAGAACTGAAAAGGAATCTGTCAGCAAGTTGTTTTTTATATGTAATCTAAGAACTGCATGAAGTAAGGGCCGAAATCCTGATTCCGGCTATGTGTCACTTACTAGGGTCTGTGTCGTTGTTTTATTAAAATCAGTGTTTAATCAGCAAGAGATTATCACTACAGGACTAGTTGTCTTGTGCCATGTAGTCCTATTGCTCTGTGTAACCCTGCCCCCACCACTGATTAGCGGATTTCTGCATATTCACAGAGTACTGTACAAGAAAGCTGCCAATCAGTGCTGTGGGCAGTTATACATAGCCCAGCATGCAGAGAAAGAGAGATTTTATCACAACTGCTGCACCCAGTAAGTGACATTGCTGGAATCAGGGTCCCTGCCCCTACATCATGCTGCTCTCAGATGAGTAGCAAAATCTGGTGACAGATTCCCTTTAGTATAAGTGCTATTATCTAACACAATAGTGTCATCTACATTTAGAATAGAGATGTCCCATGGTTATATGGGGATAATACTGGACGTGTCATTCACACCCCATGATCTGGTGATATACAGACATCTCCCTCTATGATACTTACAGCGGCAGGTTCTTGGATCTCTGGGATCTCACAGATTACACTGTCAGCATCCGCCAGCACAGTTGTATCTAAAATAGCGATAAAACAATGAAGAAATAAAATGTATTAGATGATATCAATCCTATATACACAATACAGCAATATAATGGAGAAATGGCAGGACGTCTGTAAATGGGGCTATTACTAATTATATGGGGATTCTAAATATGAGAACGTACAGCACATCCATAGACAGATACATGTAATATAAATGATGGAGGAATCCCCAATCATCACATGAATGAGGAACTCATCACCCTCACTGTACATGTGAGTGATGGGAAGAGACAGTTCAAGCAGAGCAGCCATATGCAAGTTAGCCTGGAAGTGCACTGGGGGCATGTTACTGCACTCTGACTTTCACACCCCCCCCAGTGAACTTCCATCCAGATTTATATTAGATTTCTCCTGACTAAGACATTGGATCCTGATCCCCCATCCTGGTATATGCTTCCCCATCCTGGTATATGCTCCCCCATCTTGGGCCCCCATTCTAGTATGTGCTCCCTTATCCTGGAATATGCTCCCCTATCCCGGTATATGCTCCCCAGTCCTGGTATATTGTCCCCCATTCTGGTATATTGTTCCTCATCTTGGTATATGGTCCCCCATCCTGGTATATGCTCCCCTACATCCTGGTCCCCTATACTGGTATATGCTCCCCCATCCTAATCCCCTATCCTGGTATATGCTCCCCTATCCTCGTCCCCCATCCTGGTATATGCTCCCCCCATCCTGGTATACGCTCCCTCATACTGGTCCCCTATCCTGGTATATGCTCCCCCATCCTGGTCCCCCATCCTGGTATATGCTCTCTCATCATGGTCCTCTATACTGGTATATGCTCCCCCATCCTGGTCCATGCTCCCTCATCCTGGTATATGCTTTCCCTCATCCTGGTATATGCTCCACAATTCTGGTCCCCTATAGTGGTATACGCTCCCCAATACTGTTCCTCTATCCTGATATATGCTCCCCAATCCTGGTCCCCTATCCTGGTCCATGCTCCCCCATCCTGGTTCCCTATCCTGGTATATGCTCCACCATCCTGGTCCTCTATCCTGGTATATGCTCCCCCATTCTGCTCCATGCTCCCCCATCCTGGTATATGCTCCCCCATCCTGGTCCTTGTTCCCCCATCCCAGTCCCCCATCCTGGAATATGCTCCCCCGTCCTGGTCCATGCTCCCCCATCCTGGTATACGCTCCCCAATCCTGGTCCCCCATCCTGATCCCCCATCCTGGTATATGCTCCCCCATCATGGTATATGCTACCCCCCATCCTGGTATATGCTCCCAAATCGTAGTCCCCTATTCTGGTATATGCTCCCCAATCCTGGTCCCCCATCCTGGGATATGCTCCCTCATCCTGATCCCCCATCCTGGTATATGCTCCTCCATCATGTTATATGTTCCTCCATCATGTTTTATGTTCCCCCCCAGCCGGGTATATGCTCCCCCATCCTGGTCCCCCATCCTGGTATATGCTTCCCCATCATGGTATATGCTCCCCCCAATCCTCTGGCACCAGTCTCCTCCTCCACCGGCCTTTCTGAAGATCAGGGTATGTCCCCACTGGAGATCGCAATACACGGTAAGCGCCTACGCATACCGCTTTATCAGTCACCACACTCCTCCTCCATCCTCATCCTCCTCCCTCCCTGTCTGGGATGTGTCTTTCTGTCTCTGTCACATCCCTGATTATATTATAGGTAGAAGGTCGGATGATCGGCTTACCTGTAATCAGATCACTGGTCAGTTCCGGCTGACTCGTATTAGGGTCAGGGATTATTTCCGGGTGTAGATTTTGCCCATCTTTGGTGTTGCCTTTTGCTGTTTCCTAATAATTATAATATATATATTTAATATGTGGAAGATTTCACCAAATCACGAAACACATAAATCAGGAAGCACT
Organism: Phyllobates terribilis; assembly: GCF_046119375.1. Taxonomy (NCBI): domain Eukaryota; kingdom Metazoa; phylum Chordata; class Amphibia; order Anura; family Dendrobatidae; genus Phyllobates; species Phyllobates terribilis. The sequence continues at coordinate 130,851 of NW_027362920.1, read as the reverse complement.
AAACCCACATTTACAGATGCAGCAATTGTAACTATACAAATAATGCGCCATCTTGATAATAATTCTCAGAAAGTTCTCTCATTTAGGTGGATTAAGATAAATTTAGATTGAAAAATCAAACGTTCAGTGTAAACTTCGACTTTTCTGCACTGATACCCCAGAGCTGTGTTACCTGCATTCTTTATATCATGGGTACATCTTGTACTCCATTCCCTACAGTATTGGGTGGAATTGCTTTACACTGCAGTTCCTCTCCACAAGTCCATGTTAATATAGTGTAGAAGAGACTTGTGTGCACTATTATCGCCTATTATCTCAGCTTCAGCATTTACAAGCAGGAAGACTCTGATAATAGTGATAGACAGAAGCGGTAATACAGACTTCCCACCCCTGAGCTGTGACTACATCAGCAGAATACAGACTGTGCTCACAGGCGAGGGAGCAGCACAGACTGGCGGCCATACATATGCTGAGCCTGCCAGGAGCTGACAGGAGGCCTGTAACATCAACCACCAGATCTGATATCTGACTGCTGATCTGGAGAAGATCAGAGAACAAGGACGTGTGATAGGGAAGATGACGGCTCCTTACCAGGCGTTCCGATGAGCGGGCCCGACGTTCCAGTACAGACAGGACTTTTTCGGCGAGTTCTTTAATAAAAGCCAAATCGCCGTTTTGAAATCTTTTTTCAGCCTATAAAAAAGAAAAGAAATAAAAATGAAAATCCTGAGTGAGAAAGGGCACAATGGAGGCGGCCATTGTATGTGACATCTGCTCCTCTAAAGAAGTTTCTGTCCCGCTATTATTATCTATGATTATGGAGAAGATTTGTGCGGAGCGTCCGCCACTTACCTGCTGTAGTAAAGTCCTGATGTTCTGAGGTAAATCCGTCAGATAGTCTGACGTTAGATGACCTTGGTAGTGTTTGGTCAGGCAGTCATTTACTAGCTTTATCACCATCCGGTGAGTGAAGCTGAGGACGCCATCAGGTGGTAGAAGCGCAGTGTCTGGGTTATTATTGATAATAATCTCCCATAGTGCGTCTACCTGAAGATTATCCAAAAGTAATTCAGCCATAGCGAAAAACTGCAAATGCTATCAGTCACTATGAAGCCAAGAAAGGCACCCGTGACCCTGTGTACATTCTATAAGTAATGGCTGTGAGCTGTGATGTCATAATGGCCGACCATCACCAGTGATGTCATCATGGAATCTTGTCACAGAATGTTAAACTGGCGGCTCTGCACAAAAAGATGCCACCTAGCAATACTGACAGTGCAAACACCATAGAATGAATTACATCTCCATGTTATTATGGACGTTTTATTTTATTTCCAATTACAGCACAACCAGGATAAGGGGATGTTCACACGTTACATTTTCACAGCATTTTTTTCTACCCCGAAAACCTGAGTGGTAGGAGGAACAACGCTGCATACAATACTCGCGTTTTTGCAGCTCTTTTAATGGTTTTTTTTCATTTTAATGGGTGAAAAGCGCTGCAAAACTGAAAGAATTGACAAGCTGCAGATTTAAAAGAACAGGAAAAAAATGCAGCGTGTGATTGAGAGTTTAGAAATCTCATTCTCTAAGCCGGCTCTGTAAAATGCAGCGTTTTTTGTTCCTCAGAAGAAAAAAAAAGGCTGAAAAAAAACTGCCAACTGTGAACATACCTTAAAAATATACTCAGTTCTGTTATTGGAAACATTGTGTAGATTTATTTCTCATGTGTCTTTTTTTACCATAGAACATTTAACTCATTGGCTGCACATGACTATTAACAACTGTGACAACTATTGAGCAATTAAAGATAAGCGACTGAAGTTATAAATCATTGAGATCAGGGGTTGGCAATTCATTTTCCTGAGGGGCCACATAAGAAATTGTGACTGTTGTGGCTGAACTAATAGGCTGAGAATGAATTCTACTATGCTCACGCGCCATGCTCAAGCCCCCGGCCCGCATATTGTGCGGCTGTGACAGCTGACAAACATGCAGGAAATGTTTTCCATACACATGGCCTTAGCCATGTTGGTTATTGGCATTACTGTGATTGGCCGGCTGCATTGCGTCATCGGGTTTATAGAAGACCCTGTGAGGCGAAGCTTACCACACTGTCCTCTGGAAGCAGTTCAGAGAGAGTTGACCTAGAAAGGGAGAGCTTATATTATTCTACGTCCCACCCTAAATATTATACAATTGTACCCTTTACTACCTTTCATGGTGTTTTTAACATTTTCTGACCTATTTAATAAGTAATGAATTTAAAAAAATGACGTGGCGTCCCCCCTATTTTTGATAACCAGCCAAGGTAAAGCAGACAGCTACAGGCTGATATTACTGATATTATCAGGCTGGGAAGGTCTATGGATATTGGCCTCTTCCCTGCCTAACAATACCAGCCCCAGCCGCCCATGTAATCCATGGCGATCCCACGACATCCACCGATTCTGTAGTACAGCCGATGGAGTCTCGTTCTGAGAACAAAGCCTCTTAGGTCACTCCCGGTCAAGCTGCGCTCTGCGAGACCCGGCGAGAGCAGTGATGACATCAGTAATGTTACTGAATATATATCTAAAATATTTACAGCGTCTATCTATCCATCTATATACAATATCTAAAATATATACAGTGTCTATCTACAATATCTACAGAATCTATCTATCATCTATTTATATATCAATCTCTCATGTCTATCTATCTATCTATGTGCTCCATGTGTGAATACATATGTGTGTGTATATATGTGCGTCACCTATGGTGTATGTACATTCATGGCCGAAAGTGTTGGCACCCTTGAAATTGTTCCAGATAATCAAGTACCGTATTTTTCGATTTATAAGACGCACTCCCCCCCCCCCCAATATTTGGGGGGAAAATAGGGGTGCGTCTTAGAAAGCAAAATCACCTTACCGGCTGCAGTGGAGCAGGTCCCGGAGATGCTGCGGGGTGCCAGAGATGCGGACAGTGTGCCGGAGATGCTGCAGGGTCAGGACAGGGTGTTCGGAGGTGGCTGCCGGCCCCATGCTGTCTGCCAAGTTCTGCGCTGGAGGTGTTCGGTGGTGAGGGGGATCCGCCGACATCTTGTGGCAGCCGGATGTTGGCGGAGCCCCCACACCTTCCATGCTGTCCTATGCGATGGACTCCGGGAAAATGGCCACCGGATTGAGATTTTTGCGCTGAGATCTCGTCTCCTGAGATCTTGGTGCCAAGATCTCAATCTGAGCATGCGCCGCCTCTGGCGGCCATTTTCCCGGAGTTCATTGCATAGGACAGCATGGAAGGTGTGGGGGCTCATCATTCTACTGTTTGGAAGGCCTACAAAGAAAAGAACACAGTACCCACAGTCAAATATGGTGGAGGTTCAAAGATGTTTTGGGGTTGTTTTGCTGCCTCTGGCACTGGGTGCCCTGACTGTGTGCAAGGCATCATGAAATGTGAAGGTACCAAAGGATGCAATGTAATGCTGTAGTGCTAAGATGTTAATGGTCATCAGGAATCCATATTGGTATCCTGTCTTTAAAGAACCCTTTAAGATATTTCACAGTAACAGTTCAGCTTGATAGCCTTGTACTTTCTGTAATTTTCTCAAACACCTGGACTGCATAGCTCCATTATCATTATTTAGTTTATAGTATCACCCAGTACCATATAGCTCCATTATCAATGTTTAGTGAGAGCGATGCATGTTTATATTCGTTAGCAATATTTGGTGAGAATATGCTGTGTTTATAGAATGGTAAGACATCTGGTACCAGGAGCATTTGGCATATTTCATCTCCGGTGATATATTTGATATATTTGTTTGGTGTTAATTGACATCTGAACAGCTGGCCACTCAGAAGAAAGATACTATATTGAACAAATAGAACCTGTCAGAATTTGTGCAACATTTGGTTACGCAAGCATTTGTTTTTGAACAAGATATAAGCTAGTGAAGTTTTCAGCTAAGACAGAAGCCTGTTGACCTGTGGACTAAAAGGGGACGCCCTGACGTCGCAGTGTGGATTCATCCCAGGACTTTTCTCTGTCTTCGCTGTTTTGCTTCTCACAGCTGATATTTTTCTGGACAGATGATGTATGTTGCTCCTGGTGAAGTTTTTCCTGTATAGTGTGCGCTGTAACTACTTTACCTTTGTGATTTATATTGTGATGCAAAAGTGTACGCAATATCACACCATTTCCTATTTTCTGTAATCATTTAATTATAATAAAAATTAATCACCTTCTTTAAAGCCGTATCCGAGCCCTTTAAATACTTGGCAAAACATTTGGTGTCAGAAGTGGGATACACAGAAGGCTTAAAATTTATATTTTAGCTAAATTCCGATAATCCGGAATTTTGAGACCAAATTCCAATAGTCCGGAAAAGTGTGCGTACACCCCAGCAAGCTGCTACTCTGCTGAACCAACTCCCAGATCCAGAAAAACAGCCGATGCCTTTCTATAGAAGCATGCTTCAAATCCAAAGGAATTACTCCGCCACATGGCAAGATCTCATTTCCCTGGCAAATCTTAAAGCAGGTGATGCATATTGGCCTGTTATGGACACTGCATTTAATGATGTCTCACTTGTCAGTGACACCACATGGGACTCTGATGTTCAGTTCTGCCAAAAACTTAAGCTCCGAGCTGTTAACGTGGTAACCGTACTAGAAAGTCCCATTGTGCCCAATCCACATACATTGTCAGAAATGCCATCAGATGCAAAACGTGTCATCGATCTGGCCAATGCTTTCTTCAGTGTACCACTGCATCCAGAAGATTGGTATCTGTTTGCCTTCACTTACAGAGGATCACAATACACCTGGACAGTCTTACCACAAGGAGCACAGAACTCACCAAGTCACCTCTCAGGCTCTTCTCCAGTGGTGTCAGCCCAAAGTTGTGTTTTTAGGCCACTGTCTCTCTCCAAACCTGAAACATCTAACGGGTGAAAGGAAACTTGCTATTGAGACCGTTCCTCTACCAAAAGGACCTAAGCAATTACAAGCTTTCTTAGGACTTATCACATATTGTCACCAATGGATTCCAGATGCCTCAAAGCTGATGCAACCGTTGTACGATGACCTCAAGACGTCAGCTTTTCCACTACGTCCCAAATCCGTGGAAGCCTTCTACGCTCTTAAACAGGTCATACAGTCTGCACCACCTCTTGGAATCCCCCTGTGCGTGATACTGGAGCCTCAAGCAGAAGGCGGAGTCCTGGCCTGAGGACCGCCAACATCTTGGACACGAGGAGACGCATCACTGGAGCCTGTCTCCGCTCTTGCTGCACTCCCCTGACAGTAATCTCTACTAGCCAGGGGTAAGTGCTTCGGACCGGCACCCCCTGATCACCTGTAAAAGAGACACTCACCTCGCCCTCGTCCTCCTTAGGGGTCCGGAGACATCAGGGTTGCCTGCGTGCAGTGCACCACGTCCTCTGTGGAGTCCTGCAGAGCGGGTCGTCGGGACTTTCCCTTCAACGGTGTGTAGTGCGGGGCTGGGAGGCTGCTAGTCCCGGGCAACGGAGACTTTTGAGGCTACTCTTGCGCTTTGAATTTGGCCCAAACAGAGCATCAATACCTTGATAATTCTCCTTTATACTCTGTTCACTACAGGGTCATTTTTTACATCAGTGGAGTAATATGGGAGTTTGTTAAACTCCAAATATCCGTCCTCCATTGCTAATTACATCAAAACTCCATCCAGTGGACATTTGAATTATAACAATCATTTTTTTTTATCATTTACTTCAAACGCCATCTTGAGGCCCACAGGAATATTGCAGTCTCAATTTTTTACAACTATTGTCCACTCACTACTCCTATGATACAACCCAACTCTCCATGGTCATCTAATAACCAGACTTGACCTCACATATTCAGTTTATTACTGGACAATAGATAACCTGCTCTGGCGATCCCTCCATTTCTTATCATGAAGTAACTACTGTCTACAAACCATGATTCTGTGAGTCTTCCGGTTCAGGCGCTGACCATGTGATCTCTGATTATCTATCTGCTCATGTTCTCCCCCCCGTACATCGCCTCCAAGCTCCTGATTTTCGACCCCGCAGCTCAGAATTTTTTTGAAATTTTCACACAGCTGAAGGTCGTCTTTGAACAATATCTTTGGCCTATATGGACCACTACCTTCTCCGTAGCAGGCAAAAACTATCTTCCTTTTCCAATCACTCTGACTTCTCCAATCTTCATAATATGGCTCCTACTCTAGACCAAGAGGAACAGCCCGCCCAATCTGAAGACGGAGGGGATCTACGTCAACCCCCTAAAACGCCCCGCAATTCTACTTCTAGGAACGGGGAATCACAAATGGACCCTTCGGAACTAGCGGCTGAGGTCACTGCTAGGCTACTTCCTGAAATCAAAACCTTAATTCAATCCACACTAAATACTGCTCTGATGGATCTTCAGGCCAGACAGGAAGAACAAGCCGAACAGCTCACTGAGTTAGAATCACGAGTATCGAACATTGAAGATGATTCAAATGAGGACCATTCCAAAATAATGGCTATTGTTCGTGAAAACACAATACTGAGAAACCGTATAGATGACCTTGAGAACCGCTCTCGCAGAAGCAACCTGCGTTTGGGGGGTCTACCTGAATCGTATCTTCAGAACACTCTGAAACCCCTATGCGAGAACGAAGTCCCAAAAGCCCTAAAACTATCTGAAGGTAAAAAGGTGGAAAGGGTCCACAGAATTGGTCCTCCACCCTCTGTCTCTGGAGCTTACAATACAACCAGGCCAAGACAGGTCATTATGAAATTTTTGAATTTCAATGATAAAGCTGACATTATCCGAGCATCAACCACCCATTGATCATTCAAGGCCATAAAATCTTGCTTTTTACTCCATTGAAGTAACCAGGAAAAGGAAGTCCTTCAGCTCTATATGCACCAGACTGCACAAAGAAAAAATTTGCTTTCAACTCCGCTACCCGGCTACTCTACGCCTGAAAGACACAGATGGCTCTTTCCGGGAATTTATCTCACCTGATAAGGCAGAATCTTTTGTCAGCAGTCTCCTAGGCCCAGGGGCCAGCCCTGAACAGACCTACCAGGCGATAACTCCCTCTAGCTCACTGTCCCCTAAGAGACCCACAAAACGAGGAGACAAAGGAGACCAGAGTTATAACAATCGTTGATTTAATGAGTTTCTCCTTTTATACACCTGGAGGCTCTGGAGTAAAAGTCTTTTATGGAGGCACCATTTCCGCTTGGAAAGCGTTTAGAAAGAAATATGGCCTTTCTTTCAGAATTTCTAAGCACCTGCCGCTATGGCGGAACCCGGAATTTCCACAGGGCAGTGAAAATAAATTATTTTTTAAATGGCAGCAAGCAGGTATAAATAACATATCTCACGTTATCCACCCAACCGATCAGAGATGGTTGACGTACCCAGAATGTATGGATAAGTATGATCTACCTCTTCAGCAGGGCTTTCAATTTGAACAAATTAGACTATCCATTATGTCAAACTTAAGGGATGTTACCTTCGAGACCTTTCAAAACGAATTAGATGTAATTTTATCATCCCAACAGGCACTCCCTCAATATCTAGTCTTTACTCGGCCATGAAATCCAATTTATTAAAGATACACCCTGACATTTTCTTTAAATAATGGAAGCAACAACTTGATGACGTTGAAATTCCCACTATGCCCAGCTGAGTTTGAGACCCCTGGGCTAGACCCTATCATTCCCCCCATAGCAGAGCTAATAATCCAAATGAAACATTTTATGGGAGTAGAGCAGCTAGGTGCCCTTAGTAACAAAGAACAACAAGCCGGCAAGTTTCTATCAAAATGGAAGCAGTTTATTAGAACATGTTGCTCTCTGACTGAAAAGAATAAAATTGTCAAACCATTTACTTCTACAGAATGGTATATACTAGAGGATTTACACAACAACCTAGGACTTTTACGCGTTAACTAAAACATGGGAGATAATTGACACAAATCACCGATATTTACTTAATTCTTTTGGTTGAAGATGACTGTATTTTGCAAGACTTAATCTTTGTATCTTTCTTTAGTTGATTATTTGGTAAGCCAGCTAACCTGAACTTATCGGGTATTCAGTGTGCCTGATCTATGGACAGGCTCCTTATTATTCTGCATTCTGCCTTTGTTTCATATGTCTTTATATGTTTTTGCTTTTCTGAAAAAAACAAATAAAAATGATGTTTAAAAAAAAGAAACAGGAAGATTCCATCCGGGATATGCCGTGGTTACACATGACCAGGATTCATTTAGAAAAGAGAAAGCAGCGGTGGACGTGTCTCAAGACACCGAAGAAGGGCCTCAAAGCTCTCTTATGAAGTTTTATCCATTTACATCAAGACAAGACACCGGATGATGAAAAGAAGTCGTGGCAAGAAGCAGGAGCTTAAAGGATGAAGATGGAGTCTGGAGGAAGAACAAAAAGATCTGTCTACCTCGTAATTTGTACCCCTTGGTGACAGAATGGGCACCGGGTATCACCCATAGAGGCAAGAATCAGATGAATGACTTGATTTGGAAGACTTATATGGCACATGGGATTTCTACTGTCACCCAAAAATATTGCAAGTCCTGCTTTGTGTGTGAAACATGCAATCCAGCACCGCCTCAGAAAGTAACTCAGAAACATTTGGCTAAACCACTCTATCCCTTTCAAAGAATTCAAATCGATCATATTCAAATGACAAAAGTAGGGAAGTACGAGTATGTACTGGTAGTGACTGACATGTTCTCGGGATGGCCTGAAGCCTATCCAGTAACCAATATTACTGCCAGAGTGACTGTTAAGAGACTGATGACTGAGGTAGTGTGCAGATATGGAATCCCAGAGGTAATTGAGAGTGACCAAGGACCCGCATTCATTGCAGCACTGACTAAGGAACTATGGACATTGGTAGGGGCCGATTTGGGTTTACATACTCCGTATCACCCCCAGAGCTGTGGTAAAGTAGAAAGGCTAAATTGCACCTTGTAAAACAAAATACTGAAAGCCAGTTAGGAGGTCAAAACTTCCTTGGACAGACATTTTGCCCATTGCCTTATATTCAGTCAGAAACACTCCGAGGGGTCCTGCTAAACTCACACCATATGAGATTCTTTTTGGGGGGCCTCCAAGGTTGGGTCAATATTTTCCACAATAGCTAGCCTTAGGAAGTGATACTCTCGTAAATTATGTCATTGCTCTTATTAAAGAATTGTCAGTAACACATGCACGAGTTTTGTCATCCATAACAGATCCAGATTTAAGTAAAGGTACTCACACTTTCCAACCTGGTGACTACGTGCTGGTAAAGAAGTTCACCAGAAATACATCCCTAGAGTTGAGATTTGAGGGTCCATACCAAATGCTCCTGACCACTCCTACTTCAGCGACGTGGATACACGCCTCCCACTGCAAGAAGTTCGTGCCTCCATCAGAACCTTCTACAAAATGTTACATATCCTCTATTTTGTGTGTTGTGCCATTCTATACTCATTTGTAGGAGGACAACAGATTGCAATCACCCAAGCAAGGGGGATGATCACGCACTGATGGGTGAGGGAACCACAGTAGGGACAAAAGGTTAATAAAGTATTTAGGGGGGACTGTTGAGGAGAGCCATAGGATCAAATACTTAATTAACCTTAAGACATAGGAGAATACATATTGGTGGTGATGGACCATTTTACTCGATTTGCCCAATCATATGCCACCGCCAATAAAGCTGATTGAACAGCGGCAGAGAAGATATTCAATGATTTTGCTTTGAGGTTTGGGTTCCCTACGAGGTTACACCACGACCAAGGAAGAGAATTTGAGAACCAGTTCTTTCCCAAGCTAGGAAAGTACTGTAGAATTCAGAGATCCCACACAACGTCCTATCACCCAGAGGGTAATGGACAAGTGGAAAGTTTTAACCAGACATTATTGTCGATGTTGCGCACTTTAACAGCTGACGAGAAGAAAGACTGCAAGAGTTCTCTGTCAAAAGTGGTACATGCCTATAACTGTACAAATAGCGATGCAACGGGTTACTCAAACAATCGCTAAGACTGCCAATCGACATCAAGTTCGATACTCCGGTGTAAGAGACTTACAGAACATATCCGGAGTACGTTCGGAAATGGAAGGAATGGATGGCAGAGGCATACAACATAGCATCTAAAGTGGTTACGCAAGGACAGAGCAAGAGTAAGGAGTACTATGATCAAAAATGTTATGGAGCAGAAATGGCACCGGGAAGCCGGGTGCTAGTCAAAAACGTAGGTGAGAAAGGTGGTCCAGGAAAACTTTGTTCGTACTTGGAGGACAAGGTGTATGTGGTCGTAAAGAGGAAAGCTGATGACATTCCAGTGTATGAAATCTGATTGGAAAGAGGGGACAAGAAAACCAGAATAGTCCATCGGAATTTATTACAACCCTGTGATTATCTCCCACCACAACAAAACTTTCCAGAAGCAGACCGATATCGACCGAGATCAACTAAGGGACCACCACAGACTGAAACTCCAGAGGTGGATAGTGACCTTGAAAGTTCCGATGAGGAAGAGCACACCATTGTATTTCTCGAACTGGCAAGGAGAGGGACGTACCATCCTCAAGAGAGTGAACTAAGTCCTGAGGCTCCAAAGTTTGTACCAAGGAGTAAAGATGAAGTCCAATTCAGATCTGATGATCGAATACTGATCACTGAAGAGATTGATCGACATTCAGGAGGAGCGAAATTACCAGACCGTGTGGAAACAGGCGACTCAGGAGAAGTACAGAAAGTTACAGAGGCAGATCCAAGAGCATCTGAGGAAGCATGGGAAATGAGTGCGGTGGAAGAAACTCCTGTTACCGAAGAACCCGTGGTATCTGAGGAACAACCCACCAGAAGGATTTCGACTCGAGAAGTAAGGAGGCCCGTGATGCTGACGTATGAGACAATTGGAGAACCAAGTCAAGTGCCAAGGACTGTCGACTGGAAACAGGTATCTCTCCCTGCAGACCAGGTAAGCCCACTTGAGTGGTGTTCACCTCCGAGAGACAGTATGGGCAATGTTACCTGGTGGAAAGACTTGTTTTGGCCTAGTGAGAGAGAGAGCTGGTTGAAGACGTACGAAAAGCTCCAGCGGTAGAGATGCTGATTGTTTTAAATGTGTTGTTTATTTCTTACAGGAGTCCTACAAGAAAAAGGTTGCAAGAATAGGTTATTATCAATGTTTATAAATGTTATACCAATTTGATAATGACAAATTTATATATATAGTAACTAAGCCGGCGGCCGCGACCAATCAGCGAACCGTATTAGTGAGGAACGGGGACCGGGGAGCGGCGCCGCCGGTCGGGATACTTCTGATGCGAGCAGGCCCGTACCCTGGGGTCACTCTTAAAAGCAAGGAAAAATGGGGGAAAGTTATATGGGAAAGGGGAAATTGTTTGTGACACCACCCATGGTGTCTGGTGAGGATCACCAGCGCTGCTACAGTCCTCTGAGGCCGGTGATCAGGCAGCTTAGTTGGTGCTGCTCCCCACAGGTGGAGCAGGGTCTCAGGGCAGCGTAGTAGAAGGGATGCAGGACAGAGGGGACCCAGCCGGGTCAGAGGAAGAATAGGCACACTCACAACAGTTCACTTCAGTACCTTTACTGGTGGTGTTTCAGGCACGATCCAGGGCACTGTAGGGTGAAGGGTGCATATCGGGACTCTCCCCAGTGAGCGGGTGTGGAGCCTCCTGCTTCTTGCCTTTTCCTGGTAAGTTTATGACCTGCCTGGAGCTATGCCTAACTTGGTCTCTGTCTTGCACCGGCTGACCTGGTGGTAGGGCCTTCCGTTGGAGATCACACTCCCCGGTCTCTTGGGCCTCCCTCACTCCTGACCCTGGTATAACGGTCAGCTTTTGGTGTTTCTGGGACATATAGTTCGCCAGGGGTTCCGGTAGTTTCTGCTGGTCCTTAGGGATCCCTGCAGACGCGGACCCGGTGTCCGGTAAATGCTTGTGGGGTGAGCTGGTTAAGCTCCTCTGCCCCCTATGTAGCTCATTTACTCCACTTGCCTTCGGCCGCGCTCGGGGCCCTCACAAGGCTTCACACTGGCAGTAGGCCTCGCTACTCTTCACCACTCTTACGGCGTCGGCACGCTCTGGGCTCACTAACTGAGCTCACTGAGTCTGGGCTGGCCTGACTTTCTCACAGACTAACACTATCTGTGGACTCCAGACTTAGACTGCACTGCCTAGCTCCACCTTCCCTATTTATATCTCTAACAGGCTCCCTCTGGTTGTCTGAGGTGGAAGGTAGAGGTGTGTGAATGCTATGAGGGCCTCTTGTGGAGGAATCCGTCCATGCACCCCTCTGGGATCTGTGGCACCAATGCGTAGCAGGGCGCCACATTCCCCTCTAGCAAAGCTCAGTACTCCCGGACTGAAGTACTTTTTTAACAACAATAACAATAACTCTTCACTTTATGGGAGGCACTTTGCTTAAATGTTACATATAAAACATTATAAATAATAAATAGATATTTACATTTCAATAAGCAACCCCAGAATTCAAGTCTCTTCCGGTGAGGTTCCCCGACAGGATGTCCATCTCACAGGTTAGAGTACTTGGTAGCTTGAGGGACCTGTCCAAAGCAAACCCTCCATGTAGGCCCTGGGGTGGTTGCAGGGCATGGCGATCCTGAGTTGGACCTCCGCTTGTGCCACACCAGACAGGTTTTTGTTCTGATGTCACCTAAAGGGGCACTCCAGGGAGTGCAATTATTTACAAGAAGCAGTTTTGGGGCTGCACATAGTCCTCAGCCACAGAGTTCTTTATGTACCCTTACGGTTAACTAGAGGCAATCAGGGGAAAGTGTCCATTTCACTTAGATTGTCCATTGCAAGCATAACACAAATTAATAAATACATATACATGAAAATACACAATATAATACCCCAGGGGCAACTATTTACACTGTCAGAGTTTCCTTCTTACTCTCTGTATCTGACAGGGGTCTGACCTCGTGTGCTACGTGTTGACCTACGTGGTACTGGGATGCGTGAGGCAATAGTATTTGCACTACCTCCCATTCTGTCAGTTCTAAGTGTTGGGGAACTGCAGGGTTGCCTAGTCCTCTCTACAGGACTGGCAAGTATACCATTGGCTGGGCCTTCTTGCTCTGCTCCAACCAGGGATCCTTCTTCTGGGGATTCTTCTTGAGCAGGTGTGACGCCTCAAAGCCTCCTGTAAGCCCCTTACCCTGGGAGATGGGGGACTCGGAGTCGGGTCCTGTGATGGAGAGATGGAGTGCAGCCGTGGCCCGGACCTGCTCCGTGCCCAGGGCCGTCACATTAAAAAGGATGGTATGGGCTTATCCGGGTTGAGTGGCTGGTTACGACTACGCCACCTGTGGCACCTGGTGAAGGTCACCAGCGCCGCTGCAGTCCGCTGAGGCATGGTGTTATGGCGGCCGTCGTTGTTACTACTCCCCACAGGCGTAGCAAGGCCTCAAGGCAGAGGGACAGGATGACGGGGGTAGTAGTAGAGGAGACCTGGTGCTCCGTAATGCGGTGTAGCGCAGAATAAAGAGTCCGGAGGCCATAGGGGTGAACTTCCAAGGCTTTACTCACGAAAGAGATGGCAGTAGGAAGGCGACTCCCTGCTCCTCGCGGGGGATTTGCGGTCACCAGAGACGAAGGGGGTCCAACAACCTCCGAGTAAGTCCAGTGTTAAATCAGGACCCCGCACCAGAGTGTTCCTAGACTTCAGACCGGGTCCTTTCCTGTCTGTGTGTGTGTGGATAGGCCGGGACTAGAGTTGAGCCACCCCCGTAGTGTTCGAGTTCGGTTCGTCGAACACCCGTATGTTCGCCGAACTGTTCGTCGAACTGGTCGTCGAACTGGTCGTCGAACACCGTTAAAACCAATGGCAGGCAAACAAAAACACATAGAAACACATAGAAAACACCTTCAAAGGAGTCCAAAACCTGACAAACTGCTCAGAAGACACAACTAACACATGGAAAAGTGACAAGTACATATAGTCATGCGAAAAGAAAAGAGGTGGAGGAGTAAAAGGAGGGGGAGACACAGATATAGGCATGTCATGCCCTTCTAAAACCAAAAAAGTGCGAAGCTGACACGGCCAGTCCGTTCCTGCCCGTGCGACGTCTGTGTCGCTGGGTTTGTGCCAGAGCTGCGGTGGACCCTGACGGCCAGCCCCCCTCTCCCAATACTGGTGCCTGTCCGCTGGTGGGTCGAGCGAGCCCCCCTGTGGTGGAGGCAGGTCTAAGCTTTTTAATTTAAATTGTCTCTGTAATTTGAATGAGTACACTTTAAATCCTTTTACAAGGATCTATTGGAGGGCAAGTCTGATGCCAGCAGCCGCGGGAATTCCAGCTCCAGTAGCCTCCACTAAAGCTGCTGCAGTTAAAAAGCTTTAATAAGGATCGAGCTTCGCCAGTCCCAGCCCCTGTGCCTTGGGGTGCCTCCCCGATGCTCTTCACTGAGTGTCCCGGGGGCCCGAAGCATTTCCTTTGAAAAAATTAAGTGTCCAAACTACAGGTGGTGTAGCTTGCTTAACAGCTGGGATAATCCGCTGACTAGCAGACACTGCTACTAGGCCCAAAGTATTTCCTGTGCTAGATGCAGTTAAAAATTTGTAATTAGATCTACAGGCGGTGGCTACTCTGCTGACTAGCAGACACTGCTACTACCCCCAAAGTATTGCCTGGGCTAGATGCAGTTAAAAATTTGTAATTAGATACTCTCGTTGGATGCTGAGAAAGCATTCCATAGAGTCTCCTGGCACGCCATATATTATTCTCTTAAAAAGCTTGGGGTAGGGGTCTAGGGGACCCTTTTATAGCCAAAATCATGGCCCTGTATCGCAATCCGTCAGCTAGGCTGAAGATAAAAGGAACATTTTCATCACCTTTCATAATCACCAATGGGACAAGGCAGGGATGTCCTCTGTCCCCTCTCTTGTACATCCTAGTGATGGATCACCTGCTCTCATCAATTCGTGAAAACCCCAATATTAGGTGGATTGAGGTGGGAGGCACCGAGTACAAGTGCTCTGCATTTGCTGATGATGTCCTAGTATATATCACTCAATCACATATATCCATCTGTAGCATCGGCGTCTCTGCCCCGTACTAGGCAGAGACGCCGTCCCTCTCACCTCCCCGCTCCAGGCGCGGCGTCCTCCAGCGCTTCTCTCCCTGCTGCTTCCGGCACGCGCTCCTTCCCCGGCAGTGTGCTTAGGGCGCGCGCGCGCTCCCCCTCTCTTAAAGGTACCGCGCGCGCCGTCCTAAGGAGTCCCCGACCAATTGCCGGAGGACCTCCCATATATAAGGCACCTCCTCCAAAATGGAGGTGCCCGAGCAATGTTGTTGCAAAGCCTTCACTCTGCTTCAGCCCTCAGGTCCCGTTACCAGTTACCTGCCAGTCACCTGCCAGATTCCTGCTTGTTACCTGCCAGTCACCTGCCAGATTCCTGCTTGTTACCTGCCAGTCACCTGCCAGATTCCTGCTTGATACCTGCCTGATATCCGCTTACCTGCTTGCAAGCCTGCGGTCCGATGGTCTGCCTTCCGACACCTGTCAGTCTGTCTATGGACCAGCCTGCCCTCTCACCTGGGAGCGCTCACCTACTACCTGTCTGCTAGCCTACCTGGAGGCTCCGCCGTCACGTGCTGTGACCACCTGCCTGTCCAGAGACTCTTGACCGCTCATCTGGGAGCGCTCATCTGCTACCTGCCTGCTAGCCTACCTGGAGGCTCCGCCGTCACGTGCTGTGACCACCTGCCTGTCCAGAGACTCTTGCCCGCTCACCTGGGAGCTTCCACCTGCTACCTGCCTGCTAGCCTACCTGGAGGCTCTGCCATCACTTGCCGTGACCACCCGCCTGTCTAGAGACTGTCCCCGTCACTTGCCGTGACCTCCTGCCCTTCTATCCAGAGACTGTCCCCGTCACTAGCCGTGACTACCTGCCCGCCTTCCCTGGGAGCCACCTGCTTCCTTACAAGGACTGCCCCCTTGTATAGTTGCTCAGAGGTTCCACCTCCCAGACCCGTTACACCATCCCTGCTGTTATGGCTGAAATAGATGACTTTGTTACATGGTCAAATTTTAAAATCAATGCAGCGAAGTCTGAGGCCCTTGATGTCTACCTCCCCAAATCCATACAGGATTCCATCCAGTCCAACTTTCCTTTTGCCTGGCCTTCACAGGGTATCAAATACTTAGGAATTCGTATTCATAGAGACCTCTCCCGTCTATTTTATCTTAATTTTGGGCCCTTTATTGAACAACTCCATAAAGATCTTACTTCTTGGACGGTGAAGGATTTTTTCTGGTTCGGCAGAATAAGTATACTAAAAATGAACGTCCTACCTAAACTCTTAAACCTCTTCCAAACCATTCTCGTGGTGATTCCCTCAAATTTTTGGAAAAGACTGCGGAGTAGCTTTTAGTCTCCCCAGGATGACACAGGTGGGGCAGATGGTGGTTGTCCCGGCCCGCTAGGCCGCATTGTAGCACAGTGAGCTTCGCACTGCAACTTATGCTTCATATCCATGTGACGGTTCATGCATGAAGTACTCAAACTATGGATTTTTTGGCCTCTACTTAGCTTTTGGTGACAAATGTTACAGATAACACGAGTTGGGTCATCCTTAGCGATCTGAAAAAATGCACAGGCTATGCAAGGTTTAGAGCCCATGCGACTTTGCTACTAGCAATACTATCAAATGATTGGCTGGGTTAGATGCAGAGCGTCTGGGTTTGGTTGGGGGTCCCCACAGTCAGCCTAGGCTAGATTCAGTTAAAAATTCTCATTAGATACACAGGCGGTGCAGCTTGCTTCGCAGCTGGGCTAATACGCCCAAAGTATTGGTAGACTCTATACTAAATAAGGAAGGATTCACTGACTGTGGTGGCCCCTCCATGGGCCATGGCAATTGATGGAGATTTGGTGGATGGTTATAGGAGAAAGCTCCTTAATAGAGAAAGTAGGTGGATTTATACTTTAAACAGCGGGTTTAAACATCAGACATGATTTGATGTATCATTATGAGTGATCATTTATAGATTATCATTATATATATGTTCCTTTTTTCTTCTTTTCTTTTTCTTTTTGATTATTTACATTTATATGCATTATTTCTATGCTATACGATTTTAACATGGTATGTGTGTTTAAATTTCTGATTAACTCAGCCTTGAACAGGTGCATAGCAGGACATGACATATAAATACCACTTCCTTGCTGTTTTTTTTGCTATGCAATGATTAAGTACTCGTATATATATTGTGCAGAAAGTAGGGTGAAAGTCCGCCCAGGCGGGAGGAAATTGGAGTTTCATAACACATATTTGAACTGGAGAGGTATTAGAGGCCTGCAATGGCCACAGATACTAATGGAGGTAATCAAGGTAGGGAGAGAGGCAAGAGGTCCGGTCATCTTAGTTATACGGGCCGGGTGAAACGACATAGCTTATCACAAGAGCGCATAACTAATGGCAATAATGAAACTAGACACTGAGCGCTTCAGAGAATTTTTCACAAAACTAACTATAGTATGGTCAGAGATTGTGCCGAGAACGGTATGGCATGGTACGTGAGACATCACGTCCATCGAATGGACAAGGCAGGTAATAAATATTTGGATGGTAAAATTTATAAGAGACAGAGGCTGTGTAGTGATACGACACCGACAACTGGAAGGAGATAACGCAGGTCTCATACGGCCCGACGGTGTTCACTTAATGGATATTGGACTGGACATATTCTTGTCAGGACTCCAGGACGGAGTGGAGCAAGCGTTAAGAGTGATGGTTGGGGGTCAGAGTCCTGCATACGAGTAAGCAGGCTCCTCCGTGGCCTGGAAATAGAAAGGACATGTTGGAGAGTTACACTTGTTGGCCAACTTGCCGTTGTGGAGATTAGAGACACAGGGCATGCTGCAACAAGCTGAATTATTTTAGAAATAAAATGCATTTCTAATGGAATGAGTATAAACAGTTAATAAAGCTGCGACCGATCCTCACCCATCCAGTTGTAAGAGTTACATGATTGTATTGTCAATGAAAGGGGGGCGTTAGGGGGTTGAGCATCTGGGTTTGGTTAGGGGTCCCCACAGTCTGCCTAGGTTAGATGCATTTAAAAATCATTATTATATACACAGGCGGTGCAGCTTGCTTCGCAGCTGGGTTACTACGCTGACTAGCAGACACTGAAGCTTTGGAGAAGACCTCTGAGTAAACAGCTCTTCAGACTCAACCATCTGTGTTACCCCAAGCCATAGTGTATGTATTTTCATACGGTTAAAAGGGGGGGGGACCCAACCCATCTCTAATTGACGATGGCAACGTCACGTAAAACAAAGCAAGGGGACTCCAAAAAGAGTCTCCATTTTTTCCAAAAATTTGTGGCACAGACACCACTTAAGTGGCATCAATTGCCCCAGAGTTGCTTAAAACGGTTGGTTAGAATGAATACCACATACTGCTACTATGCCCAAAATTATTTTCCAGACAAGATGCAGCTAAAAATTATTAGTAATTTGCAAGCTGGTGGAGCTTAGTATAGATGGCATAATAGAATGAGTACCGCACACTGCTACAGGCCCAAAATTATTTTCCAGTCAAGATGCAGCTAAAAATTATTAGTAATTTGCAAGCTGGTGGAGCTTAGTATAGATGGCATAATAGAATGAGTACCGCACACTGCTACAGGCCCAAAATTATTTTCCAGACAAGATGCAGCTAAAAATTATTAGTAATTTGAAAGCTTAAAACGGTTGGTGAGGTGATTTTACAAAATCCTCAAGCTTTTACTCTCCCCAGGATGACACAGGGGTAGAAAAGTCCTTGCGGATCCATGATTTGTTCATCTTTATGAACGTGAGTCTGTCTACATTCTCAGTAGACAGCCGCGTGCGCTTATCTGTCAGCACACCACTAGCAGCGCTGAACACACGTTCAGAGAGAATGCTGGCTGCGGGGCATGACAAGATCTCCAAGGCGTAATTTTTCAGATTGGAAGCCCAAAAAGAGCAAGGGTCCAGTGACACAGTCATGGCTTCGATGTTTACTTGGAGATACTCCTGTACCATCCTCTCTAGGCGTTGACTATGTGTCAGACTTCTTGTCTCCTGTGGCCTTGCAAATGATGGGCTAAAAAAGCTGTGAAATGATTCCGCAAAATTGCTGTTATCAGCAGATACTGTGTTTCTGTTACGGTTTGAGTGGTGAAAACTCGACAGTCCCACGGTTGGCAAGTTAGAACTGTGAAATTCACTACGTGCACCACTGGTGTTTTGTGGAAAAGCACACGTAAGATTCTGCAACAGTCTCTGCTGATACTCCTGCATGCGTGAATCCCTTTCTATGGCAAGAATTATTTCGGCAAATTTACTTTTGTACCGGGGATCTAAGAGTGTGGCAACCCAGTAGTCAGGATTATTTCGAATAGTGCAGCAAGAAGGCACTCATGTGTCTTGCGCATCCAGGAGCACCAAGTCCCTGTTGTTTTGGTGGTGAGGTAACAATCATGCTTCCTTCCTCTGCCCTCTCCCCCCAACCTCGCACAACAGAAATGTGATCAAGGTCTCCCTCATCTGATGAGTCTTGCAGAGGTTAGCCCTTCCGCATACAACTCCTCCTCCTCTACTTCCTCCACCTCCTCTTGTCGCACCACCTGACTCCGAGTTCTGTTTAACATGTGCTCCAGCATGTAAATCACCGGAATAGTCATGCTGATAATGGCATCGTCAGTACTAAACATCTTTGTCGCCATTTCAAAACTGTGCAGAAGGGTGCATAGGTCCCTGATCTGAGACCACTCCTCCAGCGTGATTTGCCCCACCTCTGGATCCCGTTGGCCCAGGCTATACGTCAGAACGTATTGCACCAGGGCTTGTCGGTGCTGCCACAGTCGCTGCAACATGTGCAGAGTTGAATTCCACCGGGTAGGCACATCGCATTTTAGCTGGTGAAGTGGCAGGCCCAACGACTTCTGTAGAGATGTAAGTCGCTGAGTTGCGGGATGCGAACGGCGGAAGTGAGCACACAGCGACCGTGCCCTCTGCAGAAGGCCATCTAGTCCGGGATAGTGGCCTAAAAATTGCTGGACAACCAGGTTCAACACGTGAGCCATACAAGGTACGTGTGTGACATTGCCCCGGCGAAGGGCCGCACCCAGGTTTGCAGCATTGTCGCACATGGCCTTCCCTGGTTTCAGGTCCAGTGGAGACAACCATTCATG
Organism: Phyllobates terribilis; assembly: GCF_046119375.1. Classification (NCBI taxonomy): domain Eukaryota; kingdom Metazoa; phylum Chordata; class Amphibia; order Anura; family Dendrobatidae; genus Phyllobates; species Phyllobates terribilis. Next base: position 110,630 of record NW_027362920.1, on the reverse strand, counting down.
AAACTGGTTCTCCAGAGCTGACCACAACTCCTGAGCTGTATGACTCACATTTCCCAGACATTTCAAAGTAAAAACTGCCTGATGATGTTGAGCCCTGCTGCCAGCATAGTAAGGAGGTGGGCAGGATCCCTTTTGCGCAGTTAGAAAGCGTGTGGCATGAATAGACAGGCTTTGGGAGCAGGTGGAGGACCGAGAGGAGGTTGAGGAGGCAGAAGCAGTGGAGGAACTTCGAGATAAAGAGGATTGACACACAACTCGTGGGGACGGCAAGACTTGGACAGCAGCCCCTTGTCCTGCTGTCACCATAGTTATCCAGTGCCCAGCCAGCGACATATAACGCCCCTGTCCATGCCTACTCATCCAAGTGTCTGTGGTGAAATGCACCCTGTCACACACAGAGTTTCTCAAAGAAGCGGTGATGTTGTGTGCGACATGCTGGTGGAGCGCAGGCACACCTTTCTTTGAGAAATTGTGCCGACTGGGCATCTGGTACTGGGGCACTGAGACGGACATAACGTCTCGAAAATCCTCTGTGTTCACCAGGCGGAAAGGCAGCATTTCTGTAGCCAAGAGCTTGCAGATGGTGAAATTCAACCTCTTAGCTTTCTCATGGCTAGGAGGAAATGGTCTTTTACTTGTCCACATCTGAGGGACCGAGGGCTGGCTGTTGTGCTTAGACGGGGTTGAGAAGGGTGTCCCCGGCAAACTGCCGTTCTGTGAGGAAGATGCAGGCAGACATGTTAGGTTGCCTTGATCCAAAGGTGGTGCTCTCGATGTCGGAGAGCGCTCAACACCAGCTGGTGTTTCCACCTCCAAAGAAAATGATGACCTGCCAATCACGCTGGCTGTTGCGGGCAAAGAGGTGGCAGGTCTGCATCCCAAAACAGGTGTGACTGCTGTCCCCCCAGTCACAGAGGATAAAGAGGCCGTGGATGCACAAGATGGGGCAGACGGTCAGGGCCGGCTCCAGGTTTTTCTGGGCCCCGGGCGAAAGAGTCTCAGTGAGCCCCTTTAATACATACCACGATTCATGATGCACAGATACCACAGAGAAATATATATATATATATATATATATATATATATATATATATATATATATAGTACAATGCAAAGATTTCACTTCTTACATTACATGAGCGATATCTATGTAAATTCCACAATACCTCAGAAACCAGCGAATCGCTCCACACAGAATACTGGCCCCCATATAAGGCCCCATACGGAATACTGGCCCCCATATAAGTCCCCATACAGCATACTGGCCCCCATATAAGGCCCCATACGGAATAGTGGCCCCCATATAAGGCCCCATACGGAATACTGGCCCCCATATAAGGCCCCATACAGAATACTGGCCCCCATATAAGGCTCCATACGGAATACTTGGCCCCCATATAAGGCTCCATACAGAATACTGGCCTTCATATAAGGCTCCATACGGAATACTGGCCCCCATATAAGGCTCCATACAGAATACTGGCCCCCATATAACGCTCCATACAGAATACTGGCCCCCATATAATGCTCCATACAGGATACTGGCCCCCATATAATGCTGCATGCAGGCTGTTACCCCCCACATAATGCCCCATACAGGCTGTCCCCCCCTTATAATGCTCCATGCAGGCTGTTACCCCACATAATGCCCCATACAGGCTGTCCCCCCCTTATAATGCTCCATGCAGGCTGTTCCCCCCACATAATGCACTATGCAGGCTGCCCCCCCTTATAATGCCCCATGCAGGCTGTTCCCCACCTTATAATGCCCCATGCAGGCTGTCACCCCTCCTCTTTATAATGCCCCATGCAGGATGTACCCCCCCTCTTTATAAGGCCCCATGCAAGATGTCACACCCCCTCTTTATAATGCCCCATGCAAGATGTCACCCCCTCTCTTTATAATGCCCCATGCAGGATGTCACCCCCCTCTCTTTATAATGCCCCATGCAGGATGTCACCCCCCCTCTTTATAATGCCCCTTGCAGGATGTCACCCCCTCTCTTTATAATGCCCCATGCAGGATGTCACCCCCTCTCTTTATAATGCCCCATGCAGGATGTCACCCCCTGTATTTATAATGCCCCATGCAGGCTGTCACCACCTCTCTCTATAATGCCCCATGCAGGATGTCACCCCCTCTATTTATAATGCCCCATGCAGGATGTCACCCCCTCTATTTATAATGCCCCATGCAGGCTGTCACCCCCTCTCTCTATAATGCCCCATGCAGGATGTCACCCCCCTCTCTTTATAATGCCCCATGCAGGATGTCATCCCCCCCCTCTCTATATAATGCCTCACGCAGGATGTCACCCCCTCCCTCTCTTTATAATGCCCCATGCAGGATGTAACCCCCCTCTCTTTATAATGCCCCATGCAGGATGTCACCCCTCCCTCTCTTTATAATGCCCCATGCAAGATGTCATCCCCCCATATTATGCCCCATGCCTCCATACATTAAAAAGAAAAAAAATCAAATACTCACCTCCCTCCTCCTCACCTGCTGCCGCTGCTCGGGTCCGGACTCCAGCGTTGCCGGCGTCGTCCCGCTCTGCGCTCCCTGTGACGGCTCAGGGGAGCGAGCGGTGGAAAGACGTCACCACGCCCTCTGACCTGAGACGTCACAGGGAGCGCAGAGCAGGAAGACAGCGGATCTGCGGAGGCACGAGGAGAGGTAAGTATCCGGCTGCCGGGGCCCTGAGCAAGCGTCGGAGAATGGCGGGCGCTGACATCGCTCTCCTCCGCCCATAGCCCAGCGGGGTGCGCGACCGCCAGTGGGCCCCCCTGCCTGCTCAGGGCCCCGGCACTTGCCCGGGTGCGCCGGGTGTTGACGCCGGCCCTGCAGACGGTGGTTGGCCCCGCCCGCTAGGCCGCATTGTAGCACAGTGAGCTTCCCACTGCAACTTATGCTTCATATCCATGTGACGGTTCATGCATGAAGTACTCAAACTATGGATTTTTTGGCCTCTACTTAGCTTTTGGTGACAAATGTTACAGATAACATGAGTTGGGTCATCCTTATCGATCTGAAAAAATGCCCAGGCTATGCAAGACTTAGCACCCATGCGACCTGAAGAGCAACCACAACTTGTGGTCAGTGTTAGAACTCTCCTGTTAGGTTTTTTTTAGTTTGCTGGTCACATGACCATTTTTGCCTATTTAATCCGGCTCCGCCCTCCTGGTCTTGCTGGACTTCATTGTATTTACTACTCTTGAGCTAGCTTGGTGCTCAGTTGCCGTCCCCTGTTAGTTTTGCTAGGTCTTCTGACCTCTATGCTTTTTGTTGTGTGTTTGTCTTTGACTGCTACTATTTCTGCTAGGAGGTGTCCAACTTATCCCAGTCCCTAGTTCTTGTAGGGATCCCTCCCTCACATCTATAGGTCTTCGTACAGACTAGCCGAGGACTTTAGCGGGTCTGATCGCAGGATCAGGTTCCCCGTTACATCGTAGGGATCTAGTTTAGTTCTATTGTAGGGACAGTTCTCCTGTCTTTCCTTAGTGTTTGTAGCAGATCATAACAGTAAGTCCAGCCCTAAAAGAAAAAAAAAAAAATTTTCTAAGGAAATACCTCCAGTTTTCCATCATGGTCTCGGTTCAAGATTTGGCTCAATGCTTGCAGGGACTCTCTCTGGAGGTGGCCGAGCTCCAACAACATGTGAGTAGCTGTCCCTGGAGCGACTCTTCCTAAAAGTCGTTTATTTAATCTTACTATTCCTGAGAGAAAGGCTTTGGAGGAATACATACAGACAAGCTTGGCCGCCGGTCACATTAGGCCTTCCAAGTCTCCTGTGGCTGTTGGATTTTTTTTTGTAAAGAAAAAAGATGGCGGTTTACGTCCTTGTCTGGACTTTCGTGAGATTAATAAAATTACTGTACGCAATCCTTACCCACTGCCATTGATTCCTGATTTATTTAAGCAGTTAGTGGGGGGCCAAGTGGTTCTCTAAAATTGATCTCCGGGGGGCATACAATTTGTTGCGGATGAAGGAGGGTGATGAATGGAAGACTGCTTTTAACACTCCTGTGGGTCATTTTGAGAGTCTGGTTATGCCTTTTGGTCTTACCAATGCTCCAGCATTTTTTCAGAATCTTATTAATGACATCCTTAGACCTTTAATCGGCAAAAATGTGGTTGTGTATTTGGATGACATTCTGATTTATTCGCCTGATCTGGAGTCTCATTGGCGGAGCGTACGTGAGGTATTACAGTTATTAATGGACAATTCGCTTTTTGCTAAGCTGGAAAACTGTGAGTTCGCTGTACAGAGAATTAGTTTTTTGGGCTACATTATCTCCAGTGAAGGTTTTGAGATGGACCCGGTTAAAGTTCAAGCTGTGCAGGAATGGCCTAGGCCTATTGGTTTGAAATCGATACAGATGTTTTTGGGTTTCGCCAATTATTACAGAAAATTCATAAAAAATTTTTCTATTATTGTCAAACCGCTGACCGATCTCACCAGGAAAGGTGCTAATGCGGTTCAGTGGACTTCTGAGGCCATTGAAGCTTTTGTGTTTCTAAAGGAGAGGTTCACCTCTGCTCCCATCCTTATGCAGCCTGATGTGACTAAGCCGTTTTTGGTTGAGGTTGATGCTTCTTCGGTGGGGGTCGGTGCGGTGTTGTCTCAGGAAAACAAGGATGGAGTACATCCCTGTGCCTTTTTTTCAAAAAAATTTTCTGAGACTGAACTTAATTACGATATTGGTAATCGGGAATTGCTGGCGATTAAACTCGCATTTGAACACAGGCGTCACCTCTTGGAAGGTGCTGAATTTCCCATTCAGGTTTTCACTGATCATAAAAATCTGATCTATCTTGATGCTGCCAAGCGCTTGAATGCCCGTCAGGCTAGGTGGGCACTTTTTTTCTCGCGGTTTAATTTTTCCGTTACTTACATCCCGGGTACCAAGAATGTTAAAGCGGATGCTTTGTCTCGCAGCTTTTCTCCCATGGTCGGTGTTGAGGAGGAAGAGGAGAGCATTTTACAAGAAGGTGTTGTGATTACTGCTTTGGACTCCTTTTTGGAGGATGAGATTCTTAAAGCTCAGGAGAATGCCCCATCTAACACTCCCCATGGGAGGTTGTTTGTGCCTAGGACCTTTAGGAGAGATTTGTTTGTTGAGTGTCATGAGTCTCGGTTGGCAGGTCATCCAGGAATTTCTGAGACCAAGAGACTTGTGGGTCGCAGTTTTTGGTGGCCTGGATGGCAGAAGGAAGTCATTAAGTGGGTGCGCCAATGTACTGTGTGTGCTAGATCCAAGTCTTCGCATGCTCCTGCTGCGGGGTTGCTTTGCCCTCTGGAGGTTCCTAGTGCACCTTGGACACATCTGGCTATGGACTTTATTACTGACCTTCCCCCCTCTGAAGGTTTCACGGTCATCTGGGTGGTCGTGGACCGTTTTAGCAAGATGTGTCACTTGGTTCCCTTCATCAAACTGCCTTGCGCTAAGACACTCGCTAAGTCCTTTGTCAAGGAAATTGTCAGACTACATGGTGTTCCTACTGACATTGTTTCTGATAGGGGACCTCAGTTCGTGGCTCGTTTTTGGCGTGCCTTTTGTGACAGGTTGGGAGTTCATTTGTCGTTTTCATCTGGATATCATCCTGAGTCTAATGGCCAGACAGAAAGGAAGAACCAGGATGTTGAGCAGTTCTTGCGTTGTTTTGTGGCAGACAATCAAGACGGGTGGTCTGAGTTTCTGCCACTTGCTGAATTTGCTCTTAACAACCATACATCCTCTTCTGCTGGGTGTTCGCCTTTTTTTTTGTTGTTCTGGGAGACATCCGTCTTTTGGGTCATTCTCCAAATTGGTTTCGGCTGTGCCTGAGGAGGAGAGTTTTTCCGGTGATTTGGAGAGAGTTTGGACGGATGTGCGTGGTAATCTTCAGGAGGCTAACAAAAAATCTAAGAGGTACTTTGATAGGAAATGGCAAGAGGTTTTGTTTGCTATTGGTGACATGGTTTGGTTGTCCTCTAAGAATCTGCGATTGAGGATTCCTTCTAAAAAATTGGGTCCCAAGTTCGTAGGGCCCTTTAAGGTGCTTCAGATAGTTAACCAATATGCTGTTAGGTTGGAGGTTCCTATGTCCTGGAAGATTAACCCGGTGTTTCATGTTTCTCTGTTGAAAAAAGCTGATGTGTCGGATGGTGACGCCTCTGCCACTGTTCCTCCGGTGGTGGAGGACGGGGAATATGAAATTTCCCGCATCCTAAATTCTAGACGGCATAGAGGGAGTTTGCAGTATCTCGTCGCTTGGAAGGGTTTCGGACCTGAGGATAACTCATGGGTGAGGGCGGATGATGTTTCTGCTTCCAGACTTGTCAGAGCGTTTCACTGGAGGTTTCCTGGTAAGCCTGGGCCTAGGGGATCCGGAGGATCCTCTTAGAAGAGTGGGTACTGTTAGAACTCTCCTGTTAGGTTTTTTTTAGTTTGCTGGTCACATGACCATTTTTGCCTATTTAATCCGGCTCCGCCCTCCTGGTCTTGCTGGACTTCATTGTATTTACTACTCTTGAGCTAGCTTGGTGCTCAGTTGCCGTCCTCTGTTAGTTTTGCTTGGTCTTCTGACCTCTATGCTTTTTGTTGTGTGTTTGTCTTTGACTGCTACTATTTCTGCTAGGAGGTGTCCAACTTATCCCAGTCCCTAGTTCTTGTAGGGATCCCTCCCTCACATCTATAGGTCTTCGTACAGACTAGCCGAGGACTTTAGCGGGTCTGATCGCAGGATCAGGTTCCCCGTTACATCTTAGGGATCTAGTTTAGTTCTATTGTAGGGACAGTTCTCCTGTCTTTCCTTAGTGTTTGTAGCAGATCATAACAGTCAGAGGCAGAGTTGTGTTTGAGGATGCAGTTGTTGACGTGCTTCCAGTACTACGTCTCTGTCCAGGAAGGCGCCACCTGACCTCGTCGTCAATAGCATCCTCCTCCACCTCCTCTGCTGACCTCATCGACTGGCTGACTGTGGGTTGACAGTAAGTGGGATCTGCAACCTCGTCATCATCACCCTGTGTGTTCTCACACCCGTTGTCCTCAGAGCCAACCTCTTCCTGCCCTGACAAAAAACTCAAGTTGTCGCTCTAATCAGGTATTTGAGTCTCATCATCGTCTTCCTCATTGTCTCCACCAACAGGAGTTACAGTTTGGGAACGAGGGTCTACATTATGGTCAGAACCTACTGCGTCTGGTCCTGGATCCGACTCATAAAGATTCTGCGCATCAGTGCAGATCATTTCCTCGCCTGGATTCACAGAAGCTCTAGAGCCGACCTCTGATTCCCAGGCTATAGTATGAGTAAACAGCACTGCAGACTCAACCATCTGTTCTACCCCATACTCAGACGGGCAGCTGGAGACTTGGGAGCTGTGAGGAAGCAAGTGCGATTGGGGTGACACCTCTGAGGACTGGAGTATTTGTGATGTTGAAGTTGAGGTGGAGGAGAGCCCACTTAAAGGAGCACTTGATATCCGTTGAAGCACCTGCTGTTTTTGTGCCTCATCTGGAATTTGTAGCGATTGGCGTGGCCGTAAGAAAGGGATCGTATCACATTGTAAGCTAAAAGAAGTAGACATCTTAGTTTGGCTGGAAGATGGTCTTTCTTCTGCAGATGTTACTGTTGCTTTAACACCTACCCCACGGACACAACCTTTTTTTCCCTTCCCAACACGCCTATTCCCCTTTCCACCAGCAGCAGGCCTTTTTCCACTCATTTTGGTGGTTAACTAATTGACAACGCTGGAGTTGTTTGCACAAAAAACGATGGATGGGAACCGAGCAGAGCTGAGTGGCCAAACTGTGGTATTAGCCCAAAAGGATTGGCTGGGTTAGATGCAGTAAAACAATTTTATTACATACACAGGTGGTGGAGCTTAGTATAGATGGATTAATAGAATGAGTCCCACACACTGCTACAAGCCCAAAATTATTTTCCGAGCTAGATGCAGCTAAAAATTATTTGTAATTTGCAAGCTGGTGGAGCTTAGTATAGATGGACTAAGAATAAGTCCCACACACTGCTACAAGCCCAAAATTATTTTCCGAGCTAGATGCAGCTAAAAATTATTTGTAATTTGCAAGCTGGTGGAGCTTAGTATAGATGGACTAAGAATAAGTCCCACACACTGCTACAAGCCCAAAATTATTTTCCGAGCAAGATGCTGATAAAAATTATTTGTAATTTGCAAGCTGGTGGAGCTTAGTATAGATGGCCTTATAGAATGATGCTATGCCCAAAACTTTTACTTGGCTAGGTGCAGTAAAAAAAATTGTATTCTATACACAGGTGGTGTAGCTTGCAACACAGATACACTACTCCACTGACTAACACACACTGCAAGAGGCCAAAAAGGATTTGCTTAGCTAGATTTAGCCAAATGCTGTGAAAAACACTAGCACAGCACTGGCACAGACCTGCCTGGCAAAAAGTCCTAGGAAATGCTGTAAACTAGTCCTCAAAAGGACTGCAATTACAATTAGTCCCTACTCCCAACCTATCTATTTAAGAGAACAGACCTGCCCGCTAAAAGTCGTAGGAAATGCTGGAACTTTGTCCTTAAAAGGACTGCAATCACAACTCTTCCCTACTCCCAAGCTATCTGTAGATTTGTGCGAAAATTGGCTTGAAATTAACAAGGTATAGCACACACAGCAACAGCGGTGCCGTCTAACACGCAGCTGCAGCAGTGAGAAAATGGTAGCGACGGGGAAAATGGCTGGGTCTTATAGGGCAAGGATATGTGACATACACAGCCAATGACACATGCCCTTGCTTGTGTGAAAAAAAGCACTTCGCTCCGTGTGTGCGCTACTGATAGGCTGACAGATAGCACCTCCCCACTGTAAATGCGGGAAAGAGAAAAAAAAATGGAGATCTTCATTATCAGCATTACTGTGAAAAAATCCAGTTATGATTTTGGTGCACGAACAGTTATCGAACATAACCTCGAACAGCCGGATTTTTTTCAAATCGTTCGTGTTCGCCGAACGGCTCGAACACCGCCCAAAACAGCTCGAATTTGAGATTGGCGAGTTGAACTCTGCTCATCTCTAGTCGCTACAGAGGTATTGCATCTCACCTAGAGGTGTGATATCTCACTTCCAGGTAAGGATGGAGTGTGGCTCAGGACCCTAACACCCACATGCACTACACCACATTTCCGGGGGACAGGGCGACGATGCTCCCAAGAGTGAGCACAACAGCCCCTGCCCCTGGCTGGAGTGGGGGGAGGGAACACCTAGAAAGGGGGAACTCAGTAATGTGTGGGTGGGGAGAGTAGATCACGGGTGCACTGTATAGAGGAGTATATATGGTGGGCACCATCTTGGTAGAAGGGAGAGAGTGGTGAGAGAGGAGAGAGAGGAGAATTCAGGGAGCAGAGGCTCTGCATGAGCTCTGCTCCGCAGGCAGGCTAAATCACAAAGCCTGGGCCTGGAGGAGAAGAAAGGAGAGGAGAGGAACAGAGGAGGCTCCAGGAGTGGAATGAAGGGACCCCAGGGGTGCGGACCGGCCAGTCGCCACCGTACGCTACCAGAGTAGGGTGGTCAGGCCAGGAAAGGGAACCGGATCCCTCATCTAGTGGAGGAGAGCAACTACCCTCAGCTAGTAACCGGAGGCCGTGGGATTGCACATGCTACGGCCCCTCACTACACCCGTTAGGAAGGCACCATATAGGACGCAGGGAAATGGAACATACGTTTGCCCGCCAAGGCCCGAGGCAGCTGGACAGAAACGTGGTCAATTGTGGGGTACGACAGGCCAGAGGAAGGACACATGAAGGGGGTCCTGAAAAGCATTGCAGAGGTACCCGGGAGTTGACCGAGCCCCTCACCTGGTGAGCACAGCACGACGTGGGCAGCCATTACCTGCAGAAGTGGCTTGGAGTGTAAAACTGTGAGTAAAGACCCTAGACTGCATTACTGGACTCTGAGTCATTACTGTTGCTCCCGCGCACCATCACCCCCACCATCTGCACTCACTGCCCCGAGGCTATACTCCTCCCGTGGGGAGTTATACTACCCTCTGCTGCGCACACAACATCAGCCTCAGCGGTTTGCCCCGCAGCGGCGGTTCTCAGTGACCGCAATCCACGGGTGGCGTAGTCGAACATTTAAACGTTACAAAACCCAATAAACAGATCCGCCACGGGACCGGGTCGCCGCCACGGAGGCTACAACCCCCAGCATTACACAGAGACCCGGCTCCGGGTATTCCCCCACACACACACGGCCCAGGGGGCGCGTCAACTTTGGCGTAGTCGGCAGGATCGAAACCAACCTGTTATCATCGGGTATTGTGTGCCTAGAGACTGTTTCACTGTATTGAATGTGGCGCCCGCCCAAGAAGAACGGACTCCATTATGTGCACGCCAAAAGACAACAAGAAGCCACCTCCCATCGTGGGCCAGGTCCCAGAATGGCGCCAAAGACGGAGCCCACCCCCAACAGCCATGTGTGCAGCTGTAGAGATGTCCATCAACGTGGGGGGGCTGCCCCTGAGAGTGATTGTCAGCGGACCACCCCCAGCAGGGGCGGAAAGGAAAGAAAACCGAAGGGAAGGGCGTGGTTTGGATTAGTCTTGGCAGACCACACCCGGAGATGGCGGGGAGCGCCAGTCCCAGTATCCTGACCAGTGGCCTGCTGCAGGCCGAAGCGTCTCCGTGCAGCCTCGCGGAGCTGATGGCCCAGCTCCCCGGAGAGGACCCTGAATTCCTCGGGGCTGAGCTGGAGAATTTGGACCGGAGGATGGTCCAGGCGCAGCGAGAGGCCATCGCGGGGTGGAAAGAAGAGATGGACCGGCGGGTTGCGGCCCGGCAGCAAGTGGCGCTGCAAGCACCCGACAGCGTGCCTGCCCCTGAGGACAGAGGAGGACCGCAGGAGGCTGAGAGCGGCGCTGCGAAGGGAGCAGGTAAGGGGGGCGCCCCTGATACCAGCCCGGACGCCACTAGCCTGCCCCTGGACCCCGTCGCGGAGACGATCGCCACGGAAGTCGCTGCACCTCCTCCGCTCCCGCCACCTGCACCTAGGCCCCAAGCCCCGAGCGCAGAAGCCGGGCCACGTCCCACATCGTGCCCCTTGATTCCAGGTGCGGCCGGAAGCGGCCCGCTCCAGGCCCTGTCGCAAGGTCTGACTCCCCCGATGCCTTACAAGAACGAGCGCCCCCGGTCCCAACACTACCATCCCTGGGGACCGACTTATACAGTCAACTTGCCGGGGTTCTCGCAGGAGACGCGGGCGGACGCTGCTCGCAGACGGGAATTCTGCTGCCGGGAGATAGCACAGCTGGAGAAGGAGAAGCAGGCGCGGCGCCAGAGGCAGGAACAGCTGCAAGCCCGGAGCGCTGAGGAGAAGACCCGGACCCGCCGAGACCCCCAGGCTGCACGCAGTCCCAAAGTCATCGGGATCGTGGTCAGGTTCCACCAGGAGAAAGGATGGGGGTTCATTCGGGACCCGACAACCAACACAGACCTCTTTGTTAACCGGAGGGATGTGGAGAGTCGCCTGCCCGCGGGTCACCCGAAACGGGATCTGTTCCCGGGAGATCAGGTGTCATACACCCGACACCGAGGCCTGAGGGGGTGGTACGCCCTCAACGTTCAGCGGGTGGAAGAGCAGCGCTACCCTGAATCCTACTACGTGGAGGACCTGGATGGGTCTGAAGAGTACGAGGAGCAGGAACGTCCACCAGAGGGAGACCGCTATTGAAGAACAGCAGCAGGAACTGTACATAGTTACCAGTCAGGGTGAAAGAGTTTCAAGTCACGCCCGTTTGCAGACTATAAAAAGTTTGTTAAAGTTACCCGAAAAGGGTCTGTGAATTATCCGGCTGAGGACTGGGAGCAGCCAATCCTTTTTATCTGGCTGAGGACTGGAAGCAGCCAACCCTTTCTATCCGGCTGAGGACTGGGAGCAGCCAACATTTGTAAATAGTTGCACTTCTTAAAGTGCCCTCTATTGGTTTTATAAACACCTACCTCAACAGATACCCGAAGGTGTTTGAAAGTTTACACTTAGTAAAATTACACCTTATTGGGTGACATGGACACCTGGCCGCGGCAAGGACTGTGGCCTATTAAAGAGACTTTGCCGTTGAACTGTTGCCGATAATTTGTTGCGCATGAAGGAGGGTGATGAATGGAAGACTGCTTTTAACACTCCTGTGGGTCATTTTGAGAATCTGGTTATGCCTTTTGGTCTTACCAATGCACCAGCATTTTTTCAGAATCTTATTAATGACATCCTTAGACCTTTGATTGGCAAAAATGTGGTTGTGTATTTGGATGACATTTTGATTTATTCGCCGGATCTGGAGTCTCATTGGCGGAGCGTACGTGAGGTATTACAGTTATTGATTGACAATTCGCTTTTTGCTAAACTAGAGAAATGTGAGTTCGCTGTACAGAGAATTAGTTTTTTGGGCTACATTATCTCCAGCGAGGGCTTTGAGATGGACACGGTGAAAGGTCAAGCTGAGCAGGAATGGCCTAGGCCTATTGGTTTGAAATCGATACAGAGGTTTTTGGGTTTTGCCAATTATTACTGAAAATTCATTAAAAATTTTTCTATTATTGTTAAACCACTGACCGATCTCACCAGGAAAGGTGCTAATACGGTTCAGTGGACTACTGAGGCCATTGAAGCTTTTGTGTTTCTAAAGGAGAGGTTCAGCTCTGCCCCCATCCTTATGCAGCCTGATGTGACTAAGCCGTTTTTGAAGTTGATGCTTCTTCTGTGGGGGTCGGTGTGGTGTTGTCTCAGGAAAACAAGGATGGAGTACATCCTTGTGCCTTTTTTTCAAAAAAATTTTCTGAGACTGAACTTAATTACGATATTGGTAATCGGGAATTGCTGGCTATTAAACTCGCATTTGAACACTGGCGTCATCTCTTGGAAGGTGCTGAATTTTCCATTCAGGTTTTCACTGATCATAAAAATCTGACCTATCTTGATGCTGCCAAGCGCTTGAATGCCCGTCAGGCTAGGTGGGCACTTTTTTTCTCGCGGTTTAATTTTTCCGTTACTTACATCCCGGGTACCAAGAATGTTAAAGCTGATGCTTTGTCTCGCAGCTTTTCTCCCATGGTCGGTGCTGAGGAGGAGGAGAGCATTTTACAAGCAGGTGTTGTGATTGCTGCATTGGACTCCGTTTTGGAAAATGAGATTCTTAAAGCACAGGAGAATGCCCCATCTAACACTCCCCATGGGAGGTTGTTTGTGCCTAGGATCTTTAGGAGAGATTTGTTTGTTGAGTGTCATGAGTCTCGGCTGGCAGGTCATCCAGGAATTTCTGAGACCAAGAGACTTGTGGGTCGCAGTTTTTGGTGGCCTGAATGGCAGAAGGAAGTCATTAAGTGGGTGCGTCAATGTACTGTGTGTGCTAGATCTAAGTCTTCACATACTCCTGCTGCGGGGTTGCTTTGCCCTCTGGAGGTTCCTAGTGTTCCTTGGACACATCTGGCTATGGACTTTATTACTGACCTTCCCCCCTCTGAGGGTTTCACGGTCATCTGGGTGGTCGTGGACCGTTTTAGCAAGATGTGTCACTTGGTTCCCTTCATCAAACTGCCCTGCGCTAAGACACTCGCTAAGGCCTTTGTCAAGGAAATTGTCAGACTGCATGGTGTTCCTACTGACATTGTTTCTGATAGGGGACCTCAGTTCGTGGCTCGTTTTTGGCGTGCCTTTTGTGACAGGTTGGGAGTTCATTTGTCATTTTCATCTGGATATCATCCTGAGTCTAATGGCCAGACAGAAAGGAAGAACCAGGATGTTGAGCAGTTCTTGCGTTGTTTTGTGGCAGACAATCAAGAGGGGTGGTCTGAGTTTCTGCCGCTTGCTGAATTTGCTCTTAACAACCCTACATCCTCTTCTTCTGGGTGTTAGCCTTTTTTTTGTTGTTCTGGGAGACATCCGTCTTTTGGGTCATTCTTTCAAATTGGTATCGGCTGTGCCGGAGGAGGAGAGTTTTTCCGGTGATTTGGAGAGAGTTTGGACGGATGTGCGTGGTAATCTTCAGGAGGCTAACAAAAAATCTAAGAGGTACTTTGATAGGAAACGGCAAGAGGTTTTGTTTGCTATTGGGGACATGGTTTGGTTGTCCTCTAAGAATCTGCGGTTGAGGATTCCTTCTAAAAAATTGGGTCCCAAGTTTGTAGGGCCCTTTAAGGTGCTTCAGGTAGTTAACCAATCTGCTGTTAGGTTGGAGGTTCCCACCTCCTGGAAGATTAATCCGATGTTTCATGTTTCTCTATTGAAAAAAGGTGATGTATCTAATAGAGACGCCACTGCCACTGTTCCTCCGGTGGTGGAGGACGGGGAATATGAAATTTCCCGCATTCTTAATTCTAGACGGTATAGAGGGAGTTTGCAGTATCTCGTCGCTTGGAAGGGTTTCGGTCCCGAGGATAACTCATGGGTGAGGGCGGATGATGTTTCTGCTTCCAGACTTGTCAGAGCGTTTCACAAGAGGTTTCCTGATAAGCCTGGGCCTGGGGGATCCGGAGGATCCTCATAGAAGAGGGGGTACTGTTAGAACTCTCCTGTTAGGTTTTTTCGATTTTGCTGGTCACATGACCTTTTTTGCCTATTTAATCCTGCTCCGCCCTTCTGGCCATGCTGGACTTCATTGTAATTTCTACTCTTAAGCTAGCCAGGTGCTTTGTTACCGTTCTCAGTCAGCTTAGCTAGGTCTTTGGACCTCTATGTTCTATGTTGTTTGTTTGTCTTTTTACTGCTACAATTTCTGCTAGGAGGTGTCCATCTTTCTCCCAGTCCCTAGTTCTTGTAGGGATCCCTCCCTCACATCTATAGGTCTTCGTTCAGACTAGCCAAGGACTTTAGCGGGTCTGATCGGAGGATCAGGTTCCCCGTTACATCGTAGGGATCTAGCTTAGTTCTATTGTAGGGACAGATCTCCTGTCTTTCCTTAGTGCTTGTAGCAGATCATGACAATAGTTTATCCTTCAATGTTTGCAATGTTTGCAAGTCAACATTGGGGGATGAACTGTGGATGCTCCAGTAATGAGAATTAGTAACACCACCCCTTTCTCTTGACCTTTGGATGAAGTCTTGAAGAAGAACAGTTGTGAACTACATAAAGGAGTCTTTTTACAAAACCACTGCCAGGAACACTCTATGGGACAGCACTACAGAACACCATGAATCCATTAAGAAGGATACAGATTTGGTTTCTACAGGATGCCAGCTTAAGGGACCACAGCCCTGGCTGGAGGAATACAGATCTGCTCCATTGACTACCACAGAACCCATGGATACATCTGGGAAAACCAGGTTGGGACCCACCAGTCACCTGGTCCCATGGAGATGTTTGGAGAAACCAGGTTGGGACCTTCTGGTCACCTGGTCCCATGGAGAAATTTGGAGTAGCCAGGTTGGGACACTCCGGCCACCTGGAACTCGTGAATATGCTCAGAAAAAGCCAAGTCGGGACCTTCCGGTCACCTAGTTCCATGGATATGTTGGGAGAAGCCAGGTTGGAACCCTCTGGTCTCCTGGCCACGTACCTCAATGGACTGTCAGCTTTCTAAGCTTGTTGTTACCTCCTCTTTGTGGGTGCTCACCAAAAGTGGGGTGCCTTTGGTGGGGGTAGTCAGCCCCAGAAGCCCCTCGGATTGGCAGCTGCTTTAACCCCGGCGAGTCAGCGGAAGGGTGAGACTCTGTAATTTGCACCATAATAGGTATTTGCTGGGACTGTTCGATATGTTTATTGTGTGTTTGGTGGTTTAATAAAATATTACCTCACTGTTTTACAATCATCCTGTGTTGTTGTTTATGTATCTTCTATCAGTTATGGATTATAATGAGTGCGATCCGCTCCACCATGAGGGGCCCGATCCTCCCGGGGGCCCACGTTCAAAGATCCCAGCACAGCTCAGGACGGATTCTTGTAGTGCTGATGTTTGATAAATAGGATATTACAGCGCTCATAGAAAATAAATGTCTGACCTCTTCTTTCTGATGGGCATTTCAGAGTGAGGAGCTGCGCTCTGGACTCACCGCTGCACTCCCCATGCCATTGCGGCGGCCATCTTAATATCGATTTGTGCGGAGGAGACTGGGGAGTCAGACGGGGGTGTCAAATGTATGGACCCTTTTAACCGCAGGATGGAGGGTCACTGTGAATATTAATTCATGAACCACTGTGCATAGCAAAGCAATAAAATAAAAATACCAATCTCCTCCTGACTCTTTAATGCGGCTTCCAATTGCTGCTTTCCATTTTTTCACTTGAGCTCATGTTGAAGGACGCAGGCGGCGCAGCAATAATATCATCATCCCACCTGCGTCACACAGCCAGCGCCGGGCAGTGAGCTGAGGATGGATTCCTGCAGCAGCGCTGCTATATCCACCGCGGCGCAAGGGGGTGGTATGCCCTCAATGTCCAGAGGGTGGAGGAAGAGTACTACCGTGAGCACTACTGCTCAGAGGACCCGGACAGGTCTGAAGAACACTTTGAGGAGGAAGAAGGTGCGCAAGGAGGACACCGCTACTAAGGAGCAGCAGCGTACAATGTATATAGTTACCCGTCGGGGTAAAGAGACTGTTACCTAGAGTTACCCGTTATCGGGTCAGTTAAAGCCGGCTGAGGACAGGGAGCAGCCACTTTTTATGAACTATCCGGCCGAGGACTGGCAGCGGTCAATTCTGTAAATAGTTTCACTTCCTAAAGTGCCCCCTACTGGTTTTATAAGAGACTACAATAACAACTGACATCAGAACAAAAACCCGTTAGAGGTGGCCGAAGACGAGGTCCAGCAGCTGGATCAGCTACGCCGTGCAGCCACCCCAGGGCCTTCGTTGAGGGTTTACGAACGGGTCCCTCATGTTTGAGTTTACAAGTTTGTATTTTATAGAAAGATGGACACCTGGTTGCAAAGCGCACTGTGACCAGTTAACAAAAGTTTTACATGAAGAATGTTTATAAGAAAAATGTTTTATATGTGACAGATGTGGTTATAAAAGTGAAAAGAGTTTTAGAATGTTTTATATATGAGAAGAAAAGTCTTATAATATTGCTGAAAGAGAAAATGTGCCAATAACGTTAAAAGAGAAAAATTGCCTCCCATAAAGGGATGAGTAATAATGGTTTATAATTTTATATATGGATGCATTCTAAAACCTTGCATGTTTTTGAACTGTCTTTAGCTCTGATCCAGCCCGAGGACGTGCTGTGGTTTACCACTGGGGAATGTAGCGTCCCCAGGGTTCGGTTGCTACAGGGGTATTGCACCTCATCCAGAGGTGTGATATTCCACTCCCAGGTAAGGATGGAGTGTGGACCAGGGCTCAGTTAGCTGCACACACACACCCCATTCCGGGGGACAGCTCGACGGTGCTCCCAGCTGTGGGCACAACTGACCATGTCCCTGGCTGGAGTGGGGATGGGGGAAGAGAACCCAGTGGTTTAGGAGAAGAAAGGGGGCGGTTTCTGGAGCATAGGAAGGAGCTCATGGGGTGCAGGTCACCTGAGCTCAGGCTCAGAGAAGTAGATAAAAGGTGGGAGCCATCTTAGAGAGTTGAGAGAAGTGGTTGAGTCAGAGCAGAAGGGAGAGAGAGCTGACAGGGAGCAGCGGCTCAGCCTGAGCTCAGCTCCACAAGGCAGGCCTAGAGAGAAGGCCGGGGCCAGAGAGGAGAAGAGAAGAAGGAGAAAGAAGGAAGGAGAAGAGACAGAGGAGTGGAAGGGGTCCAGAAACAAAAAGGCAGAAGGGACCCTAAGAGTGCAGAACGGTCAACAACCGTTGCATACCCCATTATACCGGGTGGAAGGGTCAGGCAGTGGAAAGGTACCGGATCCCTAAGTTGGTGGAGGCGAATCTACCCTCAGCCAAGAACCGGAGGTTGTGACCATTTATTGGTGTGACCCCCCGCTAAACCTGCTAGGAGGGTACCATATAGGATAGCGGGAAGTGAAGGCCAACGCTTACCCGACACGGTCCGCGGTAGCCGGACAGAAGTCAGGACACTGGTGGGGCACGAGAGGCCATAGAAAGGACAGAAGGGGGTCCTGTGCCATAATCCTGAATTGCCTGGGGGTTGACCGAGCTTCTCACCTGGTGGACGCAGCACGGCTCGGGCAGTCCTTGCTGACAGAAGTGACTTGGATAACAACTGTGAGTAAAAGACCCTGGACTGCATCATTGGACTCCCCCAGCATCCACTTACAATGCCCTGAGGCTACACTCTTCCCGTGGGGAGTTATCCTACCCCTGTGCTGCACACTAACAACAGCCTCAGCGGTCTGCCTCGCAGCGGCGGTTATCTCTGACCGCAATCCACGTGTGGCGTAGTCGGACATTCACAAATCTACAAATAGATTGCCACAGCATTTGGTCTGACCACCCTGAGCCACGGGACCGGGTTGCCACTACTACCCCCATCAGCACCGTACACTAGAAGGCCCGGTTCCGGGTACCCCACGGCCCAGGGGGCGAGTCACTTATGCATCACTATTGCCCACAGACACTCATTATTGTACTGCTCTCCAGCCCTTCAGTGAACAAAATCTCTTCTGTAATAACAACATTTTTCATATTTTGACTCAACCGTCCAGAGCACATCCTGCCAATTTTCTGCACCCTGGTTCCTCTGTTTTAATGCATAGTTGAGTCACTTGGTCTTGTTTTGATGTGGAAGATATGACTTTTTCGCCACAATTCTGCTATGTAGACCACTTCTGGCCAGTCTTCTCTGAACAGTAGATGAGTGAAGCTGAGTCCCACTGGTTGCTGCCAGATGTGAGCTGATGGCACTGCTGGACATCTTCCGCTTTTGAAGGAAAGTAACCATAATGTGTCATACATCTGCTGCACTAAGTTTCCTTGGCCGACCACTGCATCTACTGACCTCAACGTTGCACATTTTCTTGTGCTTCTTCATAAGTGCTTGAATGACACATCTTGAACCCTCAATCTGCTTTGAAATATGAAATATGTGCCTTAGAGACCTTGCTGATGTAGTATAACTTCCTTGTGTATTCTTGCTCAGTCTTGCCATGGTGTATGACCAGACACCTGACTGTATTATTACAAAATCCCTGACTTTGCGCTGGTGTACCTAGAAGAATTGATGCTGTTTTAAAGTGAAAAGTTGGTCACACCAAATATTGATTGGATCTAGATTTTTCGTTTGTTCATTCACTTGTATTTTGTTAATTGATTAAATAAATCATTAACATTTCTATTTTTGAAGCGTTCTTACTTTGCAGCATTTTTTCTACACCTTTCTAAAAATTATTTTTATGTGATTGTGTCTTTTATTTGCTCATTAACCCCTTAATAACATCTGACGTACTAATACGCGTCTGTGCCCTGGGACTTAAGAGCCAGACCCGTATTAGTACGTCATCGCGATCGCGCGCGCACACAGGCTGTGCGGGCGCGATCGCCGCCGGGTGTCAGCTGATTGTCACAGCTGACACCCGGTACTATGTGCAGGGAGCGGTCCTGCACCGTTCCCAGCACATTAACCCCCGCGATGCTGCGATCGAAGTCGATCGCGGCATTGCGGGGGCAAGGGGAGGTGATCGGCGATACTCACCTCCTCTTCCGGCTTCCAGCGCAGTCTGCAAAGGCTTCCCGGGTGTTGCCATGACGACCCGATGTCGTCATGACAACATCCGGGTCACCAGAGAGCAGGAAGATTGCTTGGACATGCGCAGTGCATCTCCAAGCAATCTTCACACTGTGCACTTCTGACAGCCTTCATGGCATAGGGATCGTGCTCCATTCCTGTGCCATGCAGGCGATCAGAAAAAAAAAAGTGAAAGTCCCAGAGTGGGACAAAGTAATAAAGTGTATAAACTGTGTGAAAGTGGAAAAAAAAAAAAAAATGTGCAAAAATATTATAAAAAAATAAAAAAAATAATACACCAAAAATAAAAATATAATGTACCCATCAATAAATATTATTATAAAAAAAATAAAAAAAAAACAATAAAAGTACATATATTTGGTATCGCCGCGTCCGGAACAACCTGACCTATAAAACTGTCCCACTAGTTAACCCCTTCAGTGAACACGGTAAAAAAAAAAAAAAAAAACGAAGCAAAAAACAATGCTTTATCACCATACCGCCAAACAAAAAGTGGAATAACACGCGATCAAAAAGACGCATATAAATAAAAATGATACCGCTAAAAATGTCATCTCGTCCCGCAAAAAAAAAGCCGTCATACAGCTCCATCAGCCGAAAAATAAAAAAGTTATAGCTCTCAGAATAAAGCGATACAAAAAAATATTTTTTTCTATAAAATAGATTTTATTGTGTATAAGCGCCAAAACATAGAAAAATGATACAAATGTGGTACCGCTGTAAACGTACTGACCCGAAGAATAAAGCTACCTCATCAATTTTACCACACGCGGAACAGAATAAAAAAAAAAAAAAAAACAATTCCTGAATTGTTGGTTTTTGTTTATTCTGCCTCCCAAAAATCGGAATAGAAAGCGATCAAAAAATGTCACGTGCCTGAAAATGGCACCAATTACAACGTCAAGTCATCCCGCAAAAAACGAGCCGTCACATGACTGTCTGCCAAAATCTGGAAAATTATAGCTCTCAAAATATGGCGATGCAAAAACTAGATTTTACAAAAAATGCGTCTTTTAGTGTGTGACAGCTGTCAGTCATAAAAACCCCATATGATTCTGGCATTGCTGTAATCACACCGACCCGAAGAATAAAGTCGTCTAATCACTTATACCGCACAAGGAACGGCGTCAAAAATAAACTCTTGGGTTAGGATTGGGCTAGGGTTAGGGCTGGGTTTGGGGCTAGGGTTGTGCTGGGGCTAGGGTTGTGCTGGGGCTAGGGTTGTGCTAGGGTTAGGGCTGGGGTTGGGATTTTTTTCAAAAGTAAGAAAAAAAGATGACGATATGGCGACTAGTGTTGAGAGCAAGTGCTCGCTACTTGAGTTTGCATCGGGTGCTCTGGTATGCATTGAGTATCGTGGGTATTTGAGTGACATGCTCGAGTCTCTGCCCCATATGCTTCGCAGCCAAAAAACTTTACGGGGATTGCCTGCCATGCACGAGCGATCCCCGCATGTTTTTTTTTGGGTGTCTAATAACCGTGAAACATGCGGAGCAGTGACTCGAGCATGTCACTCGAGCACACGCTGTACATGGTGCATACCTGAGTACCCGATGCAAACTCAAGTAGCGAGCACTTGCGCTCAAGAATAATGACAACTTATTCAATATGATGACCTAATGTAAACAAATTCTGTGCCGTACCTCTGGGTTCAAAATGTTCACTATACACCTTAATAAAATCCTTGAGGGGTATAGTTTCCAAAATGGGGACACTTGTGGGGGAGCTCCACTGTTTAGGCACATCACGGGCTCTCCAAACGCGACATGGTGTCCGCTAACAAATTGAATAGAAAATCGGCTCAAATTGTTAGCGGACGCCATGTTGCTTTTGGAGAGCCCCTGTGTGCCCAAACATTGGAGCTCCCCCACAAGTGACCCCATTTTGGAAACTAGACCCCCCAAGGCACCTATCTAGATGCATAGTGAGCACTTGGAATCCCCAGGTGCTTCACAAATTGATTCGTAAAAATGAAAAAGTGAAAAAAAAAACACTTTTTCATTTTTATGAATCAATTTGTGAAGCACCTGGGGTTCCAAGTGCTCACTATGAATCTAGATAGGTGCCTTGGGGGGTCTAGTTTCCAAAATGGGGTCACTTGTGGGGGAGCTCCAATGTTTGGGCACGCAGGGACTCTCTAAATGCAAAATGCTATCCGCTAACAAATTGAATGGAAAATCGGCTCAAATTGTTAGCGGACACCACATTGCGTTTGGAGACCCCCTCTGTGCCCAAACTTTGGAGCTCCCCCACAAGTGACCCCATTTTGGAAACTAGACCCCCCAAGGCACCTTTCTAGATGCATAGTGAGCACTTGGAACCCCCAGGTGCTTCACAAATTGATTCGTAATAATGAAAAAGTGAAAAAAAAAACACTTTTTCATTTTTATGAATCAATTTGTGAAGCACCTGGGGTTCCAAGTGCTCACTATGAATCTAGATAGGTGCCTTGGGGGGTCTAGTTTCCAAAATGGGGTCACTTGTGGGGGAGCTCCAATGTTTGGGCACACAGGGACTCTCCAAATGCAACATGATATCCGCTAACAAATTGTCGGCTCAAATTGTTAGCGGATATCATGTTGCATTTGGAGAGTCCCTGTGTGCCCAAACATTGGAGCTCCCCCACAAGTGACCCCATTTTGGAAACTAGACCCCCCAAGGCACCTATCTAGATGAATAGTGAGCACTTGGAACCCCTAGGTGCTTCACAAATTGATTCGTAAAAATGAAAAAGTGTTTTTTTTTCACTTTTTCATTATTACGAATCAATTTGTGAAGCACCTGGGGGTTCCAAGTGCTCACTATGCATCTAGAAAGGTGCCTTGGCAGGTCTAGTTTCCAAAATGGGGTCACTTGTGGGGGAGCTCCAAAGTTTGGGCACAGAGGGGGTCTCCAAACGCAATGTGGTGTCCGCTAACAATTTGAGCCGATTTTCCATTCAATTTGTTAGCGGATACCATGTTGCATTTAGAGAGTCCCTGTGTGCCCAAACATTGGAACTCCCCAACAAGTGACCCCATTTTGGAAACTAGACCCCCCAAGGCACCTATCTAGATGCATAGTGAGCACTTGGAACCCCTAGGTGCTTCACAAATTGATTCGTAACAATGAAAAAGTGTTTTTTTTTTCACTTTTTCATTTTTACGAATCAATTTGTGAAGCACCTGGGGGTTGCAAGTGCTCACTATGCATCTAGATAGGTGCCTTGGGGGGTCTAGTTTCCAAAACGGGGTCACTTGTGGGGGAGCTCCAATGTTTGGGCACACAGGGGCTCTCTAAACGCAACATGGTGTCCGCTAATTATTCAAGCAAATTTTACAATCAAAAAGTCAAATGGCGCTCCTTCCCTTCCGAGCCCTACAGTGCGCCCAAACAGTGTTTTTTCCCCAAATATTGGGTATCTGCGTGCCCAGGGGAAATTACACAACAAATTTTGCGGTCCATTTTTTCTTGTTACCCCTGTGAAAATAAAAAGAATTGTGTCTAAAGTAACATTTTTGTGAAAAAAGTTAAATGTTCATTTTTTTCTTCCACATTCAAAAAATTCCTGTGAAGCACCTGAAGGGTTAATAAAGTTCTTGAATGTGGTTTTGAGCACCTTGAGGGGTGCAGTTTTTAGAATGGTGTCACTTTTGGGTATTTTCTGTCATAAAGACCTCTCAAAGTGACTTCAAATGTGATGTGGTCCCTAAAAAAATGGTTTTGTAAATTTTGTCGGAAAAATGAGAAATCGCTGGTCAACTTTTAACCCTTATAGCTCCCT
Organism: Phyllobates terribilis; assembly: GCF_046119375.1. NCBI lineage: Eukaryota > Metazoa > Chordata > Amphibia > Anura > Dendrobatidae > Phyllobates > Phyllobates terribilis. Next base: position 87,262 of record NW_027362920.1, on the reverse strand, counting down.
AACAAAAAAAAATTTTGGTTCCAAAATTGTGCTGATGTAAAGTAGACATGTGGGAAATGTTATTTATTAACTCTTTTGTGTGACATATCGCTCTGATTTCAGGGCTTAAAAATTCACATTTTGAAAATTGCAAAATTTTCACCAAATTTCCGTTTTTTTCACAAATAAACGCAAGTGATATCGAAGAAATTTTTCCACAATCATGAAGTACAATATGTCACGAAAAAACAATCTCAGAATCAGGGGGATCCGTTGAAGCGTTCCAGAGTAATTACTTCATAAAGTGACAGTGGTCAGAATTGTAAAAATTGGCCCGGTCATTAACGTGCAAACCACCCGCGGGGCTTAAGGGGTTAATAATCTGATATATCTTTTGGTATTTTGTGTATAGTTGTTTTTTTTACTGTTGGGGTAAATTGTAGGATATTGATTTCAGAGTGGTTTCCTGATCCTTTGATTGTAGGAATGAGTGGTATATATGTGCTAATAAATTAGGACAAAAGGTAGGAAATTTAGGAAAAAACTGAACATCTCAGCAGTAATAACATGCTGATTGTGATGTCATGAAGATGACTTGAATTTCCACCAATCAGATCAGCATGTTTCAGGTAACCCAGATAGAACAGTCCATGAAACATGAGTCACGGCCACTGTGAGGTAATAATGCTGATTAGAATTTCCACCAGTCAGAAAACAGAACCGCCCAGAAGAACCACCCAGGAGGTATGAGTCATCGCCACTGTGAGATCATAATGCTGACCAATCACAGAGCAGCCACACCCAGATTTTTCACCAATCTGAGAGCAGCCACACCCAGATTTTCCACCAATCAGAGATCAGCAGTGGGTATAAATAGCCGCTGCCGCCTGCCCGGCTTAGCCTTGCACTGGTTGGGTCTCTCTTTTTTTCTCTCTCTTGGTATCTCCCGGTATCTCTCCCTCCCCTCTCTCTCTCTCTCTCTTTGACCCAACGGCCCTCTTAGGGGCTACCCCAAATGTGTAAAAGATAGAACCAATATTTGTGTTGTTTGTCCGTTATATGAGCCTGTGATTAACCCCTTCCCACTCTTTGCCATATATATATATTATATACATAGTATGTGCAGGTGGGCCTTAAAGGGAATTTCCAGGACAAACATATTGATGGCCTATCCCCTGGCTAGCTCATTAATATCAGATTTGTGGAGGTCCGGCACGTGGCACCTCCACTACTCAGTTGTTTGAAACTCTGGCAGAGGTCAGATGTAAACATTGTTGAGGAGCTGAACATCACAGCTCTGGTCACTGTGTAGTGGCTGCTACCTGGTGCTGCAGATCAGCTCCTATTCCATGAATATTAGCTGACTTGCAGGACCCACAGTACAGTGAATGGAGCAGTGATGTTAAGATCTTCAAACTGTTTACATCTGAGTGTTGCAAACAACTGATGGGTAGAGCCAGTACCGCGTGTCGGGGCCCACCGATCTGATATTGATAACACATCCCCAGGATGGCAGCTCAGTAGATACCATACCAGGATGGGGACATTATACCAGAATGGGGTCACTATACTAGTATGGGGACATTTTACCAAGATGAAGGACGCTACAGTTAGGTCCATATATATTTGGACAGAGACAACATTTTTCTAATTTTGGTTCTTGACATTACCACAATGAATTTTAAACAAAACAATTCAGATGCAGTTGAAGTTCAGACTTTCAGCTTTCATATGAGGGTATCCACATTAAAATTGGATGAAGGGTTTAGGAGTTTCAGCTCCTTAACATGTGCCACCCTGTTTTTAAAGGGACCAAAAGTAATTGGACAATTGACTTCAAGGCTATTTCATGGGACAGGTGTGGGCAATCCCTTCTTTATGTCATTCTCAATTAAGCAGATAAAAGGCCTGGAGTTGATTTGAGGTGTGGTGCTTGCATTTGGAAGGTTTTGCTGTGAATTAAACATGCGGTCAAAGGAGCTCTCCATGCAGGTGAAACAAGCCATCCTTAAGCTGCAAAAACAGAAAAAAAACATCCTGGAAATTGCTACAATATTAGGAGTGACAAAATCTACAGTTTGGTACATCCTGAGAAAGAAAGAAAGCACTGGTGAACTCATCAATGCAAAAAGACCAGGGCGCCCACGGAAGACAACAGTGGTGGATGATCGCAGAATAATCTCCATGGTGAAGAGAAGCCCCTTCACAACAGCCAACCAAGTGAACAACACTCTCCAGGAGGTAGGCGTATCAATATCCAAATTTACCATAAAGAGAAGACTGCATGAAAGTAAATACAGAGGGTTCACTGCACGGTGCAAGCCACTCATAAGCATCAAGAATAAAAAGGCTAGACTGGACTTTGCTAAAAAACATCTAAAAACGCCAGCACAGTTCTGGAAGAACATTCTTTGGACAGATGAAACCAAGATCAACCTCTACCAGAATGATGGAAAGAGAAAAGTATGGCGAAGGCGTGGTACAGCTCATGATCCAAAGCATACCACATCATCTGTAAAACACGGCGGAGGCAGTGTGATGGCTTGGGCATGCATGGCTGCCAGTGGCACTGGGTCACTAGTGTTTATTGATGATGTGACACAGGACAGAAGCAGCTGAATGAATTCTGAAGTATTCAGAGCCATACTGTGTGCTCAGATCCAGCCAAATGCAGCCAAACTGAGGGGTCGTCGTTTCTTACTAGAGATGGACAATGACCCAAAACATAAAGCCAAAGCAACCCAGGAGTTTATTAAAGCAAAGAAGTGGAATATTCTTGTATGGCCAAGTCAGTCACCTGATCTCAACCCAATTGAGCATGCATTTCACTTGTTAAAGACTAAACTTCAGACAGAAAGGCCCACAAATAAACAGCAACTGAAAACCACCGCAGTGAAGGCCTGGCAGAGCACCAAAAAGGAGGAAACACAGCGTCTGGTGATGTCCATGAGTTCAAGACTTCAGGCAGTCATTGCTAACAAAGGGTTTTCAACCAAGTACTAGAAATGAACATTTTATTTACAATTATTTAATCGGTCCAATTACTTTTGGTCCCTTTAAAAACAGGGTGGCACATGTAAAGGAGCTGAGACTCCTAAACCCTTCATCCAATTTTAATGTGGATCCCCTCAAATGAAAGCTGAAAGTCTGAACTTCAACTGCATCTGAATTGTTTTGCTTAAAATTCATTGTGGTAATGTCTAGAACCAAAATTAGAAAAATGTTGTCTCTGTCTAAATATATATGGCCTAACTGTATATCAAAATGGGGACAATATATCAGAATGGGGACAATATACCAGGAAGGGGGACATTAAATCAGAATGGGGACATTATATCAGAAAGGGGAAATTATACCAGAATTGGGGACATTATACCAGAATAAGGGACACTATACCAGAATGGGGTACACCATACCCGGATGGGTGACACTATATCAGAATGGGGACATTATATCACAATGATGATGTTATACCAGGATGGGGGACATTATATCACAATGATGATATTATACCAGTATGGGGGATATTATAGCAGCATGGGGGACATTATGCCAGAACTGGAGATACTATACCAGGATCTGGGGCATTATACCAGCTTTGGGGACATTTTAGCAGAATTGGGAGCATTACACCAGCATGGGGGATATTATACCAGGTTAGAGACATTATGCCAAAATGGGGACATTATATCAAAATGGGGACACTATACCAGGATGGGGACATTAAACCAGAATGAAGGAAATGATGCCAGAATGGGGACATTACCAGACAGGGGCACAGGTGGGGGAAAATGTTATAGCATAAGGCCCAGCATGTGGGAGATTATTTCAATGAGGAGCCAGGATGGGGGACATTACTACATAGGGAGAGAACACATATACTGTATCTTTATAGGATCCAGAACGCTACAAGGGCCCATACATCTGACCAACATGCAGGTGGGGGCCTATCAGACTCTAGTTACTCCACTGGGTGGGACCAGATCATTTCCAGGACTCCTTGTTCTTTACATTGAAGATAATTCTTAATGATATTGGCTGTACGTTTGGGGTTGTTGTTCTGCTGAAGAAAACATTTGGATCCAATCAGACACCTCCATGATGATATTGCATGATGGATAAGTATCTGCCTCTATATCTCAGCATTGAGGGAACCAATAATTCTGACCCAATTTCCACCTCCATTTGCTGAAATGCAGCCCCAAACTTACAGGACCCTCCACCGTGCTTATGCATCACTATTGCCCACAGACACTCATTATTGTACTGCTCTCCAGTCCTTCAGTGAACAAAATCTCTTCTGTAATAAAAACATTTTTCATATTTTGACTCTACTGTCAAGAGCACATCCTGCCAATTTTCTACACCCTGGTTCCTCTGTTTTAATGCATAGTTGAGTCCCTTGGCCTTGTTTTGATGTGGAAGATATGGCTTTTGCGCCACAATTCTGCTATGAAGACCACTTCTGGCCAGTCTTCTCTGAACAGTAGATGAGTGAAGCTGAGTCCCACTGGTTGCTGCCAGTTCTGAGCTGATGGCACTGCTGGACATCTTCCGCTTTTGAAGGAAAGTAACCATAATGTGTCATACATCTGCTGCACTAAGTTTCCTTGGCCGACCACTGCATCCACTGACCTCAACGTTGCACATTTTCTTGTGCTTCTTCATAAGTGCTTGAATGACACATCTTGAACCCTCAATCTGCTTTGAAATTTGTGCCTTAGAGACCTTGCTGATGTAGTATAACTTCCTTGTGTATTCTTGCTCAGTCTTGCCATGGTGTATGACCAGACACCTGACTGTATTATTACAAAATCCCTGACTTTGCGCAGGTGTACCTAGAAGAATTGATGCTGTTTTAAAGTGAAAAGTTGGTCACACCAAATATTGATTGGATCTAGATTTTTCGTTTGTTCATTCACTTGTATTTTGATAATTGATTAAATAAATCATTAACATTTCTATTTTTGAAGCGCTCTTACTTTACAGCATTTTTTCTACACCTTTCTAAAAATTATTTTTATGTGATTGTGTCTTTTATTTGCTTATTAATAATCTGATATATATTTTGGTATTTTGTGTATAGTTGTTTTTTCTGCTGTTGGGGTAAATTGTAGGATATTGATTTCAGAGTGGTTTCCTGATCCTTTGATTGTAGGAATGAGTGGTATATATGTGCTAATAAATTAGGACAAAACGTAGGAAATTTAGGAAGAAACTGAACATCTCAGCAGTAATAACATGCTGATTGTGATGTCATGAAGATGACTTGAATTTCCACCAATCAAAGAGCAGCATGTTTCAGGTCACCCAGATAGAACAGTCCATGAAACATGAGTCACGGCCACTGTGAGGTCATAATGCTGATTAGAATTTCCACCAGTCAGAAAACAGAACCGCCCAGAAGAACCACCCAGGAGGTATGAGTCATCGCCACTGTGAGGTCATAATGCTGACCAATCACAGAGCAGCCACACCCAGATTTTCCACCAATCAGAGATCAGCAGTGGGTATAAATAGCCGCTGCCGCCTGCCCGGCTTAGCCTTGCACTGGTTGGGTCTCTTTTTTTCTCTCTCTTGGTATCTCCCGGTATCTCTCCCTCCCCTCTCTCTCTCTCTCTCTCTTTGACCCAACGGCCCTCTTAAGGGCTACCCCAAATGTGTAAAAGATAGAACCAATATTTGTATTGTTTGTCCGTTTTATGAGCCTGTGATTAACCCCTTCCCACTCTTTGCCATATATATATATTATATACATAGTATGTGCAGGTGGGCCTTAAAGGGAATTTCCAGGGCAAACATATTGATGGCCTATCCCCTGGTTAGCTCATTAATATCAGATTTGTGGGGGTCCGGCACGTGGCACCTCCACTACTCAGTTGTTTGAAACTCTGGCAGAGGTCAGATGTAAACATTGTTGAGGAGCTGAACATCACAGCTCTGGTCACTGTGTAGTGGCTGCTCCCTGGTGCTGCAGATCAGCTCCTATTACATGAATATTAGCTGATCTGCAGGACCCGCAGTACAGTGAATGGAGCGGTGATGTTCAATCTTCACACTATTTACACTTGAGCGCTGCAATCAGCTGATGGGTAGAGCCGGTGCCGCGTGTCGGAGCCCACCGATCTGATATTGATAACCCATCCCCAGGATAAATCATCATTATTATACTACTGGAAACTCCATTAATGGATTGTCTGGGATTAATAACACGAGCCCCTTCTTTAAGAAAATACAGTCCCTAACTGGTCACAGGATAAATGTGGGATTTCAGGTCACCCATTTACTGCAATATAGCTGGCAATGCCACCCAGCGGATCTAAGCAAGTCCCGGGGCCACAACAATATACAGCCAGAGCCCGAGTATAGGATGGAAGATTAAAAAAAATCTTCAAAAATGTATTTAGTATGAGGCATACATCAAAAATACATGCAATGCTTTTCCTGACAACTCTGAGTTTTATAATGTGGAAAAAAATGTTTAAAAAAACACTGAGTGAACACACCCCTAGCTGCATTGTGACTGTATATATACATATATAAGCTGCCCCTCCCCCACCATGTGAGCATTCTCAGCGTGTACTGACCAATGCTGTCCACCAGGTGGCATCAGCAGGAAATTACAGCGATGAGACAAGCACTGCATGACAGCCCCGCCCCAATCTGCCCTATACCAGACACGCCCCCTACCAACGCCCCGCCTCCGCTGCCATGACAACCGAATTATTTAATGGCAGAAAGAGAGACCTTATATGAGCAGAGAAGTAGCGGCCGGAGCGCGGGGTCCGCACAGGTGAGCGCCCCCATAACACAGTGTATGTACTGCACGTCAGCTCTATGGCAGACTGTCACCTGTGCTGGATCCAGTACGTGTTACACTTATATCTGTACAGAGACACAGAGGACGCTGCGGGGCCTGTAGCTATATATGTGTGTGTGTGTGTATATACAGTATATATATGTGTGTGTGTGTGTGTGTATATACAGTATATATATGTGTGTGTGTATATACAGTATATATGTGTGTGTGTGTATATACAGTATATATGTGTGTGTGTGTATATACAGTAAATATATGTGTGTGTGTATATGTAGCACCCTGAGGATTCGGCTGCTACAGGGGTATTGCACCTCACTCCAGAGGTGTGGTATTCCACTCCCGGGTAAGGATGAAGTGTGGGACTGAGCTCAGTAGGCTGCATGGACTACATACATCCCATTTCCGGGGGACAGAACTACGGTACTCCCACCAAGTATATGTGCAGGTACGACAGCGTCTGTCCCTGGCTGGAGTGGGAGGGGGGTGGAACATCCCAGTAGTGTAGGGGCAGATAGGGGGAGTAGTCTGGGTAAAGCTAGGAGCTCATTGGGTGCTAGTCACCTGGGCTCACACATAGAGGGAGTATATAAGGTGGGCACCATCTTAGGACAGGGTTTTTTTAGCCTGAGGAGCAGAGCAGAAGAGTTCAGCCAGGAGGGCTGACAGGGAGCTGTGGCTCCGGCTGGGCCCAGCTCCAGAGCCAAGCCTGCAGAGGAGAGAGGAGAAAGAAGGACCCAGAGAGAAAGACAGAGGGAACCCCAAGAACCCAGAAACAGACCAGAAAGGGTGAAGGGTTGGCGGACACGGGTACCGGAACCCGAACTGGTGGAGGCCACTTATCCTCAGCCAGGAACCGGAGGTCGTGGTCAAGATTTGCCACGACCCTCACCAAATCCACCAGAAAGGCACACCAAGCATGGGGTCAGGGAACCCAGAGGAGGTTTGACCACTAAGAGACCCGAGGGAGCCAGCCAAAGGTGGATCCCTGGTGGGAACGGCCAGAGACAGAGAGAGAGAAGGGAGCTCAGGACCACGCTTCAGAACTGCCTGGGGGTTAGCCGAGTCCAGGACCTGGTGGACGCAGCACGGCTCGGGTGGTCACTCAAGGCCAGAGTGACTGAGAGAACACTTGTGAGTAAAACCCCTGAAACTGCATCTCCTGACTCTGACTCTTCTTACTGACCGTCACAACCCCCATCATCTTCACCTGCTGCCCTGAGGCCATACCCCTCCCGTTGGGGGTTATACCATCATCGCTGCACCCATACCACCGGCCTCAGCGGACTGTTCTGCAGCGGCGGCTGCAAAGCCGCACTCAACGGGTGGCGTAGTCGACATCCAAGTTAACATCTACTGCCATAGACTGCCACTTAGTTTGACACCCTGGGCACGGACCGGGTCACCGCCACAAGGACTACTACCCCCATCGAGATCCGGCTCCGGGTATCCCCCGCGTGCGCAACGCAGCGCAACATGGCCCAGGGGGCGCGTCATATATATACAGTATATATGTGTGTGTGTATATGCTGTATTACTGTATATATGTGTGTATGTGTGTGTATATACAGTATATATATGTGTGTGTGTATGTATACAGTATATATATGTGTGTGTATATACAGTATATATGTGTGTGTGTGTATATACAGTATATATGTGTGTGTGTGTATATACAGTATATATATATGTATGTGTGTATATGCTTTATTACTGTATATATGTGTGTGTGTGTATATATACAGTGTATATATGTGTGTGTGTATATATACAGTATATATATGTGTATGTATATGCTGTATTACTGTATATATGTGTGTGTATATATACAGTATATATGTGTGTGTGTGTATATATACAGTATATATATGTGTGTGTGTATATATACAGTATATATATGTGTGTGTATGTATACAGTATATATGTGTGTGTGTATATATACAGTATATATGTGTGTGTGTATATATACAGTATATATATGTGTGTGTATATGCTGTATTACTGTATATATGTGTGTGTGTATATATACAGTGTATATATGTGTGTGTGTATATACAGTATATATGTGTGTATGTATATGCTGTATTACTGTATATATGTGTGTGTGTATATACAGTATATATAAGTGTATGTATATGCTGTATTACTGTATATATGCGTGTATATATATACTAGCTATTGAACCCGTTCAATTCCCGGGGGGCGAGCATTTTTATTGGTATGTGGTCTCCCATCCTGGTATTTGTGCTGCCCCCATCCTATTGTGGTATGCATGGCACCCCTCACCCCCTAATCCTGGTATGTATGGTCCCTCCACCCCCCAATCCTGGTATGCGTGGCACCCCTCACCCCCCAATCCTGGTATGCATGGCACCCCTCACCCACCAATACTGGTATGCATGGCACCCCTCACCCCCCAATCCTGGTATTCATGGCACCTCTCATTCCCCAATACTGGTATACATGGCACCCCTCATTCCCCAATCCTGGTATGCATGGTCCCCTCACCCCCCAATTCTGGTATACATGGCACCCCTCACCCCCAGTCCTGGTATGCATGGTCCCCTCACCCCCCAATTCTGGTATACATGGTACCCCTCACCCCCAATCCTGGTATGCGTGGCACCCCTCATCCCCAATCCTTGTATGTGTGGCACCTCTCATCCCCAATCCCAGTATGCGTGGTACCCCTCATCCCCAATCCCGGAATGTGTGGCACCCCTCATCCCCAATCCTTGTATGTGTGGCACCCCTCATCCCCAATCCCAGTATGCGTGGCACCCCTCATCCCCAATCCCAGTATGCGTGGCACCCCTCATCCCCAATCACGGTATGCGTGGCACCCCTCATCCCCAATCCCGGTATGCGTGGCACCCCTCATCCCCAATCCCGGTATGCGTGGCACCCCTCACCCTCAATCCTGGTATGCATGGTCCCCTCACCCCCCAATCCTCGTATGCATCGTCCCCTCACCCCCCAATCCTGGTATGCGTGTTACCCCTCACCCCCCATTCCTGGTATGCGTGATACCCCTCACCCCCCAATCCTGGTATGTGTGGCACCCCTCACCCCCCAATCCTGGTATGTGTGGCACCCCTCACCCCCCAATCCTGGTATGTGTGGCACCCCTCACCCCCCAATCCTGGTATGTGTGGCACCCCTCACCGCCCAATCCTGGTATGCGTGATACCCCTCACCCCCCAATCATGGTATGCGTGGTACCCCTCACCCCCCAATCCTGGTATGCGTGGTACCCCTCACCCCCAATCCTGGTATGTGTGGTACCCCTCACCCCCAATCCTGGTATGTGTGGTACCCCTCACCCCCCCAATCCTAATATATGCATGGTCTCCTGACCCCACAATCCTGTTATGTGCGGCCCCCTCATCCCTTTCACACTGTACACACATACGAAAAAAATAAACAGTTATACTCACTTTTCTTCTCTGTACGCCACCGCGCTGTGCGGTGCGATTTGCAAATGTGTCTTCAGTAAAATGGCGCCAATAGCGCAATGCGCACGCGCCGGTCCGACACCTTCACTCCCCCCCCCGGTCTCCAGCGAAGAGAGGCACCGAGGCAACGCTCCTCCTGGTCAGGTAAGTATGTAAGTATGGCGCCGGAGATCGCAGTATGCGTTCAGTGTCTACGCATACCGCGATCTCCGGCGCCATACACCTCCTGTTACCTGTAACGACTGGATGCGTGCTTCTCTCTGGAGCCAGACTGCGCGTCACGCATGCGCAGTCTATAGAGGCTTCGGACAGAAACACGCATCCCCGGTTATATTATAGATATGTGTCACGGGTGTGTCGCCACGAAGATCATCACGATTACACAGCCTGACTTCTCGCAGCTGACTTTTTGGTGCTTTGTGTTTTTCGGCAGTGAGGGAGTTAATTCTCTCTCTCTCTGTGCTAGACGAGGTCCAGCCTCGCCCAGCTGCAATCAATGCTGCTGTAGTGAGACTCCTTCAAATGCCTGCTGGTCTGTTAGGGAAGTGTCGGTGAAAGCATTTCATGCAGACTAACAGAGCGGATCGTGGTATTTGGAGTTTCAGAGATAAGTGCATTTGAAGTGTTTTTTCCCTTCCTCGCTTTATCATTTATCTCCTTTCCCGTTGGTGTTCCCTCTGTTGTAGTTGTGTAGTTTTTGTATGCAAGGTGGTTTTGGTTTTTCCCTTGTACTGTCTCGTTCGTCTAAGTACTGTGTGTGGGCATATTATTACTTGTCCCCTTTTGTTGTGATCGGGGTCCTTCTCAGGACTAGATTACTTAGGTGCAGGGATCCTCAGGAGGTAGGGGTTACGCTGGCGGCCTGGACCTCTGTACCTTTAACAGTACCTCCAGGTTGAGGGATTAGTCAGGGCCCCAGCTTAGGGTCAGCTTAGGCCCCCTACCTCCAGTATACAGAGACAGCGTGACATTTTCACCGACCACTTAGTTTTTCTCCAGCTACCATGGATCCAGTAGCCGGTCTAGCTCGGCAGTTGCAGAGTTTGTCCATGAAGCTGGCGGACGTTAGGTCCAAGGTTTTGTATCCTCGCGAGCAAGCCGGACCAGAACCTAAAGTAGCTCTCCCTGACAGGTTCACTGGGGGGCGGGACAAGTTTTTTGTTTTCCGGGAGGCATGCAAGTTGTACTTTCGGCTGCGGCCTCGGTCATCGGGGAGTGAAGAACAAAGGGTGGGAATTGTCATCTCGCTCCTACAAGGGGACCCACAATCTTGGGCGTTCTCTCTTCCCTCGGGCTCCCCGGCTCTCCAGTCAGTGGATAGGTTTTTCGCTGCTCTGGGACTCGTATATGATGACCCAGATCGGATCTCCCTTGCTGAGTCTAAGTTACGTAGGATTCAGCAGGGAGATCGTCCGGCGGAGGAATTCTGTTCGGAGTTCCGTAGGTGGGCCACGGACACCCAGTGGAATGACCCGGCTCTTAGGAGCCAGTTTTGTCAAGGTTTATCCGACAAATTACAGGATGTGTTGGCACAGTATGACTCTCCCGCGTCACTGGAAGCCGCTATGGCCCTTGCTATTCGCGTTGACAGACGGCTTCGGGAGAGGTGCGGGATAACTCTACCCCCTGTGATGACTCCACCTCCTACAAGGTCCCCTCATATGGTGGTTCCCCTGGTCAGTCCAGAGGAGCCTATGCAATTAGGAGGGACATCATTTCGGGGGAGGGGACCGGTGGTGCGCCATAAGACAGGAAGGTGTTTCTTCTGCGGGAGAAAGGGACATTTTATTGGGGGGTGTCCATCCCGTCCCTTGCAGAGTGAAGAGTCGTCGGAAAACTGTTGATCCCAGGTTGTGTGGTGGACGGCAATCTGGGAGTAGGTATTTCGTCCCTAGGTTCGTCTCAGTTTCTCGTACCGGCGGAGGTGGTGGTGGGTACGAGAACTGAGAGGATATCTGTTCTTCTGGATAGTGGGGCCGGGGCTAATCTGGTTGATGCTTGGTTTGCCCGGGTTCAAGGTATGCGATTGAGTGAGTTGGCTAAACCCATCCCCATATTCTCGATCGATGCCAGGCCTCTCGGTCAGGGAAGTTTTTTGCAAGCTGTGCATGACGTAAAACTTCAAGTGGGGGCGATACATAAAGAACTGTTGTCTTGCTACGTGTTGGAGGGTCTTCCCACTCCTATAGTGTTGGGCCTTCCTTGGTTAACTAAGCATAACCCGGTTATTAATTGGCAAACCAGAGAGATAAGCCAATGGAGTAAATTCTGTAATAAAAACTGCATGAACACGGTCATCGGTGCGGTTACTCCTTGGGTCTTACCTCCATTTCTGGCGGACTTTGAGGATGTATTCTCGGAGAAAGGGTGTCAGGAACTACCTCCTCATCGCGAGTATGACTGTTCTGTAAAACTGCTCCCTGAGGCCAAGTTACCTAAAGCTAGGTTGTATAACCTTTCTGGTCCTGAGAGGCAGGCCATGAAGGATTATATTTCAGAAAGTCTGGCTAAGGGGCATATTAGACCTTCATCTTCACCGGTGGCTGCGGGGTTCTTCTTTATTAAGAAGAAAGATGGAGGCCTACGCCCTTGCCTGGATTTCCGTGAACTTAATCGGATTACGGTCCGAGATCCGTATCCGCTCCCACTTATTCCCGATCTCTTAAATCAGATCGTGGGCGCCAAATGGTTCTCTAAGTTGGATCTCAGGGGGGCGTACAATCTGATTAGGATGAAGGAGGGGGATGAGTGGAAGACGGCGTTTAACACTCCGGAGGGGCATTATGAGAACCTTGTCATGCCATTCGGTCTGACTAATGCCCCGGCGGTGTTCCAACACTTTGTTAATGACATTTTTCGCCGCCTGGTGGGACAGTTTGTTGTCATATATCTGGATGATATCTTAATTTACTCGCCGGATCTGGTGTCTCATCAGGAGCACGTTAGGCAGGTGTTACAGATCTTGCGGGATAATAAACTGTATGCCAAATGGGAAAAGTGTGTGTTCGCCGTACAGGAACTCCAGTTTTTAGGCTTCCTGGTTTCAGCGTCCGGTTTTCGTGTGGACCCTGGGAAAGTGCGGGCAGTTCTTGAGTGGGATCGGCCAGAGAATCTTAAGGCACTACAACGTTTCCTGGGGTTTGCTAATTATTACCGGAAGTTCATTCGTAATTTCTCGTCCATGGTTAAGCCTCTCACAGACATGACTAAAAAGGGGACGGATTTTTCTAGGTGGTCTGACAAGGCTTGTCAAGCATTCTCCTCCTTGAAAAAATGTTTTGCCTCGGCACCCATACTCATTCAACCTGATGCGTCACAGCCATTCATTGTAGAGGTAGACGCTTCCGAGGTAGGGGTGGGAGCAGTATTGTCACAAGGTTCGTCCCCTGGTAAGTGGCATCCGTGCGCCTTTTTCTCTAAAAAATTGTCGTCCGCTGAGAGGAATTACGATGTCGGCAATAGGGAACTCTTGGCCATTAAGTTAGCTTTTGAGGAGTGGCGCCATTTTTTGGAGGGGGCAGTCCATCCGGTCACCGTCATCACCGATCACAAGAACCTGCTATATCTGGAGTCCGCGAAACGTCTGAATCCCAGACAAGCTAGGTGGTCATTGTTTTTTACCAGGTTTAATTTTGTCGTTACATATCGTCCTGGGACAAAAAATGTAAAGGCGGATGCCTTATCTCGTAGTTTCCCTGGGGCCGGGAATACGGACGACCCGATTCCTATCCTTCAGGAGGGGGTGGTGGTTTCGGCAGTATGCTCTGAGCTGGAGGAGGAGGTATTGGAGGCTCAGGGGGACGCCCCTGTTGGACCTCCGGGGAGACTGTTTGTTCCAGATCAGTTGCGACAAAAGGTGATCGAGACACACCATAACTCAGTTTTTGCAGGACACCCGGGGAGTAGAGCAACTGTGGATCTCCTCTCGCGTCGGTTTTGGTGGCCTAACTTACATAAGGAGGTGGTAACTTTTGTCGCGTCCTGTGGGGTTTGTGCGCGCTCTAAGACCTCACATACCCGTCCGTCTGGGGCCCTCTTACCTTTGAAGATCCCGGAGCGTCCTTGGACTCATCTGTCTATGGACTTTATTACGGACCTCCCTCCGTCTTCGGGTAAAACGGTCATACTCGTTGTAGTGGACAGGTTCAGCAAGATGGCACATTTTATCGCTCTTCCGGCTCTCCCTAATGCTAAAACTCTTGCGCAGGTGTTCATTGGGGAGATTGTGAGGCTTCACGGGGTACCCTCCGAGGTGGTGTCTGATCGGGGGTCTCAGTTTGTGTCCAAGTTCTGGAAGGCGTTTTGTGCACGGCGGGGGATGCATTTGTCGTTCTCATCGGCTTTTCATCCTCAGACCAATGGTCAGACGGAACGTATGAACCAGAGCTTGGAGACATATCTCCGGTGTTTTGTGTCAGAGAACCAGGAGGACTGGGCTTCTTTCTTACCTCTGGCAGAGTTTGCTCTTAATAATAGGCGGAGCGAGTCCACTGGTAAGTCCTCGTTTTTTGGGGCATATGGTTTTCACCCCCAGTTTTGTACTTTCAGTAGGGGGGGCTCTTCGGGGGTTCCTGAGGAGGAACGATTTTCCTCATCACTCGCTTCAGTATGGAGAGGGGTGCTGAAGAATCTGAATACTATGGGGAACCGATACAAACGTATGGCTGATAGGAGGAGAGTGTCTGGTCCGGACCTAAGTGTGAACGATCTGGTATGGTTGTCTACCAGGAATATAAAACTTAAGGTTCCCTCCTGGAAACTGGGTCCCAGGTTCATCGGGCCGTACAGAATCAGTTCTATTATTAATCCGGTGGCATTCTGTCTTGACCTCCCCCCTACGTTTAAAATTCACAACGTGTTCCACAGATCGTTGCTTAAGAGGTATGTGGCGCCGGTGGTACCGTCACCTTTACCTCCCCCTCCAGTGGTGGTCAAGGGTAACTTGGAGTTCCAGGTATCGAGGATCATCGATTCAGGCTTTAATCGCCGGTCCCTTCAGTACCTGGTTCATTGGAAAGGGTATGGTCCTGAGGAGAGGATGTGGGTTCCTGCGTCGGATATTAACGCAGACCGATTAGTTCGGGCCTTCCACACGACTCACCCGGATAAACCTGGCCCTGAGGGTCCGGAGGCCCCTCGTAGAAGGGGGGGTACTGTCACGGGTGTGTCGCCACGAAGATCATCACGATTACACAGCCTGACTTCTCGCAGCTGACTTTTTGGTGCTTTGTGTTTTTCGGCAGTGAGGGAGTTAATTCTCTCTCTCTCTGTGCTAGACGAGGTCCAGCCTCGCCCAGCTGCAATCAATGCTGCTGTAGTGAGACTCCTTCAAATGCCTGCTGGTCTGTTAGGGAAGTGTCGGTGAAAGCATTTCATGCAGACTAACAGAGCGGATCGTGGTATTTGGAGTTTCAGAGATAAGTGCATTTGGAGTGTTTTTTCCCTTCCTCGCTTTATCATTTATCTCCTTTCCCGTTGGTGTTCCCTCTGTTGTAGTTGTGTAGTTTTTGTATGCAAGGTGGTTTTGGTTTTTCCCTTGTACTGTCTCGTTCGTCTAAGTACTGTGTGTGGGCATATTATTACTTGTCCCCTTTTGTTGTGATCGGGGTCCTTCTCAGGACTAGATTACTTAGGTGCAGGGATCCTCAGGAGGTAGGGGTTACGCTGGCGGCCTGGACCTCTGTACCTTTAACAGTACCTCCAGGTTGAGGGATTAGTCAGGGCCCCAGCTTAGGGTCAGCTTAGGCCCCCTACCTCCAGTATACAGAGACAGCGTGACAATATGTGTGTGTGTGTATATATGTATACTGTATATGTGTGTGTATATATGTATACTGTATATGTGTGTGTATATATGTATACTGTATATGTGTATATATATGTATACTGTATATATATGTATAGTGTATATGTGTGTATATATGTATACTGTATATGTGTGTATATATGTATACTGTATATATATGTATACTGTATATGTGTGTATATATGTATACTGTATATGTGTGTATATATGTATACTGTATATGGGTGTATATATATGTATACTGTATATGGGTGTATATATATGTATACTGTGTATGTATATGTATACTGTACATGGGTGTATATATATGTATACTGTACATGGGTGTATATATATGTATACTGTATATATGTGTATATATATGTATACTTTATATGGGTGTATATATATGTATACTGTATGTGTGTATATATGTATACTGTATATGTGTGTGTATATATGTATACTGTATATGTGTGTATATATGTATACTGTATATGGGTGTATATATATGTATACTGTATATGGGTGTATATATATGTATACTGTGTATGTATACTGTACATGGGTGTATATATATGTATACTGTACATGGGTGTATATATATGTATACTGTATATATGTGTATATATATGTATACTTTATATGGGTGTATATATATGTATACTGTATGTGTGTATATATGTATACTGTATATGTGTGTGTATATATGTATACTGTATATGTGTGTGTATATATGTATACTGTATGTGTGTATATATATGTATACTGTACATGGGTGTATATATATGTATACTGTATATATGTTTATATATATGTATACTGTATATATGTGTATATATATGTATACTTTATATGTGTGTGTATATATGTATACTGTATATGTGTGTGTATATATGTATACTGTATATGTGTGTGTATATATGTATACTGTATATATGTGTATATATATGTATACTGTATATATGTGTGTGTATATATATATATCTATACTGGATATGTGTATATAAATATATGTATATTGTATATACAGTACAGACCAAAAGTTTGGACACACCTTCTCATTTAAAGATTTTTCTGTATTTTCATGACTATGAAAATTGTACATTCACACTGAAGGCATCAAAACTATGAATTAACACATGTGGAATTATATACTTAACAAAAAAGTGTGAAACAACTGAAAATATGTCTTATATTCTAGGTTCTTCAAAGTAGCCACCTTTTGCTTTGATGACTGCTTTGCACACTCTTGGCATTCTCTTGATGAGCTTAGAGGTAGTCACCGGAAATGATCTTCACTTCACAGGTGTGCCCTGTCAGGTTTAATATGATAAAGTGCTTTATTCTTTGTCAGGTCCAGGGGTCCTGTAGAATGTGAATCCCTGAGGAGCAGCGTATCCTTGGCTTGTGCCAAGACAGAAGAAAAGTTGCTGAACACTTGGTACCCCAAAGTGATCAATCTATTTGCCAATCAAGATGCCCTGCAGTTGATTAAAGTGGATAAATTGGATTCCTTTTATAACTGCGTCTCGACACTTATGTCCAACCAGGTAAAGGCGGCTGCAAGATCCGTGATATATAAGGATTCATGTTCATTATTGTATCTCTGGATCACACATAGACTCAGAGTGGTATTCCCATCTCATATATTTATGGCACATCCACAGTCTGAGGACGCACATCCGGCTGAAGTATATTGCTGCGCAGGGACATGCCGGGTCCCTGAGCTGCAATGCATGCCGCCAGACAATCAAAGGCCGGTAGCTGATGTCGGCGTGCCAGTCACGAGCGACGCATGGAAGTGACGTCATGCGCTGCCCGTGCCGGCACACTGAGATCAGCTACAGAAGAAGACGCCGCATGTCATGGGAGCGGAGGAAGGTAAGAAGAATCATTTATTTTTGTTTATTTAATGCATTGGAAAAGAACGACAGAACATTATACCAGGAAAGGGTCAAGGATGGGGAGCATTATACAAGGAAGGGGCTCAGGGTGGGGAGAATTAGACAAGGAAGGGGCCCAGGATGGAGAGCATTATACAAGGAAGGGGCCCAGGATGGGGAGCATTATACAAGGAAAGGGCCCAGGATGGGGGGAATTAGACAAGGAAGGGGCCCAGGATGGGGAGCATTATATAAGGAAGGTGCCCAGGATGGGGGGAATTAGACAAGGAAGGGTCCCAGGATGGGGAGCATTATACAAGGAAGGGGCTCAGGGTGGGGAGCATTAGACAAGGAAGGGGCGCATTATATAAGGAAGGGGCCCAGGATGGGGAGTATTATACAAGGAAAGGGCCCAGGATGGTGGGAATTAGACAAGGAAGGGTACCAGGATGGGGAGCATTATACAAGTAAGTAGCCTAGGATGAGAGGCATTATACAAGGAAGGGTCCCAGGATGGGGAGAATTAGACATGGAAGGGTCCCAAGATGGGGAGCATTATACAAGGAAGTAGCCTAGGATGAGGAGCATTACACAAGGAAGGGGCGCAGGATGGGGAGCATTACAGAAGGAAGGGGCGCAAGATGGAGAGCATTATACAAGGAAGGGGTGCAGGATGGGGAGCATTACACAAGGAAGTGGTGCAGGATGGGGAGCATTATACAAGGAAGGGGCGCATGATGGGGAGCATTATACAAGGAAGGGGTGCAGGATGGGGAGCATTACACAAGGAAGGGGTGCAAGATGGGGAGCATTATACAAGGAAGTAGCCTAGGATGAGGTGCATTACACAAGGAAGGAGCGCAGGATGGGGAGCATTATACAAGGAAGGGGCGCAAGATAGGGAGCATTACACAAGGAAGGGGCGCAGGATGGGGAGCACTATGCAAGGAAGGGGCGCAAGATGGGGAGCACTATACAAGGAAGGGGCGCAGGATGGGGAGCACTATACAAGGAAGGGGCGCATGATGGGGAGCATTATACAAGGAAGGGGCGCATGATGGGGAGCATGTCACAAGGAAGGGGCCAAGGATGGGGAGCATTATACAAGGCAGGTGTTCAGGATGGGGGGCATTGTACAAGGAAGCGGCCCAGGATAGGGAGCATTATACCAGAATGGGGGTCATTATACCATGACATGGGCCAAGATGAAGGACATTAAACCAGGAAGGGCACAAGGATGGAGGTCATTATACCAGAATGGGGCCTAGGATGGGGGACAGGATACCAGGATGGAAGACATTGTTATAGGATGGGGGGCATTGTACCAGGATGGGTGACATTGTTATAGGAAGGGGCCAGGATGGGGGACATTATTACAGTAAGAGGCCCAGGACCAAGGACATTATAACAGGAAAGAGCCCAGGATTGGGACGTTATTGCTGAAAGGGGCTCAGGGTGGGGGCTATTATACACAGAAGGTGGATATTATAACAGGAAGAGGCACTGGATAGGGGATATTATAACAGGAAGGGGCCTAGAATGAGAGACATTATTATAGGATGGGGCTATGATGGGGGAAATTATTACAGGAAACATCCAAGGCAGAGGCGAACACGCGCATCATTATCGGATCTAGAATGCTACAAGGGCCCATACATCTGACCAACATGCTGGTGGGGGCCCAGGTCCAAATTTTGCACATCTACAGGAACATGACATATGACATAACAGTATGTCATATGTTGGGAAGGGTTTAAGCTACAGCACATTACATAGCCTCTTGCAGCTATATCAATGGAAAAATTAAAAAATGTATGGCTTTTTGAAGAAGAGAAGGAAAAAATGCAAAACAAAAAATTACCCGGTCCTGAAGGGATGAAGGAGTTCCCACCCACAGTAAATGTTGTCACGTAGCTTTCTTCTCTTATGGCCCAGTCCATCTCCCTGTTTTCTGCACCACTCTCGTAGTCATGTATTTTTTCTCCTTATAAACACTAATATATACTTGCTGATTTCTCCCCCCACAGGTGAGAGACCTTCTGCAGAAAACTGTAGAAACTTATGTCCGTTTATTTGACCTGATAGACCTGCAATTTTTACCAATCTTCAAAATGCAACTTACATTTGATGACGAGAAAATGGATTTCTATCCAAGCTTCCAGGACGTAGAAGAAGTTGTACTATTTATATTAACTCGGATCTCCAAGCCCCTTCAGGAATCAGGATTTTTTTCAATGCTGACAACTTACTTTTTATAGTAGGTACATGTGTGACTCACAGGTAAAAACTGCAGTAAAAAAAATGGAAATTTGCTGCCACCATTTTGGAATATCACAGCAAAAAAAAATATATAGTACTGGCTGATTTACAATTGCTATTGGCTGTCACCTAGTATATGAGCGTCCGCAGCAGTATTCTCCGGTGGGCCCCCATGCAGGGATAGGACAACGAGTATATTGACTTTGTAATACACATTGCAAAAATATATGAGAATTATAAGTAGAAGAGTTGGATAGCATGAACACTTTTACAGGCTCGAACTGGCCAACAGGAGAACTGGAGAATCCTCCGGTGGGCCCCCATGAAGGGATGGCTCTCCACTCCAGTCCCCCATTAAAGTGCACCTGTCAGCAGGAGTGTGCTGAGTAAACCACATACACTGTCAGGAGGGCGACATTACACAGAGTAAAATGATACCTTAGTTGATGAAATTCGTCCTGTGGTTCTTGTGTAATCTTTGCTTTCAGTTTGGAAATAATGATATGCTTATGCTCCGGCGCGGCGTGTGGGGGCGCTCTATCTGGTGCTCTGCTTACATATTCATGTGTATGCTCTTATGACAGCTCACTGATCGTCCACTGACCTGCCTCCTATTTTACCTAGCCCCACACTACTAGATGCATTATGTAAAATAGGAAGCAGGTCAGTGAAGAAACAGTAAGGTGTCATAGGAGCATACAGATGAATATGTAAGCAGAGCACCAGATAGAGTGCCCCCCACAGGCCGCCCCAGAGCACGAGCATATCATTATCTCCAAACTGAAAGTAAAGGTTACACAAGAACCACAGGACGGATTTAATCAACTAAGGTATCATTTTAATCAGTGTAGTGGCACCCACCTGGCAATGTATGTATTTTACTGAGCTCAATCCTGCTGACAGGTGCGCTTTAAATGTATAAGTGGTTAACTCTGAATTTTTGGGGTGACAGATGGCCTTTAAGCTCCCTTTAGTGGCCACTGAGGATACACAGCATGGCAGCTTTTATTCCATGTCTATGCTGAGGATATGGAGCTTTGTATGGAGTTTTTGATTTATTTATATCATAATAGGTGGATGTTCAGGGGGTTTATATTAGAGACTTCTGCAGTATTCATGTCACTTTATAGAACGTTCTTCTTTGTCCAGAACATTCAGACGGTGCAGCCGTGGCTTTCTGGTAGTAACACGGTTCAGATCATCGAGGCCAAACTCCCTGATTACATCTTTGATTCTGCCGCGCTGAAGCTGAAGGAGGCCGTCAGCCACAATCTGCACCAGCCATTCAGGCATTTCCAAACCTACGGTAAGCGGGACGTGAATCATTAAAGGGATGGTACATACGGAAAGCTGGACATGAGTCATTAAAGGGATGGTACATATGGTAAGCTGGACGTGAATCATTAAAGGGATGGTACATATGGTAAGCTGGACGTGAGTCATTAAAGGGATGGTACATATGGTAAGCTGGACGTGAATCATTAAAGGGATGGTACATATGGTAAGCGGGACGTGAATCATTAAAGGGATGGTACATACGGAAAGCTGGACATGAGTCATTAAAGGGATGGTACATATGGTAAGCTGGACGTGAATCATTAAAGGGATGGTACATACGGTAAGCTCGACGTGAGTCATTAAAGGGATGGTACATATGGTAAGCTGGAAGTGAGTCATTAAAGGGATGGTACATATGGTAAGCTGGCCGCGAATCATTAAAGGGATGGTACATATGGTAAGCTGGACATGAGTCATTAAAGGGATGGTACATATGGTAAGCTGGACGTGAATCATTAAAGGGATGGTACATACGGTAAGCTCGACGTGAGTCATTAAAGGGATGGTACATACTGTAAGCTGGACGTGAATCATTAAAGGGATGGTACATACTGTAAGCTGGACGTGAGTCATTAAAGGGATGGTACATATGGTAAGCTGCACGTGAATCATTAAAGGGATGGTACATACGGTAAGCTCGACGTGAGTCATTAAAGGGATGGTACATACTGTAAGCTGGACGTGAATCATTATAGGGATGGTACATACAGTAAGTAGAACGTGAGTCTTTAAAGGGATGGTACATACGGTAAGCTGGCCGCGAATCATTAAAGGCATGGTACATACGGTAAGCTGGACATGAGTCATTACAGGAATGGCACATAGGGTAAGCAGGATGTGAGTCATTAAAGGGATGGTACATACGGTAAGCAGGATGTGAGTCATTAAAGGGATGGTACATATGATAAGCTGGACATGAGTCATTACAGGGATGGTACATACGTTAAGCAGGATGTGAGTCATTAAAGGGATGGTACATACGGTAAACTGGACATGAATCATTAAAAGGATGGTACATACTGTAAGCTGGACATGAATCATTAAAGGGATGGTGCATACGGCAAGCTGGACATGAGTCATTGCAGGGATGGTACATAAGGTAAGCAGGATGTGAGTCATTAAAGGGATGGTACATACGGTAAGCAGGATGTGAGTCATTAAAGGGATGGTACATACGGTAAGCTAGACGTGAGTCATTAAAGGTATGGTACATATGGTAAGCTGGAAGTGAGTCATTAAAGGGATGGTACATATGGTAAGCTGGCCGCGAATAATTAAAAGGATGGTGCATACAGTAAGCTGGACGTGAATCGTAAGTATTAAAGCGATGGAACATATGGGAAGCTGGACGTGAATCTATGAAAGGGATGGAACAATCACAATCAGAAATCTCCTGCCGGCGCTTGCAGCGTGATCTTCCTGTGGACGCTTTGATCCTGATACCTTTCCAAAAGCCATTGAACCCAGTGTTAGGGGTTCCCAGAGGTGTGATCCTCATCTATCAGACATTATCATGCAGAAATACTATATATCATTGGTCTAATAAGCACTTCAAAGAGGATCTGTCTCTAGATTTCACCATATAAATGTAGATTATCAAATTGATCTCTTAGACCTGATGAAGCCAGAGAACTTGCTTTCATAAATCCATGTCCGATCAGCTGTATAATCCTCTTTGAAAGTTTTCTCCGTCCGACATTAAGATGAGTCTAGATACAACTATAAATTCTGTGTTATATTATTTGATAGTTGAAAGCTTCAGCTGGCTGGTGGATGGTTCAGCCGCGGAGAAAGTAGAAACTTTCTTATCCGAGGAGCACAGTTTGATGAATACACAGAGGTACGTATGTGTGATCATAATGTGTTTTTTTTTTACATATTGGACCTTCTTGCATATTATCTCGAACCGTCATTAAATTAACTCATCCCTGCACAGCAACACTGGCTTTGATGTTTCTAGTAAAAATCGACTGCGTATGCGCCGTTCATCATATGCAAGTTATCTAGGACTAGTCCAGCGGGACGTCACTTCCCACAAACAAATCCCACCTCAGATGCTGAGATCACACCCAAATCATGGCATCTTAGTCTCACCTGGCGAGGTGGATCTTCTAAGCCTCAGGTCCGGGTGGGCACACGGACCCCAGGCGTTGGTGTGGTAAGCAGGAAGGCACATGAGCAGCAGGAATTGGCACTCAGGAATCTTGGGAGCTGCAGGATGGATGTAGCGTAACCCAGTAGGAATGGAAGAAAGTTAACGCAGAAGGTGGAGCACACCAAACAAAAGTCTAAAAACTCAATCCTAAGACCCAGGTGTGTGTCCTAACGGTCCATAAATAGGATTTAGGAGATTATGTCACTGAGCTACACAGGACAACCTGTAAAACCTGACGTGGAGCACAACACGGGACAGCAGACCGAAGTGAAGGAAGCAGAGCTCGGATACCCAAGACAGGTGTATAATACTTAATTTCACATGCCCAATTTGCATTTGACGGCCGGCACATAAAAAGTTTAGTTTTTTAAGGTAGAAACATTTTTGCCAGATATATACCGTGGATGTCAATGCAGGAATTTGGCATGCCTGAAGGACCTGACAGGTTCACTTTACGGGGACCCCCTTTGGTTCGTTTGAAGGGTCCCTTGACAATAAGCTGATCACAGCTGGAGTCGGGTGGACGCAGCAACAAGGACTAAGTTTCAGGAATCATTTTCTTACCATTCCCATTAGAATCAATACTGTCCTAAGTCCTACAGAGCGAGGGGTGCAATGTGTCCGATAATAATTGAGGGTCAAATCAGAAATCTCACTTGTAAACGAGACTGATGTATATTTGTATTCCAGTTTATAGAACAATTTCACACCCTGGCCAGAGATATCATGGGACCCGCACTTACTTCACCATGGTACACCTCGACTGCGATGACTTAAAGCAAGGCCTGGCTGACAAAGCAAAAAGTTTTGCAAATATATTACTAGATAGACTGGTGACAAATCACAGATTGGAGAATGAAGAGTGAGTAAAATCCTGGATTCAAGGAGGTTTCACAATAGAAAAAAATAATCTGTAATGGGCCTCTACCTGCCATGTGCCATTCAGGGGCCCTTGGGGTCGAGGTCAAGTGCTACTTCTGCTCTGATTTCATACAGTGAGTTATAGATGCTGATGCTACAGTAAAAGTTCAGAATCTCACATTACTTTACTTATGATACCATAAAATATCATCACATTCCAGTATATAATATACAGGTGCTTCTCACTAAATTAGAATATCATCAAAAAGTTAATTTATTTCAGTTCTTCAATACAAAAATTGAAACTCCTATATTATATAGTCATTACAGAGTGATCTATTTCACTTGTTTATTTCTGTTAATGTTGATGATTATGGCTTACAGCCAATGAAAACACAAAAGTCATTATCTCAGTAAATTAGAATACTTTATAACAACAGCTTGAAAAATATTTTTAAAATCCAAAATGTCTGATCAGTAAATGCCTCAATACTTGGTCGGGCTCCTTTTGCATCAATTACTGCACCAATGCTGTACGTACGTCCCTGGGTATAATTAGTGAAAAACATAATATATAGGATTATTCCGATATTTCTTGTGTCCTGGTTAATATGTATTTTTCCATCTATAGGTCATGTCATACTAGCTATACTTACCAGTCCCCCTCCAGGTTTCAGTGATGAGATCCCCAACATGATCATGTGATTGCTGCAGCCTATCAGTGACTACGGTGGTAACCTGCTACAGCCAGTGATTGGCTACAGAAATCACATGTCCACATAGAGCAGGAAGAACACAAACCGATGGAGGAAACTGTAGTTGTGGAGCATCAGTATAATTTTATAACCTAAGTTTTTGGAAAAAATATAATTGGTGCAACCCCTGTGATTGTAGATGCTAGATACATTAATACATAGTGAGTTTCATTTTTTTAATTTTAGGAGTGTCAGCGGAGGATGAATTATCTTCTAGATGTTCATTTATTTGTACCTGAAGATATCATCCTGAACTCAACAGTGTTATTGTGGCCAAAAAATATCAACCCAGTGTTTGATGAAAACGACCAGGTATGTGGGCTCATTTCTGAAAATGGGGTCTCGGGTGCCAGCTCCAATGAAGCAGCAGCCCCCTGCAGTGTCCAGGTAATTAAACAGGGGACGCT
The DNA here is from genome assembly GCF_046119375.1 of Phyllobates terribilis. Classification (NCBI taxonomy): domain Eukaryota; kingdom Metazoa; phylum Chordata; class Amphibia; order Anura; family Dendrobatidae; genus Phyllobates; species Phyllobates terribilis. The sequence continues at coordinate 61,565 of NW_027362920.1, read as the reverse complement.
CAGGGAGCATTTTTTGATAACTGTTCCTTTCTAAAAGCTGATTGAAAACGCCAAGCGTAAAGGAGAGGGCGAGCTTCTGGGGAAAAGAGAGAAGCTTGTGCTGGAACTGGAGAAACTTTTGCGTCGGATGGAAGAATTTGCAGAGTGCTCTGAGCTGGATATGATGCAGCAGGTATGATACTCACAGGCTGTGTTATAGTTTTCCCTCTTCTTATTTTCATTACTTTAAGACTCTTTTCATATTTGTACAGATCCTTTTTACCCCAAAACGCATCATTGTTGTCGTGAATGATAATTTTTTTGTGCAACACAAAAGATCATTTCACCCGACGAACAAGCGTTTGGCCATTCGTCGGTGATTGGCAGCCTATTTATACTGCACAATTATCCTTAAACGAGCGTTCCTGGGAAGTAGTTATAAAATGCTCCCTAACTCTGGTTTGGAGTTGCATTAGGCCTTTTTTATGTTGTTGGTTTTTTTTTTGGGGGGGGGGGTTCTATCCCTTTTTAAAGGCAAGAATCAAGAATATTGAGACTACAGCCAATAGTGTAACCTGAAGCTTCAATACAAAATCTCCATTAGGGCCCCCAACTATTGCAGGTCTTTAATAGTAGTGATCTTCTCATATGAGTCAAAGAGACCTTTTGGGCCCCCCTTAGCTCCAGATGCAATTGCAACCCCCTGCACGCACTGTAGTTACGCCCTTGACTGCAGCATTATTTTTGCTATACAAAAAAAACCTATGAAAAAAACATAAACCCGACTGACCACCATTATCAGCCAGAACAGTCTTTATAGAGGCAGTCCCTAGTGCTTAACCTGAAGTGCAGTCAAGCAAAGGCAGGTCAGAGGCAGTCGTCACACCTGAGCACTGACGTATGAAAGCGTCCACTAGGCCTGAAACGCGTTGCGTCCAATAGGCCTGAAACGCATTGCGTCCAATAGGCCTGAAACGCATTGCGTCCAATAGGCCTGAAACGTGTTGCGTCCAATAGGCCTGAAACGATTTGAGTCCAATAGGCCTGAAACGCGTTGCGTCCAATAGGCCTGAAATGCATTGCGTCCAATAGGCCTGAAACGCGTTGTTCCAATAGGCCTGAAATGCGTTGCGTCTAACTCATTTTCTTTAATGGAGGCAGTCCGGTTAACCCTTTACTTATCTGTGTTTATTGTGCCTGGTTTCAGTAAGTGACAGATGTGAGGACTGTACAGAAGCGAATAGCAGATGCAGAGGAGGCGTTGGCTTATATTAACAAAGAAGAAGCACTGTATAAATGGGACCTTACAACATACCCTCAGCTGGATTCTTCAAAGTCAACATCGAACCTTACCAGAAACTTTTTGCACTGATTTACAAATGGCAAAAAACTGAAAAAAAGTATGTGCACCCCATTGGGGAATTCTGAGTTAACTCTTGGCATACCGTTATTTATTAACACCATACGTGATCTGTAGTGGAGAGTAAATGGCGCATTTAAACAAGCTGATGATCATTACCAATTATCAGCCTGTGTAAATGTGCCAGTAATCACCCGATAAACAAGCAAAACACTAATTCGCCGGGAACGAATCATTTATGGCAGCAAAAATCATCTTTATCTACAGCACTTTGTCCCTTGTAACGTTATAGGGTCAAAGTATATCTAATAACCAATCGTTCTGTCCCCATCACTGTTCTTCGGTCCTGGAAATAACCAAGCGCCAAAAGTCTTGCATATATTACAAGGGGATTATGTGTTATTAAAGGGCTGTCCGGCCTTGGGGCACAAGTCTGCAGTCACTCCATGTGACTGCAGACATGTGAATCCTCACAGCATGTGTACTGTGCGCGTTATAAGGATTCCACTGCATCGGGAGCACAGGCGTGTGACAGCAAGTATGTGATTTGCATACATACGGTCACATCCCAACTAGACATATCCGGCCTTGCTCAATGCAAGCATATTGAGTGGAGCCAGACACGTCTAGTCGGAATGTGGTCAGAAGTATGCAAATCACATACTTGTGGTCACATAACAGCCCGTTCCCGGCACCGGAAAATCCTCGCAGTGGGTGTGACGCGCCCCCTGGGACATATTCCTTTTTGAGGGGAATACCCGGCACCGGATCAGATGGGGGGTTGTAGTCTCCGAGCGGCTGTGACCCGGTCCCGTGCCCAGGGCGTCAAGCTAAGTGTTATGTGGCAGCTTTACAGATGTTACTAAAGTTCTTTTGTGTCGACTACGCCACCCGTTGTGATGCGGTCACTGTGGCCGCCGCTGCTGCAGGGTCCGCTGAGGCTGATGGTGGGTGCGCAGCTTGGTGAGATAACCCCCAACGGGAGGGGTATAGCCTCAGAGGGGACAGGCGCAGAGGATGGGGGTTGTGGTGGTGCGATGCAGCCGGCAATGAAGACAGACTCGGGTTGTGCAGTTAAGGGTGTTTACTTACTGCTGATGTTGTACTGGTCACTCCAGCTGCTAGTGACCACCCGAGCCGTGCTGCGTCCACCAGGTCCTGGATCCGGCCAACCCCCAAACAAGTCCAGAGCGTGGCCCTGAGCTCTCCCTCTGTCCTTTCTTCAGCCGTCCCCACCAGTGATTCACCTAGGTCCAGCTCCCTCGGGCCTTCTTTTGGGACACCCTTGGCCCTGGGTTCCCTGACCCTTCATGTGGTGTGCCTTCGGGGTGAATGTGGTGGGTGACCGTGACAGACACTGCCCACGGTCTCCGGTCTTTGGCTGGGGAATGTCTTTGCCCCCACCAGCTTGGGTTCCGGTACCCTCTTGCTGACTCCTCACCCGGTGCTCTAATTTGGGTTCTTGGGTCCCTTCAGTCTTCCCCCTCTGGGTCTTTCTCTGCTCCACTCTCTCTCTCTCCAGGGCTGCTGTTTCCTTCTCTCTCCTCTCCAACTGACTTGTTCTCAGCGTCTGACCCTGATCTAAGTTGGTGCCCTCCTTATATATCCCTCTATGTGTGAGCTCAGGTGACCAGCACCCAATGAGCTCCTAACACTACCCAGACTGCTCCCCCTATCTGCCCCTACACTACATGGGATGTACCACCCCCCTCCCACTCCAGCCAGGAACAGGCTCGGTTGTACCTGCACATTTCTAAGTGGGAGTACCGTCGGCCTGCTCCTCTGAAATGGGATGTATGTAGTGCATGCAGTCTATCTGAGCTCAGTTCCACACTCCATCCTTACCCGGGAGTGGAATATCACACCTCTGGGTTGAGGTGCAATACCCCTGTAGCAGCCGAATCCTCAGGGTGCTACATTCCCCCCTGGTAAATCACAGCACGTCCTCGGGCTGTAAGACATAAAACACCAAAACATACAAAATTTTTATATGAACATATAAAACATATAAACATTATATATATATAAAACTTTTTATATAAACATTCTCGTAGACTTCTCTTGTCTCTGGTTCCTCCTCCGGACACTGTGCAACGTGTGTCCGGGAAAAGTGCGACAGTCTCTTAGAAAATCTGGTTTTCTATAAAACCGGTAGGGGGCGCTTTAGGACGCGCAACTATATACAGGGAGAAGTTGGAAGTTGGCCGCTCTCAGTCCTCGGCCAGGTAGAGGGAAGGGAATGGCTGCTCACAGTCCTCAGCCTGTAGGATGAAGGGGTTAACGGGTAAACAGTTCACTGGTCCCAACGGGGACTATTTTAGCAGCAACAGTTTCAGTTTCTATATACCCCGATTGGGTAACTATTTACAGCACTTGCTCTGCCGCACTCAACGGCGTCTTCCTCCTGCTCTTTCTTGATATGATGTTTCTTCAGACCCGTCCGGGTCCTCTGGCTCCTCCCAGATGCGGCACTCTTGGTCTTATGGGCGCGGTGGTGGTGGCGCCCGGGTTGCCCAGGCCTTGCGGCCAGGCCTGGGGCACCTGGAAGGTGAAGGGCACCGTTAGGACGGCGGCGCCCTGGGCTACCTGGCCTTGCGGCCAGGCCGGAGGCTCCGCGGAGGTAGGGGGCGCTGTTGGTGGTGCGGCGCCCGGGGGTACTAGGCCTTGCGACCAGGCTGGTGGTAATTCCTGCTTTGTCACGCTCCGGGTCGAGGCGCGTGACGTCACAGGGGTCGCTGCGGCGGCTTCCGGTCGGGGCCTAGTCCATGGCGGTGACATGGCGGCTACGGGCACAGCAGGGGGACTTTCGGGCTCTGCGACGGGGAGCTGGGGCAGGTAAGCGGTGTCACGGCTTGGGGTATAGGCGTCCCCTTTACCTGCCTCCATGCGTTCGGCTCCCTCCTCGGCGCCGTCTCCGGCCTTGGGTCCTCCTGCGCCATCCTCAGAGGCGGTCTGCTTCCTCTTCCAGGGTAGCGTGCTCCGTTGACTGGTCTCTGCTTGCTGGGTCATCTCCCGGCTCCACTCCGCCAGTATCTCGCGCTGTACCCGGGCCATCCTCCTTGCGAGGCCCTCCAGGGCAGTTTGTGCACACTCCCGGTCTCGGGGGAGCTGCGCTAGGATCTCCGCTAGACCTAGCGGGGTTGTGGACTCTAGCAGGCTCCTGACCATCGGGTCGGTGCTGCTCTGCTCTGCTTCCGGCAGGCTCCTGGCCAGCGGGCCGGTGCTGCTCTGCCCTCCTTCCTCGGTCTCTAGCAGACTCCTGGCCAGCGGGCCGGTGCTGTTCTGCTTTCTTTCCATCTCCGGGTGAGCTTCTCCGCTACTCCTTGTTAGACCTCTTGCCTCCGGGTGCGCTCGCTCCAGACTGCTCCAAGCGACACCCATCTTTTCTCTTCTCTTTCGTCTCCTCCCACTTCGAGGGCGGTCCCGGGGCAACTCGGTGACTGTCAGCTCCAGGGGGAGTTCTTTCACGCTGACAGACACCTCCAGCATCACAGTCTCTGTTGGTGGGGGCGGTTTCCACTTTTGGTGCCATTTTCTGTCCTGGCCCACGATTGGAGGTGGCCTCTTGCCCTCCTTTGGCACGCCCATAATGGCGTCCGCTGCTCTTCCAAGGCGGGAAATCTGCGGTTTTGGCGGGAATCGCTTCCCAGTGGCGGGAAACTCGGCAGATGGCGGGAACAAGCTGGAAATGGCGGACAATCGGCGGGAAACGACTGGTGATGGAGTCCGATGGCGTGGACCCTCCGGAACTGGCAGGAGTCTTCTTTCTGAGGTAAACTTGCACTTTTCTTCAGGCACGCAGTACCCGGGTGTTGCGGGCACGTAATCCTGCCGACTACGCCAAAGTTGACGCGCCCCCTGGGACATATTCCTTTTTGAGGGGAATACCCGGCACCGGATCAGATGGGGGGTTGTAGTCTCCGAGCGGCTGTGACCCGGTCCCGTGCCCAGGGCGTCAAGCTAAGTGTTATGTGGCAGCTTTACAGATGTTACTAAAGTTCTTTTGTGTCGACTACGCCACCCGTTGTGATGCGGTCACTGTGGCCGCCGCTGCTGCAGGGTCCGCTGAGGCTGATGGTGGGTGCGCAGCTTGGTGAGATAACCCCCAACGGGAGGGGTATAGCCTCAGAGGGGACAGGCGCAGAGGATGGGGGTTGTGGTGGTGCGATGCAGCCGGCAATGAAGACAGACTCGGGTTGTGCAGTTAAGGGTGTTTACTTACTGCTGATGTTGTACTGGTCACTCCAGCTGCTAGTGACCACCCGAGCCGTGCTGCGTCCACCAGGTCCTGGATCCGGCCAACCCCCAAACAAGTCCAGAGCGTGGCCCTGAGCTCTCCCTCTGTCCTTTCTTCAGCCGTCCCCACCAGTGATTCACCTAGGTCCAGCTCCCTCGGGCCTTCTTTTGGGACACCCTTGGCCCTGGGTTCCCTGACCCTTCATGTGGTGTGCCTTCGGGGTGAATGTGGTGGGTGACCGTGACAGACACTGCCCACGGTCTCCGGTCTCTGGCTGGGGAATGTCTTTGCCCCCACCAGCTTGGGTTCCGGTACCCTCTTGCTGACTCCTCACCCGGTGCTCTAATTTGGGTTCTTGGGTCCCTTCAGTCTTCCCCCTCTGGGTCTTTCTCTGCTCCACTCTCTCTCTCTCCAGGGCTGCTGTTTCCTTCTCTCTCCTCTCCAACTGACTTGTTCTCAGCGTCTGACCCTGATCTAAGTTGGTGCCCTCCTTATATATCCCTCTATGTGTGAGCTCAGGTGACCAGCACCCAATGAGCTCCTAACACTACCCAGACTGCTCCCCCTATCTGCCCCTACACTACATGGGATGTACCACCCCCCTCCCACTCCAGCCAGGAACAGGCTCGGTTGTACCTGCACATTTCTAAGTGGGAGTACCGTCGGCCTGCTCCTCTGAAATGGGATGTATGTAGTGCATGCAGTCTATCTGAGCTCAGTTCCACACTCCATCCTTACCCGGGAGTGGAATATCACACCTCTGGGTTGAGGTGCAATACCCCTGTAGCAGCCGAATCCTCAGGGTGCTACAGGTGCAATGTGAGAATTTACAAGTCCGCAGTTACATAGACTGTAGACTTGTAACCCAAGGCCGGACAATCCCTTCTGCAAAATAGGAGATAAATGTATGATCGGTAGGGGTGCTCTAACCACAGGGTCCTCCAGTAATCCTGAGGACAGAGGTTCCTAAGTCCACTGTGTGAATGGAGTGATAGTGCGCATGCGTAGCCAGTGCTCCATTCATGGGAGCAGTCATGCGCATGCGTAACCATCACTCCCATAGATGCACACATGCTTCATTCACAAAGCTGTATCTAGGACCACCGCTTTCAAAACTGCTGGGGGCTGCAGCAGTCGGACTCCCAGTGATCAGATATTTATCAACAACCTTGTGGATAGGTGATTAAACATTATTTATGGGACAACCATAGCCATAGATGTAGAAGAGAAAAAAAGCAGAATAAACAGTAATAGATGAGCTAAAAACATGAAATTTATCAAAATATGTCTTGAAAAATCTCACGCTTCCAGGTGGATCGACGGCGCTTTCCTTGACCTGAACGTAGAAAGCATGGAAGCCGAGGTGGACGAATTCTTCCAAGAGGTCTACAAGATGATGAAACTATTTCAGCAGAAGCAGAAGACGTTAGAAGAGGAGAAGAAAAAGGCGGCTCAACACCGGACACTGTCTGAAGATAAGGATTCGGTGGACGAGGAAAAGAAGGAAAGCCGCATAGTTCTCATGTGTTCTGCCATCACCGAGCAAATCAAGGCTTTTAAGGTAGATGCATCAAATAATGGATATATCAGTAATCTGGGCCCGGTTTGCTGGAGCGCGCTGTTACCTCCCAATCCCAGCCAACTTCAGCACAGTGGTTACTATCGAGACAGCAGCGGTGGTCGGTCTCCTAGGCAACGATCTCTAAACAAAAGAAAAGTGTTAATATCTCAAGAACGGCTGCAAATGTCAAGAAGCCGTAAATTGCAAAAGTGCAGGTTTTTACAATATCTATGAAGATGGGAATAACCCTTTAATTCATTTTTGTAGCCGTAATCCCGGGACACTGATTATGATTGACTCCTTTTCAGGAATATATCCCTCTGGTGAACATCCTTTGCAACCCAGGAATCAGAACCCAACATTGGCTCCAGATGTCTGAGATAGTTGGCTCTGAGCTCACTCCGAATTCTGGCACCAGCCTGAGGAAGGTTCTGGAGCTGAGCTTGGATCCGCACTTACACCAGTGTGAACAGATTAGTGTGGCAGCTAGTAAGGTAAGCATCTCTGGCTAATAAATGTGTATCGGTGGTCGAGAATACTATCCTGTTATTGAAATGAATAACAAACGATGGAAAACCGAAAAAAAACTAAATGAGAATTGAGTTAAAAGAAAGCCGATAGCTGTCAGGGGAAAGTGCTGGAGCTTTTTACATTTTAGAAAGCAGAACATTTAGTTCCCACAAGGAATAAATTGCTGCAAACTGTTTGTCAGGGACTTTTTCCCATCTCGCTGTTTAATTAAGCATGCATGCTCAGCCGAGCAGGGTGTGAATGTGTATTGGGAGAAATAGCTGTCTACCAAATGGGCAGATTCGCCAGTGGCTATCTCAAGAGTGTGACAGTTTCGCCAGTGGCTATCTCAAGAGTGTGACAGTTTCACCAGTGGCTATCTTAAAAGTGTGATGGTTTCGACAGTGGCTATCTCAAGAGTGTCACAGTTTTGCCAGTGGCTACCTCTAGAGTGTGATGGTTTCGACAGTCGCTATCTCAAGAGTGTGACAGTTTTTCCAGTGGCTATCTTAAGAGTGTGATGGTTTCGACAGTGGCTATTTCAAGAGTGTGACAGTTTCGCCTGTGGCTATCTCAAGAGTGTTACAGTTTCGCCAGTGGCTATCTCAAGAGTGTCACAGTTTCTCCAGTGGCTATCTTAAGAGTGTGACAGTTTCTCCAGTGGATTTCTCAAGAGTGTGACAGATTCGCCAGTGGCTATCTCAAGAGTGTGGCAGTTTCGCCAGTGGCTATCTCAAGAGTGTCACAGTTTTGCCAGTGGTTATCTCAAGAGTGTGATGGTTTCGACAGTGGCTATCTCAAGAGTGTGACAGTTTCACCAGTGGATTTCTCAAGAGTGTGACAGATTCGCCAGTGGCTATCTCAAGAGTGTGACAGTTTCTCCAGTGGCTATCTTAAGAGTGTGACAGTTTTGACAGTGGCTATCTTAAGAGTGTGATGATTTCGACAGTGGCTATCTCAAGAGTGTGACAGTTTCGCCTGTGGCTATCTCAAGAGTGTTACAGTTTCGCCAGTGGCTATCTCAAGAGTGTGACAGTTTCGCCTGTGGCTATCTCAAGAGTGTTACAGTTTCGCCAGTGGCTATCTCAAGAGTGTCACAGTTTCTCCAGTGGCTATCTTAAGAGTGTGACAGTTTCTCCAGTGGATTTCTCAAGAGTGTGACAGATTCGCCAGTGGCTATCTCAAGAGTGTCACAGTTTCTCCAGTGGCTATCTTAAGAGTGTCACAGTTTCTCCAGTGGCTATCTCAAGAGTGTCACAATTTCTCCAGTGGCTATCTCAAGAGTGTCACAGTTTCTCCAGTGGCTATCTTAAGAGTGTGACAGTTTCTCCAGTGGCTATTTTAAGAGTGTGACAGTTTCTCCAGTGGATTTCTCAAGAGTGTGACAGATTCGCCAGTGGCTATCTCAAGAGTGTCACAGTTTCTCCAGTGGCTATCTTAAGAGTGTCACAGTTTCTCCAGTGGCTATCTCAAGAGTGTCACAATTTCTCCAATGGCTATCTCAAGAGTGTCACAGTTTCTCCAGTGGCTATCTTAAGAGTGTGACAGTTTCTCCAGTGGATTTCTCAAGAGTGTGACAGATTCGCCAGTGGCTATCTCAAGAGTGTGGCAGTTTCGCCAGTGGCTATCTCAAGAGTGTCACAGTTTTGCCAGTGGCTATCTCAAGAGTGTGATGGTTTCGACAGTGGCTATCTCAAGAGTGTGACAGTTTCACCAGTGGATTTCTCAAGAGTGTGACAGATTCGCCAGTGGCTATCTCAAGAGTGTGACAGTTTCTCCAGCGGCTATCTTAAGAGTGTGACAGTTTTGCCAGTGGCTATCTCCAGAGTGTGATGGTTTCGACAGTGGCTATCTCCAGAGTGTGACAGTTTTGCCAGTGGCTATCTCAAAAGTGTGACAGTTTTGCCAGTGGCTATCTCAAGAGTGTGACAGTTTTGCCAGTGGCTATCTCAAGAGTGTGATGGTTTCAACAGTGGCTATCTCAAGAGTGTGATAGTTTCGCCAGTGGCTATCTCAAGAGTGTTACAGTTTCGCCAGTGGCTATCTGAACAGTGTGACAGTTTCTCCAGTGGCTATCTCAAGAGTGTGACGGTATTGCCAGTGGCTATCTCAAGAGTGTAACAGTTTCACCAGTGGATTTTTTGCCAGTGGCTGACTCAAGAGTGTGACAGTTTCACCAGTGGCTATCTCAAGGGTATAACAGTTTCACCAGTGGATTTTCTCAAGAGTATGACAGTTTCACCAGTGGCATTCTCAAGAGTGTGACGGTTTTGCCAGTGGCTATCTCAAGAGTGTGACGGTTTTGCCAGTGGCTATCTCAAGAGTGTGATGGTTTAAACAGTGGCTATCTCAAGAGTGTGGCAGTTTCGCCAGTGGCTATCTGAAGAGTGTGGCAGTTTCGCCAGTGGCTATCTCAAGAATGTGGCAGTTTTGCCACCGGCTATCTCAAGAGTGTGACAGTTTTGCCAGTGGCTATCTCAAGAGTGTGACAGTTTCACCAGTGGCTATCTCAAGGGTATAACAGTTTCACCAGTGGATTTTTTGCCAGTGGCTATCTCAAGAGTGTGACAGTTTCGCCAGTGGCTATCTTAAGAGTGTGACAGTTTCGCCAGTAGCTATCTTAAGAGTGTAACAGTTTTGCCAGTGGCCATCTCGAGTGTGACAGTTTCGCCAGTGGCTCTCTCAAGGGTATAACAGTTTCACCTGTGGCTATCTCAAGGGTATAAAAGTTTCACCAGTGGCTATCTCAAGGGTATAACAGTTTCACCAGTGGATTTCTCAAGAGTATGACAGTTTCACCAGTGGATTTCTCAAGAGTGTAGCAGTTTCACCAGTTGCTATCTCAATAGTGCGACCAGATCAACTTTTTTTACAGTATGAAACTGGTCACTTACCCACTTACTTTAGATATATTGGCCGAACCTACATTTTTGACAGAACTAACCATCCAATGTGCATGGGGTTGAGATGGGGGAATGACGATCACAAATGTGGAGGTGATAACTTGAATTTCAACTGTCTGTTTGGCAAATAGTCCAGTTAGCTGAGACTGACATCTGCTTACTCTCCTCTTCATGTACAGGACATATGCACGCTGAGGTCAGATAGGCATGCATGTATATTTTGAGAGATGGGGTGGAATAGATAGCTGTTGGGTATCCTTAATGACCAACCTAAAGCTCAACCTAAAAGTCAACTTGATCAGCCAACAATCTAATGTGAATGAAGGCCGTCTCGCTATCCCCTGTTGGCAAATGTCGGAACAAAGAGGAATCTGCTACTAGTGAAAAGTTTCTGTGTTTTCTTATTAGGAGTTTTCCCTGTAGAAGGCGATGCATACCATGGAAGAAATGTGGGACTCCATATCCTATAATACCAGTCCCTATCGAGAATCTGGCGTTTCTATTCTATCAGCAGTGGATGAAATCCAAACCACTCTGGATGACCAAATTGTGAAGACTCAGACAATGAGGGGATTGCCTTTCATCAAGCCCTATGAGAAAGAAATCAAGGTATAAAATATTCACTTGCTTATTAGCAGAAGATAAGGTTTCATTAGGATCTCCGAGGCTAAAGTTACATGCGGCTCCAGCTTACATGTAAAGGGGATGGTATCAAGGAGTCTCACCAAACTTTCCCTACAAATGTCCAACAATTCAGAATTCATATCCATTGAAAATTTATCTTCTAAAATGATAGCATTTTTTTTCTATCAATTTCATTTTATGTGTAATTAACTTTTTGCTCTCCTCCTTTAAGCAATGGGAGGAACGACTGATAAGGATCCAGGAAACCATTGATGAATGGCTGAAGGTGCAGGCCCAGTGGCTTTATCTAGACCCCATATTCTCTTCTGAGGACATCATGCAGCAAAGCCTGAAGAAGGACGCTTATTCCAGACTGTGGACAGAAACTGGAGAGAGATCATGAAACATTGCGTTAAAGACCCGAAGGTAAATGGATGCTTCATGGTGGACTGATACAAGAAAGCATGGTCATCTTGCATCCAGGATTGATGTTTTCCAAGAGTCCGTGTCCTGATGCTTCCATCACAAGGATTCCGGGTTATGGGGCTCCGCACTGCCTGGACTCCAGCCTCCCGCATCTTCTATTTTCTATCCAAATAGGTTCTCATTTTTTTTTCAATATGAACTATTGGCACAATAGTCAATGAATGTGACCTTTTTTCAGTCTCTATAACTATATAATGGAATCTTACTTATGGGCTATCTACTTTGTTTTAGGTTTTAAGCGCCACTTCTCTGACCGGACTTCTGGAAAAACTTCAGGACAGCAATGTGCTTCTGGATAAAATCATGAAAGGGCTGAATGCCTATCTGGAGAAGAAGAGGCTTTTTTCCCACGGTATAGTCCTTTCACTTGTTGCAATGATTCTATATACTACTTAAAGAAATTTTTTTTTTTCTTATTTAAACGCATTGAAATCATTTTTGTAATTGGATTTCATTAATAATTTTGCACTGTTTGCCTTCTATTGGCTCTGTGTTGCGCTGGCTATTGGACTTATTTGTAATCTGTCTTTTTTCAGCTCCTCTTAGCCGATTTATGACCACAGATCACATCAAAGCTGAATGTGCAGGAAACAAAAAGCCTAACGGTGCAACATTTTTAATGAAACTGAATTGTCGCAAATACTCGCAAATAAATGGGTATTCCCATCTCCAAGATCCTATCCCAATATGTAGTAGGCGTAGTAATAATAATAATATTAGCAAATACCTCCAGTTAGAAATGTAGTATAGTTCTTCTGATTCGCTATGTCGCTTTCCCCATGTGCAGGGCATTGCAGTAGCTTCGGTATCCATGGTTACGACCACTCATATAGTGACAGTTATTTGCTAGTGGTCGTAACCTAAGCTACTGCAATGCACTGCACATGGGGTAAGCGACAAAGCAAATCAGAAGAACTGTACTACACTTCTAATTGGAGCTATTTGCTAATATTATTATTATTATGCCTATTACATATTGGGGTAGAATCCTGGAGATGGGAATACCCATTTCTGTTAAGAAAAAAAAGTTCCCAAAGCTGGATAGCCCCTTTAAGCTAGCCATACGCATGAGATATGAGATACCCGTGGTCTGAATGGTTATTTGGCTATTTCTCCTGACTCCCACATATTCTGCTGAACAGTCATGTGTTTTTAATGGGGAGAGAGGAGAAAGTCGGTACTGGACACCTCCGGCAGCGGGTTATCTCCCCTGAGAACCAAAAGACCGGGTATTGAAATCCCATCTGCCCGATCCTTCTGGCCCTGACATCCTCTATCGGGGGAGAGTCAGGAGACCCCCATACACATCAGTGGGTAGGCCGGTCCTGCTGCAATCGTCAGGTTTAAACTATTTTAATCCAATGTGTATGGGGACTGAATCTTTACTTTAAAGCTTTGCTTTTCTATTTTCTCACATAGACACTAATACAAATGGCGCCTGACCCAATACTTTAATGACATTTTTATCATATTGTGCATTTTCGCTTTAGCTTTTTCTTCCTGTCCAACGACGAAATGCTAGAAATTCTCTCTGAGACTAAAGATCCTCTGCGGGTCCAACCACATCTAAAGAAGGGCTTTGAAGGCATCGCAAAGCTGGAGTTCCTTCCTAACCTGGACATCAAAGCCATGTACAGCACCGAGGGGGAACGCGTAGAGCTCATCCAGACCATCTCCACCTCCGAGGCTCGGGGGGCCGTGGAGAAGTGGCTCATCCAAGGGGAAGATGTCATGTTAAGGAGCGTGCATGATGTTATTGCTCGGTCACGAATGGTACGGATCTACCTACAGACCAAAAGCATTAATTGGAACTAATCTAGTACTTTTATATTTGTATAAGATTATTTGGCAGCAGTGAATGATTTGTGGATGATGTATCTCTTGCTATAGAGCCAGGTAGCAGATCTTCTACCTGCAATCGGTAGAAATGAATTTGCTGGATAATACTAGTAAGGTTGTCCCTCTCTAAAATGCTTCTGTCAACGTAATTTAACTTTGTTTTTTAAAAGGCGTACCCTGAGACTGCAAGAAAAGACTGGGTGAGGGAATGGCCGGGACAGGTCGTGCTCTGTGTGTCTCAGATGTTCTGGACAAGTGAAGGGCATGAAGCTATCGGCAGTGGCCCAGAGGTACGGCATAAGCTCCTTTACTGATCAAGGTGGCTTCACTATAAAGTCATGGCTGGAAGTGTTGGCACCCTTGAAGTATTTTTCCATAAAATTATTGCAATTGCATGTGTATTTTTTGTTATACACATGTTTATTTCCTTTGTGTGTATTGGAACAACACAAAAAAACAGAGAAAAAAGGCAAATTGGATATAATTTCACACAAAACCCCAAAAATGGGCCTGACAAAATTGTTGGCATCTTTCCAAAATTGTGGGTAAACAATTTTGTTTCAAGCATGTGATGCTCGTTCAAACTCACCTGTGGCAAGTAAAAGGTGTGGGCAATATGAAAATCACACCTGAAACCCGATACAAAGGGGAAAAGTTGACTCAATCTTTGCGTTGTTACGTGCCACACTAAGTAGGGAGAACAGAAAGAGGAAAAGAGAACTGTCTGAGGACTTGAGAACCAAAATTGTTGACCAATATCTTCTTTTTGTGTTCCAATACACACAAATTAAATGAACATGTGAACAACAAAACATGTGTAATTGTAATAATTTTCTGGGAGAAATACATATATATACATTCATAGACAGACTTCATGTGTTCTCCTGCTAATAGATTGTCATATCCAGGGACGCAGCTTATAGGAGTTTCCAGGGGCGGATATACCATTGGTGCAACAGAGGTAAGGGGACCCACATTCACATCAAAAGATGCAAGTAGCTTCTTTCACAGTATGTTATTAGACTGCAAAGAGCCCATGTACTGTTCTTGCCCAGGGGTCTTCTCCTGGGGGTTGCAGTTGTTCAGCGGCTCAATATCTTGAAGGTACCCAAAAGGCTCCATAGTATTTGATAGTTGGGATTTTGCATTGATTCATGCATCTTGTCTAGAGATGAGCAACTAAATTTGCAGGACCTTGGTCTAAGAGAGCAGGTTAGTAGTCTGCGGCTGTTGGATGGGAGCCTTGCTAACCGCCTCTTACATGCCGGCATCCCTGGCTCCTCTTTTGATTAGCCGGCCAAGCGTGATGTCATTTGTGCCTCACACCACAACTATGACATCGACATCAAAAGAGGAGCCGGAGATGCTGTTTCATGGAGCTCCGGTCCTGCGGCCGTGGAATACTGACCCGACTGTTGGACCAGAGTCCTGCAAATCCATTCGCTCATCTCTACTCGCGTCATATCTACCAATAAGGGAAGACATTGTATGGGATTTCCCATAATACCAGCATAAAATGAATCCATCTGCATTGAGTTTTCCATGCTGTTTGTGGCAGGGTTTTATAGAGGTACATCTGGGTATTTGGAGCTCTGGGTTCAATCCAGATCTCCAACTTCTATAAAGATATGTTGTAAAATTGTTGTGTACATTAAAAAGTGCCTGCATATTGTGGAGTTCTCAATCTAGTCTGCAGCTTATAATCTGTATAGATTTCAGCCCCCTTGCAATATGTATGTTCTATGAATGTTTCTGCAGATGATTTCACCGTTACATCCTTCTTGTAGGGCCTGAAAAACTCCTATGATAATCTGCACCTCCAGCTAAATGATATTGTGGAGCTTGTGCGAGGAGGCAAATTGTCCCAGCAGACTCGCACCACATTGGGGGCTCTCGTCACCATAGAGGGGCACGCTCGTGACGTGGTCATGGAAATGATCCAAACAGGTTTGTGCAAACATCATGGCTGGCACCAAACTTTCCAATACCATGTTCTATTTATCATACACTACATGGAGAAAGGTATTGTGCCCCCTCCACATTACACCTACAGGGGCTTTTATGGCCTCCTATTCTAAATCCATATACAGGATGTTAATATGGAGTCCGTCCCTCTACAGATATCACAGCTCAATATGCAGAGCACCTTCATACATTTCACCACATTCCTATCTTCTTTCCATATCTATGTTATATTCCCCCCTCTTTTCTTTGAGTTTTCATAGGACACAATTGATCTTGTCACAGTAAAGCAATCTTGGGGTGTACTTACAATGACGTCTATGGGGCAGTAGTCATTTCTGCATATTGAGATGGTGGTCCCTATATAGGAATGTTTTGGCATCTGTATGTGTCGGCGTCCCCTGTATATGACTCATTGCCACAATTGATATTCTTTATAGTCAGTGTTTTGGATGGCCTAGGTGCGGTGTGTAATATTTTCTATCAATGGTGTGTGTGCCCTCCTCTGTGCGGTGTCCTTCCATAACCATGGATGTACTAATAAAGGGTTTTTATGTCAATTCCTTTAATGACCTTTTGTTCGGTTTCTTTGTAGGTATTATGTAATTCTCTGAATGGTCAGCCATTCTAAGCCTGAGCAGACATATGGCAATGTAATTGATGTGTGACTGACATTGTTCTTCCCTATGTTGCGGTGACATATTTATGCTGCCATTGTGCAGTATTTGTTCTTATTAATCATCCTAAAGGTGTTTAGTGGGGTTGAGGTTGAGAACGTGTGTGAAACAGTTCTGCTCTTCTATTCCCTTAGGGTTGGAAGCTACAATTGTTTAAAATGTCTTGTGCTGAAGCATTAAGATATCTTTTCACTGGAACTAAGGGGCCTAGACCAACCCCTAAAAACAAGGCCATACCCCCACCAGCAAACTGTACAGCGGGCACAATGCAGTTAATAGGGTAACGTTCTCCTGGCATTCACCAAATCCAGACTCGTCCATCAGATGCCAGATAGAGAAGTGTGATCCGTCACTGCACAGAACAGGTCTCCTCCAGAGTTCTGTGGTGGCGGCTTCACACCACTCCATCCGACGCTCGGCATCGTGCTTGGTGATGTAAGGCTGCATGCAGCTGCTCGGCCATAAAGCTCCTGGCGGGGGCGCAGTGTTTGTGGTGATGTTGTTACCAATGGAGTCAGGAAAGCGTTCTGCCCTCTGCTCCTCAGCACTCAGTGACCCTGCTCTGTAATGTTCCGGGGTCTCCTGAGTTGCTGCAGTTCCTTCTACTCCTTAATAATATCACTCACATGTGATGGGGGAAGATTTAGGAGGGAAGAAATTTAATATCCAGACTTGTTACCCTGGTGGCTCCTATTACAGGACCGCGCTGGTATCAGAGAGCTCTGCACCACCAGCCGTTCTGTCATATGTTAGTAACAGCACACAGCATGGGAGGGCGGATGTTATACACCGGGGGGCGTGGGGATTGATGTTATACACGGGTGGGGGCGAGAGTCTTAATGTTATACAAGGCCGAGGGGCCAGATGTTATACCCTAGGGGTACGAGGGGCTAGATGTTATACATGTCCGAGGGCTGGATGTTATACACTGAGGGGCAAGGGGACGGATATTATACACCGGGAGAGGCCGGATTTTATAAACTGGGGGCTGAGAGTCCGGATGTTATACACCGTGGGCAATGGAACTAAATGAAAAAAGCAGAATTCGGTGACTAGGAGTTTTGTCCTATAATGTATGTGCATTTGCCTTCCCTTTAGAAACTCTCCCTCGTGATTCTGCAGTGTCTTAGAGGTTGACTATCTTTTCCTACATTGCTCAGGAGTTTCTCATGAACAGACTTCCAGTGGCTTGCCCAACTCCGCTATTACTGGGAGAATGAGAATGCGAGAGTGCGAATCATCAACTGCAATGTGAAGTCCGCCTATGAGTACCTGGGCAACTCCCCACGCCTGGTCATCACTCCGCTCACTGACAGATGCTAGCGGACTCTGCTATGATGTGATGGGTTATGCTCAGAAATCTTTTTGACTTTTGCATGATGCATGAAACTTATTAGAAAGTTTATTGATATTTCATACCAGTTCTTCCATGTTTCATTGGTAGATCGGTGCTTTTTATCTAAATCTTGGTGGAGCTCCAGAAGGTCCGGCCGGCACAGGAAAAACTGAGACCACCAAAGATTTGGCCAAGGCGCTGGCCGTGCAGTGTGTGGTCTTTAACTGCTCTGATGGTTTGGACTACATAGCAATGTCAAAGGTACATACAATGTTAAGCTGCTCCATTGCAGATAATAAACTGACTCCAACCGATGTTCTGCTGACATCTTTTGATTATATAGTACAGACCAAAAGTTTGGACACACCTTCTCATTTAAATTTTTTTCTGTATTTTCATGACTATGAAAATTGTACATTCGCACTGAAGGCATCAAACTATGAATTAACACATGTGGAATTATATACTTAACAAAAAAGTGTGAAACAACAGAAAATATGTCTTATATTCTTGGTTCTTAAAAGTCGCAGGTTAACAGCAGCTCAGATTAGAGACCAGGTCAATGCCACACAGAGTTCTAGCAGCAGACACATCTCTACAACAACTGTTAAGAGGAGACTTTGTGCAGCAGGCCTTCATGGTAAAATAGCTGCTAGGAAACCACTGCTAAGGACAGGCAACAAGCAGAAGAGACTTGTTTGGGCTAAAGAACACAAGGAATGGACATTAGACCAGTGGAAATCTGTGCTTTGGTCTGATGAGTCCAAATTTGAGATCTTTGGTTCCAACCACCGTGTCTTTGTGCGACGCAGAAAAGGTGAACGGATGGACTCTACATGCCTGGTTCCCACCGTGAAGCATGGAGGAGGAGGTGTGATGGTGTGGGGGTGCTTTGCTGGTGACACTGTTGGGGATTTATTCAAAATTGAAGGCATACTGAACCAGCATGGCTACCACAGCATCTTGCAGCGGCATGCTATTCCATCCGGTTTGCGTTTAGTTGGACCATCATTTATTTTTCAAAAGGACAATGACCCCAAACACACCTCCGTGCTGTGTAAGGGCTATTTGACCAAGAGGGAGTGTGATGGGGTGCTACGCCAGATGACCTGGCCTCCACAGTCAACAGACCTGAACCAAATCGAGATAGTTTGGGGTGAGCTGGACCGCAGAGTGAAGGCAAAAGGGCCAACAAGTGCTAAGCATCTCTGGGAACTCCTTCAAGATTGTTGGAAGACCATTTCCGGTGACTACCTCTTGAAGCTCATCAAGAGAATGCCAAGAGTGTGCAAAGCAGTCATCAAAGCAAAAGGTGGCTACTTTGAAGAACCTAGAATATAAGACATATTTTCAGTTGTTTCACACTTTTTTGTTAAGTATATAATTCCACATGTGTTAATTCATAGTTTGATGGCTTCAGTGTGAATGTACAATTTTCATAGTCATGAAAATACAGAAAATCTTTAAATGAGGTGTGTCCAAACTTTTGGTCTGTACTGTATATACTTTTTTTTTGTTTTTCCAAGGGCTGGCCTCATCGGGAGCATGGGCGTGTTTTGATGAGTTTAACCGTATTGAGCTGGAGGTGTTGTCCGTGGTGGCCCAACAGATTCTCCGCATCCAGAGAGCCATCCAGATGAAGATGGACATGTTCATCTTCGAAGGAACAGAACTGAAGCTTAACCCAAATTGCTTCGTAGCCATTACCATGAATCCTGGCTACGTGGGACGTTCTGAGCTGGTAAAGAGTCCCAGTGCCTTGCATCGGGCCCTTCCACAACATTTCTATAGGATTCAGCTCAGGACTATGACTCGGCCATTCCAAAACTTTGTTTATTCAACCATTCTTTTGTAGAACGACTTGTGTCTTTGGGCCATTGTCTTGCTGCATGACCCACGTTTTCTTGAGATTCAGTACATGAACTGATATCCTGATATTTTCCTTTAGCATTTGCTGATAGATTTTAGAATTCATTGTTCCATCAATGATGGCAGCCGTCCTTGGCCAAGTGCAGCAAAACAGGCCCAAAGCATGTTACGATTACCATCTTTGTGTTTCATAGATGATAGGAGGTTCTTATGCTGTAATGCAGTATTTTCTTTCTGCAAACATATAGCTTCTCACTTAAAATCTCTATCTTGGCCTCATCCTTCCACAAAGCATTATTCCAGTTACCTATTGATGTGCCCAGGTGAGTTTTAGCAGTGGCATTTTAAATCGCATTGCCTTTCTCCTTGCAATCCTGCCATGCTCGCCATTGTTGTTCATTGTCCTTCTGATGGTGGACTCATGAACAATTACATTAGCTAATGTGAGGAGAGGCCTTTAGTTGCTTAGAGGTTACCTTGAGTTCCTTTGTGACCTCACAGACTGATGTAGCTTGAAGTCAAATTTATGCAGTAATATAGAAATTTTTGAGGGGTTCACAAACTTTCAAGTAAATACTAGGTTTACAAAAGAAACATAAGATTTCATAAAAGGGATTATTCTCCCCGAAATCTATATGAGATTGTACATTTCCTATGTATAATCACAACACCTGATGCCCTCATTTCTGCAAGCTCCTTAATATTGATGTCCCATTCTCCTATTTTCCAAAATGGACACAGTAGAGGTGTGGAGAGAGATTTGGAAAGTGTTAAAGGAGTACTCCCATCTCCAAGATTCTATCCCAATATGTAATAGGTGTAATAATAATATTAATAGCAAATACCTCCAATTGGAAATATAGTATAGTTCTTCTGATTAGCTATGTCGCTTAACCCATGTGCAGGGCATAGCAGTAGTTTAGGTATCCATGGTTACAACCACTAGCAAGTAACTAACTGTTACTATGAGTGGTCGTAACCATGGATACCTAAGCTACTGCAATGTCCTGGACATGGGGTAAGAAACATAGCTAATCAGAATAACTATACTACATTTCTAATTGGAGATATTTGCAAACATTATTATTATTATACCTATTACATATTGGGACAGGATCTTGGACATGGGAATACCCCTTTAACTACACTTTGACTGATTTCTTCTGATGTGGAATAGACACATCACTTTTAGGTCTGGGGTGGAGGATAGTGTAAATGGATATAATGGGTTCCCCGGCTCTATGCCTAGTTTACAGTAATTTAGTTTCATTTGTTGACTGACCCATCTGGTTTGCGCATTTCAGGTTCTTTTCCGGACTGTAGCAATGATGGTCCCCAACTATGCTCTGATTGCGGAGATCTGCCTTTATTCTTACGGTTTTCTGCACGCTAAACCTCTCTCGGTGAAGATGGTAATGACTTACCGGCTGTGCTCGGAGCTGCTCTCGTCCCAGTTCCATTATGATTATGGGATGCGTGCAGTAAAGGCTGTGCTGATCGCTGCTGGCAATCTGAAGCTGAAATTCCCCCATGAAAATGAAGAGATTCTTGTAAGTTCTGAACTGTTGGTCGCTTTACATCTCGTATAGGATAGCATTACCATCTTACCGAGAAGCATTTGGATCACAAAAATTAAAGCTGTATGATTTTATAGTAGCAGACAGAGACTTGCAAATAATTTCTGCACATTACTGTTCCTGGCTTGTTAGATCTCATCTGTGCAAAAATGTCAAAACTATAGTTGTTAAACACGTAGCTTGTTCATCTTATGGGACAGTTTTGATTTTTAACTTAATCGCATGTATTTTAGGCTAAAAATCATTTTAACAATTGGGTTTTATTAAAAACGTTGCATCGCTTGGCTTTCACCGGCTTTTTGATTCCCTGCACATTCAATTTTGATAAGGTCTGTGGTCATAAATAAACTGAGAGGAGCTCAGAAAAAGACAGATAAAACATTTACAAACTCCCCGTCAGCCAGCAAAAACGAGTTCACTGACAGTATCTCACTTAACTCATTCTGCAGCCGGCAATTAACAGTGCAACACAGAGGTCACATGTATTCCCTATGGAAAAACAATTCTGCAGCATATTTTAGTGCAACTCAGCAGCGTTCCATTCCTCTTTTATCATTCCTGGAAATGTAGGAATTAATTGAAATCTGTCAATAACGAGTACCCTACACAGTCTGACAATGTCACCACTGTTTGGGCACAGTCAGATTGTATAGGGTTGTCCCCTATATAGATTATATATACATTATATATCATTTACACATACATTTCCAGGAGGTATAACAGAGGGACGATACAATGTAGAGTTTTAGGAAAAGAGGTTTCATCCTTATTTTTTGGAGAATACTATTCTTTACTAATACAGACATACCACAAGAACTGACGGCTCCTTTGTAATGGGGTTCCTCACTTTTAATATTGCTTCATGTCATATTGTATATGAATTATTTTATCATTTAATCCTTTTTCATTCTATTTAGCTCTTGCGGTCAATTAAGGATGTAAACGAACCCAAATCTTTGTCTCCTGATATTCCTCTGTTCAATGGGATTACCAGCGACCTGTTCCCTGGCATTCAACTTCCAAAAGCCGACTATAAGGTATTAAAATATAATAGTGTCTTAAAGGGGTTTTCCAAGACTTAAAGAGGACTTGTCCCTCGCCATAAATATGTAAATGCCGCTGTTCTCCTGACTCCGGCATTGTTTTTCTTTTCTTCCTGCTCCTCTCCGTTCCTGACATCTGTCACTCTCCTCTAGCCCTTTAAGCCAACTGGGCAAGGCCTTCCTGAAGACTCCCACAGAGAGGACTTGATGACCACACCCACTTGGCTATTAAAAATTATGAACTAGATTTCTATAAAGAGGCTATATCTCAGGAATGGAGAGGCGCAGGAGCAAAAGAAAAACAACACTGGATTCAGGAGAACACCGGCATGTACACCAGGTAATAAAATCGCATATTAATGGCAAGTGATAGCTCCTATATAGCTGGCCAGCTATCATTTAGATGACCGTTATCTTTCCCGGCTCCCCCATATTCAGGAATGCTCGCTCCTGTTTTCTCTATGACAGAGTCACTGCCAGAATCTTATGGCAGCTGCTAATTTCAGGGTCAGAAAGTAAGGATCGGGTGATTAAATTCCAACCGCCCGATTTTTATGTCCCCCAACATAATCTGTCATGAGGCCCCCATACACAGTAGATGGTAGACCAATCCCATTGAAATCTCCCGATCCTGATCCACTGCTTTGGAATTGGGTTACATGACCTTGTCACTCATCGTCCGGTCCCATTAGTGCAACCTGGGCAGCAGCACAGGGGCACCAGAGGTAAGGGGGCTCACTTATACCTCCAATGCAAGATGATCTGATGTAGAAAACAAATGGTTAAAACATGTTAGTGATTTATCGCTAGTTTAGTTGTAGGTTATGGAGACATTTTTTTTTTAGATGAATGAATCGATTTGCAGGAGCCTGATTCAATGGCCAGGTGTCATGGGTGCGTCAGATGTGACAGACAGTCGTGCTGCAGTTGGTTGCAGGAGATCCCTTTGTTTGGCATTACAGACATCTTCTTAGCAGTCTCACTGTAGGAACCAGCGGCTACCTCCCTCCTGCTCTAATTGACAATCAGGCCTGGGTGTTTAAATACTTCCTGGTTGCTACACAGAGGTGCCAGTGATATTCACATGTCCCCTTGTGAAGGCTTGGAGCAAGTGCAGTTCTTACTTCCTCTCTGGTGCTAAGAGGATGTGTGTGCCATCTCTCTGAAGTCGACTCAAGCTAAGCTACTTCCCCTGTGTCTGTCTCCCCTTGCTGTCTTTAGTTGTCAGTGGGGATCGACTAGTGCTCACCCCCCCTTCCCTATCCAGGGCCAAGCGCTAAGGAAATACAGGGATAGTTTCCTGTGCGGCAATTGGTGAGGAACCAATATAGAGTGGGTAGGGGAGACAGGGTGATTGCAGATCAGCCTAGGAGGTCTCCATTTCCCCCTTTCCCTAGTGTCTGGGCTCCCTTCCCCTCATCCCTTTGTGTCGCACTTTGTCTTTCCTACACTGTGCGTGACATCAGGTCAGTGGTGGGCACTGAATGAGACCCCTGAGAGCCATCTTATTTCTTCCTGCACCCCGGCTCTTCTTCAGATTAGCCGGCCTGGCATGACGTTATGGTTGCAGCATGATGTACACCAGGCCATATAATCAGAAGAGGAGTCGGGGATGCCGGCAGCTAAGAGGCGGCTCTCAGGGGTCCCGTCCAGCGGCCACAGAATACTGATCTGGGTCCTGAAAATGTATTCTCCCACCTCTAATTGGATCCACTGTAAACAGACTGATGAAATATTTTACCTTCCTTTTGCTCAGGATTTACTCGAATGCGCACAGGAGAGCTGTGCTGGACACAACATCCAGCCCGAGAAGGTCTTCCTGGAGAACATGATCCAGACGTATGAGATGATGATTGTCAGACACGGGTAAGCTGGAACTACAGAAGTCCATGGGACGGGGGATTTATTCTTCGCTGTTTCCATTTTATGCAATGGACCATGCTGCATTTTGTTTATCCCGTACAGTTTTATGTTGGTTGGAGAGCCGTTCTCTGGAAAAACGAAGGTCCTCGCTGATACGCTGTCTCTTATGAATGAGCGAGGGTGCGAAGAAGAAAAAGTGATTTACCGGACAGTGAACCCTAAAGCCATCACCATGGGGCAGCTGTTCGGGCAGTTTGATCCAGTGTCACATGAGGTTCGTCTATGATTGGAATTATTGTTTATAATACTAATATCTTTGCTGAAAATGGGAAAATCTCCCCTTTTATGGCTTATAGACATGGTAGAAGGGGTTCCTTCAGAGACATAGACCCCAGCCATACATTGCCGGACAATCATTTTATTATGACTTACTCCCTGTTTGCACAAAAATTGGAAACTGTTTTATTTTCCCCATCAGACATGGAAACAACAAATTGTATTATTTATGGCAGAAATTAGCATAAGTTTGCATACTTCCAGATACATTCTGACTAGACTGTGTCTGGCCTCACTCAATACACTTGCTTTGAGTGAGGTCACGCACTTTTAGTTGGCATGTGACCGCATATATGCAAATCACTTACTTGGGGTCTCTCCCGGTGCCGGCACGTTCACATCAATAGGGGCCACGTGTAGTCAATACATGTGTATCATCAATATCATAATCCAAGGCGTTCCCTTTAATAATCCTTTCAATTGTTGGATTGTATTGGATTTTATGGGAAGAGCAATTTTATTGATGCCTCTCTTCATTTGCAGTGGACCGATGGGATAGTCGCTAATACTTTCCGGGAGTTTGCGTTATCTGAGACTCCGGAAAGAAAATGGGTTATCTTTGATGGACCTATTGATACGCTAGGGATAGAAAGTATGAACACAGTCCTAGATGATAACAAAAAGGTAACTCTCTATTTTACTTTGTGTAACTTTTTTTTTAAAATTTAACCACTTCCTGACCGCCCACTGTAGATAAAAGTCCGCGCAGCCTGGGCTCTGTGCAGCGCGGACGCTTAAAAACGGTGGGTTGTCCCGCAGCACTCAGGACCCCGAGGGTCCTGCAAGCGCTGCAGGTGCGGTGCAGAGCGATAGCTCTGACAGGGAACATCATCGGGACCTGATTGGATCAGGTCCCAGTGATGTTAACACTTTGCTGTCTTCTATATGCCACGATCTATAGTGATCGCGGCATATAGAAAACAGCAGGAGGAGAGGGGGTCGTC
Organism: Phyllobates terribilis; assembly: GCF_046119375.1. NCBI lineage: Eukaryota > Metazoa > Chordata > Amphibia > Anura > Dendrobatidae > Phyllobates > Phyllobates terribilis. Next base: position 36,459 of record NW_027362920.1, on the reverse strand, counting down.
TACTTACCTCTCCGACGACCCCTGATACCTTCCAGGACCTGGCGTTGCTATGGCAGCTGGAGGTCACATGACCGCCTCCAGATCTGCCATATATGGTGTCCTGCCAGGCTCAGCCTGCAGCTGAAGCCTGGCAGGAGACACTGACTGTGAAACAGTCAGCAAAGATCTCATGTAATGTAATACATGTCTATTACATTACATGAGATCAGTGATCAGAAAAATAAAAATTACTGCCCCATACAGGGACTAAGTAAAAATGTAAAAAAAAGTAAAAAAAATGTTTTCAAACTACTAAAAAAAATCACAAAATAAATAAAAATAAATAAATAAAATATTAAACCGATAAATCCGTATATACTTATGCAAAAACAAAAAAAGTACACATATTTGGTATCGCCGCATCCGAAACAACCCGAGCTATAAAACGGTCACACTAATTTACTCCTTCTGTGCACACCGTAATAAAAATAAATAAAAAATGGAGCAAAAAACTATGCTTTTTCCTCATATTGCCAAACAAAAAGTGGAAAAAAATGCGATCAAAAAGCAAAATGGAAATAAAAATGCTACCGCTGAAAACGTCATCTTATTCCGCAAAAAACAAGCCACCATAGAGCTCCATCAGCCGAAAAATAAAAAAGTTATAACTCTCAGAATAAAGCAATGCAAAAAAAATATTTTTTCTATAAAATTGTTTTATTGTGTAAAGCGCCAAAACATAAAAAAATATACAGTAAGTGTAGTATCGCTGTAAACGTACTGACCCGAAGAATAATGCTGCCTCATCACTTTTACCACACGCAGAACGGCATAAAAAAAAACTCAAAAAACAATTCCTGAATTGTTGGTTTTTGTTAATTTTACCTCCCAAAAAACGGAATAGAAAGCGATCAAAAAATTTCACGTACACAAAAATGGTACGAATAAAAATGTCAACTCGTCCCGCAAAAAACAAGCCGTCACAAGACTCTGTCGGCCGAAATATGGAAAAATTATAGCTCTCAAAATATGGCAACACAAAAAGTAGATTTTACAAAAAAAAGCGTCTTTTAGTGTGTGACAGCTGTCAGTCATAAAAACTCAATATGAATCTGGTATCTCTGTAATCGCACCGACCCGAAGAATAAAGTAATCTCATCACTTATACCGCATGAGGAACAGCGTAAAAAATAAATAAAACCAATTCTTCACCTGCTACTGATTTGTTTATTATGTCTCCCAATGTGCTCACCACACATCTAGATAAGTTCCCTAAGGGGTCTAGTTTACAAAATGGTGTCACTTGTGGGGGGTTTCCACTGTTTAGGCACATCAGGGGCTCCCCAAATGCAACATGGCGTCCACTAATTATTCAAACAAATTTTACATTCAAAAAGTCAAATGGCGCTCCTTCCCTTCCAAACCCTGCAGTGTACCCAAATAGTGGTTTTCCCCCACATATGGGGTATCAGCATACTCAGGAGAAATTGTACAGCAAATTTAATGGTGCAATTTCTCCCGTTACCCTTATGATAATGCAAAATTAGGGGAAGAAAAAAATTTTTTGTGGGAAAAATGTGAACATTTTATTTTTACGGCTCAATATTATAAACTTCTGTGAAGCACCTGGGGGTGCAAGGTGCTCACCACACATCTAGATAAGTTCCCTAAGGGGTCTAGTTTCCAAAATGGTGTCACTTGTGGAGGGTTTCCACTGTTTAGGCACATCAGGGGCTCCCCAAATGCAACATGGCGTCCACTAATTATTCAAGCAAATTTTACATTCAAAAAGTCTAATGGCGCTCCTTCCCTTCCGAACACTGCAGTGCGCCCAAATAGTGGTTTTCCCTCACATATGGGGTATCAGCGCGCTCAAGAGAAATTGCACAAAAAATTTTGGGGTTCAATTTTTCCTGTTACCCCTACGAAAATAAAAAAAAATATGTCTAAAGTAACATTTTTGTGAAAAAAGTTAAATGTTCATTTTTTTTCTTCCACATTCCAAAAATTCCTGTGAAGCACCTGAAGGGTTAATAAAGTTCTTGAATGTGGTTTTGAGCACCTTGAGGGGTGCAGTTTTTAGAATGATGTCACTTTTGGGTATTTTCTGTCATAAAGACCCCTCAAAGTGACTTCAAATATGATGTGGTCCCTAAAAAAATGTTTTTGTAAATTTTGTTAGAAAAATGAGAAATCGCTGGTCAACTTTTAACCCTTATAGCTCCCTAACAAAAAAAAATTTTGGTTCCAAAATTGTGCTGATGTAAAGTAGACATGTGGGAAATGTTATTTATTAACTATTTTGTGTGACATACAGTACAGACCAAAAGTTTGGACACACCTTCTCATTTAAAGATTTTTCTGTACTTTCATGACTTTGAAAATTTTACATTCACACTGAAGGCATCAAAACTATGAATTAACATATGTGGAATTATATTTTTAAGAAAAAAGTGTGAAACAACTGAAAATATGTCTTATATTCTAGGTTCTTCAAAGTAGCCACCTTTTGCTTTGATGACTGCTTTGCACACTCTTGGCATTCTCTTGATGAGCTTCAAGAGGTAGTCACTGGAAATGGTTTTCACTTCACAGGTGTGCCCTGTCAGGTTTAATAAATGGGATTTCTTGCCTTATAAATGGAGTTGGGACCATCAGTTGTGTTGTGCAGAAGTCAGGTGGATACACAACTGATAGTCCTTCTAAATAGACTGTTAGAATTTGTATTATGGCAAGAAAAAAGCAGCTAAGTAAAGAAAAACAAGTGGCCATCATTACTTTAAGAAATGAAGGTCAGTCAGTCCGAAAAATTGGGCAAACTTTGAAAGTGTCCCCAAGTGCAGTTGCAAAAACCATCAAGCGCTACAAAGAAACTGTCTCACATGAGGACCGCCCCAGGAAAGGAAGACCAAGAGTCACCTCTGCTTCTGAGGATAAGTTTATCCGAGTCACCAGCCTCAGAAATCGCAGGTTAACAGCAGCTCAGATTAGAGACCAGGTCAATGCCACACAGAGTTCTAGCAGCAGACACATCTCTACAACAACTGTTAAGAGGAGACTTTGTGCAGCAGGCCTTCATGGTAAAATAGCTGCTAGGAAACCACTGCTAAGGACAGGCAACAAGCAGAAGAGACTTGTTTGGGCTAAAGAACACAAGGAATGGACATTAGACCAGTGGAAATCTGTGCTTTGGTCTGATGAGTCCAAATTTGAGATCTTTGGTTCCAACCACCGTGTCTTTGTGCGACGCAGAAGAGGTGAACGGATGGACTCTACATGCCTGGTTCCCACCGTGAAGCATGTGTGATGGTGTGGGGGTGCTTTGCTGGTGACACTGTTGCGGATTTATTCAAAATTAAAGGCATACTGAACCAGCATGGCTACCACAGCATCTTGCAGCGGCATACTATTCCATCCGGTTTGCGTTTAATTGGACCATCATTTAGTTTTCAACAGGACAATGACCCCAAACACACCTCCAGGCTGTGTAAGGGCTATTTGACCAAGAAGGAGAGTGATGGGGTGCTATTCCAGATGACCTGGCCTCCACGGTCACTAGACCTGAACTCAATCAAGATGGTTTGGGGTGAGCTGGACCGCAGAGTGAAGGCAAAAGGGCCAACAAGTGCTAAGCATCTCTGAGAACTCCTTCAAGATTGTTGGAAGACCATTTCCGGTGACTACCTCTTGAAGCTCATCAAGAGAATGCCAAGAGTGTGCAAAGCAGTCATCAATGCAAAAGGTAACTACTTTGAAGTACCTAGAATATAAGACATATTTTCAGTTGTTTCACACTTTTTTGTTAAGTATATAATTCCACATGTGTTAATTCATAGTTTTGATGCCTTCAATGTGAATGTACAATTTTCATAGTCATGAAAATACAGAAAAATCTTTAAATGAGAAGGTGTGTCCAAACTTTTGGTCTGTACTGTATCTTTCTGATTTAAGGGCATGAAAATTCAAAGTTTGAAAATTGCAAAATTTTCGCCAAATTTCCGATTTTTTCACAAATAAAATCGAAGAAATTTTACCACTATCATGAAGTACAATATGTCAAGAAAAAACATTCGCAGAATCAGTGGGATCCGTTGAAGCGTTCCAGAGTAATTACTTCATAAAGTGACAGTGGTCAGAATTGAAAAAATTGGCCCGGTCACGAAGGCAAAAACAGGCTCTGGAGCGAAGTGGTTAAACAATTCTCGACTGCCCATATGATGATGCCATGTGTTTGGAAGCTTCTAATAGGTTTTTGGCAACATCTGAGTTAATTAGAGACACACCTGTGGATGTTTGAACATTGGCGGCAGCCTAGGCACGGGAAATTGCCTAATCGTGGTGTAGATAATGTCGTCTGGTGTGTCCTTGGGTTAAAACTCCCAATGTCGGCCTGTACCAGTCTGTCCCTAAGGTTCAGAGGTCTTTTGTTACATACCATGACATATTGCCCATTATTATTGCTTTGTTCTGTATTTCTTATATTATGTTTTTACTTTTTTCACAGATCCTACATATATGAACCGGATATATCCTTTTTGTCACCCTATATAATATTTTCTATGTTACACTGTATTGCTTATAATGTTTTGCGGATGCTATATTACATGTACTCTATATAATATATATTTCCCCTGCCTCTCCCCTCTCACATGGATATGTATGTGTGTCTATTTATCAATCACCCCCCCTGTCTTTCCCCTTCTCCCTGCATGTATCATCATATACTATCTGTATATGTTTCCCCAGTCTTTCTCCTCTTATGTATATGTTTATTCATTTTTTCCTTCTCCCAGGCATACATTAACATTTCCCCAATATGGTCCTCCCCTTCATCTATATTACCCTTATCCATTTTTAGCTACCGCTCCCTGAGCTCCTAATGGCTTTCTTTAGGTTCACTCAGCTCCACAGTACGCATCCTGCGCACGCGCTGTTGTTGTTTTTTTCCCTCTATTTATATCTCATCCATTGTGTCGCGCGCATGCGCTGTCATGCGTTCCACGCAACCGGAAGTTGCGTTCCACGAGACCTGATGTTGCGTCATCGCACTCCGGAAGCAGCAAGTCACACAGCGCTATTTAAACACCGTCACCGCTCCTGACACCACACCACCACCGGCAGGATACACTTTCCAAGAGGCACATAGGTAAGAGCCTTCTGGGCTGATCATCATGACCTCATGTAGACTTCGGTATTTACCCACTTTTTCTGGTCTTAGGTCCACTTACCATACCCCGTAGGCATACCTCCTCGGCCATTACCACTATTATTGCTTAAGGCAAGTATTTTCGTGGCTTGATACAGGTTATATCTAGATACTGGTGACTCATTTTCCCTTTGCTGTCTATCCACAGCTACTATTGCCGGCTGACATTTTTCCCTTACGACAACAACGACTGGTTCTCTTTATTGTAATTTATCCTGAGCTTCTCTGCAGTCACGTGGATAGATTCCCAGATATTAAGCAGTACATAGCAACTAGGTATCTTGAAATTCTTTCACTTTACAACGGTCCGCTCCTTTTGTTTTGAGTGTATACGCTCCCTTTTCTCTTTACTCCCGTTGTTCTCCCTAATACTTTCCCTTTTTTCTCCCTTCCCCTCCTTTTCCTCCCCCCCCCCCCTTTTTTCCCCCTCGTCTTGTTCCATCAACATGTACCTATTTTTGTATATATTACTCAATGTATTATCTACTATATTGTATCTCACTTATGTCTTTATTTATGTTTATGCTCTGGTTTTTAAGCTCTTCTGATGCCCCTGAGGAAAACCCTGTTGGGGTTGAAACGTTGGGCAACTGTATACTGACCACGATTTGAACCAGTTGATATTGGAGAAATAAAGCATCTACTATTTTATCACCTATATGAGACTTTTCTATATTATTTGGTGTGCCGGAATCTTTATCTACATGGATGCATGTGTTGTATTCCTGGCACCCTTCTTTTTCAATAGTTGAGCTTGGTCTTTATTAATTATTGTCATTTAGTCATGTGACAGGTCACGTGACCGCTGATGTCGGCGGTCGCTTGACCTGTCACAAGACTAAATGACGTCATGGAAAGTCCTTTTACACCATCGCGAGCCGCCCAAGACACCGGACGCACCGGAGAAGGAGACCGGGGGCCATCGGAAGGCGAGTAGAATGTGTTTTTTGTTTACCATTTTTATTCTTTTTTTAACTATTAACTTGGTCACACTATATAAATCCATGCCGGTTGCATGGATTTATATAGTGTGACCAAGTTGTCAAGCACTTTTCCAAGTGATGCTAAAATCGCTTGGAAAAGCGCTTGACAACACGCATGCAAAAATGCATGCAAAAACGCTTGACAAAAGCTTTTATCTGGCAGGAAAAACGCATGTAAAATCCGCATGCATTTTTCCTGCCAGGGAGATACAGAAAAAATCCGGAGCATTTTTGCTTCGTGGGCACTTAGCCTGCGAGTCTTATATGTTGGAAACCACCCAAGAGTGTTACCATTTTAAACACTGCACCCCTCAACGTATTTAAAATTGCTTTCATATAGTTCATTAACCCTTCTGGTTCTTTTCAGGAAGTAATGGAAAGTGGAATGACAAGAATGAAAAAGTTTATTTTTACAATCTAGATTTTGATAACTTCTGAACAGGCAATTATAGCCGGCATACTTTAAAGGTAGTTATTTGGCCATGAGCTGCCAAGGCAAACATCAGGACCACACAATCAAGATATCAAGGTGCCGATAAAGTTAAAAGGAAGCCCCCACACTGTGTTAACTATTTAGATTCTATAATCACTATTGACAACAGAATCAAAGGGGTTAAACGTCCATGGTCTGTGCCAACACTGATCATGGCTGATGCAGCAAGTTGTCAGCTATAATGTACAGGTGACAGCTACAGGATAGTCACCTGTCGGGGAACGCTAGTCTCTTATATTGCAGATCAGTAAAAAGACGTCTATTGGTCAATAAGGGGTTAAGGATAACAAAGTCAATGTTTTGGAGCGGCCATCACAAAGCCCTGATCTTAGTCCTATTGAAAATGTATGGGCAAAGCTGAAAAGGCCGGTGCGAGCAAGACGACCTACAAACCTGGATCAGTTACAGCAGTTGTGTCAGGAGAAATGGGCCCAAATTCCAACCTAAGAGTATGTGCCCACGTAGCGTTTTACAAGCGTATATGCTGCGGACTTTCCTCAGGGTAAACGCTTGTGAAACGCTAGGTAATCTGCCCCCCATGGTCCCCAAGGGGAATCCGCAAGTTCTATGCCCATGCTGCGGATTTTTCCGCAGCGTTTTTGATGCGCGCAATAATCCACAGCATGTCAATTAATTTTGCGTTTCCGCAAGCGGAATTGCCTTTGCAATGCAATAAAAAACGCAGGATAAACGCGCGTGGAAAACGCAGGATAAACGCAGGATAAACGCGCGTGGAATTCCGCATGTGGAAAACGCGCGATAAACGCAGGATAAACGAGCGTGGAATTCCGCATGCGTTTTTCCGGGAGAGGACATGCGGAAATGAAGCAGAAATTTTCTGCTTCATTTCCGCAACGTGGGCACATAGCCTTATATTGTGGGAGGAAATCCCAAATGTTTCACCCAAGTCATTCACTTTAAGGACAATGGTACCAAATACTAATGAAATGGATGGAAAGTTTTGACTTTGTTTTAAGCATTTTTATTACTTACTGCATTCTCGCTCTCTCATTATTCTGGCATTTGGCAAATATTACAAATGATGGTAATCCTAATTGACCTAAAACAGGAAAGGTTTATTCTGCTTTCATGTCAGATATTGAGAGAAACATGCATATACTGTATGTCTTTTTATATAGTGTATGGAAACTTCTGGTTTCAACTGTATATGAGATATTGAAATGTAATTGGTCATATTGTAATTTATTTTGAATGAAGTAAGTGAATTCCCACATTAATTTGACATTATATAATAATGTCTTTATATTTAAATAAATCTCAAGTGATTTCAACAATACAACAGGATGTTATTTTCTTTTAATAAAAAAATTAAAATTAAAAATTCTATTGTGGTGTTAATTTTGTAATATTGATTTCTTTATGTGTTTCATTTATGTCTCAGTGTTTGAAAAAAGGCCTTTTGCATAAGGCTGAAACGTTACATTGAATTTTGGGATTTCTTTATGAAATAAAGAATTGCATTATCATTATGAATATTTGAGTGCCGAGTATCTATATATACACTGGCATGCCAGGCATGTCAATCTCCACAAGGAGAAAAATGACCCTTTAGATCCCAGTGAGAAGCCTCTCATACAGTCAAATCGGATCTCATGCTTTGTACTGACGAGGAGCAATACCCTGAAACACCGTGGCTGCAAATTGAGATTCTGGTTTGGCTTTTCTCCCAAGTCATGTGACAAGGCTCGTTAAAGGGTCGATATTGACTTTTAGGATTGCTACTTCCAATAGACTTGTCACTTATCTCACTTTTAACAAATCAGAATATACCGTAGATCATATATAATAGAAATAATCATTATCCACTGTCTGTCTTTCCAAAAGTGATAATAGGAAGTGCAGCCATATCGGTTGTGACCTTTGAATTAATTTCTCAGAAACAGACAGTGAACAGTCATTTTGTCAGGATGTTATATCAATGACTAAGTCATTAGTTTCCAAGAAGCTGCTTTAAAATTGACAAACTACTTCTTCCTATTTTTGCAGCGGTGCAATATTGCCATCTTATTAGAGAAGAGCAGTTAAAGAGAATGTGTTATCAAAAAATAACCAATTGTTTAAATTACCTTTTTACATGAAATGTATTATTTTTTTTTTACTTTTTTTTCACTATAGTAACCATCTAAACTAAAAAAACACACCCACAGATCCTGCAATTATCACCCTGGCCAAAATTAGTTTCATATTTCCTGTTGTATGCAGAAGATTTTTCAGCAGTTTTATTATCATGACTGAAAATGACAATGAAAGATGACACCTCTATATAAAGCAGATAAAGTAGCCACCATTCACATTAAATGATAGTCACAGCTCACCTCCTCACCCTTCCTTCACAATGAGTCTATTCTTAGGAATAGTGGCCAGTGTGAAAATTGTAAGACTTCAGGATTGATTTTTTTGATTGTGATGTTAAAAAGTGAAAATCTAAAAAAAATGACATTTAAAGTAAATTTAATGTAATCCCTTCTCACCATGGACAGTTTTAGTTTTTGGGCTTTTTCTTTGTTCCTCGCCTTCTTTCTCCCCTTTCGTGTGACATAGCTGTATGAGGGCTGGTTTTTTACCCTACAATATACTGGAAAACTGGAACAAAAATTCCAAGTGAAGTTAAATGGGATTGCGTTTTTCATTGTATTTGGGTTTTGTTTCTAAGGTTTCACTGTGCAGTGAAAATGACCTGTGAACATGATTCTTCATGTCGAGCAAACTTGAATAAACAGATATCAAACTTGTATAGTTTTATTTTGATGGTGAAAATATTTCAGCGATTCGGTCGATAGAGCTTTATGAGGGCTTGTTAATTGCTGAGGTTTTCATTAATAACATTTTTGGGTTATATACGATGTTTCAATCCCACTTTTTCATGTACCAACATGGCAGCCATGGGGACGGTCAGCAGGCTCATGGTTGCCACTGAAATCCATAAGCAGCACTTTCACTTAGTGAAGGGGGGTGGAAGCAACATCCCATGGGCATCCAAAATGGTGAACCTCTGGGACATCGCACCTTAACTACCACGGTCAGGGATTTACTGCAGCATCTAAGGGGTTAACAGCAGCAACCAGAGCTGCTCTAATAGCGGCTTTTACAGACAAATACCGGCAGTATAACACAGCTGGAATCTGCAGGTATATTGCGGGTTGAGTTGCAGAGTCCACTCCACACACTCGCACCCAACATGCACTATACATGTAGGGCAGATAGGGGTTAAACAACAGAGGACACGTTCCTTTTAAGCACTTAAGAATTTATTTATTTTTTACTTTGCAGATAGTATACTGGCATATGCTCTGTACTTAAAAGGAATGTCTGCATTAGTTAATGTCTTTTTGTTAGAAGGGCCCCAATATGCTGACTAAAGGATGATCTGTTGCTGGCAATCTCAGCGATAAGCCATTTGTTGAAAAATCTGGCAACAAGCATTTAATTCTCCTGCACTGCCACCAAAGGAAACAGGAGGTACTGCACAGTATCCAGTGAAATCAATAAGCTGACTATGTAATGAATGAAGTCCTGGGACCTTCAAAGTGGGAATGACTCCATGTAACTGCTCTCTAGTCTGCATAAAATGGGTTCAGGTTTACAACGGAGAATCCCCACTATTAACCTGTATAGTGCCCCAAGTATGTGCAAGTGGTTTCTAAACCAGACAACCTCATTAAGTCTCATAACACCTTTGTCAATAAACAGGTATTCTCAAGTTACTAAGTTGCTTTAATTAGTTAAACAGCATGAAAATACGCAAGTTTGCCACTGACTTGCTTTTTCTATCTGCTGTCATTCTCCTGCAATGAGAGCTTTTATCTTACATAGTGTAAAGCTCATTTCCTTGGAGTTCAGCCACTAGTAGACCTTGGTAGAGAGTGTGCAGTAGTCACATTCCAGGAGAAAAGTTAATTCCTAACATACCGTTATCTCTGTCCAGCCCATTCATTTCTATACACCAGTTAGCTGCTCCCTGCCTTCTCCCTTTAGGCTTTTGACGAGATGCTCTTATCCATCCTGTAGAATCACAATTCCTGCACCCAGTATCTAGGCTCTCACTGTCTGTGGCTGTGTGCTTGCTCATCAGAGCTATCACTCTGGGAGAAGAGCCCGTCCTGCCAGAAATCAGGAAGTAAGGAGACTGCACAGCTCTGAGCTGCTCAAGAGATCACTTATGAAAACTCCTTTTAGGCATCAAACATTTCCTTTGTTCAAATAGAAAGAATATAGATCTACATATTTTAGAATGTGTATGAACTACATGTCTGAAATAAAAATAAATGATTCTAAATAATATATATATATATATATCTACAGTACAGACCAAAAGTTTGGACACACCTTCTCATTTAAAGATTGTTCTGTATTTTCATGACTATGAAAATTGTACATTCACACTGAAGGCATCAAAACGATGAATTAACACAGGTGGAATTATATACTTAACACAAAATTGGGAAACAACTGAAAATATGTCTTCTATTCTAGGTTCTTCAAAGTAGCCACCTTTAGCTTTGATAACTGATTTGCACACTTTTGGCATTCTCTTGATGAGCTTCAAGAGGTAGTCACTGGAAATGGTCTTCCAACAATCTTGAAGGAGTTCCAAGAGATGCTTAGCACTTGTTGGCCCTTTTGCCTTCACTCTGCAGTCCAGCTCACCCCAAACCATCTCGATTGGGTTCAGGTCTGCTGACTGTGGAGGCCAGGTCATCTGGCGTAGCACCCCATCACTCTCAGTTTGGTCAAATAGCCCTTACACAGCCTGGAGGTGTGTTTGGGGTCATTGTCTTGTTCAAAAATAAATGATGGTCCAACTGAACGCAAACCGGATGGAATAGCATGCCGCTGCAAGATGCTGTGGTAGCCATGCTGGTTCAGTATGCCTTCAGTTTTGAATAAATCCCCAACAGTGTCACCAGCAAAGCACCCCCACACCATCACACCTCCTCCTCCATGCTTCACGGTGGGAACCAGGCATGTAGAGTCCATCCGTTCACCTTTTCTGCGTCGCACAAAGACACGGTGGTTGGAACCAAAGATCTCAAATTTGGACTCATCAGACCAAAGCACAGATTTCCCCTGGTCTAATGTCCATTCCTTGTGTTCTTTAGCCCAAACAAGTCTCTTCTGCTTGTTGCCTGTCCTTAGCAGTGGTTTCCTAGCAGCTATTTTACCATGAAGGCCTGCTGCACAAAGTCTCCTCTTAACAGTTGTTGAAGAGATGTTTCTGCTGCTAGAACTCTGAGGAAGCCATACGGCGAGAGCGTGGGTTCGGGGATAGGCTGACGACCTGGTGCGGGCTGCACACACATGGGTATGCATTGTTTCTGACTGTTTCTCTGACTCTCTACTTTTTGAGGAAGCTCCTCTTATATTCATGCTTTTATGGCATGCCTAATACATTCTTTACTGAGGGCTCCCATGTATAGGTATCTCACCTGTCATTAGTGGCACATTATTGCAGGGACTGTGATTATACAATCTACTGGGTAATCTATTGCATAGAGCTTTTGCATGGAACATTGAATGGATTACTACTATTATTATTTATTTTTCTTTGCGCAAGACACCTGCACTTTATGATTCATTGGGGAGATTATTACATGGACCTCTGCACGTAATATTGTATGGACTACCAATATATGTTTAACCCCCCCCCCTTCCCCTTTTTTTTCTCTCTGCAAAGTGCCTGCTATAAGTACTGCCCCATTTTTGTCCAATAAATGCAGCTGATCTCTGCGACCTGTGTATGTGCTGTGTGACTGGGCACTTCAGCCCTCACTGGGTACCCATCTTTACATCTTAAACTGTATGTTAAATTATGTATGCAAGTTTTTAAGAAATTGAATTAATAAAAATTATGTTTTTTATCGCTAAACTCAATGTCCTCCTCTCTTTCTGCTAGAACTCTGTGTGGCATTGACCTGGTCTCTAATCTGAGCTGCTATTAACCTGCGATTTCTGAGGCTGGTGACTCGGATAAACTTATCCTCAGAAGCAGAGGTGACTCTTGGTCTTCCTTTCTTGGGGCGGTCCTCATGTGAGCCAGTTTCTTTGTAGCGCTTGATGGTTTTTGCAACTTCACTTGGGGACACTTTCAAAGTTTGCCCAATTTTTCGGACTGACTGACATTTATTTCTTAAAGTAATGATGGCCACTCGTTTTTCTTTAATTAGCTGCTTTTTTCTTTCCATAATACAAATTCTAACAGTCTATTCAGTAGGACTCTCAGCTGTGTATCCACCTGACTTCTGCACAACTGATGCTCCCAACCTAATTTATAAGGCAAGAAATCCCACTTATTAAACCTGACAGGGCACACCTGTGAAGTGAAAACCATTTCCGGTGACTACTTCTTAAAGCTCATCAAGAGAATGCCAAGAGTGTGCAAAGCAGTCATCAAAGCAAAAGGTGGCTACTTTGAAGAACCTAGAATATAAGACATATTTTCAGTTGTTTCACACTTTTTTGTTAAGTATATAATTCCACATGTGTTAATTAATAATTTGATGCCTTCAGTCCAAAATTTATCCAAAATTAATGGGTATGCTTCAGATTTTTCCGCAATGATAATCCACAGCGTAAATTTCCGCAGCATGTGCACAGTGTTGCACAGCTTCTGGATACCCACAGTTGCAGTATAAAACTTCACAAAGCAGATTACATGGGATAACAAGCTTTTACTTCTCAGAACATGAGGTAAAGGAAAAAACGCACAGTCACACAGTACTGCATCAGGAAGTAAGAACAAAATAGAAAATACAAGAGAGACTTTTTTTCTTTCACAATACAGTAAACAAGGAAACTTTACACAACATCGCCATCTACTGTCAGATCAGCATAAAGTCCTCCTTCACACAAACAAAGAAGTCCACAACTATTGCATATACCAACACACAGCACATGCGGGTTATCAGTGAGGACCATGGGGCACGCATTACCAAGCGTTTAAGCGTTTTCGCTTCGAAAATTCCGCAGCAAAAACGCTTGAAAAACGCACAGTGGGCACGCAGCCTCAAAGTCACTTCAAAACTGAACAGGTCCCTATAAAAATAAGTTTTGTAAATTTCCTTGAAAAAAATGAAAAATAACTGCTACATTTTTAAATCTTCTAAAATGCTAACAAAATAAAACAACATTTTACAAATGGTGCTGATGTAAAGCAGACATGAGGGAAATGTTATTTAGTACTGTTTTTGTGTGGTATGACTATTGGGATTAAAGGCATAATCAAAGTTTGAAAAGTGCAATTTTTAAAACATTTTTGCCAAGTTTCTGATATTTTTATAAATAAACGCACACCATATCAGCCTAAATTTACCATTGTTTTTTGTGATGCATGATACTTTATAATAGTCTCGAAAGCTATGGGATATGTTGAAGCATTCCAGAGTTATTACTATATAAAGTGACACTGGTCAGATTTAAAAAAAATTGATTTTGTCATGAAGGGGTTAAGCCACTTTGTTACCATTTTGGCAGTATGCTTCGGGTCATTGTCCATTTGGAGGACCTATTTCTGCTCAAGCTTTAACTTCCTGGCTGATATCTTGAGATGTTCCTTCAGTATTGCCACATAATCTTCTTTTCTCATGAAGCCATCTATTTTGTGATGTGCACCAAGTCCCTCTTGCAGCAAAGCAACCCCACAACATGATGCTGCCGCCCCCGTGTTTCACAGTTGGAATGGTGTTCTTAGGCTTCTAAGCTTCTCCCTTTTTCCTCTAAACTTAACGATGGTCATTATGCACAAAAAGTTAAATTCTAGTTTCATCAGACCACAGGACATGTCTCCAAAAATTAAGGTCTGAGTTCCTGTGTGCATTTGCAAACATTAATCTGGCTTTTTTATGTTTCTTTTGGATTAATGGCTTCTTCTTGGCAGAGTGGTCATCCTCTTCACAAGGTCTTTTGCTTTTGTCCTGGGGTTGATATGCACATGTCGGACCAAAGCACGTTCATCTCTGGGACACAGAACCCGTCTCTTTCCTGAGTGGTATGATGGCTGGACATTCCAATCTTGTTTGAACTTGCATATAATTGTTTGTACAGATGAACGAGGCACCTTCAGATATCTTGAAATTGTACCTAAGGATGAGCCAGACTTGTGCAAGTCTACAATTCTCTTCCTGATATCTTTGCTGATTTCTTTACCCTTTCCCATGATACTACACATAGAAGCAGTGTGTTTCAGGTGTGCATTAAAATACATCCACAGGTGTGTCTCTAATTGACTCAGATGTTGCCCAAAAAACTATTAGAAGCTTCCAAACACATGGCATCATAATATGGGCAGTCCAGAATTGTTTAAATACATAGTAATCTTAGTGTATGTAAACTTTTGACTTTGCAGTAAGTAATAAAAATGCCTTAAAACATTATCTCTCTCATTATTCTGGCATTTGGCAAATATTAAAAATGATGGTAATCCTAATTGACCTAAAACGGGAAAGGTTTATACTTATTTCATGTCAGATATTGAGAAAAACATGCATATGTGTCTTTTTATATAGTGTATGTAAACTTCTGGTTTCAACTGTATATATGTATATATGTGCACATCTCATTGCTATAGCAAATCAGTGGGAGTCATCAACAGTGATAAAGTAATAGAAAAAAGGAAGAAAATTGAATCCTTATAGGAAAAGTAAGATAATTTGTCTAAAAAATGCCAGTGTAAGGAGGCTTGTAAGCTCCCCGGGGAGCCATTGCATGGTTTATAAGCCTCCTTACTCTGGCATTTCACTCTCCTCACTGGGATCTAAGGGGTAAAGTTTTTCCTTCTGAAGTCTCTCACACAGCTAAATCAGATCTCATGCTTTGCACTGCTGAGGGGCAACACCCCCGAAACACCATGGCTGCAAATTGAGATTCTAGTTTGCCATTTATCCTAAATCATGTGGCAAGGCTTGTTAAAAGGTTGATATTGACTTTTAGGATTGCTACTTCTAATAGGTGGCACTGGAAGAGACAGTTTGCAAGTTTTAGGTGGAATTTCTCTTCAATAAAAATACTTTTTGATTACACCAGTGATTTTTTTCCTTTCTTACAGACTGGACCAGTCATTGGGGAAGCCCTCACTGTTTCTTTCTGGATAGATTCCACTTCCTACCACTATGAAATGGAATAAATGCTATGTTTTAGAGAAATTAACAATAGTAATGGTAGTAATCTGACACCATATGATGGCAAATCCAAGCAACATGCCGTCATTTGTAACAATGGGAAAGCCTTTTTTTAAGAGGTTGTCCAGAATAAGGATGCCATATTTCATCGCTTTGTGGAAGAATAGGTAAATCGTTTCTCATGTTATATTCTCTGAACTGTAAATCGTAAACAGTTTCACAAATTTGGTTGAATGCCAGTGGACCCAAAAAATGCTAATTTCTAATAGTAAATTTAAAAATGACTTTTTTTTACTTTTATTTATTTCCAGATAAAGTGAAAGATCGAGGCTCTAATACAATTGGGTCAAGATTGAACCGTGTCGAGGACAAGGTAAGAAAATAAGATAAAACCATATATATTTATATTATGCACAGCTACTACTTACACATACACACATGGAGTACAGGATATACAGACAATTACCACATACTACATACAGAAGATTCCTCACTCTCTGAAAAAGTGTAAAATACATAATGGTGCATCCAGACACCAATTCTACAGCGCTGCTCATACACTGCAAAGAGTCTAAATACCTGTGGTCATCTGTGACTTGCACACACAAGTTAAGGTGGCCACACACAATAACTGAAAGTTGATTGCTGGTTCGGCCGTCCACTACCTCTCCCAACTCTCATACACGAGAAGGTTTGGCTTAGTTAAATGTTCATGTGTTTTCAAAGTGGAGAACTGTGAAAATCACTGCCAAACGGCTCTGGCAGCAGCTTATCACCTGAATAACAAAAGGGTCAGGCATTAAGGGTCAGGCAGTTTGAATTTTACCTCCTCTGACCTCATCTGTCAGGGAAGAGTCTGGATGTCCCCTTAGACTATTAGCTTAGTCTATTGTGTATGGAGGCTTAAAGGGGTTTTCCATTACTCAGACAACACCTTCTCAATCCATATGTGTGTCCCCCAGTAAAATAATAACACCTATACTCACCTCCAGTGCCAGCACTATTCCAGCGGTGTCTGCACTGGCTCTCCTGGGGATTGCGTGTGTCATGGGTGTGTCAGAAGTGACAGACAGTCATCCTGCAGTTGGTTGCAGGAGATCTCTTCATTTGGCCTTACAGACAACTTCTTAGAATATGTATCTCTAGGACCCAGGGGTTAGCTTCCTCGGGCTAATTAACACCCTGGCCTGGATGTATAAATACCTGTTGTGAGCCAGAGGGAGGTGCCAGCGATATTCATTGCCCCTTGTGAAGGCTTGAGCAAGAGCAGTACTTCTTCCTCTCCGGTGCTAGAGAACGTGTGCGCATTTGTCTGGAGTCGAGTAAAGCTAAGCGATTTTCCCTTGTTTGTCCCCCCTTGTTGTCTTTAGTGTTCAGTGGGGATCAACTAGTGCTCATCCTTTCTGTTCCCTAGCCTGAGCCTAATGCCAGGGATAGACAGGCTGAGGTATGCGTGCGGCGATTGGTGAAGAACCAATAAAGGGACATTAGTGGAGACAGGGTGACACTAGATCAGCCTAGGAGTTCTCCACTCCCCACTTTCCCTAGTCTGGGTTCCCTTTCCGTTTTCCCTTTGTGTTGCACTTAGTCTTTCCCACACCTTGCGTGACAGCATGACATTATGTCTCATGATTCCTAGGGGCAATCAGTGCTGACTTTACTCTCCCCGCCTTTGGCCAACTTGCATACATCCAGAGGAAGTGAGAGATGTTGCTGCTCTTACTTCCTCCGGATGTACAGGTATGTGCTATAACTGGAGGCAGGAAGAGTGAAGCCAGCGCTGATTGGCAGCAGGGATCACTTGACATAACAATGTCACGTGATCCCAAGGAGAGCCAATGCCGACACGGCTGGAACACTGGAAGGGAGTATAGGTGTTATTATTTTACTGAGGGCAAAAATATATATATGGAGAAGGAGATGTCCGAGTAGTAGAAAACCCCTTTAAGTGTTGGCTACTACTTTCATGGATGTGGACAGAAAGCTCTTTGAGTTCATTAAGTAGTTCAATCTGACAAAGGTTTCCAATAGAGTTGGTGCGAGTCAATTCGCAGGACCCAGTCCATCAGCCACATCCATAATCTGTGACCGCTGCATCGGAGCCCTGAGAACCACCTCCTACATCCCGGCATCCACTGCTGTTCTACTGATTAGCCGGCCTGATGCAATGTCACATATGCATCATGCTGTAACCATAAAGATGCAGCTAATCAGAAGAGAAGCAGGGAATCATGGAAGGTAGAAGGCAGGTCTTGAGGCTCCTGTCCAGCATCCAAAGATTACTGACGTGGCTGATGGACCCAGTGCTGCGAAACGAATCGCACCAACTATAGTTTTCAATTAAAACAACAATGTCTAAATGGCTAACCAATATTGCATTAAAGGATCTATCTACTTTATTTCTCCCCAAAACTGTGCCTCTCTTGTCCATGGGGTGTGTCTGGTATTGCAACTCAGTGCCCCATTGATTTGGTTAGGGATAAGCTACAATATCAGGCAGCGCTCACGGGTAGTGTGAAATGTGTATGGAGTGTGGTCTGTATCTATGCTATTCTCTTTGTTTGAATTTTTTTTTATATATTTGTAGGTAACTCAAATGGATCATAAACTCAATCTCATAACCGATATGATTCACCACCTGATAGCAAACCAACAAAGCGGTCAGTCTACCAACAGAACACCGCACCGGAGCAACTCTCTGAACGACGGGAGCAACCTCTCCAGTACTCTGCCTACCTACCAACAGTCAACAGTGCCAAGACGAAACCAAGATAATGCATCTTGATGAACAAACACAAACTAGTTCTTCTACTGTCCTCAATGCAGATATTCATTATTTTAATGAATGCATTTATAAGCAGAAAGTAAAATGAATGATGAAATTAGACTGAGTATCGAGTAAGTGTGTAACACTGTAAAGGACGTCTTGTCTATTCTCTGTAGATCCTATCAGGGTTCATTGAAGGTTTCTTAGAGGAAGGGACATGGAACATATGTGTATTGCTCCATGTAGAAACATGCAAGAAAGCATCTGATACATTGATGAATCCTTTCTCAGGAAGATTGTAGCTCATCGGCCTGTGGGATCGTAAATCGCTACGGGTCGTGCTGTAAAACTGGCAATACAACTGAACAATTACCCTGATTTTTTTTATTGTATTAAAATACACTTTTTACATTGATTTTCAATTTTTGGGGGGCCTAAAATGACAATTCATTTGAGAAAAATAGAAATAAATATTGTACTGTAGAAAATTACACTTCTTTTTTTTTACAATGTATTTTTAATAAAAATGGTATTAAAGAGTTAATTTTTCTTTATGATTTCTGATCACAATTTTTTTTTTCTGGAATATTTTTTGACATCTGATCAAATGTATTGTATTTTCTCAAAAATGTTGATATTTGCACATTGATTGGTTTAAAACAGTGATGGCGAATCTTTTAGAGACCGAGTGCCCAAACTGCAATCCAAAACCCACTTATTTATCGGCAAGTGCCAACACGGCAATTTATCCTAAATATTGAGGTTTTACTGATACAAACAACTGATACAAAGAGCAGGCGAGGGCAGCATAGAGCAGCCACAGACAGGAGCAGGGGTAAGAGACTGCAGAAATAAAGAATGTGCTCACCCCCATCCTGGTATATATGCTGGCCCTCCCCTCAATCCTGATATATATGTTGCCCCCCCCTCAATCCTGGTATATATGCTGGCCCCCCCCTCAATCCTGGTATATATGCTGGCCCTCCCCTCAATCCTGGTATATATGCTGGCCCTCCCTTCAATCCTGGTATATATGCTGGCCCTCTCCTCAATCCTGGTATATATGCTGCCCCCCCTCAATCCTGGTATATATGCTGGCCCTCCCCTCAATCCTGGTATAAATGCTGGCCCTCCCCTCAATCCTGGTATATATGCTGGCCCTCCCCTCAATCCTGGTATATATGCTGGCCCTCCCCTCAATCCTCGTATATATGCTGGCCCTCCCCTCAATCCTGGTATATATGCTGGCCCTCCCCTCAATCCTGGTATATATGCTCCCCCCCCCCCCCCCCAGCCATTGTGCATCCCATATTAAAAAAAAAAAAAATAATAATAAACCCTCCTCCTCACCTTCCTTCTTCTCCCGCGCAGCGTCCTCTCCTGTAGTCGGCACATCTAGCTGAAGTGTATTGCCGCGCAAGTACTAGCCAGGTCCGTGCGTGCTGCAGTACACGCTGCCGGCCAATCAGAGGCCAGCTGCTGCTGGCCTCTGATTGGCCAGCTGCTGCTGGCCTCTGATTGGCCAGCCGACGTCATGCTGGCCTCTGATTTGCCGGCAGCCGCTTCTGATTGTCCGGAAGTCGCTAGCCTCTGATTGGCCGGCCAACGTCATGCTGGTCTCTGATTGGCCAGAAGCCGCAGGCCTCTGATTGGCCGGCCGAATTCATGCTGGCCTCTGATTGGAAGGAAGCCGCTGGCCTCTGATTGGCCGGCTGACGTCATGCTGGCCTCTGATTGGCCGGCAGACGCTGGCCTCTGATTGACCGGTCGACGTCATGCTGGCCTCTGATTGGCCGGCAGCCGCTTCTGATTGTCCGGAAGCCGCTAGCCTCTGATTGTCCGGCCGAATTAATGCTGGCCTCTGATTGACCGGCCGACGTCATGCTGGCCTCTGATTGGCCGGCAGCCGCTGGCCTCTGATTGGCCGGCAGCGTGTATTGCCGCGCACGGGCCTGGCTAGTTCGTGCGCTGCAATACACTTCAGCTCGATGTGTTTCCGTCCGAGAGAGATCGCACATCTAGCTGCAGTAGCGGAGCTGGTGCCGGCACTCGGCGGCTCAGAGTTCTCCCCGCCGGCCCGATCCAGTAGCGCTAGTGCTGCGGCCATGGTGCCCCCCAGGAGGGCTCTGCTGCCCCCTCTGCACGCTGCCATAGGTTCCCAGCACTGGTGTAAAGCATTTCTTCTTTTACAGCTGACGACCCAAAATTGGGGATATTCTGAAAAAAAATAAAATGGCCAGTCTGCATTATATATGGTGGAAGTGAGAATGTATCATCTGGATAAGGGGGTGGTCTTCACAGAGGGGTCTATGGAGAGATGTCACTTTATAAGGAGCACATAGCATGGAATACCGGGGGGAAGCCTTCTGGCTCCTTATGTTGCTCCAGTCCGGAATGCTCCACTATGGTCCATCCTTCTATAGTTCTTCTCTTACACTTTCTGCTGGTCGGTATATGGGCGTATTCGCTCTATGCTGACAGGCGCTCCCTTAGTATAGCCCATGTAATGCACGGCACCACAATGTTGTAGGGTCTGACTACTGTGTAAAAAAACACCCACCCAGAGACCGGCCATAATCTTATAGTCTGGGTGTGCATACGCTGTAGGTAGAGCTACACTTTTGTTGTGGAAATTTTGGTAATTTTATTTACCTTTTTGCATTTACCCGAATGAGGCTTGTGAGAAATCCTTAAATATGCTGCAGATTTCTCCTGTATGATGCTGACCAATCATAAGCAAGCAGCAACACTCAAAGAAAAGAAGAACACGCCCCCACCATAGCTCAAAGCGGGTTTTTTAGGGTATAAAGCTACGTTCTCACTATGAGTTTTTAGTGAGTTTTTACGCTGCATATTTTAGAAATAATGCAAGTAACCTATCTTAATGGGTGCAGAAATTCTGCAACATCAAAAACTCACCAAAAGCTCATCGTGGGAACCTAGCCTAAGATGTGTAATGATGGAGAGTCCTGATCTCCTGGTCTAACCTTCTGCATGATTAGAAAGCAGAGGTAACAGCTCTTAGACAAGGAAGGAGCCGCACAGCTGAGTTTCTCTGTGTCACATTACAAACCCTTTTATTGACTCTCCTGATTATGGAGTGTGCCAGTATCACACTTATGTCTTCTGTGCTCAAGCAACTTGTATTCTTTCTGCAGTGATATTAGGCTGTTATTACACCTCACACAGGAGCAGTGTGTTCTGGGTTACTTCTATGGTGAAATGCAATGACAGTCTGCTCTAATCTCACTGCAGAATGAGTACAAGTTGAGCACAACGGATCTAAGTGTGATACTGACACTGTGCTCTCATTTCTGGACAGGCAGTTTGGGATAGGCGCAGAACAACAGAGGTGACAGTGCCATAAGAGGAGGAAAGCTGTTAGAAAGGTTTGTAATGTTGCACAACTAAACTCTCTTGTGCTGCCCCTTCACCCACAAAGACCTTAACTGAAAGGTATTAGTCAGTTGTGTGCTCTAATCATGCAGGAGGTTAGCCCAGGAGACCAGGTCTGTATCCTTACATCTTAGACACTGAGAAATCTGCTCTAAGCTATGGTGGGGATGTGATCATCTTTCTTTTCAGTGTTGTCGTCTGCTTATAATTGGTCAGCATCATGCAGGGAGAAGAATTTCGCACCCCCAGTGAAAACTCTGATAACATCTACTTGGACTTAATTTTTTTTAACTCATTAGGCGCCAAATACTTTCATTGCTAATATCTCTGCAAATGAAAGATAAAATAGAAAGAGCATGGATGAGATACCAGGACACTGTGTGTGGCACTTTATTATTATTATTTATTATTCTAGCTCCATTTATTCCATGGTGCTTTACATGTGAAAAAGGGGGTATACATAGCAAACACAATTGCAAAAATCTTGAACAAAAACGCAATGGCAAACTGGTACTGGAGGAGAGAGAACCCTACCTGCGATGTCTCACAATCTTCAAGGGATGGGTGAGGATACAGTAGGTGAGGGTAGAGCTGGTCATGCAGCGGTGTGGTGGAGCAATGATTACTGCAGGTTGTAGGCTTTTCGGAAGAGGTGGGTTTTCAGGTTCCTTTAGAAGGTTTCCACGGTAGGCGAGAGTCTGATGTTTTGGGGTAGAGAGTTCTAGAGTAGGGGATGCACGGGAGAAATCTTGTATGCAATTGTGAGAAGAAACGATAAGAGGGGAGTAGAGAAGGAGATCTTGTGAGGATCGTAGGTTGCGTGTAGGTGTGTACCGGGAGACTAGGTCACAGATGTATGGAGGAGACAGGTAGTGGATGGCTTGGTATGCCACGGTTAGGGTTTTGAACTGGAGTCTCTGGGCAATGGGGAGTCAGTGAAGCATTTGACAGAGAGGAGAGGCCGGGGAGTAGGCGGAAGGCAGGTGGATTAGTCGGGCAGCAGAGTTTAGGATAGATTGGAGGGGTACGGGAGTGTTAGCGGGGAGGCCACAGAGCAGGAGGTTGTAGTAGTCGAGGCGGGAGATGATGAGGGCGTGCACTAGTGTTTTTGCAGATTCATGGTTGAGGAATATGCGGATCCATGTTTTTGAGTTGGAGTCGGCAGGAGGAGGAAAGGGCTTTGATATGTGGCTTGAAGGAGAGGTTAGAGTCCAGGGTTACTCTGATGCAGCGAGCTTGTGGGACTGGGGAAAGTGGACAGCCATTGATTTTGATGGATAGGTCAGATGGGGAGGCTGAGTGAAATGGGGGAAAGATGATGAATTCTGTTTTATCCATGTT
Organism: Phyllobates terribilis; assembly: GCF_046119375.1. Classification (NCBI taxonomy): domain Eukaryota; kingdom Metazoa; phylum Chordata; class Amphibia; order Anura; family Dendrobatidae; genus Phyllobates; species Phyllobates terribilis. Next base: position 13,160 of record NW_027362920.1, on the reverse strand, counting down.
AAGTTTTAGAAATCTAGCAGAGAAGAAGGATGAGATAGCGAACAGACATTTTGGGGTTCTGGTTAGTAAGGAGGTGATATCAGGTCCAGAGAGGTAAATCTGTGTGTCGTTAGCATAGAGATGATACTGAAAGCCGTGGGACTCTATGAGCTGTCCCAGGCCGAAGGTGTAGATGGAGAAGAGCAGGGGTCCTATGACTTAACCTTGGGGAACACTGACAGATAGGATGCGAGATGAGGAGGTGGTGTGTGAGTGAGAAACACTGAAGGTTCTGTCTGTTAAGTATGAGTAGATCCAAGATTATTATGATCTGCAACATAAACTAGGGAAAGAAGGGGAGAGCTGTCCCCACAGTAAGACTAAGCTGAGTCCCTACATTGTAGCAGGCAACCTGTTCCTTGTGAACAGGCCCGCCTTCGTCCTCGGCTAGTCTGAACGGAGACCTATAGATAAAGGAAGGGGTCCCTAAAAGAACTAAGGACTGGGACAAAAATGGGACACCTCCTAACAGAAGTTGTTGCAGAGCAAAAGAAAAACTGACAAAAGTACTAGAGGTCCAGAGGACCAAGCAAACTAGAGATAGATAGGCACAAAAGCACCTGGCTAGAAAGACAGTCTAAACAACACTGAAGTCTAGCAAGGCCAGAAGGGCGGAGCTGGAATAAATAGGAAGATGGTCACGTGACCGCAAAACACAAGATAGAAACAAAAACAAACAGGAGGGTTCTAACAGTACCCCCTCTTTTATGAGGATCCTCCGGATCCTCCAGGCCCAGGCCTATCTGGAAATCTCCTGTGGAAAGCTCTGACAAGTCTAGGGGCAGAGACATCATCCGCCTTAACCCAGGAGTTATTCCTCGGGACCGAAACCTTTCCAAGCGACGACATACTGCAATCTCCCTCTATGCTCTCTGGAATTCAGGATACGAGAAATTTCATATTCGCCGTCTTCCACCACCGGAGGAACTGTGACAGTGGCCTCCCTATCCGATACATCAGCCTTTTTCAACAAGGAAACATGAAACACAGGATTAATCTTCCAGGAGGAGGGAACCTCCAACCTAACAGCAGACTGGTTAACCACCTGAAGCACCTTAAAAGGCCCCACAAGCTTCGGACCCAATTTTTTAGAGGAAATCCTCAATCGCAGATTCTTTGAGGACAACCAAACCATGTCACCCACAGTAAACAAAACCTCTTTACATTTCCTGTTAAAATACTTCTTGGACTTTTTGTTAGCCTCTTGAAGGTTACAACGTACATTAGTCCAAACTCTCTCCAAATCACCGGAAAAATTCTCCTCCTCCGGCACCGCCGACCGCAATTTGGAGAACGAACCAAAAGACGGATGTCTCCCAGTACAACAAAAAAAGAACACCCAGCAGAGGAGGATGTATGGTTGTTAAGAGCAAATTCTGCGAGTGGCAGAAACTCAGACCACCCCTCTTGATTGTCTGCCACAAATCAACGCAAAAACTGTTCCACATCCTGGTTCTTTCTTTCAGTCTGTCCATTAGACTCAGGATGATAACCAGACGAAAATGACAAATGGACTCCCAACCTGTCACAAAAAGCACGCCAAAAGCGAGCCACAAACTGAGGTCTCCTATCAGAAACAATGTCGGTGGGAACGCCATGGTGCCTGACAATTTCCTTAACAAACGCCTTAGCGAGAGTCTTAGCGCAGGGTAGCTTAATGAATGGAACCAAATGACACATCTTGCTAAAACGGTCCACGACCACCCAGATGTCAGTGAAACCCTCGGACACAGGAAGGTCAGTAATAAAATCCATTGCCAAATGCGTCCAAGGCGCACTAGGAACCTCCAGAGGTCAAAGCAACCCCGCAGCAGGGGTATGGGAAGCCTTTGACCTAGCACACACCGTACACTGACGCACCCACTTGATGACTTCCTTCTGCCACCCGGGCCACCAAAAACTGCGACTGATAAGTCTCTTAGTCCCAGAAATTCCTGGATGACCTGCCAACCAAGACTCATGATACCCCACAAACAAATCTCTCCTAGAGGTTCTAGGCACAAACAATCTCCCATGAGGAGTGTTAGATGGGGCATCCTCTTGGGCTTTCAGAATCCCTTCTTCCAAAACAGAGTCTAATGCTGCTACCACAACTCCTTCCTGTAAAATGCTCTCCTCCTCCTCGGTACCAACCATGGGGGAAAAGCTGCGAGATAAAGCATCGGCTTTAACATTCCTAGTACCAGGGATATAGGTAACAGAAAAATTAAACCGAGAAAAAAAAAGTGCCCACCTAGCTTGACGGGCATTCAAGCGTTTGGCAGCATCCAGATAGATCAAATTCTTATGATCTGTGAAAACCTGAACAGGAAATTTAGCACTTTCCAAGAAATGATGCCAATGTTCAAACGCAAGTTTAATAGCCAACAATTCCCGATTACCAACATCGTAATTAAGTTTGGTTTCTGAAAATTTTTTTGAAAAAAAATCACAGGGATGTACTCCATCCTTGTTCTCCTGAGACAAAACTGCACCGACCCCCACCGAAGAAGCATCAACCTCGACCAAAAAAGGCTTGGTCTCATCAGGCTGCATAAGGATAGGGGCAGAACTGAACCTCTCCTTGAGATACACAAAAGCTTCAATGGCCTCAGTAGTCCACTGGACCGTATTCGCACCTTTCCTGGTGAGATCAGTCAGTGGCTTAACAATTATAGAAAAATTCTTAATGAATTTCCTGTAATAATTGGCGAAACCCAAAAATCTCTGTATCGATTTCAAACCAATAGTCCTAGGCCATTCCTGCACAGCCTGAACTTTCACCGGGTCCATCTCAAAGCCCTCGCTGGAGATAATGTAGCCCAAAAAACTAATTCTCTGCACAGCGAACTCACATTTCTCCAGCTTAGCAAAAAGTGAATTATCACTCAATAACTGCAACACCTCACGTACGCTCTGCCAATGGGAATCCAGATCTGGTGAATAAATCAGAATGTCATCCAAATATACAACCACATTCTTGCCAATCAAAGGTCTCAGGATGTCATTAATAAGGTTCTGAAAAAACGCGGGTGCATTGGTAAGACCGAAGGGCATCACCAGATTCACAAAATGACCTACCGGAGTGTTAAAAGCAGTTTTCCATTCATCACCCTCCTTCATTCGTAACAAATTGTATGCCCCCCGGAGATCAATTTTATAGAACCACTTGGTCCCCACTAACTGGTTAAACAAGTCTGGAATTAACGGCAATGGGTAGGAATTGCGTACGGTAATCTTATTAATTTCACGAAAGTCCAGACATGGACGTAAACCACCGTCTTTTTTTTTAACAAAGAAAAATCCAACGGCCACAGGCGACTTAGAAGGTCTAATGTGACCAGCAGCCAAGCTCGTCTGTATGTATTCCTCCAAGGCCTTTCTTTCAGGGATTGTCAGATTTAATAAGCGACTCTTGGGAAGAGTAGCTCCAGAAACAAACTCAATGGTGCAATCATAGTCCCTATGAGGAGGTAAAACTTGCGACTCCTCCTCTGAAAAAACCTTCCAAAAATCCTGAATAGGTACAGGTAATTCCCCTTTTTCCACAGCCGCAATGCGACCATTACAACATTTATCATAGCACTTAGGACTCCAAGACTTAATCTCATTAGTAGACCAGTCCAGTAAAGGATTGTGCAGTTTTAACCAAGGCAAACCTGCACATGCGGATTTCAATTGGGGAACATTGCTGCCCTTCTACCATGCGTTTTTCATGCGTTTCCGCACCTGCAAAAACGCCGCGGAAACGCATGAAAAACGCATCGTGTGAACTCAGCCTCAGGCTATGTGCCCACGTTGCAGAAATGAAGCAGAAAATTTCTGCTTCATTTCTGCAAGTCCTCTCCCGGAAAAACGCATGCGGAATTCCGCACGCGTTTATCGCGCGTTTTTCATGCGTTTATCTCGCGCTTTCCACATGCGGAATTGCCTTGCGTTTTTAATGCATTGCACAAGGCAATTCCGCTTGCGGAAACGCAAAATTAATTGACATGCTGCGGATTTTTGAACGCAGCATAAAAGCTGCGGAAAAATCCACAGCATGTGCATAGAACTTGCGGAATCCCCTTGGGGACCATGGGGTGCGGATTATCATGCGTTTTACAAGCATTTCCGCTGCGGAAATTCCGCAGCATAAACGCTTGAAAAATGCTACGTGGGCACACAGCCTTATAGAACAGCATTTCTGTGGAATGACACGACTGATTTACTGTGTATGCACCATAGCCTTCATTTGATGTCACTTACTGTCACCTGTCACCTTGCCCCAACTCTGCAATCCCCAATATCAGTCCATGACCTCAATGGGGTCACTATAAAATTCTAAAGAGGACTGGTCATGTCTCTGTTAGAAAATAGATAAACTTAGGATAGAAACAATATGAGCATATACCCTGCTATAAGTAAGTAAAAAGCAATAGTGAATATATATAATATAGGGTACTTAGTAAACATGGTTTTTGATTTAAAAAAAGCCATCCCACCCACACCAAGGTGTACCCAGTCAGTTATGTGAAATATATAATAAAATACACTTTAGTACAATATTAGTGTTTTGTCCCTTTAAATCTGCTGCTACTTCTGTCACCATGGTAACTGCATTCATACTCGGCCAATAGGATTGCTCGGTTTGAATTTGGAAAAAAAAAAAAAAGTCCTATATCGTCAGTTTGTTCCTTCTCATCTGAGTGTGAAGACAGACACCTGCGATCAGCGAGAGATTATAGGTATAAGACGTGATATAATATAACGGACGGAGCCACATCCCATCACACGCACTCAGCGACCACAACTGACAGGAGTCAGCACATTTACCAGACAATAAGTTATTATTCCCCAACACATGATACGCTGAGACACCAGTGGGGGGCGCCGCACTCGTTACATCTCCCATCTGGATGGATTCAGCGACGAGATCCTGATATTTACCCCCAGCTCCGCTCCTCCATAGGGAATGGCCCAGATGCACGCAGAACGGACCGAAGTGTAATACTGCTAGAACTCTGCATGATATCACATCCTCCATATATACCACATAATAAAGGGGTGCTCCCACTGGGACAGGTCATCACCTATCCAGAGATCAGTGATAACTTGTTCCAACTAGACATCCCCTTTAATGGAAGAGATCACATCTCTAACAGTCAATACGCTATTCATTCCCAATCTTCCCTGGCCCCAGTAATGCCCCTGAGTATATCGCCAATATGAGCCAATCATCAAACCCTCTGCTGACTGTTCCCCATGTTTTATAGAGTTTGGAGACGTTGCTACAAGAGAAGATATCAGCGGACACCATGGGGGGGGGGTATTCTGCCAGCGATGGAGCAGGTAGTATCCACCAGTCTGTGATATCTGACCTTCCTCCATATTCTGCTCTTACATGCGTTTCTTCAGCTTTACCCCTTCCCGACATAACCAATTTATGGTTTTTTTCTGTTTTTTCCTCCGCTTTTTCCAACTTTTCTAACTTTTTGATATCTGTCCACATAGTGTGAGGTCTTGTTATTTTGTAGGATGAGCTGTCCTTATAAATGACACCATTCATTTACCACATAGTCCTAGAAAACGGGAAAAACATTTCAAGTGCAGTAAAAGTGCGGAAAAAAAAGCCTGACATTGTTTTTCTGGGAACGGTTTTAACGGCGCACATTGTGTGGTAAAAATGACCTGGTAATAGGATCCTACTCCTCAGTGTGATTACAGCAAGACCAAACTTCTCCAATAGTTTTGGCAAAAGAAAAAAACTTTTTTTTGATGCTGTCACCATTTTTTCTGAGACCCGAAACATTTTCAGTTTCCGGGTTGATGGAGCTGTGTGGGGGCTTATTTTTTGAAGGGCAAGAGGACTTTATTGATAACATTTTGGGACACATATGTCATGGTCATCGCTTCTTACAGGATTTTCTGCAGTATTGAGGCGAACGAAAAAATGCAATTTTGTCTTTTTGAATTTTTTTCTGTGTTCACTGATCGTTTTTTTTTTTATATTTTGATAGATTGTATTTCTCTGAAAGAGACCAAACCACAAAATGTGTATATTTTTATTATCTTTATTTTTAGTGGGAGGTGAGTTGAACGTGTGGGGTTTTAATAAATATATATATACTTTTTTTCACTGTATTTGTATACATCATCTGATTGCTTGTGCTATATACAGCGATACCACAGTAATGCTCCATATAGCAAAACCACGGTCTTCTTTACAGCCCAAATGAAGCTTTATGATGACAGGCACGGAGGCTTCAGCAGACCCCCGGATGTCATAGCAGTCCATCGGCGCCCTATGATCGCGTCACAGGAGCGCCGGTGGGCGTATGGAACGACGCGTCCCAATGCTGGCGCGCTGTTAATGCTGCTGTTAGAGATTGACAGCAGCACTGAACAGGTTAACAGTGGTGGGCAGATCTTCGCTCCACTCGCAGCTGTTAGAGGCAGGTCCTGGTTGTTTGTCACAGCCATTATCTGCCATGTACGGGGCGAGCTGACCCTGCTCCATACACCCGCTACTGACTTATACCATACATGTACGGCAGATGTTGGTAAGGAGTTAAAGCGGTTGTCCAGCTTTGGGGCCATTTTTTTTACTTTAATGCAAGTATTTGGGGCTAAAATCGATTTCTGTAATTGAGTTTCATTAAAAATGTTGCCTTCTGTAGCATCTGTGCTGCACTGTCTATTGCTGGCTGCAAAATTAGCTAACTGAGAATCTATCAGTGAGCTCCTTAGTCTTAAGGGAGAGTTTGTAGATCTTTAATCTGTTTTTTTTTCCTGAGTGCCTATTAGCTGATCTATGCCCAAAGAAAACACAAAACTTGAATGTGCAGGGAAACAATAAGTCTGTAATAGTCGGTGTAAAACACTTAATGAAACCTAAATGTAAAAAATTACTTTTAGTAGTAAATACATGACATGAGAAAATATACACTGCTCAAAAAAATAAAGGGAGCACTTAAACAACAGAATATAACTCCAAGTAAATCAAACTTCTGTGAAATCAAACTGTCCACTTAGGAAGCAACACTGATTGACAATCAATTTCACATGCTGTTGTGCAAATGGAAGACAATAGATGGAAATTATTGGCAATTATCAAGACACACTCAATAAAGGAGTGGTTCTGCAGGTGGAGACCACAGACCACATCTCAGCACCAATTCTTTCTGGCTGATGTTTTGGTCACTTTTGAATGTTGGTTGTGCTTTCACACTCGTGGTAGCATGAGACGGACTCTACAACCCACAGAAGTTGCTCAGGTAGTGCAGCTCATCCAGGATGGCACATCATTGCGAGCTGTGGCAAGAAGGTTTGCTGCGTCTGTCAGCTTAGTGTCCAGAGGCTGGATGCGCTACCAGGAGACAGGCCAGTACACCAGGAGATGTGGAGGGGGCCATAGCAGGGCAACAACCCAGCAGCAGGACCCCTACCTCTGCCTTTGTGCAAGGAGGAACAGGAGGAGCACTTCCAGAGCCATGCAAAATGACCTCCAGCAGGCCACAAATGTGCATGTGTCTGCATAAACGGTTAGAAACCGACTCCATGAGAGTGGGATGAGGGCCAGACGTCCACAGATGGGTGTTGTGCCCAATGCCAGACCTCATGTGGCTGGAGTATGTCAGCAGTTCCTGCAAGATGAAGGCATTGAAGCTATGGACTAGCCCGCCCTTTCCCCAGACCTGAATCCCATTGAGCACATCTGGGACATCATGTCTCACTCCATCCACCAACGTCACGTAGCACCACTGACTGTCCAGGAGTTGGTGGATGCTTTACTCCAGATCTGGGAGGAGATCCCACAGGAGACCATCCGCAACCTCATCAGGAGCATGTCCAGGCGTTGTAGGGAGGTTATACAGGCACGTGGAGGCCACACACAATACTGAGCCTCATTTTGACTTGTTTTAAGGACATTACATCAAAGTTGGATCAGCCTGTAGTGTGTTTTTCCACTTTAATTTTGGGGGTGACTCCGAATCCAGGCCTCCATTGGTTAATAAATTTGATTTCCATTGATGATTTTTGTGTGATTTTGTTGTCAACACATTCAACTTTGTACAGAACAAAGTATTCAATGAGAATATTTCATTCATTCAGATCTAGGATGTGTTATTTGAGTGTCCCCTTTATTTTTTTGAGCAGTGTGTATATATAATATAAATAATTACTGCAGCTTTAATGCTATTTATTACGTCTCAGGAGGAGGACGGAAGAGGAAGAGGACGGAAGAGGCGGAGGACGGAAGAGATGGAGGACGGAAGAGGCGGAGGACGGAAGAGGAGGAGGACAGAAGAGGAGGAGGACGGAAAAGGAGGAGGACGGAAGAGGAGGAGGATGGAAGAGAAGGAGGACGGAAGAGGCGGAGGACGGAAGAGGCGGAGGATGGAAGAGGCAGAGGACAGAAGAGGCGGAGGACGGAAGAGGCGGAGGACGGAAGAGAAGGAGGACGGAAGAGGAGGAGGACGGAAGATGAGGAGGACCGAAGAGGAGGAGGACGTAAGAGGAAGAGGACGGAAGAGGAAGAGGACGAAAGAGGCGGAGGACAGAAAAGGCGGAGGACGGAAGAGGCGGAGGACAGAAGAGGCGGAGGACGGAAGAGGCGGAGGACAGAAGAGGAGGAGGACAGAAGAGAAGGAGGACGGAAGAGGAGGAGGACGGAAGAGGAGGAGGACAGAAGAGGAGGAGGACGGAAGAGGAAGAGGACGGAAGAGGAGGAGGACGAAAGTGGAGGAGGATGGAAGAGGAGGAGGACAGAATAGGAGGAGGAGGACAGAACTGCACCTTAAGATCCCTAGGGGGAAAGGGATGGTAGTAATATAGTGGTAGTATATCCGTATTAGTGTAATATGAGTAATAATACTAGTGATAATAGTAAGAAAGTAATAAAATAACAGTAGTAATAGTAGTAGGTAGAATAGCAGTGTGATCCAGGGTCCTAGGACTGATCGCCTTTTCTCGGGGTCAAGAAGGAATTTTTCCCCTGTGACACAAATTGGCTGAAGGTGTCCTGGGGTTTTTGCCTTCTTCTGGATCAACACTGTAGGTATAGGGCAGTATTAGTAGTGATAGGAAAGAAGAATAATACTGTAATAAGATAGCACAATGTAATAATAACCATATCAAATAGATTTATAAAAACAAATTAAAATAACTCCAGTAGTACAATAATTAGTGTAATATTATATAACTTGTAATAACATTAATAGGTTTGATCCAGGGTCCTAGGACTGATCGCCTTTTGCCGGGGTCAAGAAGGAATTTTTCCCCTGTGACACAAATTGGCTGAAGGTGTCCTGGGGTTTTTGCCTTCTTCTCGATCAACACTGTAGGTATAGGGCAGTATTAGTAGTGAAAGGAAAGAAGAATAATACTGTAATAAGATAGCACAATGTAATAATAACCATATCAAATAGATTTATAGAAACAAATTAAAATAACTCCAGTAGTACAATAATTAGTGTAATATTATATAACTTGTAATAACATTATTAGGTTTGATCCAGGGTCCTAGGACTGATCGCCTTTTCCCGGGGTCAAGAAGGAATTTTTCCCCTGTGACACAAATTGGCTGAAGGTGTCCTGGGGTTTTTGCCTTCTTCTGGATCAACAGCTTTAGGCATAGGGATTTTAGTAATACCATTATTAGAATCACAAGATTAATAAAAAAAAATTAGAATTACATTTTTTTAATTCGTTTTATAACAGTTACAATTAATTGCATTAATGCAATAATAATAAATAGTAAAAATGGTGGTAATAATAATAATACAAAAAACTAGTCCCAGTTAGTAAGTTAGTGTAATGATAGTGTAGGGACCCATCTGAAGAGGTCGCCTTGACGTTGGCAGATGGGCTCGCACAATTTGCTCAAAATGTGCGCTAAGAACCTCATATTTCTATGTACAGGAGATCTAGCAGTAATACCATTCAGGAGATATCTGTGTACACACATTTTGTTATATACTTTTGTGCAGCACACAGGGCAGGTATACAGGTACAGGGCGAGAGTGTTACAGTGATATTATAACTCGGCCTTAAGGATAAAATGCTGATAACTACAGATCCTGGAAACACATTCGAAACTAGACCTTGTAAGTAACTGGTTCCCAGCTAGTGGTAAATATGTACAGGGCAGTCCGGTACCAAGACCTGCTCTATAGGACACATTATCATCAGGCAGGTCCTTACAAGATCTGCGGCAGAAGTGTGGCTGTGTAACACAGTCCTGCTCCTGCCTCAGCTGCCCACAGTGGAGCCAACCTTGATCCTGGCAGCTTAATCCATTGTATGACACAGTAGGGGGCTTCCACAGCATTTAGGCACTTTAGACAGGAGAGGGAGGCATGATCATGGTGCCAATGAGTTTCTATGGCAGCTGAGATCTAACAATGGACCCCATGACGGCCATTTTACTGCTCCTATTAGACCCCGGCTGAGGAAAGGTCTATGAGGACACCGGTCAGACTTATGTCGCCTGCTCTGCACATATTAGAAATACCTAGGGCTGATTAGTTTGCCATTTGTAAATCTGATCCAGCAGCGCTGGGCTACCACTGACGTGATCAGGGCTATTGAGCTCCTAGATTGGGCAGAGGAGCTCAGTATTCAGCAGGAGCTGGCCGAGGAGAGCAGAGCAACTTGCATGGGGCTGCTGCACAAGAAGCAACTCACAAGGTGGAGATTTACCCGGAGACGCTGTGCTCGGGCTGTGATCTGCTGTGCAGGCTGCATAGTAGATGCCTTGAAGGACCCGAACTTCACCCCTAACAGGCACAGCAGAGCTCGGACGGCTGCAAGTGAACAGAGAGCGGCTGATTAGTAACTGCTGCGTCCCCTGCAGCTCAGATAAGAGCCGCACAGAGCGGGGGTTCAGTAATGATGAATATGGGAAGTGTCCGCCCCTCACATGCCCTAAATGCGGCCTCCAGAGGTAAAGTTTCCCCTGTAACCAGCGCCTCCTCCCACCTTCTCTGCTGGCATGCTCCATTACTTAACCCCTTAAGCCCCGGAGCATTTTTCGTTTTTGCATTTTCGTTTTTGCTCCCCTTGTTCCCAGAGCCATAGCGTTTTTATTTTTTGGTCAATATGGCCATGTGAGGGCTTATTTTTTGCGGGACGAGTTGTACTTTTCAACGCCATTACTAGTTTTATCATATCCTGTACGGGAAAACGGGAAAAAAATTCCAAGTGCGGTAAAATTGCAAAAAAAGTGCAATACCACAGTTGTTTTTTATTTATTTTTTTTACCATGTTCACTGAATGCTAAAACTGACCTGCCCTTCTTGTTCTACAGGTCATTACGAGTTCATGGACACCAAACATGTATAGGTTCTTTTATATTTAAGTGGTGAAAAAAAATTCCAAAATTTGGTAAAAAAATAAATAAAAAAATAGCGCCATTTTCTAAGACCCGTAGCGTCTCCATTTTTCGTGATCTGGGGCTGGTTGATGGCTTATTTTTTGCGTGCCAGGCTGACGTTTTTATTGATAACATTTGGGGTAGATTCGATGTTTTGATCGCCCGTTATTGCATTTTATTGCAATTTTGCGGCGACCAAAAAACGTAATTCTGCCGTTTAGAATTTTTTTCTCGCTACGCCGTTTACCGATCGGAATAATTATTTTTTATATTGATAGATCGGGCGATTCTGAACGCGGCGATACCAAATATGTGTATGTGGGTTTTTTTTTTATATATTTTATTTTGAATGGGGCGAAAGGGGGGTGATTTAAACTTTTATATTTTTTTATTTTTTTTTATATTTTTAAAAACTTTTTTTTTTTTTTACTTTTTGCATGCTTCTATAGTCTCCATAGGAGACTAGAAGCAGCAACTGTCCGATCGCCTCTGCTACATACAGGGGACGAGCAGGTCCCCTGCATGCAGCAGAAATGGTCCTGTGCTATGAGCGCCGACCACTAGGTGGCGCTCATAGCGACAAGATCATGACAACCACAGGCGTCTGCTGCAGACCCTGGGTTGTCATGCACGCCCATCGGCGACCCGCGATCACGTGACGGGTGTCGCCGGTGGGCGGGGCTTATGACGCGCTACCCGGAAGCGCGCGTTAAATGCTGCTGTCGGAGATTGACAGCAGCATTTAACTGGTTAACAGCCGCGGGTGGATCGCGATTCCACCCTCGGCTGTTACTGGCACATGTCAGCTGTAAGAATCAGCTGACATGTGCTCCGTTCAGTGAGGGCTCAGCGCAGCAGCCCTCACTGAACGGAGGGTTCGCAAATATGCGTACTAATACGTCCCCGGGGGTTAAGTGTTTTAAAGGGGATGTCTGTAGAAAACAAGTTATCACTTATCCACAGGCTCGGTGATCACTTACTGATCGTGGGGTCTGACCGCTGCGAGCCATCGTCTGATCGGGAAGGAGTGGAAAGTCAGGGATCAACTGCTGCTCCATTCATTCTCTATGGGGCTCCGGAAAAGCCGAGCTCAGCGCTTGAATGCCACATAGGGAATGAATGGAGCGGATCCTGGAGTAATAACATGCCCTCCTCTCCTCAGCTTTCTGTCTGTGTAAGTGGCTCAGCCCTTGTCTCCCCTTCTGCTCCGGCTTCTGTGCTGGTCCTTGTGAGGAAGAGGAAACCCTCTGCCCTTCTGCTCCGGCTTCTGTGCTGGTCCCTGTGAGGAAGAGGAAACCCTCTGCCCTTCTGCTCTCAGTCCTCTGCGACTTTTCACAATCGCTCAGTGCACCCATTATATGTAATAAGGATCATTCTTCATCCTTTGTCCAGCTTTCATCCCCCCCAGTCTGACCAGCGGACAAGATAATAAACATGTGAGTGGAAGGTTCACAATTATTAGATGTGTTGTGAAAAGTCTCCACAGCATTATCCGGAGAAAACTGCAGGGTGACCGCTTGTGAAACCAGCACAAAATCCAGCGGACAGCGCTTCCCTGCCCCCCGCCGGTCTCTGTATCCTGGCATTCAGCTATTCCATTTGGTGCTTATTCTGGAAGGAAAACAAAAATGTGATGTTCTTACACAGACGCCTGAAGACGCAGCTTTTCATCATCCATGTTGGGCTGTTGTATGACGTGTGGATTACTCTGCTTGCTGGATTCTTGCATTACCACAAACACTGCCTTTATTTTGTGATTTCTGTGCCGCTTCCCACTTCTATTGGC